>NC_133622.1:103462352-104827352 GCF_048593235.1 Sminthopsis crassicaudata
GGAAAGCATAGTATATAGAACTAGGAAATCTCCCCCCTCTGCCCCTTCCCAACAGATTTCTCATGCTATCAATGGAGAGAAAAGAAAGAAAAGAAAAATGTTTCTGATGGGAGGAAAAATACGTGGTCCTGAGTTATGAGGTAGTCGTCCTGGCCTGTGTCTTGCCACTGGACTCTGATGATTGGAGAAGAGAATGAAGCTGATGACTTTGAACAACTCTGCCTCGTTTAAATCCAATTCACTTGCAAGTCAAGGTACCACTTTCCCAATGTTATTGGTCCTTTTGGAAAACAAAAAATGAACAACATGCTCCTACTTCAGTATCCCAGCTGGAATACCTCTCTGCCTCTAAAACTGATGTTATTTCCCAATGGATCACTGATGTCATCTCCCGGGCTATTTTTTCCATTGTGCTGCTTTTTGCTAGTTGTCCAATTAATTTCTGCTGCTATGAAAATGCTTTTCTGCAGGGTAGTATTAATAGTTCTTTGGGGAGTCTAGTCTATAGCCTCAAGGCTATTTCAACTCTTTTGTGAGTCAGTTCCACAGATACATGTAGTCAGTAAGGTATTGTTTAAAAAAAGAAAAATTCTCTTCTACCTCTTCAGTACAATGTCCTTTGGGTCTCCTAATATTTCAGTGAGGAGAATGTGTATATCCATATATATTCATATCATATATATCCATATTTATACACACACACACACACACACACACACACACACACATATACATATAATCTTAGCACCGAAGCTAGGCAGAGTTTTGCTTAGAAAACTCAAAAAGGACATAATAAAACTGGTCATCTTTGTCGTATAATCCTGCAAGGATACTCAAATTCCTACTCTCCCTACTTTTTTACAAATGTTACTTATGTAACAACAAAAACATTTATGAACTGTTTAAAAAAAAAACTGGATAAGGAAACAAGTGTTACTGAAGTACCTACTATGCACCAAGCACTACAGTAAATGCTTTAAAAATAGTTCCTTTGATCTTCACAATCACATAGGCTATGATCCTCATTTTGCAGTTGAAAAAAACAGAGACAGATGGAAGTAAAGTGATTTGCCTAGCACCAAATGGAAAGAATTAGAAAGAAAATTTGAACTCAGTTCTTCCTAATATGGCTAGGTGGTACAGTGGAAAGAGAGCTGGCTCTAAAATAAGGAAAATTTATCTTTTCTTAGTTCAAATTTGGCTCGATACTTACTAGCTTTGTGACCTTGGGCAAGTCACTTAACCTTGCCTACCTCTGTTTCCTTCTTGTTTCCTCATCTGCAAAATGAGCTGGAGAAGAAAACAGCAAACCATTTCTGTATCTTTGCCAAGAAAACCCCAAATAGGGTCATGAAGAGTCGAATGAACAACAACAGAAATGTTTGCTGAATTGAATAGAACTTTAGATTGCAAATCAGTAAGACTTAGAATGATGGATGGATATGTAGGACTGAATTCATCATGGTTCTGTGTGATTCATTTTAAATAATGATAATAATAATATAAATATAACTTAGGTACTGCAGCTTTAAATATGAACCATCTGTGTGTTGAGGAATTTTCAAGTAGAATATAATTGATAGGGGAAAATATATAGTATATTTACAATAAAAGAAAAGCCGGATGCTTGGAATTTTAAATTTATGGGAATAATTTCCTTTCTAAATGAGAGAGGGGATTAGTAACAGAGTCAAAAGATTCTGAATATCAATTCAGAACTGCAGTACAGTGTCCAGAATCCCAGTAAATGTATGTTAAATTTAATTTCTATATTTAGAAGAGAGAAGCCCATATGGTGAGAATATCTCTATTCGTAATGTGACAGATTTCTATAAATATTAAAATTCTGCAATGATCAGTAATGTTATTTAGTAGAGGCATGCAAGCAAGGTGTGCTGGTACACCTTGAGGGTATATTCCCATTGGCCCATTCCCTTTCCTTCAAATCAAGTTCCAGTAGGAATGTTCCTTCCTTCCCCCATCTTTCTCATAGTATCTTGACGGACTAGCCCATGTGCTCTGGACAACAATGCTCTTTAGTCATTTGCTTTTGAATCTTAAAATAGAAATATTCACCAATAATGTTCACAAGTTTAAAAAGTACCATTCATAGAATGAATCAAGTCTTATCTATGGAAGAGGAGCTATAACAAATGAATAAATCTTAAGGCTAATGCTTTATATTTAACAATTATATCATCAGGAAAACCTTCACCATTTTTAAAGCTACTTCCATGAGATGGATATTGAGAAACATATTTTAATTTGGGCTTAAATAGAGAAAAAAACATCCAATTTTTTAAAAATGTTTATTTATTTGTTTGGACAAAGACAGTGTGGGTATAATGGAAAGGACTGTAATTCCACTTCTGCTACTAATTTGTTTTATGATCATTGAACAAATTATTAGATCTTTGTGACATCAATTTCCTCCTATCTAAAGTTAGGAGGCTGAATTACACAATAGACCAGAACTGAAAGGATCATAGCAGACACTTAACAAATGCTTGTTGACTAATTTGTTGGTTGATCAATAGAAGGCCTCTTTAATCCAATCCTTTCATTTTATGGAGGAAGAAAGAAAGATATAGAGATTCAAAGTGACCTGCCCACATTGCATAAATAGCAAAACACAGAACTAGGATTACATATTGTATTCCCCAGTAGCATGCAAACTCCACAAAGTCAGGCAGTATTTCATTCTTTTCTTTGTATCCTTAACATATAGACTAGTAATGAGGTCCTGGATAACTAGGTGGATTTGGGAAAAAAAGACAAGATTATAATACTCCCTAAGGCAAGAAGAGAAGTTGCACTGATGATCCTGTAATCCAATCAGAGAGCCAAGTTATGATATCCAATCCTTAAGTTTAAATTTCCCCTATAAAAATGTCCATAACCTACACCATCTTTGCTGTACCCCTTTTGGATTACCCCATCATGGCTCTGCCTCGGGGTCTTTCTTCCCCCTCCTCTCCCATACCTCATGGTATCTTTTCCTTTGTTTCCACTAATTAACTCTTTCAGGGTGCTAAATCCCTTTTAGGATTTAGCTTGGCAATCATGGTATTATCACTGCATGGCAGTATTCCCTTTCTCCTAGTTAATTGTGAGTTCCACTGGGGAAATTTTTGAATGGATATTCAGAATATATATATATATATCAATGTGTACAGTATCCTCAAAAAGTTGATCATGAGGGAGGATAAAAAGGAATTACAAACACATTTTAAAATGTTAAAATAATTGATCCCCTCTTTTTCTATATTGTTAGTATATTTTCATAAATATAAATTTTTCCCTGAGAACTGTTTTAGTTGTGTCCCATAGATATTTATGTGTTGTCTCATTATCACTGTCATCCTCATTGCTATAATTTACGCATCTTTTTGAGGTTTACAAAGTATTTTACATATGTTATTTTATTTGATTCTTGCGGGAACACTGAGATACTGACACTATTATTCCTATTTCAGAGTCAAAAAAACTGAGATTGAAGAGAAAGCAGGTGACTTTCCCAGAATTATCTATCAAGTAAGTGACTAAGGCAGTTTTAAACTCATCTTAACTCCAACTGTAGTTGTCCATTTGTTTTTCAGTTCTTTCAGTCATATCTGATTCTTTGTGACTCCTGGCAAAGATATAAGAATGGTTTGCCATTTTCTTCTTCAGCTCATTTTACAGATGAAGAAACTAAGGCAACTAGGGTTAAGTGACTTGCCTAGAGTCACACAGACAGTAAGTGTCTAAGTCTGGAATTTAACTCAGGTCTCAGGGCCCCATACTTTTATTCACTATGCCACCTAGTAGTCTCCTTAAACATAACTTTATTTTTTTGATGATTTGCTATTTAACACATTCATTATTAATGATGTCTTTGCTTTATCTCCATTTGATCACATGTCCTTTATTCATTTCTATTTGTTTATGATCCAGAAAGGATGTATTTATTTATTTATTTTTATTAATTTTTTTAATTATAATTTTTTGACAGTACATATGCATGGGTAATTTTTTTATAGCATTATCTTTTGTACTCACTTCTTTTCCGAATTTTCCCTTCCCTCCCCCTCCCCTAGATGACAGGCAATCCCATACATGTTAAATGTGTTACGGTATGTCCTAGACACAACATAGGTGTGTAAAACAGAATTTCTTGTTGCACGGTAAGAATTGGATTCAGAAGGTATAAATAACCTGGGTAGAAAGACAATAGTGCAAACAGTTTACACTCAATTCCCAGTGTTCCTTCTCTGGGTGTAGCTGTTTCTGTCCCTCATTAATCAACTGGAACTGAATTAGATCTTCTCTATGTTGAAGATAAAGGATGTATTTATTATTTTAACATTTTTAAATGTGTTTGTAATTCCTTTTTACACTACCTCATGATCAACTTTTTGAGGATACTGTGCAACATTGATATGTATATTCTGAATATCCATTCAAAAATTTCTATAGGTAGAAAGTCAAATGTAATTTATTTTTAAAAATTTTATTCAGTTCAATATTTCCCTATTTGTTTATTTTTCAGTTGGATTTAACCTCTTCTAAGAGGAGAATTTAAAATTCTATTAATGAATTTTTTTTTTTATTTGCCAAGATTATCCTTTCAAGAAGGGAGCCACATTCAATGTGTTACATAATAATGCTCATTTCCAAGAACTGTTGGCATTTAACTCCCTTTTTTACTCTCTCTAATCTATTCATATGAATGTCAATTTTTGATAGATGAGGCAGAGTTCAGAGAGACGTTTTCTGTTCTAGAACTCTAGCCTGAAGGATTCTTTGCCTTTTGCCTTATTGACTCTTCCTTTTGATTTCATGCTTACTGACCCAATGTTCAACCCTCTCTGAGCTGGGCCTTTTATCCTTGGGATCCTGACCATTTCTTCTCTCCAGGAAGCATTAGTAACAGCCAATGAATCAATCCACAAATATTTTAAAAGTGCCTACTATGTGCTAATTACCAAGTATACAAAAATGGGCAAAAATAACACTTCCAAGGAATTCACAGTCTAAAGATAAAGGCAACATGCAAACATCATTTGTGTTCAGTCATGTCCAACTTTTCATGACTCTATGAACCATAGCAGATCAATACTGTCCATGAGGTTTTCCTTTCTTTTTTAAAATTGTCTTCTTTTTTTCTGTTTGTACATATATATTAATTTTTATACACATTTATTTGTGAATCATGTTGAGAGAGAAAAATCAGAACAAAAAGGGAAAAACCAAGAGAGAGGAAAAAATAAACAGAAAAAAGAAGTGAATATAGCATATGTTGATTTACATTCAATTTCCATGGTTTTCTTTCTATAGATGGTATTTTCTATCCAAAGTTTAGTTGGTATTTTCTATCCAAAGTTTAGTAGGTTCAACTTGGATCACTGAACCACTAAGAAGAATTAAATCTTTCATAGTTGATCATTACCCATGGAGTTTTCTTGACAAAGATATTGGAATGGTTTGCTACTTTCTTCTCTAGGGTGTTAAGACAGAGGTTGACTTGCACAAAATTATTCTACTAGAGCCTGAGGCTACATTTGAACTCAGATCTTCCTGACAAGAGTTCTGATATACTATATGCTATACTGCCTAACTGCCTTGAAAAGACAATTATATACAAATAAAATATATACAGAATATATTAAAATTTAAATAATCAATAGAAAAAATGTGGAATTAAGGTGCATCAGGAAAAGGCTTCCTCTCTAAAAAGAAGGATTTTAGTTGGAACTTGAAGAAAACAAAGAGGAAAGAAAGCATTCCAGATATGGGGACAACCAGTGAAAATGTCTAGATTTAGGAGATGGTGTGTTTTGTTTTAGGAAAGACAAGATAGGGGTCACAAAGTAGGAAGTAGAAAGGTACTCAAGGTTTAATGTCATTTTGCAAATGTCACTTTGCTAAAATAATCAGGTATAGGATAACTCTATTTCCTTTAGACAAAAGATGTGTATTAAACACACAAGTGCACATTACAGAAAACCTAATAAGCAGTGGCAATAACATAATCATTTTTATATTCTCTTTAAGAGGTTGATGCTTTAAATGTCAAGACATGATGCAGTTTTGGAACTAGAGAATAAAAATTTTATATTTCATCTCAGTTTTGCCCTCTTTAAACAGTTTCCTCCAGGTCCATGTTTTTAGCAAGCCTGGTCAAGGTTTTGATCATCTTTTCTTAGAAGTATGTGTCATCTAAATAAAGAAGCAGGCTCTCTAAGCTTCTCAGACTCATAAGGTGGCCCCCACAATTGAATAAATCTGTCTCAGGATTACTATTCAATCACCCATACTTAAGAAAGAAATAAAACCAAAGAGAAATGAGAGAGCAGGATTGCCTAAGCCCAAATATATGCCTGTGGTTAACCATTTCTCCCAATGGTCTTCTTCTTCTCTTTAAAGGATGGGTTTGTAAAACATCTGCAGACAAGATCTTAAGGTCCACTTAGTGAATTTTCCTGCTCAGTAATTAATAAGGGAATTTCTTCATTGTACCAAAATACTCAAGTCTTTCAGCATTGAGCTGCTTCCCCAGAAGTGGCAAGGGGCCCAGATTCAGCAGCCCATGAAATATACTCCAATCCAAACCCTACTACATTCCAACAATCTGTAATTTCAGTGTTCTCATTTTGTTGAATTTCTTATATGTTCATATAATCTTGGGTTGTATTTGTGTTTGGGTTTGTTTTGATCCATTAACTTCCTTCTGTCTTCTGAATCTTTGCATTCCAATTTTGTTACTCTCTTTTTCAGACAATCCAGTGATGAAGTATGTTTTTCTTTTCTTCCAAATGTTTAGTCTCTTATTAGAATTGAGTGTGTTTCTTTTCCTAAAAGTTATCATTTTCTATCCTTACATTGTTGATTTAATATTCATGCATACTGGACATTCTTGAATTGTTCCATTTTCATTTCAGATGGCCTTGCAAAAATAATAATGATGCAGTGGATAGAGCACCAGCCTTGAAGTCAGGAGGACCTGGGTTCAAATCTGGCCTCAGACACTTAACACTTCTTAGCTGTGTGACCCTGGGCAAGTCACTTAACCCCAATTGCCTCAGCAGAAAAGAAAGAAAGAAAGAAAGAAAGAAAGAGAGAAAGAAGAGAGAAAGCGAGAAGAAGAGAACGAAAGAAAGAGGGAAAGAAAGAGGGAAAGAAAGAGGGAAAGAAAGAAAGAAAGAAAGAAAGAAAGAAAGAAAGAAAGAAAGAAAGAAAGAAAGAAAGAAAGAAAGAAAGAAAGAAAGAAAGAAAGAAAGAAAGAAAGAAAGAGGGAAAGAAAGAAAGAAAGAAAGAAAGAAAGAAAGAAAGAAAGAAAGAGAAAGAAAGAAAGAAAGAAAGAAGGAAAGAAGGAAAGAAGGAAAGAAAGAAAGAAGGAAGGAAATAATGATACCATCATTCTCTCAAGGGATTCTCATTTGATTTTCCTTGTAAAATAAATTTTCATTTAAATAGGTCTTTCGTTGAATATACATTTTTCCTCACAATTCTTTTGTCTATATCAATTATTCTGCAAATTTTTCTATGGGGTCCTTGCTGCCAATATGTTCTAAAGACCCAATACCACTGTGCCCAACTTCCAGCCCTTTCTCAATTTTTTCTTTCTTCAGTTAGATCAAGATTGGGTGAGTTTTTTTGGGCCTCAAAGATAAGAATGATCAATCAGAGCACTGCTGCAAGGAAATTCCCAGAAGCCACCATACATAGTTGAGATTCTTTTCCAGCTTTTCCAGCCCTAGACTTCTAGACTCTTTTATTCTCTGAGATTAGTTTTCTTTGGTCTTTAAAGTGATCTTGTTACTGGGGTTGAGGGATGGGGCAAGAATCCACCAAGACTTTATTGAGGAAAGCCCCCTAGGTGCTCCATTTGTCTTTGAGTCTAGCTATTTAGCCAGTCCTAAATCTATCAGAGATGCTCAGTAACTGAATTCTCCTGAGTTATTCCTCAAATTAAAACCTTCCTGTTCTATATCCTATTTTGTTAAAACAAGTTAGATGACACATAAGCTAATTATACCATGATCTTTAGGAGTAAATTTTTTCACGACAACATATTTTAGTCTTTATTGTCCAGCTTTTTCCTCCATGGCTTCACGAGTAACCTTTCCTCCCTTGAAGAACTTCCATCCTAAAGTTTCTCCTAATTAATCCTAATCCTAATCTCCACAATCCTAATCAAGTGCAATTGGTTGGTTTTTCTTTATGTTGAAGATTTCCACTTCCATCAGAATACATCCTCATACAGTATCATTGTTGAAGTGTATAATAATCTTCTGGTTCTGCTCATTTCACTCAGCAACAGTTGATTTAAGTCTCTCCAAGCCTCTCTGTATTCCTCCTGTTGGTCATTTCTTTCAGAGCAATAATATTCCATAACCTTCATATACCATAATTTACCCAACCATTCTCCAATTGATAGGCATCCATTCATCTTCCAGTTTCTAGCTACAACAAAAAGAGCTGCCACAAACATTTTGGCACATACAGGTCCCTTTCCGCTCTTTAGTATTTCTTTGGGATATAAGCCCAATAACAGCAATGCTGGGTCAAAGGGTATGCACAGTTTGATAACTTTTTGGGCATAGTTCCAAATTGCTCTCCAGAATGGCTGGATTCTTTCACAACTCCACCAACAATGTATCAGTGTCTCAGTTTTCCCACATCCCCTCCAACATTCATCATTATTTGTTCCTGTCATCTTAGCCAATCTGACAGGTGTGTAGTGGTATCTCAGAGTTGTCTTAATTTTCATTTCTCTGATCAGTAGTGATTTGGAACACTTTCATATGAGTGGATATAGTTTCAATTTCATCATCTGAGAATTGTCTGTTCATATCCCTTAACCATTTATCAATTGGAGAATGGTTTGGTTTCCTATAAATCAGGGTCAGTTCTCTATATATTTTGGAAATGAGACCTTTGTCAGAACCTTTACTTTTAAAAATATTTTCCCAATTTGGATATGATGATATTCTTAATGTCTAAATTTTACTCTTTCATTCCTGACATTATTTCTATTTTCTGTGTCAAATAATGGAGAAGAGGCAGAAATGAAGAGAATTTGGAACTCAAAATTTTAAAAAGGAATGTTAAAATTGTGCATATTGTTTAGAGAGATGCAAATTAAGATAACTCTGGGGTACCACTACACACCTCTCAAATTGACTAAGATGACAGGAAAAGATAATGATAAATGTTGGAGGGGATGTAGAAAAACTGTATTCCAAAGAGATTATAAACAGGTCATTTTCTACTTCCCAATAACACATTTGGAATTAAACCTAACCTCTATAATAAAAACTGCATACTTTTTTTTTTTTTTTCAGAAAAGACTATTTTTTTCTCTTCAAATAGACATGTATGCAATGCCCAGTTCCTCTGCACACATGGAACTCTTACCCCATGTTTGAGGTACTTTTTGAGTCAGCATTCACTCAAATCTTAGCTCATGAGCCCCTATTACTATGGTTCCGTCGGGGGATTGAATCCTTGCGACCTGTAAGGTTTCGTCCATTAGACCAAACATAGGATTTGTTAGTTGAAAGCAAAAGACATTTCATGAAATGGCATAGAAAAATAAGTACAAGAAATACCATCCCATACACACAGGAATATACGATCCTATATGTTAGAGTGTCTCCAATAGTAGAAGGGACACAAAGGGAACACATTTAATTAGGGAACATAAATAGAGGCAAATATATAGGGAAAATGTGTAGCAAAAGAACACATATGAAAGGCACATATGAAGGGAACAGGTATACACATAACCAGAGACAAAGCTTAACTTGAATGCTACAAAGACATAAATATTTTGTAATGATGTCATCACATTATTTTTTTTTTTTGCTTTCCTGATTTTTGCTTGCTTTCCATTTGTTTTTATTCTTAACTTTTTTTTTTTTTTTTTTTTTTGATGAGGCAATTGGGATTAAGTGACTATATCAAAATTACACAGTTAGTAAGCATTAAGTGTATGAGGTCAGATTTGAACTCAGGTCCTTCTCTCTCCAGAGCTTGTGCTTTATTCACTGCCCCCACATTTCTGTAACTTGTCTCTATGGAACTGCTTTTTTTCTCTGCTACCATCTTCTAATCTTCAGTTATAGTGCTGCAGAGTAACTTTCTTAAAACACTGGTTTTTTTTTTTACATAACCTGTCTCATTAAAGCAACTCCAGTTGCTGCTAAGATAAAATTCTAACTCCTTCTGTGTGGGACAAGACCACTGGCTCAAATAAATCAAGGAGATTTCTCAAGGTAAAAGTAGAAAGAAATTGTATTACGATCTCATAAGAAAAGGATGTCTCCCTCCCAAGAAGCAGTCAGACAAGGAGAGGTGAGGCTGGTAAACAGATAAGAATCATATATGGGCCTGGACTAAGACTCCTTATAGGCTGGATCTTTGCCCTGATTAGTCAGGACAAATGAGCTCACTTTCTAAGCCATAAATGAGGAAAAACTTCTAACCCAACCATATCTTTAGGATTACTACATTACTTTACATGGGAGTTTCAATCCCAAGGTGGCCCTAATTTAGTCTCACAAAGAAAAGAGCTATATGGTCCCACTCCTTGTAAACCACATGATCTCTGGAGAAAGAAACCTGGCCCTGGGGCACAGCTGACATTAATTCAGTCTTTAGTGCACTGTCTCCATCTTATGAGCCAGCTTTCACAGTTCACTCCATTCAATTCCCCCCTCTCTTTCATCAGTTGAAAGCTTCTCACCCAAAGTTTATATACATTTCTTCAACTTCCTGATTGACTTCATTCTCGAGGTCTGACATCCTCCCAAGTTCCGGTTTTCTTGTCCCTTGAGCATCATCAATTGCACTAAAATCATGATTTTCCTTCTATCTTAATGATTTTGGACAGTTTTCTGATCCACACTGGTAATAAAGTGCATCATACAGGGGAGATATAACTCCACTGAGGGCTACCAGGAGTAACTATAAAGTCTGTCTCCAACAGGCTCCTCCAAACCAAGACTACCAAAAGGTGTTAAAAGGGGAGGTCCAAGTTTGAATCAGAACATGTGCTAATTTTCTGATGTCTTTAGTTATATCTTTTATCAAGGCAATAATCAGTATTTCTTCCTGAAAACATAGTCTTTTCTCATGGGAATATTAAGTATGAAATCACCCAGTTTCTTCCCTTCCTTGTCCTTCATTCTAATCATTTGGGATAATACAGATTGGAAATAGGGCCCCACCGTGGCACAGTGGATAGAGCACCAGCCCCGAATTCAGGAGGACTCGAGTTCAAGTCTGGTCTCAGACACTTAACACTTCCTAGCTGTGTGACGCTGGGCAAGTCACTTAACCCCAGCCTCAGGGAAAAAATAAAAAAGAAAGAAAGAAATAGGGCCCCACCAAGTGCTATGAGGATAGCCTTCCACAGGCATCTCCTTCTTATTGATTGGAGTTTTCTTCTTGGGCAGGGAAAAAATAAAAAAGAAAGAAAGAAATAGGGCCCCACCAAGTGCTATGAGGATAGCCTTCCACAGACATCTCCTTCTTATTGATTGGAGTTTTCTTCTTGGGCTCTGGTAGCAGGGCCACCTATCATCCCAACCAGTTATGTCCCACATAATTAGAGTAGGTAATCTTTCACAAATAAAGATGCCTACCACAAAAGTCATTTGCAACTGAAATGCTAAAATAAATAGACAAACATGTGAATTTAGCAAAAGAGATAGATGACTAGGCCAAATATTCACTTATCTACTTTAGTATAATGACCCCCCCTCCCCCTTTTTTTGAATTGTGCTCATGGCTTCTACTGACTATTTGCTCTGATTATAAAAACGTATCTTTTATTTATTTTATTTTTTTTCCTGAGGCTAGGGTTAAGTGACTTGCCCAGGGTCACACAGCTAGGAAGTGAACTCCAGAATTCAAGGCTGGTGCTCTATCCACTGTGCCACCTAGCTGCCCCCTAAAACTTACCTTAAGAGAAAAAAAGTAGAGACATGGTTATAATAGCATCAAAACAGGTCCTGCAGGTCTTGGCCTGAGAGCACATACATGATAGTAATTTTCCACTTTACACTAGACTCAGGAATACTTAAGTGGCTTCTTATTCAAAAGAAGACCAGTGGAAAACTGAGTCAAAAGGATCCTACCTTAAGCAGAGACCAAAGTCGTCCTCACAACTCATCCCCAGATACAAACTTTCACCTCTTAACAATTCAGGATCACATTCTTCTGAGTAACTTGTGGCATATTTCTTTCAGATGGTGGATAACTGGTGTGATGATCTATCAGACAGTCGTACGTGAATTTAAAACTCCAAATAATATCAGCTTTAGTCCCAAGAGATTTTATCTCCATTAGCAAATCTCATCAATCAAAGCTTCAGGTGAATTTAGCTGTCAAGAATCACATATCCTTGAACTGACAATTCTCAGCCAAAGAAATTGAAACTATTTCTAGCCATATGAAAAGATGCTCCAAGTCATTATTAATCAGAAAAAGGCAAATTAAGACAACTCTGAGATACCACTACACACCTGTCAGATTGGCTAAGATGACAGGAACAAATAATGATGAATGTTGGAGGGGATGTGGGAAAACTGGGACACTGATGCATTGTTTGTGGAGTTGTGAAAGAATCCAGCCATTCTGGAGAGCAATCTGGAATTATGCCCAAAAAGTTTTCAAACTGTTGATCCATCAGTGTTACTACTGGGTTTATATCCCAAAGAGATCTTAAAGAAGGTAAAGGGACCTGTATGTACATGAATGTTTGTGGCAGCTATTTGTAATGGCCAGAAACTGGAAACTACGTGGATGTCCATCAATTGGAGAATGGCTGAATAAATTATGGTATATGAATATTATGGAATATTATTGTTTTGTAAGAAATGACCAACAGGATGATTTCAGAAAGGCCTGGAGAGACTTACATCAACTGATGCTGAGTGAAATGAGCAGGACCAGGAGATCATTATATACTTCAACAATAATAATATATGATGATCAATTCTAATGGACATGGCTCTCTTCAACAATGAGATGAACCAAATCAGCTCCAATAGAACAGTAATGAATAGCACCAGCTACACTCAGCGAAAGAACTCAGGGAAATGAGTGTGAACCACTACATAGAATTCCCAATCCCTCTCTCTATTTTTTGTCCACCTGCATTTTTTATTTCCTTCAAAGGTTAATTGTACACTATTTCAAAGTCTGATTCTTTTTGTGTAGCAAAATAACTATATGGAAATGTATACATATATTGTGTTCAACATATTTAACATGTATTGATCTACCTGCCAGTTGGGGAAGGGGGTGTAGGGAAAGAGGGGAAAAATTGGAACAAAAGGTTTTGCAACTATCAATGCTGAAAAATTACCCATGCATATATCTTGTAAATAAAAAGCTATAAGAAAAAAAAAAAAAAAAGAATCACATATCCTAAATAGGTATTGATTCTGGCTTCACATTGGTATCAGTAAGAGATTTATCCTAGAAGATTCACGGCTTATCTTTCATATTTAAGAAGATGGTTTTAAATTCAACATTACATAAATCATTTTGCTTTTAAAATGCTCACTACATAGAAAAATTCTAAATTGCATATTGAATATAATAGAAACATGTTCGAAGGGACAAAGGCAAAAACTATTATTCTCAGAATCCCTTTAAATAATGGGTACAACTTTAAGATGACAATCAATTAAAACTCATAAATATTAATTCAATTTCTTCCAACTGAGGAGTACCTTTAAACGTTTTTGGTAATATAAACAACAGGTACAACACTAATATTGTTAAAATTCCTGTAAACACAAACATTCCCATCTCCCACCAAAACATACTAATTACAAAGTCAATTTTAGAGATTATAAATTGTCCTTAATAGTCCATTATTGAGGTCCTCCACAAGTCCTGTAAGCCTGGTGTTCTTCAGCCTCCAGGATGCAATCTCAGTCATCTGTAAGGTCTTGTAAGGTCCTTCCCACTCTGCTTCTTCTAGGACTTAATAAGTGCCCACTTTCCTGCAAACCGCAAACTCCAAAGGTGCTATCTGGGTCAGCAATCCTTGTTTCTAAGGGCTAGTATACTGCCAGTATATAATTCCTTAAAAACTTACCTTTGTTTCAAGAGAGAGTCTTTCCCCTTCTCTTCCCAAATATAATAAACCAATCTCATATGAGGAAAGTCTCAGGTCACTCCTGGGAACTGTTCTAATTCTTTAACAAAGCAATAAGCAAACATTTAGTCCAAGGCAATTTAGTTTCTAACATCAATTTAGTAATCAGTTTCTTAAGAATCTGATTCATTCTTTCCACTCTCCAAAATGAGGACAGATGCCCCGGTGTATAGAATTGCCAGTCAATTTTCAATCCTTTCCCATTATTTCTTATAAAACCTTAAAAATAAAATATGTTCCTTTATCAGAATCAATAATCTCTACCAATCCATACTTAGGTATTTGTTCCAATGTTATTCCACTAACCCCAGAGCTCAGGGGAAAGCTTCAACCCATCCCTCTTATATCTCAGTTTTCCCACTGGTGACATTTCACTAAAACTAAACCTAGATATTTTGGAGTCAGGCTTCCTCCCTGTGGAGGACACCTCCTCACTACCTTCCTATTTATCTTTAAATATGTTACCCACCTTCCAGATACAATTTGTTCTGCAATTACACACATCCCCATATGCCAGATTTTCTTGTTTTTACTTTTTTATTAAAGGCAGAAATCAAGACAAAATTTAAGATTAATATTTTAAATAGCTTTGGATCAAATTTCACAAAATTTATATCACATATCCAGCTGGGCCGACAAAATGTTAAAGCACAGCTCATACAATTTTTACAAATTACCCAATATATAATTTAGCAAGCAACATAGTAGCTTAAATATATTTCATCTAAATAGGAAATATATAAACATGTGACCTCTTTAGGTAAGTTACCAGAAAACCAAAATTTTTAACTTAAAATCAAAGACCTAAATTTCTAAGTAACAATACTTCAATATCAATGCACACATTTCTAAACTCTTATTCCAGGATAAACACGTTCACAATTTTAACACACACAAGTTAAGAATAATTATCCCCTACAGGTTCAGGATCAGAATTCCAATGGAAACATATACAACCCCAAAACTTAAGATAGCAGAAGACTGCCTTTCAAGTCTGACCACAGGACTTTTAGAAATTGAAAGATATGGCTACTCTGATCAATACAGTGCTCCAGACTAGACTCTAAGACCTTGGGGGAAGAGAGTCAGAGAAATTTGGACCCAGCTGTCTGGCTACAGATCTGTGGCCCAGTAGCTGTCTCACTTTCTATGCCAGAAATGTTGGAGAGGGGCCCAAGTCAAAGATGTCGGGGTATACCAGTGCAAACCCCAGAAAAATTCAGGTCAGCCAGGAGCACCTCCCTAGCCAAGATCTGAAAAGCTTGAAAGAACCCAGAGAGAGCAGAGAAATCTCCTTGATTTATTTGAGCTAGTCTTTGTCCCACACAAGGGTCAACTCAAAGATCTCACAGGTGTCCCGTGCATGAAAGATGCCTGATTGACTGCTATCGGATCCCTACCACTTGGGTTTTACCTCAGATTTACTGACTTTAGTTTTGCCCTGAGTCTCTCCACTTGACCTTGGAAGCAGGGAATGTCTCCAAAGTTCGAAGGCTTCCTAAAGCAAGTCAGGATGCCATCCTACTAATGCTCGAGAGCCCATCCACTCATCAGGTCACGTGATCCCAGACTACTCCCATAAACTGTGTGGGACAAGACCACTGGTTCAAATAAGGAGATTTCCCAAGATAAAAGCAAAAAGGAATTTTATTACAATCTCACGAGAAAGGGTGTCTCCCTCCCTACAAGCAGTCAGACAAGGAGAGGTGAGGCCCCGTAAGCAAATAAGAATTATATAGGGGTCTGGGGTAACACTCCCTATAGGCTGGATCTTTGCCCTGATTAGCCAGGATGGCCTCACATTCTAAGTCATAAATGAGGAAAAACTCTGAGTCCAACCACATCTTTAAAATTACAAGTTACCTTATATGGCAGTTTCATGCCAAGGTGGTCCCAACTTAGTCTCACAAAGAAAAGAGCTCTGTGATCCCATTCTTTGTAAATCATGTATTCTCTGGAGAAAGAAGCCTGGCCCTAGGGCACAGCCAACCTTCACTCAATTTTTAGAACACTGTCTCTATCTTGTAAGACAGCTTTCACAGTTCACTTCATTCACTTCTCTGTTCAGTTTTTAAAATTTTGCACAATGGTGTAATAGTGAACTTGTCTAATCATTCTGGAGAACAATTTGAAACTATGCCCAAAGGACTATAAAATTGTACATACCCACTGACTCAGCAATATCCCTACTACTATTGTCCTAGTACTAACATAATTCCAAAGAAATTACCGGGAAAAAAATAACTTCTATGTACAAAAATATTTATAGTAGCTCTTTTTTGTGGTAGCAAAGAATTGAAAATAGAGGGGTACTTGTCAATTAAGGAATGGCTGAACAAGTTGTGGCATATGATTGTGATGGAGTACTATTGTGCAATAAGAATAAAAATGGGAATGGATTCAGAAACACTTGGCAAGATGTGTATGAACTGCCTGGGAAATCATTGTGCACAGCAACAGCAATGAAATGATCAACTGTGAAAGATGTGGCTACTCTGATCAATACAATGATCCAAGACAATTCCAAAGGACACATGATGAAAATAAAAGGCTATCCACCTCTGAGAGAGAATCAATGAATTCTGAGAACAAATTGAAGTATACTTTTCTCACTTTATTTTTTCTTGCTTTGAAAAAATAACCAATAGGGAAATGTTTGGCATGATTTCACATGGATTAATTGATATCATATTGAGGAGGAAACCCCAAAACTCTTAAAAGAGAAAACCTCCTTAGACTCTGCCTCAGGGAGGGGACTCCACCTTAAGCACAAACAGTTTTCATCTTTGTTATTTGGCTCAGTCTGAAACCCACTGAATTCAATTCAAATTCTAAACCTGGCTGAAACCCAGCCTGGAGCCAACCTGGGACTCCACCCACAAGCCCCTTCAGCTTGTAGCCAAAGCCCCCTATTATAAAAGAGCCAAGCTGGAGCCCTCTTTTTGTAGAGGTCCCAAACATGGCAGCCGTATGCCTGCCATGTCAAGGATTTCTGCCCACTGGAACCACTCTGGCTCTGGTGCCCTCCTCTCTTTACCTAATACCTTTTAACCTGACTTCCAAACCCCATAATAAACCTCTTTTATCAATCTAGATTTTCGGGTCTGTAAATTCCTTTACAGGGGACTCTTGTGCCACTACTAGATCTCATTTAACTCTGTATCCTTGCTCTGAATCCAAAGGGGTTGCAGGGGAGCTCTATTTTGACTCCCTGTATCCCGAACCTGCCACTAGATCTCAATTAAACCTAATTTCATGTAGGTACCCCCAATTATAAACCTCATCATCTTGGTTCCCTAACTGGAACAAAAACTAGAACCCCAAAAACTAGAAATCCAGAACTCTGGATGAGGTAAAGGACTTTTTTCTTTCCCTGTTTTGCAGTGGGCATCCAAAGCCGCTTGGTCAGGCTTGGATCTTAGATTAGAGCTTTATGCTTGGCAAGATTCTTTACAAATTACTATGGATTGACAAAAGGCCTCCTTTTGTCTCATGCTCTGTCTCTAGAGATAAGAGAGAAGCTACAAGAATTTGGAAAGCTAAAACCTTTTACCTGTCCACAATCTAGACACACCTCTGCTTCTGAAAATCCTTCCTTGGCAGCTGCTTGGCTTGAGGAAACTCCCTCCAGAGACAAAGGACCTTTTTTTGCATCTCAAGGCATTTCTAATCCTTTTTTCTCTCACCAGAAAACTGCTCTCCAAGACATGAGGAAGTATCTCCCTAACACTGCCTCCCCAGACCAAGGAGACACATGGCCGTTTTGGGGACCCCATCCTTCTCAGGAATCCCAGGCCAGCCTCTCTTTGATCTGTTCTGGGGAAATAACTGGAGAAACTTAAGAGGAGCTGAGTTAGAGCCCTTCTCCCATTCCACTATTAAATACAATGGAGTCTCCAATGGTCAGGCTGAATAGCCACAAGGAGAAAAGTCACTCAATTGGGGTGAGCTTGGGGATATGTCTCTACCCGGCTGCTATTCCCTGGACAGGGGTAAGTGGTCTCTCCTTCAGGTCTTGCTCTCCCAGCAAGATTTGGGGGGCTTGGATGAGCTACCCCGCCCTCAAGTTCCTGCCTGAGCCCTGGCCATTCAGGATGAACTGGGTAAGATAACATCTCTTTCTCCCCTATGCTCTCTCCTGCCTTTCCTCCTCCTCCCCCATGGAGTGGGGATCATAGAACTCAAGGATTTTTTTCAAACCTCTCCCATGTGGCTTGGCAACCTGCCATTTAAATGGTCCTATCCTGTCCCCTGGAGATTGGGGACTCAATCTTAATCTTCTCAAATCTCCGGAAAAGTTTCCCATCAACTTTTAAAACAGTACCTTGCCAGCAATCTGGACAAGCGGGCCACGCCCCTCCCAGATTTTTTATCTGGCTCTCAAAGGAGCCGCAGCTTCCAGCCTCAGAAAGCAACCTTGTCCCCTACATTTTAAAACAGGACTCGGTTTCTCTGATTTGGTCAGCCTGCATTAGAACAATGCCTCCCATCACAGTGTATAAGCCTCAAAATTACGCTTTTGCATGCTCACCAGGCTGTCTACAAAGACTGGGGATTTCAAACTGCTTGGGGTTTTTCCTGGCCTCAGGGCACTTATTTAAACCTTTCCTTAACTGCTCTGGAGAGATAAAAGCCTTGCTATCTCCTGGAACCCAGCTAGTCTCTCTCTCACTTTCCTACCTAACTTTACAGGTGGGAAATTTTTCACTCATAATTTTCTCAGTCCTAAGACCTTTTGTTTTTAGCACATTCTCTATTTTTCTGGATTGGCATTCTATGCCCCTGACAACAATCAAGGGTTTCTTTTCTAAGCTCCAACCCTGGCCAGGTTGCAGCTTCAAGAAAGACCATTGGAATGATGGCTGGGGAATAAAATTCCAAATCAGGACAGATTACATTGTAAGAGAGTAAAAATAGCTTCTTTCTTTTCTCTTTTCAATTTCTGACTGCAGCAGGAAATGAGTTAGAATGAAAGACTGAACCTGTTTGAAAACTCCTTAACCACTTTTCTTTGGACTGACATTGGAAGTGGGAAAGTGGCTGAATTATTGTTAACATTCTAACTGTATCACTGCGTCTCAATAATTTTACTATTGCCTTTGCAGACTAAATTTGGTTATTTTTGAATGTAAGATCTTAAGAACTTGTTTGGGTAAATTTGTTTACTTACTTGAAAGGGGTCATGGGGCTCCAATTAGGGCCTGATTTTTCCAAAAGCTTCAACGCCCCCACACTCAATCCACTAAAGGTTGGGTGGGGTTTGTCTTCAACTCACCCACTGCTCTCTGCTAGCACCTAGTTAACCTGGGGTGAAAATTAGCTGCCTTGAACCAGAAGATCACTGTACACTTCAACAACAATACTGTATGGGGATGTATTCTGATGGAGGTGGAAATCTTCAACATAAAGAAGATCCAACTCACTTCCAGTTGATCAATGATGGACAGAGGTAGCTACACCCAGAGAAGAAACACTGGGAAGTGAATGTAAATTGTTAGCACTAATATCTCTCTGCCCAGGTTGCATGTACCTTCGGATTCTAATGTTTATTGTGCAACAAGAAAATGATATTCACACACATGTATTGTATCTAGACTATATTGTAACACATGTAAAATGTATGGGATTGCCTGTCATCGGGGGGAGGGAATAGAGGGAGGGGGGGATAATTTGGAAAAATGAATACAAGGGACAATATTATAAAAAATATATATATATAATAAAAAATTATTAATAAAAAAAAAAGAAGCTGTGCCCCCCCCCAAAAAAAAAAAAAAAAAAAAAGAAAATTAGCTGCCTTCCCTTCCCCCTGCCCCTTGGGAAATGGAGTGGGGAGAAAGGGGCCGTGTGGAATTCCCCCACACCCACTAATGGATTCTAGCCTCCAGCCATAGAGGCTTGGCTTTGGCAAAAGATTTCAAGAGATAGGCTCGCCTTTAAGTTAATTGATCTATTTTTAAGATTTGTTAAAAAAACTGGGATTTGTTAAAATTGTTTAACTATTGCTGTATGAGGGAAATTTTAACTATTGCTGTTGATTCATTCTTGGGATTTATATGTGGAATGGTAATCTGATAATTTCTTTTCTGTGAAAAAAGGGAGGAAGGAAACTGATTGAAATTGCTCAGGAAAATGGGAAACTGATGTATTTTTCTTAGGTATTTCTGCCCTACCCCCAATTCATTAGTTCAGATTGAATTGGAAATTATTTTACTCTTTGCTTTAAATTTACTGGACTATGATTTGCTGGATTATGTTTTAACTTTGCAATCCCTTATTCAGTTTTTGGGATTATTCTTTAGAAACAACCAGAAATCAGACACCTGTCCTGGGGCTGGCAGTCTCTCTGATCTGTTTCTCCCCTCCTGTTACCTCAGTTCCTTAATTACTATTTCAGCATTTTGATATCGGGACTCTAATAGTTTGGGGTTGCCTGTCTTGGTCTAACTGCATAATTTGCTCAGAAATATGTCTCCTACTAGCAGCTCCTGTTCCAGAGAGAGAGGGGACAGGTGGAGCTACTCCAGGCCCCACTTTTTCCCTCTTTTGGAGCCCCCAACAGACGTGGGGTGCCCCTCTTAGGGCAGCAGGGATACCTTGAGCACTGCTATTCAGCAGAGGCTGAATTTAATGCACAAATGACCACAGACCTCAGACTGTCCATCTCTGGCTGAGATGCTCCCCAACTGCAGAGGACTTGAACAGAGAGGCCTGTGTGTCATCCTAAATGAGGAATGCTATTTGATGCTAATAATTCTGGGGTTATCAGGGAGAAACTGGTCCTTGCCATAAGTCCTTGCATTTTTCTAATTTTAATCTGATTTATTTGGCTTTTTGTCCTGACCCAGTTTCCCTAATTACCCTGACTCAGTCCTGCCTCAGTTTCTCTGCTTCTCAGTTCTGAAAAATCTCCCCTCCTTCTTTATCAGAATACTTGACAAGGGTAAAAGATCTTATGTTTTAGAATATCAGAGTGCTTCTCCCCATCCCAAGCTATCCAACTGTCAGATACTGTGTTATCAAGATGCCTCTCCCATGTCTGAGGTGCCACCCCTGATTATGTCATCCCTCTCCGGAGGTTCACTTCAGTACTCAGTACTCTGACTCCTTCCTGCCTCAGTTTACTGTTCACTAGGTTTTGTTTTCCTTTTTTTTTTTTTTTTTTTTTTTTTTTAAACCCCACCCTTTCTATATCGAGATGAGAGGGCAGCTTTCCAGGACTTTTGGCTGACCTGTCTGGAGCTTAAAACGCTCAAGCTGAGCATTGTCCAATGAGACATCATGGCCAATGCTCCAGCAGAACTGACAAAAATTAAAGTTTTTGTGGTATCTCTCTCTTGGGGATGCCCAAAGAGAAGGAAAAGCTATAGAATTGAGGTGTTTGGGGCCTGTTATCATCTCTTAATGCAGAGACACACTTGGCTTGAAAAAAACGCCTCCACCTCACAATTTGAATACTGAATAGATTAGCTAAAAGCGATCCCATCTCCCTGCACCCACCTTGAAAGGAGCTTCTTTTGCATTTTAACACTTCTGCCCTCAAACAAAAGGCAGCTAGCGAAACACACCCAACACTTGTCTCTTTCAAAGCAAAAAAAAAAAAAAAAAAAAAAAAAAAAATCAATATTTCTTCCATTTAGCTATACTTTTCTTTTAATACAAATCTCTCCCAGACTTAGGCCTGTAGGAAACTGTCCGAGGAGACTCCAGTCTCTGTCCTGAATTCGAACAGGAGAAACTGCCTTCTCACCATCACAACGAACACCACAGAGGTTAACCTGGCCCCCCTGGCATCCTCCTCCCTGGTAGGGATTTGGGGTTCAGCCCTGTTTCCCTTTTTATCCCAGGACAGTCCGAACACCTTAGGGGGCGGTAAGCTGGTGGGCAATGCTAATGCAAGCATCCCCTCTGACTCCTTCCACCCCTCCCCCATAAGAGTGGGGAAACTAGGAGGGAAGGTTCAGGATCCTTGTTTATTAAGGAACTAACTCTTTTTTTTTTTTTTTTTTCTTTTAAAGAAAAGCAGATTTCTAAGAGCTTAAACTGCATTCTTATCTTGATCTGCAGCCCTGACAAGCGGGGATACGCCCATCCCCAGACCTTGCCTCAGAAAAGATCAGTGGCTTATTAAATCTACTAGACATCAAGGCCTGCTGCCTCCCCTGACTTCTGAGTCCACACCTTTTAATAGTTAGATGGGCCTCCAGCATCTACAAGAGCTCACAGAAGGGACCTGATGCATTTCCCTATTCTGGAATGTCACCATCTCCACCCTAGATGACACTCCACTTTCTGCTCCTGAGATTTGTTTTCTCTAGGCTTCAAACTTTGGATTCTCAACTGCCCTTCAGTCTGGAGAACATAGGACAACTGACTAGGGACGACTGACTGGACAAACATTCCTTTGATGCCCTGCTGCCATCCCCAAATCCCATACCTCAAGCCTCACTTCCTGGCATGAAACCCCAAATCTCTATGACCCTTGTCAGCTCGAAGCAGTTAAGAATATATCATCACCCCTTTTCCCACATGCATCTGGAGGTACTCTTTGGGGGAAAATGAAGAGGGGACCTCACTACTTTGAAGATCCTTAGAGAAAATCTTCAACCCTGCTTCAATAAGGGATATTGCCCCAAGTTTTTTTTTTCCTTTAAATGAATTTAAGTTTTAACTACTTAAGGGGAGAATGATGAAGAAACCCCAAAACTCTTAAAAGAGAAAACGTTCTTAGACTCTGCCTCAGAGAGGGGACTCCACCCTAAGCACAAATAGTTTTCATCTTTGTTATCTGGCTCAGTCCTGAAACCCATTGAATTCAATTCAAATTCTAACCCTGGCTGAAACCCAGCCTGGAGCCAACATGGGACTCTACCCACAAGCCCCCTTCAGCTTGTAGCCAAAGCCCCCTATTATAAAAAAGCCAAGCTGGAGCCCTCTTTTTGTAGAGGTCCCAAACATGGCAGACTTACTCCTGCCATGTCAAGGATTTCTGCCCACTGGAACCACTCTGGCTCTGGTAACCTCCTCTCTTTACCTAACATCTTTTAACCTTATTTCCAAACTCCACAATAAACCTCTTTTAGCAATTTAGGTTTTCGGGTCTGTAAATTCCTTTACAGGGGACTCTTGGGCTGCTACTAGACCTCATTTAACTCTGTATTCTTGCTCCGAATCCAAAGGGGTTGCAGGGGAGCTCTATTTGACTCCCTAGGTCCCGAACCTGCCACTAGACCTCGGGTACACCCAATTATAAACCTTGTTAATGGGTGGAGATGGATGGGAAAGATTTATATTTATTAATTTTGTTTATTATGTAGATATAAGAAATATATTATATATTTATTATTATTATTATTATTATTAAATTATTCTATACTTTTATATTTATTATCTCTCCTCTTTTATCTCATACTCTTTGTAAGGAAGGATTATTTCATCCTTTTTATCCCAAGTATCTAGCAAGTAGTAGTGCTTTAAAAATTCTAATTGACTGCTAATTGATTTGTTAAGCTGCTGGAGAAGCTGCTCTTGTCCCAGAACAGTCTTCAGACTATTTTAGCCCTTTTGTGATACAGACCCTAGTTCAAGAACAAGAAAACATTGTAGGCATTTAAGTCAATGTTTTTAACTGTTTTCTCTTTTCTATTATTTGTATTCTGTCTCTTATCTGACCTATATCTGATAGTTGTTTTTTTTATTCCTGCTACATCTCCATAATGGCAAATCTTTCTTATGGGCTCCACTTAACAAAATGGCAAAGATTCTGATAAGACTACTCAATTTCCCATTATGCCCTTCATGTTCCACACTAATGACAAGATTAAGTTGAGTGAAAAAGACTGACTGGAAATGGATAACGACTTTTGCTCTACGTCTCCCAACAACAAAATCACTGCTCTGATTAGGATATATCACCTCACATTCTAAGTCATAAATGAGGAAAAACTGTAGTGTTCTGATTGGTTTTCTGCAGGTCTCTGTACCAGTCTTCGTTTCAGCTGAGTAATCATCACAAGAATAACCAAGGATAAAGTCCAAATTCTTTATTATCTCCTTCAAAGTCTTGTCTCTTTGCCTGGGGCTCAGCTAGTTTTCCTTGATTTCTGTGGAGGAGGTAGGAGGACCACCACGATGGTCTCTGTCTTGAAGTCTGTCTCAGACTGAGAGCTTGTGCTCCAGCCTGTTCTTCCCCCACTGTTCCAGTTCCCTTCAGAGTCTGTCTATGGCTGAGGTTGTTCTAGTTGATATGTAGTATACTGAGAATAAACCAATCATTATATTATTAGGGAACCATTATTTGTTGTAAGATTAAATCAATTATAATGAACTAGAGAACTCACATGCTAAACTAGATAATCATTGTCTCATCAATTCCACTGGCTTAATACCTTGTAAGAATCCTTGTTTCAAGTACAGAGTTTTGACCTATAATAAAAATAACTTCTACCTGAAATCCTTGTAAGAAGCCCAAGCATTCCAGCTGAGCAGACCCAGAGCCTCTCAACTCCCATCTCCCAGCATTGTGCCTGGCCTAGCAAACCAGAAATAGTGAATTTGGTTAAATAGCAAAAGACCCAAATCTTTTCATTGGATGGACTGAAAAGGAAGTAGCCATTATTGAACAATGGTCAGTAATGTTGTCTACTTCTTATGAGTCACATAACTTCCTTGAGCTTAGACCTAAGATCTGACTTTTTCTGCTCTACTACCCCCCTTTATCTGTCTTGGAAACCCAGTCACAGAACAACAAATTGGCATCTGGCAGCTAGTTGTCCATAGAACTACAGCACTGTGCAGATTCGTGAGATGAAAGTCTCATCTTCGGGAGCTGCTTCAAGCTAACAAGGGGCGGAGAGCTGGCCCTGCCCAGTAGGGTCCAGACTAAGAGGGGAGACAAGTGACTAGTAGCAGCTTCCAGTGCTGAGTGTTAGAATCAATTATCAGGTGCTTTCAGGTTGACCAAGTAGTTAGAATTTCATGGCTTACAGTCTGGATGCAAGGACTAAATATGAACAAAAGAAAAAGAACTCTGGGAGATGACTATGAACCACTACTTCCCAATCCCTCTATTTTTGTCCACCTGCATTTTTGATTTCCTTCACAGGGTAATTGTACGCTATTTCAAAGTCCGATTCTTTTTGTACAGCAAAACAACTGTTTGGACATGTATACATATATTGTATTTAATTTATACTTTAACATATTAAACATGTATTGGTCAACCTGCCATCTGGGAGAGGGGGAGAGGAAAAATTAGAACAAAAGGTTTGGCAATTGTCAATGTTGTAAAATTACCCATGCATACATTTGGTAAATAAAAACTATTAAATAAAAAAAAATGTAAAAAAGAAAAAGAAAAAGAATAAACAAAAGTGGAGCTAATATGGAGGTTACTAGGGACAACCACATCTTTAGGATTACTAAATTACCTTATATGGAAGTTTTATTGGCAAAGTGACTCTAATTTGGTCTCACAAGAAAAGGGCTATATGATCCCATTCTTTGTAAAGTATGTAAACTCTGGAGAAAGAAAATTAGGCCTGGGACACAGCCGACCTTCACTCAATTTTTAGAACACTATCTCCATCTTGTGAGACAGCTTTCACAGTTCATTTCATTCACTACCTTGCTGGGTACTTCTCTCCCCTACTCACCCTTTTCCATTTCTTTTAGTTTGTTGTCTTCCTTCATTAGACTGTAAGCTCTTTGAGGGTAAAGATTGATTTTCTTTTTCATATTTATATGCCCAGGGCTCAGTACAATGCTTGGCATATAGTAGGTGATGTGAACTCTAAACCTTATTCTGTTCCCTTGTCAAGAATTGCTAAAAGTAAGCCCATCGTTTTCCTATTATCAGTCATAATCACACACAGACAAGGACAGCTTTCCCAGTCTTATTACAATCATATTGTGAACTTTATCAACCATAATTGCATATAATAAGAGGTTATTTTTCCCCAGCTTTTTTTTTTTTTTTCAGGTACAAAGAGAAAGCATTTATTTAGTCCTTGCAGGAAGGGGCCCAGACACACCTGGGAGCCATCCCAACATCCCATGTGTTCCTGGAATCTGGCCAGCTTCCAGCTTGTCCAAGATTTAAAAAGTAAAAGACCAGAGCCTTCTCATTGGATAGATTTAAGGGACGTAACCATCCTTGACCAATGGATCATGTCACTTCCTATAACTTCACTAACTTCCTGCGTCCCAGAGTTCAAGGCTGGGTACAGGGATCATGGGACAGTCTCAATACTGAGAAGTACTTCATCCCATCATCAGTTCCATTCAGTCCCCCCCCCCTCTTTTTCATCTATTTGAAGAATTCTCACCCCAATCCTGATATATATTTCTTCCACTAGGGCATCTTTCTGACCTAGGCCTTCAGGCTGCTCCCTCTTCAGTACTAACTGTAATCTGCCCTTTACCATTTAAAACCTACACCTGCACATCAGTGGAAACTTTCAGGAACCACTTTGGCTACTCCTGAACTCGGCTAAATCTTGAACTTCTCGAATGATTAAGTACATAAGGAAGCAGGTGACAGAATATTGCTGCTTAAAACAATGAGCTGGAATCAGACCCCACTTCTACCAAGTCCCATTATCTGTCTTAGAAACCCAGTCATCACAGAACAGATTGGCATCTGGCATACATAGAACTCCAGCACTGTGGAGGCCTGAGGGCCTTGGGTCCATTGTCACACCATCCCCACATCCACACAGGGTCATTTGGGAGGAAGGGAGGAAGGTCTCCTCTTCTGGAGCTGTTTCAGGGGGTGGGGTATTACCAGCCCTACCCAGTGGGGTCCGGGCTGAAAAGGGGAGACAAGTGACTTGTAGCAGCAGCAGCAGCAGCATTGGGTGCTGAATGTCAGAATCAGGTCTCAGCTGATTTCATGCTGACCAAGGGGTTGGGGTTTCATGGCTCGGAGTCTGGAAGAAGCAACTCTCACAAGTATATTAAAAATACAGGGACATCACCAGAGAGAGACCAAGATCATCCTTCTAATTCGTCCTGGATACTAACTTCCACCTGTAACAACTTCTTCTGAGTTGCTTATGGCATGTTCCTGTCAGATGGTGGATCACTGGCCTGATGATCTATCAGACAGTCATACCTACAAAGTCCAGCAATGAGAGATAGAAATTCTATTTAAAATAAGTGTAGGGGACAGATAGGTGGAGCACAGCCCTGAAGTCAGGAGGACCAACCTTGCTAACATTTTTGAGACAGTCTCAACTGTCTCATTACACATCTAGATTCCACCTTTATTCCTCCTCCTCCTCCTCCTCCCTTGGAGCTATTAAAAGGCTCTCCCTCCAAAAAGCATGCTGCTTAATGAGGTATGATTCTGCCTTACCTGGTCATATTTGGTTAAGTCTGTGAATTATTTCAGTAATAAATGACAAATCTTTGTAACCTGTGATAAATGTCTGACCTAATTGTTTCATGTCCATTGAACCATTATGCTCCCTTTCATGTTTCTACTTCATGCTGATGTGTTTGGGGTTTAGTACCTAATGTAGGCACCAACGTTGGGGATCAGTCATGTGAAGAATTCACAATGGCCATTCTTTTTGCCAAAAGACATAAAGAGGTACAATACACGCCAGAAATGGATAAATATGAAATAGATTTGGGAAATCATTTAGTTAGCAAGGAAAGGGGTTTAAACAATTAACAATGAAAAAGACAAGTTCCCTAATGGAACTCACAATTAACTAGGAGAAAAAAAATATTCCATGAGGTGGGAGTATACCATTAACTGACAGGCTAAATCCTAAATGGGATTTATCACCACAAAAGAGTTAGGGAGCTGTAAGAAGGAGAAAATTATTATGAGGCATGGAGTGGTGGGGAAGATTTAAAAGGAAAAACTCTATAAAGCATGAGGGAGGGATGAGAAGAAAGGCACCACAAGGCAAAACCCCATAGGATTCAGCCAAGAAGTTGTGGGGCATGGACAGATTTACAGGGGAAATTTAAACTCAGGGGTTTGATATAACTTGGATTTCTGATTGGACACAGTAAGGTGGGGCTACCACAAGCTCCACAGAGGGTGGGACAATAAGGTGGAACTCATCCCCATCCTTGCCCTTCCCTGCTTGCCTCAGGGAGTAATCTTATCAGTACTGATAAGTACCTAGTTACTTAGGACCTCATCAATATTTCTACTTTAGTAGATACTTAATAAACTTTTTATTGACTGACTTGGTCATATCCAAAAATTTGTCTCATTCTGCATCTAGAGCCTATAACCTTTCTCTCAGCAGATGGGTACCATGTTTTATCAAGAGTCTTCTGGTCATATTGTGGATCTGCATTCCTAAACCTTTCAAAGTTCTTTGTCTTTACGATGTTGTTGTTTTTTACATAATTTGCTCTCATTGTCCTACTTACTTTCCTTTAACTCAGACAAATCTTCCCAAGTTTCTTTGAAACCATTCCTTTCATCATTTCTCAAAGAAAATGTTCTTTTGAAATATAGATTTGATATCACAACATTTAGAGGGGAGTAAAAAATGTCTCAGAAAAACTACACTAAATAGGCATGCTGTGGGTTGTTTATCTTATAGATTCTGCTAAGTCCCTTTCCTGAAAACTTTGTAATCTTGTTATCCCCAGTGTAGAATATAAATTACATACTCCTGAATACAATGGAGGTAGAAAGTGTTTTCCAGAAGATCTGTATTTTTATAATAAGTTATCTATCAGAGCAGTCTCTAAGAGTGCTAATTTCACCCATTCATATGTCAGGAAGAAATATTTTGCTTGAAATAGTGGGGTGAGAGGGAATGGAAAATTGCTCATTTCTCCTCTTCTGGCTCAAGAGGGCACAATAGCTCACCCTCTTTAGCCACAGACAGATTCCCTATCCATTTATAACTGTCATGTTTTAGAAGTAAATAGCTGCACTTAGCAGCCTGTTGGGAATATGTCAGGAACCCAATGGCAAAACCAGTATAGTTATACACTCCCTAACTTCAGTTTCAACATTATGCCTCCAAATAGGTGTAAGGAGTTAGTTAAAGTCATTTGACCTGCTCTGCCCACAATGAGACATTTTCTCCCTTTTGGGTAAACTGAGGGACATTTTATGACAAATTTCCCCCCCTTCCAAGTTCAGAATACTCTATTTTTTGCCAAAATTTAGCTCATTAAATGATTTGGAGTATATCACAAGATATCCTAGCACTCAAGCTATTCATGAATATTATTTATGTTTTTCTCATATTCTGGGTATGCATTGAAGTTTCTTAGTTACCATCTGATAATGGTCAAATGTTATTTCTTTCACCTGACCTCAGAGTCCTAATTGCAGGGCAAATTAGCTGGTGGGTAAGCAGAAGATGATGAAACATGACCACTAATGAACCAATCTACATTTGTGAACTTTTTGTCCCACTTTTTTTCCCTGAAAGGTTGTATGTAGAACTTCTGGGAATTACACAAATATAATATCATTATTTATGTATTTATTTTTCTTCAATAATGGGGGTTAAGTGATTTGCTCAGAGTCACACAGCTAGGAAGTGTTAAGTGTCCGAGGTCAGATTTGAACCCAAGTCCTCCTGACTTCAGGGCTGGTGCTTTGTCCACTGCACCACTTAGCAGCCCCTTAATATCATTATTGTAGTAATAAAATGATCCCATTTGGACTTTGTATAGAATATCTGTGACACCATTAGTAATCATAGGAAGACTGAAACCTTAGTGATCAGCTAATCAAATTATCCCCAAGACTACTCAAATTGTGAGCATCACAGAGAGAGGCATTTTGGGTAACTAATTTCAAATCATGGATCCACATATGAGAACATCCTTGGTTTTCAGTTCTGACATCACCCGAGATGACACACAGTGCACAATTAGAAATATACAAATTTCTCTTAGAAAAGGAAAGTCAAATTAGAACAAGAAGGGAAATTAAGAAGCCATTTAATTAATTCTAAAATTGGATGGAGATTATATGCTCCATTTTTAATTGAGAAGCAGCCTGATATATAGCTAGAACAGTAGGCTGGAGTAAGTAAGATCTGCATAAAAATCCATATCTGACACTAATTATATGACCCTGGATAAGTCAATTCTCTCAGTCTCAATTTCCTTATTTATAAAATAGATTTAATAATACCTGTAATATTTACCTTAAAGGGATTTTGTAAAGATCAAATAAAATAATGCAAAAAAAAATTTTTTTTTTTTTTGCAAATCTTAAAAGTGCTACATAAATTTCAGTTATTATCAGTCAGAAAATCTCTGTTTTGGGAAACAAAAATATTCAAATGTATAGCATAGGTTCATAGAGCTGAAGGAGACCTTGGACATCATAAAATCAAACCTTTCATTTACAGAAGAAACTAAGACTCAGAGACAAATGCACTCCTATCTAATATCATTTAGCCAGGTAGCACAGTGGATAGAACAATTGACCTGACATCAGTAAAATCTAAGTTTAAATACTGCTCAGATATTAACTGTGTGACCCTGACCAGGTCACTTGACTTCTTAGTTTTCTCCTCTGTAAAATGAAGCTTTCCATGCATCAGTGGATCAGTGCTTATCAATCACCTGGGTGCTCCTTCCAATGCTTCTAATCACGACCCCTTTATTCTGTCTTATCTTCTGTGATTCTTGCCTATGTCCTCTTACAAATATTCCATCAAAAAAAAAAAAAAATCTCTACTTTCTCCCAGATGTTTTTAATATTGTATGGATACTATTATAACACTCAGCTGACCTTCTGAAAGGCATACCTATCCTTGATTTTGTCTTGTGTCACATCATTGGTAATTGATCAATGGCTTTCTTACAATCACATGGAGCCTTTCGGCTCCCTTTGCAATTTTTATTATTTTAAGATCATGAGTTTTCTGAGTTTTGTCTGCATATTCAATAACCATGAGAAGGTCACCATTGCAAACTTAAGCTTTTGCAGCAGGGAGCACCAATGGGGCCATAGAAAGCACTATCCAGTTTCTTCTTTTGAATTCTGGGCCCAATTCTATTTCTTTTCATATCTGTACAAAATATACATACTGATCAAACTGCTTGTCATAATTTAAGCAATATATGCTTTTTATCCAATAGATTTTTCTTTGTGTTAACTGCACTAGTCTCTTAATCTCTTTTGAGTCTCAGGTATCATGAATTTCTTTGAAGGTCAGGCCCCAGGCTTAATATAATCAGCACACTGTCTTCCAAAAAATAGGAAAGAACCTTATGATCTAAAGGAAAACTGTCATCTATGTAATGGCTATAGTAAGACTCACACTACCTATCTTACAGTTATTAGAATCAAGTGTAATAGAGATATGAAGGACTTTATAAGCTTTAATACAAGCTAGTAAGAGTAATAAAAGTATTCTATGAACTTTGTATAAAGTTTTTCAAATTTAGGAAGCTAAAACATTGAGATCATCTTGTCAAATTCCTTCCTTTACCTAAGAGAATTCATTAAATTGGTCATATCCTTTGATCCAGAAATGTAACTAATTGGCAGGAAGCAAAAGAAAGGCCCCAAATATAACAAAAATACTCATAGTACCACTTTTGGGGTAGCAAAAAATTAGAAATGAAAAGGATGTCCAAAATTGGAGACTAGTACATATGAATATAATGGAATATTATTGTGCCATAAGAATATGAAGAATTCATAGAAACATTTGAAGACTTGTACAGATTGATACAGACTGAGGAAAACTAATCCAGGAAATAACGTACGTCATGACTATAAGAATATCAATGAAAACAACACCAAAATGCAAGTGACATTCAAATTAAATGCAATATTAGTTCTAGGAGGCAAATGAAGAAATATAATTTTCTCCTGTTAATACAGAAGAGGGATGGGAAAGGAAGGTGGACACTTAATGCTTAATATCACTCACGCAGATAGGCTGGGTCATTGATTTTGCTTGACTGTTTTCCTTTGTTGCAAGGTAGAATTCTGTGGAGTGTGTGTGTGGGGGGGGTAGTGAGATATTTCAGGAAGTTATTATGTAAAAAAAACAAAAAGACATTGATAAAACTTTAAAACATAAATAAAATTCTACTCTGATGTGACATGTGATCATGAAGGTGACCCTGGGTTCTCTGTCTTATCTCTGTATCTCTTATTTCTCTCTCTCTCTCTCTCTCTCTCTCTCTCTCTCTCTCTCTCTCTCTCTCTCTCTCTCTCTCTCTCTCTCTCTCTCTTCTCTCTCTCTCTCTCTCTCTCTCTCTCTCTCTCTCTCTCTCTCTTCTCTCTCTTCTCTCTCTTTCTCTCTCTCTCTCTCTCTCTCTCTCTCTCTCTCTCTCTCTCTCTCTCTCTCTCTCTCTCTCTCTCTCTCTCTCTCTCTCCCTCTCCCTTTCCCTCTCTCTCTCTTATTTGTGAACCTCAACCCTTCAAAAAAAAATACCATAGAATTTCTTTGTCTCCAGAGTGTTACAAATTCTGATTTTTTTAAAGCTTTTTATTTTCAAAACACATGCATGGATAATTTTTCAACATTGACTCTTGAAAACCATGTGTTCCAAAATTTCCCTCTCTTCCCCCCACCCACTCCTGTAGATAGAAAATAGTCCAATATATGTTAAACATGTTAAAATATGTTAAATCTAATATATGTATACATATTTATACAATTATCTTGTTGCACAAGAAAAATCAGCTCAAAAAGGAAAAAAATAAGAGAGAAAACAAAATGCAAGCAAACAATAACAACAAAAAGAGTGATGTGTGATCCACACTTAGTTCCCACAATTCTCTCTCTGGGTGTAGATGGCTCTCTGCCACAAGATCATTGGGACTGACCACAATCATCTCATTGTTGGAAAGAGTCACGTCCATCAGAATTGATCATCATATAATCTTGCTGTTGCTGTGTACAGTGATCTCCTGCTCATTTCACTCAGCATCAGTCTATTTAAGTCTCTCCAGGCCTCTCTGAAATCATCCTGTTGATCTTTTCTTATAGAACAATAGTATTCCATAACATTCATATACTATAACTTATTCAGCCATTCTCCAGCTGATGGGCACCCATTCTGTTTCCAGTTTCTGGCCACTGTGGAAAGGGCTGCCACAAACATTTCTGCACATGGGGGGTCCCTTTCAAATTCTGTTTTCTAAGAGAGAGGGAAAATGCTACCAGGGAAGCAGAAATCCATTGCTTTCTGTACCAAGTTAGTCATCACAAACACATGGCAGGTTGTAAATAAGAAAGAAGGAAAGGGAGTTAGAGAAAGGAAGCGAATTTCTGTAGTACCTACTATAGACACTGTGCTAAGCCTTTTTAAAAATATTCTTTCATTTGATCCTAATAGCAACCCTGTGACATAGATGCTCTAATGTATATTAATATAAATAAGTCCGTAGAATACAGGGCCCTTTCTCAATTGGATTTCTATAGCATGTCGAGGAGAAGGGTTTGGAGACTTACATATTCCCAAGGATGCTCTCAAGGAATAAACAAATTGTTCCTCTAGCTGATGTGCTGAATTTAATTTTGCTCTCCCTGGGTCTCATAACTGTTAACCACCAGTCCTCATTTTTATTCCAAAGTAATATGTGATCCTGGATTCTCAGAGGCTATATGACAACAGAGTGCTGGCTTTGGTAGATTTTATCAGTCTAGAAAGACTTATATATGAACCCAATGAGCTATTGTTTGTTTGTACTACAAATACTAGTCTAGAAAAGTTTGGTGATGAGTCTTGAAGACTACCGTCTCAGTTACAGAAAGCTTTCAAGAAAGATGTGCTGGAATTAACTCCTGAGAACCAATTATTAAATTTGCATCGTGCATTTACACCTCAGACATAGGCAATCTATCAATCAGAACTTATTTTGTTGATTGTTTAGCTTTAAGCACATGTAATAATTTGAATTAAACTTACAAGTATTTTTTTCCCTCCAAAGAACGCAATTGTTAAACATTTACTAGCAGTCCTTTGTATTCTTCTATAAACATTGCTTGAGCTTAGCTGGAGTGCAGGGAAGGCTTAAAGAATGAAGTCATCTATAGATGGGAGGTCTGGTGACTGGAGGCTATCAATAATAATAATCATAATAACAACAATAATAAAAATAACAATAACTCACATTTATATGGTGCTCTAAGGTTTGCAATGTGCTTTATATCATGATTTCATCTGAACCTCAACCCTCCACCTAGTTACCTCTCTACCCTCCCCATCCCCTGGGTTATAATATGTTTCTATGAAAGGAAGGTCCCTATTTAATGAAAACACAGATCTTAAAATACTGAAAGGTAGCAGGTTTAGTTTGAATTAATCAGGATTCTATTAAAACTATAAGGGACCTTAGAGAGAGCCTAGTCCAACTAATCTCCTTATTTTACAGATGAGGAAATTCAGGAACAGACTGGCCCAAGATTACACAGCTGGTTAATGGTCAAATTCAGGTCTCCTGACACCTAATCTGTACTTTTTAAAAACCAATTTAAAACAAATTTATCTGTTTGGCAAGTGCAAAAAATCTTCAGTATCTAGAGAGATGGTGTTCCAAAAGTTCACTTGTAAGTAGAATGTAAGCTTTGTAAAGGAAAGGAATAAGCATTCAGATAGCTCCCGTGTCCCAAATATACCAAATAAGTATACCAAATAAGCACTTTTTACAAATAAGACCTTGTTCGATCTTTACAACAACCCTGGGAAGAAAGTGCTATTATTATCTCCACTTTAAAGATGGGGAAACTGAGGCAGACATGTTAAGTGACTTGAACAAGGTCATATAGCTAGTGATTATCTGGAGTTGGATTTGAACTCATCCTCCTGACTCTAGGCTTAGTGTTCTATTCCCCTTGCCACCAGTTCTCTCTATATCCTTAAGGTGATGAATTGTTTCTGTTTTCCAATGCTTACCTGGGGGCCACTTAAATGTTTAAATGAACTGATTGGAGCTCAATTCTTTCCCCCAGGGAAATGGTGTCATCAGTGGCAGTAAGGTTGCCAGGCTAGGCCACAAAAATCTATACAAGACATAGCATAGCTGAAACGCCATAAATCTACGAGAGAAATATTACTGGAGAAGGAAATGGAAAAGCACTTTAGTGTTTTTACCAAGAAAAACTCCAAATGAAGTCAAGGAAAGTCAGATACAACTAATCAGCAACAAATACTATTATGTACTGGTAATTAAGTAAAGCAGTAAAATGGAAATATTTTAAAATACTTGAAAAATCAGGAGGTTTAATTAGAAGACAGATATAGGTAACCACTTTTTGGGGGGTGCAGCAGCTGGAGTACCCACCTCTCCTAAATGGATACCCAGAAAATCTACCACAGCTTCAAGGAATTGTGGGCATGCAATAATTAAAAACTCATAAGCTCTTACTAATCAGTTTACTTTCACTAATTACTGATATTTTCTTTTACTAGTTAGCCAGAGGGCCCAATTAATTCAAAGTTAAGGTATTTAATGAAATACCACAAGAAGAAGCACAACAGAATATCTCCCAGAGGGATCGCACATCAGGGAATGAGAGGCAAGGAACTGTGTCATTGGGTCACAGGAATAGACACTTGCAGCCTGCCATTGTCTTCAGGTCTTATGTCTGGTACCTCTAACTGCCTCTCTTCTGGCTTTGTCCACTTTCCTCTGTGACCATCAATCTCACATTGTCCATAGTGGATGTTGCTTCCTACTGCTACCTTCTGAGCTTATCTAGTCGAAACTAACTCCCAGCCATCACTGCTCTTGGCTACTTGGGTTCTCTCTGATCAGAACAGGCTGACAGTTCTTTCATCATATCCAGAGAAGAAATAAAAACAACAATAAAACTTCATAATGTAGATCAATGTAATGAGTGATTTTGAGTCCATAGAATTAATGAAAAAACATACCTTTCAATTAAGGGTAGAGGTGTGGAATAAGGGATTTGTCTCAGATGTGGTCAATGTGTCGATTTGCTTTCTAAAACTGTACTTTATTAAAAGGAAGGATTTTAAGAATAGGAAGAAAGAGGGAAGAATGATCATTGTCTGGGGTGGGGGTAGGATGAAGGATTAAAAAAAAAAGAAGAAGTGTCTATGTGTGAGAAAGACATTGCCTAGGATGGAATTAATTATAAATCCTGAGAAAGAAGAGGGGTAGAGTTAGGGGGAGGTATGAGAATACTGGAGGATCAATCTATTCACAGATTACTGGGGAGAAAAGTAGATCAGTGGTGGAAAAGAGATCAGGTAATATTGTTTAAAGCTCTTACCTCTCCAGGACAGTCCTGGGGAGATGGGTGAGAAGAAATGGAAGACAGGGGTTAGTTAACTATATGCCCCTCATATGCCACTGAGGTAAGTGGTGTAGTGGATAAAGTGCTGGATTTGAAGTTTCCAAGATCCTAGCAAGTCTCCTATTCTCTCAGCCTCAGTTTCTTCATCTGTAGCCCTCATCTCACAGGATTATTGTTTTATACAATAATAAACTCTTTGCAAACCAAAAAAAAATAGCTTTTATTATGATCATTATATGAATCAAATTTGGGCGTTCCTTCATATCTTGGAAAATGTTTGGATGGGGTTTCTTTAGAATCCAATTGAGCATACCTGTTGTATTCTTTCTCGTGTGTTTTGCTTTGAAATCAAAAAACCATCAGAAAAAGTGTTTTGATTTCAAGAATCATTATTCCCAATTGTTAATGAAAAATGGAACAAGTGACATTCCCACAATTTTGGTGACAGCCTTTCTGAGAGAAATATGAGTAACAGATGGTACTTTTTAATAGTAGCCGTGAGGGATGGCCTATTTCCCAAAGCAACCATTGTTCTATATGTTGCTATTTCAGATCTGTTCACATATGAATATTCCTCCAGGTATTACTGAAATAAAAACCAAGTGAAACAGATTAAAAACTATATTTAATGGTCCCAGAAGATACTCTTTCTGCTTCGTTTTCTCTGTTTAAGCAGGGAAATACTAGTCTATTAGGCAAACATGACCTGGAACTCTAGAGTAACAAAAAATTAAGTAAAATAAAAATATCTTCAGGAAATGCTAATGAAGAATTAGGTGATGACAGAGTGAAACATAATTGTAAAGTATGATAGTTTCTGATGTCCTTTGATAGCCTTTTATTCCTCATGTGGCACAATGTAATCTCAAGTGCATAAAGGCTCAACTAGTGTAAGTGATGCTGAGATTTAACATAGTGATTAGATGGTTGGTAGAGCTACAAATTGGCTCAACTATTTAGAAAGCAATTTGGAATTATGAGGGGAAAAGGGTTATACTGTTTATGTCCTTTAATCCCACTAGTGGGCAAGAAGTCTCTGTATATAGCAAGGAAGTCAAAGACAGAATGAGAATGGTACAATACATATCAAAATATTCATAGATGCATAATAATTTTTTAAAATTAAGAATAGATAAGACAAAACTCCTCTTTTTTTTTCTTTTTCTTTTTTTCTTTTTAGGGCCTACAGATTCATTGATATAAGGAACTCCTGAAGAAGAAAGTATTTCCTCCAAAGTAGACCAGCCATTTATAGTCTTAAAAGGTTGCTTGGGACACTGAGATTTAAATGACTTGCCCAGAGTCAGAATGTATCAAGGGTAGAATGCCGTGGAAACAATATTCTAATGATGGTCCCAGTGCAAGTTAAGCTACCTTTCTCTTAAAAGATATTGAAACCATCCTTAAGGTTTGATTAGTTCAGGAGACTTAATTCCTGAGCCACTGACATCACTTCCCGATTACTAAGGATCTCCAGGTGCTGTCTAATACTTGGCTAGCAATGGACAACCGAGAGGCTGGGGAGCTTAAAAACAATCAGGTTGTCCCTTGTGCACATCTATGTTGAATAAGCTTCTACTGTTATGCCTAAATAATTCTTCTTTTGTAAATTGTTGAATGCTGAATGACCTAAGTGTGTCTCATTTGGTTCTAATATGCACACAAAGTACCAAGGGACCAGCTTGAATTAGCCCCAACCTGGAAGAATTGGAATAGTTTTAGAGGACTGGAATAGGCTGATTTGATTGAGGTTAGAATGGGTAGTTAAGGAGGATGTGGTTCAAGGTTATCCTCCAGGGTTCTGTGATGCTTTTAGTGGTATCTATAGAGATGATGGTTGCTTACCAGGAGGTACCCCTTTTGTCCCTGGGAAGATGAGAGAGTAAACTCTCTATGTGATCTATGTGAATATCCTCGATGTCATTATGAACTGTACTCTGAAGAAAACTGCAGCAAAATGATAGTTGAATTTATATAATTTCTTGTACGAGGAGGTGATAGATCTCCAGGCCTACTAGCTAACAGACCTATGAGCCAAACTATGTCCCCTATCACCCAGACTATAATTTTGGGATAATCTGGAAAAGGGTGCTGAATGAACAGCCTGGTACTTTTGGGCATTTGGATGGCCTTTGGGAATCAAGTCACGTGGACTTTGGTGATGGACAAAAAGAAAATTGCTTAACTCTCAGGAGCTCGGGGCCTTTCTGGAACTGAGGAGATGGAAAATATACTGTTGATTTACTGAGAACATGGAGTACTAGTTTAGCTTAAAAAGAGAGGCAACTTCTATTTCACTACTAATTAATGAACATTCTGTCTGTCTGCTCCCCCCCCCCCCACTTCTTAACATGGCAGATAGAGTACATGTTGGCCCAGAAAAGTCCATGGATTTTTGTTATTATTGTTGCTTTGGGTCTCTTTAAGACTATATATGGGAAGTCCTGAGCTGATGTTCTTATTCTTGTGAATTCAAGTTGTCCAGAGTTTCTATCAGTTGGGGCAAACTGGAAACAGGAGTCATTTGCCCCACTGGAAAGGATGACCACTGACAGGAGGAGGAAACTAAGCCTCAGATGGTCAGCCAGAATCATGTAGTAGTTGCTTGAGCCGTCCATCCCATGTCAAAGTTCCTGACCTTAACCACCGTGTTGGATAAGCCAGAATCTGCGGCCTGAATCACACAAGCCAGAAGAGGTAACAGTCAGGCTCCCACCCCAGAACAGGACAGTAGAATCCAGTCCCTCAGGTCCTGTTGCTTAACTTGGCACACTACCATGGGTAATTCAGAGGCTTCATTCACCTTAGTGAACTCAAGATATCTTCTTGTTCGTCCTCGTTGAATATGTAAAGTCCTGTCGTCTCTCAGTTGTAATCCTTCTCTGGGAGAACTTAGCACTTAGCAAGAACCTAACATTGCTATAGCTAAGTAAATTTTGTTAACTATTAAACTTTTTAAACTATTTAAACTTTTGTTAACGAATGACCCTTAGCAAGTCACTTAACTGCTCCTCGCCTTTAAACACTGTCTCTTAATATTGTTGTGAAGATCAAATGAGATAATTATTATAAAGCTCTTAGCAGAGTGTCTGCCTTATAATAAACACCATATAAATGTTTATTATTATTATTATTACTGTTTGGGATCAACTATAAAATGTCAGAGAATAGGACTTAAACGTAGGCCTTCCTGAAGCTTTGCCTCTCAAATCATGTTTTAAGAATATACTTCACCATCTTTCATTTTTTAAATAATACTTTGTTTTCCCCAATATATACAAAGAGAGTTTTCAACATTCACCTTTGCAAAACCCTGTGTTCCAAAATTTTCTCCCTCTTTCTCCCTCTCTCCTCTCCCTCAGAGAGCAAGCAATCCTATATGGGTCAAACATTTCATCTTTCTGTGGACAGTTATGGAGAGTGTAAGAAATTGTGTGCAAATTTGTGTGCAAAAAAGGTATGCAAGAAACAAACAAAAAATTACAGATGGGAAAGGGAGAAGATATGGGGAAAAGACTGAAAAATCTTGGTTGCTGTTCAGTTGCTTTTAGTCACAGATACTGGAGTGGTTTGCCATTTCCTCCTCCAGTTCATTTTTACAAATGAGAAAACTGAGGCAAACAGGATTAGGTTACTTGAGATACAGAGAAACAGTTTTAAAAGGAGATAGGCATACAAAAAAAAGGAAGAGAAAATGGGAGAAATTGAAGTAGAAAGAGGAAGAGAAAGAAACTAGATAAACTGAGAGAAGAAATTTAGTCGGATTTGGAATATTAGCTAATACTCTAGTCCGAGTGGCCTGTTTATCACCAAGCTTTGAAATGCTAATTAGCTAATTAGCTGCTTTCACAATTCTAAAATTGTCCTTCATCCTTTAGCCTTTAAAGGAGCCCAGCTTAGTCGGACAATCACAGCAGTCCACTTAGGGAAAAGTTATTCTCTGAGCTGTAGCCCTAGCTCCAGCAATGGTACCCCCTGTTCTGATAAAATGAAGCCTAACGCTGGATCTGGTAAGGAAACTAGTGGTTCCCAGACCCGTATCCTGCCGGGAGAGGGTTTTTTCCCCCAATACTTTTCAAAAGTATGATCTCTGCCCAAAGGGATAACCTTCTGTCTGTTTGCATAATGTCCCTTACAAAGCTGATTTCACCATGCCTTCTTTTGCATGAAGTAGCTAGGAAAGAGCACAAAATGGATTAAATCTTCTATAACTAACTGACCTATAAGTAGGCCTGGACCAAGTAATTAATTGCCAACAGTGATCCGGTGACTTTAATTTTAAGCCACATATGGCTCTATGTATCTGTATACACATGTCCATATTAGATTGTGCATGGTCACATACAAAATTATTTCAACATGGGAAACCATATTTCAGCTCCAGATGAATCAATCCATACCACTGAGAGGTTTTCCTTTGCCAAATTATTACCTTGCCTGCGTTATAAAGAAATTTATCAAATCCATCAGCTAATCTTCCAAATTTAACAAAAGTATTTAAGTCAACAGAAGGCTCAAAATGCAGTTGGCTGATTCTCTGGGCAGCGAGCCCAAGTGAGTCTGAGTACATTTTTCTCCCATATTTATTTTTAAATGGATGTTTTAAAAATTATGATTCTATCATTAATTATGTAGGCACTAGTGAGTCAATATATATTTTTTAATAAATGAAAGAGCATATGGCTAGGTAGCTCACAGTCATTCTATCAAGAGAATGTACTTTTTCATGCTGGTGAAAGAGTACCAGAATTGTCAGTAAAATGTTCTGGCCTTAATGATAGGTCAGAATCCATCTGTTTCATCTGCTACTTGACAATCTGAATGGTTGAACTGAATTTTTTCCACAATGCACGGAAAGTCTTAAGTACAACAAAAAATAAAATCTTTCCCTCTAAGCAGCCTTCATAAAGACATTGCATTTTGTATTTAAATGAGCCACTATCCTAAATAACATACATTTTCGGCATTTGATATTTAACATTGTCTTGATCTGGGGAATTCTATTTAATAAACATGAATTTTACAGCCATTATTAGTTTGCAGTGTACAGCACCTAGTGCCTTGCATGCAATAAATATCAGTAAATTATTGCATGCAATAATAAATATCAGTAAATATCAGTAAAAAAAAATCAGTAAATAGTAAAAAATCAGTAAATCAGATAATTTGATATAAAGAACACAGCAAACTTTAAAAAATGTTATTCTATACTAAAACACCAAAAAAGAGCACTTTCATAAGTGTAGCAGCAGACAACTGAAACAAATGAACAAAAGCAAAAAACAGAATACAATCTCTATTTCATCTTGCTTTCTTTTTTAAAGAATATGGTAAGTTATAAAGCATTATAAAATTATTCTATTTATCTGAATTTCTGCTGAATTTCCTTTTGTTCACATAGCATAGTACCTGACACATAACAAGGTTCACTAAACACCTATTGCTTATTTTATGAGTTTTTTTTTAATGTAACAACAGTTCTCCTTTTGGGGAGCATCTTCCTTCTCCTTTAGTCACCCCTTAATTAAAAAAAGAACTTATAAGACATAAGCATAGTCAAAGCTAATCTACACATTAGCCAAGTCCAAAAATGCTCCTTAAATCTTAACAGTTTTGTCAGGAGATGGGGAATATGCTTTATTGTAGATCTTTGGAAACAAAGTTGGTCATTTCATTGATCAGAATTTTCAAATCTTTCAAAGTTCCTTTTTTTCTTTTACAATGTTGCTATCTTCATATCAATTGTTCTCTTAGTATTTACTCTATCAGTCAATTCATGCAACTCAGTTTTTTCTGAAATCTTCTTTCATCATTTCTTATACCTCAATAATATTTCATTATGTTCTTATACTACAATCTACTCAGCCAATCCCAGTTGTCTAAAAGGCATTCTAAGGCAATCCCTTAGATCCTAGTCTTTCATTTTTCCCCTCTTTTCAGTCTCTCCTCCAGGATCAGGAAGTTTGTTTTGCTGTCTAGATTCCCTTCTTTGTATTATCCTCACTTAACAGCCTTCCTCCCCCTTTCTCTGTTGAGTTTGATGTATTTCTACATCAAACTGCATGTGTTTGTGTATGTGTTCAACTTGACTTTATCCATTTCAGATAAGTGAGGTTTATCTGATAGCTTGCTCCTCCCACTCTTTCCTCTATGTTTATTTTTCTTCCAATTATGAGACATAACAAATTTCCACCTCCTTCTTAGTAGATGCTCAATACATACTTCTTGACTTAAGTTGGTTTCTTCCTCTTTTCTATAATAATTTATTCTTTTTAACCTCCTTTCTATTTGTCCTCTTCAAACCGGCTGATTCCCTGTGGTCCATAGATACACTCATGTCTGCTCCATCCTTATAAATCTTCATTTGATCCAGCTATCCCTTTTAGCTATTAGCTTGTATCTCTCTTCCCTTAACTCCTTGAGAAAGCCATCTATAATTGGTACCTCCACTTCGTTTTTTTTTTTCTCATTTTCTTCTTAACTCTCAGAAATCTGATTTTTGACTTTACTTCATCTTTTAGCTGAAACTGCCTTTTCTAATACTTTCCTAATTGCCAAATTATGGTCTTTTTTTCAGTTCTGATCTTTCTTGATCTTTCTGCAACCTTTGATACTGTCTGTCCTTAACTCTTCTCATTTTTTTTTCCTCTAGGTTTTTGTAACATTGAGGCTCTATCCTGAGCCCTCTTCTCCCTCTATACCTTATCACTTGTTGATCTCAACAACTCTCATTGATTCAGTTATCATCTCTATGCAAATGTTTTTCAGTCTGCTTAACCAGTCCAACTTCTCTTTTGACCTCCAGCCTTGCAAGACCATTATGGATATGAAGCTGACATATTAGATTCAACAGTCTAAAATGGAACTCATTATCTTTCTCCCTCACTCCTTTCCCTGTTTATCCTAATTTCTTTACTATTGTCAAAGGCATGACCATCCTTACAGTTATTTAGGCTAACAATGGAGGTATGATTCTAAACTTCTTACTCTCTTATTTACTAAACTATTTCCAAGCCTTGTCTGTTTTACCTTTCTAAATTTCTTAAATATTCTCCCTTTTCTCCTTTAACACTTCTACCACTCTGGTACAAGCTCTTACCTGTTAAAAACCTTAGCTTCAAAATGCCAAGGTTTCCCACTGGGCCATCTCCAATTATCCTCATTTATATCTTGCCACTAGACCCAGGTAACTCTGGAGGGAAAGTGATGATGGTGACTTTGCATAGTTCTCCCTCACTTAAACTTGCATATCATGACACCATTTCCTTGATGTCATGGATCTCTTCAAGAACAAAGAATGAAACAAGTTCTCATCACTTCATATCTGGACTATGGCAACAGCCTGCTAGTTGGTCTCCCTACGTCAAATCCTCCAGTCCAATTTCAATTCAATCAAAAAGATTTTCCTAATGTGCAGGTCTAACCATGTCACCAATCTTATTCAATAAATTTAAATAGCTTCCTATTACCTTTAGAACAAAATTTTAATAATCCTCTGTTTGGCTTTTTAAGCTTTTTATAATTTGTCTCCTTGCTACATTTTCTGTCTTACTCTCCTGCACATACTCTACTACCCATTTTCATTGCTTTCTTTGCTCTTCTATGCTCCAAACACTCTCTTTTCTGACTTTATCCCTTTTATATGGATTTTTCCCATGATCTCAATGTTTTTCCTTCTCAGTCCCACTTCCTGTCCTCCTTCCTGGCTTCCCCTATTGTTAGCTACTAGCCTTTCATTTAATGTCTTTTCTCTGTTAAATATTTCCAATAATGCTGTATATATTTTATACATATGTAGTTATTAGCATGTTTTCTTTCCTTTTAGAAGCTGAACTCCTTGAGGACTAGGATCTTGTTTTTGCTTTTATTTATGTTCCCAGCTCTAGTATTAATGCCTACCACATGTTTGTTGTCTTGTCTTGTTGAACAGAACTAATGTACCCAAAAACCTCTGTTTGTTTGTTTTTTTAATTCCATCAGTATTTTTTGACTAGACTTTTTTTTTTTAATTTTTTTAAATAACTAACACTATTCAAGTTTTGGTCATTTTGATTTTCTTAAATCTCCATAATGTTTAACTGACACCAAAAATAGTATTTCTTTGCAATTTTTTGTAGTTTAGTTAATGCAGAACTAAAATTAGGATTTTTTTGTGCCAGGGGGTAAAGCACCTTACAGAAGCAACAGAGGGAGTAGTCACACTTCTGTTGCATTGTCCCCCAAAGAAGTTGATCTTTGCCCTCTAAGAAACTGGAGGAGAAGGCAGGACCTTGAAAGTGGTAACTTTAAGGAAGTTGTACCACATGGATGTGTGGGATGACAAAGGACTATTAAGAAAAGAATGAAAATGGCAGTTGTGAGGAAAAAGTACACCCACCCTGACTAGGGTTGTATTAAGGGGAAAGTAATTGTCTGTACTAGTTATGGTTCTTGTTATATATGCTATATTAAGTTTAGAATTATTAGGTAAAAGGCTGTTATCATGAAATATTCAGTGAGATAAATCTTTTTACTCATCATCTTGGATCATTAAACACACCATTACCATATGTTCCATGAACACTCAATAAATATTAATTAAATGAAATTGAATTCTTGTAGACTTAGAATTGCAGAATTCAACAAGAAGGGTAAGGATGTTGAGATATCTAATAGCCAAGCCCCCCTGCCATTGGGCTGATCAACTCACAAATCAGCTACGGCATTCATTGTTTAAAGATCAGCAAATGGAAATGCTCCAACTTCACCAGGTCACTTGTTTCAACACTTATTATCAGTAGTCAAGAACTTACTTCTTATACTTTTCTCAAATTGTGTGATTCTGCAATGTGAATCAAAGTACTTTGGAAATTGAAAAAAAAAAAGTTCAATGTACTTTATAATAACTCTTCAAAATCAGTATTTGAAAATATTTATTAATTATTGCTTAACCATTTTTTTCTTCAAACTACATGCCACTAACTCCTTTAGCCCTTCTCTATGAGATTTCCTTTCAGGCTCAAAGGCATCAAGAGATGTGAGAAGACCGGATTAAAAGAAAGGAAGACATTCAAATCTGCTCATACTGGATAACTAATGATGAACTGATCACTTAATTGTCAGGAGCCTCAAGGGACTTTTAATACTTTTTAATCAATCAGCAAGCACTAATTAAGTGCTTACCATATGCCAGATGCTATGCTTAATATTAAAGACAAGTCTCAATTTATATCTGTGGAGTGAATTTTCATACTAAAACTTTCTCATGTTGATGAAATCAGCGGTTAAGATAAAAAAAAAAAAAAGTGTTGTTGTTTTTCATTGGAGCATCCTAGGTTTTTCCAAAACTTTTCTTAAGCACTGAGAATAAATTTGGACAAAATTACAATAGTTATAATGGGACTGAACAGGCTGAGGTGCAGTTTTTTCCTTTGTGAGATTAAAGATTTTTCTTATTTTATTTTTTATGCCTACAAATACATGAGACCTTTCTGCAAAATTCCATTCTCCTCCCCCCCCAAGAAAGTTAAGAAAAAATATCTAAAAGAGGGATCATCCTGAAAAGATGGGGTACTTTGTGCACTTTTGAAGCCTGCAAATCCCTGTTCCTTAACTTTCACAATTTGGTACCAGAATTGCCCATTGTATTTGACCCATTTGATGTTGGTGTTGTTTCCTAGTTTCTCCAACTAGTATTGTTTCTTAAAGTCTATTCTTCCTTTAGGAAAATAATATTTATTTTAATTCAGTGTTTCCCACAAACTTAATATTTTCCAAAAGTACAGAAGTATTAGCATGCAATCTCATAATTTTTACAAATATTTTTGTTCTATAATTTTTGTGAATTATTCAACAATCCAAATTATTTGACCAGGAATCAAATTAATCAAATGCTGATTCTTCTCCTTGCCCCAATCCATAACTCTTTATATCATTTAAACATATTATCTGTTAGGTATCTTGTCTCAGCTGCCAATAGGCAAGCACAATGTCAAATTCAGTTACAGAGAAGGAGCAAGATGGGGTGTTCAGACCCTTCTGTTTCTAAAATAGAGAAGCCCTATGAACAGAAAGAGCACCACAAATACACAGTCCTTTGGTTTTACTTTTGATCATTGATGCTCATGCGTCTACGTAGTCCTAAGGTAGCCAATTCTAAGAAAAGTACAAAGCAATTGCTTTTGCCCTTCCTTCTCTGCCTGCCTCCTCTCTTCCCTCCTAGGATGTGAGTTCATTTATTCAATGGCCTCTGTAGGATCATTCTCCCAAGCCTGTGTAATCGTAACAACATATAGTATAACCTCTGTGGGTAAAGATAGGCAAGTTTTAGGTTCTATCTGAATCATTTTATACTTTCTTTTGGGATGCTAACTCTATTTCCCACTTTCTATTTCTGTTTGAGGATCCTGGGCCTTTCAGTTGATGAGGGATTGAGGTATTAATTCCATTCTTCACTTGATGTTCTTTGCTTTGCCATCTTTTGGCCTTTTAACAGATAATGAACTCTCTTATGAGGTTTGTTGTTTTGGTGTTAAGTTGTTTTTTCAGATGTGTCCAACTCTACGTGACCCCATTGGCAAAGATACTAGAGTGTTTTGCCATTTCCTTTTCCAGCTCATCTGACAGATGAGGAAACTGAGGCAAACAGGATTAAGTGACTTGACTAGGAGCATACAGCTAGGAAGTATCTCCAGGACAGATTTGATCTCAGGAAGAAGAGGAGTCTTCCAACTCCAGAAAATGGCACTCTATCTATCCACTGTGCCATTTGGTTGTTTCTTGTGAAGTAATGTCTTTGTATATCGTTGAAGCAACAAAGGCAAAACTTCTTATCTTCTAGAAGATGGGGAATCTTTTTATAAATGTCAGGAATATTGCCATAAAAGTAAATTTCCTATCTAATGGCATAATTGTCTTCCACGTTGAAACTTTTCATATCAAGTTTTTAATATATGTGGGTTGGCCTAAGAAATTAAATAGGAATTTATTTTTGGAGTTTTTTGAAAGCTGTAGATGCCATGCAAAGGCCAGCAGACAATGACCAAATAGTTAAATCCAAATTTTACACTAAATTTCACATAAAAGAAAAAAGAAAAAGTTCAGACTTCTTCTCTGGTATAAAGGGAAGAACAAAAAATTTTATGTGAATTTTCCAGATTATGAGGTCACTATGCAATGTGGAAGGGATAATCGTATATTGCTTTTGCTTGGAAGTGGGTACATTCCAAACAGAGGTTTGCCCAGACATCAGACAGAGCAAAAGTTTCTTAAATTCTAGGGTGTGGTGGAATGCTCAGATACTTGTGTGTATCTATTTGTATATATGCAGAGGCACACAGTGCATATAGTAAGTGACAGTAGATAGAATGCCAAATTTGGAGTCATGAGACTCAACTTCCTAAGTTCAAATCTGGCCTGAGACACTTATTAGCTGTATGACTCTGGGTAAGTCACTTAATTTTGTTTGCCTCAGTTTCCACATCTGTTAAACCAACTGGAAAAGGAAATGGTAGGTATCTTTGCCAAGAAATCCTTAAATAGGGTCAGACATGGCTCAACACAGCAACAACAAATATGCACATAGCCTATATGAGGTGTGTTTGAAACTATTAGGTACATAAAAGAACCATGCAACACAGTTCCTATTTTCAGAGAACTCCCAAAGAAGTTATTTAGACAAAACACATAAATGAGGAGTTTGTTTCAATTCGATTGAATGAGAATTTATTAAATGCCTGTTATGTACATGCATATATGTGTGGACACACACACACACACACATATATATATATATACTTATATATGTGTATGTTCTATGCACACACACACATATATACTTTTGCATGAATGAAGGAATAAAACATTTATTTAGCCCTTGTTATATGCAAAACACTATGAACTAGGAGTACAAGTAGAAAATAAAATCCTCTGCCTTCAAGGAATTCACATTCTAAGAGAGGTTTCTGCTTCAAGTCAAATATGTATATGCACATATATATATGCATATGTAGCCCAATGAAAGGGACTTACTCTCCAAGACTGATAGCACCAAGACAGTTGTTCACATCTTCTGTTCCAGAAAACTGCCTGCCTCCATCTGCTGCCCCTAAGGGGAGCCAGGGACATTTCCCTTGCTCAGCTCAACACTCATATAAGCCCAAGACAACCTGTTTTGGGTGGATGCTGGTCCCTACATCCCAGACTTCTGCTGGAAGTCTCCCAGAGTCCTACTCCTTTGTGACCTTTGAATGCATTATCCTCTTGGTTGAGTAGCCCAACTAGACCCCAATATCTACAATGAGGCTTTGACTTCTGCCGTGGTATTTCCCTGTTAGAGACTTCACCTTTCCATCTGTCATGACCTAACCATGAATATGATCTATTTTGGGGGGAATTGTCTTCTCAGATTATGGCTAATTGTTGTTGCTTAGCTTATAATAAACACCTATTAAAAGCTTTAAGTTTCTATATCAATGTAATGACCAGATTTATGATTTCATTAATCTGGGGAGCTTCCAGCCTGGAGAATTGCATTCTAACAGCTGCTAAATGCCTTCCAACATAAGAGGAGAGGTGAAGTGATTTGTCCATACACATAATCTATAAATGGCAGAGGTAAGACTCCCAGGCATATGGCCTCTATGTATGTAAGTTTTTGTTATTGTTGTTGTTCAGGGATGGCCGACTCCTCGTGACCCCATTTGCAGTTTTCTTCTCAGAGATACCGGACTGGTTTTCCATTCCCTTCTCCAGATCATTTGATAAAAGAGAAAACTCACTGTGAATCTCACAGCTAGTAAGTGTCTGAGACCAGATTTGAACTTAGGAAGCTGAGTCCTCCTGACTGTAGATCCAGCATTCTATGCACTGTAGCACCCCCTAACTGCTCTCACCTACTAGTGTAAAAATCCTAAAGTGGGGATTTCTTGAAGAAAAGAGTTCCTTTGTAGTGACAGTGAATTACACAAATCTGTTGTGACTCAAAGCCAATCTTAATCACCTAAATCAGTCATCTCAAGTGTAGTATCTTGTTCTCCTTATTTTTGAGAAAAAAAAATGGCTCATAATAAAACAATAGTTCTTCTATAGCTAGGCAGAAACATGGCACTATAGATATAGTGCTGGGCTGTATTTAGAACCAGGTACAACTAGGGTCAGATCCCCACCCACTGTGAGTGTGACTCAGAAAAGAACTTTTCTGCTTCTCAGTTTCCTTAAGTGCACAGTGACAGGGTTAGATGAGATGTCTTCTGAGGTTGGTTGAGTACCAGAACTAGACACCAATACCTATGATGAGGTTTTGATTTCTGCCATGGTACTTGCCCTGTTAGAGACTTTACCTTTCTATCTGTCGTGACCTAATCATGAATATGATTCATTTTGGGGAGACTGTCTTCTCAGATTAGAAGTTCTAATTCTAAATCTATTAATTTTACATCTGGAGGGAACTTTAGGGATCATCCAATTCCATTTCCTTACTTTTTAAAATAATTTTTTTAATTAAAAAAATTGTTTAATCTTTTTTTTTTTTTTTTTTTTTTGAGGCTGGGGTTAAGTGACTTGCCCAGGGTCACACAGCTAGGAAGTGTTAAGTGTCTGAGACCAAATTTGAACTCGGGTCCTCCTGAATTCAAGGCTGGTGCCCTATCCACTGCGCCACCTAGCTGCCCCCAATTAAAAAAATTGTAAATAATCCATCAACAAATTACTCTATTACTTGGCATGGAAAATGCCATCCATATTCAGAGAGAGAACTATGGAGAGTGAATATGGATTGAAGCATAGTATTTTCACCTTATTTTATTTGTTTTTTCCTTCTCATAATTTTTTCCCTTTTGGTCTGTTTTTTTCTTTTTCTTTTTCTTTTCTTTCTTTTTTTTTTTTTTCCCCTGAGGCTGGGGTTAAGTGACTTGCTCAGGGTCCCACAGCTAGGAAGTGTTAAGTGTCTGAGATTAGATTTGAACTCCGGTCCTCCTGAATTCAAGGCTAGTGCTCTATCCACTGCGCCACCTAGCTGGCCCTGGTCTGTTTTTTCTTGCAAAATATGACAAATATGGAAATATATTTTAAAAGATTGCATATCATCATCAGAATAATTGCTGTCATGGGGAGAGGGGAGGTAAAAGAGGAAAGCAGAAAAAATTTGGAACACAAAATCTTTACAAAGACAAATGTTAAAAACTATCTTTACATGCATTTGAAAAAATAACATACTTTTGAGAACCCCCTCCAACAAATTAACCTATTGAATATTCACTAAATTCCTGCTACATGCTTAGCACTGTGCTACTGTTAACATGTAAAATATATGTACACACATATGTATATAAATATAGATGTATATACGTGTATATATGTGTATATACACACACATATATATTATATATGTATATAATATATATATATCATATTTCCTGACTTCAAAATGATCTTGAAGGAGTTAAGTAGACAAAACACATCCATACTCCTAAAGAGTTCAACTTAATTCAATTTAACAGCATTTATTAAATGCCTTTTGTATGCTAGGCACTGGAGATACAAAGATAAAAAAGCATTCCCTGAGACCCTAGATGTTTATATTTCACTAGGGAGTCTAACATGTAAATAGATGAGTAAATATACTCATAATAATAATAGCTAGTATTTGTATAGAACTTTCATATTTAAAGCATTTCATAAATAATTTTGACTTTTTATTCTTACAGCAACTTTGATAGACAGATGCTGTATTATTTCCATTTTCCAGATAAGGAAACTGAGGCAGACAGAGGTTAAGAGACTTCTTCAAAATCACACAGGTAGTCAGAATTTGAGACTGTATTTGAACTCAGGTTCAAGTTTCTATCCACTGAGCTAGCTTGATAACTTAAGGAGGGACAGAGGAATTAAAAATTCGGAACTCCCAAGTCTCTTGAAGTATGGTTAGCTTTACATCAATTCAAGGCCAAATATAACTCAGGTCAGTAATTGATCTTTAAAAAGCTTTCTTTGGGCCAATACAGAGTTGAACTTCACATTTCTCCTGAAGGTATACTTTCCAACATTATTTGTTGACATATTTCAAGTTCTTCTGGAAGAATATTCTTGTTAGGGTGTCTCTAGTCATTCAGCTGACCAAACACCCTCTGGCAGGTCCTGACCAGTCCCTCACTGTCCAAAGTAAGCATCTGAATGTTACCAGCCTTGCAGTATCAGAATTTTGTGATGTGTTGAAGTCATTAAAAAAAAAAACCAAACACCTGATTTTACCTAATCTGAACAACTCTCAGAGATCTGAAAGGTTGTAGAAAATTTGAGAGTTGCTGCCATATGGCAAAATGTCCCAATAATCAAAAAAATAGAAGAGGGTCAACTAACACAGGTACTGTCCCCTTTTTTGCAGGAGCTGGAAACTGAGGCTCAGAGAGATTAATTGAGTTATTTATGATTGTAGTCGTCAGGATCAGAAGTAGGATTTGAAACCAGGTTTTCCTGAGTCCATTTTACTTAGTATTTAGCCCATATTAAATAATATACCTGACTTCTGCAAAGGATGCTGTAGTCTCTCATGTTGAACATGTTACAAGTAGATATTAGTACAGTTAGGTGAATTTGGAACTGGTTAATGACTTGAGTAGAAGAGCAGGATTTATTGGAGCACTGTCAGCATGAGAGAAAATCTCTAATGGAGTCAAGAAGTAGCCCTACGATTGCACATTAACATAAACACGATATCTAAGTCCCTGTTTTCACTCACTAACCATAAAAAAAGACACAAAGATTTCAGGTATCTTTTTAGCTTCCACGGTTGTGCTCAGCCTGGCTCTTTTATCTGCAGTTAGGTAAAGCCTAATCTGTTTGAAGTTGCTTATTATAGAATTGGAATGATTGTTTTTGCCTGAGGTGTTGGTGTAATAATTAACTGGAGGGGAAGTGGTTATGATAATTGAGGTTTCTAGCTTGACCTAGCTTTGGGAATTTTTTTTTTTAAAAAGATCACATGTCTGCCTTCTTAGGGACTGTCTAGACATGGAAATTCTGGAATTGTGGATAGTGTCTACTTCTTCCCAGTAATTAACAGCCTTATTTATTCCAACCCTTTCTATTCAAAGACCAAGAAAGTTAATCTCAATGAAATGCAGAAAAATAGGAAGCACCTTTTAAAACTTTCCTCCAATCTCCTTAATGAAATACAAATGGCATTTAAAATATTGAAAACCAGTTTATCCTGTCTCACATATGAAATTATTCACTAACTTAACAATAAAAGGTTATAACAATGTCATTCAGAAATGATTTACTAACTTGCAACTAATACATGTAAGCACTAGAATATGTAAATACATATTTATATAGGGAGGAGGGAGAGACAGAGACAGAGACAGAGAGAGACGCAGAGAGACATATATATCCTGAAAATTAGATGGTTTACAAAGAAATAAATTAAATCCTAACAAATCTAGTCCAATCTGAAGGAGCCTTATAGATGTTATTTAATTATTTTTGATGTTCAGGAACGTTTCTTTTTTGTTTGATTAAATTAAATTTCCATTTTATTGGGAACTTAAACACAAACATTTCATTATACAAAAAGAACAAGAAATTATTTAATTATTTAAGAAATTAGGAATTTGTTACATGTGGGTTATTTTAAAGAAATATAAAAATGTGTGGATACATATATGTATAGAAAAAGATAAAATTCATGTATAATAATGTTATACATAAAATATATTATTTAATATATGACATATAATTTATAAAATAGCATCAAATGTATATTAATGATATACATTACATTTTTATATATTACATTGTAGTATATATTATATTAGAATTTAACAGGTAGTAATACAATTTCGATATATTTTTCATTTATAATATATAGATCACATAGCCTATAATACAAATATACATTGTCATTTGTACATATGTATTATGAAACATAAAGATTATTAGATAGCTTTAAAATTGTTCTTTTTCTCTCTATATAATTTCGTTTGTCCCCTCACAAAGCTTTTTAAAAATGTTTTATTAATGTTACTTTTTCTGTGTGTATCTAGCCTCATTTACTGACTACTGCCCTTCATGGCAGAATCTCAGCTCTCTGTGGCCAGCATGATACAAGTGGAAAGAACTATAAAATCTAGAGACAAAAAACCTGAATTCCTTTCCCACCCTGGCACTTACTACTTTTGTGACCTTTGGCAAATCACTTGGGTCTCAATTTCTTCATTTGTAAAATGAGAAAGGTTGGAACAGATGTCTCTGTTGAGGTCCCTTCCAGCTTTAGATCTATCTACCATAAGTCTATGACACTTTCCCTTAGAAATATGAACTCTTACTTACATCAACTGATGCTGAGTGAAATGAACAGAACCAGAAGATCGCTGTACACTTCAATGCTGTATGAGGATGTATTCTGATGGAAGTGGATATCTTCAACATAAAGAAGATCCAACTCACTTCCAGTTGATCAATGATGGACAGAAACAACTACACCCAGAGAAGGAACACTGGGAAGTGATTGTAAATTGTTAGCACTACTGTCTATCTACCCAGGTTACTTATGCCTTCGGAATCTAATACTTAATGTGCAACAAGAAAATTGGATTTACTCACATATATTGAATCTGGGTTATATTGTAACACATGTAAAATGTATGGGATTGCCTGTCATCTGGAGGGGGAATGGAGGGAGGGGGGGATAATTTGGAAAAATGAATACAAGGGATAACATTATAAAAAAAATTACTCATGCATATATACTGTGGGAAAAAAATTCTAAATAAAATTTAAAAAAAAGAAAAAAAGAAATATGAACTCTTATCAGGGCAAATATGTATCTCTACCAAGGCTTTTCCATTCTGAATCTCTAATTACCTGATGGACAATCCACCTGGATGTCCTACCGTCCTGCAGGCTCCTGTCCTGAAGCCAGTATTTGTATTTACATTCTTTATTTCTTGTATCCCTCCTTTTTTTTCCATTCCCCATTACCACCTTCATCCAGGCTCTTACCACCTCAGATCTTTACTGTTAAAACTGACTAACAGGCATTTTTATTTTACACATTACTACTATATTATTAATTTTTCCCAAATATAAATTGATCATTTAAAAGCTTATACATATATATATATATATATATATATATATATATATATATATATATATATATATGTATATATGTATATGTAAATTTAAAAGCTTGCCTTTGGCAACTTGTCATATCCAGGGTATTATTTTTGATACTGCCTAACGACCTTAAACAAATTACTTAATTTCTCAGATCCCGGATTCCATATTAGTACTAGTGGTATCTGAGATCCCTTTCACTCATAGCTTTGGTCTTAGGCTCTGCCTCTCCCACTTTCATTCCTTTAATTCCCCTATATGGATTTTCCACCCTAACCACCCCTATGATCCCCATCCTCATGGATTTTACATACCAATGAAGGCAGAAGATACAAACACACATAACCACAATACACACTATTGCAAAATGAACTGTGAGCTCATTCACTTGAAAATACCATTTGCATTTGTGCTTGCATCTTTTTTATTTACCTTAACTTCCCTCTTCCTCTCTGCTATTATAACTTCTGAAAAAGTTATCTGCTATTATAACTTTTATGGTTCAACACAAGTTCCACTACTTGGCCAGCCTTTCTTAACTGTTCCAGCTATCACTGATACTTTGAACTCAAACTTTATAATTCAAATTTGCTTATTTAGTATATGTTACATCTTACTGTTATTTTTCTTTTTAATGTTTTGTGTTCCTCTCCCCCCCCCCCAGGCTGGGGTTAAGTGACTTGCCCAGGGTCACACAGCTAGGAAGTGTTAAGTGTCTGAGACCAGATTTGAACTCGGGTCCTCCTGAATTCAAGGCTGGTGCTCTATCCACTGCGCCACCTAGCTGCCCCTGTTTTTCTTTTTAATGTTATATGTTCTGTGTTCTCAATTAGCACAGGGACAGTGATTTTGCATCTTCATATCTCTAGCACCCAGCACAGAACCCTGCACATTTGAGTTCAGTTATTCAGTCCCGTCTCTTTGTGACACTTCAGCACCATAACTTGCCAATGCTGTCTGTGGGATGTCTCTTGACAAAAATACTTCAGCGGTTTGGCATTATCTTCCAATGGATTAAAACAAACAGCAGTTAAGTGATTTGCCCAGGGTCACACAGCTTGTGTCTAAGGCTGGATTTGAACTCAGATCATCCTGATTCCAGATCCAATATTCTATTCACTGAACCACATGCTTCAGTAGGTAATTAACAAATGCTTGCTGATGATATACAGGAGGGACAGGAGATTTTTTTATTACAAAATACAAATACAAAAACAGAATAGAAATTACAGAAATGTTTTTTGAGTCAGAAGTCAGAGAAAACTAAAAAACTTTCTCAGGGATATAATTGCATCAATTATAAAAATATAGAGGCAGAAGGCACATTAGAAATCATCTTGTCTAAAAAAATTTTTTTTTAATTGATGAAGAAACTGAGGAAAGAGCTCAGGGAAGAAAAGGTCAATAACAGATGGGTAGAAATTGTAAAAGAAAAAGGAGGGAATGCACAGTAAATACAGAGGCAATCTTTCTGCAATAGCGTTGTCTATATTTTGTGTCTTCTGCCCTCACAGGTCTGTAAAATCTGTACATCTCTCAAATTCTAGCAATCTTGGAATTTTTAGTTCTCTGTGGCCAGCATGATACAAGTGGAAAGAACAATAACATTTAGAGTCAAAAGACACAAATAAAACACTATTGCAGAAAGATTGCCTTCATATCTGTGTATAATTTTTTTATATCTCTGGCAATGCTCAGTATAGTCTTATTATGTACCCATCAGACATTTTAACAAATGTCTGTTGAATGAATATGTATAATCTGACTTCTGTAGATGATGACAGACTTTTTTGCTGATGATAAATGTAATGTTAAATAGCTACAGAAGAGTAATTGATCCAATCTGGGCTCTGACATTGACCAATTGGGGTCCTGATCAAATTTAAATAAGTTCATTTGATAGGAACAGTGCAATAACCCTCTCCTCCCATGTAGATTGGGCTATTTTTTTTCCTCTCAAGGATTATATAGCTATCGGAGGGATTTGGTTGATCCAGAGAGTTAAGGCTCACCTCTGCCATCCTGGATAGTTTTCTGGTGCTTTTTTGCCACTTAAGGACATAATAAGGCTACTCACAAGGAGATGGAGCCCTTCAGACTCGGCTAGATGTCCTTAAGGCCTCTGGAGACACCATACCTTTCCCTGCTGAGCAGATGAGTATCCATGTGGAAGAAGCCATGTCTCTCCAAGCTAAGTATAGGAGAATACTTGTTAAATATCTTTTCTGTGCTATGATCAAGTAAACCTCCATTTGCCAATTTGGTTCGAATATCAAACCTCAACTAATAGGGGATAGCTTGAGTTAAGTCTGGACTCAATATCTTGCTGCTCAGTTGATTCAGTCATGTCTGATTCTTCATAACTCCATGGATGATACTGCAGATAACAGAATGGTTTGCCATTTCTTTCTCCAGTGGAATAAGACAAATGGAGATTAAGTGGCTTGCCCACATCATGTGAGCCATCTAAATGCCCCAACTCAATACCTGCCTTGCCTCATTTCATATATCTGTGTAATGAAGAGTATTTTTTTATGATTATTTTATTTTATTTTATTTTTTATATAGGTTTTTATTTACCAGATATATGCATGAATAATATTATAGCATTGACAATTGCCAAGCCTTTTGTTCCAATTTTTCCCCTCCTTCCTCCCACCCCCAATGAGAAGTATTTTTGACCTTAAAAGTATATGCACATAAATGGAACTTCATTGTTATCAACAACATGAATTGTGAAGAGATAAGAACCTATATTTTCTGGCCAAAACGTGATTGAAACAAGAACAAAAGGCAGCTTTAAACAAGAATGCTAGAATTTGATCATTAACTGTTCCTGGTTAAATTTCCAAAGTCACCATAATAGATAATCAGACATTCTAAAGCAAAAGATAATTATTCATCTTGACCCAAAAGAAGTCAGGACTGGTTGATATTTGCCTTGCCAGGCTATTGGTACACACAATGACATTTGGAAGTTCAACACTGAGACAATTGCTCCCTTTATCCCATCATCTCTGGAATTCCATTCCAGTTTATTAGAGCTTGCCCTGGAGATTCGTTATTCAGTACCAAGATTCAGTGTCAATAGCTGAGTCTGATCAAATGAATTGGGGGGGGGGCACTCTAGACAATAGTTTAGCTCAGTAGAACAAGCATTACCTTGGGAGTAATTACCTTTCTTTGACTCTTACTTGGATAGTCATACAATCTTTCCAAAGCATCAAACTAGGGACTATCCCACTGAAGCTTTCTCTAAGCCCTGTTATAAATGCTTACCCATGGCATACTTAACTGAAGATAGGTCTCGAGACTTGGATTCTATTTTTGGCTTCACCATTCCTCAGCTGTGTAATGATAGATAGAAAAAAGATTAAAAACAAACAAACTGAAATGCTTACTTTATACCAGATACTGTGTTAGGCACTGGGAATATAAATTCAAGCAAAAAGAAAGATGGTTCCTATCCTCAATAGTACCTGAAAACGAGATGAAAGTAGGGAAGAAGAGTAGAAAATCCAAGAGTCTTCAGCACACCTTGGAGGTGTCTTGAGAGTGCTAGGCAAATCAGCAGTCATACTGGAGTCTTAGTCTGACAGGGAATAGAGAAATGGCTAATTGGCTCCGTGGATGGCGAGTCAGGAAGCCTGAGTCTAAATCTTGCCTGAGACACTTAACTATGTGACCCCAAGTACTTCACTTCATCTCTGCTTTAGATTCCTCATCTGTCAAATAAGAATAATAATAGCATCCACCTCTCAGGGTTGTTGTGAGAATAAAATGAGATTATATTTATGTTATCAGGACTGTTTCCCACATATCATGTAACTTGTAGGTGGGCAGAAAAGAAATCTTCAGCCTCTTCTCTTTCTACTCTTCTTTCTCTAAGAGAGACTTTATTTCCCACCAGGATGTTAGAGGCCAAAAGCTTAGCCACTATTCTTCTCAGAGAGAGGAGGTGCTGAGCTATAGAATTACATCTGTCTGTTTTCTAAAATATAATCTAAGGGGTAGAGTTCAAGCTAACTTTTAGTGTCTATTTCATTATTTAGGTAGAACCTAGACCCAAGTTTCATATCCAAATCTTGATCCTTCTCCCCACTGAACGCCAGTTCCACAAGGAACACACACAGAAATTATTAAAGAAGCCCATATGTATTGTTCTCTGGTTCGGTTTTCTTGGGGTCTCTGGGAGCAGTCTTCTTTTCAGTCCAGTAATCACTACAAGAACAGCCAGGGATTAAAGTCCAAAGTCCAAATCCTTTATTATCTCCTTCCTGGGTCTGGGCAGCTTTCTGGAGAGCCTTTCAGACTGGCCTTGGTCTCAGTGGGGAAATGCAGGAGGAGAGCCTGCCACCAGAAGCTTGACTGAAGGTGGAATTAAAAATCTCTCCTTGGTTCTGAGAGCTTCTAGTGTGCTTGTCCTCTGTGGCTCTCAGTCCCTGCTTATATGCTCCACACTGAGTATAAATCAATCTTTATATCACTAGGAAACCATTATTTGTTGTAAGATTAAATCAATCATACTGAACTATGCTAAACTAGATTATCATTGTCTCTAGGACACTGACTTACCACCTTCTAAGAATACTTTGTTTCAAGTTCAGAATTCTGGCCCATAACATCTCCCACTTTCTTTTGTTTTTAGAACATAGGTGGTCACTCTTCCTGACTTCTCAAGAAGGTGAAAACCCCAAAAAAGGAGGTGATCGCACCTTCTCTGATTGCTCAAAAAAGGGATGAAAACACCATAAAAGGAGATGATCACGCCCTCCCTGACATCTCAGGAAGGAAGATGAAAACACCAAAGGAAATGGGAAATCAAATCAGATTAGTGGGTTTCTGAAGGGTCTCATTTGAAACAGGTATACATAAATCCATCAAATGGGAAGTATTACACATAATTACATAAGCACATAGCAATATAACACAGGCTAGTAGTGATGGAACAAATAACATGAATCAACATGAGGAATTATACATGTCCATAAGTCCTAGAAATAGTCCAAAGCCAATCTATTGTCCATTACTTCATGTGCCAGGAATCCAATGATTTCTGCAGATTTTGAAATCCTGCATCAGTCTTATCATGTCTCAGAGAATCCAATGATTCCTGATGGTTCTAAAGTTCTGCAACAGTCTTATCAACAATTTTTCATCTCAGGGAATGTTGGGTTCTTACTAAGTGCTAATGAGATAATGAGATATTGGGTTCTTACTAAGTGTTAAGTCGGTACTTAACAATTCTCTAGTTCTGGCCTTTAAAGGGAGTTTTACCCCTTTGAACTCTGGGGAGGAGCTTAATGTTTAAAAGGAGCAAGTTCATTGGTAGAAGTAATTTTCCCACAAGCCCTTGCGTTCTCACACGCCCATTCTCTGGGAGGATAAAAGAAGACAACATTGAGCAAGGAGAGAGTCTTGTCTGGGCCAGAGTTGGAATCCAATGATTCCTGCTGGTGTTGAAGTTCTATAACAGTCTCATTATCAGCCATGCTCTTTCAGTCTCAGATGTTTCTTAGGTCTTCTCCTTTGTTTCGAGGTTTTTCCTCTTTTTCTGTCTTTCTCCAGGTGCTCATTGGCACCCATCTGATTCCTTCTCCATCTGTAGAAATATAAGCAAACCCTTTCTCCCAAGTAGTTAACCTACCTAATCCCTTCTATTTACTACTTTCTAAATCTCTTCTCACCACCAATTACATTGGAACTGCTGGCACTAGACACTGCCCTTCTGTCAGGTTAAAAAAGCCTGTATTCTCTCCAATCACTACTAGCCTGTGTTATATTGCTATGTGCTTATGTAATTATGTGTAATACTTCCCATTTGATGGATTTATGTATACCTGTTTCAAATGAGACCCTTCAGAAACCCACTAATCTGATTTGATTTCCCATTTCCTTTGGTGTTTTCATCTTCCTTCCTGAGATGTCAGGGAGGGCGTGATCATCTCCTTTTATGGTGTTTTCATCCCTTTTTTGAGCAATCAGAGAAGGTGTGATCACCTCCTTTTTGGGGGTTTTCACCTTCTTGAGAAGTCAGGAAGAGTGACCACCTATGTTCTAAAAACAAAATCCCTTTCTCCCATCTGAATGCTTTTTGGCTAATTGATTATGTAATCCTTCTTCTATCAGATTGTTTCTCTGCTGATTAATCATATCAGAGTCCTGAACTTCTAAAGACTTTCTGGGTGTAACCTCCGCTGCCATTGTGCCCCACCTGTTTTTTTGTTTGAGGTCTTGGAGCTGGGTCCCACCTCTCATTTCCCTGAGCCAATCTACATTCTGAGGCCCAGTGGAAACCTTTGTGGCATTTTGGAGTTTTAGGTCTTCTCTCACCCTGTCTTCTCACTCTATTTCTATGCCTACATTGGGCTCTCAGATGTCCTATTTTTCCACATTGAAAGCATCGATGAGTCTCTCTAAAAATCCCTTGCCAAGAGGCACCCTGTCTTCCCATGTTCATCATAGTCTGGGTATAATAAGCATTTGTGCCCACTGTAGCACAGTGTCTTATGATCTCCTCTAAAGGAGCATCTTTGTGTAGTCCCCATATAATTCTGCAAACCTCATTGACATTTTCCTTAGCCAGTTTTCTGATCATTATTCTTGTAGCTGCATTTTCTCCAGTGGTTCTTGTGACAGCTGTCTACAAATATCCCACAAAATCAGCAAAGGGTTCTTTAGGACCTTGCTCTATGTTTGTGAAGGCCTCACCTCCATCTTTTCCTAGGAGGGAACCCCAAGCTTTTGTAGCTGCAGCAGAAGCAATTTGCTCATACACTGCTATGGGGTAACTAATCTGTGCTAAAGAGTCTGCATACTGACCTTTATCTTCTAGTTGGTCAAAGGTGATTTGTATATTAACTCCAGTTTGCTTATTTCGCTGGGCTTGTATCCTGCATAATTCACTATATTCAGAAAGCCACTACAAGTTTTGTCCAGGTTCTAAACATGTCCTTGCTATAGATTTCCAATCACTAGGGATTAAGATTTCATAAGCCAAATTCTCTTGTATCATTTTAACATAAGATGATGTAGCCCCATATAGAGTGCAACCCTTTTTCAAATCCTTGATTTTTTCTAGATCAAAGGAGTGCATCTTCTTCATTGTTGACCTGATGAATCAACTCTTCAATAACAGAGTATGCATTTATCAAATCAAATATATTTTGTCCTTCTTTTTTTGCTTTAACTAGTGCCTTTTCTAATCTTGGCTGCTTCATAGGTAGTGCTGATTGTGTCACTGCCTTTCCTCCTCCTCCTTTTCCCTCCACCCATGAAGGGTTAATTGAGGGAGGGAAGTGAGGGTATGGGTAATGGCCTAATGGCTCCTGCTGTGAAGCACCATACTCCTTAATTTCATCAGAATTGTAACTTAACTCCATTCTTATCTGATTCTTCATTCTTTTCACTTAGTTTGTCTGTATCCTTCCTCTCATGCTCTTTCTTCTTTTTCCTTATTCTATAATTTATATAATTTCCTAAAGCCAGTTGTATTAAGTTATATGTATAAAGTGTTTCTTTAGAAATTGAGTCAGGTCAGTTAATCTCCTACTAATTTCCATTTATCTGGATCTAATTCTTTTTCCTTAGAGAACCCAAGGAGATGTGTACTGTACTGTTTCTAAAAGTTCAATGATCTGCTTCCAAGTTACAATCAAACCTTGGTTTTTCATAAGTCTGACAATGCTCTCTACACATTTTCCTTGAATTGGAAAAGGCTCCTCTCTAAACATTTGTCCCATTTCAGCTGAAGCACCAGTTTAGCACTTTACAAAGTTTCCTTCTTGTACTCACCTTAATTTCACAAATGTAGGTTCTTGGTCTCATGTTCAGGCACTAAAATGTAATGTTCTGTGGTTCAGTTTTCTTGGGGTCTCTGGGAGCAGCCTTCTTTTCACTTCAGTAATCACCACAAGAACAGCCAGGAGCTAAAGTCCAAAGTCCAAATCCTTATTATCTCTTTCCTGGATCTGGGCAACTTTCTGGAGAGCCTTTCAGGCCTTGGTCTCAGTGGGGAAATGCAGGAGGAGAGCTTGCCACCAAAAGCTTGATTGAAGATGGAATTGAAATTCTCTCCTTGACTCTGAGAGCTCCTAGTGCACTTGTCCTCTATGGCTCAGTCCCTGCTTATATGTTCCACACTGAGTATAAACCAATCATTATATCACTAGGAAACCATTATTTGTTGTAAGATTAAATCAATCATACTGAACCATGCTAAACTAGATAACCATTGTCTCTACCAATTCCACTGACTTAGCACCTTGTAAGAATCCTTTGTTTCAAGTTCAGAGTTCTGGCCCATAATACCCATATATTCAATTAGATAGAAAACAAAATTCAGAGAAAATATACACATGAAAATATATATCCGACAATACTTCGTGAAGGAGCTCTTCCACTGGAAATAAGGTAACTTATTAAGATAATCAGAACAATCTTAGAATTCACCTAAGGGGAAATTCCCCAAAGTCTCTTATATAGTAGTTTGGGATATGACAGAGACTGCTTGCTCCTTTCATATCGGCTTCTTTCCATGTTCTTTCCCTCTAGCAAACTTAAGGAAGATTTGCTTCTTCCATATTCTTTCTGGAAGAGAGAAGCTGAAAGCCAGAAGCACCTAAAAAGAAAGAGAACTGGAGTTCTCCTCTGTCCTCTATTCCCCAAGTGCCCCCTAACACTCTTACCCATGCCCAAGGCACAGTATTATCTCACTGAGAGAGTCCCATACTAGGCTTTAGGATGGGAGAAGGGATGAAGGGATGGGGGGGGGTTATATATTTATAAAGTACATATAAATGCTATGGATTATTGTTTGCAAAATAAAGGAGTCAATCTCATTCCCAAATCATTTCTTCAGGTAAGAGCTAGGGAAGGAAGATTTTAATTAGTTAATATTAAGAGTCCAAGAAAGGAAGTTTATTTTCTACAAATGAAATGAGCTCCCCCTAAATAAGGAAAGTCAGATCCCTGTATAGGAAGGGGACTATTTTTTTTTTTTTTTTTGGACTGAAAAAGATTCTCCTATTCCCTTTTAATTCTCTTACATATTATCTCTTCCCTTCTTTATCCTAGATACTACTGGGAAAAATCATGGGCCAGATTGGGATTTGAGCTTCCTTTTTTGGTTGTGGTTTTTTTTTTTGTTTGTTTTTTTTTTAAACTTAAGGATCACTGTGGCCTAGATCTCCCTGAGATTCTCCTGAATGTAAATGTCACACACACACATATATAATGTACATATATGTATGGGTATATAGATATGTCTATATATGTGTGTGTATTTGTCTCTCTCTCTCTGTGTATTTAGTATATATGTATGCATTTTAATTTAATATTTGGGGGAAGTGGGTGGGAGGGCATTCTGGAGGGGAAAAAAGTTTAAGGTGGACAAGTTTGTCTTTGTTATTTTTCCATCTTCTTTTCTGTGTCTCTCTCCCCCTTGTACTTGTTTTGGCTCATGCTCTCTTATGGCAGAGGTACTGAGCCACCTTCATCTACTCTGTAAACTGAGGTGAAGATAGACAAATAATTTCAGCAGAGACTTCAAGAAGAGAAATGCTCCATCTTCAACTTGGTGCTAAGGTCCCAAACCTATTTCTTGGGAATGAATACACTTGTAAGTAATAGATGCTGATCTTGGGCAAGGTAGACAATTAATTAGAATGCAAAAAGTATAAGGGTATAATAAAAGTCACTTTTAAATTTTATTTTTTTAAATGAAAGCATGTATTTTTAAGGCTAACAAACTTGCTCTTCATAACCCATTTGTATAAACCAGGTCATATGTATAACAGTTATGACTTAAAATCTCCAGTCATCAGCAGCATACTTTCCTGGAAACACAAAAATGAAGGAAAATAGATTTTTTTAAGAATTGTTTTTGCCTTTGAATATTTCCCATACAAATCAGACAATATAATGATGTCTATAAATTATACTTTGTGAGTGCATTGAAAAAAAGTACAATTAATAATAGCATTTATGTAGCATTATATAGTTTATATAAAGCTTTACTTATGTTGTTTCATTTGATCCTAACAACTCCATGATTATTTGGATTGTAGTATGATCTTCATTTTACAGATGAGGAAACTGAAGCTGATAGAGGTTAAATGTAAATACCCAAGGCAAGATTTAAAATCAAGTTTTCCTTACTTCATATGCAATATATTTGCCAACAAACTGTTGGAAGCCTATTTAAGTTAGTTGTTTGTATGGATCAATAAAGACAAAATAATCATTGATACCATATTTTGAATGTTATATTAAAGTACATTAATTTTGATTATGTAATCAATATCTTTGTTGTCACTTAAGCAAGAAAATTTGCCTAAAATGTCCCTCTTACATATGAACAATTAGGTTGCTGAAAGATTCAGGGATTTAAAAAAAAACACTTTTGTATGGAAAACTGACAATCAACTTGTGAAGAAAATTTCTCAGATAAATATTTGGTAAGAGATATCAATTATTCTGAGGAATAATAATAATTTTATAATAATAATAATAATAAAAAATCTGGTCTGAGGACCAGAAAGAGAACAGTCACTCAGCTGAAAGCAAAGAACTGGCTGCCCGGCATTGTGTTCCATCAGCTTATGTACATATGACTATTTTTAGAGTTTTGAAGTTTATAACAGAAGAATCATAAATCAAATAACTGTGGGTTGTAAGAAGATTATATAAGGACTGCTAGGTTCATAGATCAGGGCTTCTTAAACTTTTCCCACTTGTGACCCCTTTTTACCTAAAAACTTTTTACAGGACCTCAAATATATAAGAATATAAAAGAGACACACAAATCAAACATTTACTGATAATAGATCATAATTTTGCAACCTCCACATTCAGTTATTCAACCCACAGTTTAAGAAGCTTTGTCATAGATGACAAAAGGTAAATTCTTGGAGTTTTGCTTCAAATAGTTACAAATATGTCATTGAAATTCAGGAAGTTCTGATTTGAAGTCAGCAGCAGCAGAAGCAATAAGAAAAGCTACAAAGAGGAAGAAGTAGCTAATAATAGGTAATATTTATGTGTCAGGCACTTTGTAATTATTATCTCATTTGATTCTCACAATAACGCTACGAGGTAAATGCTATTATTCTCCCCATTTTACATATGAGGAAATTGAGGCAAACAGCAGTAAAGTGATTTGCACAGAGTCACACAGCTAAGTATCTGGGTTAGATTTGAACTAGGGTCTTCCTGATTTCAGGCCTTCCACCTAGTAAGCTCAGCTCAGGAAGAATTTCAAGAAGGCAATGAGAAAGAAAGATTGTTTGCAGAAGACAGAATATAAAATCTGGCAAGAACTAAGATGACAAGATTTTGTAGCTGCTTTGCTGGAAGCCTGCTGATTAGAAGAGAAAGATTTCTTTCATCATTAGCTAGAGAAAGGATAGGTTAAGTGAGAGCTCTTCAGCTGCTCTGCTCTTTGGAGGACAGTTGAATCCTGCTGAAGTATTCAGAGCTATCAGAGATTAATTTGCTTTCCAGTCCCTTCTACTACCTGAGACATCACAGAGGTAATGCCATGACATGCAACTGAATTGGGTTTAAGTGAGGAAAGGCTATGCAAGGTCACCTGCCTCATTTTCCCCTCCAGAGCCATCTGGGTTTGATGGCGAGATATAAATCAAGATGATTGGAGCTGGTCCTGGAAGAAATGGGAGACTTTGGTCTTTTTAAACTAAGGTCTCATTTTGACTGGGGCATCACTCATTCAGTGATTAAGGCTATGTAGCAATTGAGGCAAAGAATCTCCTTTCACTTAATCCAAAAAAATCTAAATAAATAAATGAATGAAAGAATCTGGGAGGGGAAGATCCTCAGGGTTTCTGGCCAACCCAGAAATGACTGATATTTACATTCAATCTAAATTAATCTGGACCCAAACATAGAAGTCTGAATTCCTCTAAAAGAAGGTAGGATTTTAGCTGGGACCTAAAAAAATTCAGGGAAGCCAGAAAGCAGAGATAAGGACTAAGAGTTTTCCAAACTAACAGTAAAACATCTGGAATCAAGACATTAAAAATTTCTTGTTGAGGGAACAATAAGAAGGTTAGTGTTACTGGATCAAAGCTATTTGGGGATTGTTGGTGGGGGTGGGAAGGTGGGATGTTAGGTGTAAAAAGACTAGGAAAGTAAGGAGCAGTTTATGAAGGGCTTTGAACAGTAGAGGATTATTGCTGTTATAAGTATGGCTTTTGCTTTAGGTTTGAATTAACAATGTTGTGGTGACTGATTTCATTTGAATGAGAAGCCTATCAGGAGTTACAGCGGTAAGTAGTAGAAGTATTTCCCTGTTAGGATCCTGTAAAGGAGTAGTTGCAGATACTGCATATCCATACAAGCAGATCCATACTTTGTTGCATCTCAGCTTCGGAGGCTGCATTGAATTGTACAATAATCTGCAAACAAAAAAAATCATGCACCAACACTTCTTCCTCCACGTTTTTTGGGCTCGTAGCTTTTTCAGGTTAAAGAATTTACCATCAGTGCAGGAGTTGACTTTGATTCCATCTTTGTCTTCATTGAAGGCGTTTGGCAATATGGCTGAAAACATTATACTCAGAAGCATGGGAACAGAACTTGTCTTAGGAAGAAGATCACCTGGCAGGATAAGATACCAGACACTGAAGTTCTTTCTCAAACTAAACTGCCTAGCATTCCAACTCTGCACTAGAGAGCACAACTCCACTGGGCTGGCCACATTGTTAGAATGCCAAAAGTACACTTGTCACAAAGACTATTTTATGGAGAACTCACAGAGAGCAAGTGCTCACAAGGTGTTTAGAAAAAGTGACACAAAGACACTCTCAAAGTCTCATGAACTTTAGAATTAATTGTGTGACATGGGAGACACTGGCACAGGCCCTCCCAGCTTAACATCAGAGGAGGTGCTATGTTCCATAAGCAAAGCAGAAGTGAATTAGCACAGAAGAGACACGAGAAGCACAGTTATTGAGTCCACCCTAAATGTTCATAGGGACTATTTGTGTCTGACCTGTGGCAGAGCATTCCAAGCTTGCCTTGGTCTGAGCAGCTACAATCAGGCACACTGTAACTCAACTCTAACATAGGGATGTCATTTTGGTCCTCTGCGAGAAGGAAGGACAACTACCAACCAACCAAGAGAAGTATTCAACTCCACTCTGAGGAAGAACAAAACAGAACCCCAGGCCTGACAGTAGGGGTCAGATTGGGGGTAAGTCCCCACAGAGAAGAGGGAGATGGGGTACAAGTGCCTTAGGTGCCATGCTTGTCTGGGACTGCCACCATGTTTAGGCTACCTTTGTAGTCACTATTCAAGTCCCCACACATTAATACTATCATTTTTGTAGTGTTGTTACTGCTACCCCCCTTTAGATTGAAATAATTTTTTTTTAGTAGATGTTCATATTTTCTTTAGATAAGGGAAAAAATGTAATTTCCCAGTATTCCCTAGGAACCACTAATGTCTTGGCTATCTTTGGAAAGTATATTTAGACCATGTTTAACCTCTAGGGAAAAACCAGTTCTGTCAGGTTGCTCAGGAGTTTTCAAGGGACCTTCTAGTTCATCCTCTCCCTCCCTTCTTCTTAGCTCTCTCCAGAAATGTTCTTCTGATTCTAAATACTGCATGGACTTTATGTAACCTGGAACAGTAGAAACAGCATTAAATTTGCAGTTCAAAAAGCTGAGTTCAAATCCTTTCTTTGTCATTTACTACTTGTATTATTCCAGGGAAATCACTTGATTTCTCTGGGCTTCAGTTTCCTTACCTAAAATGAGTAGATTGAACTATTTGGACTCTTGGGTAAATTCTTGGCTCCAGATCTATGATTCCATGTGAGTAGGCTATTTCTTCTAAGACACTGATAGGTGGCACTGGGCCTGTGTCAGGAAGACCTGACTTCAAATTTGACTTGTCATTTACTAATAACCCCGAGCAAATCACTTAACCCTACTTGCCTCAGTTTCCTCATCTGTCAAATGAGCAGAAGAAGGAAATAGCAGATCCCTCTGCTACCTTTACCAAGAAAATCCCACAAGGAGTCAGGAAGGAGTCAGCTTATTAAATATCTTGTTTCCTCCTTGAAGGTCTTTAGTAATAGGGATTGTTTCATTCATTGTATTATATCCCCTGTGCCTGGCACAGTGTCTGGCATATAAATACTTGTAGACTGAATGATGAAGGAATCATTTCAGAATAAATCCAAGGATTAGATTCAGAGAATGTTGGAGCTGGAAGAGACTTTTAAGATCATCCAAGGCATCCAAGTCATCTATCTAGGCCCGTGGTCCTCAAACTTTTTAAATAGGGGGCCAGACTATAGTAAAAACAAAAGCTCACACTGTCTCCGCCCCTCAGCCCATTTGCCATAACCGGCGGGCCGCATACACGTCCTCAGCGGGCTGCATCTGGTCCGAGAGCCATCGTTTGCGAACCTTGCTCTAGGCCAATCCCTTTATTTTAAAGTTGAAGTAATGAGATCTAGAGATTTATCCAAAGATGACAGTTTCTTAATTATTCCAATGCTCATTGATTTTTGTCTTCTCTCATATATTAAAACACTTTTATTTTTACCACAAAATTTAATTCAACTTTGTCTCTTATCAGTTATGTGTTGTTTTCTTAATTATAAACTCTGTGAGGAAAGGTATAATAAAGGCCTTATAACTTACTCAATTCATGGTAGGTGCCTGATAAATTTCTATTCAAAAATTGATTTTAAAAACGTTAGTTTCATCTAAGGTGAGAGAACCAGGAGTCTCATACTGAGCTCCAAGGTCGCTCGGCCCTTCCCCAGGGTGGATGGACTTTATAAATCTAATTGCTCACTGCTGCCTCCCCCCCACTCCGCGGTCTCCGAGGGGTCTCTCTGGACTACATAACCCAGGGCCTGAAGCATTCCCAGCCTGAGTTATCATTATACTAGAATAGAATTGCCCCGGAATGAGGCGATCTTTTGGCTTTTGCTACCTGGTTAACAAGGAGAACATTCACAGAATAGCAGGAGTTTTCAGTTGCATTTGACCTCATCAACCTGCCCGATTTCCCAGAAATTGAGGAGATTGGAGTGTGAGAGTGTCATCCAGCGTTTGACCCGCCACGCTCCTATCCCTTACACCAAAGGGGAGGGTTTATCGTGCAACTCGTTTCCAAATCCTGGCTCACTTTGTCCCCTTTCCTGGGGATTAAACCTGAACCCCATCCGCGGACGGGGGAGCGGCAGTAAGGACTAAGCGTTAAGCCTTTACCTGTTTCATTCCAGGATCTTGTTTACCCTGCCCTAAGAAACAATGTTCACCTTTTCAGGAGTGACCTGAGACCACAATGAGGAAAGCCATGAAAAGTAAACCTCTTAAATCAGAGCCCCCCCAAGTACCACGGCTGAGGACCTCAGAGACCCTCCGCCGCTCCTCAGCAAGCGAGGGCTCGCAGCTCCTACTTTCCCTCCCCCCCCCAGAGGACTACCGAAAAATGGGATTGGAGGAAGTGGAGGAAAGGGGGCCACGGGTCGGGGACTTGGGGTCTATCTGTGCATTGGGAATTTTGGTGGGACACGGGTTTTCACATCCAAAGGGGAGATCCCCTTCCTACCCTTTTCTATCTAGAATCCTGAAGGGAGGTGGAGAGACGCGGGGAAGAGAGAGGGAGGAAATGCAATAGTTTCCTTTTATTTCAAATCTTAGGGGGAAAAAGAGAAGAGTTTTAAGTTTTTGGGAGAGGAGGAGGGAAGAGAGGAACTAGCTGATTTTACAAATTATTTCTCGTTTCCCCCACCTAGCCTCACCCTTCCTTTCCCTGACCCCCCAGCTAGGGCAGGGACAGCCCCGGGGCGCTGCAGAGGGTCGCGGGAGCCGCAGGGTTAAGCCAGAGGAATGCGGCGGCGAGGAATGTGCATGCAGATGAGCAGAGGGGAGGACGGGGGGCGGGACTGCGGTCGGGAGGGGCGGGGCACGATGCTAATCGTATGCAAATGAGCAGGATCCTCTGCCCCCGCCGCCGCGAAGACGCTGCTTTTCCCGGATCCTAGCCCAGACGGCGGCGAGTCGGGCAGCCCGCGGGGGGAGTGGGAGGAGGAGGAGGAGGAGAAGGAGGAGGAGGAAGAGGCGGAGGCAGTGGCGGGGAGGAGGGGGGATAATCCTAATCAGTCTCCTGCTCCGAAGTAGACATGGTGGACTGATCCCAAGCAGGGCAGGGAGCAGGATTTCCTGAACGCCGCCCCCCCACCCCGACTCCAGCCCCGTGTCGGGGTGCTCCCCCCGTGCACCCCGCCCCCAGCACCCCGCCCCTCCCGTGCACCCCGCCCCCCTGCCCCCTGCCCCTCCCCGTGTCGTGCAGTGCCTTGTGGTGCCCTGCCCGCGGGGCTCCGGGGCCGGGCTGTGGCTGTGTTCCCGCCCGGTGCCCCCTGCCCGGTCCCTATGGAGGAGCTGCGCCCCGGGGGGGCCGCCGACGACCATGCCTAGGAAAGCCGGGAATGGGCAGCTGCCGCTCCCCCAGGGCTGGGAGGAGGCCAGGGACTACGACGGCAAGGTCTTCTACATCGACCACAACACCAAGAAGACCAGCTGGATCGACCCCCGGGACAGGTGGGGGCACGGGGGCCGGGCCGGGCCGGGGGGCGGGGGCCGGGGAAACCCCTTCCCTCCCCCTCGTCTTCCCCGGATCCTCCGGCAGGCTGAGGGGGGAGGGTGACTGAATGGTCAGCGCCGACTGGAGCCGCGGCGGCGTTGTTGTCCGGGAGACCGGGGAGCGGCGGCTGCTGCCCGGTGCGGAGCGAGGTGCGGCGGCGGCCCCGAGGGGGCTGCTGGGCGTGGAGGGTGGGCTCGGACCCGCGGGAGAGCGGCGTGGGGAGCCCTCGCGCGCATCCTCGCGCCGGAGAAGGCAGCCTGGGGGGGGGCGGGCCCGCTCCTTTTGCCAGGGCCCCTCTTCCCCTCCCACTGGACCTCTCCTCCCTCCCGGTGCAGGAGCGAGGCTCTGAGGCGGTCTCCCACAGGCCGCCTGGACAGCTAGCCTTCATTCAACCTGCCTCCCCTCGGACCTTCCCAGCGCCGGGGGGATGTCAGGCCGGGGCTTGTCGCCCTCCCCCTCCTCCCCAGCGCCCGACAGTCACAAAGAGATTAAGAGCCGGGGTGGGGGACAGAAGGCCGCTTCAGTGCGGGCTCCGCTTTACAAAACAAAAGGCTTGAAATGGGGGAGACGGGAGCGAGTTACCCAGGTTACCTGTGGACTTTTCTGTCAGTATACTTCCCGCCCCCGCCCTCTTCCCTCGGAGTCGGAGTTTGCCCATCCCTCAGCATCCAGACCTGGGCAGAGACTCTCCGCAGGAGAGACCCAGCCCAGGAAGATGCGGGCAGTCTTGTGAGAGAGTTTGATCTATTACACTTCCAGAGCCGGCCTGCCTACCCCCGCCTTACCGTTCTCCGAAACCAGACGTTATGCTTCGTTACCTTGTAGCTAGCAGCCGGCGCTTTGAGATCTTGCACCGGCTGTCTCCTTATCTCCCAATGATTCTCTAGCCAGAGTGGCTGCAGCGGACCTGTTGGCCTTTGGAGAGCTGATGTAACATCTTCTAGCTTCTGTTTTTTCCTTGCCTGCAAATGTAAAAGAGAAAAAAAAAGTATAGGTATATGTATGTATCCACATATCTAAGCCATTTTGAAACATTTTATAAATTGAGTATTTGCTGTTCATATTTTACATCTCCGCCCCTTCTCACTTTTTTTTAAAGTTTTTTTTTTTAAAGGAGGGTGAATTTTACGTGTTGCAATGATAGTAATACAATAGTCATCAAGAATAACTCGGCCCTCTTGGACTTTTACCTCTTTCTGAAATTTCTTCTTCAGTTATTTATGGAATGTGGTCAGAGAAGTTAATAACCAGACTTCCCCTTCAAAAGTTCCTTCTTTAAGATCTGAAGTGGAAACAGCCCCGGAATAGAGTTGCTTTTATCCTTTATACCGTAATTTGCCTCTGCCGCTCATATATTACTCGTGAAGACTATTAAAAGGAGTTATAAGAAAGTTATAAATGACATTATAAATTCATGGAACAATCCTTGTTAAATTATCCATGAAGGTATCAGCTTAGGTTTCCCCACTGAAAATTAGCAAAGGTACCTGTGCAGGAGCTTATGTCTGGTCAGAATTCCCCTCAGCTCTGGCAGAGTGAAAGTCCTGACAAACATCACACTTTCCACAGGTCTCTCCAGGCATATTAGGTATTGCCATAAACTTAACACTGTAAATGTGTTATTTGACTTACTCCATTGCACTTTGAAACTACTTAACAGATAGTAAATGTTAGCTCTAATGTTATGCAGGGAACTTCGTCATTGATGCACCTGTTTAAATATTTACCTTTGACATTTGTAGGGTAGTTATTGCTTTTCTAATACTTGTAATTGTAAGTTATTGAAATTTCAGTAAATTCTTGAAATAGTTGGATGTTTTAAGTCCCATTGGGCTTCAGTTTGCCCTTTAGATTTTATCTTCCTTTTTCTATTTACCAAAAAAAGACTACCTGAAAATGTAAATGCTTCAGGAAAGCAAATAGAAAGTGAAATATAGTTATATGGCCAGGCTTATCTTTATCAGTGCTTCTTAAACAAGTCAGATGTGTGTTATTTTAAATTGTTTTTGGATCAGCAATTCTTTTGTCTGATGTGACTAAAAGCCAAAAAAAGCTAGTCCATATTACTTTAGTATCATGATATTCTGGGGATGCTGGACAGATGTGACAACTTTTGAAGAGTACTTTTTGCTCCAGGTATTAGTTGCTTGTTTTTAAAAGTTTTTCTCTGAGGTGAGAACAACATGGAGAGAACTTTAATTTCTGGTTTGATCGTGTTTCTTTTTTCGGGTAACTAATGACTTGTTTGTTAAACAGTGTGAGGGGTGAGAGTTGACATAGCTATTAACTTTTGTCAATGCTGTTAAACAGCGAGCATTTTAAAGTGCTTACTATACTCCAGGCACTGTGCTAGGTCTTAGGTGTAAAAAGCATGAAAATGAGACAGTTCTTCAGAGAGTTAATGTTCTTCTGGGGTTACAGTGGTCTCAACTTTTTAAATAGGGGGCTAGTTCACTGTCCCTCAGACTGTGGGAAGGCGGGACTATAATAAAAACAAAAACTCACACTCTGTCTCCGCCCCTCAGCCCATTTGCCATAAGCTGGTAGGCCGCATAAAAGTCCTCAGTGGGCCACATCTGGTCAGCAGGCCGTACTTTGAGAACCCCTGGATAATAAATAAATAGAATATCTATATATCTATATCTATATCTATATCTATATATAATTAGTACATGTCAGGGAGGGGGACTAAGAACTGGTCTTTGGAAGGGGACTATTGTAAATAATATTTGGGGGCAGCTAAGTGGCACAATGAACAGAGCACTGGGCCTGGAGTGAGGAGTTCAAATATGACTTCAGATACTTACTAGCTATGGCATCCTGGGCAAGCCACTTAACTCAGTTTTCTCATCTATATAATGAGCTGGAGAAGAAAATGGAAAACCATTCCAGCATCTTTGCCAAGAAAACCCCAAATGAGGTCATGAAGAGTTTGACACAACTGAATACAACTGAACAACATTACATTTAAATGACTAACATGTTTCTAAATATCTTTAGCCATTTAAATAGTGATGATTTTTCAGTTAGCTTGACTAAACACAATCAAAATAATAGCTAGTATTTCTATAGCACTTTAAAGCACTTTATAACTATTGTGACTTTTTTGTCTTGAGAGGTAGATGCTACTATCATCCCCATTTTCCAGAAGAGGAAACTGAAGAAAACAGACTAAATGATTTACTTGGTCACAAAATTACTAAGTATCTAAAGTTGGATTTGAACTTAGATTTTTCTGTTGCCAGGCCTGGTACTACACTTAATATATTACCTACTTAACCCTATGATACCTACAACATCTTTTCTCTTTCTAACCTCTTCCCCAACCTCTCTCCCTTGAAATTCCAGGGGATATGACTATAAGTACTTAATAAATGCTTGTTGACTAGGTTTTTGTTTGCCACCAGATCTAATTGGTGTTCCACAGTGAGCCTTGAAACATATGGAAGAGTCTAGGCTGTCTTGAGTGTTGTGGGAGAATGATAAAACTGACTTTAACATTTCTAGGTAAGGAGTGTATTGGAAGAATGTTAAGGAATAATGGAACAGTCTTTTTATTATTATTATTATTATTCATATTGAAGTCATAGCTTTCTCTAATTTATCTTCAATTTAAGCATTACTGAGTGACAACAATTTTGCCATTTGTAAAATCAGCTCTATAGTACAGAAAATTACTTCAGACTGATGCTGATATGCTCTAATATTTGATTTTCTGATTCTGTGACTTGTGGATAGAAGTTTAAATATTGAGAATATCCATTTACTACCCTATTGTGGTGAGGGATTGTGTCATCATGGTGAGGCTTGAGTGAATCAGGAACCAAGAGCTATGATTAGCAGAGGGAAGAGATTCGTTGTTATAAACAGTTCTTGGTATTACCAGACAATGAACTCCACTAATAGCGTTTTATTACGCTAGATAGGTGAGACAAGGATGGGCCCAATATTTCTAGTTAATTTGGAAAACATTTATGAAGTATCTGTTATGTTGAAGGCACTGTTTGCTAATATATATATATATATATATATATATATATATATATATATATATATACACACACACACATATATATATATATATATATATATACACATATATATATATATATACATATTTTATGTGCGTGTGTGTGTGTGTGTATGTGTATGTGTATGTGTATAAATACAAAAAACTATTTAGGTCTATTGGCTATTGCCAATTTATTTCCTTCCACCCTTTCATTCTGTTTCCTAACCCTTTCTCAACTTCTGAATATCCTGATATCCTCATATTGGAATATGTCTACTTAATCCAACAAGCATTTGATGTTTTGCTTTTATTTTTAATAGATTTTTTATTGATATTTTATTTTTTACATCATTTAGATATCCCTTGTCTCCCTCTTCTCCCAAAGACACTTTTTAGCTGTGTAACCCTGGCCAAGTCATTTCACTCTGTTTGCCTCAATTTTCTCATCTGTAAAATGAAATGGAGAACAAAATGGTAAAACACTTCAGTATCTTTGTCAAGAAAGCTCCAGATGAGGCCATAAAGAATGAGAAACAATTGAAACAACAGAACAAATGGCATAAGATGTTGTTCCAAGCCTAATTTCTGCAGGACTACTTTCTTCTAGTTTTATTTAACAGTTCTTATCAAATAGGGAGCTCTTTTCTAAGTGATTTGTATTTTCTAGTGTATTGAACATGGAAATTGCATTCTATATATATATATATTTTTTTTAATTCTCTCTTGTCCATTTCCCTTATCTATTCAGTGTTGTAATGTTCCACTTTTTAAATTTTTAAACCAGTATGGTTTTTGGATGAAAACAGTTTTATAATATAGTTGAAGTCAAAAAGTGTTATTCCTCATTCATTTGAACTCATTTATGTTATTTTCCTTGTTCTGCAAAGTATCCCTTGATACTTTGATTGGTATAGCATAAAAATGCTATCGACATAGCAATAACTTGGGTGACATAAAAATGATAATCCTGAGCACTGAATATTACTCCATCTATTTATGGTCTTCATTTCTTAAAGGAATATTTTGTGACTTTTTTTTTTTTTTTTGTATTTTGTGATCTATGCACATATTAAATATGCTTGGTAGATTGGCCCCTAAATATTTTATGCAACTTTCAATTATTTTGAAGGGGATTTCCCTTTTTATTATTGCCTTTTACATTTTGTTATTATATGGGAATGCTGGTGACTTTTTTTCCTTTGGTTTATTTTGAAATCTGCTACTTTGTCAAAGTTATTACTTGTTTTAATTTAGTTTCTTTTCTTATTTCCTAGGATTTTTTAAAGGGAATTTGTCATTAGCAAATAAGAGTAATTTTGTCTCCTTTTTGACTTTCTTAGCACTTTTAATGTTTTGGTTTTGTCATTGTTTTTGCTAGTATTTCTAAAAGTATGTCAAATAATGACACAGAAAATAAACATCCTTGCTTTACTCCTGTATTTGTTGAGGATGTTTCTAGTATATTATTATTTCATATATATATATATATTTTGTTTTTGATATTACAGTCATTTGAGTTTTGTTTTTTTCCCCCCTGAGGCTGGGGTTAAGTGACTTGCCCAGGGTCACACAGCTAGGAAGTGTTAAGTGTCTGAGACCAAATTTGAACTCGGGTCCTCCTGAATACAAGGCTGGTGCTCTATCCACTGCACCACCTAGCTGCCCCTATTATAGTCATTTGAACACATTGTTCTCAATTGAATTCTCCCATTTAACAAAGAAAAAGAATTAAACCAAATGATTGGTGAAATGACTGACTGATCTCCCTATAGAGAGAAGTTCCTTTATTGTTTTCAGTTACTTTGTTGTAGTTATATGTTGCTTTCCTGCTTCTACTTTTTTTTTTCTGTTATCAATTCACACATCTTAATGTTTCTTTGGATTTCTTATATTTAATATAATTTATTGTGTAGTACTATTTCATTATACTCATATGTTACATTCATGTGTGTGTGTGTGTATGTAAAATTCATAATGGTTTTTCAGCTATTCCTCAACTGATGCTATTTTGTTTCTAGTGTTTTTTCTATAACAAAAAATTATGTTATTGAGGTCTTAAGCTTTGTATCAAATACAGTATGCAAGAAGGGCATTTTATCTATATTTATTTACTCATCTTACTGATTTTACATTTTCTAAAATCACTACTTTAGTAAAAGGTTTAATTCAACTCTTAGTAATATGACAATAATCACCTTGCCTCAAGTTTCTGTGCTGATCATCCCTCCAATACTCTACTGTAAATGTAATCTTAAAGCACAAATCAGATTGTATCATGTCTTAGCTCTTAAATCCCTCTTTAATAGTGCCCCCCTCCCATTGCCTACTAAATGAAATTTTATTTTTTTTACCTGACACTCAGGGTTCTCTAATGATGAATGGATAAATGAAAAAAAGCATTTATTAAGTGCTTGTTGTGTACAAAGCACTGTGCTAAGCCCTGGAAATATGAATAGGAAATTACCAAGAAGCTGACATCCTAATTGGGAGAGAGCACAGATTAAAAAGAAATAATAAAATATTTTCCCCAAATCATAAGTAAATCAAATTTTAACATGTATTTTAAAAATTTTTGGATTCCAAAGTCTTGCCCTCTTTCCCTTCTCCCTATTAAGGCAAGCAATTCGATATAGACTATATGTGTGCAATTTTGCAAAACATATTTTCATATTAGTCATGTTGTGAAAGAAAACACAAATCAAAAAACCTCCTGAAAGAAAATTAAGAATAGTATGTTTCAGGGGCAGCTAGGTGGCGCAGTGGATAGAGCACCAGCCCTGAATTCAGGAGGACCCAAGTTCAAATCTGGTCTCAGACACTTAACACTTCCTAGCTGTGTGACCCTGGGCAAGTCACTTAACCCCAGCCTCAGAATAAGAAAAAAAAAAAAAAAAAGTAGTTTCAATCTGAATTCAGACTTCATCAGTTCTTTCTTTGGATGTGGATACCATTATTCATCATGAGGCCTTTGGAACAGAAACCACATACATAAGTAGTTTCAGTCACAAGTCAAATGGTAATGTCCTGTGGCATTTTCTTGAAGTAAACCTGATCTGTTTTTGATATTCCAAAATCTGATACTACCCAGGACTTTTGTGTAAAGCACGTCGTTTCCTATTTGGATCTTCAGTAGCTCATGAAGGTCTATAGAACTTGCAGGGGAAATTGCCAGATTGCATTTCTGTACAGCATGTTTTCCTCCACTGTGGCTTGCATCACTGGTATTACCAATGGGTGGGCACCCCCAAAATTGGTGACATTTGGGATAGTGAGTCCTTATTCACAAAGGTTATTTCTTTGGAGTCTCTACCTTTAAGGAGGTCAGTCTGGAAGCAAAGCTTGTGATTTGGAGGACTTCTTTTTCAGGACCCTGATAATTCAACTCTAACCGCACTTGTTAGTCTCATCTCTCACTATGTTCCATGCAAACTTTATATACTTTCCAGGCCTTGGCTTCTATTCTTCTCCAATGTCTTACTTTTCTACTAATTTCATCTCTACCTGTCTCTTACTTTCATTTAAAGGCCCTAATCAAATCTTGTCTCCTCCATAAAGTTTTAGCATAACTTTTAGTACCCTTCACACTCTAAATCCACCCTACATTTCTAGAATTAATTCATATTATTCCCCTTCACTGATTCTTTGTTCAAACAGAATGGGATTTCTGGCTATTCCTGACTCCACAGAGCATCCTTTGGCTTGGAATGTAATCCTTTCTTAACTTTCTATCTTCAGCTTAGTTCAGTTTTTGCCTTCCTTCTGGACCCAGCTAGAATATTGGGCTTGGAATTAGAAAGACTCCTCTTCCTAAGTTCAAATCTGTAATTCTGGGCAAGTCAGTTTAACCCTGTTTGCCTTAGTTTTCTCATCTACAAAATGAGCTAAAGAAAGAAATGGCAAACTACTATAGTATCTTTGCCAAGAAAACCCCAAATAGGGCCTTGAAAAGTGCAGATAAGTTGAAAAACAAATGAGCAACCAAAAAAAGTCTCAGTTCAAGGGCTGCCTCTTTTTGGAATCCTTTGAAGAGATCCTAGAGGATTTTTCTGCCAGTTAAGTTCCTTTTCCGATTTCCTTGTATCTACATTTAAACATTATATGCACACAAATATAGACATATGTAGTACATACACATACATGAATTTATATATACACACATATACATATGTATATATTTAAAATACAGAGTTCAGTATTGCTAAGGGCAAGAGCTGTTTTGGTTGTGTTTCCTCAGCATCTAGAATTGTACATTGAGAAAGAGTTTGGACTAGGATGGATCTATGATTTCATTGATGGAGGATTTCATAGATGCTTCCGCTGTGAAGGATGATCTGTAATTGCTCTCTAATTTGGCAAAGTCTTTGCATAGCCTTGGCCATTCAAACATTAAGCATATGTTATCAAAACCTAGGAATCTGAACTTATGGCTTTCTGACCCAGAGATAACTCCTACCCAATATATTAGACTAACCTTAAATTTTTAAAAATTGAATTGTGTTTACTCTATTCTGCCTTGCATCGTTTATTTATGCACATGTCAACTTCCCTACTGCAGTGTGAACTCCTTGTCCATTTGGAGTACCTGTCACAGAGTAAACCCTAGCAAATGCTTATCAGTTAGATTCATACTTTCATAAATTGCCTTGTTTACCAGCATTGGCTTGTGTCTTCTGACTTTATGATAATATCATCCACATAGGTGATTCATTTTTGAAGGAACACAACAAGGTAATAAGATACATAGCTTTTTATGTTTTATGCTTGCAAGCAGAAGGAGGGCTTATGACTTAAGGCAGGGATAGGGTTTTTAAGCATGAAAACCACAAAAAAAGTAGGACCCAAAGGTCTTGAGAAAGCAGTTCCCATAGAAGGTCCATAGATGCAGGTACTTTGGGCACAAAATAAGATATCTTGGGTCCTGTGGGAACAGTCTCAGAGTTATTAGAATCATTGAACCTTGTGATTAATGTCCCAAGTGTTAAGGGTCATTGAGTCTTGTGATCATTCAGCAGGATACACAACCAGAGTTAGCATGGCAGGAACAGAGAAGTACAGAACCTGGTCCTGTTCACTTAGTGATTATAAGCTCAGGAATTGTTCAATGTTAGTAGATATGATTGACTACTTTGTCTATTGTACTTCCAGTTCTCAGGCCAGGCTCCTCCGGGAAAGAGGGAAATCATAAATCCCAATTCTGGGGTTTTGCTATGACTAAGATTATCCAGAGGGTGAACACAAAGAATTGTTATGCCAAGTTCTGGGCACAGCTTGTTGCTGGGCCTTCGATCTGGAAAACAGGGTGTCTCTTAATATCTTGACAGTACCAATATTCAATTAAGTCATTTTTATAACTTCTACCTGAAAAATGAGGTAATATTTGTAAAGCATTTATTAACATATGCTTTCATTAACACGTTTTTCTACATAGTAGGTGCTTAATAAATATTTGTTCATTTCTTCTCTCATGAGGGACTAATAACCAGTCTATTTGAAGTCTAAGAAATCTCTTCCCCAATAAGTCTGTTCACAAAAAGACAAATCTCACTTTGAAGTAAAACTTCTGTTTGATTCCTGACTCTCCTATTCTTTGGCCTGCTTTGTTGGGTTCCAGTGACCCACAGTTTAGAGACAAATTCTGGTTTGTTGACAGTATTTTGCAGTTTTAAAGTTGATGAGAGTATTTGGACAGGATTAGTAAAAAAAATTCTTTATCTTAATTGAATATTGTGCTTTACAAATTTTTGAAGTTCATGAGAGCATTTAGACAGGATTAGTCAAAAATTCTTTATTTTTCCCACTGGGTGCTTTGTTGAGGAGCTATTGTAAAATTACCAGCCTATTTACATATAAAGAGTTTTTTCTTTTTATCTTTGAGCTCCAAAGTGCTCTTCTGCATAGATGTGGTTTGTGGCATGAAATTACTCTGAGGAAGTAGTTTCTTTTTTAAATAAGTGAAAACTCAAAATGAAAGTAAGAATAATGATCTGTCTTTGACATGCCATCTTGAATATAGCTGATCTTAAAAAATAATTCGAACCTGACCTATATGGGAGATTTCTTAGAAATATAGCATAGTAGTAGTGTGGAGGGATTGTTGACTTTGGAGTCAGAGGACCTGGGTTCAAATAACTGTATAACTCTTAGAACCTGTGGTTTGTAGGGTAAGTCACTAAATCTTCTACCTCTACTTCCTTATCTGTAAAATAGAGGAGTTAGACTAGATGGCCCTTGAGGTCCCTTTCAACTTTAGATCTAGAATCTGATGTGTTTCTCCGGAAATTATTTTAAGTAGTTCTGGATCTTGATTTGATACTTAAAATAGCTAAATAATTACTGAAGTTTTTAATTCTGTTAACAGGGACCAATAATTTAAAGACACTAGCTATTTGTTAAAATTGAAGAATATTCTTTTTCTCCAAATTAAATTTTTTGTAGTTGTTATATGTCAGAGAAAAGATGTTAGAATTCATAAAATGGGCAATTTCCCTATTTTTCTCCTCCAAATCACTAAACTAATCTTGGTATACTTATGAGATACTTTGAGGGATTGCTTCCTCTTGAGATGCCGTGGAATGTTTGAGTTTGAATTGAGGTCACACTTGAAAAAAATATGTACTTTTTATGTTTGCGTTAACAAAAACCCTTCACTAACTTATAAGTTTGAGACTATTGGACTCAGGAAAAAATATTATTCTCTGAAGTATATTTTCATGAATATTGTGAGTAGCATCCATGGTGATAAGAACAAGGAAGCAAGTGAAATTTAAAAAATGATTTCCTGAATCTAGGAAGCATGTCAGAATTCTTATAGCACTAAAAAAATTGTAGTGTAACTCAGGTTGACAAAGACGGGATTTTAGCTAATCCCAAATCAGCCAAATATTGGGATCTGAATTTGTTTTTTTGTTTGGGGAAGGATCTTAGATTATAAGGAAATTTTGATAGAGATATAATTTTAGGCTTTAAAAATAATTATTTTATATATCTTATTTTTGTTTTTGTTTTTGTTTTTTAAGTTGAGGGTAATATGTGGAGGAAGAGAAAATAAATGTTTATAACCTGAAAAATAAGTAGAATGAAAGATATATTTTTTTTAATTGCCCATGGAATTTTTATAGAAATGAAAAACAAAAAAAAATTTTTTTTTGGGGGGGGGGAATAGAAAGACAGTATTTAATCTGGTTTCTTTTTTGTCTCCCTCCCACCCCCAGTGGCTATGGAACTGCTAGACTTCAATTCTTGAACTTAGTTGTAACTTAAGTAAAATATGTTGACTTAGAATGAGGAGAGTAGTATGTGCCATGAATTCCTGTTCAAAAGTCTTGCTTCATAATATATTATAGAATGTCATATACCTAATTGACATTTTTCTGGTTTGGGCCAAATAATTTTATTCAATGGCACAGAAATCTAATAGATTTACAAAATGCTATATTAAGTTATACTGAATTATTTTACTGGTATATAGTTTCATTTAAAGTTCAACTTTAGTCCCCTCAGTTCCTTTATTTTTAATAGAGATATAGGAAAAAATCTCAAATTTTTCTCACTCTGATTATAAAAATAAAGGCCTGTGCTTATAATCTACATCTTTGCTGTAACTTGACTACAAAATGAGTTTGGGTTAACTTGTTCATTTAAGCAATTTTTTTGATGTTTCAGTAGTTCTAGGTGATTATGAGTTTGCTTTGCTTTTTCCTCATGCCAGCTATTCCTAGTTGTCACCCTATCTCTGGTAGAAATAGATTATTTGTTTTATCCTTTCCTTCTCTTTCCCCCCTTCCCCCTCCCTTTTTGCTTAGTGATACAGCAAATCTCATAGGATTGTACTTTTATGAACAATATTTAACTTGGCTAAATGTTTAACAAAACAAGTAAAGGCCTAGTTTGCAATTGTAGACCCATAGATGACAAAGTTAACTTGGTTGTTTAAAGTCCCTTTTACTATCTCCTTTCTTCTTTTTCACAAGGAAAAGATTTGACATCCAAAATTAACTCCTCATCGCTCATACTGTAGTTCCTCTCTCAACCTCCTTATTGTTGTTGAAGGCACCTTCATATTCCCCATAAGAATAGCTTTACATTTTAGTTAGTAGATGCTATACAAAGGCCATATACTAAGGTCTCATAATTAGAAATACATAAGTTCTGTGGTTCAGTATCATACCCAATTTGTCAACCTCCTGAATCTCCATGAACTCTACAACATTCCTTCCATCAATTCCATCTCTCCATTCACTTAGCCACCACCCTAACGGAAACTCTCTTCACCTTTCACCTGACTGCTATAGTACAGTGATCTTCTATTTTAATATAATTGCCTCTAGACTTTTCCTTCTCCAAATAATCTACTCAGCTGCTAAGTTTATATTCCTAGACATACTTAGGACCATATCATTTCTTCTGCTCATTTGAAGCCCTTCACAGTTAAGCTCCAGTGCCTACAGTCCCATGCTTATTGTATGTTTCTCTTTCTTCCAGCCAAACCTGGCCTAGGTGCTATTCCCTATATAGTCCATCCCCTTACTTTACTTCACAGGCAGCATACTTCTGTCCTCATATTCAGAAGGTACTCTTTCCTCAGCTCCGCTTCTTAGAATTCCTAACTTTCTGTAAGGATGAATTCAAGTGCAACATCCAATGGGAGACCTGTCCTGATTCCATATCCCCAACTTGGTAGTATCTTCTCCCACACTCCTCTGTATTATATATTATCTAGAATTTATTCTTATTCACTTATCTGTATATATGTATGTATATTTTTACAAACATACATATGTTGTTTCTCCCCAATAGAATGTAAGTTATTTGAAGGCAGAGATGTTTTATTTTTTCCTTTGTGTCTTTTCCTAAAAACTACTGCCTCATAGAACATGCCTCCTGAAAAATAGATGATGCTTTGCATTGCCTCATTTGATTCTCATAACTACTCTTTGGTGCTGTTATCCTCATTTCACAAATGAGGCGTGTAGAGAATAAGTGACTTGCTCAGCTAGTAAATATGAAGCAGAATTGGAATTCTGCACTTCCTGACTTCACTTAGTCGCCTGAATGATTTCTTCTTATTCATTCAGTGAATACTTAAAAAACACCTGACATGTGTCTGGCACTGTTTTGGGCACTAGAAATATATAGACACTTATATCCTATTCTGTCAGAGAGTAACATATGAAGAGAAAATTAAATATAGTATATACGGAGAAATTAAATATAAAATGTATGGAAGGTGATTTCCCCAGTAGGGAGAGTTCTAGCAGCTGGGGGAATAAATTATAATGTTTGAAGGAAATATTGAAGGAAAGCTCAGTATTCTAAGAGGTGGAGGAGAGGAGGGATGGGAATGTGCATCCCATGTTTGGGAGACACGTGTTTAAAGCCATGACAATAGGTGTTAGGTTGTCATAGAAGATAAGCAAACAGACTATTTTGATTGGAGAAGGAAAGTAGCATGGAATAATAAGCTTGGAGAAGTAGCCAGAATAGGCAACTTTAAGAGCTAAACCAAGAAGTCTGTATTTTATCCTAGAAGCAAGAGAGGGAATCATAGAAATTCCTTGCTTGGGGGAGGATTGGTTGAGTGGGGCCAGAGTGGAAGCAGAGAGACTAGAAGAAAAGGTGAAAGGTGATGAGTGGAAATCTGAGGGCTGAATTTGATTCATGATGTGGTGGTACAGTGAACAAGACTAAATAAATAACTGGACATGAGAGATGAGGAAGAGAGAAGAGTGATTGAGATAATTGAACCTGGGTCCTTTTGACAGAAATAGGAAAGTTAGGAAGAAGAGAGGCTGTAGAGGTATAGATGAGTTCTTACCTCGAACAGTAGTCAGTGGCTATTTTCTCTGACATACCTGGAATGTTCTCCCTCCTCATCCCTTATTTGTACATAGTTGCTTGTTGTCTTTCCAGCTGAATTGTGTACTCTCTGAGGTCTGAGATTGTCTTTTGCCTTTGTAATTCTAGCTCTTTGCACAGTGCCTGGCTTGCAGTAGGCTCTTAATAAATGCTTATTTACTTACTATTCACTGAGCTCCAGTTCTTTAATCCTGCTTCTTACTCAGGAATGCTTCATATCCTGCTAATCTAGGCTCCTAATCTAGGTTCCTAGATTACCCACTTCAGGCAATTTTCCCCCTACTTCCAAGCTCCTGATGAATGTTTTTTTTACTTAACCTCAATCAGATCTTTTTGATTTTTCCAGAGAGACTCCCTCTCACTATCCCTGAAGCATCTATTCTAATCTGTCAGTTTTTTCCCCCTAAGGCTCCAACTATCCTCCTCCCTCTTTTTTTTTTTTTTTTGACTTAGTTACACAGCTAGTAAGTGTTAAGATTCTGAAGTCGGGATTTGAACTAAGGTCCTCCTGACTTCAGGACTGGGGCTCTATGCACTGCACCAATCTAGCTCCCATTCCCCTCCTCTTCTCAGCAGATGATCTCAACTGTTAACTTTATTGAGAAGTTTATGGCTCTCCTTTGACTCTCTTGTCAGTTTCAATTTCAGCAACCACTTATTAAATGCTTACTGCGTTCTAGGCAGGAGGGATACAAAGATAGCTCGTGCTTCAAAACTCTTAAATCATCTGTTAGGTTGATAGGATTATACATAGATTTCATGTTATGAGGGATCTTAGAAGTCTTCTAGACTAACTTTCTTGTTTTATAACTAAGGTTTAGTTATTACCTCTCTGCAGGTGAGTCCCAAGTTTTTATGAGGATACTCTTCTTTCCTTGGTTCTAGTCTCTTGGCTGGATGCCTTTATTTGAATGGATTACCAGATCTTCGGATTTAACGGATCCCAAATTAACTCCTCACTTCTCATCCTATATACTGCATGCTTCTCTTGCCCTTGTTGTCATCTTCCTTATAGTAATGGCTGGCATTTATACATCTTTTAAAATTGTGTAAAATACTACATATATGTTATATTAATTATTCTTCACAACAGCTCTTTGGAGTTGGTTCTGCAGATATTCACATTTTCTACAGGGCTCAAAGAGGCTATGATCACAGAGCTAGTTAAATATCAGAGGTAGCATTTGAACCCAGAACTCTTTGAAATATTAAAAAGTCCAACAATCTTTTATACTGTGTATTGTTTCTTGACTCTCAGGCTTGAAATAGCCTTTTCTTCGGAGGGAGGGAGGAATCAATCTGGTGACAAGTCTTATTAATTTTCCATTAACATCTAAAATGTGCCTATTCCCCCCCCCCCCAATTCATGGATCAGGCTCTCATCATTTCTTGCCTAGAGCAATGAGGTGACCTTTTAAGTGGCCTTTTTTCCAGTTTCTTTCCTCTCTCTAATCCATCCTTCATAGGGCTGCTAAAATAATACTTTTGAAGTACAGGCCCTTCTTCTACTCCAAAACTCCCTATTTTTCCAGAAGATTAAATATAAACTTCTTAGTCTAGAAATTCAGGGCTTCTTTAATCTCTCTTTAAAAACTTGTGTGTATCTTTTTTCACGATACTTTTAAGTCATTTGTATTCTAGTCTGGCTGTTCCTAATCTTGAGCCTATCATTCATTCATTCCAGTAGTATTTATTGACCTTGCATATGTCTCTTTCTTTTGTTCATTTGTGTCCCTAACTCGTTTTGCTAATTTTATTCTTCCTGTAAGACCCGCTTTTTTTTCCCCTTGACTGTTGCAATCCTCCAAGAAATTTTCCCTCTGAACTCCTGTAGCATAATGCTTGAAAGATTCTGATATCTTTACATTTTACATTTTTAAAAATTTATCCCTAACTAGCCCTTTGAGAATTGGGTTTAGATTTCTACTAATTTGTATTCCATTGTATTAAATAACTTTATACACACACACACACACTTAAACATAGATTTTGTATATTCAGAAGTCATATAATATATAATGTTCAGTAAATGTGGTTGCTACTTGCACTTGTAAAAATCTTCCTACATATTTGGATCTGAGATGCCAGGGAACATTCCTACCTGTCATGTCAGTCTAAAAGTACTTTTGAGACTGGGATAGTTAGTTATTCTTCACTCAAATGCTGTAGCACTCCCCACCCACCTTGTCCTAATAGTTGCTAATAAAAGGTAGGTAGAGGGATCAGGGTTTAAATGAAAGCATTTAGATGATGCTTTAGAATTTATAAGAGTCTTTAGAGATCATCTGATCCAATCCTCTCAATTAACACCGAAATCCATGGTTAAATGATATGCCCCAAATCACATATAATATAGATGGGATTTGAACTCATCCTCCCACTTCAAATCCAGCCTTTTTTCCAACTGTATAAATAATACTTTATCAGCCTACTTTACCAGACAACTCCCAGATTATTTGAAAAAAGAAACTTAAAAAAATATAATTGATTTTAAGGAGTATAGAATATAGTCTCTTTTATGAATGATTACTCAACAAATGCTTAAACTAAATAGATTATAATTTGGAGGGATAGTCTTCATTTCCCCTTTTTCTTTCTAAGAAGCTGGAGATAGAAGAGGTTGGGTTATATCAATTTAGCATTGATAAGTTGGTATAAGAGACTAGTTCTATAAACTGCCTAAATTGGCCTCACTAAACAGTCTCTAATCTCCAAAAGGGAAGCTCACTTATTTTGTTTAGTTTTATTTATTCTGTGATCTGAAGCTGGTCAGCAACCACCATGATACAGCCAACATCCCAGGGGTTTGTAGATACCCAAAGTGCTGTTAAATAGGCATTCTGCAATTTGAGCATTTTTTCTCCTCCTCACATGTTATTCCTTCTTTTTTTCCTCCTTTGTGGTAGTCTCATAAACATTGTGTGTATTTTCCATATGGGATTGAGTATTAAACTTTTTTTTTTTTTTTTTTTTTTTTTTTTACTTTGGACTTAGTTTTAGAACCAGGTTTGGTGTGTGAATTTTAATTAAATGGTTCGATTATGCATGCGAGAAATATTTTCTTTTGTTCCTGTGTTGTTGCCATGAGCAACAGTTGTGAAAGTTAACTCTGCATTTTCAAGGAAATGTGAACAAAGATATGAATTTAACAGGTAAAAATAGCCTGTCTTTCGATGGTGAGAATAGAGGTATGATAAAGAGAAACTTAATGCAGCTATAATTGTTAAAAATGAAAGAAAGAATGCAGGAGAAATGAATAATCATCCAACACATTGACAAAACATTCCTAAAATACTATTCAAATGAGGAAAGACATTATGAGATGCAGCCGGGTAGTCAAGCGTTGAGGCCTTTTAGTCACTAGTCTGACGGGTAGAGAAGAAACAACATTGTAGCTCCCATAGAAAGCTTGTGACTTAGCCTTAGTTTCTCAAGCTTGTTAGTTTTTCCCCTTTCCCGGACTTTCTTCCTCCCCTTTGTAACAAGTTATCTCATTTCTAAAGACTTCTTTTGTCCCCATGTTTGTTTCCCTGCTTCCCACCCTACCCTGGCTGGAGTTTTACTGATTCCTGGTCCCTGTATTGTGTAATTTTGATTATACTCTTTTGTGCTCTCTAAATTGGCAGTGTGTACCTCCACTAGAGATGATTGCAAAGTACACAAATTGCTCCATTTGTAAGAAAATTTAAGTACTGCAGCTCCACCAAAAAGCTGGGAATCTGTAGTATTATTCCTCTTTTCCAATGGGGAACTACTGGTTAGCTCTTTTTCCATGAATTTAAAATGATCAGAGACAACCATCTAGCAGGACTTCATGCCTCTCCCCCTGCCTCGACCCTCCTATTTCTTGACTGGGAAATTTGGTCGAGTAAGGAAGCTTCCCAGTTAGAGGCATGGAGTCTGGGAACTAGCCAACACTCAGGGATTTATAGTGATAATGAACTCTAATTCTCTCTCCTTGAATCCAGGACTACCATGAAAAGAAAAACCTCTCTTTGTCCCTTTCCTGCATTCTTCCAGTCATCCAGACTTACTCCTGGAGTATAAGCCCCGAAGTCATCAGTCTCCTACAAAGCTGCCAGAGAGAAACATAACTGTCCACTCTGTTTACATTTTTGAAGAGGTCAGGGACTCCTTTCCCACTCCCATTCCCTTTTAGTTAGAAGGTTGTACTTTGTCTACATATAAGAGAGGGCAAAGCAATGGAGAACTTAAAACGCTTTTTTTTTTTTTTAAATCTTTTTTAAAAATCTTTTTTTACTTTGCTCTTGGATGCACAGGTTTATAGTAGCATTGCTGGGTTTATCTTCCTATTTTCACACCATTGGCTTCTCAATTCATGACATCATTGATTTTAGAGCTCTCTGACCTCATCATTCAGCTTAAACTGCCCTCTTAAATTGCCAAATTTAATAGCCATTTTCAATCTTCATCCTTCTTTACCTCTGTGTCGTTCTTGATGCTTCACTTCCATCAGCATATCCAGTTCTTTGCCAGATCTCTTTATTTCTACCTTAGTTCTTGCCTAGTATCCTTCAGTATCCCTCTAACTAGTCTCTCTCCCTTAGTCTTTCCCCATTCCAACCATCTTCTTGCTACTCAACTAGGTGCTAACATGATTTTTAAAGTGTAATTCTAATCTTATACACCTTTCCTTCCCAAAGAAATTGCAGGGGATCCCTGTATTTGGTATTTGAAATACTTCATAATCTGGCCCTGTCCTAGCTTTCTAGCCTTCTTACTTACACTTTACCATACCTGTTATATTCTTCTTTCTCTACCCCAATCATTGACCTTCATGGTTTCCTTCAAATCCTTACTAAAATTCTATCTTTTACAGGAAAGCTTCTCCAACTCTTCTTAATTTTAGTGCCTTCCCTCTGTTGTTTCTTCTTTATCCTGTATGCAGATTTATTTGCATGTTGTCTCCCCATTAAACTGTAAGTTCCTTGAGACCAAGGTCTTTTTTGCTCGGAGAATTATCCCCAATTCTTTGCACAGTACCTGGAACATAATAGGCAATTAATTGTTTATTGATGGATCTTTTTGTGGAACTAATTATTATTGAGTGGAGTATGCTTATTTTTTCTAGGGACAAATAGTTCTTGAGTGGTTGTTTAAACTCATGTTTTGGAGATAGTATGAAGCAGTGGAGAATGCTTATCTGGAGTCAGAGGACCTTGATTTGAATCCTAGCTCTGCCACTTACTACCTCTACATCCTAGGGCAAGTCATTTTCATACTCTGTGCCTCAATTTCCTTACCTCTAAATTAAGATAATTGAAGTAGATGATCTTTAAGGTCTCTTCCAACTTGAAATCTATGATTTTAACAACAAAACTAGATTGTTAGCTACTTGAAGGGAAGGAATACATTTATTTTCCACTTAGTACCTATCTGACAGCTAGGTAGTTCAGTGGATAGAATACTAGACCTGTAGTCAAGAAGACTTTTCTTCCTGAGTTCAAATCTGGCCTCAGACAATCACTAGCTATGTAACCCTGGGCAAGTCATTTAATCCTGTTGACCTGTTTCCTTATCTGTCAAATGAGCTGGAGAAGGAAGTGGCAAAATACTCCAGTATCTTTGCCAAAAAATTCCCAAATGGAGTCGTGAAAAGTGGGAACTGATTGGACTGAACAATCACAACAATTAGTGCCTGTTAGCAATGGGGACATAAATAAATAGTTGTTAAATGAACTAATTTATTTTCCCTAAGCACTAATCTGCTTTGGTTTCTAACTGAGCACATGGGATACCAGAAAAAAAAAAAAAAGTCATTCTAATCGACGTCTGCTAAGTTTAAAGCACATATGGATAACAGAACATGGAAGATAATTGATAAGCTCTCTTTCTTTTTCCCACTTCCCTTTCCTTGACCCTCATACAGGCATTCATTCACATTCTTCTTGTTTATTGGTCTACAGTCTCATACAGTATTCAACCTATTATAGTACTGTACCCCTCCTCTACCCTTCATTACTCACCCGGAAAAATCAAAGTGATACTTTGGAATAGGGATGTTGTTATTGTGTTGCTTCATTTGTGATCAATTCTTTGCCCTATCTGGAGTTTCCTTGGTAAAGAGTGATTTGCCATTTCCTTCTCTAACTCATTTTACAGAAGAAGAACTGAGGTTAAGTGACTTGCTCAGCATCACACAACTAGTAAGTGTCTGAAGTCATATTTGAACTAAGGAAAAGGAGTCTTCCTAATTCCAGGTCTAGTGGTCTATTCACTGCACCGTTTAGCTGTCCTGGAAAGTGAGGTAGACTATATCATTAAATCACTAAAGATCCATAATGACTTCTTCAAATTATCCATTCTAGACAGTAGTTTCTATTGCTTTCCTAACTAGCTTTTTTTTTTTTTTTTAAATAAATGTTAATATAAAAAATTGATTTATGAATTAAAAATTTTTTTTACCCATCCAATTTTTTGAGAAATGTGCTAAGAATGTAATGAATAGGCAGCAAGAGGGCTGTAGGCTTTAATTGGCTGCCAAAGGGATCCCACAACAAATAGTCCAAGTACCCTTTGCTTATTCTACCTACCTTAGAAGTACTTGTTTATCTTTAGCTGCTTCCTAGGCTCTAGGGAGGTACTGGTTCCTTCTCATTTTCTCTCTCTCTCCCCTCCTCCCCACCCTGTTAATAGTCAGTAAGAAGCTCCCAAATTCCTGACCCAGGAATCATGGGAGGTTTCTCAAACTGCCTGCTTGATATAGATATCTCATGGATCCCAGAGTACCGGCAGATGGTGCAGAATGTCCAGGTGTCTATTCTCAGGTGTTTCCACAGAAACTAATCAATTAGACCAAGAATTGCTGTTTGTGGACATCTGTCACCTTGGAGCTACCAAGATATCTCCTTTCCTTAAAGATAACTTTTAAGCATTGTTGACCTTAACTGGATTTAGAACTTTAACTAGATTGGAATCAGAATTAGATGAAAAGATCTTTCTATGGTTAGAGCTGTGGACCCAGAGGCAGTCAGGTACTTATTTCCTCAGTGACCCTGGGCAGGTCACTTACTCTGTATTTTCTTAGTTTTATCATCTGTAAAATAAGAATAATGATGAATAATCCTTATTTCATAGGGTCATTGTAAGGCTAAAATGTGATTATATTTGTAAAACACTTTGCAAATCTTTATTATTATTTAGTGTTTTTCAGTCATGTTCAGCTCTTGCACCTGTCTCTCAGGGTTGTGATGAACAAATGAGATTTATCAGTAAAGTGCTTTAGCATAGTGCCTAGAACATAATAAGTGCTTAATACTTGTTTCCTTTCCAGTGCTTAGCAATTTTTTTTCCCTGTTGTAGTCAGTCATTTCAGTCATATCTAACTCTTCATGACCCTCTTTAATGTTCGTGACAAAGATATTGGAGTAGTTTGTCATTTCCTTTTCTAACTTGTCTGACTGATGGGGAACTAAAGCAAATAGGGTTAGGTCATTTGCCCCAGGACATGCAGGGATTAAGTATCTGAGGCCACATTAGAACTCAGAGTCTTCCTGACTCCAGGCCTAGCACTCTGTCCTCTGTGCCACCTAGCTGCAAACTTTAATACACTCTATAAGTGCTAGCTATTATTTTATTAATTAATTTCTTTAATGATCAGGCCTTTCTGGAAATAGACTTTCAGTTAAAATTAGATTTTTCTGTGCTGAAGGTAGCAGGATATAACTATGAAACTTCTATGAAGTGAATTCCAAGGTAAAAATCCTTTTTGGATGTTGTAGGAAGTAGTGAAGTGCATCTTTGGTAATTTAAATAAGATCAATTAGGGTTGCTTAAAGTGTCAGATATCTGTGGTTTGGCATCCATAGATGTGACTGCATTGATCTCTGTGACAGAAACACATGCCTATGAAATTTAATTCCTCACAAGCTGACACTTAAGTGTGCCCAGATTAAAGTGGTATATCTACTTAATTATTGAATCTTAAATTGAAAAACCTTAAGTGCAATATTCTCCTAAAAAGTAATTCAAAAAGTTAATGTAGTTTTGAAATATTTTGGGTTAGGTATTAGGAAGAATTTTGTATGAGGCATTTTCTTTTAGATCTTACTGGTTTGTATTAAAGTGTATTTCCAGTAATTTTCTCTATAAGGGATAAAGGATAAAGTTGTGAGTGTGTGTGCAAGCATTTGATTATAAAACCAAGTGGAATTTAGAAGTGAAAGGGACTTTAGAAATCATGTAGTCTAGCTCCTTCATTTTACTGAAAAGGAAATAGACAGAGAACTTCATTGAGTTATGGAAGACCAAAGTACAGTTGTAGTTTATATTTTGTATTGTACCAGAAATATTTTCTATACATAGACTCATAAGAATATATGAGCTTGCTTGAAAACTTCTTACAGAGATATAGATACAGAAAGTAGTTCATAAAAGTATTGAAAACTGCAAGTTTAGTAGTGGGCAAAACATAGGTTAAGGTTTGTGAAGTGCTTTATCTGACAAACTTATTAAGTAGGTAATAATAATAACAATAATAAATGATAACAGCTAGCATTTTTATAGTAATTATATTATTATACTCATTTTGCAGATAAAGAAACCTTTGACTTTGGGTCACACAGATAGCAAATGTTTCTGGCAAGATTTGAATCTAGGTCATCCTGATTTCACTTCCTGTAATTTCTATATCATATACCTTGGGGGACCTAAAATTAAAAAAAAAAAAAAGTTTCATATCCTCTAATGATCAAAGGAGACCTTGAGACTCAAATTTACAAGTCAAGTATTAGGGGAATTGTGATTTCTACTTATTGAGAAAGACCTAGCAGACCCAGTATATTAACTGAATTCTTAATTCTTAATCTGGCATTCCAATCCTTAAATTATATTACCTGCTAGCTTCAGATGACTTTTCTTTCAGAAAAGCTGCAAATTTACATTTCCTCTCATTGGAAGCATGTAAATATAGTAGACACTCAGTCTACTCCACTATACAAGAAGTTTGTAGAACAGGTACAATGAGATCTTGTGGGAATAGTTTTAAAGACAAATGTGGTTAGACCTGTCTAGTAAACTTGCTCTCACTAAATTGAATCCATTTCCTTATTATCTTAGAGCCCTTGCCATATTTCTAAAATAAATACAGTATTGTGCTACCATAAGTTTCTTCCATGACTTGGGGGAAAACCTGTGATTTCATTAGCTTTTTCACTTACATTGCCAGTCATTTCTGATTTAGTTAAACAAAGTGATGCATAGTTTTGAAAAGCTTGTTTCTTTTTGGTTACTTTATTTTTTAATTTTTTTTTTTTTTTTTTTTTTTTTTTTTTTTTGCTAAGGCAATTGGGGTTAAGTGACTTGCCCAGGGTCACACAGCTAGGAAGTGTTAAATGTCTGAGATCAGATTTGAACCTTAGGTCCTCCTGACTTCAGGGCTGGTGTTTTATCCACTGCACCACCTAGCTGCCCCTAGTTACTTTATTTTTTAAAAGTTGTTTATTTTCCTCCAGGAATTTAACTTGATTACTAAATAATGATATGGTATAATATTGATTATTTGGGATTTATTGGAATTAGGATCCTCTTCAAATTTCCTAGTTGTCACAAAATTTATTTCTTTCCTTACATTGTCAGACTTCATGAGTGAAGAGGTTACATCTTATGTTTATTTCTTCTGAATACCCCACAACTCACCTTGTTTCAGTATCACTTTGCCAAAAAACAACTGGGTCAGAGGGGTAATCATTTCTCCTTTGGTCAGTACAGTGACCTGATTTTGGTTTTTATTCTTTGACTTCTACTGCTTTTAATATTAACTAATCCCACTGTATTTGAAACTACTCTCTCTTAAATTTGTGGCTTCTATGACACATTATAGTACTATTTTAGTTCTACTCCCTACTCCTCTGTCCTTTTCTGTTTTGTTCTTCAATTCCCAAATAAGAGATATTTTTCTAGACCCCATCTTTTGCTCTCTTGAGTTTGGCAGGCTCCTCATTCTCACAGTCTTAGTTATTTTTTCCATGTTGATGACTTCTAAATCCTTGGTCTTTTTTCACCCTTAATTCACATTTTTAAAAACCCAACCAACTTCTTTCCTGTTGTGACTCAGTTTATCAAACTTAAACTTTCCCTTTGATGTCCTACCAATTTTTCCATTGAAAAATGTCTTTTGTTCATCTTTTGCTTTCTGCTCTAATTACAACCAATCTTCTCTTTGCTCTGGGGTTGAATGCTTGAAGCAGCCCGTTCTGATGCCAGAATGTTGCTGCTCCAATCCATCCTGCAGATTATTATCAGATTAAACTTCTCTCTCCACAAATCTTTAGGCTTGATAGAGATAGAATACTGGGATCTATTAAAGTCCTATCCCTCATTTTTGGGTCCTTGACTGCACCCTTATTAATCCAATCTTTTTTTCTTGCTATTCTCACTAGGTATCCTTCCCTTTTCTTAGAAACACTGCATGCCTTTGCTTATATTGCACTTATATCCCAGCCTTTGTTTACTTTATTCCAATCCTTTACCTTTTTTTTGAGGCTCAACTCTAGTCTTTAAAAGTTTTTAAAAGAAACTTCCTCAGCTACTTCCCCTCATTGATTTCTCTCTTGTTAATCTTTGAACTCCTAAAACACTTAGTCCATAGAATGCAATTTAGCAGTTAAATATAATCTCATGAAGTTACACTAAATGTGTGACAGGCTTGTCCCTGTCTCCTCCCTGGGCATCCAATCCATCATCAGGTTGTGCTGATTTTTCCTTTTTGGTATAGTAATGAAAACAACATTGAATTTGCAGACTGGCAATCTTGGTTTGAGGCCCATTACTGCCAGTTACCAGCTATGTGTGTCTTTGGGCAAACTTCTTAGGCCTTCACTGTAAAATTGGGACTAATATTTGCACAAGGTTGTTATGAGGAAAGTACTGTGTAAACCTCTAAGTGAATGCCCCACAAATGTAAATTCTCTTTGCAGTTCCGATTAGCTCCTCCTGTCATCTCTCTACTTACTGTGTTAATAGAGGCAGTGTCCACAATTAGGAAGGTTATATATTACCTGGTCAGAAAACAGGTAATAATTTAAAAAAAAATGAATTTAAATAGCACTTTAAAGTTTGTGAAATACTTTTTAATATGTTATCTCTTCTGATCTTCACAGGAATTCTGGGGGGGGGGCATTGGTGTGGAATATTGTATTGAATCTCATGCTTGGACTAATTGCTCTTTTTGCCTTTAGTTTCTGTGTTTTTTGTGCTAGCAGCAGGACAATTGTCCTAAGGCCATGTTCATGGCCCTCTCCCAGTGATTTACCTCTTGCTTGCAAGATAATTTGCGGACTCTTTAAGTGTATGTAGCCTTCTAGGCCTTCCATAATCTGGCCCTTAACCACCTTTGTAGTCTTGACTTTTTTCTATTTCAGTCAAATTAATTTGCTCATTCATTTACCCTTGAATCCAAAAGGTTATTGGCTCAATTTATACCTGAACAAGGAATTTCTTAGACAATTTCCTTGACAAGCAGTCATCAAGCCTCCTCCCTGAAGACTATCCTGACCAAGGCTGCCATATCCCTTTTACGCATTTGTAATTGTTAGGAAGTTTTTTTTCTCTTGGGATCTGTCATTCTCTCACTCTCAAGCCTTTGCCATCCAGCTGAAGCAGCCTTTTGTGGCTGCTGTTACACGGATGACTCATTGAACTCGGCAGTTCCCTAAAATTGACAGTCCTGTATACGGAAAGGAAGGACAACTATGATCTTTGAAAGGTAATAGAGACTGGAGGACTCCTCAACTTGGAGAAAGACATATTCCACTTTTCAAAAAAGAGAAGAAAGTAGATTTTGAAAACTCTGGACTAGCAAGTTAGAATTATCTCTGGCAAAATCCTACACTATCTTTTAAAAAATGTGAGCCTTTAGAAAAGGAAGCAACAATCCCCCCAAATCAGGATCAAAATCAGCTTTATTCATTAAGAATGGCTCATGTCACCCAGCAGCGCTACTACTGGGATTATATCCCAAAGAAATACTAAAGAGCGGAAAGAGACCTGTATGTGCCAAAATGTTTGTGGCAGCTCTTTTTGTTGTAGCTAGAAACTGGAAGATGAATGGATGTCCATCAGTTGGAGAATGGTTGGGTAAATTGTGGTATATGAAGGTTATGGAATATTATTGCTCTGTAAGAAATGACCAGCAGGAGGAATACAGAGAGGCCTGGAGAGACTTAAACCAACTGATGCTGAGTGAAATGAGCAGAACCAGGAGATCACTATACACTTCAACAACAATACTGTATGAGGATGTATTCTGATGGAAGTGGAAATCTTCAACATAAAGAAGATCCAACTCACTTCCAGTTGATCAATGATGGACAGAGGTAGCTACACCCAGAGAAGAAACACTGGGAAGTGAATGTAAATTGTTAGCACTAATATCTGTCTGCCCAGGTTGCATGTACCTTCGGATTCTAATGTTTATTGTGCAACAAGAAAATGGTATTCACACACATGTATTGTACCTAGACTATATTGTAACACATGTAAAATGTATGGGACTGCCTGTCATCGGGGGGAGGGAATAGAGGGAGGGGGGGATAATTTGGAAAAATGAATACAAGGGATAATATTATAAAATATATATATATATATATATATATATATATATATATATAAAATAATAAAAAATTTAAAAAAAAAAAAAAGAATGGCTCATGTCATATAAGACTGCTTGCCATCTGGGGGAGGGGGTTGGGGGAGGAAGGGAAAAAATCTGAATAGAAGTAAGTGCAAGGGATAATGTTGTAAAAAATTACCCATGCATATGTACTGTCAAAAAAATGTTATAAAATAAAATAAAAATTAAAAAAAAAAAAAAAAAAAAAAAAGAATGGCTCATGTCCAGGGAAATTTAAGTTACTTTAAATATATTTTATAGATTCTTTTTGTCTCTTCATCATTGTTATTTCCCAGCCCATCCTTTCTTCCATATTGAAAACTCCCTTGGGACATTGAAAACTAAGTCAGCTATTGGCTACCTAGTCCATTTCTGATACTACTATTCATTTTTTCTTCTTCTAAAAAAAAGGTTTAGTAATATTTTTTGATTTTTATAATCAAATCATTTCTTATTCAGTTCCCTCCAGATTGAACCTTCTTTCACGACAAAGGAAAACAAGTACAAATAGTTTTGCCTTCCTTCCCTAGGCCCCCTCTTTCACTGACTATCCTTCCTTTCATCCTTCTCATCTTTGCCAGTTTACATGAAGTAAGGTGAAACCCTTGAATTGTTTTAATTTGCATTTCTGTAATATTCTCTTCTCTAAAATATATTGTTCTCTGGGAGCAGATTTCTGGGGAGTTTCTGGAGGCAGTCTTAGTTTCAGTTCAGTTCAATAATCACCTCAAATTCAGCCAAGAGTTAAAGTCCAAATCCTTTATTGTTTCCTTTTAAGTCTTGTCTCCTTTCTTGGGCCCGGTTAGCTTTCTTAGAGGGCTATCTCTCTCCTTGGTTCCCAGAGCTCGTCACTAGTCCTTTGCCTCTGCCACCTTCAGCCTCTCTTCCTCCAAATGTCTCCAGCCAGCACAAAGGTGGAAGTTGGAATGAATCCGACTCTGCCTCCGAGAATGGACTTGTGGGTCTGGCCCTGAGAGCTTCTTGCTTATATGTTCCACACTGAGTATATACTAATCATTACATCACTAGGAAACTATTTTTTTGGTAGGATTAAATCAATGCTAAATTAGATTTAACCATTGTCTCCTCAATTCCACTTAGTAGTACATTGTTTCAAGTTCTGGCCTAAAACATCTCCTTGTAGGATCAGATCAATTGTATTGAACTATGCTAAATTAGATAATTATTGTCTCTATCAATTCCACTGTCTTAGTACCTTGTAAGAATCACACATTTCTCTTATTAGTTTTTTGAAACAGGTTATATGGTCATTTGTTGCTGGAAACTCTTTTGAAAACATATTTTTGAAAAGAAATCTTTTTTCTTTTTATTCAAAATTGAGCCAGAGATAAGGACATGCTTCAATCTTGCCACCAAAAACCAATAAGGATGAAATTTCCTACCAAATGATGAGGTTGGGGTTAGTAATTCTTAGTTTGAAAACAAGGCACATGGTACATATGAAGAATTCAAAATAATGTTCTCTTTGCCAAGGAAAAGGTTTTGGACAAAATGTTTGTGTAAGGTTAAGGGCAAAATAAAGAGGTAAAAGAGAACACCAGGAGTAGTAAATATGAATAGACTCGGTAAAGCATATAGGAAAAGGGTTTTTAACAATTACAAGGGAAAAGACAAGTTCCCAAGAGAAATGAAATACTGCCATGAGGTGGGAGGATGCCTTTGACTGGCAGGCAGAGCTAACTCTGCATGGAGAAAGACACAGCAAGATATGGGAGGAAGGGGTGAGAAAAAAGACACCATAAGACAGACTGCTGTAGCGGGCTAACCCTAAAAGGGATTCAGCAGAGATGGTGTAGATCAATGACAGATTTATAGGGGAAGTTTAACACTGGGGCGTTTGACATCATAACTTGACTTTCTGATTGGACATTGTAAGATGGGATTTTACAAGACCTCCTCAGGGGTGGGACTGATCCTCTTTAGTGTCTTCTTGCTTGGCTCAGAGAGTATATTTTATCAGTATTTCAAGTTTTCTCTGCCAACCCTACCTAATTACCCAGGATCTCATCAATTAATATTTTTTTCAGACTTATTTGAATGAATCACTTTGCATTGTTTTACTTGGTTGGATAGCTGTAAGAGGAAAATGCTATCCAGAATGGATGCATTCTGAATGCCGATTGAAGCATAATTTTTTTACTCACTTTATTTTTTATCCCTTTTGATCTGTTTCTTTTACAACTGTGACTAATATGGAAATTTGTTTTATAAGATAGCATATCTATAAATTATATCAAACTGCCTTCCATCTTCAGAAGAGGGAAAGGGAGGAAGGGAGAAAAATTTGGAATTCAAAAAATCTTGTAAAAATGAATGCTAAAAATTTTCTTGACATGTTACTGGGGAAAAATAAAGTAATATAAAAATAATCTTTTTTATAACTTTTTATTGACAGAACATATGCATGGGTAATTTTTTACATTATCCCTTGTACTCATTTCTGTTCCGACTTTTCCCCTCCCTCCTTCCATCCCCTCCCCTAGATGGCAGGCAGTCTTATACATGTTAAATATGTTATAGTATATCCTAGATACAATATATGTGTGCAGAATTGTACAGTTCTCTTGTTACACAAGAAGAATTGGATTCAGAAGGTAAAAATAACCTGGGAAGAAAAACAAAAATGCAAACAGTTCACATTCATTTCCCAGTGTTCCTTCTCTGGGTGTAGCTGATTCTGTCCAGTGTAGCTGATTCTGTCCATCATTGATCAACTGGAGCTGAATTAGATCTTCTCTTTGTTGAAGATACCCACTTCCATCAGAATACATCCTCATACAGTATTGTTATTGAAGTGTCTAATGATCTCCTGGTTCTGCTCATTTCACTCAGCATTAGTTCATGTAAGTCTCTCCAAGCCTCTCTGTACTCATCCTGCTGGTCATTTCTTACAGAACAATAATATTCCATAACATTCATATACCACAATTTACCCAACCATTCTCCAATTGATGGACATCCATTCATCTTCCAGTTTCTAGCCACTACGAAAAGGGCTGCCACAAACATTTTGGCACATACAGGTCCCTTTCCCTTCTTTAGTATTTCTTTGGAATATAAGCCCAATAGCAGCACTGCTGACTCAAAGGATATGCACAGTTTGAAAACTTTTGGGGCATAATTCCAGATTGTTCTCCAGAATCGTTAGATTCATTCACAACTCCACCAACAATGCATCAGTGTCCCAGTTTTCCCCGCATCCCCTCCAACACACATCATTATCTTTTCCTGTCATCTTAGCCAATCTGACAGGTGTGTAGTGGTATCTCAGAGTTGTCTTAATTTGCATTTCTCTGATCAGTAGTGATTTGGAACATCTTTTCATATGAGTAGAAATAGTTTCAATTTCGTCATCTGAAAATTGTCTGTTCATATCCTTTGGCTTGATTTCTTATAAATTAAACCAATTCCCTATATATTTTGGGAAATGAGGCCTTTATCAGGACCTTCAACTGTGAAAATGTTTTCCCACTTTGTTGCTTCCCTTCTAATCTTGTCTGCATTAGTTTTGTTTGTACAAAGGCTTTTTAATTTGATATAATCAAAATTTTCTATTATGTGATCAATAATAATCTCTAGTTCTTCTTTGGTCACAAATTCCTTTCTCCTCTACAAGTCTGAGAGGTAAACTGTTCCTCTAATTTATTTATAATCTCATTCTTTATGCCTAAATCAGGGACCCATTTTGGTCTTATCTTGGTATATGGGATTAAGTGTGGGTACATGCCTAATTTCTGCCATACTAATTTCCAGTTTTCTCAGCAATTTTTGTCAAATAATGAATTCTTATCCCAAAAGTTGGGATCTTTGGGTTTGTCAAACATTAGATTGCTATAGTTATTGACTATTTTGTCTTGTGAACCTAATCTATTCCACTGATCAACTAATCTATTTCTTAGCCAATACCAAATGGTTTTGGTGACGGATGCTTTATAAGATAGTGCTAGATCAGGTACAGCTGTACCTTTATTTGATTGAAAAAAAGAATCTTTAAAGAATTTGGACAGCTGTCCTTTTAGAATCCAGCGGAGTGATCATTTCTGTTTTCTTGTTCCGCCCTTTTCAAATTTTGCTCTGATGACTATTATCAAGTTAATATAATATTTTTTACACATTTGTCTTGCTTTTTGTGACAAGCCAGGCATGTGTTATATGACTTTTATGGTATATTTATGACAAAAGATAGGAAAGAGACACTCCAAATCCAGGTGGCTACATTCTTTTCAACATATATTCTTAAGGAGTTGCCTAGATCATTGATAAATTAAGTGACTTATTCAAGGTCATAGACATTCAAGTATGTATTAGAGCTGGGACTTGAACCTAGGGTTTTCTGCTCCAAGGCCAGTTCTGTTTTGCTATGTATGCTATTTCTCTGTCTCATACATAGACACACATTCAATGTACATTGTGGCTTAGGTTGTTACTGGATTCTATATGGCAAATGTTCTGCTCCCTGGATGCTAATACATATAAGTATGCTATTCTCTTTTCTTTTGTCTGTTGAATCTCCTGTCATTTCTCTTCTACTTTGCAGATTTTGTTCTAGCTTACCCTTGGTATAAACATCAGTATCTATTTGGAGATATCTATTCCTTTTGTTTGATAATCCAACCAATCACTGCGTATACAATATAGTCCTCAGATCTAGCTCTTAGCTATTTCCTTGTTGCAAGGCTGGTTCTTTGAGATTGCTTTGTTTTTCTTCTTCTTTGGGTTTGGAAGGCCAAGAGTTTGGAAGGCTGGTCCCTAGGAATTGGAGAACCTTTCTTTCTCTTTTAAGGAAAAAAAAAATACTCATAGATTCTCTCCTATACAATAGGAGAGTAATTCTTTAAATTTTTTTCTAGTCACCAAAAATCTACCTGTTTTCTCAGTTTCACTCCTCCTTCCCCACTGAGAACAAAAGAGAAATAGAACCTCACTTACAGATATTTATCATCAAATAAAATAAATTTCTGCCTTGGTCATGTCCAAAAATAGGTATTTTTCCTTCACTTTTAGTTCTTTATCTTAATATCAGGAGAGAATAACATGTTTCATCACTTAGTCCTCTGGAATTGTGGATGGTCATTTTATTGAGCAGTTTCTAATTCCTTCTGGGTTGTTTTCACCAAATTGACAGTATTGTATAAATTATTCTCCTGGTTCTGGTCATTTCATTGTGTCAGTTCATTCAAGTTTTCTCAGATTTCTTTGAAGTCATCCCCTTTATCATTTTTTAAACAACATAGTTGTATTCCATCACATTTCTATACCATAACTTGTTTAGGTATTCCTCATATATGGACTCCCTCTCAGATTTTTTTTTTTTTTGTTTTGTTTTTTTGTTTTAGCCACATCAAAAAGAGCTACAAATATTTTTGCGTATGCTTAGAGTTTGTTTTGCTCAGGACTAATCCTTACCTTACTTGTCTTCCCTTTGATTTCCCTTTTGCCCCTTATTACATTTCCCTCCATTTCCCATTTGAGTGAAATGTCCTTCTCTAAATCTCACTGTGTGTGTTCAACCAGTTAAAAGAGAGTGAGTTCAAATGTCAGCTGCTCCTCTCATCTCCTCCTCCTTGTTTTTAGAAGTGTCAATTTATTTGTCCCTGATTATTTGAGAAACATTTTCACTAACCTTCCTTTCTCTTCCCTTGATCCCAATCATTGTATTCCTCTTTCTTTCTTTTTCCATTCTTAAGACCATTAAGACATAACAGAACCACTCCTAGACTTTGTCTACTAGACTCTGTCTAGAGGGGCCACATATATCGTCTTCCCATATAAGTAATTTATCCTTGTTTAGTCCTTTATCAGTGAGTTTTTTTGCTGCTTACATTTTTTTGTCTTAATGCCTGTGTTTGAACATCAGAATTTCTATAGAATGCTAGTCTTAGTAGTACTTGGGAAGTCCTGTTTTATTAAAGATACAGTTCCTCCTCTTCCCCTCCAATAGAGTTATATTAAGTTTTTTGGACTAAGTTATTCGTGGCTATGAGTCTGTATCCTTTGCCTTCTGAAATTGTGTATAACCTACTTTCTGCTAATGATTGCTGAATTGTATGTGATCCTGACAGTATCACTCCTGTACCTGAATTTTTTTCTTTCTGGTTGCTTGCGGTATTTTTCTTCAATCTGGAAGCTCTGGGTTTTGGCTATATTATTCCTAGGAATTTTATTTTGAGATTTCTTTGGAGTTGGATAGTGGATTCTGTTTATTTGTACTTTGCCCTTTGGTTTTTAGATCTCGTTTTTGTCTCATGGAGACATTGGCTTCAATTTGATTATTTCAGGAACTCTGAGACAGTTCAGTCTGGGATATTACAAGGTTTCAGTGCTTTCATGATGGTCCAGAGCAAAGTCTGATGGCTGTTCTCCGGGTCTGAGTTCTGCAAATTACTGACATGGGTTTGGCTAGAAGCTGGAACTGAAACCCAGCTCTATTCCTGGGATCTGAGCCTATTCAGCTGCTGCTTGCTTTTGAATTTGCTCTCTCTTTCAGTACAGTGTCTAGGGCTCTGCAGCATTGTCTATTGGAATGTAATCCCAGAGCATGTTCCCTCCTCCTTCCACTCTGGATCTATGATCTGAAATTGGGTGGTAGATGGCAAAGCTGCCATTTGGTAATTGTTCCACTTGGTGTATACTGATGTGGATCTGGAACTTCCTCTTGCTCTGGGGCTTAATGACATTAATGACATTCTTGGCCATCTCTCGTGCCCTAGTATCCACAGACCTCTCTTTCTCCCTGTAGCATCCTGTGGTAGAAAAAGGATTCACTGTAACTTTTTTTTAGATTTCTCCATCAGGATTCAATTTGATGCATTTCCTAGGTCTGCTGGACAGTAGACTTGCTTTTATCCAATTGGCTTTTTCTATATAGTTGGTTTAGCCAAAGTTGTAACTGATTATGGATCTTTTCCAAGAATCTCTGTGAATTCTTCAGGCCATCTGTTCCTTTATTTGTTATCTTTATTGCTTAGCACAGTGCCTGGCACATAGTAGGTGCTTAATAAATGTTTATTCTTTATTGATTAGATGATGGGCAGGATGAATGGGTCCTTAATAGCATCATTGGAAGAAACAACCACCTCAGTAAGATAACAGACTTTTATAATATTGTCTAGGAAAGAAATGTTGAACCTGAAATGATGATGAAAGTATGAATGGACAGTTTTCCAGGGAGGGATTGTAGAGAAAAGTTTGAGAGCCTGCCCTGGTAGTGATTTTGTTCAGTTATTTTCAGTCATGTCTGACTGTGACCCCACTTGGGGTTTCTTGGAAAAGATATTGGAGTGATTTTCCATTTCCTTCCCCAGCTCATTTACAGATGAGGAAACTGAGGATTTAAAGATTATAAAACTCATGCAACTGACTAGCACACAAGAAGTGCTTATTAAGTGCTGGTTGACTTATTGACTTGAGGTTTAATTTACAGAGAGAGGGGAGGAGAAGAAAGGCATTTTATGTCAATTTGTGCCAGCTGGCTTATTATCTCTGCCCAACTTTTAGGGTAGCAGCCATTAGGGAAAAAGAGGTTTTTCTGCTACATTTGCTGCTTATTGTTTAAGCTAGAACTTTGCCCACTAACTGCTAGTTATCACTCAGGTTTGCCAGAGGCTTGAGCCAGAAAGGGGAAGCAGAGGTGGTAGAAATACAAGTTTTGCTTTTGGAATTTCTCTGACAAAGAAACATTTGAATCGCATGTGTTTCCAAGAAAATGGAGCTTCCTTCTCCATGATGGCTATTTTATGCCACCATTGTATAACATTTGATTCCGAACCAGAAAGGTAGATTTTAATTGTCTTAGAAGTTGTCTGTTGGTTTTGGTGGATTTGGGTGTGTATTTTTGTTTGTTTGTTTTTTTAAATCCAGGATGAATGGTTACCTATTCTGGGCCAGTTTTATTGTTACATGATATGAGTGACAGTGAAATTTTAGGTAAAACAGTTATTATAGAGCATCAGTTGGGAATTAAGCCATAGTACCAAGATGATAATGAAATGAACCATTATATACATTGTCAGTGTGTCTACACACATACATACATATAAAATATATATATGTATGTAATGTGTACATTATATGCATCATATAGTTTGGTAAAAATATATAATTAGGGGCATCTAGTAGATAGAGCACTAGCCCTGAAGTCAGGAGGACCTGAGTTCAAATCCAGCCTCAGACACTAAATACTTCCTGGCTATGTGACCCTGGGCAAGATACTTAACCCCATTCCCTCAACGTGCGTGTGTGTGCGTGCTCGTGTGTGTGCGTGTGTGTGCGTGCTCGTGTGTGTGCGTGTGTGTGCGTGCTCGTGTGTGTGCGTGTGTGTGCGTGCTCGTGTGTGTGCGTGTGTGTGCATGCTCGTGTGTGTGCGTGTGTGTGCATGCTCGTGTGTGCGTGCGCGCACGTGTGTGTGTGTGTGTGTGTGTGTGTGTGTGTGTGTATAAAATTAGTTTATTGGTGCATAATGAATCCTATGCAGTGTACTTATTGGTGTATGATTATAATAATGTCAGTGTCCTACTAAGTGTGTATAGCAAACGGCTAGGGCTCTGTAAAGGAAAATAAAAAAAATAAGTCTGTATGGGTAGCTCTTATTTTATGACCTATAGTCAACTCTATATGAAGACTTTGAAGTTTGTAAAGTGTTTTGTTTCATTTGATCCTTTTGGAAATAGATTAGGTAGGTAGTAATGTTAACCTCAGTTTACATGATGTCGCTTTTAAATGTCTAAGGCACCATTTGAACTCAGATCTTATTGATTCCAAGTCCATTGCTCTTCCCACTTTGCCACCTAGATGCTATCTTTTCTTCTCTTTCCCCCTCCTTTTCCCAAACATTCATTTTTTACATCTTTGGGGAAAAAAAGACTTTTAGATAATCTTTAGGTTAGGAAGGGGGGGAAAAATAGGAATAGCTTGAGACAGCTTGCCTCCCTCTCCCCCTTCTTCTCAGGAAAGGCAATATTATTTGCTTTCTTTGGAAAACTTCTATCACACTACTGATGTTTTGGTGTGCTGTCAAAATTCTACCAAATAGGGGCAGCTAGGTGGTGCGGTGGATAGAGCACCAGCCCCGAATTCAGGAGGACCTGAGTTCAAATCTGGCCTCAGACACTTTAACACTTCCTAGCTGTGTGACCCTGGGCAAGTCACTTAACCCCAATTGCCTCAACAAAAACAAAAGAACCCAAACATTGAGCACAACTTGGAATAGTATAGTGAAAAGAGGCTCAAATTTGAAGCCTTGAGTTTATTGCCCTCCTTTCCCTCTTAGTGCCTGTATAACCTTGCCAAATCACTCTTTTCCTTGTCTGTATAAAATGAGGAGTTTGAAATAATGACCAAGTTTCCCAGTTTTATGGGCTGGTTTATTTTACTTATGGACTGATTAAGGTGCTATCAGGCACACATTCATAGCTATTCACAAAATAGCTCGACTTGTAAGTAAATTGGATTTGAGTGGGGCAGAGATGTGCACAGTCATCAACCTCACTCTTTCAGGATCATCTTGAGACCGGTGACAAAATCTAATTCAGGACAACTGGCAATGGCTCTGATGCAGTTTTAACCCAAGTTCTTTCCCAGGTCTCAGTTTGTCTGAGGTAATACTTTTCAAAGGGGCAGAGGTAAGAAAGGCGTGCTCTCCAGATACAGGAGACAGCTGTGCAAAAGCTCAGGTATAGCAGCTAGAATGTTGTATATGGGGAATAATTTAAGTAGGCCATTTTTTCTGGATTGTACATTGATTAAGAAAGGGATAATGGAGCCAGTTGAAAGGAATTTGAAAGCCAGAAGAATTTGTATTTTATGGAAATATAGAAACAATAGAGTAATTGGAACCTTTTGAGCAGAAGAGTGACTTGGTCAAGTTTATGTTGTACAGGAATTTCCCCCACAAGCCTCCAAGAACTTCTAACCTTTACTTGCAGATGTTTATTTAGTGGAATCTCACTACCACTTGAGGCAGCCTATTCTACTTTTGGATAGCTCTGGTGAAGAAGGTTTCCTTATATTAAACAAATTTATTTACAGATCTGCTTCTGAAGTTTTGATCATTTTTCTTAATTTTTTCCCCACTTCCTGTAGGATCAAGTAGGAAAAGGCTGATCCTTCTAATGACTTCAGATGCTTGAAAATCGGTTTTTCTTTCTCTGAGTTCATGATCCTTGGTTTTCTTCAATTGATCCAGTTGGGTTACTTTCCTTCCTGGTTGTGCCTGTTTTCTAACTTGTTGTTAGTTTTTAAAATTTTATTTTAGATTTTTAAAAAAAATTTTGCAATTAAATATAAAATTTGTTTACATTAAAATTTTTTTTGAGTTTCAAATTCTCACTCTCCTTCCCTATCCTTCCCCCTTATTGAGAAGGCAAGTAATTTTATTTTTTATATGTGCATATATATATATATATATATATATATATATATATATATATATATATATATATATATATATATGTATACATATAAAATGTTTATCTATAATGTGAAAGAAAATACAGACCAAAAATCAACAGCAGCAACAATGACTACAAACCCAACCCAAGGGAAAAAAAAGAAAAGTTTAAAAAGTATGTTTCAGTTTACATTTAGACTTCATTTGTTCTTTCTCTGAGGATGGATGGCATTTTTCATCATGAATTCTTTGGAGTTCTTTGGGATCATTGTATTGCTGAGAATAGCTAAATCATTTACAATTGTTCTTTGTATACTATTTCTGATTTTGCTCCCTTCCTTCACTTTGCATCATTTCATATAAGTCTTTCCAGATTTTTCCTGCTTGTCATTTCTTATAGCATAATAGTATTCTGTCAAAATCATGCACCACAATGTTCAGCCATTCCTCAATTGATGAGAATCCCTTCAGTTTCTAATTCCTTACTTTTATTTTTTAAAATTTATTTTATTTTTAGTTTATGGAATAAAACATTTCCATAACATAGCATAATGAAAAAAGATTATTGCACATAAAGCTGCAATTCTGTTATGTACATATAACTTGCTATTTTAGATATACATCAAAATTATCATGTAAGTTTCTTTTCTTTTTCCTTTCCTTTCCCTATCCTAGAGATTTTTACTACTACAAAAAGAGCTAGTATAAATATTTTTGTACATATAAGCTTTTTTCTTTTTTTTTTCTCTTTTGGATCTTTTGGGAATATAGCCCTAGTAATGTATTGCTGGACTAAACCCTTTATAATACAATGTTATAGCCTTTTGGGCATGGTTCCAAATTGTTCTCTGGAATGATTGGATTCCTTTACAATATTACCAGCAGTACATTAGTATTCCAGTTTGCCCACATCCCCTCCAACATTTGTCATTTTCCTTTCCTATCACATTAGTCAACATGATAGGTGTGAGATAATACCTCAAAATTGTTTTACTATGCGTTTCTGTAATCAATAGTGATTTAGAGCATTTTTTAATATGACTATAGATTGCTTTGATTTCTTTCTCTGAAAACTGGCTGTTCATATGCTTTGATTATTTACCAATTGAGAAATATCTTTTATTCTTATATATTTTTACTTGGTTTTCGATATATAAGAGAAGTTAGGCCTTTATGAGAGAAGCTTGCTATTAAATTACTCTTTGCTTCACAGTTTTCTGCTTACCAGTTTAATCTTGGCTATATTAGTTTTGTTTATGAAAAACTTTTAAAAATTTAATGTAATGAAAATGATTTCATTTTACATCTTGTATTACTCTCTGTCTCTTGTTTGGTCATAAATTTTTCCTTTATCCACAGATTTGACAGATGAACTATTTCATGCTTCCCTAATTTGCTTCTGGTATCACCCTTTATTTCTAAGTCATGTACCCATTTTGATCCTATTTTGGTATATGGTGAGAATTAGTCTATACTAATTCTATCAAAATGCTTTCCAGTTTTCCTCAAATAGTTAGACCTTGTCCCAAAAGCTTTCCTTGGGCTTATTAAGCATTAGATTACTATGGACATTTTACTACTGTATATTATGAATCTATTCTGTTACACTGATGCACCACTCTATTTCTTAGCTGGTATCAAATTGTTTTTATGATTACCACTTTGTAATAGTTTGATTTGGTATGGTTAAGCTATCTTTCTTCCTGTTTTCATTTTCATTGATTCCTTTTGCATTCCTGACCTTTTGTCTTTCCAGATGAATTTCATTAAAATAATTTTTGATAGTTTGGTATGGCACTCAAGTAAATTAATATAGATCGAATTGTGATTCTTATGCTGGCTCAGCCTACTTATGAACAATTAATATTTTTCTAATTTAGATCTGACTGTATTTTTGTGAAAAGTATTTTATAATTATGTTCATATAGCTCCTGGATTTGTCTTGACAGATAGGCTCTCAAGTTTTTTATATTGTCTGCTATTATTTTAAATGTTATTTCTCGTTCTATCTCTTGTTACTGGACTTTATTGGTAACATAGAAGTACTGATGATTTATGGGGCTTATTTCATGTCCTGCAACTTTGGTAAAGTTGCTAATTGTCTAAAGCTAGGTTTTTTTAGTTGATTCTCTAGGATTATCCAGGAGTATCATCATATCTTCTGCACAGAGTGAGAGTTTTGTTTCCTTATTACCTATTCTAATTCTTTCAATTTCTTTTTCTTCTCTCATTGCTATATAGCTAATATTTCTAGTACAAAACTGAGTAGTAATGAAGATAATGAATATTCAAGCTTGTTGGATCTTATTAGAAAGTCTTCTATCTTTTTCTCCTTACAGATAATGTTTACTGATGGTTTTAGATAGTTACTACTCATTTTAAGTAAAGCTCCTATTCTTTCTAGTGTTTTTAATTGGAATGAGTGTTATATTTTGTCAAATACCTTTTCTGCATCTATTGAGGTAATCATTATTGGTTTTCTTGTTGATATAATTAATTATGCTTATACTTTTCCTCATTTGAACTAGCCTTGCATTCCTGGTATAAATGCCACCTGGTAGTAGAGTGTGATCTTTGTGACATATTGTTGTAACCTCCTTGTTTAAAATTCTTGCATCAATCTTCATTAGAGAAATTGTTCTAGAGTTTTCTTACTTTGTTTTTGTTCTTCTTGGCGTAAGCACCATATCAGTATTGTAAAAAGAATTCCATAAAGACTCCATTTTTTCTATTTTTCCAAATAGTTTATGTAATATTAGCATTAACTGCTCTTTAAATGTTTGGTAGTATTCACTTGAGAATTTATCTGGTCTTGAGGATTTTTTGTTAGGGAGTTCATTGATGGCTTGTTCAGTTTTGTTGATCTTAAAAAATGTTCTAAAAACATTAGTGCCTGAATCAGAGCCAACTTTCCTCGACTCTTGTTTCTCTATTTGTTCCTCTCTTTTATAAAAGTTTGTATTTCTTTTTCAATAATTGAGAAGTGAGTATAATTAGTAGAATAGATTACATACTATTATAGTATTAGATTTATGATCATTTAATGGATTTAGGTTTTTTCAAAGTATTGATTTGAAGGTGAGAACAGAAGTATTATTCCATAGATTTGTTTAATGTTTATTGAACAGCCGTAACGAATACACAAAATTATGGCAAATGTGTCCTGAGTTGCTACTTCAAAATGATCATTGATTTTCCTTATTCCTTCTTCTGATGTGGAGCAATACTTTTTACATTTTAAAAAATTAGGTAGTCTTAATGAATTTCTGTGGCTAAACAGACATACACATATAGGTGCTTACAAACACATATGTACATACACAACTACACACAATACACCCTGTGATACCTATTGTCTAACTGTGTTTAGAAGGGGGTTCCTCTGAAAATTATTCTCATGGAGTTTTGGTACTTAAAATTATGCCACTGAGTCAGTGATAATCATGTTATCATTAACTTATCCCAAGGTGTTCACCTTAAGTAATGATTGCATTAAATCCTAAGCATTACAAACTCTGCGAAACAAAGGACATTGGAAATGACAATAAAAGGTACATATTAAGAACACTGAAGACTTTTGTTTTTCAAAGATTGGAACAAGCTCCTATTTTTACATTAGGGCAGCCAGGTAATTCAGTGGATAGAACACTGGGACTGGAGTCAGGAAGACCTTAGAGCAGATGCAGTCTCTGATAGTCTCCTATCATGTGTGGATACAGATTTTGAAAAAGAAACAGAGGAGGGGGAAAGCATATACATCAGAGATATTTTGCTTCTCCACCCAAGTGGAAGAGAGGTAGAATGGGGACAACAGAAAAGCAGGAGTATTAAAGATCAAGGCATGTCCTCCAATAGCCTAGGCCTTCCTGGAGTAGATAATGGAATTGCTTTTTTTGAAATTACTTTGTTTCTTTTCTTTTTTTTTTTTTTTAGCATGACCTACATGCTAGGTGTGTGACCTGGGCAAGCCACTTCACCCAGTCTTCCTCAGTTTCCTCATCTATCATGGTCTAGAGAAGGAAATGGCAGATCACTCCAGTATCTTGCCAAGAAAGCCCCACGTGGGATCACAAAGAGTCACACACAAGTGAAATGAATGAACAGCAATCTCTTTTTATGTGGCTTATATGTGAATTGCTATTCCTAAGCAAAATTATATCGACTGAATATAAACTCTTGCCCATTTAGTTGCCAAGTGTTGTTGATTCTGTTTTCATAGCATATCTTGACTTTTTTGAGCATCATTAGTTCCAGCATTTATCAGCTCTTGCTCATTGCAGTAGCTTTTTCTTGATTTCCTAATTCGGTCCTTCCTTCAAATTGATTGTCCTAAAATGCAAGTCTCATCTTGTCACTATCCTGCTCAAATTCCAGTGATTCTGCCTATCTCCTCTAGGATCAAATACAAAACTCCTCTGGCATGAAAGCCTTTTATACTTGAATTCCAGCCTCCTCTTCCAGCATCTTTATTCATCATTCTCCTTCCTGTGTTCTATGCTCTATCTTGCTTGGCTTTTTTTGGCGGTCTTCTCTAAAACATTCTGTCTCCCATCTCCTCCATGCTTGCAATGCATTCCTATTGTACTTCTATCTTTTAGCAGTAGTCAGTTCAATGTACATGTTTTACATGAGATTTTCTTGATGTCTCTCCATACCCTATCTTCCCACAATCTCCCCTTAAACATCACCTTGTATTTAGTTTGTATGCTTTGTGCATATACTTGTGTATGTAATTTCTCCCTCTCCTTGTCACATATAAGCTTCTTGAGGGTATGGACTATTTCACTTAGATCTTTATAGTTCCATCCCTTTCACAGATGTCCTTGTTGGTTAACATCCTTGGGTTATGTGGGGGTAGTGTGAACCCCAAATTAAATATTTTTGTTATGTGAATTTAAGTAAATGTAATAAAAATGGGACTAATGGGCCAAGTCTGTGAGTTGTCATATATTTAGCACAGTCAAAAAACTGTTCTAAGGTCATATTCTATAGCCCAATCAAATCAGATACCACATTAAAAAAAAAAAAGCAGAGCACAGACATGTAAGAAAACAACCAAGAGCATAAGGTCTACAAACATTAGGTAAGTATTTGAAACATTTTCATGCAAAGAATAGTGTGTATGCATGCTGTTGAGCTATAAAAATGCATATGAGAAATTACCATTTTAAATCAGTTTCATATTTCAAGTTGATATGTTTTTTACCATACTCTAATGCAATGTAGAGAACTAGTTTCTTTTCTTTGGAAGAAGGCATCAGGATGTCTTGACCTTCAAGTGAATTTGATTTAAGTGAGGGAGGGCTGTGCAAAATCATAAGCCTCATTCTCTCTTCCAGAGTCATCAAGAGACCAGTTGCAAAATAGAGATCAAAATAACTGGAGATGGCCTCCATGCTGCAGGATGCTTTGACCTTTTTAACCTATGGTCTTTCCCAGCTATGTTTGTCTGAGCCCATTCTGTAATTAAAAACTAGATAAGAATTGGGGTAAACAATGACCTTGGTTGCTTTCATAGAAGAATCAATTTGAGAGTGAAAGATGCTTAGAGTTTCTGACCATAACAGAAACATTTGCTATTTATATTCATTCTGAGCCAGGTGTTTCTTACAGTTAATAATACTGCCTTAAAAATTATTTTTGTATTCTAATGGATCTGCTAGATTATTGATGAGGGCATTTCTTTCAAAAATACAAATCAATTAGCCAATCAACAAGCAATGCAAATATCTACTCAAGAATACATTGTTATAGGACCTGGAGATAACAAAGATGAGTGAAATGATACTTACCTTTAAGGAGATTATATTCTATTGGGAAATCATCATGTATATATTTGCATATATACAGAATATCTTCAATGCCTTCCCATGCAGTGTAGTTCTTGTTCATGACCCTCAATAAATTTGTTCCGGGAGCATTCCTCAGTTTCTCCTGAGATCATGCTGGTTTTCTGTTCTTGCTACTTGTATAATTGTCTTTTGCTATTGTGCATTTTTTGGATTGTGTATTTTGCACTGCTGATTTTTTCCTAAATCCTTGTTTGTAATGTGTGGTGGACTGCTTTACTTGCCACCATGAGCTTTTTCATTGGTTTTTGGTTGGTCCTTAAATTCAGTTCATTGGGTATGCTTGTGTTCTACGATTTTGGCTCAAAGGAGAATTAGAATATTGAAAAATTGGGCTTTAAATTTCACTTTAATAAAAACAATAGACGAAATAACTCCTACTATACCCTCCCCTTGTCAGGGCTCTGTGGTGGGTATTTGGAGTTATTGAGGACTTGAATGTCTTCGCTGACGGTAAACCCTTTCTAAATGAAAGGGACAAATTAAAGGGGAAACAATACAAGATTTAGGAACATGGAAAAGAGGAAATGGATTTACTAAAAGTTATTAAAAAGTTGTCAAGGTATAAATCTCTAAATTTTTCAAGAATCTATTTAAACAGTTATTATAGCAGGCTAGTACTTGAAAATAATAACATTAAATTTCTTTAAAATATTATAGGAGTTATTAGACTTTATTATTAGACTCATCACTTCTTAGTTATTAGACTCATCACTGTTTCAAATGTTTGGGGATTTAAAGTGTATGTGTGTGTGTAAAGAATTCCTAGACTGGTATTCTTTTTTTAAAAAATTAAGATGCTGATTTTTAAGAATTTAAACCTGAGATTTGCATTGAGATCTCCTTAATGAGTAAAGCTTGTATGTTATATGTTATTATTTGATTAACATTTTAGATAATTGCAGATAAATAAATTATGAATTGTTTGAGTGTTAAAAATTGAATGAATTAAAAATTAGACACAATTTAGTCAATTTTGTGGGGAGCAAAGAAAAATTGCAAGATGTTCATTTTATGATTGGGGAAACAGATAAATCAGGCTTTTGAAGTTTCTCATTAATTATATGCCAAGATTAACTAGTTGTACTGCCAATACTAATTGGAATATTAAGCATTTAACTTTGTCAAGAGGATACATGTGATCCCTAATGTCAGTGCCCATTTTATATCTGCTTTATAATATGTGATTTGCTTTGATTTTAATGACCCAGTGTGATATTTGTAGAGTAATATGTGTCTAATGGTGATGCTTGTGCATGACCATTATTATTCTTTGTTTTAAAAAATTCCGTCAATTATCATTTTAGATTGTAATTTTTTTGCCTTAAATGTATTCCTCCAAGACAACATTTTAAAATATGTGTGTGATTTCTCCTTAGCACTTCTGTCCCATCTGTCTGTTCTCTTAAACAGCCAAATACTTGAAAAAGGGATCTAACTGCTTTCACTTCTTAATGACTCTTCAAGTCTACAAGCTGACTTATTTTGCTATGACTATGTGACTTTGAGTGAATCTTTTAATATCTTTGACATTCAGCTTTCTCATCTGTAAACTTGAAGAATTTGTACTAGATAATCTTTCTAGTACTTCCCAGGTCTAAATCTGTGAGTTCGTGATCTTCTCCATTGGAGCCTGTTGTGGAGGAGGGAAGTAATATCAAATAAGAACAAGACGGTGTTGTATCAAATTGTGAAGGACCTTGAATGCTAGGCAGAGGAATATGAACCTTACCCAGGGGGAATAAGGATTCCACTGGAGATTTTTGAGTAAAGAGTGATTTGATTAGATAAATGAACACATAATAAAAGATTATTCTGGCAGCAATATGAAGGATGGATTGGAGACAGGAGACTGCAGATTAAAAGAATATTTCAAAAGATGGGGAGAAGTGGGAAAAGTAATGTAGATGCAAAAGCTTTTGTGGAGATGGAATCAGAACTTTATAACTCATTAGATATGAGAGGTGAGAATCAAAGATAAAGCCAGCACATGGGATATTTAATATATAGTGGTGTGAAGGAGGAGCACGTTTAGTGGGAAATGTGAAACATTGAGGTGGATTTATCCTGTAGACAGTTTGAAAGGTGGGCCTGGATGTCAGATTCAGATAAAGATTTCATAGTCATTTTGGCACAGAGGTAGTAGAGGAAGCTCTAGGATTGAATTAGATGCCAAAGCACAGAGTGTAGTGTGGGTTCTTGGAGAATATCTGCATTTAAGGGGCTAGGAAGAAGATGATTCAGAGAATTGTTTAAAAAAAGCCTGGAGTGCTTGGCATCCCTGAAGCCAAGGAAGGACAGTATCAAGCAAACTGTGCTGAGTTGCAGAGACATTAAGGGGATAAAATCTGAGAAAAGATCATTGTATATAGTGATCAGGAGGTCACTGGTAACCTTTTAAGAAAGCTGTTTCGTTAGAAGACGGAGCCATAGGTAGTAAGAAAATGACTACATCATATTAATATAAATGTCTATTAATAACCGAACGATGACTTAGAAAAATAAAGGAGGTAGGAGGATTAAAGGGAGATTTTTTTGGGGGGGATCTTTTGCTATTTAATATTTGATTTGTAATAAAACATAGACAAAATCTTTATCAAATTTGTAGATGACAGGAGAGATAGTTAACACACAGATTTAAAAAGATACTGACAGGCTAGGACATTAGGTTGAATCTAATAGGATGAAATTTGGATTTGAAAAATCAGTTTCATAAGTACATGGTTAGATTGAAGCTTCTCTGATCTGGAGATTTAAGTGGGCTTTAAGCTGAGTCAACTGTGAGATGTAGTAGCCAGGAAAGCTATTGTAATCTTAAGCTTCATTGAGAGGTATACTATTTGTTAATGAACAATATGGTCATGATATTCCTGTTGCCAGAGCACATGTGGTGTTTCTATTTAATTTGGGTATTTCTTTTTTATTTTTTTTATTTATTTATTTATTTATTTTTTTGTTAGAATATTTATAAGCTGGAGAGGCAGAGGAAGGCAGCAAGGATAAAAGGACTCAAGCTTAGGCCAGATGAGAATCAATAAAGGAAAATGAGGATTTTTATCCTGGAGAAGAGATAGGAGTTTGATAGTTGTCAAGTATTTGAAGGGTTGTTGAGCAAGAGAGAGACTTTCTGCTTGCTTCAGAAAGACCCAATGGGTTGAATAGGCTCTCCTATGAAGTTATCCAAAAGCAGAATAGGCTAGGTTGGGAGTTAAAGTTCTTCTTACTTGAAGTCCCCAAATATCCCCAGATATATTATAGAGCAAATTCTCTTTTACTGAACCCTGAAAATCCCTCCAGCTCATCTTTCCAGCTTAATAAAAACATCATTCCCCCTTTATATGCTTTATGGTCCAGCCAAACTAGACTTGTTGCTGTTTCACACATTTCACCCAACATTTCATTTTCTGTCACTATAGCTTTGCTCCAGCTAATTATCCATGGAATGAACTTACTTGCCTTTGACCTCTACCTCTTAGAAACCATAGTTTCCCTCATAGCTTAGTTCAAATGCTACTAGTTTCCCAAACCTTCAAATTCTGTTGTTATTCAGCTGTTTTTGTGACCCTCTTTGGGTTTTGTTTTGTTTTGTTTTGTTTTGTTTTTTTAAACAAAGATACTGGAGTTCTTTGACATTTCCTTCTACAGCTCATTTGGCAGATAAGAGAACTGAGGCAAATAGGATCATATAGCTAGTAAGTGTCTGAGACTGAATTTGAACTCAGGTCTTCCTGAGTCTAGACCTAGTGTTCTATTTACTGTGCTAACTTAACTGCCCTAAACCTTAATTTACCTTTTATTTGTTTCATGTACATATCAATATCTCTACATATTTATGTACACTTGTCGTTTCTACTGTTAAAATGTAAATTCCTTGAGGCATGGACTATTTCATGGGTCTTTGTAATCTCTATTGTCTGGCACAATGCCCAGTTTATTGGGTACACAGTATGTATTTAATAAATGCTTGCTGACTGATTCTTGTTCAGGTATGGGTTGGCCTAGATGGTCCCTGCCAACTCTGAGATTCCATTAGGACTATGGGTATTTTTTGCACATGCATGTAGACAGATGGCAATAAAACAATCATAAGGTAGATATTAAAGAGGCGTGTGCGAGACTTGGAGAATGCAGATAGAGGAAGAGTCTGAATGAATAGTTGAGAAATTCATACTCTGACCAGAGATAATGGAAGAAGAAAAAAGGAGGGCATTCCCTTCGGATGGCCTCACTCCCCAGTGAAAGAGGGGGCTCAGCTGCTCTAAAGGTGGAGTTTTAAGGTACAGTTGACTAAATAACATTTAGTTGCTGCATCTTTCTCTCTCTCTCTCTCTTTTTCTTTCTTTCTTTTTCTTTCTCTCTTTCTTTTTCTTCTTTCTTTCTCTCTTTCTTTCTTCTTTCTTTCTTTCTTTCTTTCTTTCTTTCTTTCTTTCTTTCTTTCTTTCTTTCTTTCTTTCTTTCTTTCTTTCTTTCTTTCTTTCTTTCTTTCTTTCTTTCTTTCTTTCTTTCTTTCTCCCTCTTTCTTTTTCTCTCTTTCTTTCTTTCTTTCTTTCTTTCTTTCTTTCTTTCTTTCTTTCTTTCTTTCTTCCTTTTTCTTCTTTCTTTCTCTCTCTCTCTTTCTTTCTCTCTCTTTCTCTCTTTTTCTTTCTTTCTCTCTGTCTTTCTCTCTCTTTTTCTTCTTTCTTTCTTCCTTTTTCTTTCTTTTTCTCTCTCTCTTTCTTTCTCTCTCTTTCTTTCTTTTTCTTCTTTCTCTTTCTCTCTTTCTTTCTCTCTCTCTCTTTTTTTCTCTTTCTCTCTCTTTTTTCCTTCCTTCCTTTCTTTTTCTTCCTTCCTTCCTTCCTTCCTTTTCTCTCCCCCTTTTGACCCAGGCCTGTTCTTTTATTAATGTAGAGAACTTCTGATGGGAAATTGACTGACTGCCTTACTGAAGCTCCTTCCATTCCTGCAGATTGGTTACATGCTCATAACTTTGTCTTACAGTGAAATGACTTGCCGATCAATAGTGTGCTTCAGAGGCAGAACTAGAACTTTCTTCATCTCTAATTCCAAAGTAACCTCTTGTCTTTTATCTATTTGTTAAAGTGGATGCTTCATGAAATAGGGATTGTTTGGTTGGCAGATATTGAATAAATGGAGGTTGAATGAATGAATTATATATGAATAAGAGAATTTTTTCTCCTAAAGTATCCTTGTGAAGCACTTTGCAAACCTTAAAATTTTATAGAATATTAGCTACCATCATTATTATTACAATTGGGCATAATCTGTATTTTAATGATACCAGTCAAATTCAAGGAATGACTTGACAAATTCATGATAATGAAAAATTTGAAGTAGAAAAATAGAATTCACAATTATTGAAAAAAGGAAGAAAAATTTGCTTAAAATCATCTTCAGAGATCTGCTGTAACTAAAAAGGTTCTTTCCTCCTACCCTGAGAAGTGACAAGACCCTAGTTTTACAAAGATTTTTAAAAGCTGTCACCCCTTTCATATGTATATGCATATACTATACGAGGAAGAATCCTTATATTCTGCCCCCATCTTGAAGGTCTGGGGGCCTTCTTGCCAGTCTTTTCTAAGTATTTCACATTCTTGGGCTTGTTTAGCTGATGAAGTCTGACAAGATTGTAGCCCAAGGTAGGATGGCTATAGGCCAAATATAACATCAGCTATGATTTATGAGGCTCATGGAGTAGGTTCCAGTCCTCTATATGTTGCAAAGATGTAGTAAATTTAACGGCGACCATTAAAGTGTCATTTTCCAGCCATATACATTTGAAACTATTAAATAGGAATGTATTAAAAATAATTTGGCTATGTATGAAGAACTTTTTTTCTTTAATAAACTTGGTTGTGAATATTTCATGATTGTTTCCAGACTGTGCCCACTGCCATATGATTCCTAATCCAGCAAACCTGTTTTATGGAGGTCCTGAGCTCGAGATTTAAAGTGTGCCTTCCCGGCTCCTTCCCTTTTTTACTCACTATGCCAAGAAACAATTCACAGGTTTCTTTGGGTTATTCTGACTAGCATAAATCCAAAAACAATTTTAGATAAAGGGATGTTACTGTCTGAGAAAGAGACACTGACAATTTCCATTGTCTCTCAATTCTGCCTTGATAATGATAAAAGTAATTTATAGTTATAGTGGGCATTCCTTTATGGTGTAGATAAGATTTACTGGTTACTGAGGGTCACTTCATGATTTAAATTGGAAAATTTTGAATTTAGCAGCTCATTTGCCAGAATAATTCCATCTACTAAGAAAAACTTTTGTTATAGTTTCCAAACATAAAAAGTTTAATATTTCATTTAATTACTGAACCAATTCTGAAATACTCATTGCATTGTGCCTCTTTTTGTATTGATAATTACATAGTATCTGACCAGAATGCTTTTCAGTTGACAGATATTTAAGCATTACCTTAATGTGTGACAGGAACTATGATAAGTGCTAGAATTACAATTACTGGGAAAATATGGTACTAATTAGTGATCGGTGATTGGGGAGTTTTAGCCTAGGTCATTCCATGAATTGTGAGTGGAGGCACACAGCTATATATTAACATGCTCTTTCTAATAAAAAAAAATAAAAAATTGATACTAGTTAGATTATTGTTCCCAGAGTAAGAGGGAAAGTAAGTAGCAGAACAGATGGCAAGATGCTGTGTTGGCAAGGCACTGATATCCTAGTTAAGGGCTGAATGGGAAGAAGTGTAGTTTAGGGCCAGCTAATATGGAGCTGATGTTTTCCGATCACTAATAATGCATCCTAAATTAATAATAACTTTGCTTTAATATTAATTTTAAAGTTCATGTCTCCTGATGATATTAAAATTTATAGTAATCAATCATGTTTTTGTTCAGATATAAATACAAGCCATTTATTTAGTACAGGAGAAGAAAACCCAATCAAAATGGTGGATTAGGAAGTTGTAAAAATATTTAGTTTCTCAGATTCCCAGAAAAAAGAACAGTAGAAATACCAAAGATGAAAAATAGCTTAGATCAAACACGATAATAAAAACATTTGCCAAAAAAAGATAACATGTAAAGAATAAAACCTATATAACAACAACAAAAAAATTCTGTAGAGCAAGTGAAATAACTAAAGTTCTATAATGAAGTTGGAAAATGAAACTTTACAAGAATGATTATTTCAAATAGATAAGAATAGTACAATTTGCAAGAAGAAATAGAAGAATTTGAGGAAATTTAAGAATCACATTGGAAACTGAAAAATAAATGGTAAAGTTAAAATGATCACTATCAATTAATCATGGAAATGACTGACATGGAGAACTTTTAGAAAAAATATGGAAAGTAGGAAACCAGGAAGATATGTAGAAGTTACCTAAAACAATTGTTGCAGTCTTAAAACAAAATCATAGATAATATAGAAAAAAATGGAAAAGTCTATTTCTTTTTTTTTTCTTTCTTTATGTTTATTGTCTTATTTATACAATATAACAATAACATAAAATGATATAGCATATCATAGATAACTAATATCACTTAAGAGAAAAGTTTACATTAATTATATCAATAAATCATACCTATTCTATGAAACTATCTCTCCATAGGGAAAAGTCTATTTCAAGAAAAGCAAAATACTGTTGAGAGAACTAAAAAAAAATATTCAAATACAAGTAACAGATGTGATGAATCTGACTATAACAACCTCAAGATCATCAATTTTTAAAAAATTGAGCAGTAAAGTATAGGAAATTGTTTAAGAAAAATTCCTACATTTAAATAAATAAATAAGAACTAGAAAAAAACAATAACAAAATTCATCTGGAAGGACAAAAGATAAAGAATATCAAGGGAATTGATGAAAAAAAAATACAAAGGATGGTGGTTTAGCAGTACCAAACCTAAAACTATTTTATAAAGTAACAGTTATCAATACCATTTGGTGCTGGCTAAGAAATAAAGTGATGGATCACTGGACTAGATTAGATATATAGGATACAATAATCAAGGCTTATAGCAATCTAATATTTGATAAATCCCCAAACACTAGCTTCTGGAATAAGAACTCACTATTTGACAAAAATTGCTGGGAAAACTAGAAAATAATGTCAGAAAATTGGCATAGACCTACATCTCACACGCCATACCAAAATAAGGTCACAATATATAGATGATTTGTGCATAAAAAAATGATACCATAAACAAATTAGGACAACAAGGGATAATTTACCTATCAGATTTTTGAAAAAGGAAGAAATTCATGACCAAAGAAGAATCAGAGAACATTATGAAAATCAAAATGGACAACTTTGATTACATTAAATTAAAAAAGTTTATGCCCAAATAAAACCAACAGAAATTAGATTAAAAGGGAAGTTTAAAGCTGGGAAGAAAATCTTTACAGATAGTATTTCTGATAAAGGTCTCATTTCTAAAATATATAGAGAACTGTGTCAAATTTATAAAAATACAAATCATTCCCCAATTGGTAAATGGTCAAAAGATATGAACAGATAGTTTTCAGATGGTGAAATTAAAGCTGTTTATAGTTATATGAAAAAAATGCCCTAAATCACTATTGATTAGAGAAATGCAAATTAAAACAACTCTGAGGTATCAGCTCACATCTCTTCAGATTGGCTCAGATTACAGGAAAAGATAATGGTAAATGTTGGAGGGGATGTGGGAAAACTGGGACACTAATGCATATTTGGTGGAGAAGTGTATGTAATGATCCAACCATTCTGGAGAGCAGTCTGGAACTATGCCCATACCCTTTGATCCAGCAGTGCCATTACTGGGTCTGTATACCAAGGAAATCATAAAGAAGGGAATGCAAAATTGAAAATGTGCAAAAATGTTTGTAGCGGTTCTTTTTGTGATAGCACAGAATTGGAAAAGGGATGGATGCTTATCACTTGGAATAGTTGAACAAGCTGTGATACATGAAGGTAATGGAATCTTATTGTTCTATAAAAAATGAACAAGCTGATTGTAGAAAGGTTTATAAAGCTTTACATGAACTGATACTGAACAAAGGAAACAACCAGGCATATATTGTACGCAATAACAACAAGAATGTGTGATGATTAACTATGAAAGGCTTGGATTTCTCAGTGTTTTAGTGATCTGAAGGAATTCCAATAGATTTTTGACAAAAATGCTATCCAGAAACAGATCTAAAAAGACTGAATGTAAATCAACACATGCTATGTTCACTACTTCCTCTTTTTTTTTTTTTTTTTTTTTTTTTGGTCTCTCCCATGGTTTTTCCCTTTGCTCTTATTTTTCTCTCCCAACATAATTCCTAAAGCAATGTGTACTAAAAATAAACTTAATACAATTAAAAAAATAGAAAGAAAGGAAAAAAGAAATAATAAAGTCAAAAGAATGAAAAAATAGAAGAAAATATGAAATAACTCATTGGGGAAACTATTGACACAGAAATAGATTGAAGAGAGGTAGTTTAAGATTTATTGAATTGACTGAAAGCCAAGTAAAAAAAAAAATAGCCTAGATATCACATTTCAAAGAAATTATTAGGGAAAACTGCCCTGATGTTCTAGAATTAGAGATTTAAAAGATACACTAGTCACCTCCTGAAAGAGATCCTATAATGAAAAGTATCAGGAATGTTGTAACCAAATTCCAGAGTTCCCAGCATACTTATAGCAGAAACAAACAATTCAAATATCATAGATCCATACTAAGAATCACAAAAGATTTAGCAACTTCCACATTAAAGGAGTGGAAGGCTTGGAATATGGTATTCCAGAAGACAAAGGAGGTAGTAATAGAATCAAGAATACTCCACCAATCAAAAGTGAATTAAAATCCTTTAGGGGGGAAAAAAAAAAAGGATTTTTAATGAAATAGAGGACCTTAAAGCATTCTGATGAAAAGACCGGAATTGAATAGAAGATTTGACATTCAAGAGGCTCAAGAGGAGCATAAGAAGGTAAACATGAAAGTAGTTTGGTACACACATACATGTATGCTTGGTATCGATATGTATACACACATACACACATACACATACATGCATACGTACATATACACCTATATGTATTTATAAACAATGTAGTAAGAAAACTGCTCCATTTGTGTATTTTGCATTTTTTTCCTTCTGTATATTTTTCTTATTTAAAAAAATTCTGAACTCAAAAATACCAGTTAATTGAGCACTTCCAGTTTTGTGGTAGAATAGAGAGATTTGGGCATGACACTGCAAATTCTGATTAGATCTAACTTGCTTTTTAAAAAATAAGCTTATAATAAATTTAGCCTGTTACTTTCACAGCTACTTAGCTTGTCTGGAAGACTCATTTTCCCAAGTTCAAATGTGGCTTCAGACACTTAGTAGCAGTGTGAGCTTGTGCAAGTCACTTAATCCTGTCTGCCTTAATTTCATCTGTCAAATGAGCTCTGGAAGGAAATGGCAAAGCACTCCAATATCTTTGCCAAGAAACCCCAAATGGGTCATGAAGAATCAGACACAACTGAAAAATGATTAAACAACAGAATGGACTGTTTTAGTGAGTTTCTCCTCTCATTGAAAGTCTTCAAGAAAAAGCCAGATTCAGTAATCGAAGTGATTCTTGGGCATATCATAAAAGGGATTCTTTTTTGTTGTTGTTAGAAGTTATGCTGCGTAAGCTCTGAGGTAGGTCCCTTTCTGAAAGTTTGTAATGCAGATAAGATTGTTAAATTTTTTTTTGGATTTCAAAGAATGCTTTTAGAAAACAAAGATGTTTTCTTTAAATGAAACCTAAAATGTTGAAAAAGAAAAATGCAAAGAAACTGTCAAAATTTTGGCTATATTTTAAAGTGCCTTTAGGATTTTAGTTATAAGCTTTTTCACTAGAGGTGAGGTATTTTCTGAGATCAATGATAACATGAAGTATTGTGGAGGTAATTTATTTCAGGTAGGCTTTTTGTTTTAAAACATGTCATAAAAATCAAAACATGCTGTCTGGCTCACTGAGGTAAATATAAGAACAGCAAACAGAAAAGATATTCTATTCAAGGAGATTTATGTATACACTAATATTTTTTCTGTTTTGTGACTGAAAATGAATGGGAATAGCCTTTATAAACCAAATGCTTAGAATGGCTTGATCATATAATCCTTTTGTTTTGAGTAGTTCAAAAAAAAAGTAGGTTATAAGAAATTCTAGAAGTCTGTGAAATTGCAGCTCTGCAGTCAGCTGATCTTGTTCAAACCATCCTTAAACTCTGTTTTACCTTCTTGAGTACAAAAGATATATGAGATTATTAGGCAGGCAGGCATTTTTCCCTTGTAGAAAAATAGCTCTCTTTGAAAAGGAGATTATATTTTGTAATCAGTGCTACTATCATATGTAAAAGATAAAATCTGGTTTCAAGGAATAGCTTAGTACAGTGTTCTCAAAATGTGGCCCATTTTTTTCCTCTCCTTATCTCCCAGATCTTTTCAGAGGGTCTGTGAGGTCAAAACTGTTTTCCTAATAATATAAGATATTATTTTTTAAAAATACGCCTTCCTTTTTTAACTACATGACTTGTGTGAGACAAAATTTTCTTCATGTATTTCAACCAAAACAATATCACATATTGAAGGCAACAATAGAGAGGAGAATCCAATTATTTTCTGTTAAGTCAGACATTAAAGACATTCCTTTAAAAAAAAATTTCCATTATTATCACTTTTTGTTTTGGAAAATATAATTTATTATAAAAATATGTTTTTATATTTTTATGATATGTAATAAATTTAATATATTTAAATTTGTTAAAACAGGCATTTACAATTTTATCAGCTTTGCTTACTTTTTAAAATAATATTAATAGCTTACAATTTTATCAGCTTTGCTTACTTTTTAAAATAATATTAATAGCTTTCTATTTTTCAAAATATATGCAAAGATAGTTTTCAACATTCATCTTTTTTTTTTTTTTTAATTTATTTTTTCCTGAGGCTGGGGTTAAGTGACTTGCTCAGGGTCACACAGCTTGGAAGTGTTAAGTGTCTGAGACGAGATTTGAACTCGGGTCCTCCTGAATTCAGGGCTAGTACTCTATGCACTGCTCCACCTAGCGCCGCCTTTCAACATTCATCTTTACAGATTTTTTTCTCCCTCCTCTTCCCCTTTCTTAGCAAGAAATCCAAAATAAGTTAAACATGTGCAATTCCTTTAAACATTTTTATACATTTTGTCATATTGTTCAAGAAAAATCAGATCAAAAAGGAAAAAAAAATCAAGCAAACAATAATAAAAACAACAAAAAAAAAGGTGAAAATATTATGCTTTTATCCACATTCAGTTTTTATAGTTTTCTCTCTGGATGCGCAAGGCTCTTTCCATCACAAGTTTATTGGAATTGCTTGAATCACCTCATTGTTGAAAAGAGCCAAGTTCATCACAGTTGACTATCACGTAATCTTTTTGTTGCTATGTGCAATGTTCTACTCATTTCACTTAACATCAGTTCATATACGTCTTTCCAGGTTTTTCTGAAATCATCTTACTCATCATTTCATATAGAACAGTGTTATTCTATTACATTCATATACCATAATTTGTTCAACCATTCTCCAATTGATGGGCATCCATTCAATTTCCAGTTCTTCGCCACTACAAAAAGGGCTGCTACAAACACTTTTGCATATGTGGGTTCTTTTCCCTTTTTTATGATCTCTTTAGTTTACAAACCCAGTAGACACACTGCTGGATCAAAGGGTAGGCATAGTTTGATGGTCTTTTGAGGTTCCAAATTGTTTTCTAGAATGATTAGACCGGTTCACAACTACATTAATAATGCATTAGTGGCTTTACTTTCTAATATGGTAAATGTTGATAAATATAACCCACATAAACACAAGCTCTTTGGGGCTCTTAAAAATATTTAAGGTTATACAGGAATCCTGAGACCAAAAGTTTAAGAAACATTGGCCTAGTGAATGGTGTTAGTGTTTAAAATTTATGTTCATTGATAGTATTGCTTATTTAATAAATATGCAACATAGATACTTTATTAAAAACAATAAGACCTGGCATAAGGAGCTGAGGATCATCATTTTATTGCATTTTCACTATGCCAGGTGCTGAAGATAAGAATTAGATAGCCCTACTCTACAAAAGCTTATATTCTAACAGGGGATCCATCATGTAAGAATATATAGAACATTACATTTCCCAGAAGTCCTCATGCAGTTCTTTTTTCTTTGCAACTCAGTTTTTTTTTTGTTTGTTTGTTTGTTTTTTGTTTTGTTTTGTTTTTTTTGTTTTTGTTTTTGTTTTTGCTGAGGCAACTGGAGGTAAGTGACTTGCCCAGGGTCACACAGCTAGGAAGTGTTAGGTGTCTGAGATCAGATTTGAACTCGGGTCCTCCTGAATTCAGGGCTTTTGCACTCAACTCTGTATGAAGTTCCAGTGTTACCTGCTTCCCCTTCCTCATTATTTGTATTACTACTTTCACACCCCAATTATGTGAAATACTTTCCCCAGGTTTCTCTTTTCTTCCACTCCTCAGTGTATTCCTGTCCTCTTCTTTTCCATTCTTCTTTTAAGATCATCAAACTGTAACAGAACCATTCCCAGATCCTATGTCTAATTAGACTCCCCTATGACCCTGGATGATGATAGGGTTTTGAGGGATTCATGTATCATTTTTTCATAATAGAATGTAAGCAGTTCTTTCTTGTCCTATGAATATTCACTCATGATTTTTTTTATGTTTCTCTTGATGTCTGTGTTTATATTTCAGAGTTCTTACACAGATGTGCTCTTTTAATCAGAAATTGGGAATCTTTTATTTCATTAAATATCTTTTTTTCCCCCTATGTAGGATTACACTCAGTTTTGCAGGGTGCATGTTATTCTTGGTTGTAAACCTCTTTTTGTGTCTTTACAGTGGTATCTACTAGAGCCAGTCAGTAGCATGTCAGTATTCAAATGTTTACTTTTGCAGTTCTTGCAGTGTTTTTCTAATTCCTGGAAGCTCTGGATTTTGATTATAATATTCCTATGCATTTTTATTGGGGGATTTCTTTTAGAAAATGACCAGTGAATTCTGTTTTCCAGATTGGCTTATGGTTCTGAGACATCTGAGCAGTTTTCTTCTGTGATTTCTTGAAATGAGATCTCTAAGCCCTTTATTTTTTCCTATCATGACTTTCAGGCAGTTCAGTGATTCTTAAATTTTATCTTTTTTTTCCCCCCAGGTCAGTTGTTTCGGTTATGGTATCTCTTCTATTTCTTCTATTTATTTTCATTTGACTTTATTTGATTTTCTGTTTGGTCTATTACATTTTTCATGGAGTTTGTGCTTGGGTAAATTATGTATCTCTTGTGCCAAGTTAATTCCCTTTTCAACTTAAAAAAATAATAATGTAAGTATAGTAATGTAGGTTATAAATCCTAGAAATCCAAGTTCTATGGGTCACCAATTGGTGCATTCTGAGAAAGCATCAGTGTAAGTATTTTCATCTCCATAGCAATGCAGGCATTACAGGTAGACACATTTTTAAGAAAAATAGAATTCATCTAGAAGATTGAGATGAATTGCTTCTTTCAGAAGATGGAAAAAAAGATATTGAAAATGTTGTTTAATGTCAGATTATTTTATTAATAGCTTTTATATCTTGTTTTGATGGTTATAAAGCTCTTTCCTCAAAACAGCCTTGAGAGATAGGTAGGACAATCATATACTCAATGCAACAGGCTACAGATATCTACTAGATTTTATTAAGCAGGGAAATGATAATAGTTGGTGTCTTTTGGCACCGGGAACATTATTTGGCAGCAGTGTGGAGGTGGATTGGAGTAAAGAGTGACTTGAGACAGGGTGATGTTTGAAGTTTATTGTATACTTCAAACAAGAATAGATGATAGCTTCAATTTCAAGGTGGTCGTGTGACCTTGTGAGTGGACAGAAGAGGATGGATAGATAGATGCAAAAGATGTTGCAGAGGTAGAGTTGCCAATTGCTCATTGGATATCCTGGGTAAGAATAATCACATTGTCAAAGATAATAACCATGGTACATACCTCATTGGGATATTGTGAAGAAAGCCTTTATTTATAAACCAGAAAGCCATGTAGAAATATATTGTTACTAGAATAGTATTAGTGTTGGTTGTGGTGGGACTGTACTCTTGGGCCCACTTTTAGCTGTTGATTAGTCAATAAGGCATAGCTAAGATTATAGCTGAGTAGGGACAGTACAAATAAAAATCAGTTAATTTAAAAAACATTTTAAACTATTTTTTCCACTTATACTGTTTTTTGTAAAAACAATCCTTAGGTAAATTTCCACTTAAAATGTTAAATCTTAAAGATGCTGTCATGGAATAAGAATTGTATTTTAATTAGTTTAACTTTGAAATAGGTAAATTCATATAACCAATTTAGAAGAGATATAAGATCATAGCTATAGTTTTTAGCTGCCATAGAGATAGCAAACATGAACATCTAACAATCATCCCTCCACAAGTATCAGCTGCCACATATTTAAAACATTTCTTATGATGAGGATTTAAAATTACAATCATGAACTGCTGGAATTGTGAGCATTTGGATTCTTCAGAGACTAAAGAAGTGAAAAGTCTGAATTAGCTATAAAGAGACAAAGAATATTTGTTTCATTAATTTTAAGTTAGAAAATTAAATCAGCAGGCATTAATTGAATGTGTCAAGCACTGTTAAGTACTGGGGTTACAAAGGTAAAAGAGAAAGTTTCTGTCCTCAATTTACATCATATCTGAGGAAACAACAATACCTATAAATAAATTCAAAATTATCAAAATATTCAAAGTTAACATAAGAAAATGTCAGGTATGGGTTGACTAGATGAAAGAGTGGGAAAGGAATCAAGAAATTTCATATATAGGAAAGATGAGAAATGAACAAGGGGAACAATACACACCCTTGTTTGGATATATAACAGTGTGTAAAGGGGAGTTATATTTAATAAGCTTGCTAAAATGATATAATGGCAATAATACTGCTTGCTAGCACTTCTCTTTTTTTTGGAGGTAGTCAGGGTTAAGTGATGCTCCAAGTCACAGAGCTAGATTTGAATTCAGGTCCTTCTGACTCTAGAACTGGTGCTTTATCCACTGTGCCAATTGGATTCTTCATGCCTAGCCATTTATTAATAGCACTTAAAGGTGTGCAAAGCATTTTAGTGTAAAGTAGATGGGCAGTAGAGAGAATGCTTGTCCTAGAGTCAGGAAAACTCCAGTTCAGATGTATTAATTCTTCAGTTTTCAGCATAAGCATTTTGTTCCTCAGGGAATCTTGGATTGATTTATTGTTTTATTGATTGTCTAGAGTTGAGGAAATGGTGGAGTAAATATTAGTAATGCAGATTATAATAATGCTTATTAGTCTGTAAGCTTCTTGAGGAGGCTGCCACCTTTTTGTATTCCCAATACTTAGCACAGGGATTAGTACATACATAGTAGGGGCTTGATATATTTGATTGATTGCTTGATTGAACTTTTAAAAGAGAGCCAGTTCTTAAACGTTTACCAGCCCATCCTTGCTTACTTACATATGTACATATTGTGCCCCTATAGGAAGCACTTTGCTCCCTTGTGGTGGCAAGCTTTTTCCCTCATCCTCATTTCAGAACTCCTCCTTCTCATCCCCAATACTGTGACTGATTCTGACCTGCTACTAGTTTTCATATTCCTATCTTTATAGTTTGATCAAATTCTTGTAGTTCCTTTAAATAAAAATGTCTTGACTTTGTAACATTGTTGTTCAGTTATTTCAGTCGAGTCCGATTCTCTTATGATCCTGAATGGATTTTCTTGGCAAAGATACTGGTATATGGTTGGCCATTTCCTTCTCCAGTTCATTTTACAGATGAGGAAACTGAGGCAAACAGGGTTAAATTTAAGACTTGGCCAGGGACACACAGTTAATCAGTGTCTGAGACTGAATTTGAACTCAGGGTTTCCTGACTCTAGGCTCAGCACTCTATCCACTGTGCCACTCAGATGCCTATGTTTCCTATTTTTAGAGTAAAGTGGCTGGGGCAGTAGAGAGAGTGCTTATCCTAGAGTCAGGAATATTCCAGTTCAAATGTACCAGTTTTTCACTTTACCCATAAGCATTTTGCTCCTCAGGGAATCTGGGCTTGGTTTATTGTTTTATTGATTGTCTAGACTTAAGGAAATGAGGGAGTAAATATATATAATTTATATAAGTATAATGTATAATAAAATATATAATTTTCTATAGAGAAAATAATAAGTGAATAGAAATTGCAATAGATATTGCTAGTATTTTTCAAATGAGGGTTGTTCCCTGTGCCTGGAATGGCTTTCCTCTTTCCCTCGCATATTGAATTTCTACCTGTTCTTTAAGTCCGACTTAAATGATAGCTCCAAAGGAGCCTTTCTGTGTTCCCTTCTTGTCCTTTCCTCATCCCCCTAGACCGCACCTAGCATTTGGTTCGTACCTCTCTCATCCCTTTTTCAGGTACAATTTGTTATGCAGCACTTTGTACTGCTCAGCAGTCTGGTTGCTCCGTGAAGGCAGACACTGTGCCCCATCTAAACTTGTCTCCTTGTCTCTAGCAGAGTGTCCTGCATCCAGTAGGGATTGTTGTTTTCAGATTATAGGACTGAGAAGTAGAAGAGATTTAGAGATTATGTAATCTAGTTCCCTACTTTTACATATGAGGAAATGGAATTCTGGAGAAGTAAAAATGGAACTACCTGCCTGAAGTCTTACAATTCAGAAAAATTGCATCATGAGAATTAGGACCCAGACTCTGGGGCTCTGGAGCTCAGGCTCTTTTCACCACAATGGTGAATCAGCTTAAAGTTGAGTGCTTCTGTTCCCATTTCCCTCAGTCACTGTCAGCATTATCTGCTCTACACTCTTCTGTCTGCCTTCCATCTGTTCTCCATTTTGCCCAGCATTATCCCCCATTATCACCGTATGCTATCTGTCACTCCTTTACCACTGTTAGTATCCTCTTCCCCACCTGTCTCTTATCTGTCCCTTATTAACTCATCTCTCTTCTACCTGTGATGTCTATTTCTCCAGTTGTAGAACTGGCTTTGGTGTAAACTTAATCATTTCTGACATAAGTGAAACTAAGGAGAATTATTGCTATAATATTTCCATTTCTATCAGAACAAATTCTGCTTTTTTGTTTGGTAACAGAGTAGTTTGTGTGTACATATCTGTGAATTTTTGAGGGGAAAAAGTGTGGTATATTTTTCTGGATTCAATACAAAATGATTAAATAGCCCAGGTAAAGGCATTTTTACTAATTTTTCCCAGTAAATCTACATTTAACCTATTTCCTCTTGAGAGAGTATACATTGAAGATTGGAAAGAATGTTAAAGACAAAGTAATAGGAAGTGAATAAAAATTGCAATAGTTATATTGCTAGCATTTAGTGGATAAACATAATTGGGAATATTTGTTTCATTTCAAAAAGAAATTTACATTGCTTTCATTACCCTTTATTAAAATAATTGTTAAATGTACAGAAGACATTACAAGTCATTGTCATCCTATTTGAAAGTGCCCTACATCTTGATTGAGTTATTCTAGGTAGAAGATGCCTGAAATTAGTTTAGTTAATTCAGGTGTTTTTCTTTTTTATGTGAAGCTAGTGAATATTTTTTAGGTCAAGATGCCAGAACTGATTTCTCAGTTAGGTAGTCGATGGTTTTAAATTTTGTAACTTAATTATATGTGGAATTGAATCTTGAAATAAAGTGAAAAGGTTGGGAGAGATGGCTTACTGGACTTAATTTTCTGAGTAATAGTAATTTTGGATGAAGTGAAATTGGTATTCTCTTGGACAATTTAGGCAAATTACAAACTGACTATTTAATTAGGATTTTGACCTATTTTGACAAAATCATACTTTTAGAATATTAGAGATTTTTTAAAAATAGAGCTAGAATTCCTTTTTACCCTTGCAGAACGAATGGGATAGTTTCTTCAGGTCATCAATAAAATCACAGACTCATGAGATTTAGAAATAAGAGATACCTTAGAGATTATCTGATTGGATTGAGAGAAAGGGCCTATAGAAAGGATTTGCTTTCTGCCCTAAATTTTATTAAATAGGATTTTGTTTTTCAGTTTTGAGGTCCTTATGACTTAAGAATATGATAGAACGTTTGGTGCCTCTTAAGATGACTTGATCTGGTACTTTTCGGAGAGGAGCAGTGGTAAGCAGAAGAGAAGAAAACAGGAAGAAGAGGGTGATAATATGTGTTTTCTTTCTCCATAAAACTTTGGAAATTTCTAGGACTGAATGTAGCCTCTGAAAGAAAGCCTTGTAGTTCCAGGAAAGGTGTTGTCGCTTTGGGGGTTTGGCATGGTCTGGACAAACTTATTCTAGTAAATAGAGCTTCGGGCCTGTTTCAGGAAGAACTACGTTCAAATTCAGCCTGGCACTTACTAAGTGTATGATCCTGGACAAATCAGCTAACCCTATTTGGCTCAGTTTCCTCATCTGTAAAATGAGCAGAAGGAAACCACTCCACTGTCTTTGCCAAGAAAACCCAAATGGGACTATGAAAAGTCAGACGGTTCATATCTGGGGTCTTGCCTCATCTCACTTCTAGTAGGTTTCTGAAGGGCTCCCTTCAGATCAATTTCTCTCGAGTGGAACCATCTCCTTGCTCCTGAGCTTGTGGCCTTTAATAATTCATATTATTTTAATATGTTTTAAGTTGTACAAAGAATTTTCTTACAACAGATGTGAAAATTGCTCACAATTACAAAGCTATTAGTTAGGAGTGGACTTGAGAAGCAGGTCTTCTTTGGGTCTAGTGCTTTTGCCCCTCTGCCAGGCTAAACGTGTAAAGGGGGTGCTGACAGACCAGTCAAATGTTAGCTTGGCTACATCCCAACAATACACTCTGCTTTCTTGCCAAGAATCTTAAACTAGGAATTTTAGAATTGGAGGGGACCCTGAAGTTCTAGACCTACTGCCTTTTGTCATTTTCAGATTAGGAAACTGAGACTAAGAGAAACTTTTTTTTTCTTTTTTATTATTTTCATAGGTGATAGCCCTGTCTTCTATGTCCTAGCCTTTTTGCCACCTCGACACCAGTAGGCATTCTACTCTTTATCATGACATTCTCAAAGCTTTTTCCCCTGAGAAATGTGTTTATATTTCCAGGTGTGGCGACCTACAAAAGAATATTTTTGGCTATGACATGCCAGAATAGGCATCTGCTTATATTTTTAAAAATATTTTATTGATGCTTGCTATTTAAAAAAAAAATCCCTGACATTTTCCAATAACCCCTTCTTTAAATAACAGAAACATTTAAGGAAATATAAAGACATAGATCCCATCTAACAATGGATGCCTCTTTTCCCACCCATTATTCATTGTTTCTTGAGCTAGAAAAGGGTGAGGTTTGTCTCATGATTTCTCCCTGTATTATAGATTCTATTTTCCTTGATTCCCCCCCATGTCTGGGCAAGGTGAGATTAAGCAGTCACAGTTAGTTGGGAGGGGCGGGAGGGGGAGGGGAGAGGTACACACAAAGAGACAGAGATGGTAAAGAGAGAGATGGGACAGAGAGAAGGAGGGAGGGAAGGAGACGGGCAGAGAGTGACAGAGGGACACAGAGACACACACAGAGATATGACCTCTTCTGACTGAATGCCAAAGTAACACTTATGTCAAATGCTATTAACTAAGAAAGGACTCTTGATCCATCTTTGGTATGTGGAGAATGGAAAGAGAGGTGAGTAACCTCACTACTTTTCCTCCTAAATTCCACCCTGATAACAGAAGAAAAGCATACTTGACCTGCCAGATATTAAAATCCTTGGGCAATGGGGATCAGGTGCTAAGATTAAAAAGTTATTTAAACCAGCCTAAATAAAACCTTAGAGTGAATGCAAGTGTCTAATAAACAAATCAAGAAGTAAGTACAATATTTCTATTAGAAAGTAATGTTTAATTTTTAAAGGAGACAGAAGACCCTTTGAAGGCAGTTTTAAGGAATGGGTGTGGAAGGGGGTGTGGGGGAAGGAAATCTCTGCAGAATGCTTTTAGATGTTTCCTGTTATATAAATGCTACATACTTCTCATACCATTAGATTCATTGCAAAAGGAGTGAGGCCCATTTGGGGGCTCATAAAATCACTGTTTAAAGGAAAGAATGTAGAAACTGTATAGCTCACATTTCTATAATGTGAGCAGTGAAGTGTTCTTCCATTTTGCAGATGAGGAAAACTGAGGTTAGGTAATAAAGGAGCCTTAAAAATTGGCTAGCATCGTATTAATTAAGAAAAAAATCTATATTGGTGCTTTTGAATATAACATTGAAATATTCTTGGACAAGAAGCTACAAATACAAGTTTTTAAAAAGTATGTGTGATTTCGTTTAATTCCAAAAGGCTGTTTTTAAAACTGTCTTCTTGGTAAACATTTCTTAGACCAATCTTTATTATATTATAAAAGAAATTCCTTGCTGCTTTTATGTTAAATAAATTTTATAAAAGTGTGCTGTGATGAACATAATGCTATTCTTATATCATGATATTTTGAGTGAGCATTTAGTAAATTGTTTTCTCATGAATTTATTTAAATGAGAGGTTTGAATTTTTTTTTAAGTAAACGTTTTTATTAAATTCTCAATGTAACTTTGTAGAGAAAACTAGTTAGTGATTGAAATAAAATATTTTTTAAAATGTCCTTCTAAAGCTTAGCTTTAAATTTGGCATTTCCTCCCCTTACATGCTCTTTGCACAGAAACAATAGAATCTGGAGAGATTGGCAAAGATCGTCTGTTCCAGATTGCAGCTTTTAAGTGGGTGAATTCCACCTGCCAGGACAGATTTCAGCCACATTAATCACAGCTATATCCTTAAACTGTGTCTGCTTGAAAGTCACCACTTTAGGTGGTGGGAACTCTTGAGCTGGGTATTTAAAACCTTAGGGGTTGGAAAGTGAAGAAGTTAATATGTTATTTTGCAAGTGTTGATTGAGCCATTTAGAGATCTAGGATCTCAGTTAGAAAATGAGATTTCGGAAGGTTCTGTAGCTTCCCTCTAAGTGGCGGAACTGAAATTTGAACCCAGGCCCTCAAATTTGAATCGGGTATGTTTCTTTTTGTATCAATGTGGTGTGACTTGTGATCCTTTGTCACCAGCATTTAGTTCACCTGTCAATGCCACATTTACATTTATTTGGTACAGTAAAAATAATTTCACATAAAGGCATCATACTGATTGTGAAGATGAGATTTAGGTCATAGGACTAGGACTGAAAGGGAGTTTAGAGATCATTTAGATTTTATAGAGGGAGAAACTGAGGTAGTAGGATCTGAATCCAAATCTCTTCTGACTTCAAAGCCAGTCTTTTCCCACTCCTAAATTGTCTAGATAATTTAGTTTGTAGGTCATTCACTTCACCTGGACTTCTTGTGCATATCTCTTCTCATACTGAATAATATTGCTCTGATTTACATAAAACCCAATTTGTATTTTAAAATTCTAAAACAAATGCCCTTGAATAGCTAATCCAATCTTTTACTGATGGCAAATAGGGATGGGGGACTGACTATTAAAAATACAAAAGAATTCTTATATTTCCTGTTCTATTGACCACAGACTTCCTTTGAGCCATTGGGAATTTAAAGCTAAACTATTAAGAATGATGGTCAATTAAAGCTCAGTCAGTCAGAATAACATAAAGCCTCTCTGAGATTATTCTGTAAATCACTGCAAAAATATGTGAAATACTAAAATTTAGTCCAAAATGTCAATAAAACATTTAGAAAATTCAGTCCTCCTACTTTTTTGAAACATAAGATTATATAAAGAGAGATATATGGATATACTGGATTATTGAGAGTATCAAATGATAAGTGTGTCTATGTGTGTGGCTTTGTGCATGAAGAGTTCTGTATCATAATGTAACTTTTACAGTTTTATGGGGCCTCGTAAAGTCATAGTATCTTAGAGAAGAAATAGTCTTAAATCAGCTTCTTCAGCCTTCTTATTTTCAGTGAAGAAACCGAGGTCTAGAGAGCGAAAGCAACTTGTTCAAGAAAATAAATTCGGGCAGAATCCTAATATTGTCAACAGTCAAAGCTTGAACTTTATATTTTTTAATGTACTGTTAAGTTAAACTAAAGAAATAAAATATAATTTTTAAAACAGTAAAATAAAGGTAGTTACCCTGTAAAGATGTTAAAGCTTCTTTTGAAATGGCAAATTAAATAATTACATAAATAATTAAATAATCAGATAATCTATTAGAAAAGATGTGGCTATGAAATTTGTCATTCCACTTAACATATATTTTCCAAATTGGTTTTTAGCAGTTCTTACCTTGTTACTACTGACCTAAAATTCACTCAAGCAGTGCCTTATCTACTTCATTCATAAGTATGTTAGTGTGAGGGAAAAGGGTGCTCTTATTTTTGGTAACAATGAATAATTAGATTTAGCTTCCCTCCCAACAAGAACAGCAGCAGCAGCAGCAGCAGCAGCAGCAGCAGCAGCAATAGTCACCCAGTAGTCAGCACACCTTTGTGTAATCTAGATTGTGCTGTGTTTGAATTTCTTGCCTAAAGCTCAAAGGTCATACATATTTTTATGGCTGGGGCATGATCTCTGAACTAGGTATGGTTATCAGACATTCTTAACATTCCATGTGTCTAATTTTTAGTCCTCATATGATCTAGAGCTCTGTAAATGGAAAACAAAAGAGAGATTACGAGGGAAGTAGCACCCAAAAAGAATGTATGAAATCATAACTCATAGTTATGTAGTGTTTTATGACTCACAAAGCACTTTCTTTATGGCTAGTCTCAAGTTAATATATTAAAATGAAGCTAATCTTGGGTTATGAATGGATTTTTAATATGATGGCTACATTCTTCAGGCCACCTAGGAACATTTCTCAGCTTTGTGGAGTTTTATGCCCTAAATATTCCTTGAGAGCCCCGCTTGGGGATTTCTTTTCATGTTATTTTATAAAATGTTTGTAAGGAGTATCTTGCAGGGCCAAGATGAACCGAAATATTTGGGTTTGTGGTGCTCCTCGAGAACAGTGATGGAAGGTGGGGGTCATGGGATCACCGATGTTGTTGGAGCTTTGGGAGGAAGAGGAAATGTTCCGATCTGGGGCTCTGTGTGGCATCTGCCTGGCTAGTATTTCCTTTGCTTTCTCACTGACCTTGGTCTCTATGGATTCCCTGTCACTCACTGGCCCCTTCATCCAGAAGTTTAGCTCAAACAGCTTCGTTTTCTTTCACTCTTAATTTGCTTACGGTGGCCTCTTGTAGGGATGAGAGGATCTTCTTAGTGTAGCCAGCTTTTCTTTCTTTGCCATTTAATATTTATGGAATACCCACACCTGAAACTGTGAAACTTGGTCCCGGCCCTATTGGGTAAGCAATTTCCATTTTGTCCCTTCCCTCAAGAACAGGGGCTGGAAGTGATTAAATTCTACTACATCCAGTAAATATAGAACAACAGGTTGTTGCCCTGAAGCCCAAGAAAGCAGAAGACCCATATACAGTCTATGTGGATTTATTGACATATGGTTATTTGTTTTGTTTAATCTCCATTTTCATTTACTAACAGTGTTTCATCTCTACCCGAGATCTCTGATCTTTCATAAGAAGACCATTTGGGTGACATGATAGATTAATGCATACAAGTTCTGGGGTTCTCATTTTCCAGTCAAAAAATCACTTTGATGAGAGTGACCTACCTCACTTGTCTGCAGCTTGTTGTTATAAAAACAAAATTTCAAACATAAACCTGTTTCCACAGGTAAAGTAGGTGGTAACGTGAATAGAATGCTGGACCTAGAATCAGAAAGACCTGAATTCAAACTCTTATCTTGAACATTTACTAACTGGATAACTGTGGATAAATCATTTAATTTCTATGAGCCTCAGTTTTCTCATCTGTAAATAGGGATAATAGTAATCCCCAATTCCCAGACTTGTCATGAACATTAAATGAGATCATCTGTATAAAGTAGTTAGCACAGTCTGGCACATAGGAGTTGCTGTATAAATGTTAGGGTTATTATTATTATTATTATTATTCTCTAAAATTAAATTTAAATTTTTTCTTTTTTCTTTTTGATTATCATTGGTAATGGATGTTTGCTTAAATATTCAAGGACTAGGGTGAGTTGTCACTTCTTTCATTAGGGCTGTGTTAATAGCAATATGGAATGGTAAGAGAGGAGGCTCAACTTGGAATTGAGCAGGGACAGGGGAGATGTAGCTTTGAGACAAGTCAGTTCCCTGGTGATTTATTCTGCCTAGATATCAAAGGGAGCAGAAAGGAGTCAAAAAACCCATGGAAAAGTTAATCAGACAGTACATGTGTAATATATCAGATTGCTTGCTGTTTTTCATAGGAGGGGAGGTAAGGGAAGGAAGGAAGGCGAAAAGCACAATTTTTTAAAAAAATCTTCCTTTTTTAACAGTATTTTTCCCCAAAATACATATTAAGATGATAGTTTTCAACATTCATTTCTGTAAGAATTTGTGTTCCAAATTTTTCTTTCTTCCCACTTAAATCAAGGACAAATTAAATAATTCCTTCTTTAAATTTTTTTTTTTAATTGTAGCTTTTTATTTGCAAGATACAAGCATGGGTAATTTTTCAGGATTGACAATTCCTTCTTAAACATCAAAGATGTATAAAATATATTTGGAATGAATAGAAATAAATCCAAAGTAGTTTAATCTATAAGGTGGTTTGAGAGTAAGGGGATCTGGAAAGGTTTTCTTTAGAAGAAACTACTTGAACTGAACCTTTTTTTTGGTTAGCTATTTTTTTTTCTAATAATAGCTTTTTTTATTTTTCAAAATACATGCAAAAATAGTTTTCAGCATTCACCCTTGCAAAACTTTGTATTTCAATTTTTTTCCCTCCCTCTCTATCTCCCCCCCCTTTTTAGACAGCAAATATTCCAATATAGGTTAAATATGTACAATTCTTCTTAACATATTTCCACATCTTGCTGTGCAAGAAAAATCAGATCAAAAGGGGAAAAATGAGAAAGAAAAAAAAACAAAAACAGCAACAAAAGTTTTTGTACTATGCTGTGATATACATTCAGTCTCTATAGTCCTCTCTCTGGAAGTGGATGGCTCTTTACATTACAAGTCTATTAGAATTGTCTTGAACCAGCCTATTGTTGAAAAGAGCCAAGTTCACAGCAATTGATCATCACATTATCTTGTTGTTGCTGTGTACAATGTTCTTTCTCTCAGCTATTTTCACTTAGAATTAGTTCATTTTAGTCTTTTCAGGCTTTTCTGAAACCAGCGTGCTCATTTTTTATAAAATAAGAACACTCATGGAATATAATTCATATACCATAATTTATTCAACTATTTCCCAATTGATGGGCATTCACTCAGTTTCCAGTTGAACTGCATCTTGAAAGAAGACTAGGGATTCTGTATGATGTGTGTGTTGGGGTGAGTAATGAGTGCATGCCTGGGATGGGCCACAATCACTGCAAAAGCAAGGAAATAAATAGGACATGAGGAGTGTGAGAGAGGCCAGTTTATCTGGATTGCAGAGTGAGGGAATAGGAGCAATTTGCAATAACATGAAGTTAGTTCATGTTACACAGGAGTTAGTATTTTACTTGTAGGTAATAGAAAGCTTTAGGGGCTTTCTTATGTAAGGGAATGACATGATCAGATGTGTGCTTAAAGACAATAAATATTCTGAGTAGTGTTTGGGAGGAGGATCTGAAGCAAGGAGAGACTTGTTACAGGGAGACTAGTTAGGAGAACATTGTAATAATTTAGTCAGAAGATACTTGAGGTCCTGAACTGAGATGATAGTTGTGTGACTAGAGAGAAGGGGTCAGATTTAAGAGATGCAGGATTTCATAGCTAGATATGTAGAGCAGAAGAGGGAGGCATCAAAGCTAATGACAAGTTAACTTCAAAAACTGGAAGAATTTGGTAGAAAAAGAGTAGATTGGAAGAGAGAGAGTTTGGGTAAGAAAGAGCAAGTTCTGTTTTGGACATGTTGAGGTTGACACGTCTCTTAGACATCTTCCTTGAAATGTTCACTAGGCAGTTGGAAATACTGGATTGAGTTTCAGAGAAGGAATAGGACTGGATAGATACACTTGTAAATCATCAGCTTGGAGATGATAATAAAAACCTTTGGAGCTGATGAAGTCACTGATAAAGCTTGTATAAAGAGAAGATTATGTATGAGATCTTAAGATATGTGGGAGAATACCCACAGTTACAAGGTGGTACTTGAATGTTGAGCCAACTAAGGTGAGATGGGGAAGGAGAAATCAGAGAGAGTAGAGTCATAGTGTTATGCCACAGTTCTCTTTTATTGTCCTGACTCAGTTTCTCTAATTGTTCTGCTTCAGTTTATAATTATCAGCTCAAAGCTCAGTCCTGCAAAACCTCTCCTGTAAAGGATCTGTGGGTGTAGTGAGAGAAGGGAGGAGAGATCAGCGGGTGGAATAGGAGGAGGAGAATCATTCTCCTGACCAAGGAGAGAAGAGAGGAAGGAGGTGTGGGGAGATTGCTAGATCTAATCCCCTGACTGCGACCCTGAAAGACCTAGAATAAAGACTTGTGTTTATCGGACTCCTGCTGATTCTAAGATATCCAGGGTCACCACACTCCCCTCCCTCTTTATCAGAATATTTGATAAGGATAAAAGATCCTATGTGTTAGAATATCAGAATGCCTCTCCCCCTCCCAAGCTATCTTAATCTAGATGCCTCCCCCAATCTCCGCAGGTTCACCCCACCCTGTCAGAGTCCCATGCCCACTCTCAGCACCCGGACTTCGCCCCTGCCTCAATCTACCCCCTCAGTCTGAGCAACATGTACATAGGTCATTGAGAACTCACATTGTTGGCTGGATTCTTGGAGATGATAGTCTCATTCAGCCCTGGGACCAAACTATGATCCATTTGTCCCCCTAAATCTCTCCCATTAATTATTAAATACTCTCTAATCTCTATCTTGCCTCAGTCTCTCTGGCATTATAACAAAAGCCCAAAGAGGAGAGAATGTCTAGGGGGAGACAGTGGTCACTTGTATCAGTGTAACCAGTAAGTCTAGAAAGTTGAAGAATTAAAAGAAGGCTCTTGTTAAATAGGAAATGATTGGTGACTTTGGAGAGAGCAGATTCAGTCTTGTAATGAGATTGGAAGCCAGAATGTAAAAAAAAATTGAGGAGTGAGAGGAAAGGAAGGGCTTTATCTCCCTCCCACCCTTCCTTCCTTCCTTCCTTCCTTCCTTCCTTCCTTCCTTCCTTCCTTCCTTCCTTCCTTCCTTCCTTCCTTCCTTCCTTCCTTCCTTCCTTCCTTCCTTCCTTCCTTCCTTCCTTCCTTCCTTCCTTCCTTCCTTCCTTCCTTCCTTCCTTCCTTCCTTCCTTCCTTCCTTCCTTCCTTCCTTCCTTCCTTCCTTCCTTTTCCTTTTCTCTCTTTCTCTCAATCATCTGTAAAATGAGAAGGCACATAGATGAACTTTAAGATCTTTTCTTTAAATCTATGATTCTAAAAAAGTCTCCTTCTCTTCCATCTTTCTTTCCCTCTAATCATCTTAATATAAAGATCATCTATCTTAAAATTCTGCTTTATAATTTCCCAGGTCAAAAACCTTGATTGGCTCTCATTGCCTAATGGCTAAAGTCCATAGTCTGGCATTTGAGGATGCCTCAGTCTGGCTCCACCTACCTTTCCAAATTCATGTCCTCCAACTTTACTGTATAAAAATTTATCCCATGGTCTTCACAATCTGGATTATTCACTTTTCCTCAAAGAGACCTTGAACTGAAATACTTAGCTGTTGAATAGGGAAAAGATGCCTTGAAGAACACAATTCTACCCAATGGATCAATGAGCTTGAGCTAATCCTTTGCCTTTGTGGTCTTAATTCTCAAATCTAGACTACAGACTACAGAACTAGATTATCCTTAATGGTCACCTCTGAGGCATTACTACCTTGTACTAAAACCTGGCAAGGGTGCATATTTCGTAGGGAATAACAGCAATGCTAACTTCATAAGCTTTCCCAGTTTGAGGCAGTCCATTGAACCCTATTAGCTTTGTTTCATACTATCTCTCCCCCTTCTTTTAAGATCTTTTTGTTTAGCAGAGTATTTTCCTCCTTGATATAGTTGTGAAAGGTACCATTTGTCTACTATCCTCTTCTACCAAAAAAAAAACTCTTCTAGTTGCCTTGTATCCCTTTAGAGCTTTTCTGTGGTGCAAGGAATGAGAGTGTCTTTTATATTCTAATTATTTGTCTTGTGTTGTTCAGTCCCCCTCTATTAGGTAATAAGTTTTATGAGGAAGGAGCAAAGTCCTATTTATCTTTGTATAGTCCCCAAAGCCTAACAAAGTATTCTACATATATTAGATGTTTAAGGAGTATTTGTTGAATCAACTCACTGAGTTGAAAAATGTAAAAAATATTATTTTAATTCTCTAAAGAATTACCTATTTAGAGTAGGCTGCTTCCTCCCAGGGAAACAGCTAGGCGAAGTCTCTGTATGTAGCCCCTGAATACAATGGTAATTTTTACCAATTTTTATGTATGCTATTTTCTAGCTTACTTGTGTGTTCAGAGGGGTCTGTTTATCTTCAATTGGTATATTTGTCAAAAAGCTTCAGCTCCCTTTGTCTTCTGGGTATAAAACAGAGTTAACTATGACTTTCATGGATCAAACTAAAGAAGCAGCCTTTAGTTTTAGGCAGAACCAATGTACTAAGAATTATAGTGTTTGCTATTTTGTTTCTGGAACCAAAATGAAAAAGTTGAGATCCAAGATTCTTTTTTATGTATGGCTTTTTCCTTTCCCTTACTCTGTCTTCTGTCTAACCAGTTGTTTCAACATCTAAGCTCTCCCTGTCCTCAAAAAATAACCACCTTAATTCTAGACTTCATCATCTCTTGTCTAGACCATTAAAATAGCTTTCTAATTGGTCTTCTTTCTTCTAGTCTTCTATTTATTCCAATTTAGACATGGAAATGGGAGACAGAGTACTATAGCCAGTTTGATTAGGCTAAAAAGTGTTGGAAGGATAGTAATGTATAATTAGGTTAGAAATATTGAATGGAACCAGGCTATGAAACATGTTAAAATCTGAAGAGAACGCATACACATATATATATATATATATATTTTTTTTTTTTTTTTTTTTTTTTTTTTTTTTTTTTTCTGGAGGCTATAAGAAGCCATTGGAGTTGCTAAAGAACTGTGATAATCAGATTTGGGCTTTTGTTGTTGTTCAGTCTCTTTTCAGTCGGGTCCAATCTTTGTGACCCCATGTGGGAGTTTCTTGGAAAAGATATTGGAGTGGTTTGCCATTTCTTTCTCTAGCTCATTTGATAGATGAGAAAATTGAGGCAAACAGAATTAAATGACTTGCCCAAAGTCATACAGCTACTAAGTATCCGAGGCTATATTTGAACTCACAAGAAGAAATCTTCCAGTCTCTAGTTTCAGCACAGTATCCACTGTACCATTGTAAAGTTTAATAAAGAGTTTAACTGCAAAGAGGGACATGGATTAAATAATTTATAAGGCTCAATCCACTTTTAAATCCAGGACATTATTCTTTCATAGGCCCAACTTTTCTGAACTCTGTTCTCTGCTCTTTGACCCTTGCTGTTCCCTCTAAATTAAGATATTCAGCTAATAATAATATAATGGTAATTGTGCTCAATAAGTCCATTAAGCTTTGTATTTGTACATTTAATAGCTTTTGTGCCTTTTCTTTCACATTTGAGTAATGGGAACTAAATCTAGAATCTTTTAACTGATTCTTTGTTAAAGGAGTGGATGAATAATTGTACAGTAAGATGAAAGGTTGCCTTAGTTCCTTCAATTTCCTTTTCTTTTTCTAGGCTTTAATATTTATTTTCTTTGATATGGACAGATAAATTTATGAAAAATGTAATTAATCAAAAAGCATTTACTATGTGCTTATTTTGTGCTTTCCCTCCATTGTGTTTCTAATTTCCTGTCCATAGCTTGTTTAAACATACATATCCTTCCTTCCTTCCTTCCTTCCTTCCTTCCTTCCTTCCTTCCTTCCTTCCTTCCTTCCTTCCTTCCTTCCTTCCTTCCTTCCTTCCTTCCTTCCTTCCTTCCTTCCTTCCTTCCTTCCTTCCTTCCTTCCTTCCTTCCTTCCTTCCTTCCTTCCTTCCTTCCTTCCTTCCTTCCTTCCTTCCTTCCTTCCTTCCTTCCTTCCTTCCTTCCTTCCTTCCTTCCTTCCTTCCTTCCTTCCTTCCTTCCTTCCTTCCTTCCTTCCTTCCTTCCTTCCTTCCTTCCTTCCTTCCTTCCTTCCTTCCTTCCTTCCTTCCTTCCTTCCTTCCTTCCTTCCTTCCTTCCTTCCTTCCTTCCTTCCTTCCTTCCTTCCTTCCTTCCTTCCTTCCTTCCTTCCTTCCTTCCTTCCTTCCTTCCTTCCTTCCTTCCTTCCTTCCTTCCTTCCTTCCTTCCTTCTTTCCTTTTTGTTGTTGTCACATCTGATTCTCTATGAGCCTGTTTAGAGTTTCCTTAGCAAAGATACAGAAGTAGTTTGCCATATTATTCTCCAACTCATTTGGCAGATGAGGGAACTGAGTCACAAAGGGCTCAGTGACTTGGCCTAGGTTGCATAACTATTAAAGTGAAATTTGAACCCAGTGGGGAGGGTTCCTTAACTACAAGACTGGCATACTATCCCTTGTACCATTTAGCAACCAACTATATCTCTTTCTACACACACACACACACACACACACACACACTCTCTCTCTCTCTCTCTCTCTCTCTCTCTCTCTCTCTCTCTCTCTCTCTCTCTCTCTCTCTCTCTCTCTCTTATGAATTTCCATATTCATGTCAATGAATCCTTATAACATGGTGGATTTTTCAGTAGAGAATTCTAAATACCTCTCTTGGAGATTACCTTTGAAAATTTTCCAATATATAAGGAGGGAGCAATCTTAACCCATGGGATATGAAAGAACATTTTGTTTGTTTGTTTGTTTTTTGCTTTGTTTTATTTTTTTCTGAGGCAGTTAGGGTTAAGTGACCTGCCCAGGATCACACAGCTAGGAAGTCTTAAGTGTCTGAGACACATTTGAACTCAGTCCTCCTGACTTCAGGGCTGGTGCTCTATCCACTGTGCCCCCCAGCTGCCCCTGAAAGAACATTTTTGAAGCCTTCCTGATAACTTTCTGGCTTTTAGAATAGTCTGCTTGTGATATTTCTGATTGTTTGCATACCCTTAAGTTTTTTCTTTTTGTTTTCTAATTGGTAAAAAACATAATTGGATTTGTTTATAATTCATAGCAAACAATATTCAGGTAAAAAGCTAGTTTTCTTCCAGTAGTATAAATTTCATAGAAATATGTCTTGGCCAATATAACTTGAGTCCCTTTTTAAATGAATGAAGCTCCAAAGTTATATTTTGTAAAGAGGATGAATTTGAGGTCTGAAAGTGATGATGTTCCTTGGAACCTGATTATAGTGAACAAATCTCAAGCAACTCAGGCACTAATGGAATTCAGAGCTCAATTTCAGGTAGGGAGTTTTTTTCCCTTTGTTTTTTTTTTTTTTTATGTCTGAAGCCAGAATATCCAGGAGTCTCATCTAGTAGATTTTCAAGTGGGTTGCTGTTATTAGGACTCACTCTTTAAAAGTTTGTTTGGAGAGGGAGGGGGGGAGGAGGTAGAGAGAAAGAAAGGGAGAGGGGGGAAAAGGAAGAGACAGTAAGAAAGAGGCACAGAGAGAGAAAGAGACAGATAGAGAGAGGAAGAGAGACAGTCTATTCTCATCCTCCTTTGGTCTTCTCTGCTTTCTTCTTGTCAGGGAGTTTTGCTGCTCCCATCCCATCCGGTATTCTTAAGATTCAAGAAAATATCAAGTGATACCATCTCACAGAAACAGGAGGGGTTCCTCACTTTATGCCCCTCTTGAAAAGTCAGTTTTCATGGAAATGGGAAGTACTTTCTCATTTGTAAAAGAAGGAGTTTGTACCTTTAAAAAATATATATTGTGTTGATAACTTTTATTTTTGTTACATTTTCCAATGGAGCCAACGGAAGAGAAAACACATTCTGCCTGTGCCCCATTATACATCTGTAGTCTGCATGAAGCTGGGGAAGGTATCTTCTTTTATCTCTTGAGACCAAACTTGTAACCTTTTCATACCAGTTTTATTTGTTTTATTTAGTTATTTATTTTTAATTTACATTTTCTTCTATTGTTTTCCTGGTTCTGCTTATTTCACTTAGTATCAGTTCCTGTAAATTCAGATGCTTAATTTACTTGATATCTGTTTTCTGTGTTCATCATATGAATTATTTCTTATGGCACAGTCATGTTTCCATTATATTCCCATACTGAAAGTTGGCCATTTCCCCATTGTTGGGCATCTGCTTTGTCTTTTGTTCTTTGCTTATACAAAAAAAAATGCTGTGAAAGGATTTTGATATATAAAAGGTATTTCTTTTTGCCACTGGCCTCTTTGTAGTATATGTACTTTGCAGTGGGATCTCTGGATGAAAGCATTATGGATATTTTACCTTCTTAATTATACTATACTATTATTATACTATAATTCTCAATTGCTCTTTAGAATGATTCAGTCAATCCAAAGCTTCATCAGTGTTTCTTTTATGTGCATGTATTTCCTCAATAATCATTCTGCTTATTTGTTTTTAATGGCATGTCCTTTAAAGTTCAGCTCACTAGTCCATTTTAAGTTTGTTATATGATATAAGCTGCTTGATTTAAAGCAACTTTTTGCCAGATTGATTGCCAGTTTTTTCTAGCAATTCTTATCAAATTTAGAACTTTTTCCTCAGATGTAACTTTCATTTTAGGTTTATTGTTCACTGGGTTATTGAGTTTGATTATTTCTAATTTACCTTGTCTAGTCTAAAGGGCTATTAAAGTCTTTTCTAGTTCTAAGTCTATGATACTGTGTTGGAAAGGTCTGAAGCCAAAGAAACCTCAGGCAATTCATTTATGGAACAGATGGATGATAGTAAACCAGCAAGTAAAGTATAATAACTTTGCTTAATCAGAACCTATCAAGTTGGAGACTTCATTTAGTTGAAACTTTATATACTTTTTAGGAGAAAGAAAGAAATAAAAAAGAAATCAAGTTTATAGTAGTGTCTCTTTTACCAAACCCAATTTCTGTTAAATGACTGTGTCTGACAGAATAGATTTGTTTGAACTGATTTGAATTTACCCTAGTCTTCTACTTTATTTATTTTAGTTTACTATGTCTATATTAATATATGATGAGAATTGATGATTTGGATGACTCTGTTAAGGTACTCTGATCTTTATTCACCAAAATTGGATTATATTGTTAGTATACTTTGCCTAGACAAGACGCTCTATTATACTTTAAGTACATTTTCAACTGAGGATATGGCAAAAGAGCTTCCTGCTTATCTTTGACCAATATTAAGTAAATCAGAATATTTCATCCTTTAAACTTCTTCAGGTGGATGGTTATATGAGGGATTTTTATTGTTTAGTCAACCCTGTCCAACTCTCTTTGTATCCCACTTTGGGTTTTCTTGGCAAAGACATTGTAATGGGTTGTCATTTCCTTTTCTAACTCATTTGACAAATAAGCAAACTGAGGCAAACAGGGTTCAGTGGTTTGCTTATTAGGATCACACAGCTATTAAGTGTCTGAAGTAATATGTGAACTCAGGAACAGACGTCTAGAATGTAAGTCCTAGTAAACTCTATTCACTGTGTCATCTAGCTGTATTACTTAAGGAATACTAAAATGATAATTTCCTCCCACTTTACAAATTCAGAATTATTGTGAATTTTGACTGTAATTTCAGTAACTACTAGCAGGAGAATGGTTCTTTAGGGGCTGAAATTCCATCCTTTCCATAGGCATGGATGAGTGAAAGAGAGTTTCACTTGATTCCAGTTGATGATGTTTTTAGAAATTATTAACACAAACATAATGGTGAATGAGTCCTTTATTAATCATAAAATGTTTTGCAGTTCAGAATAAAATTTATAGTTTTTGATCTCAAATGTATCTTAGGTCAAGTAGGGTAGAATGCCACTACTGTAAATCAGAAATATCTGATTTAGCCTTAAACACTAGCTATGTGACCTTGGACAAGTCACTTACTTAACTCCTGTTTGCCTCAATTCCTCATCTGTAAAATAGGGATGTGTTGGAGAAGGAAATGACAAACCACTTCAATATGTTTGTCAAGAAAACTTCATAGACAAACACATTCTATAGGTTCACCTAGAGTAGGATGTGACTGAATTCAGCATACTTTAAAAGACTGGTTAGTCCAACTTGATCTTTTACAGATGTAGAAACCAAAGTACAGAGTGTTTATGTGACTTGCTTAGGTTAGGGCTACTAAGTATCAGAGGTAGAATTGGAACCTTGTGTTCCTAGGTCCAAGGCCAGCAATCTGTTAGATTATTAATCTTCTAATCTTGCTTTTTCAGCTTAAATTTTTTTTCTCATTAAATTCTTATTTAATAACAAATCTTGCTAAGATTTCTTTTTAAGAAGCATAAACACCTCCCTCTTTTTTTTTTTTCCCATATCAAAGTCCTTTGCTTTGTAGTGACCCTATAGTATAAGATATTTTATAAGTGACTGCATGACTTGCCAAGTCTACTAACCCATGCTCAACTCTGCCCAGGTCTAGCAGTATAATTTTTGTTCTATATATAAAAGTAACCTTTCTTTTCTGTATAACTTGACTTAATCCAGAATAGAGAATTTGGTTATACCATGTGTGGACCTTCATAGCCCCATGACTGTTTTTCTATTCAAGAGAACATGCACACACACACACACACACATATATATATATATGTACATATGTGTATGTATATATTTGCATATATAATACTACAAATTTTATATGTGCAATGTATAAATATATGATGTATTCATATCTAAAAGGAGAAGGCATTCACTTTCTTGGTATTCTGTCTAATTTACAAATGTATTATATGTTAAAATAAGGTTAACTACTTTAAATCTACAGGGTAAAAGAGAAAGCAATGATATTAGAATGCTTAGCAAGGTGCCTGCTACCTAGTGGTTGCATAATAAATATTCCTTGGGTTGATTTGGAATGCTATTAAATTAAGAAAAGAGAACATATAATGAAAAAGCTCTCTTCTCTTAAAAACTGGTATTTGAGGAACAGCAGGCTTAATTAGAAAAGGACTTAAGCTAATGGCACACCTTTGCAACAATTCTGAAGAGAGTTCATCGTCTTAAATAGACTCTTTAGGAGTATGTTGCTGATGTTTTATTATGCCTTGGAAAAAATGTCACAGAAGCACTGACTTCATCAGCTGAGTCTATGCATCAGTTTCTGTCAGTCTTTCATGTTTCTCTGAATTCTTCATATGTATTTTCTTTTGTAATTCAGCACTGGTCACTTGCATCTACATATCATAGTTTGTTCAGTCATTCCAATTGACCAAATACCTGTTTTATTTCCAGTTTTTTGTTATTTTGAATACCATAATAAATATTTCTGTAATTATGTTGTTGTAGTCAAGGCCTTTCCATCTTTAAGTACTATAGCAACAGGTTCCATTTCATCATGTATTTAAGGTCATTTCTGGGATGTGAAATCACATTTAACACTTTTTAACCTAAGAATATGGGGGGGTTTCCTCTTTAGACTATTTTTATTATCTGACCAATTCATGTTTCCACCAGTGGAATAATACTTTCTTATGCTTATTTGCCATAATTAAGGTAATAAAGGCCTACATATGGAATGGAGAGTAGTACACATTTTGTTGAGTTAATTGGGTAAAAATTGGAAGAAAGGAAGAAGGAAAGAAAAGGAAAAAAGAGAGAGAAAGGAAAGTAAAGGTGTGAAGGAAAAAGGATATTTGGTAGTAGAATCAACTGATGGGGGTGCTGTGAAAAGCAGAGGAAAATGTTGGAGCCCAGAGTACACATGATTCCTTGAAAGGGGAGAATGGAGGTGGTAGAAAGAGCAGATGGCTGCCATGTGGTACCTTCAGCACTGGGAGTGAGGTTGTTGTGCCTTTGGAATGAATGGGGGAAGGAGGCAAAGTGCCACAGGTCATGCATATGTATGTATTTTGCAAAACAGGTGTTTGTAACTGGGAAAGTACCCTTATTTAAAATACAGATATAGTTTATTTGTTCTGCTTTTCCCATTTCTGTGGTTTTAAATCCTGTCCTCTGCCTGAGCTTCTAACACCCGTTTAATGTCAGTTTTTAAATTGAGAAAGAAAGCCAAGGTAATAATCACTTATATAATACCTTGTATTTGCCAGGTACTATGCTAACTGATTTCTTCCCCCATTCCCCCAATGTTATCTCTTTTGATCGAAACAACAATTCTAAAGAGAGGTGCTATTATTATCCTCTTTTTACAATTGAGGAAATTGAGACAGAAAGATGAAATGACTTGCCCAGGATCGCACAGTAAGTATCTGAGGCTAAATTTGAATTTTTGATTTCAGGCATTGTGCTCTCTATATTATGTCTACAACTTACAAGATACTGGACACATCCATTGTATCCATTTGAAAAGATAATATAGATATAAGAAGAAGATAAACTATAGATATAATGTAGGGCCTATAATATATTAAGATAATTATACAAAGTTTTGTGACTAGCCTATGGAGTTCATTCTTCAGTGTGTCTGTATATGTGATCTTAATCCAGGGATTCCTTACATGGGACTAAGGAACCTGCAATTAATAATTAATTAATTGATTCATTCACCCATCTATTTATGTATTTAAAACATTCATTTAAAAAATAAAGTTCTAAATTTTCTTCCTCTTACTCAGCCATTGAGAAGGTAAGCAATAAGATAGTCAATTATATTCATGAAATCATGTAAAGACATTTATTAGCCATGTGCAAAAATAAAAAACAAAATGCAAGAAACATTTTTAAAAAACAGTATGCTTCAGTCTATACAGAGTTCATCAGTTCTCTCTCTGGAGATGGATAACATTTTTCATCATGTTTTATTTGGAATTGTTTTGGATCATTGTATTAATCAGAGTAGCCAAGTCTTTCTCAATTGAATATAATTACAATGTTTTTAATACTGTGCATAGTGTTCTCCTGGTTCTGCTCACTTCATTTTACACAAATTCTTATCTGTTTTCCCAGGTTTTTTGGATCTCATCCCCATTGTCATTTCTTATAGCACAATAAATAGTATTCAGTCACAATCATATACCACAGCTTGTTCAACCATTCCCCCATTGATGGTTATCACCTCAATTTCCAATTTTTTTCCTCTTCACAAAAAGAGTTGTTATAAACATTTTTGTATAAAAATGTCTTTTTCCCTTTTCTTTATTGTATAGACTTAGTGATACTACATAGTTTTATAGGTCTTTGGGCATATTTCCAAATTGCTCTTGAGAATGTGTTCCTGTTGTTTAGTCATTTCATTTTGTTCAGTTCTTTGTGACTCTTCTGAGGTTTTCTTGGCAAAGATATTTAAGTGGTTTGCCATTTCCTTCTCCAGCTCATTTGACAGATGAGGAAATTGAGGCAAATAGTTAGGTAACTTGCTTAGAGTCACACAACCAACTAGTGTCAGAGGCTGGATTTCAACATGAAGATAAATCTTCTTGATTCAGGCCTGGCACTCTGTCCATTATGTTGTTTAAATGCTTTTGGATATGTTCACAATTGCACTAACAATGTATTAGTGTACCTGTTTTATAAATTTAAAAAATATATGTATTTTGGTAGCTATTTCAATATAATTGACTTCTTTTGTATGCATTTTATTTTATGCATTTAAAAAACTTTATTCTGAGTCCTTTTGCTTTACTAAATCCTCAGAAGGAATAATGATACCAAAAAAAAAAAAATAAACAAGCCAAAAAAAAACAGGTGAAGAACTTTTTTATTCCCTACAAGGAACAAAAAGTTAAGAGGTCCAAAATTAGCAGGAGGAAAGTAGCATGTATAGCCGTTAGCTTTGGGGAAATTGCAAAGTTTTTTTTTTTTGTTTTTTTTTTTTAAGTAACCCCTAAGTTTCTCCCTGAAACAAAATCCCACCTTTTGGTGGTACCAGAGGTCTTCTAGTGATGATATATGGCTCCATGTCCTGGCATAGTCTCTGAAGAGTAAAAGTTGCACATCATTCAAAGGGTTCTAGAAAGACATGTAGTCAAGAGCAATCTGCAATACACTACAGTTAGGCAGGCAAATAAGAGGGTTGGCTAAGATGATTTTCTAATTCTGAGTCAATGAGCATATAATATGACTGAATCATGTAGAAAAGAAAAAAAATTAAATTTGAGTTTACTTGAATCTTAAAAGGAGAAAATTTTGAGGGTTTCTGATATGCATTCATTAGTGTAATTCTATTGTTTTTGCTTCATTGGGCTTCAAGTATCAAGAGTTTGATACAAACTTTATGTAAATTCATCCTGCATAACCTCTCCACAACCAAATTTTCTTGTTTCTACCATTGCCATTTTTCTTGTGTAAATTCCCCTTTCTCTAACTCTGTAGCCAGCACTTGAGTTCAGACCTTCAACATTTCTCACCTGGAATATTGCGATAACTTCCTAATTGTCCTTTCACCTTCCCTCATCTATTCCCCTTAGCTGTTAAGTGATTTTCCTAAGGTGCAGATCTAACTGTATCACTGCCCAATTTAAAAGTTTTAGTTGGCTGTCTGTTAACTCCAGGATCCAATACAAAACCTTCTGCATTAAAAATCCTTTCTGACATGGCCCCATCCTACTTTTCTTACATTTTACTCCCCAGAATGAATTCCAAGATCCACTCTTTCAGATATCCTTGCTACACTGCTCACAAGGCATTTCATCTCTTGTCTCCATGCCTGGAACACTCTATTCTCCCTCTTCATCTTTACTGCTCAAGGTTTTGTTTTGTTTTGTTTTGTTTTGTTTTGTGTGTGTGTGTGGGGTGTGTGTGTGTGTGTGTGTGTGTGTGTGTGTGTGTGTGTTTCCCATATTTTAAGTCAAGTGTCACCTTCTGCATGATGTCTTTGCTGATCCTCCAGTTGCTAGTTAGTGCCTTTCCTTCTCAAATTACTATTCATCTACTCTGTATATATATCCTATAAGTGCCCAGTTATTTACCCCTCACCTCCATCCCCATTAGAATGTGAACCCCTTTAGGGTAAGGATTGTTTTCACATTTCTTCCTTTCCCCAAAACACAGTGATCTTGCATTAAATTTAAGGCTAGAAATGTTAATAAGGCAACTAGTAGGCAGGTGTTTGGAGTATCCTACTTGGAGTCAGGAAGATCTGAGTTCAGATGTAGCCTCAGACACTGACTAGCTGTGTGATCCTAGACAAAGGCCTGACAATTGTGTCTCAGTTTCCTCATCTGTAAGATGGGATAGTATTAACAACACCTACCTCATTTGGTTGTTGTAAGGCTCAAATGAGATAACTTATGTAAGCTCCTTGCAGACCTTAAAACAGCTATATACTGTTACTATCATTATTACTATTGTTGTTGCAATATAGAAGATAATATGTGGTATATATAAAATTATTATAGATGTTTAGAGTTATGACATGCAAGTTGTTCTGGGGGTGAGAAGATCTTTTTATTTTTGAGTTTAATAGGAAATTAATTTCAAGTCACTACACAGACTGTTTATGTTAAAATCACTGCAGTCCTTTAATATTATTGTTATGTATTTCAGTGCTTGACTTGGAAATAGGAATTATTAGTTCATGCAATTGATAACATAAATTTACTCTTGCTTCAAAAACCCCATTATAGACAGCCAAATTAAAAACAAAAACAAAAAAACAGAGAATGAAGTAAATAGTTGAAATGGACATAATTTTGTTGTGTTCCAGCAAAACTTAAGTGACTTGTCTAAGGTCACAGAGCTAATTATTGACAAAACCAGTCTTAAAATTTAGTGTTCTCCTTTCCAAATGTCATGGCATGCATTTATTAAGTACCTACTCTGTACCAGGCACTATATTCGGTTCTGAAGTACAAACACACATGACCTAGTTCTTGCTCTCAAGATTTACATTCTGTTGGAGGAAATAAATAAATGTCAATATATTTAAAGTGTTTCCAAAGAATATATAAGGATTATTATGAAATCATTTTCTCAAAACTTCAGAATATTTTGATTGCCATTCTAATTTATTTTAAAATGCCAGAAGACTTATTCTAACTTTTCCAGTGTTAGGTCGGTAGTTTGTCAGTAGCTAGTTCAGCAAAAATATCTATGTTTACTGATTCTGTTAGGCAACCATTTGTTAATAAGTAAGTAGGAAAGGGGAAAGGAATAAGCATTTACATAATACCATTTGGGTACTAGACATAGGTCTAAGCATTTTATAAATATCATCTAATTTGATTCTTATAACAACCCTGCAAGGTAAGTTCAAGGTAATTCTCATTTTTCATTTGGGAAAACTAAGGTAGAAGTTTAAGTGACTTGCCCAGGGTTACATAGCTAAAGAGTGTCTGAGGCTAGATTTGAATTCAAGGCCTCCTGACTCCAGGTTCAATATTCTGTGCCACCTAGTCTGTGTTGATTGATATACTAAGCATTGGAGATATAAATATGGAAAGGACAAATAATCTCCCTCCTCTCTTTCCTTCCCCAATATGAACTATTTTCTCCATTTAAAGTGCTATAAACATTTTAATCTCAACTTTTGAATCACTTTAACATTATTTACTAATTTAGAGTCATAAGAATTAACTCCCTAAGGGATTTAAAAAATTTAGCCAGCCATTATATTTTACAAGTGAAGAAACTGAGCCCCAGAGAAGTTAAATTGCCTAAGATCACACAGTTAGGTAAATAGTAAAACTAGGCCTCACAATCAGGTCCCTGGATTTTTAGCCTAGTGCTCTTCTTCTAGCATTCTTTTTTTCAGTGATATTTGTATAGTAAAACATTAATAATCACAAAGTTAGATAGTGATGTTATGAAAATGAGTTGGGTAATTGGAAAAGTAACTGGCATGTTCTAAGGAAATATAGTATATAAATTGATGAAAAAACAGTTTTTTTCAACATTACTATATATCAATCACTATATTAAGCTCTGGGTATACAAATACAAAAAAAATTAATCATTATCCTCAAGCTCATATTCTAAAAAGGGGGAAAGCCATATAGCACTGGCTAGGAATATCTATCTAGCCTAGAATGTCACAAAGATGGTCAATAGAGTCATCTTTTCTAGGAATGGTAGAGTTAATTTGGTCTATGTTATCAGAGTCAGAGCTGCAACTAGGGGATGAAGGGAGATGAAGGGGGAAGATTGTATGCAAATAGGGAGGAGGCTTAGTAGGAAGATAGCTGGATGAGAAGGGAAGCTGTCAATTGGGGGGAATGGGAATTTCCATTGATATCTTTGAAAAGGGTCTGATAGTCAAAATATTAAAGCAACTAACAGAAATAAATGAATAAGCAGACAAGAATAATTAACTACACAATTCTCAAAAGAAGAATCACGAACTATTATGAACTTATATCAATCGATCCAGAGTGGACTTTAGAAGGAGTATAGATTTTCTTTTTGTGGATCTCTGATTTCATTAATAAGAGACTTTGAAGTCAGAAAATTCTTTCTTTGATGCAGGTCAACACTTTTAGTTCTTAATTTCTAGAGTACTGATTAATTCCTAATTATTCAATGTTTGGAGAGATTAGATGACCAAAAAGTTATGCAGTCATTACAAGTCAGAGGTTGGGCTTTAACTGAAATTTTCGGGGCTTGGAGGCCACCTCTTTTTCCGTTATCCTCGATAAATATTAAATATTAGTCATTTTAATACCTGCATATATCAAAAGTAATTGTAGCTGGATGGGACCTCTGCACCCATGTAGGATAACCTGGTCAAACAAAACTGAGATCCACAGGCTTCATCAAGGGTTTGATTTGAGTACAGTTCCTGCTTCCAGAACAATATTCTTCTCACTGTGAGCTTCCTTCAGTATTAGTGAAATTACCTTCAAACTACCTTCAAACATTGACAAAATTGAGCCATAATAATAGTATTTTTTGGTATTTTACCATCTTGTTTGTTAGTACAGGCATCTGCAATGTGGCAAAAAAATACTTGTTGACAGATTGGTGGGATAAAACAATCTGATGCCAGAAAGTAGAGGAAATGCCACACAAATATCAGATTTCAACTGTAAATGCTGGCAGAGTACTAGATTAAGTCTCCATTTCCTTTCACATTTAGTTTTTTCTCTTTTTCATCTAATCATGTTCAAAGAAAAAATGTGGAAGGCGAGTGAGTGCAGCCTTACTTGGGAGCTTGGCGGGAAGGCCTGTTTTCTGTTCACATAAGGCTTTTCTTTGATTCTTCTCCTTCTCCTCAGGGACCTGACAACAAATACATACTTTTCTAGTTAAAACTATTGTATGTGTTACTCCTTGGACTTGTAACCATTGTAGTGATTAAGAATTAGGAAATATGTTAGCATTTTTCCTAGTGCAAAACAAGACAAAGTAATGTTAGAAGCTAATCAAACTTTTCTGTTCAGTTGTCCATGTCGTTGAGGATGCTTTCTAACTGTTTGGGGGAGATGACCACGTGGTAAAACCCACATAGATAAGAGCAGTCTTTGGACTTTATCCCATTCTAACAGGCTTTGTATTTGATAGGTTTCCTTTTTGGGCAGCCCTGCAGAATATCATGCTATGTTTATAATGTCAAAATTTGGATGAAAACTATAAATATAATACCTCATTTTTCTGTCTCATAGGAATGATGCTTATATTTAGGGAGATAGCTAAGGGGGGAGCCATGGAAGTAGTGAGGTGATTTAGTGGATAGAGTGTTGGCCTAGACTCAAGAGAACCAGTTCAAATATAATCTCAAATAACAGCGTCAGATCTTACTATTGAAAGATGGACTTGGGTGATTAGTTCAATGCCCTTGTTTTAAAATTGTGGACTTTCTACATCCTTTAGCATGTTGGCCTATGAGTTCCTAAATTCCATTTGACATGTTCTAAATATCACATAAGTTTGAAGTGTTCAAATTATTAGAATTTTTGAAAAATAAAAAAAAATGATTTTTTTCTTTTTATATTTTAGTTATTGAGTTAGGTTCCTAAATTTCACTGCTATGTCTATACCAACTCTAAATTTCCTTTAAAAATGTTTATGAATAATTTTTAAATTTTTGTGTCACTTCTGTAGAAATAGGAGGCTTTAAATGTATAAGATATTTATATTTCCCCCCTTTAGAGGAAGGAGAAGGGCCATTGGGGGCCTAGAAATAGACCTTTGAAAATTTTGAGATCTCTAAACATTTTTTTAATATTATGTTATTTTTCTAATTTCATGTAAAGATCATTTTCACCATTCATTTTTGTAAAAATTTGAGTTTCAAATTTTTCCTCCACCCTCCCTTACATATCAGTGAACAATCTGATACGTTACACATGTATAATCATTTTTAACATATTTTCATATTAGTAATGTTGGGAAAGGAAAATCAAAACAAAAGAGAAAAACTACAAGAAAGAAAAATAAAACAAAACAAAAAGGTGAAAATAGTATATGCTTCAATCCACATTTAGTCTCCATAGTTCTCTGTGGATTTTGGTTGGCATTCCAGTTCTATTTCCCATTTCATGTCTGTTGGAATTGTCTTGAATCTCTGTGTGGCGAGAAGAACTAAGTGAATCATAGTTGATCATCACCTAATCTTTCTGTTACTGTGTGCAGTGTTCTCTTGGTTCTGCTCACTTTTCTCAATTCATTTAAATTTTCATATAAATTCAGTTCATATAAATTTTTCCAGGTTTTTCTGAAATCAGCTTGTTCGTCATTTCTTATAGAACAATAATATTCCATTATATTCATATGCCGTAACTTATTCAGCCATTCTCCAACTGATGGGCATCCACTCAATTTCCAGTTTTTTGCCACCACAAAAAGAACTGCTATAAACACTTTTTTGCATGTGTGGATCCTTTTTCCTCTTTTCTAACCTCTTTGGGATACAGACCCAGTAGTGACATGGTTTGATCAGAGATTGTGCACAGACTAAATACTTCTTAAAAGTTGTTAATTATTACTTGTTAGACTTAAATTCTTTTTTTCCATATATGTAGAAAGCTTAGAAGTCATCATAATATATATATACTTTTTTTGCACATGAAAGCTCAATTTAAAACACTCTTTTTATCCATGACTCCTTTCCTGCAATCTAACACATCTCTCCACTTTTAAGAAACAAAACAAAATTTTTAAAAAGCAGGTACACTAGTTTTATAGCCATTGATTGGTCAACAGTTTGTACCTCTGCTACAAAAGTTACCAAGCTACACATATCCTTTAAGTCAGTATTATTACTGCAAAGTTTATACCCACAAAGAGATGAAAAGAAAGAGGAAAAGGACATATATATAGCCAGTCTTTTCTAAGTATCCTCAAATTGGAAATGAGGGAGTCCCTAATTATTGGGGAATGGCTAAACAAATTATGGCATATGAATATAATGGAATAATATTGTGCCATAAGAAATGATGAAATAGATCATAGAGAATTTTTCAGTCTCCTGTAAACTGATACAGAGTGTGCAGAACTTGGAAAATAAATTCTACAACATTGTAGATTAAGGACTAGAGATGAGACATACATTATTAGTATGTACATACATTAGTATATACAGAATGAGACATTTTTGTTATAGTGTCACTATGGACTTTGCATGTTTATAGCTTTTCATTTTTCAGGTTCAAAAATTTTTGTTTAATTGAGGGAGTAGTGGGTAGGAGAGCTAACAAATGTTTGTGAAAATAATTTATTTTTAAAATACAAGCCCCATTTTATATAAGTTGATTAAGTTGTGGTAAGAGACAAATATTTATGAACAGTAATACTTGAATTCTTTTCCAAGTGAGGTAAATCCCAATTATGCAGATACTTAAGACCTCTGGACACAAATGCTTACGGCTTTCTTAGGATGGTGGGGAAGGAGGAAAGTGCCTTGTTTCTTCCAAACTAAATGAGGAAAGATTGATGAAAAACGGAGGTTTATGGAAAGTGTTTAACCCACTTTTTATTCTTATTCTATTTCCTTTCTCTTAACACAGTAGTGTCACTTTCTTAATATTAGTCTAAAGTAATTATGGAGCAAATAATCTATTTTTTTAACACCATGCTGAAATTAATGGATTGATCACTATGGACTCCCATTCATAGGAAAGTCAACAAATCATCAAGCATTTTTTATGTTAGCATTAATTATATATTATAATTATATATTATATGTTATAATTATATATTATAATAACATATATATATAATAATGTTAATATTAAACAAATTAATTATTTAATATGGTTGGTGGAACTGTGAATTGATCTAATCATCTTTAATTATGCCCAAAGTGTTATAAAACTACTTATACTTTTTGACCCAGCAATACTACTACTAAGGTCTGCTTCCCAGGGTGATCAGGGAAAAAGAAAAAGAACCTATATGTTTTAAAATATTTACAGTAGCTCTCTTTGTGTTGGCAAAAAAATCCTAGAAATTGAGGGGACTCCCATCATTTGGAGATTGGCTATGGTTTTGATGAAATACTACTGTGCTATAAGAAATGATGAACTAGTTGATTAAAAAAAAAGCATGGAAAGATTTGCATGAAGTAATGAAAAATGAAATGAGCAGAATCAAGAGCATGCTGTATACAGTAACACCTATATTGTTTGAAGAACAATTTTAAGCAGTTATTCTGAATATTACAAATATTCAAATCAGCGACTAAGAATCCATGAAGGAAGATGCTGTAAATCTGCAGAGAAAAAACTGACAAGTAGAAGTATGCATAGTATGGTTTTATATATACATATTTATATGTCTGTATTTAGTTGTCCTTTGTTCTCAAAGAGGACCAAAATGACATCACTATATTAGAATCAAGTTACAGTGTGTCTCTCTGTGGCTGATTGATCAATACAAACTCGGAATGCGTTGCCACAAGTCGGACACAAATAGTCCATACGAACATTTGGGGTAGCTTCTCTAATTTTGCCTATTTCACATGTCCTTTGGGCTAATTCAGTTTTGCTTTGCTTATAGAGCGCAGCACCTTCTCAAATAAGGGCATGCAATGTTGGGCAGTCCTGTGCCAGTGTCTCCCCTGTCATACAAAATCAGTTCTGAAGTTCTTAAGAGAGACCTTGAGAATGTCCGTGTATCACTTCTTCTGACCACCTTGTGAGTGCTTGCCCTGTGATTGTATAAAATAATTTTTTAGCAATTGTACCTTTGGCGTTTGAGCATTGTGACCAGCTCAGTGGAGTGGTGCTCTCTGCTTGGCAGTTTAATATGAGAAGGACCTCGGTGTCTGGAATCTTATCCTGCCAGGTGATCTTCAGAATCTTCCTAAGACAATTCAAACGGAAGCGATTCAGTTTCCTGGCATGGCATTGGTATACTGTCCAGGTTTCACAAGCATACAACAATGAGTTCTGTGTTTACTGTGCCTATCTATATATCTATGTCAAAAAGTGACCTTCTCCAGTGGGAAATAGGGAGGGAAGGAGGGAAGGAGGGAGATAGTTTAGAACTGAAATTGTAACAAAAATAAATTTAATTTGATTTTTAAAAAATGTTTATTATGTACCAGGCATGCTAAACTCTATTAACACTAAAAACAACTCCTGTTTTCTAAAGGAGTTCATGATGGCAACAATATGCAAACAACCGTGTATCAACAAGATGTATTCAGAATAACTTGGAGAGCTCAGAGAGGAGAAACTATCATCATGGGAGATAAGAAAGGCTTTTTGTAAAATTTAGGATTTTAGTTGGACTTGAAAGTAGCTAAAGAATCCAGGAGACTGAGGTGAAGCTTAGATACTCCAGACATGGGAGATAATCACAAAAATGCCCTGAATCTGGAGATGGAATGCTTTATGAGAATAGTAAGAAAGCCATTGTAACTGGATTGTGGAATATAAAAGGGGGAATAAGATTTAAGAAGACTAGAAGAGTATGAAGAAGTGGCGCTAGACTATGAAGGACTCAAAAAAAAAAAAAAAAAAGCCAAATAGGATTTTCATTTTGATTCTGAAAGTAACAGGGAGCCTCTGGAATTTGTTGACTAGAGGAGAGCGAATGGCACTTTAGGAAGATTATTTTGATATTTGAAAGGATGTTTCCCAACCAAATTAATGCAAGCTTAGGTAATTCTTTACTTGTGATTTAAAGTCTTCATATAATTGCCTGTACCTGTTCACGTTTTTGCCAGTACTGGTTTAGCATGTAGGTGATATCATCTGAATATGATTTTTTTTTCAATTGATTGAAATGTTCACATTGCCTAAGATCCCAGGAGTTGGCCCTTTAAAGTAAAATTTAGGGCTAAGGAGAGCCATTGTCTCTTTTCCTTCTTTCACTGATGTCTGGTCGCCAGAACCACTTCAAGCCACAGAAAGGATGTTTTCTTTTCCTGTTTTATTATATCTTCTGCTGCCAGTTCAAGAGTGAAGAATTGCATTTGTACATGAGATGATAGAAATGACCTTTGTTTTCCATGCTCCTGTGAGATAGCTGTCTTTCATTAGCACTTTTATTCGTAGTGAAGAACATCCGATGGTGGTGGTAGGGTATTAAAGCAGAAGAAATGTGGCCTGTGGCTCCCAAGAATTTGGTCATCTGGGGGTGCAGGGTGGGAGGCAGGCTTTCTGTGACTACCCTAATGAAGTTAAGTGAAAAGAGAGAAACATTTGGCAAACATGACAGGGAATGAAGATAAAGTCAGCTCCCTAGTGATGTTGTCAACAGTCTAAACTATGTTGATGAAAAATCTTGGGAGCTCCATACTCTCTGGTCATTTTATGAGAAGAAGTGTGAAAAACTTCATAAAGAGAGAATGTGACCACCCTGTTGGTGGGTGGACATTCTGTTGGTGAAACAAATTATGTAAGATCATCCACTTATGAAATGTGTTCACCCTTGTAGTCATATTTACATAGTCAAGTTACAGATGGAATGAATTCCTTAATATAGATATTTAAATCTTGGGAAATAATTGTGAAGGAAACAGATAATGCCTCATTAATCATTTTGTAGGCTGATTTTTATTTGGTGGATAAACTTAGTATACATTTTGATATTGGATGCATTTATTTTAAATTTTGCTTTTCTGATTTAGAATTTCTTATTTCATTTGTTAGGAATTATGTAAAAATGCTCTTCATCAGTTCAGTGGGACAAAGGTAATCCTTTTTCTCTCATGAGTGATTGAATTATTTTGCCAGAGATTCTTATTAACAATTTTTGCTGTACTTTATATCACTTCCATGACTTTGAACAAACTATTCCCCATAGCTGGAGTACAATCCTTCCTCACCTGCCTCCTACAATCCCCACTTTCCCGAATTTAAAGTTCTGTTTAAACATATTCTACGAGAGATCTTTCCTGATTGAAATTTGTTTATTCATAGAATGAAATTTGTCAACAATAGCTTCCACAATTTATGCTCAGTCAATTTTGAGTTAGAAATATAAATGAGCTATATTGATGACTAAAAATAGTTTTTGAAACTCTGTGAATGAATGTGCTAATTTGGGGGGCCATTTGAAGAGTCAGGCTCTTTATGGGGAGTAACAATTTCTTTTTCTATTTAGGTAGCCTAGATTAATCTGAGCTATCACAAGAGTATTTTGTTGTTGTTGTTAACAAAATTAATGCAGAATTCATCTTGAGTTACATCTAAATAGAATCATAATCAGACCTTTTAAGACCTTAAGGTATTTGGTTATCTTCTAGTCCAATCTACTCATTTTTCCAGATAAGCAAACCAGCCTAGAAAAATTAAGCACTTTGCTCAGGGCCACATAGTTCATTATGCAACACAGCATAATCAATGCAATCAATGCATCTTTCTCTTTTCATTCAAACACAGTCTGGAATATGTCTCTTCTGCCATGAGTTCAAGTATGGCTAAGATTAGCTCTGTGGCTCTTGGCAAGTCATGTCCCTTAACCTCTGTCTAAATAAGGACTATAATGGTATCTACCTTCTTGAGTTGTTGTGAGGGCAAAATGAGGCAATATTTGCCAAGAACTTTAAAAACCTTTAAGTACTATAGAAATGTTGATTGTAATGATAGCTATTATTATTTTCATTGCCATATAGAACTTGATTCTTTGTCATTTTGAGTGACTGTCACCTCACACTCAGTGTGTCTGAAATAAAGCTTAATTGGCTCTTCTAAATCTTGCTTTAAGTTTCCCTGTTTTTTTCTTTCTTTTTTTAAATTTAATTTTAATTTTAAAAATTTATTGGAATAAAACAAGCATTTCCATAATACAGTATAATAAAAAAAAATATGTTTGCATGTGAAACTGCAAATCTGCTATATATACAACTTATTTTTTCATTCAAATATATAATAGTTACAATGTAAATTTTCTTTCTTCTTCCCTTCCTCAGAAATGGCTACCATTAGACACAGACTCATATCTATATATGTAAAATTATTCTCTGCATACTTCTATTAGTTCTTTCTCTGGATATAGATAGCATCTTTCTTCATATGACCTTTATAGTTAATTTGGGTATTTATAATAATAAAATGACTTGGTTGCTCAAAGTTGTTCTTAAACAATTGCTGATTGCTGACATTGTATACAATGTTCTCATGGTTCTGCTCATTTCTATTTCATTTTGTTGATGGTGTATATGGCTGTCCTTCCAGTCTCTATAGTTTGAAATTTGGGGATTTTCTGTGATTTCCCTTTGCTTCCCTTGCCACATCCAATTAGTTGCAGAGTTCTTTTGAGTCTACTGCTACATTCTTCCACTCTTTTCTACCCCCTATTAGATGATCTCATTACCTCTTCTTTGTGGTAATAGCTTCCCAATTAATCTCCATTCTCACATCCAATCATTTAGTTGCCAAAACAATATAAATGTTCAGATCTGAACCATGTTACCTAGTGATTCAAATTCTTCAGTTGGCTCCTTTTACTCTTAGAATAAAGACTTTTTAGCCTGATATTTAGGTCTTTCTCCTAGTCCTCACTTGTTTCTCATCATTCTCTTTTTTCTTGTTCTGGCTAAATTGAACCATTCCTTGATCTTGAGATCGCATCATCTGCCCCTGTGATTCATTCAGGCTGTCCTGCATACTTGTAATACATTTTTCCCCCACATCTTTGTTTTCTAAAATCTTGTGCCAAGTTTCATGTCAAGCTTTGCTTTCTCCATGAATTGTTCCCTGCCCCCCACTATTTTCTCCTAAGTATTCTCTCTTTTCCTCATAACCCTAAAGTTCTATGCTTTTTCATCTTTGTATTTCAAGTGACTAACATAGTTAAATGCCGCATAATAAAAATCTAAGAGAATTTTGTTGAAATGCATTAACTTGATTTTAAATCTAACCTATTTAAATATCTTTTCAATTGTTTTGACAGATTGGATAGATTAGTATTGGATAAAGTACTCATCCTATAGTCAAGAAAACCTGAATTCAAATCCAACCTTAAGTACTTATTAGCTTCAGCCTCAGCTTCCTCAGCTATAAAATAAGAGACAATAATTGTGAGAATCAAATAAGATCATATTTGTTAAAGTGTTCAAACATTGTCTAGCACATAGTGGGTGCTTAATAAATGCTTACTCCATTCTGTTCCATTTATAGAGGGAATAGTTCTCACTGACTTAACTGTTGTGGTTTTATTTTAGGTTAACCAAACCCCTCTCATTTGCGGATTGTGTTGGAGATGAACTGCCATGGGGGTGGGAAGCAGCCTTTGACCACCAGATTGGTGTCTACTACATTGATCACATCAACAGTAAGTTTCTCATTTCTTTTAAAGCATCTACACCAAAGATTTGCTGTTCAAGATCTGTCTGGTTGTGTTGTCTCCATCTGATTCTCAACTAAATGCATTTTCTTTGTGCCTCACAGTTTTTCAAATGGGAGAGAAATTTCTCAATTGCAAAAAACAACAAAAATCATGTGCAACTTGAGAATAAGAAGTCATTGAGAAAGTAGATTCATTGTTTTCTGATAAGAGTAGACTTCTCCATTCCTCTGGTGTTAACTTTGCTGGTATGTAGGTTCATGACTTATTTTAGCCACATTTGATCTCTCAGTACTGTGGGGAATGGGGAGTAAATGACCTTTTCCTTCTCTTGAAGGTGTAACCTTACTGTCTCATAATAATTTACAACACTCTGAATTTCTCCTACTACTTCTCTGTGGGACTTTGAAAGTGCTTTGCTTGTAAGAGGCAAAAGAGACATTATCTTCTTTTTCCCCCAGGCCACCATAGCAGCCATTGTAAATGTGGTGATTGCTCCCTAGGAAAGAGCCATGTTCTCTTTTCTACTCTTTGCAGTTAATCTGTTTCTTCTTTTGCCACTTTTCCTGTAGCTTATGTAGCAGATAGATTTCTCATATCTTTCTGAAAGGATTTCATTAATGCAAGTATTTTGGGAATATATTTCATACTTCAAAAAAATCTCTTTGGCAAATTCTTATTATAAATCATTACATGACAATAGTATGATATCTTTATATTAGATGTACTTTAGAACAAGTGAAGTATTAGTCATTAATTTTTGCAGCTTCCCTTTGAGATTGGTAGTTGCTACTGTTTTTGTCAAACCTAAGAAAGGTTAGATTGATGACACTTATTAGTTTTTTGGTTTTTTTTAGAAAACCAAAAAGCTAAACATACAAAATATGTTTAAATACACTTGTACCAGTTATCATTTATAAAAACTCTCTCAGTAAGGGATATTTCTAAAGATGGCAGGTTTGATCTTTATAAACATGAATATTCATTTTCTCCTGTAATGAGAAAGGATCCAAAACTAATGAAATCATGCTTCACACATCTGAAAATCTGTAGTGGGTGAAGGTGTAGTTAGACAGGCCTAGTAATGAGAGAAGGCTTTGAATATCTTTGTGTGAGACTTTTGTAAAAGTTAAGTAGAGGTTAAGTTGAAGACTGCTCTTCCAGTAATTTCGACTAAAGAAAGGTGATGTGCTGAGGAAGCAATCAGAAATGAATAGTGAAATGTTCACATCAATCCAGTGGCAGGTAGGGAAGCAGAGAAGATTAGCTAGTAGGAAGTATTAAATGATGCAATTTCCTAATAAGTCAGCAGGTACACATGCAGCATCGTGAATCACTAATAGTTACAATGCAATAGTTTTCCAACTCTCAAATCATATAACTCTCAAGCATAGAGTGAAGTTGGGATGAAGGAGGGAAGTGGATTTGAATTATTGAAGTAAAGCTTTTAAAATAGACACATACAGGTAGTATTAATATTCCCTACTACCATTGTAGTAGGGTAACCCAGAGTATATTTGGAAGCCAACTTTAGTCATGTAGATGGTAAATAACAATTATTACAAATTGTTTCTAATATCTCTTTTTAATCAGCTCAAAAGAAATTCTGTTCACTTTATGGAAACTTCTACTTGAAAGATTTTTTGAAATTTATGAGTTTAAAACCAATCATAGTTTTTCAAAGAATCCAAAAGCTAGTTGTTTTAGTTCTGTTGTCATTTGTCTGTTTTTAGTTCCCGATTGTCTTCAAAAAGGAGTCAAACATTAAAGTTTTATGGTAGAAGAGACTAATTGTTTGGTTTTTGTTTGGTTGGTTGGTTGTTTTTTGTTTTTTTTAATTTTTATTTAATTTTATAATTATAACTTTTTTTTTTTTGACAGTACATATTCATGGGTAATTTTTTACAACATTATCCCTTGCACTTAGTTCTATTCAGATTTTTTCCCTTCCTCCCCCAACCCCCTCCCCCAGATGGCAGGCAGTCTTATACATGTTAAATATATTACAGTATATTCTAGATACAATATATGTATGTAGAACCGAATTTCTTGTTGTACAGGAAGAATTGGATTCAGAAGGTAAAAATAACAGTTTACACTCATTTCCCAGTGTTCCTTTTCTGGATGTAGCTGATTCTGTCCATCATTAATCAATTGGAATTGGATTAGCTCTTCTCTATGTTGAAGATATCCACTTCCATCAGCATACATCCTCGTACAGTATCATTGTTGAACTGTATAATGATCTTCTGGTTCTGCTCATTTCACTCAGCATCAGTTGATGTAAGTCTCTCCAAGTCTCTCTGTATTTCTCCTGTTGGTCATTTCTTATAGAACAATAATATTCCATAACATTCATATACCATAGTTTACCCAACCATTCTCCAATTGATGGACATCCATTCATTTTCCAGTTTCTAGCCACTATGAAAAGGGCTGCCACAAACATTTTGGCACATACAGGTCCCTTTCCCTTCTTTAGTATTTCCTTGGGGTATAAGCCCAGTAGTAGCGCGGCTGGGTCAAAGGGTATGCACATTTTGATAACTTTCTGGGCATAATTCCAGATTGCTCTCCAGAATGGTTGGATTCTTTCAAAACTCCACCAACAATGCATCAGTGTCCCAGTTTTCCCACAGCCCCTCCAACATTCATTGTTATTTGTTCCTGTCATCTTAGCCAATCTGACAGGTGTGTAGTGGTATCTCAGAGTTGTCTTAATTTGCGTTTCTCTGATCAATAGTGATTTGGAACACTCTTTCATATGAGTGGAAATAGTTTCAATTTCATCATCTGAAAATTGTCTGTTCATATCTTTTGACCATTTATCAGTTGGAGAATGGCTTGATTTGTTATAAATTAAAGTCAATTCTCTGTATATTTTGGAGATGAGGCCTTTATCAGAACCTTTAACTGTAAAAATGTTTTCCCAATTTGTTACTTCCCTTCTAATCTTGTTTGCATTAGTTTTGTTTGTGCAGAAACTTTTTAATTTGGTGTAATCAAAATGTTCTATTTTGTGATCAATAATGGTCTCTAGTTCTCCCTTGGACACAAACTCCTTCCTCCTCCACAAGTCTGAGAGGTAAACCATCCCATGTTCCTCCAATTTATTTATGATTTTGTTCTTTATGCCTAAATCTTGGACCCATTTTGATCTAATCTTAGTATGTGGTGTTAAATGTGGGTCCATGCCTAGTTTCTGCCATACTAATTTCCAGTTTTCCCAGCAGTTTTTGTCAAATAATGAATTCTTATCCCAAAATTTGGGATCTTTGGGTTTGTCAAACACTAGATTGCTATTTTTATTCACTATCTTGCCCTGTGAACCTAACCTATGCCACTGATCAACTAGTCTATTTCTTAGCCAATACCAAATGGTTTTGGTGACTGTTGCTTTATAATACAGTTCTAGATCAGGTACAGCTAGACCACCTTCACTTAATTTTTTTTTCATTACTTCCCTTGAAATTCTCGACCTTTTGTTGTTCCATATGAATTCTGTTGTTATTTTTTCTAGATTATTTAAATAGTTTCTTGGAAGTCTGATTGGTATAGTACTAAATAAATAGATTAATTTAGGGAGTATTGTCATCTTAATTATATTCGCTCGGCCTATCCAAGAGCACTGCATGTCTTTCCAATTATTTAAATCTGACTTTATTTTTGTGGCAAGTGTTTTGTAATTTTGCTCATATAATTCCTGACTCTCCTTTGGTAGATATATTCCCAAATATTTTATACTATCGACCGTTATTTTGAATGGAATTTCTCTTTGTATCTCTTGCTGTTGGATTGTGTTGTTAATGTATAAAAATGTTGAGGATTTATGTGGATGTTTGGTTGGATTTTTAATGTGATCTCCACTTCACTGTTTGATAAGATCTTTGATTTCTTTGTGGGGGATTCCTGTGATGTAGTGGAATGATCACTAGTTTTAGAATTAGAGTATTTGATTGGAATTCTAGCTTTGATAACTACTGCCCATGTGATCTCAATTAAGTCTTTTAACCTTTCGTGGTCCCATTGTCTTATTTTATGTTCCCTTCCATTGCTTTTATCTCTAAATGCTATGGTATCTCCATCTAGGCAACTTGAAATCACTCTATGCTTCCCTCAGCAGACTGTTTTATGTGAGTTGTTTGTGGTCAAACCTGTTATCTAAGGTTGTTATTTGTCCTTCATTTTTGAAGGGGACCATGACTTCAGGGAGATGATGCTGTGACATGCAAGTGACTTGGATTTCAGTGAGGGAGGGCTGTGCAAGGTCATCTGCCTCACTTTCCCATCCAGAGCCATCTGGGTTCAGTTGCCAGAGATAGATCCAAATGACTAGAGATGATCCGGATGCACTGGGAGACCTTGGCCTTTTTAAGTGCAGGTTTTCAACAAGTCTCAGTTTGACTGAGGAGGGGTCCACTCAGTGATTAAGGCTAGGAGACAATTGAGGCGTAGAATCTCCTCTTTCACCTAGTTCCCACCTTTCTCTTCTCCCCTCTCCTCCCTTTCCCCCCAAGAAAAATCTAAATAAATGAATGAATCTAGGAAGAGAAGACTAGATTTTCTGGTCTAAGCAGAAATGACTGCTATTTACCCCATATTGCAATCTGAGTCAATCAGGACCCGAACAATCATCAAATGGGGCTTGATCTAGGATCTGTTGGTGCCCAATTAGAATCAGTTTGGTTTTGCTTTAAGACCTGTTCCTGGAGAAAGAAATGTAGCCAATAGATTTTTGTTGATGAACCCATTCTTAACTTAGCTAGGCTAGTCCTCAGATGTAAGGCATAAAGTCTTTTTTCCCTTGTCCTAAAACACTTCCCAGTTGGGTTAAGACCAGACATTTTGCTTTGCTGAAGTATCTTTGAGAACCCAGTAAGAGCATATTTTGGGACCATCTCTGATAATTATGCTAAACTGAAGTTTTTTGAAGTAATTAAAGAATGGTAACATGCAAATGCATCTGGCTCCCTCTCCTATGAGTAAAATTACATTTATAACAAAAATATTTTCTCTATGTATTGTTGTAATGGAAGTAAAAGTTTTTATTCTCAAAGCTCCTTTGCCCTCCAGTCCTCCTCATCCTTGTCCTTTTGAAGCTGACCAGATAATTCAATTTTGTAATCTTTCTTCCCTAATTTTTTTCCCTTTTTTCTGTCTCCATCTCAGAGTAATTTTCAAGGCTATTTCCTTTTTTCTTTTTTTCTTTTTTCCCCTTTGTGAGCCCCTCTGGAGCCAGAGGAATTTTGGATTTGGATGGCAACTTTGTCCCTTAGTACCTGCGTGGTTTTGGGCAAGTCTCTTATTAACATCTCAGGATCCTAGTTTCCATATGTATTAGGGCATTGGACAGGTGAATAGGACAGGTGAAGATAGGCTATCCTGCCTTCCTAGTCTATTTCATATTGCTTATGTCATACTGACTACTTGTATATACTCTCTGCCATCCACACTGAATTAATTTCCTGTTTTTTTTAGTCTCTCCTCAAAGCACTTCTTCCTGACATGACCTGGGTGCCTGAAATGTATACATCCTCTAACATCTTCCTATTGCAATCATTGCCTTACATAAAGTACCACGTCCAATGTTTTTTGGATTTTTTTCCAATGCACCTGCTCATTCCTTTGTTTCCCCTTCCTTAACTTTTTGACTTTCCTATGTCCTCAGTACATCTTATATATGTACTTATACGAGCAAGTGTTTTCTTTCCTCTGATAGATTATAAAGTTCTTTCAAAATATTGTTTTTCATCTTTGTATGTTTGATATCTTGTGTACTGTGCTTCACATAGTAGGTTTGAATTTTTTTTCACAATTCACTTCTTAGGCTTTTTTTTTTTTTTTTCAGGAATTAAAATTCATTTTTATATATAAGTAATTAGAAAACAATTCATGTATAATATTTTTGAAAATAATTAGGAATGTATAAAACTTTTGGAGCTTTCATTTTGTCTTAGTGCATTAATAATATCCTAGTACCTTGATGGACTTGATGCACCCTAAAGTGTCCAAATTACATACAGCAAGTAGTTTCCTCACTTAAAAGAACCAGGTTCATTATCTCATTAATCTTCAAGACATTTCTGTAAAGCAGTTTAGAGAGCAAATGGTATTATCCTATTTTAACAGCTGGTATGCGCATATGCTATATCTGTGCATTACACAATTTCAGCATTTTTTCTTTTCTTTTTATGAAAGATGAGGGATTGAAATGTTTTGTTTATTAAAACTGTTTCTGTCTCATCTGGGTCAATACTCTAAGATTTGACCTTGAAAACTATAGTTGCTTAAAATGATACATTTATTGGCTTTTTTGTGGAATTTTTCCATATTTGGAGGCAAGAGCTTAACAGCAGTTGTGAAGTGTTTTTCTAAGGTTTTGACTTTACCATTGGTAATGGAAAATAATCATTTTGAAGTAAAGCTTAAAGATGGAATCTTTTAAAATTAATTAATATACCTCAGTTTCTTTATTTGCAAGCAAACATAGGTTTAGCAGTAGAAGGGACTTTAGGGATCCAGTGCAATCCCCTCATTTTACAAATGAAGCTTATAATAAAGGATTTATCCAATGTCCCATAAATAAAAGTAAGTGGTGGAACTAGTATTTGCCACATTCTGGTCTGTTGACTCTACATTTAGTCCTCTGTCCACCTTAAGGAACTCTAAATTCCCTTATGATGATATAACAATTATTTTAAAGTGATAGAAAGAGCTCAACTCTGTGTTTGGAGTCTAGAAATATGTGAGTTTGAAATTCACCTCTCATCTTAGCCATATGACCATGGAGAACTCATTGAACATTGTCTGTGCTTCTGTAAAACAGAAATACACATGGAGTATGTCACTTGGGAAGTCCAAACATTGTGATTCTGAAGCTCAAATGAGATAAAACATGTAAAACATTTTGTAAATCTCTCTCTCATATGCATAGATATTTATGCATGTGTGTGTGTGTATGAACTTTCACCTGATGAAAATTGCTGTGCTTTGGAGGTGAAGGAGAAGAATCTTTTTTTTTTTTTTTTTTTAATTTTTTATTATTATATATATATATTTTATAATATTATCCCTTGTATTCATTTTTCCAAATTATCCCCCCCTCCCTCTATTCCCTCCCCCCGATGACAGGCAGTCCCATACATTTTACATGTGTTACAATATAGTCTAGGTACAATACATGTGTGTGAATATCATTTTCTTGTTGCACAATAAACATTAGAATCCGAAGGTACATGCAACCTGGGCAGACAGATATTAGTGCTAACAATTTACATTCACTTCCCAGTGTTTCTTCTCTGGGTGTAGCTACCTCTGTCCATCATTGATCAACTGGAAGTGAGTTGGATCTTCTTTATGTTGAAGATTTCCACTTCCATCAGAATACATCCACATACAGTATTGTTGTTGAAGTGTATAGTGATCTTCTGGTTCTGCTCATTTCACTCAGCATCAGTTGGTTTAAGTCTCTCCAGGCCTCTCTGTATTCCTCCTGCTGGTCATTTCTTACAGAGCAATAATATTCCATAACCTTCATATACCACAATTTACCCAACCATTCTCCAACTGATGGACATCCATTCATCTTCCAGTTTCTAGCTACAACAAAAAGAGCTGCCACAAACATTTTGGCACATACAGGTCTCTTTCCGCTCTTTAGTATTTCTTTGGGATATAATCCCAGTAGTAGCGTTGCTGGGTCAAAGGGTATGCACAGTTTGATAACTTTTTGGGGCATAGTTCCAAATTGCTCTCCAGAATGGCTGGATTCTTTCACAACTCCACCAACAATGTATCAGTGTCCCAGTTTCCCCACATCCCCTCCAACATTCATCATTATTTGTTCCTGTCATCTTAGCCAATCTGACAGGTGTGTAGTGGTATCTCAGAGTGGTCTTAATTTGCATTTCTCTGATCAGTAGTGATTTGGAACACTCTTTCATGTGAGTGGAAATAGTTTCAATTTCTTCCTCTGAGAATTGTCTGTTCATATCCTTTGACCATTTATCAATTGGAGAATGGTTCGGTTTCTTATAAATTAGGGTCAGTTCTCTATATATTTTGGAAATGAGACCTTTGTCAGAACCTTTGTTTTTAAAAATATTTTCCCAATTTGTTACTTCCCTTCTAATCTTGTTTGCATTAGTATTATTTGTACAGAAACTTTTTAGTTTGATGTAATCAAAATCTTCTATTTTGTGATCAATAATGATCTCTAGTTCAAGGAGAAGAATCTTGATACATTTTTAAAGTTTTCTATTCTCTTCTCAATGCTTCTTTTTTAGAGTTGCTCAAATATTTTCCCTAATACATGGAATACTTATTGCTGATACAATAAATTCCATATTCCTTTGCTCAGGATTAGAGATCTTCCACAGTCTTTTATCATCCTGCTTTTTCAGCTTGGCTTAATACTGTTTCTTTCTATGTGTATTGCATTCCAGATAACTAAATTAAACTATTCCCTGTCAATGAACAGAAATCCCTAGTACCTCAAATATTCTCCTTTTTCCACTTTGCCTGTCAAATCTCTTATTCCCCCTTAAAAGCTGGCCCGTGTCCAAAATTCATATGTCCCACATCCTTCAAATTTATTGATAATAATCTTTCATGGTTCTCAACACCATGTTTTTCAGTCAGAAACAGAAATGAATTAATGTTAAAAAAGAGGTATTGCCACTTGCTTTGCTGCTATGATTCTAAGGACCTTGGGACCATCTGACTTTCATCTGAAAACTTCCATCTGCATTGTCTTCCCTCTTCTCCATTAGAATGTGAGCCCCTTGAGGGTAGAGACGATTTTACTTTGCTATTTTATTAGTTCATGTTCATTCATTTTTTCAGTTGTATCAGACTCTATGGACTATCCTTGGCACAGGTTCTAGAGTGGTTTGCCATTTCTTTCTCCAGGTCATTGAAGATGATGACATATGAGGCAGATGGGGTTAAAGGAACTGCCCAGGGTCACACAGATAGTAAGTTCTGAGGCCAGATTTGAACTCAGAAAGATGAGTCTTCCTGACTCCAAGCCTGGCACTTAATCCACTGTGCTACCTGACTGCCCTATTTATGTCTCAAGCATTTAATGCAGTGCTTTGCAATGATAATGATGATGCTAGTGATAATTAATTAATTAGTTACTATTTAAATAACCATCTGTAATCTCTTTAGATACTACTTTATTTAATACTCAAAACAATTCTATGAAGTAGATGCTAGTTGTGCTCAATGTTCAAATGAGCAAACTGAAAGAGTTGGTTAGAAAATGTCTGAAGGAGGATTGCATTTAGGTCTTTCTGATTTCATACCCAGCGTTCTATCCAGTGTGCCACATAACCATGGATATGATATGTGCCTAATAAATTCTCCTCTATCCTCTCTTTACTCCTCCCTTCCTCCCTTTCTCCTTCCCTTCTTCCTTCCTTCCTTCCTCCCTCTCTCCTTCTTCCCTTCCCTCTTCTTCCCTCTCTCCCTCCTTTCCATTCCATTCTCTTTTTCTTCTTTCCCTTGGATTTTTTTGAAGTGATTTATTTCATAACTCAGTAACTGATTACCCTGCATTTATGTGTATTTTTCTACAGAAAGAGTATCATGGCATTGGAAGCAGTGATAGTGAAATGTATGTTCTGACAAAACTGATGAAGCTAGAGAGCTTACGATCTCTGACAAAGGAGTGAGTTCACACACTGATAAAACGACAGATCCTTGAAATATTGAAATGGGAAGCATTGTGTTTTATAGCTAACTTTGTATGTCTTTGATTTTATTAGACTTTAAGTTCTCTGAGGACAGGGACTGTGTCTGGTCTAAACTTTGTATCTCCCCACCACATAACATTGGGTTCTGTGTGCACACACCCTAAATGCTTAAAAGATGTTCACTGAATTGAATGAATTTCTAGATGGAATATCTTGTTTTATAAACTCTTTTTTTTTTTTTAAGTCCTTTTGCAGCAGCTAGGTGGCGCAGTGGATAGAGTACCAGCCCTCAGGAGGACCCGAGTTTAAATGTGGTCTCAGACACTTAAACACTTCCTAGCTGGGTGACCCTGGGCAAGTCACTTAACCCCAATTGCGGGGGGGGGGGGGGGGAGCAGGGAAGAGGTAGTCCTTTTCTGTTTTTAATTCAATAAGCTAACCTAGCTTGTGTAATATAATATAAGCAATAAATTTTAGTTTTCTCTGGAGTTTTTCTTAGATTCCTAGTCTAGTTTTTGTGATTCTTCCCTCTCCCTAGGCACCCTTAATTAGCCCAAGGGATGCCATGTATTGCTGTTACTGTGTTTCTACCAGCTTTCAAGTTGTTTTTGAAGGAAAGATAGGCAAGTTTTGTTAAAATAGCATCTAAAAGACTGATAAAGCATTTGAAATTTTAATAAAAGTGAAATTTTAGAAGAGAAATTTGAGACTTCTGGATTCTATTTTTTCTTTCCTTTGGTAAAGAGAGGCACCCATCAGAGCTATTTTAATTCTAATTCTCTTTATGGATATGAGCATTGTACAGCTGGCAAAATATAAAATTGGGGTTTCAATGTTAAATTTAAAACATGATGAAATCCTCTTATTTCAGACTGACTTCAAGTTCCTTTTTGGGATAACCTTCCTCTTCCCACCCCCATCTCCCAGCTTCTTAATGGGGAAAAGCCAGATTGGGGGTGGGGAGTACACTTGAGATCTTATGAGAGTTGGGCCTCTGTAAATCTTGAAAGCATTATAAAGTGCGGTATTAAAAAGAACAAATTATAATTAAATGTTTCTTAATTGATACAACATATGCATTGATCCTTTTGACTACATTATTTAAGCATGGCCTTTTAGAGAAGGCCATTGAACATTAGACAATGCTGGCATCTTTCCAATATATATATACAGCCCATGTGGAGTCAAGTTTCAGAAGTAATAGAAAACAAAAGGAATGTGTTTTGAATACTGGTGCTTCAGTTCTCAAGGATAATTCTGCAGCACAATTTTAAAAACACAAAGACTGTACGTATAGTATTTATAGAATGTCATTGGGTACTGTTAACTTTCTTTGAGGTTAGCTGAAACAACTAATTTCACTTATTTCCTTTCTTATTTTAAGAAGAAAATCAAAGACAAATTTTCTATTATAACTTAAGATAACAAGTTAGAACAGATAGGAGAACCTTAGAAATCACCTAGTCCCAGCTTTCTCATTTTATGGAAGGGAAAAGTGGTCAACTGGCTTACTAAAATCAGTCACATAGTGTGTTAAAGGACAGAGCCTAAATTATAAAAGTGAAATGGAACTCATGTTAGTGGATAAATTGAGAGTGAGGGGACAACAGGGAGAGAGTGTAGGACAAAATTCTGTGATATTAGGTGGTATAGTATGGGGAATGATGCAGTAACAGACTGAGAAAAAGATGTCAGATGGAAAAGAAAAGAGAGGAGAAATGTTCAAGAATAGAAGGTGGTCACCAGTGTTAGATTCAACAGAGAGGTAAAAAAGGTTGAAGATTGGGGAAAAGACATCACATTTAGCAATTAACAGATAATTGATAATTTTGGAGAGAACAGTTCTGGTGAATGATAGGATAAGAGAATGCAGGGTTAAAGAAATGAGAGGGAGGGAATGGAGACTATAAGTTCCCACCTCCCTCCAGAACTTGGGGTTAAAAAAGGAAGGTAAAGTGGAGAATGATTGTCTGAGGGATTACTGGGGTCAGGAGGGTTTTTTATGGTTTGGGGAGATCCAGACGTCTTTTTTTTAGGTAATGGGGAAGAAACTGTTAGATTGGTAGAGATTGATGAAATTTAGAAGGAGAGAGGATAATTTGGAGGGCAATCTATCAAAGTACACAGGAAAGGATAGGAATCTGGGGCCTTGTTGGACCTCTTCATCAGAAATTAGAAGGAAGATGAGAGAATAGGTGGTTTTGAGATTACAAGAAGACAAAACTTAGGTGATTGAGCCTTATTTTCTCCCTAATCAATCAACAAACATTTTACAAAGTACCTTCTCTGTGGCAAGCATTGTGTTAAGAGCTGGGAAGCAAAATATGGGATGAGATCTTCTGAGAAGGTAGATGATATCCTGGGAAGCTTGAGGAGAGAAGACAAAGTTTGGAATGGCTGTGTTAGTGGAGAGTATGATAGAGAATCAAGTGGAAAGGAATAAAAAAATTGCTTTGTGTCCTGCAGCGTCAGCCCAGTTAAGATTAAATAGTATAAATTTGTAGTGAACTCATTTAGTTCAATGACTTCCTCCAACACTGTTCAATATAAGAGAAAGGTGGAGGGAAGTGCATGGTGGGAATAGTTCAAGACCAAACAGCAAGGGGACAAGGGGCATAGAATTAGACATTAAAAAGCAGTTCAAAGTACTTGTTGTTCAGTCATGTCTGACTTCATGATCATATTCATAAGAACTCGTGGAATACTAAGTTCCCATGAAGCATTTTCCTTATAATAGTGATCTTGTTTTCTCGGAAATGGTGTTGAAGTGTTTTCCATTTCTTCAGCTTGCTTTACCGATGAAACTGGGACAAGCAGGTGAAGTGACTTTAAGTCCAGGTTGATACAGCTTGTATCTGAAGCCAGATTTGAACTCAGGAAACTGGGTCTTCTTGACCCCAGGTCTGGAGCTGTATCACCTAGATTTTTTGAAGTGTTAAGGTCAAATTAATTGTAGAGTCAAGTTGGGGAAGAGAAGAAATAAAGCTAGAACAGGATAATGGCATGGACAGTTCTAAGGGTTGCAGGACACTTGAAATCATGATGAGAATATAGAATAAACTTAAGAGGAATGAGGCACAGGAAGAGATGGAGCGATAAAAGGTTATAGTCACAAAAAAAATTCAGAATTATGAAAGTAGAATACTTATGGGTCATGGAAGAAGAACAAAGGTATGACTGTCCCTGTGGTTGGCTCTGTGGTGGAAGGAGGTAGGGGGTCATGGAAATTGAGCATGCATTGCGGATATGATGAAAAAGTAAATTAATCCAAATGAGGTCATTTAAAAAATTCATATTGGTGATATCTATCCTTCCGGATAGGAAGAAAATTAGGTAAGCTTGAGATTAGTTCTAAACTGGGATACATTTCCCCAGCCTAATGTTTGTCATTTGTTGTGAGCTCTGATAGTTTATTCCTATATTTAAACTTCACATTCATAAGAACTTGTGGAATAGTGAATTCCCATGAGGAATGGGGATGTTTACACATTATTCATTGTGTTACTACAGCTACTAATGTAGTATCGACAACATTCAAATCCTTTTGCCTTAAAATAGAGTGATTTCTTTGTGCTGTCACATTTTAATACCTTCATGATAACATACTTTCTTTGAGTATTTACTTTAAGTAAAGTCTTCATAGATCATTCAGCAAATGTATCCATTTGGTGGAGATAAAAGAACATTGTTTGGGAAGTCTTTTTCAAAGATACTTTTAAAAACCCTGTTTTGTAATTCCTGTATGAATTGTGCAAAATATTTCATAAAATGTAAACATCCCTTACCGAGATTCTTACTGAGATAGCCCATGGTATTTTTTTTTTCCTGAGGCTGGGGTTAAGTGACTTGCCCAGGGTCACACAGCTAGGAAGTGTTAAGTCAGATTTGAACTCGGGTCCTCCTGAATTCAGGGCTGGTGCACTGCGCCACCTAGCTGCCCCCCTGCCCATGGTATTTAAGAGTCTAGTGGAGTATTTCTGCTGATCTATCCCAAATCCTCAAAGAGAGTATTTTTGGGACAAGGTCCCATTAGAACCTAGCCTGAACTAAATAATTTATCTTCAGTAAATTTGGATATGAGTTGAAATTGACTTTAATAAATTAAGTGGCATAGTAACTAAGTTATGCCAATTCAGAATTGAAGCTATGTAATTATATTGTCTAGAAAGCACAGGTGCTCTTTGCTCAGCCCCAGGATTGTCCACACTTCTAAGATCATCTGCAATGATGCTGTCTGCAAAGGCTTAATCCTGTGCAAAGTAATCTCTCTTGTTTTCTCGTCTTTAGCCTTATTTTTGGACATTGGATAGCCATACTCATTCTATATCTGGGTAATTAAAAAATTTTTATATGCATTGATTTTATAATGAAAAAAGCATGCTTACTTGCTTTAAAGAAGATTCCCTTTTCTTTTCTTTAATATGAAGGAGCATGTAATGGGCTTGACCAGGTTAAACAGGTAAAACAGTGGCTTGGACCCTGCAAAGCCACTTGTGTGCAGAATAGTAATCTAGGCCTGAAAAAAGGCTTTCTAGCATAAAGTCAGTTTAGTGTTGAGATTTGATCTACTTCTGCCTTGTGCCCTTTGAAGTCAGGCTGGGTCTGGCCTAACCTATCCTAAAACAAAGCATTAAGGCATGCCATATTCTCCACACTAGTTCTAAAGAGTCTTTGTTGCTGGCCACAGTGCTTAAATACTTAAGTATTTAAATACTAAAATGCCTTAAATAGATAATAATGAAATGGCAAGCAAAATGAAAGTCTCCTATAAATTGATTTTTTTATGTTATTTTAAACTTAAATGACAAGTTATGTCATAGTTTATCCAGTGAGTCAATCAGCAAGCACTCGTTAAGCACCTGCTGTGTTGCCAGTAGTAATGACACAAAGAAAGAGAAAAGGCAGCCCCTGCCGAGGAGAAGGACATGATCCAGTATGTATGTGGGGAAAAAGAAGAGGGAGATCAATGTGTAAACAGCTATATCCAAACGAGATATTTACAGAATAAGTGGAGCATGGTCTCAGAGAAAAAAACCAAGGTTAAGAAGAACTGGGAAAGACTTGTTTCAGAATGTAGCAACGGAAAATAAGCGTATAGAAATTGAGAGCTATAGTAGACTGAGATTTATGATGTGGATTTCTGGCACTGTCAGCATTATTTGCCTACCTTTGCTTCATAACCATAAATTTTAAATTTGCTGTGCTTCCTATGAGACATGGGGGGGGGGGGGGGAGAGACAGAGAGAATATGTATGTGTGTTGAAGAGGTTAAAGTATGCTTATATAGAAATAAATAATTTCTAGTTGAATACTGTAGGCATTACCAAAGAGTGTTTGCTTAAGTGAGAATATATTTTTGCTTGGCAGGAGTTAGACTCATTCATGCCTCTTTAGTAGTTGAGGGCCTAACCTCTTTTGATAGAGGATTGCTGAGAAATCATCACCAAATTTGTGTTTGCCATTGTTCAGACCAATACCATTTTTGTAGAAGCCAGATTGGTTCCAAGAGCAACAACCAGCCCAAATACTGTAGAATCTATCTTAATCCAAAAGACTCTAGAGATATTTAGCTTTCTTTTGTGTTCTGGACCTCATCTGGCAATCCAGGGAAGTTTATGACCCCATTTTAGAACAATGATTTTAAATGTATAAAATACATATAATTTCAAAGAAAATATATCATATAGAAACAGAAATACTTTAAGAATCTCTTCTCCAGAGGGCTAGCCTAGTTGAAGATTTATCCTTTTGGGCATCTGAATAAAACTCGTTCTATTATTTTAGTCCTTGGACAGTCCTCAGAACCCTAATGAATTATTTTATACCTATTTCTTTTGCTGATTTTTCCTTTATCTTCAACTTTTGCATTCTTCTTAAAGTAAAAAAAATCATGACTGATTTGGTTTACAGTAAAGTTGCCGTGAGGATGGGAAAAGAGGACATTGTCCCCATGGATCCCAATCTCCTTTTGTTTTTTCCTTAATTATGGCCTATTTCAACAGTTCTCCCTTCAAAACGGACATACTTGTATGTCTTTCTTTTTCCTCCCCTTCTTTCTTTCTGTTTTGAGCTTCTCCCCAAATCTCTTTCTTTTACTTCTGAACTTTGTTAAGAGTTGTAGCAACTTTGTTTTTTCCTCCTTTTTATAGCACTACGTTGTCATTCTTGATTTCTCCACTTCTGAACAAGAGATCCTTGGATCACGTCATTTGGCTACATTCTCTGTCCTTGTAGTTCTGTGAATTGTATAATTATTTCTATTTGCAGTACCAAGAAAAGAATTTAAATACTCAAAAACAGTAGCTATTGAAACACTAGAATAATTATTATATATTCTTTTCACCTGTTTTATACTATATGCATATTTGGTATAATAGTCCAAAAGACACCATTTAGGGATCTTTACCCTCTCTTTTAATAATGTCTTTGTTTCCCATGTTTAGTTATCAACTCTGTGCCCATGATTTACATATACATATGTGTATGTGCACATATTTATGTATGTGTTATAGTATGTTAATATAGTATAATTACATATACATGTAATTATATACAAATATGTATTTGTGCTGACAAACACACATATGATGTGAGCTCTGAAACCAGTTATTCTCTTCCCTTATGAGGAAATGCTAAAAGGATCCCATTTTGCTATTATCAGCTATAATCGGTAATTAGGTCAGCTTACCCAGACTATCTTATTACTATAATTAACATAGTCATAACGTGAACTCCATCAACTATCTTTGCACATAAAAAAGGAAAGTAGTTCTCCAAGACTACCATGGTCCCAACATTTCAATATATATCCTTGTCGCTCTCAAGATCCCACCTTTATTTTTCCTTCTTCCCTCTAAACTATGTCATTTTCTCCAAAAGCATGTTGCACAATTATCTTGTGAATAAAGGCAAAGAGAATGCCATTGTGATTTTGTCACATGCACTTTACCCTTTAAATCAGGAATCACTTTCTTGACCTTCATCTCCTTCTCTCTCCCTCTCTCTCTTTTTCTTTTTCTCTCTCTGTCTCTGTCTCTCTCTCTCACACACACACACAGACACTTGTGTGTGTGTATGTGTGTATATATATATATATATTTATCCTATCATCCATTTATTATCTGTACTGCTGGAGAAACTGATAGAGATAAAGATTAGAGAACAATTTAATAATTTATTTGAAAGGGAGAGATTTACTGGTACCAAATGGATCCATGGTTTGATCCCAGGGCTGAATGAGACTATAGTCTCAAAGAATCCAGCAGTGAATGTCAGATACAAAGATTCTTTTAAAGGGTTACAAGAACTATGATATAATGGGGGGTAGTACCTGGATGGGGATGACCTAATGGGAGGAGGTACTTAGGATGACATAATGGGAGGTACTGGAGAGGCTCCTGATATTCTTACGAAGTCTAGGATGGATAAAGACCTTTATCCCATCAAACATAGGGAATGACTATAGCTTAAGGTCTAAGATATAAGACCTTTAATCTAACATTAAGAAGGAATGGTTATAACCTGGGGCAGAGTAACTGAATAGGACAATTAGGGAAACTGGGTCAGGACTTTAAAAGGGAACTGTGGCACAACAAATCTATCTGTAATCTGTAATTCCAAGAGAGAACCATGGAGAAGAATTGGATTAAAGCATGCTATTTTCACTTTTTTCATTATTGTTGTTTGCTTGGGTTTTTTTTTCCTTTTCCTTTCTCTTCTTTTCCCTTTTTTTCCCTGATATTTTTGCACAGCATGACAGATATGGAAATAGGTTTAGAATTGCACATGTTTAACTTGTGTTGCTTGCTGTTTGGGGGAGATGGGAAAGAGGAAGAGAGAGAGAAAAATCTGGAACTCAACATTTTGTAAAGGTGAATATTGAAAACTATCTTTGCATGTATTTGGAAAAATAAAATAGTATTAAAATACCAGCCAAAGACTTATCCAGCCTTTGCTTAAAGACTTACAAAGAGAAGGAATCCATTATCTTTCAAGACAATCCATTCCACTTTTTAGTTTAATATTAGTAAAACATTAGTAATTCATTTCGGTTTTGGTTTTGTCCTTTTGCTCTTAGCTTCTTCTGTTGAACTTGTGTTAAATTCTACTCTGTAACTAGAATTATGAAATTTTGGAGCTTGAAGAAGCATTTGGGATAAAACTGATTACAATTCAACAAATATTTTTAAATGTGTTTTTATATTCTGTAATAAATGCTGGGCATCAAAGGATAGAAGCTTTATTCCAATGAGAGCTCATTTTATTAATGAGGGAATAGAGTCTGAGAAGCTGTGTCTTTGCTAAAGTAACATAGCTACTTAATGGAAGAGCAGGAATTAAAATCAGATCTTTTCATTTTAAGATTAGTGTACTTTCTCTACAAAGTACTGCTTTCCCAAATATTCTAACTGGGTATTGTAGATCTACATTTAGAAGAGTCACAATTATAGTTCATTAAAGTCACTTGAAACTCTCCTCCTTAGTGGAATGTTGGCATCATCGTTAAATCATTTAGATTTTAACCCAATAAGCATGTTTCCACAATCATGGTTTGTATACGGTGGTTTGCTATAAAGTCTTTTACTTTCTGCTAATTATTATTAATGTTTCTTTAAAGATCTGTCATTTCATCAGCACGATCAATCTGTTATTTCATTCAATTTCTCTGTTCATTCTTGAGTCTTTCTGAATTTCTGTGACCTAAAAAAAAAAAAATCATCACTTGTCAACCATGTCCCTAGAGATAGAGGCTATTCCTCTAACTTAATGAAGGTTTAGTATTTGTGAGGTTCAGGATACCAGTAGTTCAGTACTAGAAAACAAGGAAACATTATTATTGAAGGAACATATTTATAATAAAGAGGAACAGTTAGGAAGGATGAAAACAAAACAGGTTTCAAGTGGAATGAGGTACTCCAAACCAGATGAATATGGCAGACTTTTATGGGGCTCATATTTGAGTTGAACAGGACTATTCATGGGAGAGGGGAGCAAGGAACTTAGAGCTTGGGATTGTTGCTGATTCGTACTATTTGCTGAGTTGGATGGTTAGGGGTAGGTGTAGGATAGGTATGGGGGTAGGTAAGGGGAATACTCCTGAGAAATTCATTACTAATTGGTATTCAGATTCCCTGCTTCTATTACTGCTACACTCCAATAGCATTACTCAGGACTTTTTTGTTAAGTAGAGTAAGGAAGTTGCTACAGTTATTAGGTCCTCCTATGAACGATATACATCCCGTGGTTGGAGCTTTTAAACTTGAACAGGTCCCGCTATAGACTTGTGCTATAATAAATAAGTCCTGGCTTTACAAACCCAAGGTTGACTTCTGTGGCCTGATGAGACATCAGAGTAGGTGTAATTCAGAAGGTGTAGGGCATTTAATCTTGCAAAAAAATTTTTAAATGGGATAGACACTGAGAAGAATGGAAAGACCAATAGATTTGAAGTCAGACTATGAGTTTGAATTCATACCTGTATATTTTGGGGCAAGTCACAACCCCTCTGGCCCTTAGTTCCATATCTTTAAAATGGGAAAGGGGGCTTGGACTAGATGGCCCTGAAGGATCCTTCCTTCCTGAAGTCATGATCCTCTGAAATAATTTGCTGCCACCATTGTTATTAGGCAAGTTGTCTCAGAGGTTCACACTTGGTAGCATGATTTTATCAGTTCTTATGGTGAGAAAACAATACCTCACTGGCCTCCCTTTGCTGTTTGTATCTGAGTCTTTTGTATCATAATTCCCAAGGAACATTGGAACATTTAATGAAAAGCCTTTGGGACTATTTTAATTGGTTGTTGTCATAATAGTGTTTTCCCTTAGCAGTTTGGTTATAGGCTGGATTCATTTTGAAGTAGCTTTCCAATTTCAGACTCTGTCAGTTGGTATTCCAATTAGTTCTTTATGTTCTTCAGATATTTAGAGCTGGAAGCCACCTTTAAGTAATAGCCCTTTATTTTGGAAAGGATGCCAGGACCACTAATAGCTTTACCCAGCTGGGCTTTGAATCTGGTTTTCTAATTTGAAATCTAGTGTGCTATTCATCAAGCTCTGATGCCTTTCCATTTTTTTTCTACTCTACTAAGAATTAATTTCATGATCACCGTACTTGTAATTGTTCAGTAGTTTCAGTTGTGTCTGACTCTTCATGACCCTATTTGGGGTTTTCTTGGCAGAGATACTGGAGTGGTTTGGCATTTCCTTCTCCAGCCCATTTTACTGATGAGGAACCTGAGGCAAACAGAGTTTTAGTGACTTGGCCAAGGTCCCACAGCTAGTAAGTATCCAGTTACATTTGATCTCAAGTCTTCCTGACTTCAGGTCTGGCACTCCATGCACCACACTGCCTTATCACCATGCATCCTTTTTCAAATCCCTAGGAAGACACTAGTCACTCTCTGAGTCAGTAAATACTTATTAAGCACCTACTATGGTGCTAAACCCTAGAGACACGGAGACCAAAAAATAAATACAAGTTAAAAATCAATATCAATGCAAGTTAAATTTCAGTGAAGAGGGGTGGACGTTGTGGACATCAGTAAAGGATACGTGCAGATGTCTCAAACAAAATTCTGTAGAAATCATAAAATTTTAGAGGTGGAAATGAGAGAAATGGGAGTCCATTCCAGGTATGGGGAATGACACAGATTGCCAAGTATTCTTCAGTTTAGCGGATTTGCTACATCTCCCCTTGTCCAAATACCACCAAAAATACCTGTCATCTTTTGTCTGCCAACCTGGTGTGATAAGACTTTTCGAGCTCATTTAGGCTGGTTTTTGAATGACACACATGATCTGTAAAATCAGGGTATACTTTGGAATTCTTTTATACTTCATAGGGCTCTTGCTTTGCTGATACTTTTTTGAGAAAAGTAAGGTTACCTCCTTAACCCATCAAGGTAGTAGAAGAAGACTTTAGTGGAAGTACTGTGTATTTCCATATTGGGAAAAGTAGTGAAGAAGGGAAGATGGTTTATGAAAATATCATATATTCAAATAATTTCTAATAATTTTTTCATGGTGAAATAATTTTTTATTACTGTTTGAGTATGCCAGTATCAACCAATTGTGACAAGAATCAAAACAAATAAATGAAACACACTCATAGAACTCTTGATTTTCGTTTGCTTAGCCATTCATTCTACTAGCTCAGAAAACAATTTGCATAACTCAGAACTTTGCTTATTGACAGCATACTGTTTGTAAGCAGAATTGGAGTTCCCAAGCTATATGTTTCATCTTAGCTGTTTTACATAGATAATAATTGTCATTAATATTGCACAAATTTATTTTATAACTGCTGTGTGTGAGATATCAAAGCCCCAATAGATCTAACATCTGAATGTTAGTTCAAGGACCTAGAATTATTTTTGTATTTGTTTGTTTATTTCAGGGCTTTTGAGCGAGCATTTAAAAATTATTTTAATTACACTTTTAAAATTAATAGTCATTTTCTACCAACCCTTCAGAAAAAAAGTAAATCAAAGCAAAATCCTTGTAACAAATATGCATAGTCAAGCAAAACAAATTCCCATTTTGACCACGTCCAAAAATGGATGTTTCTGCATATTTAGAGTTTAAAATATATTTGTACTTATGGTACATAGGCACACGTAAATACATTTATTTTTTTATAGACATATGTGTATATCTCCAAATATGCATTTATCTGTTTACATCTACATAAATGCAAATATTTTTAAAACTCTCAATATCCAAAAACACATACACACATCTTTTTTGCTTTGCTCTGTTCTAGTCCATCGTTTTGAATTTCTGTTTTGGTAGCTGCTCCTAGGATATCCATATTCCTTTACTCTTCTACCTCTGTCAGCCAGTAATCTTGAGTTCGTCTCTGTTAGTACTTCTGCTATGCCCTGCCCTTCCAAATTGCTAGCTCTCCTTTGCAATTCCTCCATGACTGTTGGTTTTTATAGCTGCTTAAAGGAAGGACTTAGACTTTTCTAAATCCTTGTATTTGTTTCCAGTCCCTATCAAAGCATCAGTTTAAGTTGTAAGTCTTGCTTAAATGCTGATATTTCCTTCAGTGTGACTCTAATTTTTATGGGCATATCTCTCAGCTTTTATGTGCCTCAATTTTCATATCTGTAAAATGGGGATCACAATGATACCTTCCTCACAGGGATGTTTTGAAGATCAAATCTTTTTAAAAAATCAAACTTTAAAGCACTTTAAAACAGCTTCAAAGCTGTTTGTGGCTGTTGATTAGTTGACTGACTTACTGGTATTCCTATTGTGACTCCCCCCTTTCCCTCAATCACCTGCTACAATGTTTACCTGTGCTGGCCTTGACTTCCTTGATCTGACCTTTCTACCTGCTTCTACCTGCTTCTGACCCTCATTTTGTGCAGTACTGAAATGGATGAGACAGCTTTATCATTATTTTTTCTGGGTTTCAGATATTTGGTAGAATTTTCTTGGCAGTTCTGTGCTTCTGTAACATTGCCATCTTTATTGGCTCCCTGACTTTTATTTTTTATATCACATTTCTGTCTAGATAAGCACTCTCATCCTCATCTCCTTCCCTACCCCCACACTACATATAGGGAAGAACTATCTGCCATAGTGGCTATCTTATATTTTCTACAATCTCTACTCACAGTCTTTACCTCTCTACCAAGAGGAGAAAAATGTACAGAAGGATGGAGATTTAGCTCCAGAAGAGATCTTGGAGTTCATTATCCCTTCTTATTCAGATAAGGAAACTAAGTCCTAAGAGATTACATGACTTATTGAAGGTCACACAAGGTAGTAAGTAACACAGTGGTCATGCAGATCTGGGGTCCCTGGCTCCAAATCCAGTTATCTCTCTCCACCACCCATCACCCCCTGCTACCTGTTCTCCAGAGGGAGGATTGATTATATCATTGCTTTTAATCTTAGTTCATATACTTTGTGTTGTTTTCATTTGAATAGTATTGTAGTTATTGTAGGGTTTGTGGACCATCTAAAAAATTATTGCTCTGATGTCTCAATGTAGTATGGATGTGACTGTGGATTCTGGAAGCTTATGCCTGTGCCCACAAACACTGGGAGTCTACCAGAGTCTGTTTTCTGAAGACCATTTTACATAAATATGAAGCAGCATATCATCAGTAGTCTGGCCACCTGGTAAAGAAATATTTTCAGCTTCAGCAATCTGTGAAGCATAGAAAAATAAAAAAATAATTCTTGGTCAGTCAGTCAGTGTGGCCCTTTTCCTATGATAGTACAATTTTGGGAAGGGAAGGATTGGAGAAAATGCTAAAAATCACAGTTTTTTTATACTGTAAACTTGGATTTAACTGTTAGTACTAAATGTAAGATTCTTTTCTAGTGATAACAAATAGACATATTGCTCTTGGATATAAAATATATTAATTTTTATACTCTTGCTAAATAATGTTAGGATGTTAGGATTTAATTGATGTTAGGAAAAATTAAAAGAAAAAAGGGACCCCAGAAGTTGAGAAGAATAGATGGAAGCAGTGAGCATGAGCTTAGACAGACTTAGGAAAGATAAAGAAGGATAGAAGGACCTGGCATTCTGTAGTTCATAAGAGTCAAAAAGAATTGGACACGATTGAATGACTGAACAGCAACAAATAATCCAACACATAGTTTAGATGGATAGGAACTGGGCTTATAGTTGAGAAAAGGAAGAAGTTTGCTTTTGAGAAGCACTTTTACTGACCTCAAGTATTCCATAACAGCAAAGATCTATCTTTCCAATACAATTACTTTGCTAGTTTCGTGAGTTGACTGATATCTAGAACACCAATACCCCCAAAGAACTAAAAATGGGCATTGCACAAAGGCAGTTGGGAACTTCAAAGAACAAGTATCTTTATACTTTCTTATACATTATACTTTATACATTCTTTAATATCCTTTTTTTTTTTTTAAACATTATGGCAACTCTATAGTTTCATTTTTTGTTATTTCTTTCTTTGCCTCCAATTGATATATTGAATATATGATAGAAATATATAGCACAATTTATATAGACACAGACCATCTCTTAAATAAGATTTTTCAAAATATAATGATTTTATATAGTAAAATCTTTGATCAGGAACTAATATGGACTGGTCACATAGCTGATGAAAAGCCCTGAAATCCATGGAATTTTTTTTTTTTTTAAATTTCATGTCAGAGGAATAATACTGACAATGATAGTGAACAGTGATAGAGAACAAACAGTAGTCTGTGAAGCATTTTATATATTTCATCTCATTTAATCCTCTCTACAATGACCGATGGATATAGATGCTGTCGTCATTCTCATTTTATAAATGAGAGAAACTGGTCCTCAGAGAAGCTTCAATGACTTGTGAAAGTGTCACACTACTTGTGAGGGTTTGAGATAGGACTCAAACTCAAGGGAATTGATTAATTCCATAACTCTAAGACAGCATTCTGGTAATTTTATGTTAGAATAAAATTCATCGAAGATTCTACCATAGACAGTAGTACAGTATACAGAAATCTTAAGGGAAGGAGGAAGGAATAAATATTTATTAAGTGCCTACTATGTGCCAGGCACTGTGTTAAGTATTTTACAAATATCTTATCTGATTTTGGGGAGGATATAGGCACACAAGATGAGGTGTTCTATTATTGGAAAGATCTGTATGTGAAATAATGGATTCTTTGAAATATATACTTTTTTGGGGGGAAGGGGGAGGAAAAAATAGCTACTTCTCATAGGTTGAATATCATTAGTACTCTTCTACCAGTACTAGCAAAAGTGGTTTTAGTATAAATGAAATTAAAATTAATTTTGTTAGATAGATTGGGGAATTTCATTAATGCTCCATGATATAATTGGGTGTTGTCATCACGGTCTCAGGGGTTCATCTAGTGCATTTTAGGGTAGGTTAATAGTGGGGAAGGACAGCTAAAATACCTTTTATCTCATATTTTGTTTCTTTTCCCTTCTCAGTGAAGGTGTAGTATATTAAGTATGGGTTATAAGACTTGCTAGCTAATGTACTTAGAATAAGACTGAAGATGTTTCGGAATATTTAAACTGCCTGTCTTGACAGTGTTTCATTACAACTGCTCATTATGAAGTCTGTCATTTGGTGCCATACATGAATTGAGACAATCAGCAAAAATCCTTCTCAGAGGAAATACTTAGTGTATAGAGAAAGACATGTTTAACTAAGTTAAATGGGTTGCTGCTTTCAATTTACAAGATAATAAGAAAAACAAAAGAAATAATAAAACATGCTAGAGTCAAAAGTTTGGAATATATCCAATATATTTGAAAAAGAAAAATCTGGCCTATAAGTATGTACCTGATATGAGTGAGAAATCCCAGAGTTCATGAAGGTAAAAAGAATTTAGATGATAAGAGTACAGATAAATTCTTAATTCCCTAAAGGCTCAATCAATCTATCAGCTAACCAACATTATATTAAATTCAATTGATCTTTATTACTTGTGAATTCTACATTTGTGAATTGACAATTTATTTGCAATCTCAAAATCAATACTCTGGGTCATTCATGGAGAGGTTAAAAGATTTGAGTCACCTGCAATCCAGCAAGGTGAAGATCTGCCTTGTTTAAGTTCTCATACTGTAAACAGGTGTCCTTTTCATGATGTATTTAGTGTCAAGGTTTTATTTTGTTTTGTTTTCGCTTTGTAGTGATTTTGCTATTTAAGATGGCCCCCAAGTATAGTGCTATAGTGCTTTCTAGTATTCCTACGCTGGAGGAGATTGTGATATGCCTAAAGAGAAATACACGTATGGTAAGCTTTGTTTCAGCCAGAGTTTTAGTGCTATTGGTCATGACTTCCTTGTTAACAAAGCAACAATATGGTACATTCAGAACAAGGAAGAGGAAATTCACCAATCTGTACCTGAAGCCACTCAAGAAAGTGCTAAAAATAATAGTGGAACAAGAGAATGGCTGAGATCTAGTGCTGCATTTCTTTTAGGAGCAATGGTCCAGCATTCACTAATTCACTAAGTGTTTTCTGTGACTCGCAAATATGTTGTCTTTGCCCATTAGAATTGTAAAGCTTCTTAAGGCTGGGACTTTTTTCTTACTTGCATCAACCAACATTTAGCACAATTTCTTGCTTATGGTAGGTGATTAATAAATGTTTATTGAATTGAATTGAATGATGAGAAAGAACTGTGCCTACTATATTCTAGGCACTATGCTAGGTCTTGCTTATGGACAAAAGTGAGACATTCCTTTCCTTCAAAGACCCCATATGATACAAAAGTGGACGAAGGATGGGAAACTAGTGGAAATGGGTGAAAATAAAGTAGTTGAAGTAGTTGTTTGCCAAAATTAATTTTTACCAAAAGTTTTAAAGCCTTTTAACAATTGCCTTTGCAGAAACCACACAGATAGAAGATCCCAGAAAACAATGGAGGAGAGAGCAAGAGAGAATGCTAAAAGATTACCTTATGGTAGCCCAAGATGCTCTCAGCACACAGAAGGAATTGTACCATGTGAAAGAGAAAAGGCTTGCTCTGGCTCTCGATGAATACATGCGATTAAATGATGCTTACAAGGAGAAGTCCAGTTCCCGCACAAGCTGTAAGTATACAGTCTAATTTGATTATTCAGGAGCTTGTACTCCAAATAAAAAAAGGGAAACTTGCATACGTAAGTTTCTTCAGGATCTCAGGTAGAGTTTTTATTTCCTACTCCAAGTAGGAAAGACCCACAGGAGAGGAAAATGTGCCCCAGATTTCTCATTAATCTTCTCCAGTACCAGCACAAGTTCTTGCTATTTTTAGGTCAGGTTTTTCTGTTTTGTAGATCATATGTGCCATTTCTGACTTCATCCTTTTCCTTTTCTTGACTATCATTTGGGCCATTTCTCTGCTAATTAGTTTCTCTGCAAAAAAAGAGAGGCAAAACAAAAGAGAGTTTTAGTTATTCATGGCAACAACTCTAGCAAGCGAGCACACACACACACACACACACACACACACACACACACACACACAGAAAGAGCTTATAGAGTTGTGTTGTTGAGATTATTGATCACAGTGAGACTTGTTTCCCCAAAGATTTTATTTACCTTGTTCCATTTATTATTTTGAATAGACCCTAGAGCAAAGATCTTAGTTTTTTAAATGTACTGTATCAATTTGGCCAGTCCAGTGAAATAATATTTTTAAATGGATAAAGTAGAATACACAGGTTTACAAAGTAAGACAATTAACAAAGTAACTTTTTTTTTTTTTTTTTTTAAAGTTTACAGACTCCAGGTTAAGAACATTTGATCTAGCGTTTTAAAAGTATTTTAGACAGATGGATGTAAGCATGCTTTATTAAAAAAGAAAACTACTTGGATAATCTAAGTCTTGGAAGAACTGAATCTGGGGTGTATTCTCTTAAGTGAAGAGGAGTCAGTAAAACTGGAAAATTTATGGCTTCCTAATAATATTCCTTTTGTCCTTTTATGAAATTTTTCTTTTAATTAAAGGGTAATTAAATTATGGTTGGATCATGAGTTTTCATATTTATTTTCTGAGTAAGGAATGTAAAAAGGAAATTAATAGGCATATTACTTGAAGTCATTTTCTAGGACCATAGTTTCTTTTTCTTTTTTCATTTTCTTTTCTTTTCTTTTCTTTTCTTTTCTTTTCTTTTCTTTTCTTTTCTTTTCTTTTCTTTTCTTTTCTTTTCTTTTTTTTTTTTTTTAAATTTCTATTATAGCTTTTTATTTACAAGATATATGCTTGGTAATTTTACAGATTTATAATTGCCAAGACTTTTGTTCCAATTCTTCCCCTTCTTCCCCCCACTCCCCTCCCCCAGAGGGCAGGTTGATCCATACATGTTACTTATGTTAAGGTATAAATTAAATACTATATATGTATACATGTCCAAACAGTTATTTTGCTGTACAAAAAGAATCGGACTTTGAAATAGTGTACCATTAGCCTGTGAAGGAAATCCAAAATGTAGGTGGACAAAAATAGAGGGATTGGGAGTTCTATGTGGTGGTTCATAGTCATCTCCCAGAGTTCTTTCACTGGGTGTAATTGGTTCAGTTCATTACTGCTCTATTGGAACTGATTTGAGGACCATAGTTTCATTGGGGGGGATGGGTTGGGAGGATGCTGAGGAGGAGAGAGCATATACTACTTTTATAGATGCAGACCATGCTTATACAATTTTATGAGTCACTCTGACCAAATAACTCCTCCTCCCACCTCCCCTTTGGTATTTCTCCAGATTCAGCTAGGCTGGTCCTCAGATGAAACAAGACTAGTTCTCTGAGACCTTCTTAGCTGCGTAGAGTATTAACTTCAGTGGAATAAATGTAAAAAGTAATTATCACTTCTATCCCATGATGAGGCATCAGATAGGTATCCCTGTTGGAGGTATAAAATAGATGGATCATAGAAATGATTATGGGATTTAAAGGTTAATTTTTTTTTTTCTTTCAAAAGTATTTTCAGGATCTTCATCCAGCACTAAATATGACCCTGATATTCTGAAGGCAGAGATCTCCACTACACGGTTAAGGGTAAGAATATTTCATATTGCTTATTCATATCATAGAATATACAATGCTGAAAGGGACATCATCTCAATTCCAAAGTAGGAATCTCTACTATATTATCTCTCAGAGATCTTCCTGTATCTGTCTACAGTTAATGAAGGGCACTTACTACCTCATAAAACAGATCATTTAGACTTGGGACAGTTTTAATTAATTTAGCTATTCTTTATATTAAGCTAACATTTACCTTTATGTAACAATTATCATTGATAAGTCTTCACATCTCTTTTTGAAGCTACACAGAAAGAGCCTTCTTCCACATTTTAACTATTGTGTGTCACTTCTTCAACTCCCTCACTCTTATTTTCTCTGAGCTGTGAATGTCCAGCTCACCATGCTATTAGACCTTCAAACTATTCTGGTTGCTTTAATCCTATTTCAGTTGCCAATTTCCTGCTAAAATGTCGCAACATAGGATTCCAGATGTCTGAATAATGCAATGTCTGTAGTAAAATGACTGCCTCCTTTCATTTTGCCACTACTTCTGTTAAAATGAACAGTGAGATGCTGCATGTGACAGACTCATTGCACGTGGCTCATATTGAGCTTATGATCAACAAAATCCTTAGCTAGATCTTAAAAAAAAAAAAAATCCAAAACATGAACATTAATGAAGTATATATCTCCTATTCTTGAGTTTTATTATTGTTTGCTTTTTTTAATTATGAAAATTATTTCTTGTTATTTTCCCTTGATAATAAAGACAAGACTCTAGAGACATAAAAACTCATGTTGAAAACAACAATTGTTGTTTTGCTCATTTCAGTCATGTCCAGTTTGAGCCCATTTGAGATGTGGTTTGCCATTTCCTTCTCCAGCTGGGAAAACTGAAGCAAAGTGGGTAAAGTGACTTGCCAGGGTCACACAGCTAGTAAATTTGAGCCTTGGACTTCTTGGCTCCAGACCCAATGCTCTATCCACTGCACTACCTAGCTGGTCTTGCAAAGAACCAATTGATGAACTCTAAAGATTTCAGAATAGAGAGGCCAACCTAAGCATACTAGCTCCTGACTCCCATGGAGTTTCATGTCTTTGATTGCCTTCATTAGTTAGGAAAAGGGAGAGGTGGCAATAGCAGTGAACACATGGGTATTGAATCCTTTTCTAATGCTGATGATTACAAATCAATATTATTTCCAAGACTGGATGGATTAGGCACTGTGGGAGGGAAGAAAAACTAGCTAGTTAGTATTGTGTCCCCAATTGTTCTTCCTCAAAGACTAAAATGCTCTCGTCATCTCCCTTTTGTACTCTTCTTGGGGGTCTGTACTCTGTTTTGGGAATCTCTCATAGTCACTGATAACCAGACATAGCTCCAATTTAGTGATATATCTTCTTACCCCTTAAGCCTGAGACACTTCTGCTGGGGAGCTATAGTGAATAGAGCACTGGGCTTGGAATCAAGTAAGATTAAGTTTCACTTCAGATATTTACTGACTCTTGGAGAAATCAGCCTCAGTTTCCTCAGCTGTAAAATGGAGATCATAATAGTACTCTCCTTGGGTTGTTATAAGAATTAAATGGGATAGTTGTAAAGTACTTAGCACAATGCCTGGCACATAGTAGACACTTAATAAATGTTTATTCTTTTCCTCCTCCCAACCCCCCTCAGGCATAAAGTCCTTAGCTACCAATGGTATAGAACAACTATGTCATACTCAAATAGAAATGAAGGCCATTAGTCCTCATATAAGGATCCCTGTGGGACAACTTCAGCTTCTGAATGGGCTCTAATTTTGAAATTGAAACTACTTTAAAAAATTTTTTCCTAAAAATATTTTGTTTTTTGCAACATAATCACCACCCCTTCTCATATGCAATTACACTTTCCCTTAGAAATATAAAGTTCAGTAAGATCTTTTCAGCACAGAAATCATCAGGACCTGAAAGAATGTTGTAATAGAGAAGAACCATCTAGTCCAACTGCCTCATTTTTTTTCAGAGAAGGAAACTGAGACCCAGAGAGGCCTCAGAGAGTTTAAGTGACTTTTTTAAGGTCACATAGATGCTAAGTGCCTGAGTTAGTATTTGAACCCAACAGCACAGTGGATAAAATATTGGGCCTGAAATTAGGAAGATTAATGTTTCTGAGTTCAAATCTGGCTTCAGATACTTGCTAGTTGTGTAACACTGGGCAAATCACCTAATCTTGTTTGCCTCAGATCTTCATCTTTTATAAAATAAGCTGGAGAAGAAAATAGCAACCACCCCAATACTTTGCCAAGAAAACCCAAAAATGGTCACAAAGAGTTGAACATAAATGAAAATGACTGAACAAAACCATAATCTTGAGGTTCAGAGCCAGCACTTTTTTCACTGCTCTTTCTTTGAAAATACAAATATCTTAAATGATGATAAAGTTAGTCTTGAGCAGGTCATCTTAACATGAGACTATGTAATGGTAAAGAAAAAAAAGACTATATATATATACACATACATACATACACATATATATGTATATGTACACACACATAATATGTATATGTATACACATATAACTATATTTTAGTGTAATTGATTTCCTTTGTAATCACATGTAGTTTATCTTGTAAGTTTTAAAATCATTTTGAGGAAACATTAGGTTTTACCAGACTGCCAAAAAGAGCCATCACACAAAAAATGTTAAGAACTGCCCTGGAGTGTCATACTCACTTTTACCTCTCATTCCTTTTCCTTACATCCCTCCTGAAAAGAAAAATGTTGTTCTTTTTAGAGTTGTCATTTAGCACCAATATTAATTATGGCTTTTGATCTTATTTCTGTTCCCTAGTATCCTATACAGTTATAATATCACTGGAACATAAATATGTTGTTTTCTTCATATACTTTTCTTGTTCCATGCCAGTTTCTATTAATCTTTCTACGTTCTATGTTCCTTATGTTATTGTGACTAATATTAAATTGTGGATTTATGCTATTTTTTAATATTCATCATTAATTATATGCCACTTCTTACATTGTTTGTCAGACAGTTTTCTATGCAGCTGCAATGATTGTTTTTAAACATTATGCTGTATCATTCTCTTATGATCATTGGGATTTTTCATAAGAGTTATGTTTTTATCTCCTTCCTTTCTTCTTGATCCCTATTTCATTTTAGGATATTTATGCATGAGACTATTTTTTCTCCAATTTTTTGTAGGGAAAAATTAACCTTTGGTCTGTTGCTAAGGGAGAAGTACATATGGGAAGAATATTCTTTTATTTTTATTACTATAACATTTCATTAAATACTTTTACTTGAAGTAAGTCTCCCCTCACTTCCTTAGTAAAATTTAACACAATGATGGAGACCTGTAAGCTATGATTTGGAAAGGATTCCAACCCACAGAAACCTACAGCCAAATATATCTTTCTGTGGATTGTTGGGTAAAAGAGGCTTCAGGCACTACATTAAAATATTCCTTCCCTTCTGTATCTCTTCTTTGATCTTCTTCAGGCAGTGTAGTACAATAGAACTTTGGACTTTGTCAAGATAGAGACTTAGTTTCCAATACGGACTTCTACATATACTATTTAAAAATCAGTTCCTTCATCTGTAAATTTTTAGTATCTGTAAAAGAAGAGTACAAAATAATTTTTATTCTACCTTCATGAATATAGAAATAGTAGATATGAGCCTGGAATCATGGTATAGGAAATAGGAAGAGAAGTTGGGAATATATTTGAAGGGCTAAAAAAGACAAAAGATGTAATGTACAAAGGCAGAAGTTGGGGTGTTAGAATGGAAAATCAAGTGAGAAGAACAGAAGTTCGGAGATCAAGAATGGTCTGATTGCTTTCATTCCAACGTAGCCAAGACGTTAATTTAGACTATAGGTGTCTCTTAAGAAAACTATCACCTATTTTCATTACCCTTTGAAATATTGATTAGACACAATATGAAACTTTTTTTTTATCAACTTGATAAGTGTTGCTCTGAACTAAATAGTTCAACTATGGAGAAATTACTTTACTACCATGCTCCTATTTATTTATTTATTTATTCATTCATTCATTCATTCATTCATTCATTTATTTATTTTAACTATAATAGATGTGGCCAGAGGAATATTGTCCAAGGTTTAAGAATTATCCAACTAAGAATAATAGCTCTTCAAAAAAGCAAAAAATAGGTCAAATACAAAGCATCTTATAATCTATTTTGCTGGTTTTGCTTTGAATTTTAATATTGTCTTTTTTGCTGCTTATTTTAAGAGTTCAGAATAGCTTTTTAATCATAGGGTCAGGACCCTCACTTTCTTCAAGTTTTTTCAATATGCTGGAATTATGCAGGGAGGAATTTCCTTCATTGACCAGATCAAAAAAAAAAAATTTATCATTTTTTTATCATTTGGGCTTTTATTCCATATTTTCATATAAATGCATAATCTACCCTGTTGTTTTTCAGATTATATCCTGACATTCCTAAATCCTGTGAAAATGGTATTTCAAGGCCCCAGAGTACAAAACTAGGGGTAATCAGTCGCTGGTAGTTGGAGAAGGGCAGTGTAGAATTTGGAACTTGTTCAGAAATGGAATGGACTAGGGAGGAAATAAGCTGCTAGTGGCTAGAGGTCTTTGAATGGAGGGAAGAATACTTGTTAGGAATATTATACAGAGAAGTCATGCTTCAGGAGGTTGGAGTAGATATCTTGGGAATCCCTTCCAATTCTGAGAATTTCACTTACTTTAACAAACCTTATTTTACTGATTGAAAAACTAAGTCTATCTATTGTACGAATCTCCACACACAAGAAAATGATCTCAATGTAAATACTTTGTTCTTAATGGAAGTTATTTATACAAATCATTATATAAATGGGCAAGTATAGAGAAGGCACAGTTTTTATTTTTTATTTTTTTTTCCATTCTCAGTGTTCACATCATTGTTTTTGGCTGGAGAAGATATCTTAAACTCAATATATTTGAAATTGGACTCATTATCTTTATCCCTAAACCCTCACTTGTTCCCCACTATTGATGTCCCGTTCAGGTCAAGGACACCACCTCCCAATCACCTAGGCTTCCAATCAACCTAAGTTTCAGTCTTAACTCTTCCTCTCAACATCCTTCCTCTCCTTTGCCCTCTCTCCAGTCATTTGCTAAGTCCTGTAAATTGTCATTTCTACTTGATTATGATCTCTCATATGTGCATCTTCTTTCCTATGCTGCTATTATTACCCTTGTGCAGGCCCTCATCATCTCATGTTTGAACTATTGCTATACTATTCTGCTTGATCTTTCTCCTTCAGTCCATTGATTTTCCTCAAGTATAGCTTTGACCCGGTTAACCCCCTTATTCATTTAACTATAGTAACATTCTATTACTTCCAGGTTCAGACATAAAAATCCCCTTCCTGCCTTTTTAGACTTCTTATCTTTTACTCTCCACATACTCCATGATCCCTTGGTACTGGCCTTCTTGTCATTCTTCAAACAATTCTCCCAGTTCTGGTCATTTTCACTGACTCTCCTCTATGCCATGAATTCTTTCTCTCATTGTCATTTCCTTACTTTCCTTATTTCTAGTGTCAGTTAAAATCCCTTTCTGCAAGAGATCTTTCTAGATTCCCTTTAATGCCTATTGCTATTTTGTGGAAATTATGCTTTTTTTATCCATTTATTTATTTTTACACAGCATCCTCACAGGCAGAACTATGTCTTAAAAAGACAGGTAAGCTCTATCCTGGAGAAAAATGAAGTCTATAAGAAGGCACAAGAACTTTATTCTACTAGAAACTAGCACTAGAACTGGGAAAAACTTTTTTATGTAGGGATTGTTCTAGTCTTAGGGAGATCTTTCACTGCAATGTGCCTTCATTTCCTACTGAAAAGTGATGTATTTTTAGATATGTTTCAGTTCGGTTTTCTTACAAGTCCCGTGGGTTCATAGTCCTTGCGTAGGAGTTTTAGCTGTGGATCTATATGAATGTAAAAGTATCTAGACCTTTGAAACTAACAGTGAGGTTGTGTTTTTTCATTAAATAATTCTGAACCTTAGAGATATTTACCTATTCACCTCTTTCATAAAAATAAGAAAACTTAGTTAAACTATTTCTGGTCATATATGCATCTTTTCCTTTTTTTTTAAATGTACGAATTGGCCATACTCTGCCAGATACTATTACTGTATCCCACGCTGTTTGATCTGTTTGATTCTTTGGAACTTATGGATGGTTTTCTGACTCTGATATTCAGAAGTAATTACAAATCATAGAATCTCAGCGTTTAGAGGAACTTCAGAGGTCACTTAGTTCCAGCCATACATGAACAGAAAACCTATCTATAATACATCAGACAAATAATAGTCCAATTCAACTTTTACGTGAGAACCCTGAGAGAACACAGGACCTCTCAGGGCAGCCCATTCTACTTTGCAGTAGCTCAGATTGTTGGGAACTTTTTCTTTATGTGAAGCCTAAATTTACTTACCTACAGTTTTGAGTCCCCTTGGGTGCTTAAAGTGTAAAATACTAAACATTGATATGGAAATACATATTTGTAAATATTTAATTATCTCTTACTATTTGAAGCATACAGAGCTCATTCTCCCATATCTTTGAAGGGCTGTGTGTTAGCTTTGTTCATTTGCCTGGGGTAAAAGAGGGGTAAGATAGGGAAAAGTAGTGAAGTCTATCATTGCCAGTATTTCTATTGTGGGCCAGGTGGAAAGCTTTAACTAACACAACTACATGTTTATAACAAAGTAAAGGAGAATGAGACAGCAAATCCAAAGGACAAAAATTGTAGTACATGTATGTAATAATTTGTTATTACAAATGAGGGGGGATATGGCTGCTAAAACACTTCTTGATCTGAAAGGTTTAGATTTCTTTGGGTTGTGGGTGTTGGAATGCCCTGGCACTTAATTGAGGCAATGCTAGAGGCAGAGAGGTGGAGATGCACACAAATCTCCAACTTCCAACACTGAATTTTAGGTTCTGAATGTAGCAGAAGGGTCAAAAGACATTGACCTAGGCTGTAGAGATAGAGGTCAAAGAAAATGATCACATTTCCTTTCTAATTCATTAGGTAATTGAGGAGTTAATTAGGACATTAGACTAAGGAATATATAGAAAAGATAAACATTAAATTTGGGATTCACTGAGATATTTCCTTTAGATTTTAAATTCCTTGAAGATAGGGACTTGTATCCTTAGAATTTAGCATTGTACTTGCCACTTAGTAGGCACTTCATAAATGTTTATTGATTAATATCATTTACTTAATAGTGAGGTTCTTTCAGTGTTTTAAGAATGAGCTTAATGAATTGTTTTATAAGAGAAAATCAACCCAATAAAATTAAAGAAAAATTCAAAACTTTTTTAACCTTGGGATTTCATTGTATGTGCCTGAAGTACCAGGTGAGATACTACAAATACTCATGTAGATAGCAGTTTTTTCTCTTAGAGAGTTGCCTGAGGTTCTGAAAGGGTATGTATGACTAGCCCTGAGGTAAGATGGGAACCCTGGTCTTTCAGTCTTTGAGGCCAGCTCTCTATGGCCACTTCATCATGCTGCTTTTCACAATTGTTTATATAACTCCACTTTACTTTCTGAGTTTTTGCTAAAGTATATTTTGATTTTTCATGTAATTGTAATCAAAGGGTACTCCTAGTATGTTCCTCTTTTTACATTTAAAAATATTGATTCATTCGAATGTTTGTTATTTGTCATTTTAATATCTTATATATTTTTCCTTAGTTTTGTACCATGATTTAAGTAGCCATTCACCTATTGTTAAGCATTTGTGGTTTTTCTAATATTTTCTTATTTTGCAAACATTGTTGTTTGTACAAATAATTTTCCCCTCTTCCATATATTTTCTTGGAATATAATCTTCAAATTAGAATTTACTGAATCAAAAGCTATGCAAATCATTATGTAGTCATTACATATTGCCAGATTGCTCTTCAGAAAAATTCAGCCAGAAATCTAAAAGTATGTTTGTGTTGCTCAAGGCTTACTCACACTATTTAAAAATTATTTTTATGGGGCAGCTAGGTGGCGCAGTGGATAGAGCACCAGCCTTGAATTCAATTGACCTGAGTTCAAATTTGGTCTCAGACACTTAACACTTCCCAGCTGTGTGACCCTGGGCAAGTCACTTAACCCCAGCGGGGGTGGGGTGGGGGGTATTTTTATTTACTTTGTTTGGTTATTGGGTGTACAGTGGCATCTTACAGCTGCTTTAATTGAAATATTGATAAACTATTAATGAAACTGCATTTTGCCATGTGATAATTTGCTCTGTGTGTGTGTGTGTGTGTATGAATACACATATACTTAGGCAATTAAAGTGTGCATGTATATGTGTGTGTATATATGTATATATACACACATACATACATGTACTCATTCCACTTTTATTATTCATTGAATAGAGTCTGGATAAGATCTTATTTTATTAAGTTATTTTATTATATTATAAGCTTTTATCAGTTATATCATTTCTCTGATACGTTGTTTTCCTTATGAAGTGTGTTGACATTTCATCACATAAATGTTTTTGTTTTAAAATACTCCACATCTTTTTCCTAATACCTTCCATTTCTTCACATGTCACAAATACATGCTATTCTGTATAGTTCCATGATTTTTTTGAGATGAAATTAAAATTTTGTTTAAACCTTTGGCCCATCTGGAATTTACATTTGTTTTCCTTAAAGAAAACTTTGAGGATGTAAGGAAGTTTGGTGTTGAGGCGTTTTTTTGGTAGCACATAAGAATAGACAAGGGAAGGATGTCTTTGGACTAGCAAGTTGACAGTTGCCCTTTTTTGACTTGCTTAAGGAGACCCCTGAAAGACAAGTTAGGAAATGGGGAAAAGTGGAGTTAGTCATTAGTCAAATGCCATTTTGCTCATTATCGTTTTAATGTTGCTTTGTGAACTCTTAGGTCAACTCTTCTCTACTAAGGCAGCCTGTCTTGTAAATCTAGGACTGGTACCTTTTCCTTCCTTTTTTCTTTCCTCTTTTTTTCTCTTTTTCCATTCTTTTTCCTTTGTTTAAAATAAGACTCATCATCACTGAAACTGCAGGAGGTCTCAGAGTTCTTATGAACTTCTGTCATATGTGTCATATATAATCACTTTACCTTTATATCTGGCAAAAATAACTTTGAAATAAATTTTAAATGTCAATTTATTTTATGAAGTCATTGGAGAAAGAAGTATATTCCCAGAGGCAAAGAACATGTCTTTCTGGCACAGACCCACTCTAGCTATTAATATTGTGATGCTTCAGAAGCTTGTCTATAAAATTAGCTGATGAACTACAGCTGATTAAAATTAGATGCTTTGGAGAAAACATTAGGATGAAGATATTTCTCTGTGATAGAGCCACTTCTAGGCTATTTTGCAAGTAAGTTTTCACTTTGGAAGGAAGAGTTAATACATTTTGGAACTAAGCATTTTATTGTTTCTTGCTAATCACTCTTTTGACTATAATTTTTGCTTTGACATAGTAATCCTGGAGTACACGATCCTGTCTAGATATTTACTTGCCTTTTATAACTAAACTTTAAAAAACGGTTGAACAGAAACAATACTAAGGGAACTATCATTGTTTCCACATCAGCCTCCCATGACCTGAAGTTTTTACTTACATGCTTTATGGTGTCCTACAGAAGTTGGGCACTTAATAATGCACTGGACAAGTAGGGAAGCTTAAGAATAGTAGTCCAAATTAGGGGAGAGAGGTACATGATAGTACAGTGGTTCATAGAGAGAAGATGGCTTGATTCTGAATGATTTCTGTTACATTCTCATGTTCATTTTTCTCATGTTCATTTTTCCATTCATTAATGTGATGTGTGAACTGCAACTGTGCTGTAATAAATAGAAAACTGGCCTGGGAGTCAGGAAGATCTTGTATGAGTCATTAAGTCATTTAGTCATTTTTATCTCTTGGGGGAATTAATTAAGCACATGAAGCTTCTAACACCACTCCCTCTTTTTAAAGTTTCTACATATTGTATGTAAACAAGACTACTGAAGTCAATTAACCATATCAGAAAGTTGGTTCACAATATACTTTTTTTTTTCTCATTAGGATTTTGTTTTTCCAAATACATGTAAATATCATTTTCAATATTTATTTTTGTAAGACACTGGGTTTTTTGGTTTTTGTTTTTGTTTTCTGAGGCTGGGGTTAAGTGACTTGCCCAGGGTCACACAGCTAGGTGTTAAGTGTCTGAGTTCACATTTGAACTCAGGTCCTCCTGAATTCAGGGCTGGTGCTCTATCCACTGTACCACCTAGCTACCCCCAAGACACACACTGGTTTTCAAATTTTTTATTTCTCCCTCACCTCTCCTCCTCCCCAAGACCACAAGCAATCTGATATGTTAAACATATGCAGTCATTTTAAGCATATTTTCATATGTGTCATGTCAAGACACTTTTAAAGACTAAAAGTTCCATATATATACTAGACTTCCTCAGTGGAGTATGATTCTTCACATGGAAGTTTTCCGTATAGAAGAAATCATAGATCTGGTTCCTTCCACAAAAATCTGTTGTAGATGGCAGCTTGCTTCTTGCTCTCCTTCCGTACTAATTACTTTCTTTCTCTCAGTGACTCCTTCTCTCCTGTCCAGTCCCTCAAAAGCAAGTGTTTTCCAAGTTGCTGTCCATGACCCACTTTTCTTTCAGTCTCATTTTACTTCTATAATTTCTGCCAGCACTTATATAGAGATGAATTCAAATCTGTCTCTAGCCCTATCCTGCCCTGCCTTTAGAACTTGAAATGTGAATATTCTGCTTCTTACTGAACATGTCCACCTGAAGCTAACCAGAAACCATCACCAGAAATTGACTAGATGCCTAAGCAAGCCAGGGTCTCCTTTTGAGTTCATTTTTACCTAGTTTCCCATACTTGAAGCCTTGCTATTATCTTTAACTTCTCAATTACTGGTTTTCCTTTTTGCTGCCCCTCTCCTAGCACAAGCCATCATTGCTGCCTGACAAGTCTTTTCCATTTTGCTTCTTTCCAATGTTGCTACTCCATGTATGATCTCTACCCTAATTATCCTCTTTGTGTCTAGGTCATTTTTATGTTCAGGACACTTTGGTAGCTTTTTTTGATTCACAATATGCTTTTCTGTAGATCATTGGACCATAGATTTAGAACCGAAAAAGGCCTTGATGCATACATAGGCAGTGCTTAATGTTGATTCACTTTGAGTTAAAACATAAATAGATTATCCTTTTTCATTTTGTCAAAAACTTTTCAAAAGTATCACAAATTCTGAAGTAGTTGTGTCTGAATTAATAAATGTCCAATGTCATTCCCTGTTTGTCTCCACTAGAAGTTGCTTTTTGGGGATTATATTAAAAAGAATTTTATTGATGTCCTTTTCCTTTCCATCATAGTTATTCAATCCATGTAACTCTTGCCACATAACAAATTAACTACTTTCTTCTGGAAAAATACTTGGTAAAAGTATTGGTAAAAAGTTGTATTGATACTTTTTGAATTTAGACTCATTTATCCAATATCCCCTTGTTCCCTTTCTTTCCCCATCTACCTAAAATCTTTTGTTGTTACAAAGAAAAACTCAGAAGCAAAACTAGTTCACACAGCAAAGACAGCTGTTGGCATATGCAGCATTTAACATCCCTTATTCCCCCACATCTTTTCTGACAGAAAGAAAATGTGCTTCAGAAACTTTTCTTTTGAATCAGTATTTTTCATTACTTTTAATATAATTTATAACTAAGGTAACTATAGTTTCCTTTGAATTTTTTTCATGTTTTCTGTATGTTAGTCACTGACTAATATCTTTTAAAAAAGTAACAAAGAATTATTTTGTAGAAACATCAAAGAGTCTAAAGTTTGAAGGGAATCTTCTGAGCTGCCATTTTCTCTTTGAATAATAATTATCATTCTGTGGTGATGAACACTTCTCTGCCACCTCACAATTCTGCTTGTCCCATATATCAATATTATAGATTCTTCAAGATCAAATACCATCCCTTCCATGAGGCCTTTAGCTCATTGCTCATGTTTCCCTTTCATTATCATCTATATTCTTCCTTTAGTTATAAATGCATATATGTCTTATTTCCCCTATTACCCCATGAAATTCCTGAGGGAATACCAACTAGTGTTGATAACTGCCCATCACAATTAAGTTATTTAGTTCAGAAATGCAAAAGTGAAAAAAAAAAAAGGGCAAAAATAAATATGTGTGATACTTTATAATTCAATTTGATACCTCAAAGTGAGCAGTCTTTAACCCCTTTGTGAAGAACTTTAATAATTGAACAAAATACAATGTCTTGATATACCAGTGACATCTGGCTAATTAGCTAGATTCTCCCAGTGTTTGTTCTGAAGAGTCAGTTAGCATAATTTATCTTGGGATATAAGCACATTAGATTTAATACTAGAAGATTTGGAGTTAAATCCTGGCTTTGTTACTATTAATAATTCTTCTCTAGGCCTCAGTTTCCTCATTTATAAAATAAAAGGAATTAGAGTCAACATTAAGAATTCCCTCAAGTTCTAAATTCTGTGATTCTATGGAATATATTTCATTGGAAATTGAGTAAATAACCCTGTGTTTCTCCTTCCCTCCATCCCTCAATTAATATCCCTTTTTAATGTTTCTCCCCCCCTCCCGTAAATAAATATGGCTAAGAGAAGGTTGTTTAAATTAGTATATATCTCCATATGTTACAGATCAGTATGGTGTGATAGAAAGAGTAATAATACCAGAGAGTCAGGTTTCAAATCCAGTTTCTTCTGCTTGATAGCTCTCATCTAGGCAAGTCAGTTAAACATGTTGAGCCTAAATTTCCTTATCTCTAAAATCAGAAAATTGTACTAAATAAAATGAAAGTTCCTTCAATATTTCAGTCTGTAATTCTAAAGAAATTATTTCTACTTTATTTCCTAATTCTTCCATTAATTTCTCACAAAAGGTTAAAAAACTGAAGCGAGAACTCTCACAGATGAAGCAAGAATTACTGTACAAAGAACAAGGCTTTGAAACACTGCAACAGTGAGTATAAAATATTTGAAATTAACTTGAATACATCACAAGCCCTTTCTAGTAGCAAATAAAGTGTCAGTGGAGATTTGATTCAGCACATACTTAATTGATTGTATTCTGTATAAGGTACTGTGCTACAGATGGAGATACAAAAAGCATTAATGACTTCATGTCTCTGACCTCAAGGCATTGACTTCCTTTAGGGGGATACAGAATATACTGCTTGGAGAGTCAACTAACACAGTGGATGATAGAGAAAAGATCCTAGATCTTGGTGCCCTAGAATGATGAATGGAATTTAAGAAGTTGAAATTTAATAGGAATCTAAATGTAAAATATTATTTTTACATTCACAAATAGAGGGGGACATATCTGTAGCCTTGAGCTACTTATAAATAAGCAGTGAATATAACAACCACATTAGAAAAGCTTATTTTATGTAGGCTGTGGTCAGATGGGGCATAGTGTGCAGGTAGACAGGGGTGGGTTAGAGTCAGCGGGAACCAAAGGACCAGCTGTGAAATTTTCATTTTGAACCTCTACATCTTGGAGATTGACAAATACTCCAAAATCAGTCATGGCTTGACTCATAGTTTTATTGATTATTTAGACTTAAGAAAATGTTAATAATTTATGTTAAATTAAAAAATGTGTCTTGTGTATATTTTTTTTCTTCTGGCTAGCCTGGGATAATATCTACCAGCATTACCTCCTCTTTGTTTGACTTTTTAAGTGCCACATTTGAGGAACATTAGCAAGTTAAGATGTGTCTCTAGGAATGATGATGAAGTGATAATGAGGGGAATAGAGACTATGTCACACAAAGATCAATTGAACAAATTTGAGATCTTTAGTCTGTTAGTGGGGAACATGTTAGCAGTCTTTAAGTGTTTGAAGTTCCCTCATGGGAAAGAAGGAACTCTTATTCTTTATTCTTATTCTTTCTTTAAAAAAAAAATAAAAAATCTCTGAAGTAGCAGCTTTTATTAGAGAAAGTAAATAAAATGAAGTCTCAGTTTCTTTCTTTTTAAAAATACATATATTTTGTTTTCTTCCAATTACATGTTAAAACAGCTTTTTTACTTTTTGAAAATGTTTTGAACTCCAGATTCTATCTTTCCTTCCCTCCTTTCCTTACTCCTTTCTCCCTTTCCTGAAATGATAAGCAATGAGTTATAGGTTATACATGTGCAATCAGGTAAAACCTTTCCATGTTAGTCATTTTGTACTAGAAAACTTGAATAAAAAAAAAAAAGATGGAAAGAAAATGAAAAGTGTCATGCTTCATTCCACATTCAGACAATATCCTTTACTTTTCTGGAGAATGATAGTATGCCTCCTCACTAATCCTCCTGGATTGTCTTGAATCATTGTTTTGTTGAAAATAAGCCATTCACAATTTTTCATTATACAGTATTATTGTTAATATCTACAACATTTTTCTGGCTCTGTTCACTTCATTTTGTTTCACTTCATGTAAGTCTTTTCAGGCTTTTCTAAAATTATTCTCCATATCATTCCCACAGCACAATATTTCATCACAACTACATACCATATTCAGCCTTTCCCAACTGATGGGAATCCCCTTAATTTCCAACTCTTAGCCACTATAAAAAAAAGCTACTATAAACATTCTTGTACAAATAGATCCTTTGTTCCTCCCCCTTCCCAACCCTCTTTTATTATGTCTTTGGGATATAGACCTAGGAATGGTATTGCTGTATCAAATGTGTAATTTTATTGCTCTTTGGGAATTGGGGAACAGACTTCCTCTGCTTGGTCTGAAGAAGTTTGACATAGGATTAGTAGGTGAAAGCTGCATAGGACCTTATTTAGACTTAATGGAAGGAAAACCTTCCTCATAATTAGAGCTATCTAGAAATGGATTGGTCTACTTTGGAAGGATAGTTAATTCTTCCACAATAAAGATCTCTAAAATACAGGTTAAGAAATCATTTGTCATAGAGGAAATAATTATTCCAGTAAATTTCTGTGATTCCAAGTTCAGAGAGATTCCTACAACCTGGGCAAAGAACAGTATATTTCTGCTTACTCTCATGCTTTCTTCTATCACATCTTGCCTGAGAATACCAGCCTTATCTAATGTATCTCCTTTGGGGAATGTACTCAGTTCCAGCCATATAAGCTCAGGAGGATATCCTCTGATGTACTCAGGAACCAAAACGATTTTTGTCAGTCTATCTAAATCTTTAGAGGATATAAGGATGTGTCCTCGTGGAATTCCCAAATAGGGTTTTCCAAGGTCTACATAAAAAGTGTTCTGATCTTTTCTTTTGGTTCTTTGGTATTTTGCTGACTCCACAAAAGCATAATACTGATTGTCTAATATCAGGTGACATCTAAGGATAACCATTTGTGCCATTTTTTCCGGAATTCCATTAACCACTAGTCCATACATGGATAGTGACTTGTGTTTATATACATATCTCCTAGTTTCTGTTTTCCCATTTCACCTAAGGCTTTCATAGTACACTGGTGCTGTAGATTTCTCTACATTCCTAAAAGCTCTGTGGGTTTCAATTCTGACCTAAAAGTATGGTTCTAAACCAAAGCCATCCCGAAGAACTGAATTTTAAAAAATCAACAAGACTAAATGCAGTAATCTGGAGACCAAATTAGTTTGAGGTTTTGTACTCCTTCCCTCTCACAATTTTTTGTTTAAATTTTTGAGGACAATCAGAGTTCAAAATAAGTTTTCTCATGCCAGCCCCTGCCCCCAACTGTATCCCTGTCATTAAATAGGAAGATATTTAGTTCAAAATTAATCTACCTCAGTGGATGATGGAATTGATTGGAAAATGTTGAATTCCTAAAATAAAAGTTTTTGTGAGAGGGAAAACTACTATAAATTTGGGGTTATGGTTAGAAAGTGAAGGAGTAATTGCCCTAATAGTTTTGTCCATAAATTAGGTATCATTGACCGCACACAAGCCTAATGCTGTTTTAAAACAACAACAACTCATACCACAATTCTAGGATTAAAGGTTAGCCAAACATGCTGTTTTTATTATATTAATGTCACAATGAAGTATTGTGTTAAAGCAGCTCACTTGCAAGCAATTTTTAGAGGAATCCAAGGCATGTTTGAGAATCTGTCAACAGCATACCACAGGAAAACAATGGATACTTGTGGAAATTCAGGCAGCTACTTTGGAATGAATCTAATCCCATTAGCTGAAACCTGAAAGATATGATATCTTATGTCAGAGACCTTTTTGTCCACCTTAATTATATGCAGAATAAAGTGGGTTCTTTTGGAATGTAGGACACTAAATAAAGTATTGTACTGCCATGTAGCATGCAGTCTACCTGGTCCTTCAATCAAAATACCCCCTCGTTAATGTGTCTTGCAACTATATAAATCTGGGTACCTGATGACTTTAGAAAAATCAAGAGCCTGTTGGTCTGAAAGGATCTTTGCTTATTTCTAGAATGGGATGAGTGGCTAAAAAGAAAAAAAATAAGTCTTTCAAAAAAGGATTTAAATAGAAGCTCAGTAAAAAACTTTTCAGCATTTTAAATACTGTGTTTTTCTTGGATTTGAAATTTTACTGTTTTTTAGTGTTTTCATTTTACATTGTAATCTTTTAACAGTATCTGTTGCAAAGAATGATGAGCTTAAAAATTATATAAAGAATTCAGTTAACCCCTCCTCTGGCCCCCCTTGTTAAATCCACCCATTAAAACCTAATGACTTCAAGGAAAAAAATGAGAAAGGGAAAGGCAAGGAAAAAAAAAATTGGAAAATATGGCTCAGAAGTAAAGAAATGTGAATTTTGCCATACTGCCCAGGAACCTTCACTGATGTATCTTGAATACTTTTTTTTTGAGAATAGAATTGGAAGGCACTGAACTTAGTGAATAAGCAACAAATAGCATAAAAATAAAGTTGCTTCTATTTAAATAAGAATGTTTATTTTTGTACAAGTTAATTATTCTTAAATCATTTGTGTGTCTATATACAGATCTCTGATTTATTGGAGCAAAGATATAATAAGTGTTGTTCATTTTGATTGTGTCTGACTCTTCATGACAACATTTGGGGTTTTCTTAGCAAAGATACTGGAGTAGTTTGCCACTTTCTTCTCCAGAACATTTTACAGATGAAGAAACTGAGGCAAATAGAGTTAAGTGACTTGCCCAGGGTCCCACAACTAGTAAGTACCTGAGGTACTTCCTGACTCCAGGCATGGCACTCTATCCACTGTGCCACTAAGGTGTTTTATCATTAGCAATTCCAGGAAGAAAAATCTGTGCAGTTTGAGTATCTATACACTGACCTATATAAACAGTTGTTTGATCCTGGAAAATAGAAAATGAACAGATATTGACATTTCCTAAGTTGTTTATTCACAGCAGCCAATTCCTATAAAAAGGAGAGCAAAAGAATTTAGAAACCATCTCAGCCAGCAAATGATTGACCCCTTTGTCAAGTGGAGGAAGATGTCAATCAAGTGAAAAAATAGTTTAGACTATATGCTCATTTATGAATTCTTAATAAAGAACAGCATAGAAAATTATGACTTGGTTTGCATCACAGTACAGCAAAAAGCAGTTTCAGAAAGCATGGCAAGAGACCCAACTACGGAAATGCATCCCAAAAGTATTCAGTTGGAAATAACTGAGATAATAGACAGAACAATTCGTTTTTTGTGAAAGACAATGAAGCCTTAGGCAGTTCTTAGCTTTCTGATCTGGATGTGTGATGTGAGGAAGTTAAGTTGACATGAAAGGGAAAAAAAAAACATGGTAAGAACAACTAGACTAGACTCATGTATCCACAAGGAAATCTGTGTTAGAGGTGCCATAATTTTGTGTATGTTGAGTTTTAAGGAAACTGAAAGAGGGAAATTTGGTGGTGGCTGGTGGTGGGCGACTTATTATCACAAAATAAGTGGCCAAGAGAATATTAGTAATTATTAATTCTTCTCTACAAAATGTTTTATGAGTGTACACATGCATTGAGAAAATCATAGGTGTGTGGGCTTATAGAACCCTTTGTAGAACTGCTCATCTGCCTTTGAGGTCCACCTGGGACTCAAAGGTTTACTTATGGCTTCAAGAAGCTGTAGCATGCACAGCCACATACTGGTAAATTGTCTCAGCAAATGGACTAATCCAGTTGATAGAACTTAAAAGTGTTAGTGAGTTAGGGGAATGTCTGCACCAAGCATGTGAAGACTTTCCTCAGCGGAATGGACAGATGAAAACAGTTTCTTCCTAGGTCTGTGCAGGTGACTAACACAGAGGCTGTGGAATGCTTAGAGATAGGTCAGAAATGCCAATTTCATCCACTGCATTGCAGGCTATTACTAACCCTGACTTTGTCTTGCCACTGGATTTTGTCTGGAAAAGAGAGTGAGGGTGAAGATTTTGCACAGCTTTGCTCCTCTTACATCTAATTCACATACGTGAAGACCATCACCCTGTAATGTCATTCTCTTTGAAAATAACCACCAACAGCAATAGGAGTTTATAAAAGTAATGGGCAGTAAAGAGGTAAAAAACCAAAAATATTTATAGCAGCTCTTTTTGTGGTGATAAAGAATTGCTGATTGATGTCTATCAATTGGGGACTGACTGAACAAGTTGAATATGATTGTGATGGAATACTATAATGCTATAATAAATGATGAGCAGGATGTACTTAGTAAAACCTGGAAAGACTTATGTGAACTGATGCAAGGTGAAATGAGAACCAACAGAACATTGTATAGTAACAGCAATATTGTAGGATGATTAGCTGTGAATGACTTGAATATTCTTAACAATGCCATGATCCAAGACAATTTTGAAGAACTGAAAAATGTTATCTATCTCCTAAGAAGTGATGGAATCTGGATGCAGATCTAAGCATATGATTTCTTTATTTTTCTCGTGGTATTTTTTGTTTGTTTGTTTAGTTTTGGGTTTTTTGGCCTGTATCTTTTTCCACAATGCGAGTAACATGAAATATGTTTTGTATAACTATACATATATAACTTGGATCAAATTGTTTATCTTCTCAATGATGGAAGAAAAAATGGCAAGAATCTCAAATTCAAAAAAAAAATTTTTTAAGCATGCTAAAACTGTTTTTACATGTAATTGGGGAAAAAAATAAAATATTTAAAATTAAGTAAAAAGTAATGTGCAGACATATAGAAACAGTATCCCAAAGGAATGCTTATCATTATAGTCATACAATTGCCTGAAATGTAAATAAACTATAAGATCTTAGTGTCCTTATCCTTTTTTCCCCCCATCAATTCTAAATAGTCATTTGGTTTGGTAAAGCAAAAAAAAATCATTGAACCAGGAATCAGGAAGACCTGAATTCAAATTTTACCCGTGATGTTAGTTGTATGACCTGACTTCATGTACTCCATTATAAAATAGGAACAATAATGGTACCTACTTCCCAGAGTTGTTGTGAAGATCAAATGAGATAATATTTGTAAAGTACTTAGTCCAATGCCTGGAATATGTCAAGCACTATATAAATGTTAGCTATTAATATTATTAAAGGCTGCCTTCTTAGAAGCTTTTTTTCTCATGCATGTGTCAAAATTATACATATCCCCTTGATAACTTTAGCAACTGAAAGAATTTTCAGATATCCTTCAATTTATTGGTATCCAGTAGAACATAAAACAGGAAAGACTTATCATGTTCTCTTGCACAATTGTGGAGATTATCCAGCACAAAAATCTCTGTTAAAGAGGGATTCCCTATGAGTGTCTCCAGATGCTCTTTTGGAAATGATATTAAATTGATTGCATCAAGCCCCAGAGTATTTCAGAACCCCCCTAATGATATCCATAATCACACAAAATTTGACTTGTAGGAAAAACCAAGTGGATAAAAAAAATCCCCATTGTCCATATTATAATATGCAATTAGATGTTCAACAACCTGATTTATATTTCTTACTCAGGCAATTTAAATGAACTAGGCATTGAAGTCAAAAGAAGGAGAGGGGATGCATAACCAGAAAATAAATAAATTTTTATATATATATATATATATATATATATATATATATATATATGTATGTATGTATGTATATATATATATATATATATATATATATGTATGTATGTATGTATGTATGTAGCATAAATACAAGGAAGTTGTAATGGATAGAAAAACTGCCCATTCCATTACTATCTCTAATGTGTCAGGAGATCTATGAGAAGAAGATCTTAAGCTTGTGGAGTGAACCCCCAAATGAGAATTTACCAAAAGTCATAGACAAGTGTCACACAAGCTAGCTACGCATGGATAGACTGAGATCAGCAGCAGCATATCTACTGCAAGCACAGCTAAAGCAAATGAAAAGTATAAACGTTTCTTCTGCTTGTATCCACATTTTCCAGAGCATGTACTGAACTTTTATATCATGGATGGAGGAAATGTTTTTTTCTGTCAGTATTCCTTAACCTACTAAAAAATACCCACCATATAGTATACACAAGTAAGAGGCAATATAATTATCTCATATACTTTAATAAATAAGAATACTTAAGAAGCAGAAACATAAAAGCAAAAATTAGATTTACATATATGTGTTGTGCACACACACCTTCATTTTATTATTATGATCATTTGAGGATCATAATCAAGAAGAATGAGGAGAAAGGACTGAGGAAAATCAAAGGCAGTAGACAGAGTCCGATTAAGTGAATTGTTAGTCTGAAATAATCTGAATCTTATTCATTTAGACATTGAAGGCAAAGCAAATTCTTACCTGTTATGACTCCTACTTGAAATTCTAATTAGTTTTCTAGAATTTTTGGACCCAACCTAAACTGAAGAAATTGTTTATTTGCTTTTGTTTTCAAATTTCAGTTTTGTTTTGTTTTAAAAGTTTATTCTTAAAGTCTAAGTTTATCTCCTCATGAAATTCTGAATTTTACAACTTATATAAATTTACTCTAAATATACTTGAAAATTTCTAATATTCAAAAGCTGTCACATTGTCTTACCTTTTTTCCCCTCCCCTTCGAAGATCGTAGTAACCTCATTAAATACTTCTAGAATCTTATATTTGGAACCAGCAATTAATTTCTAAGTCCTTTCCCCAAATCAAAATTGGGATTTTTTGTCAAGTTCTGATGGGAATGATCTATTACAAGAGTCAAATGTGAATGTAAAAAAATCTTCCAAATAGAGATATCACTTTAGCTACATCATTTCTGGACCTCTGTTTCTTTAATCTTTAAAATGAAGAGCCTGGATAAATTAATCTTTGAAATTACTCCTGCCTTTCCAAAAGTTCTGTGGTCTCTTTTACATCAGTAAGTGTGTATAGTATTCAATCACTCTATTTCTTCTTATGTATAATGGTTGGCCTGATAAATAGAAAAAAAAAATAAAAATAAAAAGCAATATCATTTTATGTGGTAGAATTTTTTTTAAATAGGAAAAAAAATTGTTATGTAATGAGGATCTTTATGACAAAAAATAAGTTCTTTAAAGCAGGGCTATAATTGTTTGTTTAGCATTATAAATTATTTACTTAAGTAGTACTTGGGGGAAATATGTTATTTATAAACAGTACTTGTTACGGTAAACTTTAGTTGGAAGGATATAAGTTAAGATGAAATAGCTATTGTTTTCAAGGTCACAATGTTTATATCCAAAAGAAATGTAAACTCTTAAATGTCTTAGATGTCAGTGGAACTCAGTGACAGCTTCCTCTGAAGATTCATGGAAATATAGTCTACTGTGTGGGTTGTCCAAAGATTCTATGGGTAAAACAGATTTGTGTGCTAAAATGTCTCTGAAGACAAGAATGAAAAGACAAAACAACAACTGTATTTCAACAATTAAAGTACTGAATGTATTAGTAATGAGATCAGAGAGCAGAGAGTAAAGATTAGGAAGGTCTTTAGAAATTATTCTAAAAATCTTTCAAATAGAATCAGGTTATTTGGATGGTTTACATAACACAAAATAATCATAAAGTCACATTTATATCTCTTGGCACAAGGGGCGCACAAGATTTATTTCTGGCTGAATACTAGTGACAGTTGTCCAGTTGGTAACCAGATTTGCACATATAATGAGATCCCTTTGAAGATGAATTTTCATTAAACTAATGTTAGCAATCCATATTTGGCAAAAAAATAATATATACCATTCTGTCTTGTTCCTAAAATACAAAGTTATTAAGATAGACAGTCGTTTCCATTTTTCTCTATTCATATGCTTCGAAAAATGAAGAAGAGATAACATCTGGCAGGGTGGGGTTAGAAAGAAAAAAAACAACCTCTTAGCCTAGATGGAGCTGGTTACTTGCCAGGGCCAAATAAAGAACTATTTCTTTATTTGAAAGATATTTATGTCAGTAGTTGCCACAGTAGTCAAACTATTAGTGTTGCTTTTCTGCGAAAGTTTAATCTTCTAAAAATGGTGGAGATAGGAATCAAAATGTGTGTGAGGTTTGGATGATAGAACTTGTAGGTAGTAATAGGAATATAATTATATGGGTGAAAAAACAGCTAGGAAAGAGAAAGTCTGCTATAGCCTAGATCTTCTATTTAAAAATGGGATGAGTAATTGTTCTTGCTCCATTATGAATTGGATTGTAACAAATATAATGGGGAAGGTTGGATTTAGGAACTAGAAAGGATATTTACAGACAAGGTTTTTGATGTGAAGACCAATTTAACTAGTCTTCCTTTGGTTTGGTATTTGTGTAGAATTGACCAGAAAATGTCTGGAGACCATAGTGGCTACGAACTCAGTAAGGCCAAAGCTATTCTAACTGAAATGAAGTCCATCAGAAAGGCCATTAGCTCAGGAGAGAAAGAGAAACAAGATCTAATACAGGTATGTATAACTTTAATGAAAACAATTTTTCAAAACATACTTCTACTCTTTCAAGTCTTTCACATATTTTGGGGGGAGAAAAATACCCATTTGCAGAAAATCAAGTGACTATCTAATTTCTACTGTGTTCAAGCATTGTTCTTGAATCAAAATGAGTTTGAATTTAGCCCAAGACAAGTTGAGAGCGAGTGTTAAAATTAGAACAGGTATTATTAGGGAGAGCAGGTTGATTCTGAGGACCCCATGCAGTTTTTAATCTTTGGATGACTGACATTCAATGGTCCCTAGAGCCATGCATGGAGTAGGGGACTCCTAATTCTATCATCAAGTTAGGTTGACAAAAATTTATTAAGTGCTGGCTATCTGCCGGGCACTGTGCTAGGCTTATCTAGGAATAAGCAAAAAAGAAAGGGAGTCTCTGCCTATCAATGAGTTTACATTTTAATCCGGGAAGATAACACATTAAAAAAAGGGAAATTGAAAACTTCTTGTAGGATCCTAAAACCAATTGGAAAGGGCTTCTGAACTAGAGATGACCAATGTCTTAGACTAGTCTTGATGTAATTAAGTAAGATTGTTGATGCCAAATAGTTGCAGTTCTGCAGTCAGTGCGTTCATGTCATACATTGCCATTCAGTTCACTACATTGTGCTGTCTGCCACATTCCTAGGACTGTAGACATTTGCCAATAGATCAAAACTTCATAAGAGAATAAACAAACTATATTTAATTTGCTGAAGCCATATCGAATATATTTCAGATTTTTGAGCTCTAAACACATCTTAGTGTGATTACTTAGTTGACCTTTTTTGAAGGAATATCTAATACCATTGTGATATTTCTACTCTGGATAAGATCAGTCTTAAAATTAAAATTAAATATAAATGCCTGAAGTAGATAATTTATAAAACAATGGTGATTATATATATGTGTATATTAAGGGGGAGAGAGATTTTTAATTTTCTATAGCCAGTCAACAACTTTAAGGTTTCTTTTTAGATGCCCTAGTTTACTTTTATAATAATCTCTCTTTACAGTATAAGAATCTTAATGTTTAACAATAAAATAATCTTAACATTGGATCATAAAAAAATTAAAAGTATCTTCACTGTCAGAAAATTTGTGGAGTTAAACCACTTTTATTATCCTTGAATCAAACTTTGGACTCATCTAATGCCCATAGTTAAAAGAAAATCTTTTACTCAAGAAGATGAATCTTTTTCTTTGGTCACCAAACTAGGTAATGTATACTCTGCTTGTTTGTGCAAACACTGATAGGATTTTATATTATAGTTTAATTTTTAGAAAAAAAGCAAATTCTTAAATATTTTTAAAATTTTAGTTTAATAATGTTTTATATTAGTTATATAATTATTTGTTTTAGCTAGAGATAGATGTCAGCTTGGAGCTGCTTTCTGGCCTGATATGAAGATAATTTGAAATTAAACTTGGGTTGCCATGACCCAGTTTCTTGTCAAAATTGGTATATTGAATTGTTGTTTTTTTCTTCTCAGTAATACTTTATTTTTTCAAATGCATGTAAAGATGCTTTTGCCATTTTTTTTTTTTTTTTTTTGTGAAACTTTGTGTTCCAAATTTTTCTCCTTATATTGGGTTTTTAGTAATTTTACTATGCATGGTAGAAAGGAGTCTTTCCTTACTTTAAGCAAACCCAATTTATGAAAATCTGGTTTTACAAAACATGTCGATTGGACAAGAAATGAGACCATTATTTCCCTCAGTTCTAGAGTTGGCTGTGTCACTACTGATTATATGACCTTATATTTAAATCATTAGGCTTATTTGGGCCTCAGATTCTCTAGAGCTAAAAAAATCACTTTAAAATTTTAGAATTCTAGGATTTAAAAAAAAACACCAAATGATAAGTATTTCAACACAGTCAGAATGATTCATTTTTATTAAAATTAATCATTCACAAAATTTCTGTTACCTACAAACTAAATATAAATAAATATAATCATGAAACGTTTTTTAATCAGGAAGGCATGTATTGTATATTGAATTAAGATGTTATTTCTTTTCATTTCCAGAGATCTGGAAAAATAAGATGGCCATTGATATAGTTTATATATATATATTTATGTGTGTGTATAATATTTAACATAAAATGGTGCTAAATTGAGCATTTTCGAGCACTATTTTATGTCTAGAAATACAAAACAACTTATTTTATTGCCAAACTATGTCTAATCCATTTCAGTAAAAGTGTATATTCCAATGAAGTTAATGAACATTTCTTTTATGGGATTGAATGAGTGTTTAATTTTGCTTTAAGGCAGGCTATCTTGAATAAAAATGTTTTAAAAAATAATTTGTGTTTTCTGAACAGAGTCTCGCTAAGCTGCAGGAACGGCTTCATTTGGACCAAAGCATTGAGAGATCTGAACCAGACTTAAGAGCCAACTCTGTGAGCTCTCATTTATCTCTCTCCAGACAGACCCTCGATGTTGGGTCTCAAACAGGCATCTCTGGAGATGTAAGTGACTTTATGGAGAGGGAGGCTAGAATGCTCTCACTAGAGGGGCTTGAATCCAGTGGAAATGGAGAACAGGACTACCAGCTAGATTCCAAGGTTTGAAGTCCAGCCATACCAACGCAGTTCTTTATCCTCATGAGGCAGGTTTTAAAAAATCATGGCTCTATTTTTTCTGGATGAGAGCCAAGGTTATTCACATCCTTTCCATATGAACAGTTTTGTTTAATCTTCCTCAGGCTATATTCAGGTATTCCATTAAAACTCTTAAGAAACTCATAATTTGAATTTATGCTGGCTCTTTTTTTGTTTTGTTTTGTTTTTTACCATAATTTTTAAAACATCTACTGTGAAATAGATTTTAAAACCATAAAGAAAATACATTTTTATATTATATTTAAAGAAAAGTAGGCATAGGCATTTTTCTAAGTTTCCTTAGTTCTTTTTTTGCTTCTTAGTTGTTTTGGAACAATAATGAATGCCTTTTCTTATATACCCCTAACTGATTTCCTGTTCTTACCTTCCCTTGAAGCATGATTATAAAAGTAAGTCAAGTAGAGGTCATGACCCTGCCTGACATTTGAAAAATTGTGCTTAAACCTACTTGGTTTTCATTTTGTGCAGTTGAAAGTTAATTGATGGAAATTTAGCTCTTAGAGACAAAGAAATTAGTTCCAGTTCATGTATTTTATTGAGCCTACACACCTGTCATAAAATTTAAGCCACCAGAAATATTTACCTAACATTTTTACCTTGAATGTAACATAAAGGAAAGCTGCTTTTAGATGCACTACAAAATTGATTCTCTTCAGAAGCTTTTTTTTTGTTACTTTATTGACACTAGCAAATATATAGATTATCTTTTTTTTTTAAATCCTAATTTGTATAAAATTTCCTTAAACATAACAATTTACTTGTTGTTCCTGAAAATAATTAAACAAATAATTTGCTTCATTCATTACAGATTTAATTCTGTTTATTTGTTTCTTTCTTTTACTAGTTTGGAGCGAGAAGTAGAGCCAACTTAGCAGAAAAAGTCAGGTTAAGTCTACGATATGAAGAAGCCAAAAGAAGGTAGTAATTGGAATTATCTGTGTTCATTGGGCAAGGGGTTCAAAATATATTTTCTTTGTTGGAGTTAATCTTTGTTCTTATAGTGACATCTACTGGCTGCTTCAGAGGCAAACTAGGCTTAAGTAGCCAACATTTCTCCTTTAAATTTTATTTTTATTTTAAAAGATAGGCCTGGCGGAGTTTGTATTTCCCTTTTTTTCCCCCTTTTAATCTGAAAGAATATTGTTAGAATGTAGAATAAAAGAAATGAGAGCTTTGAGGAATTTACCCTGTTCTTTAAAGAAAAAAGGAATTTTTAGGAATCCATTGGTTCCCATTGAAATAAAGAAGGTTGCATTATCCAATTCAGGAATTGGATAATGTTGCATTAAATTAGAGGCTTTGTTACTATTAAATCACAAGAGTGGCCCAAATTCTTCCAACTGCTTTGCACCAAGACTCAGCCTACCCTTATCAAAGATAAAATACCTGTTAAGTCAAAGCCCAAAGTAGTCTTTCTCCCTAAAGTGAAGTTCTATTTATTTCTTCCATCTTTGGGGGCCCTGGGATGTTTCTTACATCTCTATGATTACCTTTCTTACAGCTCTCTTCAGTGTGAACAATGAAGAAAAAACTCTTTTATTTAAGTATTCTTTCTTTCTTTTTCTTTCTTTAATAATAACTTTTTGTTTTACAAACAAATGCAAAGAAAGTTTTCAGCATTCACCCTTGCAAAACCTTGTGCTCCAAATTTTTCTCCCACTCCCTAGATAGCAAGCAATCCAATATATGTTAAACATGTGCAATTCTTCCATACATATTTCCACATGTATCATGCTATACAAGAAAAATTAGATCAAAAAGGAAAAAAAATGAAAGAAAAAATAAGCAATAACAAAAAAGGTGAAATACTATGTTGTGATCAACATTTAGTCCCTACAGTCTTCTCTGTGAATGCAGTTGGCTTTTTCCATCACATGTCAATTGGAATTGGCCTGAATTGTTGAGAAGAGCCACATCCATCACAGTTGATCATCACATAATCTTGTTGCCATGAACAATGTTCTCTTGGTTTTACTTACTTCATTTAGCATAAGTCTCGCCAGGACTTTCTGAAATCATTCTGCTGGTCGTTTCATTTAAGTACTCTTTCTAAGATTTATGTACTTCTTTCTTTTCTGCTTTAGGACTCTGCTCCTGTGTGGCAGAAGGTACTCAATATCAGTCAGTTTTAGAAAACCCTTACTCTGTGCTAAGTTCTAGACTACTGTCTAGTATATGGACTAAAGACCTTAGATCAAATTTGACCTTAAACACTCACCAGCTGTGTTTTTACTTTGGGCTTTACTCTGTCTCATTTTCCTTATCTGTCAAAGGAACTGTCAAATCACTCTTTGCAAATTTGTCAAATCACTATCTTTGCAAAAACAATAGTAAAGAACAACTTTTAAAAAAGGATTATATATACCTATTTTCAGGAAATAAAAGGACAGTCCTTTTTTCTTAGTGTTATTTGCTTATTTATTTTTTTGTTTTATGAGGAAGAATTCCAGTGATACCTTTGGCTTGATTATATCCCTTATCTAAAAGCTTAGAAAATATCTTTTATCACTTAGGAAAACATAGAGGGAGAAAATGTGTTACCTCTCTAGATTTAAAATCTGCTAAAAGTAGAGCTATAGTAGAGTTGATTTTTCTTAGAAGGACAAATTTGAAGTATTTATTGAGGACTTTAATCTAAAAAATATTTTGTTTGGCTGTTGAAGAATATGATTATGATTGAAATTGGTGATAAGTTTAAAATATTATATAGTTGTCTGCATATTGTCTCTCCACTTTCTCTGTAAGATCCTTGACATACAAGAAAGTTTTATTTGCCTTTTTTTGTATCTTCAGTGCTTAACACTTTGTATAATAGGCACTTAATAAATGCTTACTTACATGATTTAAAGTAACATATTTCCTCAAGCATATTCAAATTGCAAATTAAAGGTCCTAAGAACATAAATCAGTTTACTACCTGGCAAATATATTTAGCCTAAAATATTGAGTTGAATGCTGAGCCTCTTATGCATTCTTCTCTTTTTAATTATCTTCATTTAGCATATTCAACAAGTACCTACTATGTATCCATGAACTGGGCTAGATAGAATTTTTTTTAAATTGTATTGCTATCCTCTGTTTTATATTTTGTTCCTTTCCAAATATATCTCTTTCTACCTCCCCACTTAGTGAATTAACCTCCTCTAAAGAACTAAAGAAGGGAATAAAATCAGCAAAACTAACCAATATATCTGTGAAGTCTGACAATATATATAATGTTTCACACCAATAGTTCTTTAAAAAAAAAAAGCAGCAAGTTCATTTCCTCATCTCCTTTCCATTGTAACATATCTGATTAGTAGTCATTTAAAATTTATTGTTGGGAGTTTTTGTTTTCTTTTAAACAACAGTGTAAGTTTTTTTTGAAGCTTGCTTACGTATAGCTCCTCTGTAAAATATTACAATTCAGCCGCTTTTAATAAATAATGGCATAACTTTCCTATATAACATGCCACCTACCAATGTGGCTATTAGCATTCATTCTCTCTAATTAAATATATCTACAGAGTCAAAATTCAAGTTTGATAAGTTTAATTGAAGGGGGAAAAAAACACCCTTCATTTCTCTAACCCAACTTTAGCAAGAAAAACCTACAACACTGTTATATTTACAGAAACATGGATACATACTTACCCCCCATTAGTGAAGGTGAACTGACAGATTGTATTTAAAGAGGCTGTCTTTGCCGTGTCTTTTAAGTTTAAACTAGTTAGATTGTTATGTTCCTTGAGGGCAGGAAATCTCTTCACTGTCTGTCCTCTTGTTATGCCTTATATATGCTAGGGAATCAAATCAGATAACTCAGGTAAAGTGCTTTGCAAACCTTTAAGTACTCGATACATGCTAGCTGTTATTTGTATAATATTTGTTGATTGAATGATTAGAACAAGTACAAGTTCATTTTTAGTGTATTTTCATGTCGGTATAAAGTAGCAAATAGATGCATCCTGCTGCTCTAGCACAGGGACACAGCAAGGTATAAGATTTGAGTAGTGTATGACTCCAAGCTATACTCCTTTAGTGAAGCAAAAGCAGCAGAGAGAGTTGTTTTGATTATAATTCAAAAATTTTATACATTTCATTGAGTGAAATAAGTCATAAGAAACGACCTCCATAGCAAGAAATCTACATTGGGGATGCATGCATGCCTAAGGCCATCTCTTTATACTATTGAATCCCTTACATAACTTTTCATCCCTGAAACTTTGGATAAAATCAATTTTTGGACCCTTAATTCATTAAACATTTGCATGCCTACTATGTGCAAGGAAATCTATAAGTTTTTCTCTGCTTAGCTCATCATTACATATAGCAGAAACTTAAATAGCCTTTTTTCCTAGGAATTCTAAACACTTTTGTTCATATTCTTTTATTCAAATTCTTTTACCTTGAAGCATCCTCTAGAAAATACATCTGAAATTCAGCAGCTATTTCATGCTTGACTTGTTTAAAAAAAAAAAAGTGTCCTTTTCTCCCCACCTTTATACAAATCTGCCCCCAGTTTGTTTCATTAATTACTTCACACCACAATTGAAGATACTGGCTTTTGCCCATTTTGGAGGGAGCTCTCTTATATGACCATTTTTAATTTTATTGTAAAGCTACTGGTAATATTGAAAGGAAGATAAATTTCAGGGATCTGTGCTTACGTTGAAAATGCTTTTTCCTACTGAATTCTGAATAAATAAAGGAGTGGGCTTTGTTTCTCTCATCTGTTTTCTCCTTCTACTCTCTGTTTTATGTGCTTAATGAAGCTAATAATATCATGCTTATTTAGCATTTTGATGATTAATTTTTCAGTATGTTGAGGCAGTTGTTTATAGTTTTGTGGAGAAAGCTGAAGAATAGCTGATGTTACATCCATTGTAAGTGCAGATGGTGGATGAAAATCAGAAGTACCCCACCCATACAAGTGCCAGTTCAACATGGCAAATATGTTTTTGGTTAGAACATAAGGCTTATTGCGGTAGAATGTAAGATCATTTGTGACTTTATTCTTGATTGGACTTTTATATGGTGGGAGGTGAGAGAGTTGTTCTTCCCTCATGATTTTATTTTCTCCTGCTACATGCTCTTTGGTATCTTACTCCTATCATATTGCCATTCTTTACAGAAACACTGATTGCTTCAGGAGAGACCATAATGTGCTCTTTAAATAAATAGTGCCCTTTGAATCTTCTGCTTATAATCAAACTAGTAAAAACATCCCTTTTTTCTCCTTTTGTTTTGTAGTGAAACATTATTGCTTTAATATTATATCAGCGGGGCTTTGTCTTCTTGATTGGGACTCCGACTAACCCAGTGTCAACATTGAGCTTTTAATTGAGGCTAAGCCTTGCCTGGATAAAAATGTAAAGTTGGAAAAGTGTTTATTTCTGAAAATGCAAGGGTCCTATTTTCACACAATTTTTCATTTTCCTGATGTCCACTAGTGCCCATTATCCTCTTGTTCTTTTTGGAAAATATTTAATTTTTTAAAAAACTAGATGAAAAAATAAAGTAAGAATAAAAATATTCAAAAATTGCTAACACCAGGATTAATTTCTAAGAAGCAGGAGCTTCAGGGTAAATCACATTTTGTGCCCCTCACCCTAAAATATTTATGCAGGTGAAGCCAGTTTACAGTTACCAAGGAAGGGAAAGAGGCTGCCAAAAATTATAGCCTGAGGAGAATGCACACAGGGAGGAAGCCTGCAGGTTACTGATTTTGCCCTAATTTTTGGGGGCGGAAGTTGAGGAATGATGGGAGAATTGGTAGTATGAAAAGTTTTTTTGGGGTATTACTTGGCAAAACCATATCAGTTCATTGTTTTCCCACCTCTCTTTTTAGCTTTTAATAACAACATCTCTGGGCCTGAATCACTTGTTCACTGTCCTGATCAAATAAGTTTAATCAACTTTTCCTAAGCATCTGCTATTTACTGTCACATATACATATATACACATACATACATACATACATACATATATATATATATATATATATACACACACACACACAATTTTTTGAAATATATATAATATATAATATAAAAAATAAAATGAAAAGCAGGTCCTGCCGTCAGGTAGCTTATATTTTACTTGTAATGTTACTTGTAATATAATGATATATAGGTAAAGATGAATATGGTGCGCCAGGAACTAAAGTGATGTCACCATCAAAAGTATTTGTATTTAGTGGAAAAAGTACTAGATTTGAGGTTCAGATCTCCTGCTGCATAATCATTTGTGTGTTCTTAGGCAAATCATTTAATGTCTCTGAGCTTTAATTTCTTTTTCTGAAAAATGAGGGATATTAATAGGGTAGGATGTTGGAAGACCTGGGCTCCCCCTTCTAGCTGTGTATCTTTAATTCTATGAATTAAATGCAAATCATAGAATTTCAGACTCCTGCAATCAATAGGGAATAGAAATGGTTAGGAGCCTTCCAAACATCACTCACATTGGAATATTTGAGCTGTCATCTACCTACCAATACTGTTCTGTTTCCTCTGGAACTTGACTCCTCCTGTCTATATCCTACTTTCCATTCTTTTGTAACATGATGGGAAAATGAATTACTTGGATTAAATGATTTATCAAGGACACAGAGAACGTTGAAATCACAGAAAGACTATGGTTAAGGATTGTTGTTTTAGGATGGCCTCAAACCAGGAAAAATTCCTTTCCAGTTAGTTAAATTATTGACATTTTAGTCCACATATAAGCTCTTTTGAATTTTTCCTTTCCTAGAAATTATAAAGTATGCTTATTTCCTTTGCTTTTTTTTCCCCCCTTAGCATGGCCAATTTAAAAATTGAGCTATCCAAGTTAGACAACGAGCCCTGGCCTGGGGACTTGGATGTCGAGAAGGAGAAACTGATGTTGATTAATGAAAAAGAAGAATTTTTGAAAGAGCTTCAGTTTGTTACACCTCAAAAACGTAGTCAGGGTGAGTTGGACTACCTAGAAGGCCAAAGGAAGCTTCTGGAGGAAGAGCTGCTGTCTGTGAAAAACACGCCCAGTCGAGCCCTTGCTGAGAGGTATGTTTTATCCTTGTGGTCACCTCAAATGTGGCTTAGACTTTGGGGCCGTTTTAGGGATCTTCTGTATGGCCATGTCCTTCTCCTTGTCCCTCTCTTCCTCTCCCTGTCCCTCTCTTTATCTCTATTTCTTTTTCTCTCTCTTCTCTCTCTCTCTCTCTCTCTCTCTCTCTCTCTCTCTCTCTCTCTCTCTCTCTCTCTCTTTCTCTTTTTCTCTCTCTCTCTCTCTCTCTCTCTCTCTCTCTCTCTCTCTCTCTGTTTCTCTCTGTTCTCTCTCTCTCTCTCTCTCTCTCTCTCTCTCTCTCTCTCTCTCTCTCTCTCTCTCTCTCTTTCTGTTTCTCTCTCTCTCTCTCTCACACACACACACACATACACACACACACATGCATTCACACACTTACTCCCTTTCCCCCCCCCCCCCCCCCATATGTGCTTGGCCACTTCCTTTGTCCTGGGTTTGTTAAACTCTCGAAAATGCTGGTGACAGATGTTAAATAACAAGGAATGTTGACATGTCATCAGAAATGTAGAACATCATTTACTAGCTTTGATAACAATAGTTGTAAACTATTGCCCTTTGATAATGAAGATTATCTGGAGTGTTACAGCACCTGAAATTTCCTATTCTCAGTTTTATTACTCACAAGAATGCAGAGGTTTATTGCTTTTTGTTTTGCAGAGAAAATACAACCTTCCCTAACTGCCTTTGATATTTTTACAGGTCACAGAATGTTCAATTGGCTTTTGTTTGTCAGTTGAAACCCCCCTCAGAAGCAGGTGCAAATGTGAAGGGGAGAACTTGAAGCAATTTTCAGACTTTGTTTTGGTGGGAAGATGTAAATTGATCATTTAACCTGAAGGGGCCCATTTCTGTAAACCAATCATTTAGGAGATATAGAAATAGAGCCGTTTAGATTAGGTTGTAATTAACTCCTCCAGTTAGGCTTTGGAAATGTAGTCCCTGCTGATTAATACAGGCAGATAAGGGTTTCTCCAAAGGCTTGGCCTTCCTTCCAGAAGCTGAGCTAATGTGAGGCTGAGGGGGTGGAGAAACACTGAAGACATGCCCTTAGGGTATGTCATGGAACCTCTCCCTAATAGGTATTGCTGCCATGGCCAGGTCTCTGGTCAAGAAATTCACATTATTTCTATTTTCTGTGACTTGTATTTCTTTTAAAATACTCACAATTATTGGCAAAAAATGTGCTTGGAAATATTTTGTATTCCGCATTCATTTTTTGCTTTTTGTTTCTGTCTTCACTGCCAATACTGTAATGAAGGCTGTGTCTACATGAACTTAAAATAACAAAAGGCAAAAAATTCAAAGAAGCCAGTTACAGAGAACAAACCATATTAACTCAATACTAGATTTTGCTCTTTGAGGAGACGTTTAATATGAACAAGTCAATCAACTAACATTTATTAAGCATCTGTTATATACATGACAAAGAATTCAGTAGTCCTCTGTTCCCAAATTGCTTATATTTTGTTGGGGGAAGAATAGCTAAACTTGGACCATATAGACAGAAAGGAAGTCTATGTTGGTGATAATCTAATGTTATAAGTACTCTGGGATCGATTTTTCAACATGATCTTTTTAAAAAGTACCAAAAGAATAGAGAAAGAGTCAGAAAAGGTAAGTGAGAAGATAGCCACCTCCCTCTCAATCTATCTACCTGCTTCCTTATCTCCTTAAAGTCTCATTTATAAGTCTGTGCATATATTAAGGATATCCGGGACGAAAATATGTAAAGGGAGCAGGCTAATTTTTGCAGATGATTTTCTACAGCAGACTAGATTTTTCTAATCTTAGAGTCAACAGAAAGATGTAGAGAATATGAAATCCTTTTGTTTTCTTTTGGATGGATTCTAAAAGATATTCAGCTTGGTGAGGAAAAAAAAAAAGTAAATCAGTGTTAAGAATCCTGGGGAAAAAAAAAAAAGATGGGATAAATATGTTTGGATAAATCTGCTAGCAGTTCTTGGGCAGCCAGATGGCTAGCTAGTCTAATGTGGTCCTTAGAAGAGGCCAGTGTGTTGGTGATTTTCTATAAAGGATATATAGAAAGATCTAGATAAACCTCCTATAGGATTTGGGGTTTTAGAGGGATTATGATCAGCACCTGTGGAGGCAGTATGCACCCTGATGAGATCACAGATGCATCTAAATAATAGTCACAGAATTACATAACTTTAGGTGCAATTAAGTATAACCCACATTAGAACAAGAATCAGTCAATTAACATTTTATTTTAAGCACTGGGAGTACAAAAAGAAGCAAAGACACACCACACACACACACACACACACACACACACACACACACACACACACACACACACTCACTCCTTACCCCTGAGAAACTTATACCCTAATCATCCCTATACTATTTCCCACATCCTGCTTTTGAAGGGAGATGTATGATGAGAGGGAATTCACTAGCCCAGTCCATTTTGGACAACTCAGTGTATTGAGAGATTTTCCTTTAGATTGAGCCTAAATGTGCCTCTGCATCTTGTATGCATTGTTTTTAGTTCTTAGAGTTCTTTCTCTCGCTCTTTCTTCTTCCCTCCTCCTCCCTCCTTCCCTCCAGAAAAAAAGTTCTTCTACATACAAACCTCCCATCAAGTGAAGTCTTCTTTTCCTCATATTAAATACCCCCAACTGATTCTTATGTGTTCTTATCTCCAGCCCTCTCACATCCTACTTACCTTCTTGTAATAGAGTAGAATACAAGAAGATAGATTGTTGTTTGATGGAGTGACTGTCACTTTACTTATGAGCCTTTTTATTCCACGTGGCTTAGTTATTGTGTCAAACTGATAATTTACTAAAAACCCCTAGAACTTGTTTTTTAAATTGGAACTATTATTTATCCATGCTTCCTTCATCTTCTACTTGTGAAGTTGATTCTTCAATCTCAGGGATTGTATTCCGTTTAAATTTCAATTTATTATATCCTGCCCGTTGTTCTAGTCTGTGGATATCTTTTTGTATTCCAGTTCTATCATCTGACATCTTGGCCTGTTCTCCCTTCCAACTTTCTGTCCTCAGACCTAATAACTATGTCAGTTATAGCCTAATCCAAATGGTTGATAAAAATGTTAAACAGCCCGAGGTCATGAAATGGATTCCTTGGGGCACTTCAAGAGAGAACTCCCTTTAACTGTACATAAATCTGTTGATATCTATCTTTTGTGTTACTTAAATTGTACTGGTCTTATTTTTAAAAAGCTTAATCCAATATTTATCATCTACCTGCCCTGTCCATGGTACTAAAAATACAAAAATTCAGGTGAGTGAGTCTCTCCCCTCTGGAGGCTTAAAGTGTAATGAGATAAGACAGGTGTAGTCTGATTAAAAGGGATAATGTGATAATGCCTAGAATTCCAAAGTGCTTTGAGATAGCCAAGGTAATGTACTAAAGAACTAAAAACTATCATAATCTTAGGTAATAATGCATATAGACAGTCATATTTGTGCTCTGGTTGACAACTCTTACTTGAGACACTTGATAAAGACTATATAATCACAAGTGTTTAATATGCTGCTAAGAATAGCAGTATATATATATATTATCAGCAGTCCTTGTTGTGTCCTGAGACTACCTGAGTCTTGGCTAATTACCTAAAGCAGCCTCCAGAGGGGAGAATGCAGTGTATTCAGTTTGGGAATTCCTGTTTTCCCTTTTGACAGGAAAGATATAGCCTGCCTTTGCTGGATGATTCAGCTATACAGGAAGTGAATTTTGTATTAATTGCTTGGACTTTTGACTTTTTGTTTTGCATTCATGTTATAGCTTAAATTTCTTTTTGATGGAAAAATATTAGTATATGTAGTTTCCCTTTTCATGGGGGGTAGGGAGAGGTAGTGCTATGAAAACAGAGAATGATTAACTATAATTTAGCTTTATATATCACTGAATGTGAACAGTGTGAGCCTCCTGATAAACTTTTGGTATCTGAATGTAGTCAGACTCTAAATCTCATGGCCCCTCTCCCAGGTGGAAGTCATTAAATTTCTGGATATCTATGTATTTTATTGTTCTGTATTGACTGTTTATCAAAGTGCTGGATGATTATCTCAGAATGAAAAGGTCACTCTGAAAAGTCAAATACCAATCTTTAGAAAGTGAGTCAATGGCCCATCGTGATTTAAAAAAAATTTTTTTTTTCATTCTTCCCTTTCTTTCATTAATTTTTTTCTTATTTTATGTATATATTTCTGATCTTACCTTTTTTCTCTCTGCTATTAAGTTAAAATGTAGCATCCTAGAAAGCAGTTTGTCACTTCATTGTCAAGATGGGAGCAGTTAATGGCAAAGATGAAACTTATAAAATGAGATTTTCTGCATTAAAAAAATTCAGCATTGGATAAATGTGCCCTTTTCCCTAGTGGTTTTCTTTTAATACCTGCATCGTTATCGAACAGCATAGCTTTCTTGCTGTGCCCCCAAATACTTCCTTCATTTATCATGTGGGCTTTTTTTTCTCTGACAACATTTATCATCTCTAATAGTGGTAAGCCTCTGTGAATTTACAATCACTCTGTAGAATTATATAATTCTATTCTTTGAGAGTTATTTATACTGCCTTGTCATTTTTGCATCACTTACTATCTTAGAATAAAGAATGAGTTCACCATTTTGTGAATGAGTATATTGGGGAAATTTTCTGGACTTAGAACTGTGATTTCAGACCAACACTCTGTTCTGCAGCTTGTGTTGTCTTAGAGATTATCTTGGAGTACTAAGAGATTAAGTGCCTTTTTGGGATTATCCTCAACCTTTTTCTTTTTCAGGAAATAAGAAAGACTAATGGAACAAATTACATTTTAGAAAATTATTAGGTGAAAAAATTGTTCATGGGGAAAAGATGGATAATTTATGATTTGGTTTTTACATTTCTGCCATACATAGTATTACTGAAAGTGTTAAGACACAATGGTTTTTCATAGTATCCACAGTGGCTCCTATAGTAACTTTAATTGTGAATTTTAGGGTATTTACCATGAATTTGTCTTACCATTTTGACATCCAATTCTTTTTAAAGAAGTTATGAAGAAATTGATGTCTTTTAATTATTAAAACCATTTTAATATCTGGTTTCTGAGAGTTGAAACAGAATTATGGTTTAACTAGTAAGATTTGAATACTTTTTGCTATTAAAAGAAAAAGATGCAGCCAACAGACATGGGGACTACCTACCATGTGGACATCACTGATTCAGACAGTGGGCAGGTGGAGGATGGTGGATAAGGGGATAACTAACAAATGGAATATATAGTCTTTACTTTTAGGAAGTTTCCAGTTTTTTTTTTTTTTTTTTTTTTTTGTTAAGTCTTTTTTTTTTTATTATATATATATATATATATATATATATTTTATAATATTATCCCTTGTATTCATTTTTCCAATTTACCCCCCCTCCCTCTATTCCCTCCCCCCGACGACAGGCAATACCATACATTTTACATGTGTTACAATATAGTCTAGGTACAATACATGTGTGCGAATATCATTTTCTTGTTGCACAATAAACATTAGAATCCGAAGGTACATGCAACCTGGGCAGACAGATATTAGTGCTAACAATTTTCATTCCCCTCCCAGTGTTTCTTCTCTGGGTGCAGCTACCTCTGTCCATCATTGATCAACTGGAAGTGAGTTGGATCTTCTTTATGTTGAAGATTTCCACTTCCATCAGAATACATCCTCATACAGTATTGTTGTTGAAGTGTACAGTGATCTTCTGGTTCTGCTCATTTCACTCAGCATCAGTTGATTTAAGTCTCTCCAGGCCTCTCTATATTCCTCCTGCTGGTCATTTCTTACCGAGCAATAATATTCCATAACCTTCATATACCACAATTTACCCAACCATTCTCCAACTGACGGACATCCATTCATCCTCCAGTTTCTAGCTACAACAAAAAGAGCTGCCACAAACATTTTGGCACATATATGTCTCTTTCCGCGGAAGTTTCCAGTTTTGACAAAGGAGGCAAAATAGGGACATCAGAAAAGTTAAATGACATTCCAAGACCATAATTGAAAAAAAGATGTCATAGGAAATTGCATGATTAATTTCTAAGGGAATTTTTCAGGCAGTGCTTGTAATAGACATTCAAAAATAGAGGTGTTCTCTAGGCCAAGATGGTCAGAGAAGACTAAAATACCAACTTGCCTCAATTTTTTAAAAAAACATCTTCATTTTTTAATGTAAAGTTAAATTCTCAGTATAGCCTTGATATAGAATTCTTTTTGTGAGAAGTTCTGTTTTAAAAATTCATTTAAAAATGTTTCTTTCAAAAGACATAGATTTTGCCAACCACTTAGCTTTTTCCAGGCCTTTAAAAATCTTTATTTTTGTTACTTATTTTGTTGATTTTTTTTTTCCCCTCATCATTGGTTTTTTGTTTATATTTTTGCGTTAAAATAAACAGCCACCTTAACACCTGCTTCCAATACTTTCTAAAACATACCTTTGAAAAACCGTGAAACAGAAATTTAACACCTCTTGAAACATTAAAGAAAAATGCCAAGAATTACTTTTGATTTTTAAAAAATAGTGATTGTGGTGTTGACACTTTCAAAGGAAATGCTTATAAATAAAATATGGGCATGTTTCTCTAGGATCTAAAACATACATAATATTTCAAAGAGTTTAGAAATAAGAGAATTTTTTTTCTTCAAAGAAAATGAGCTGATTTTTATATTTATTACTCATCACTATGTTAGGTCATTGTAAGGAAGCTTTACCTATGATCCCTAATAAATATTTGTCTATTGAATTAGGAAAATACAATTTGAGTTTTTCATAGGTAGTTTACAAACTCTTCATGTTTGATATATTTCAAGGTGACTTATTTTTCTAAGTCTAGAATTACCTCGGTAAAATAATCCTTTATTTTAAATTCACAAACTCTTTTGTTGTTTAAGTATTTTATGATGGATACAGGTAATGTGCTATAAGTAGGAATGACCTACCAGTCACTTTTATGTCTTCTTCCCTAAACAGTCAAACTGAAAATAACTTTATGTTATGATTTATGTGCAGTCTGATTAAAATAATGAGTGTTTTTGTTCTTGATTGAGAATTTTTTCATCAATCTTAAAATGAAAGTTCTATATTCTTATTCAGTACAATAAATTGACTGGCTATTTGTAATATTTAATTATTACAGTTTAATATTTCTATAATGTGAAATATAGAAATTGAATATTAAATCTGTACAGTATATGTATTCATTCATATAAATATATATTTATTTTTTGTATTCATATATTATTAAGGCTTTCTATCTGTTTTTATTCTCTCCTACCTATCCCTGGCAGTTTGAAATAGTTTGATAATTAATCCATTTTTAAATGACAATATGGATTGTATTTTGATTTTAAAATCAGAATGAAGTTATTTGATTCTGTTTTGTTTAGTCTGGATATGCTTAATTCTCCTTATTTATTTCTGTTATTTCCTCATTTCTTAACTTTGTTTTCTCCAACTTTATTCTCTCTAAAATGATTGAATGTTGTTTCCATGGAAAATATCATAGAAGATAAATACATTGGGGAGATAGAAGAAAAAAAGACAGAATAGTCTCTGGGCACTCTGAGTTTACAATCTAGGCTTTTGAGACATTATAATAATAGGAATATTTTCTTTACCTCATATTTTTTCCTTAACCTGCTTAGCCTCATTCATTTCCTGAAACATTTTAAAATAATTACTCTTTATTATGTTTTTCTAGGCTCAAATTGGAAGAAAAGAAAAAGGCACTGCTACAAAGACTTGAAGAAACTACAAAGTTAACTACTTATTTGCATTCACAGATTAAAAGGTGAGCCTGCATTTCATATTCTCACACATGAGTTCTCTAAAGCCCATTTTATCATTTATCATTTAGATTATGCTCCATTTCAGGGAAATTGGAATTTGCCTTTTGTTTTTTTCCATTTCATCTTTTTTACTTTCTCGAGTTGAAAATGTCTTATAGTTACTCTGATATACTTAAAAAATAAATAAATAAATAAGATATTTGTATTAAGATAGGGATTATTTAAAATTATATAACTGTATTTTTATAAAAAATTCATCATCACATGGTTGTAAATATGTTCTGAATTTAAGCAAAGAAGTTCTTCTTCAACTAATCCTCAGAATACCCTGCTGTAGTTTTTAGGAATATAAAGAATATTTTATGCTTTGCAAATACATTCTTTACTACTTAGAAAAAGACTTTTCCTGCTTCAGAGCAATTGCCTTAAAAAAAAAATTAATAACATATTCCCTTATGTTAATTGTTTAAAGATGCAATCCTTACATATATCTACCCAAAGAGAACAGAAAAAACAGACATGACACAACCTTAGTTCAAATTCTTTATCTTCATGTTTCTTTTTTTAAAAAGACAAAGAAAAGAAGAAAAATCTCCAAGTACTTATTGTTCCTGGAATCAAAATAATCAAAGTGGACACTTTGTATTTTAATGTATTTTCTCCTTTTCCCACACTTTTTTTTTTTTTTTTTTGCTATAAAGTTGTATAGTAGCTTCAGTGGTAACTATACCAGCAAGTATTTACTACATTTGACCTTGAATTCTTTTAGTAGCATTTTATTTTTCCAAATACAGGTAAAGATAGTTTTCAACATTCATTTTTGAAAAACCTTGGGTTCTAAATTTTTCTCCCTTACTTCCCCTTCCTTAAAACATTAAGCAATCTGATGTAGGTTAAATATGTGCAATCCTTTTAAACATATTTCCATATTTGTTATATTGTGCAAGAAAAATCAGACCAAAAGGAAGGAAAAATGTGAGAAAGGAAAAAAATGCAAACAAAAAGGTGAAAAATACTATGCTTCAATCCAATTCACTTTCCATCTGAATGCAGATGGCATTTTCTTTACTGTCTATTAGAATTGCCTTGAATCACCTTATTGTTGAAAAGAACCAAATCCATTACAGTTGCTGTTATTGTATATAATAGTCTCCTAGTTCTGCTCATTTCACTCAGCATCATTTCATATGGGTCTTTCTAGGTTTTTCTGAAATCAGTCTGCTCATCATTTCTTTCTTTCTTCTTCTAATTTTTTTTTTCTTAATTTTTTTCCTGAGAGATATTTAAGTTTATTTAATGGGAGAAAGAGAAATGCCAAAATGGTCAGATCTCCATTTTAGGAAAAATCTCTTTGACAGCTTTATTTTACTTTGCATTTCAATTCAGTGGTCATTTATTAAACATCAGTTATGTGCAGAGAATTATACTGGAGTTCAAAGAAAGAAGCCAGATACAGTTCTTATATTCAACAAACTTTGAATGTGACCTTGCAAGTGAGAAGATGGTCATAATGCTGCTGTTGCCATTGCTTTTGTTAATGAGAATGACCTGCTCCTCATCTTATAGAACAATAATATTCCCTTGCCTTCATATACCACAACTTTGTCTAGTCATTCCCCAGTTGATGGGCATCCATTCAGTTTCTAGTTCCTTGCCACTATAAGAAAAGCTGCTAACAAACATTTTTGTTTGTATGGTTCCTTTTTCTTTCTTTCTTTTTTTTTTTTAAATTATGTCTTTGGGATACAGACACAGTAGAGACACTGCTGGATCAAAAGGTTTGCACGGTTTTATAGCCCTTGGGCATCGTCTTGGATTTTTTTTTTTTTAATTAAGATTTAGAGAAAGACATAATTAATATTATTATTACTACTGTTATTATTTATTTATTTATTTGTTTGTTTTTTTGCTGAGGTATTTGGGGTTAAGTGACTTGCCCAGGATCACACAGCCAGGAAGTGTTATGTATCTGAGGTCACATTTGAACTCGGGTCCTCTTGACTATAGGACTGGTACTCTATCCTCTGCACCGCTTAGCCGCCCCGACATAATTATTTTTTAACAAGTGTAGAATTGCTTATTATAGATTAAAACATTCATAACACAAGAGTATAAATTTACAATTAAATGTGGGAAAGTCTAATGATAGCCAGTGACATTTTATTTTTGGATAACATCCATTCTCCTAATGATGTTTGGAAAAGGAAAAGATTATAGCTAGATTTGCCAGATCATTCAAATTTTTATATCTTCTTAAGTGTTTTGTGTTTGGTTTTCTTTCAGTCTCTCTGCCAGTACCTTGTCCATGTCTTCAGGGAGCAGTCTGGGGTCATTGGCATCCAGTCGGGGGTCTCTGAACACTTCCAGCAGAGGATCACTCAATTCCCTCAGTTCCACGGAGCTCTATTATAACAACCAAGGGGATCAAATTCCAGACTTGGAGTATCAGTATAAACTGGACTTTCTATTACAAGAAAAAAGTGGTTACATTCCTTCTGGACCCATTACCACCATTCATGAAAATGAGGTGGTGAAGTCCCACAGCCAGCTGGGCTACAGTGACTCATCGGGATCCTCAGCAGCGGGCCATGCTCCAAAATTGACTGAGCCGCCCAAATCTGTGACGTCCCTCTCCTCCAGATCCTCCCTGTCCTCCCTGTCCCCTCCTGGTTCTCCTCTAGTTCTGGAAGGTACTTTTTCTATGTCTGCCCAGGATCCTCCTCTTCACCAGCTCACCACAGACTTTGAAGACTGTGAATTGACTAGCCATTTTGCAGACATTAGTCTTACAGAAAATCAGATGCTGCTGGACTCAGACGCAAGAGTAACATCACAGGCTCTTGCAGAGGACAAAGATATTAATGAAGGTGTAAGGCAGTCTTTATCACCCTTACATGAAGGAACAACAGGTAAAGGGGAAACAATGCCACAAAATGACTATATTGTCAGTTCTATGGGGGCAGGGATGGTGTCTGCAGAGGGAAGTCGTGCTTTTCTTCCTACTGTTTACTCCCCTGACTTTAATTTAGTAGGCAGAGGTAAGCACTTTATTTTTATTAGCACCCCTAGAAATATGTTTTGCTTTATTATGGAAAAAAATCACTTTTTCTTTTTGACAGATTTAATCATCAGGTATCTGCTTTGGGTGGCAGTTGAATTATGGCTAGCCAAGTGCCATTAGTATTATCACAGATAGCTGGAAAAGTACCTATGTATTTTATTTTCTATTTCTTAAATATATTTAGAGTCAGAAATAGCATGGCAAAGAAAAGGGCTCACTTTTAAAAGATGGCTTAAAACAGATTAAAACTAACGCAATTAGCATATCAGCTAATTAGCACTAGGTTCAATGTCTAAGATGCCTAGGGAATTCTGTAAAGATGCTATTTTTGTCTCGTGCCAAGTTCCCCTGTTTGTTAAAAAGCCAGCTCTGAAAAGGAAGGTTGAGGGGGCTTTTTTTTTTTTTTTTTTTAAGTAAAATCAGCTCTGAAAAGAGGTAGATTTTTTTTTTTTTTTCATGTACAGTATTGCTCTGCCATCTTCTGGCCACAATAGTAACTGACAGTCTAGAGTGGAGAGAATTCACAGTTTTGGTATTTTGTGACTTGGGCTCAAAGGTAGAAGGAATTGGAAAATTGTCTCCTCTGGTAGGTCTGAAAAGGTTTTGATGTATTTGATACACTGGCCACCTCATCAAAGTGAAGATTATCTTTCAGGACAACCATAGTATATATACCACAGTAGTATACTAACAGTCAGCTTGATTAAAAAAAATTAATAGAAGACAGCATTAACTTATTCAATACCAGAATAATGTTCAGAACCTCCATATTTCATATGCTAATGCAAAAGATTAGCATATATTTATTACCATGCTTTAGAAATTTGAGTTCTTTTTTAAAAATAAGTATTTTGTGGTGTTTTTTCAAAAGGCACTTTCATATCTGTTAATTATGTAACCCTCCTCCTTTTTCATAGGTCCTTCATTTCATCTTTCTTCCAGGCTTCCAAAAGATCTATGATTACATTAGTGTGGGGGCCCCTTTCATTACTGTAGATCCTGTTTTACACAGGAAGAAAGGCCTTTCTAAAATGCTCTGACCTAAAAATGTCACCTCCATGATCAGCCTTCTGGTGATGAAGCCATCCGACTTTGCTAGGCAGATCCAGTATTCACTTGAAAATTTCTAGTGAAGGGGGGATCTACTGCCCCTGGAGAAAGCTTGTTCCAGTTTTGAATAGCTCTAATTGATAGGTAGTTTTTTGTTCAGATCAACCCTCCCACTGCTGCCAGCTCTTTCCCACATCCAGATCCATCCATCCTTCACCCTAGTTTGCTTCACCTGACCTGCATATTCCCTATTTCTTTCTTCCTCTGTATTGCCCTGGCTCTTCTGCTCCACAAGAGCTCCAAACTGTTTCTGGCTTGTCCCTTCTTTTCCTCCCTTTCATCTGTTGTTCTAGGTTTTGTTTTTAAAAGAGAGACAGAAAGACTGTCAGCAGGGACATACATTGGAGCCCCCCTGGCTATGTTCTCAAAATATTACAGCAAGGTCCCCTTTTCCCTTAACAAGATAGCTAAGAATTTTAGCTATTTTTCCATACATATTCTTACATTCTCAAAGTATTTCAGCAAAGTCCCCCTTTCCCTTAACAAGATAGCTAAAAATTTTAGCAATTTTTCCATATATCATTTTACATTCCCAAAATATTATAGCAAGGTCCCTTTTTCCCTTAGCAAAAGAGCTAAAAATTTTAGCTATTTTTCCACGTATCGTCTTACATTCTTAAAATATTTCTGCAAGGTCTCCCTTTTCTCTTTACAAGTTAGCTAAGGAATTTTAAAACATTTCCCCAAATATTCCTACTCTCTACTGTTTCCCAGATCCAGACCAACTCATTCATCAGGTTCCCTTTCTTGACTTAAAGGTACCCTTTTTTTCTCCTTACCCTGGCCAGTCTTCACTGGAGCATTGATTTATAGTTGTAGGGGACTTCAAGGAGTTCAGTCCCTAACAAATGACCAAACCAAGGCCTGGAGAAATTAACAGACTTACCTAGGGCCATTCTGCTAATAAGCCTTTGAGGCTAGATTCAACTTCAGCTTCTTTACCCACTACATGGGCTTGCTTCGTCTCCCCATGACAGCAGGAGGTGGAATATGATGTTGATTCTTACAACTCTTCCCATTTTAGTACAGTTTAACAAAGAATTATTCTTCTTCCTTTTTAACTAAAAGATCAAGTGAGGCATTTGTAATGCATTTTGCAAACTTTAACGTATTGTATTAATGTATACTAGTAGGGGGGTGGAAAAATACATTCGAAATACATTTTTTCAAAAAGCCTTTTTCCCTTAATTCTCTGACCCCTGAGCTCTGACCACACAGAGCTAGCTTCTGGAGACAACTGACTCTGGCACAAATATGCTGGCACTAAGAAACTGCTTTTTCTCATGCATAGATACTCAAAGGTTAGGCAGGTTCAACAGGAACAAGCCACAATCATCTGGTCATCTGCCAACCTGCACCATCATCAGCCTAGAGACCAGGGGCTACCCACACTCTTCTGGCCCCCTGTGCCAATCCTCCCTATAATAAACCTAAACTTTTTCTACCTCTTCAGACCTTCAATACATCAGGATCTCCTCCATCACCTGAGAGTAAGCCTTCAGTTATGACTTAAGAAAATGGTGGCAATATTTTAATGGTTCCATCACTGAAAACTCTTAACAACTCTTAGACAGCTAAGATTGAAGCATTTTGGCCACCATCATAGTCTAGGGCTCTAGTCTATAAACTCTTGTTTATAGACTGCTTCCTTCTTGGTAGAATAAAATCCTTGAATAAGTAAGACTTAGGTGATAGACTAGAAAGAACATAGGGGGAAAAATTAAATTAAAAAAAAAAGAACATAGGAATCAAAGACCTGAATTCACACCCAGCCTCGGACACTCATTAAGCTATATGATTTTGGACAAGTCTTTTAACCTCTGCCTCAATGGCTTCTACTATAAAATGGGAGTTATTATAGCACTTTCTGCCCATGTTGTTGTGAGGATCAAATTATATGTTTGTGTGTGTGTATGTGTGTGTGTATAAATATATAGACATATGTATGTATGTATGTGTGTAAATATATGTGTATAAATATTGTGCATACTTATGTGTGAGTAAATATATATAGATATCTGTCTATATGGCTATACAAATTATATATTTGTAATTTAGCATGGTGCTTGGCACATAGTAGACACTATAGGAATGTTAGCTATCATCATCATTATTATTATCCTCTCTTTTTACAAACAGCTAACCTGCTTATGTCAAACACAGATGGTGCAATGAATAGAGCACCAGTCCAAGAGTCAGGAAGAACTGAGTTCAAATCCAGCCTCAGATTTTTACTACCTGTGTGACCCTCACAAATCACTTAATCTTATATCTACCTTGTTTCCTCTCTATAATAACAGCACCTCACTCCCAGGGTTGTTGTGAAGATAAAATGAGATAATAATTGTAATGTGTTTAGCACAGTGCCTGGCACACAATAAGCACTGTTACCTATTATTAATTATTAAAATAGGAAGCCTATAATGGGCCAGCAAGACAAGTGAATTAGACATTAAGAAAACTTTACATGAAGGTTCTAGTGATAGAGAAATGAAATACACATTGCAAAGACAAACAGGAACAGGGAGAATAAAGCTCATTTTGCTTCTTTTTTTTGACATAAGAATATATATTGTGAACTTAAACTTTGGGTACTGAAAACCAACACCATAAGTTACTCACTTCCTATAGTACTTACAAAAGAAAAGAGAAAATAAATCTCTTAGTGTCATTTCTTTTTCTTGTGGACTTTTAGAGGCCTGGGTATTACATGACTTTTTCTTTCACATTCTCTTCAAAATGACCTATTTGCAAATTTAAAAATGTTTTTGCCTTCCATGTTTGCTAAAAAATATAAAACTTTCCATAAACTTTGCTTAACAAAAGGAAAAATTGGAAAAGGGGAGTAGTCCCTACAGGCAGACCAGAGGAAATGTTCACTAATTAAGAGGAAGGAAGTGCCTAGTTCCTCAGGTGTTTTGCCTTGTGGTTGACTTTCTACAGACAAAATTGTGATTTTCATGCTGAAAGCCAGGTACAAAGTGTTGATTGGTGAAAATAAAATCAAAAGCTTTGGTTGCAAACTAAATAAACTTTAGTTAACTTCTCCTATGAACACATGAGTTTGTTTCATGAGTCTATCAATTCATCCTCTCAAGTCAACATTTCAATTTTTCCTATGCATATTTGGTGTTTTGATGCACAGTAATTTGTATTATACAAAAATTTAAAGATTTTAACAGATTTTCCTCTCAGGAAGTTTACAATTTATTATCTATTGATCACCTTTTTAAAAAAAAATCTAGCTAGCCATCTAGTTGCATTACTCTTTGCTTATGTCTGAATGTTATTGTTTTGTTGTCAGAGGAGGCAGGGAGAGATGTACACAAGAATGATTAGAGGGAAAGTGTGGATATGTACAGAAAAGAGGTTCAGGAAAGAACACTGAGAACTTTGAGAAAGGAGGGATCACACGACAGAATTTAGCGTGAGTAGGAACCTTAGAAACATTTAACCTAACCACCTCATTTTATAGATAAGAAAGCTGAGGACCAAAGAAATGAAGTGACTCTTCAGGATTACATTAGATTTAGGGGGCAGCTAGTTGGCACAGTTGATATAGTACAAGGCCTAAAGTCAGAAAAACTCATTTTCCTGAGTTCAGATGTGGCCTCAGGGGCTTACTAGCTGTGTGACCCTGGGCAAGTTATTTAACCTTGCCTACCTCAGTTTCCCTCATCTGTAAAATGAGTTAGAGAAGAAAATGGCAAACCACTCTAGTATCCTTTTCAAGAAAACTCTGAAATGGGATCAGTGGGACATGATTGAAATGAATGAATGACATTAGATTTTAAATGGGAGCACCAGAATTTAAACTTGAATTTTTGACTGGCATCATGGAGGAAATGGAAATTAAATTGGTCCTTGAAGAGAGAAACCTCATTATAAGGAAATAAATAAGGGGGAGTCTGTATCAGCTATGGGGGACCATGAGAACAATGGCACATTCATTATTAAGAGAATGTGGGTTTAAGAACCAGGCACAGAAAACAGTTAAATCTGACTAAAAAGCAGAATTTACATAAGGGATTAATAGCATATAATTTGACTCAAAAGGTAGGTTGCAGGAAGATGGTAGACTCTTACAGATGTCCAGATGTTAAGAAATGTGAGCATGAACTAGGGTGATTATAATTTGAAAAGAGAGAATATGACATACTAGAGAGAGAGAGTGTGTGTGTGTGTTAGAATCAGGTTGTCTAATTAGTTAGCCTTGGAGTCGGGGTAAAAAAGCTAGAAATGATTCCTATGTTAAGAATCTTGATGTGCTGGAATTCACATTAACTGAAGAAATTAGAGCTGTTAGGCAGACTTAACTTTATTGGGAGGGGAGGGAATTAATAAAAATATGGGTTCAGTTTTAAATAGATGACAGGAAGAAATCCAGGTAAAGTAGATTGAAGTTAGAGATTAAAGACTAAGGTTCTAGAAAATTGTCGGGGTAAATTTGGGAACCACGCATGTCAAAGAATTGAATGCAATATTTAAAAAAAAAAAAAAAGGCCCATTAGCTTTAGCATAGCTTCCTTGGAGAGAAAACTGTCCCAATAGATGAGCAAGGTTAGAACCTGGCTTTCAAAAGCCTCCATGCTTGGTATGTTGAGAGACCATCCTGATTTAAATGCGGGGCCCAGTAGGAAATTTCCAGGTGAAGAATGTTGGCGCTAGGATGTTCTGGGATAACAGGGCAAACCAAGGTGGTCACAAGAGGCTGCTCTTTGGCTTTTGAGTCCTTCTTGTGTTAAATGTTAAACTGAGTCTAACTGTTAGACTGCTTACCTGCTCAGTACTCAAGACTTTTCTAGGCTGCCCTGTGGAAGTAGGAATAGCTGTAAAGCCTTCCACTGTCAATCTCTGTCATTGTCAAAGTCAGTTTCAGACTGCCATGGTTATTCCTGGGGGTAATCAATAAATCATGCCATCACCTTCACCCCCTCACCAAGGGGGGTTGGTGGGGAGAAGACACTTCATCTTCAAGGAAAAAAAGCATCCCCACTGCCAGAAATAAAAGGAAAAATGCAGCAATCAATCCAGTAATCGGAAGCCTTAAAACTTAAACATCTTAACAAGATGTAAAGTCATGACTCAGAAGGGGGGCGTAATGCATACCAATACGGATGCTCACTCGCGGAAAGATGAAAGAACTCCACAGGCTTTTGCCTTATTACAGTTCAGAGCCTAGCTTTAAATGAATGTTCCTTGCTCCTGGCAGGATGCTTATGTAGGAATATAAGGTAGAGATAAAAGTTAAGTGCTATATAGTGCTAAAGATTCAATAGCACAATTTTTTTTTAAATGGTATCAACTGTATTAGGAATTCTTGTAAGTCAAAAGGTAGTTATTGGCTTTTTTTTTTAAATTTTTTGTAAATGGGATGGCAATAAAGATGGAAAATTTGGAAAGGAAAGAAACAAAACAGATGGCAACCTTTCTTCTTAATGGTGAATAAACAGAATTTCTATATTATAGAGGTATTATTGCCAGTTCTTAAAGTAGACAAATAGTTTCTGAGTCTCCATGTAAGATGTAAGGTGAAACTATAAAGGTGTTTGAAAGGGGAGCTAAGGAATCATAGGATTTGAAAATACCTTTATATATTCTATAGTCTTTCCTCTCAACAAACTATTTCATGCCAAATAGAAAGGTGGTATCCTGGGATTAAAAAAATAAACATCCCCTTAGACTCTCTAGTCCAATTTTAAAAAATTATTTTGCTCTTTTTTGTTTTTTTAATACAATAAACATTTCCTAACTAGTAACTCCCTCCAAACTACCCTAGAAACTAACATCCCTTAAAGCAGTTAAAATTTCCTTTTAAAACTTGTTTTCAACTGATAATATATTCTGCTTTTCTTCTCAATTATTAGCAGAAACAACATGGTAAGGTATCAACGTTGTCTCTTATCTTTGACCTGAATTGTACTCCTTTTTAACATAGACTTTATGTACATAGTGCAGTTGTGTATATATTTTCTTCTGAATCTGAATTCTATACTTCACATCATGATTTTTCTGAGTGGTTCTAAATTCTTCACATTTGTAATTCCTCTTTCAATTGTTTTCCAGTTGTATCTGACTCTTTATGATGCCATTTGGGGTTATCATAAAATTAGTAGAATGGTTTGTTATTTCCTTCTCCAGCTCATTTGAAAAATGATGAAACTGAGGTAAACAGCTCCATGAACTGTGCCATCTAACTTCCTTTTCTTATTCCTTATAGCATGGCAGTATTGTTCCATTAATAAGTCTCTTCAACTATTTCTTAAACTTCAAGGGAGGTGGAAATTTTCCCCCCTTTTTTTATTATAAGGAATTAATGCAGTTGTGAATTTTTTGTTGTCATTGCTACAGTCAGAAACTTCCCTATTGCATCCTTTCATTTTATGAAATAGGAACACTGAGGGCCAGAGAAGAGAAATAAATTAGTCTAGATAAGGGCTTTTTAAACTTCTTCCACTTGCAAATCCTTTTTGCCTGGGAAATTTTTATGTGACTCTGTTATATAGATATATCAAAATGGTATACAAATCAAACATTTACTGATAATAAGTCATAATTTTGCAACCCTCACATTCAGTTACAAGAGCCATATGGAGTCATAACACAGTTTTAGAAGGTCGAGTTCAGGTGTAGTATATGGAGTTGTAGACTTAGAGTCAGGAAGACTCAAGTTCAAATGCTGCCTCAGATATTATTTGTCTGATTGTGGGCAAGCCATTTAACACCTCAGCCTCAATTTTTTTTTTTTTCATCTGCAAAATGGGGATAATGATAACATTATTTTAGTGGATGCTGTGAAGTTAAGATAAGATACTTTATAGAGCTTTTTTCCAAATACTAAAGTGCTATCTCAGTACTAGGTATTGTTGTTATCATCCGGAGTCATCTTGGAAGTCATTTATTTGGAGTTCTCACTTTTTGATGGTTTTATGTAACTTAGTTGTATTTGTGATGTTTAAGTAATCCTTTTAAACAAAGTATCATGTAGCTTCCATATCTTTTGATTATCTATTTTGTCATCTCTTGATTATTAATTATTTGGTTATTAATATCTAATGATGCTCAGGTCTGCCCATGAGCCAAGCTTTTCCTACTAAAAATTTCTTATTGTTGATCTCACTGTAACCTCTTAGGTATTGAAGAGCAATTACCAAGGAGGATAGCAGGCCACTTACTTGAGGAGAAAACGGCTTGTGTGTCTGCTGCTGTGTCTGACGAGTCTGTGGCTGGAGATAGTGGTGTCTATGAAGCATCAGTAAAACAGTAGGTTTCACTAGTAATGATCATTAACTAATGTATCTCATTCATAATAGTATATGCAGTTTCAAATATGATGGTTCTACTGCTATGCTAAACTTAATAGTCTGAATTTTAAAAAATTTTTTTTTGATGATTAAAGAATTGTTGTGGCTGAGAGTTTGGAAATTAAAATTAAAAAGAAAACAAACGCAAGTGCTAAAAATTGCTTTTGCATGTAATGGAAACAAAATTATTTTAAAGTACAAAAAAAAAAAAGAAAAAGAAATATTATGGCCAAAAAAAATCTCATTTTAGTGAATAGGGAGATGTTATTAATTAGCTTGTCATGACTACTAGTGCTGTGTTTTACTTTCCACAACAGAAAATGTTGATTGAGCATTGAGCATAATTATATTTTCATTTATTGAACAACTTTGTGGGTGATTTATATCATGCATATACTAGATAGATAATTCTTGTTTGATTTATCTAGTAATTCATAAGCATGAGTAGCCATACAAGAACCTTAGGGGACCCCAGCTACTTATCCAAAGTATAGTCATTTCTTGAGTGTCCTATGTTTCTTGACTATTCTTATTTAACTCAATATATATTTATTATACTATGTACCTTTTCACTCGGGCAGACAAAATGTGTTAGAATGTAGATTTCAAAGATCTGTACTGTCGTCCATATGGGTAAAGCACCTCTGTCATGTAGACATGTCTTTGAGAGTTACTGTACCTGAGTTATAATTGGCGTGGAGCCTTCTCATATTTAGGTAGGTAGATTTTTAAACAGTTTGTGAAGGAGCCATTGATGTTCCATTGTTCAGTTGTCTCTGACTTATCATGATCCTGTGGACCATAATAAACCAATGCTGTCCATTGGTTTTTCTTGATAAAAATAACTATAGTGGCTTAAGGTTCACAGAGGTTAAGTGACTTACAGATTTGGATTTGAACTCGTCTTCCTGGCTCTAGACCCAGCTCTCTATCCACTGATAGAGATCCACCTCAAAAGAGCCATTATTAGCTTTAAATTGAATGGCATCGATGAATGTGTATCTTCATAAATCTGGTGTTGCTCTAGCCCTGCTTTTGTCTGAAAGCCTGGGTTCATTGCCCCATCACAATGAGACATCAGAGTAGGACTTAGATAGAGGCTCTTAATCATATCAAAGTTGTTTATCACATTCCTTGATTTCTCATCCATCTCCAAACCTGTGTTTGGTGGGATTTATCTTTAGTATCCTGAAGTCAAGAAAATCATTAAAAATATCCTTTCCCTCCTCTTCCCCCCCCAAGAAATAATATTGAACCCTTTTTAAAAGTGTATTCAAACAACCAAAAGAACAAAGAACAAGCCGCCCTAGCATTCATAACTGCCTGCATGTTCAAAGAACTCTCCTAAGTTCTCTTTCAAAAAATTACATGATATATAGTGCTAGGTAATAATTATTTTTCAAATTACTTGCCTTTTTCCTTCTAGACCTGGTGAAATTGAGGATGTTCTCTATTGTGAAGAGGATGCTTTGATTCTAGAGACTGCTCAAGTGCAGATAGGACTAAGGTAAAGAAAACTGCAAGTTGTGGGGGAGTGGAATAGCTCTTTTATAATGATAGTATTAATAATATATTTATCTTAACACTTGCACATTTGCAAAATTTTTTACATTATATCCTAATTTAGTGATGAGTGACCTGATATGATGCTTTCTTTTTAAATGTCTTTTCATTTTGGCAGATATGATGCTAAGAGTTCCAGTTTAATGGTGATTGTAATACAACTTCGAAACCTTCATGTCCTTTCCATATCTCAGAGCTCAAAAGTGTAAGTGAAAGTCATTGATGCTAAATATAGTAAACAAACAAACAAACAAACAAATATTTAATATTACATGGATTCTCATCATTATAGATGTCCCAGATCCTCGAGGTGGGCCCCTATGAACCCTTGGGCTCACACTTGACCATCAGGAGGCAGAAAGAGTATCCACTAGAATGTAAGAATTTTGCACATAACTTGAGCAGCTTAAAATTATCTTGAGGCAGAGGTTAATGTATTTTAATTGTGTTCATTTAACCCTAAAGGTTATTATATTGGAAGAGAATAATTTAGCAAAATGAAGCAGTGGTTAAGGAATAATAAGGCCAGCTGTTTCAATTCAACACCAAAGTATATAGAAATATAAGAGATTTCTAGTGCTTTTTAAAAAAATGTTTTATCATGATCTCTTTTTACATCAGGCAGGTTTCTCCCTCTATCCCATTCCTTCCCATTCTAGATTCTGTATTGTAAAGATTCTTAAAAGAAAAAGACAATAAAACTTAAAAATATATTGAAAAAGAAAATCTAACCACATATAAGAATTTTATATTTGGGGACCTGATGTTCCCCATCCTCCTACTTGGCCCACATCTCTGAGTATTTTTTCATATCTCTTCTTTGGAGTCAAGCTTGACCAACTCTGTCATATTGCAACTTTCATTTTCATTTATTTAGGGCAGTTGTTCTTCCCATTTACATTTTGTAGCTGTGTATGGTGTTTGTCTACCTCTGCTTACTTCATTTTATTTAAGCACATCTAAGTCCCCCCATGCTTCTCTGAATTCTTCCTATAATATTCCATTACATCCATGTGCCATAATTATAGGGCGTCAACTTTGTTTACAATTCTTCATTGCATTGAAAAAATGCTTCTATATTTTGTGGTATTTGGGGCCTTTCTTTTCAACAGTGATCTTCCTGAGATAAATGCCTAGAAGTAGAATCTCCAGATCAAAGAATATGGTCATTTAGTCACTTCATTTGCAGTTCCAAATTGCTTTCCAAAGAATTGTACTAAATTGATAGCTCCACCAACAAGGCATTTGCTAATTCCTCTCCTTCCAAACATCCTACAACATTGACTATCTTTTTCTTTTGTTATCTTTGCCAATTTTCTGGTGGTGAAAGCTCAGTATTGTTCTTATATATATTTCTTTCATTATTAGTGATCTAGAACATTCTTTCATATGGTTAATATTTGCATTCTATTTTTGAGAACTATGTGTTCCTATTCTTTGACTATTTATCATCAAGGAAGGTTTTTAGTCTTCTGTATGTCTACTAATTGTGTGTATGTATCTGTACGTATACATACAGACATATAAACATATAATAACCAAACATTTATCTGGGAAACTTAATACAAATTTTTTTTAAAAATTCAACTATTTTTCTGTTTCTTTCTTTTTTTTTTTTTTTAAATTATAGCTTTTTATTGACAGAACATATGCATGGATAATTTGTCATTGCACTCACTTCTGTTTCAACTATTTCCTTCCCTTCCTCTACCCTCTTCCCTAGATGGCAGGCAGTCTCAGTATCTTCAATACAATATATGTGTACAGAACCATACAGTTCTCTTGTTGCACAAGAAAAATCGGATTCAGAAAGGTAAAAATAATCTGGGAAGAAAAACAAAAATGCAAGTAGTCCACATTCATCTCCCAGTGTTCTTTCTCTGGGTATAGCTGATTCTGTCCATCATTGATCATTTGGAACTGAATTGAATTTTTTTAATTGTTGAAGATATCTGCTTCCATCAGAATACATCCTCATACAGTATCATTGTTGAAGTGTATAATGATCTCCTGGTTCTGCTCATTTCACTCAGCATCAGTTTGTGTAAGTTTCTCCAAGTCTCTCTGTATTCCTCCTGCTGGTCATTTCTTATAGAACAATAATATTCCATAACATTCATATTCCATAATTTACCCAACCATTCTCCAATTGATGGACATCCATTCAACTTCCAGTTTCTAGCCACTACAGAAAGGGCTGCCACAAACATTTTGGCACATACAGGTCCCTTTCCCTCCTTTAAGTTCTCATTGGGATGTAAGCCCAGTAGTAGAACTGCTGGATCAAAGGGTATGCACAGTTTGATAACTTTTTGTACATAGCTCCAAATTGCTCTCCAGAATGGCTGGATTCTTTCACAACTCCACCAACAATGCATCAGTGTCCCAGTTTTCCCACATTCTCTCCAACACACATCATTATCTTTTCCTGTCATCTTAGCTAATCTGACAGATGTGTAGTGGTATCTCAGAGTTGTCTTAATTTGCATTTCTCTGATCAATAATACCTTTTCATATGAGTAGAAATAGTTTCGATTTCTTCATCTGAAAATTGTCTGTTCATATCCTTTGACCATTTATCAATTGGAGATTGGCTTGATTTCTTATAAATTAGGGTCAGTTTTCTATATATTTTGGAAATGAGGCCTTTATCAGAACCTTTAACTGTAAAAATGTTTTCCCAGTTTATTGCTTCTCTTCTAATTCATTAAACATTTATTAAAACACCTACTAGGCGCTAAGCATCGGAGATTAAAGATAAGAAAAAAATTATGGCCCTTGCTCTCAAGGAGCTTACAATGTAATGGAGGAAGACAACATAAAAAAGAAAGCAGGAAAGTAGAGAGGGAAGTGGCACTAAAGGCTTCTTGTTCCCTGGAGTTAAATTTAAGTAAAAAACTGGTGCTAAGTGGAGTTGTGAGGAAAATTTTAAATCCTTTGTAAAGGAAGTCTTTGGGAGGATTTTAGTGCTTCTCCCCAACTGAGGGGCAATTGGGAAAGTGAAGAATATCAAAATGTGAGACATTGTTCTTGGTGAAAAGATTTTAGATTTTCAGTTTAACCTCTTCCCTGGAGTGAATCCAACTCTTTCTTTAATGAAAAATTAAAATGTTCCTTTTCTTATTCAATCAAAATTTCCTTTTCTTGATCCGGGCAATGTGCCAAATTGATTATTGTTATTTTTAGGCAAATTAATATGATTTTTCTAAGTCATTCCCTTAAAAAGGCCACTTCTGGGTTTGAGTCATCACTGCAAATGTTGCTGATCTCTGGCAAAGTGATACTCTTCATCATGAAGAATATTCATTTATGTCAACTGACATTTGATCATCTTTGATTTTCCCTTTTATCTCCTTTATTTTGAACTATTTCACTTTGATTTCCAACAGAACACTGTCTTTTCACCTAAGAACTCTTTTGGGCCTGAAAGAAATTTTTTTAGAGATCCTTACCACCCTCCATCTCTACCATTCTCTATGTTCTTATGCTTTGTCAGGCCAGGATCTTAAATGAAAAGCTATTTTATTGATGCCAGAGGAATTTTTGCCGAGGGCCACATTTTAGTGACATATACAAAGAATTAATGATGACTTTTAATAAGATACTGAATGTTGTAGGAATCTGAAATGGAAATATATGAAGTAAGGATAGAATATGATTCTTATTAAGACTATGCTCGGAGCTAGATGTGACTTCCTGGGGGACAGTCAGTAAGCATTAAACATATACTGGGTACCAAGTGCTATGCTAAGCTTTGGGGTTACAGAAAAGAGCAAAAAAATCCAGCCTCTGTCAAGGAGCAAAATGGGGGAGATAACATGCAAATAATTGTATAGAGGAAAATTAAATTCAGAATAAATTGAAGATAATCAACAGATTTGTTGTTGTTCAGTCTTTTTCACCTGTGTCTAATTCTTTGTGACCTCATTTGGGGTTTTCTTGGCAAAGATACTGGAGTGGTTTGCCATTTCCTTCTCCAGCTCATTTTACAGATGAGAAAACTAAAATAAATAGGGTTAAGTAATGACTTACCCAGGCTCACAGAGCTAGTAAGTGTCTGAGGCTAGATTTTTAACTCAGCAACATGAATCTTCAGGCTGGCATTCTATCCGCTGGCATTGCCATCTAGCTGCCCAACAAAACTTTTGTTCAGAAGGATCAGGGACAGCTTCTTGATAAAGGTGGGATTTTAACTGGAACTTAAAAGAATCCCAGAAGATGAAGTTAGGGGGAGAGAATATTCCAAGTATGGAGAACTGCCAGAGAAATGCCTGAAGTTGAATGGAGATCATAGTAGAGGGTCTGATGGGAGGAACAGCATCAGAGCACTGTTGTCATTAAATGTGCAGTCCATATGGGAGTAAGGAGAAAGAAGACTAGAATGTTTGGGAAGGGCCAGATTCTGATGGACCTTAGATATTACGGGGAATATTGTATTTAATCCTGACAATAATAGAGCCTTCAGCGTTTATTGAATAGGTAGGGAAGGAAATAAGATTCTGTGTGGTATCTACTACATGCTAGGCACTGTGCTAAACACTTTACAAATATCTCATTTGATCATGCAAACAACTCTAAGATGAAGAAACCAATTTGGGATTTTCTTACTAAAAATACTGGAGTGGCTCACTATTTCCTTCTCTAGCTCATTTTACAAATGAGGAAACTGAGGTAAACAGTCATTAAGTGACTTGCTCAGGGTCACATAACTTGTGCCTAAAGTGAGATTTGAACTCAGACCTTCCTGATTCCCAATATTCTATCCAATATGCTACCTAACTGCCTAAAGGGGTGATATGGTTCGATTTACGTTTTAGAAAGTTTGCTCTGCCAGCAGATAGACTGGGCATGGGCAGGTTAATCCACAGAACAAAATCTTGAAAAATAAAACGTGGGGTTTTTTTTCAATGCCAGCTCTGGAACTTGAGATAATGGCAAAATGTTGTAAGAGTTGATCAGAGATTTAGCAGAAACAATTAGCTGGTTTTCCTTTGGTAGGAGATATCTAGGTATTGATCCTGACATTTTAAAATGCTATAGGAAACATATTTGATTTTCCTCTTAAAAATAAAGAGTATACATTTACTTTTTTTTTATTTGATCTAATTTTTCTTGTGCAGCAAGAGAATTGACTCAATATGTTTATACATATTGGATTTAACATATATTTTAACATGTTTAACATATACTGGATTGCCTGCCATCTAGGGGAGGGGGTGGGAGGAAGGAGGAGAAAATCTGAAACAATATATTGTCAAATTATCCGTGCATATATTTTGAAAATAAAAAGCTTTATATGAAATAAAATAAAGAGTATAGGGCCTGAGTAATATAAAGCCTTGAATTGGGACCTTACTGAAAAGGGCAAATTTTTTTTTAATTAAAAAATAATGAGAGGAAAGATGGAAATGGAGCAGTTACCACAAGGTGGGGTCACGTTTTACAAACTTAGATTAGAGGGGCTTTTAAGGAAGTAGGGGTTGAGAAATAGCTTTAAAGCTAATAGAAATGTGAGGTGAGATTGGTTCCATAAAAGCCTCTGGCTTTGACCTCCATGATACATGCAGTCAAAGAGGTCACCAGGGACCTTTTTTGAATGTTTTTCTGTAGAACATTGAAAAGGAAAACTGACTCAGAAAGAAGTGGGGGGAGAGGGGAGGGTAATGACAACAACTAAAAGACTTGATAGAAAATAACACTAGGGGGCAGTTGGGTACCGCAGTGGACAGATCACCAGTCCTGAATTCAGGAGGACCCGAGTTCAAATCTGGTCTCAGACACTTAACACTTCCAGCTGTGTGACCCTGGGCAAGTCACTGAACCCCAGCCTCAGGGGGGGAAGGGGGAGGGAGTGAGGGGAGGAAGCGAGCCACATTAATGTTTAGCCAGCCCTAAGGAGACAGGAAAGCAGGCCCTTAAAGAAATGCTAAAAATGAAACTCTTCTACTTCCACCATTAAAACCAATCCAGCCACTATCTTTTTCAACAGCAAGGAGTTGGTAGTACAAAAAGGTAGATCCACTGAAATAATGAAAGAACTGAGGATAGTGATGGCTTTCAAATCCCTCCTCAGATAGTTGCTAATTATGACTCTGGGAAAGTGAGTTAACTTATTTGGGCCTCAGTTTTCTCATCTATAAAATGGTAGTGGAGCGGATTTGATTGTTTCTAAGGCTTCTTCTAGCTTTAAATCTATGATGTAATGATCTTAGGTGCCTACAAAACACACTTCCCTCCCCTCTGTAAAGAACCAAAGACCACAAGTTTTATGTGCTGTCTTGTAAAATCACTTGTTTGGTTAGTTTTGCTTAATTGTTTTTCTTCATAGAAGAGAGAATTCAGTGGGGATAGTATACTGGGAAATGCTTATGATAGGAAGAATGAGAGCCACGAATAAACAAACAAGTGAATATATAGTTTCACACAGATAAATATACATATACACACATATATATATATATATTTACCTTTGTAAAAATATTGTCCCTTTATTATATTTGATCTTGAGTTAATGTATATGTCCTGTACATAGTGATATTATGAGCAATGCAAGGCCAGCATGACAATTTTTTGATGGCTGTGCGTATACACGCGTATGCATGGGTAATTTTTTTCTCTGTTGTTCCAAATAGTTTATAATTATATTCCAAATGTTGGTGGGGTGGAGTTTTCTTTCTTGTGTTGTGGAAGAGTATCATTGTCTTATACCCATTTTAAGAGCAATGTCAAAATAGCCACAAGAAATACAGGATAGTGAGAGATGTTTTTTAAAAAGGCTATTTTCATGCTCTTCATACCCAAAGAAAGAACTTGCTGTGTCGTCATACAGATTGAAATATACTTTAAATTTTTTCTTACTTTATTTTTCTGAGGTTTTTTGGGGGGGAATCTATGTTTTCTTTTGTAACATTTATAGAAACATTTTGCACAACTTCACATGTGCCTTCTCAAGTTGGGTGGGGAGGAAGGGAAGGGAGAGAATTTGGAATTTTCAAAGTTTTAAAACAAATGTAAAATACATATATATTTTACATGTAACTGGGGAAAAAAATAGGGGAAAAAAACCAAAATGCCTTTTTTTCCACTTTGAAATTAAAGAGAAAAAAGATAAGTTAAATAAAATAAGCAGCTCATATCCTTCATTTGCATGGCAGGAGGTACTCCCTCTCCTTTCTGATGCCCAGTGCTTATTTAACCCAGGTCTTTGGAAAACCCTTAATTGCTGAAAAGGTGGGGAAAGGTGAAAGTTATCCTGGCTTCAGCCCTGGCATTTTATTCTGCAGCCTTGGCATATAGCTATTTAAATTACATTGTATTCAATTGCTATTTTTATCTTGTAGATTAAAGTCATCATGTCAAAACAAGTAAAAGAAATTAAGAACCTACAATTTGCAGTTCAAACTCCTATTCTACTTTCTTTTCACTTTTCTTAAAAAAGGAAAATATTTCTTCATTGGGAACTGCTAAAATGTTATCCCCTGGGGAATAGAATCATGGCCCGTAGTGGTTCTTTTGCCAGTGATGATGTCTATCGAGTTTTAGTTGCAAAAATTTAATCATTGATATTGATATAAAGGGCTGGGATAATAAAAGCTAATTTCCAAGTTGTGAGATTGAATTTATAGATCTTACAAAGAAAATCACCTTTTGACCACTAAACAAGATAAGTTTGACCAATGGGTAACTAGTATTTATTAGCAGGTTTCTCCCTGACTCTTTCCACCTATTTTGGTGATTTGGAAACCAGTTCTCCAAGAAGAAGGGGATATATAGTATGGGCAAGAGGTGTCAAATTCAGGCAGGCCAGAAAAATGTCCAAATCTGGCCTGAACTACATTAAAATGTAATTGGGAACTGTTTAACAAAATAAATAAAAATATATTTTGTTGTTCTTTCAGTCAATCGGTCCTGCCCGGCTCTTCATGACCCTATGTAGGAATTTCTTGACCAAAATACTAGAGTAGTCTGCTATTTCCTTCACCAGAGCTTAAATGATTTGCCCAGGGTGTCAGAGGTTGAATTTGAACTTGGGTCTCCTAACTCTAGGATAAAACCACTGAATCACCTAGCTACCTCCAAAAGATTAAATTGTGTTTTTCTAAGTCAACATGGAACTGATAGATATCTGTTTCTATTTCCTCTCTCACTACTGGTATAGGCCTTCTTGTACTCCCTATTGTCATGCTGCTTTTAAGAACTGCATTATCCTTCCATAGATTAAAGCCTTTTCCTGTGCTCAGTGTAGGTCTCTTTGGGGGAGGGGGGGTTCAACTTTAAACAACAGATTAATATTGTCAGTTATTAGTGTTCTTTCTCTCTGCAAGTTAAATGCGATGAAAACTACTTTTTAAAAAAATAAGATTGCTCTATTTATATAATACTTTTGAGATGCCCAGCTATGAAGTTTTTGTGTCTAACTGGCGTTCAGTTTTTCTAACTACCTGCTTCCAAATGATCTTTTGGCTTTTTTAGTCCTTCTTGTTTCCAGTAGGATAATGTAATCTATTCTCTGGGACATGATCTTCAGCATCTCTCATTAAGTACTCGGGGTGAGGATTCATTTGGATGCAGTCAGCACTACCTACTCATCTGTCATTAACCTTCCCAAGGCACAGAAATAACTATTTGGAAATTGGCTGTGCAAGGGACAGGTGGGAAGTTAAATTTATCTGCCCCACTGAATTTCTGCCTCTTCAGTTCCCTGGCTTGCATTTTCCGTGGTCGGCTTCCTGCAGTGGGAGATGGCTGACTGGAACCGTGCGGTCTTTCACTGGGCAGCCAGCACGGATGTTGCAGCTGAGCATGAATCGGCTACAACAGCAAAGCTCCCCCCGCCCCCACCCCAAACATTGATCATGATTCTTAAGTTTCCTCTGCTTTTCACTGTTTTGGAGATCATTTTAAATGCTACTGTGAAGGTTAAGCTCCTTCTCAAAATGTTGTGGTTTTGTTCTTTGAAGGTATTTTAGGATTGCAGTCCTACCCCCCTCTGCAGACATCAGCTGTCTTTTTCGCACAAAAGTCCATCCTGCTGAAGAATTCATTTTGTTTAATGAAATATTCAGAGTGGCCCTCTCCCCCGTGGCTCTGCAGCAGAAGACTTTAAGGGTGGATGCCTGTTCCGTCAGCAAAGACCAACGGGAAGAATGCCTGGTATGCTTTTTGTCAGCATCATCATGATTTTCCCCATCAGTGCCATCACCTCACATTTCTTCCTGCCACTTCCTGGAATGTTGAAGAGTTCCTCCTCCTCAGCCAGTCATCAGGCCCAGGATTCTGACTGAGGCCTTGGGATACTCCGAAAATGCCTTTCAGTCCGCTTTGGGCTAATGGCCAGAGTTCCTCTGACCCTTGTGCCAGACACTTATTAGACTTTAGTATTAACTCAGTACAATGGTTAGAAGCTCTCTGGTTTTCCATGGAAACTATGTTTTGATCCTATCCTTTGACCATAGAAGGAATTTTATCTCTATTTCTTGTAGATATGTGAAAATTGTGTATCTTTGTAAGAAACTCTCACTCATAATGAAGTGTCAAAAGGATAAGTGAAATGAGATACTAAATACTAGAAATTGCAAGCAACTTCATTTCTCAGTAATACCAATCTTTTTTTGTTTCATGGACCCTTTTGGCATTTGCTTTGGGGCTTTGAACTCCTTAATCAGAACAGTATTTATAAATGCATATATAAAATACATAGGATTACAAAGGAGACCAAAGATAAGTGAAAATAAAGATGTAATTTCCTCCCATATTCCTTGGGTCCCCTTAAATTTAGTCATGTATCTCTTTGATATCTGTGGACCCTCAGTGAAGAACCCTTCTAGTAGAGATTCTCAGAACTTGCTCTATCCCCTTGTGTGAATATCATTCTGAAAGTACATAGGTGTATATATACACAATAGCTGTATGTGTAGATTTGTATACACAATAATCCAAAGTTCTGAAAAGGTCGATTTTTTTCAAATGAACTTGAATTTTGAGAACAGTAACCAGAATAACATTCAGCCACCAAAAATAGAAGGAAATTATTTTTAGATTTCCTTTAAAAAATTGAGTTGTGCATATCTAAGCATAGCATATATGATAGGGTCAGGAACTAAACTTGTGATTTCATCAATGTTGGGAATTTCTAGATGAAGAGACCCCATCTGCTAATACTGGATGGCATCTTCTCTACAACTTAGAATCTTAGATGGGTCCCTAGAACAAGGAAAGGTTAAATGGTCAAACAGTGTCATAGCCCATATACATCAGAAGCAGAATTTGAATTCAGATCTTTGGGCCCTCTGTTTTACTAATTATGACCCACGGGTCATAATTATATTATAATAAATATATATTATATACATATATAATTATGTATTACATAATATATACTAACATAAAAATGATATATGACATTATGTATTTGTTTATATATCATATATAACATATATTATATTAACATGTTATATTTATAATACTATATTATAAATGAATTGGCTCATTTCACTTAGGTTCTAGTTAGTAACCCTTTTTTGATCAATATAATACAAAAGATTTTAGTCCTGCTCTCCCCCCAGAAAGGTAAACTAAAACTAAACTTAAGTTTAAGTTTAAGTTGCTGGAAAGCCCAATTATCAACAATTCAATTTTTCTCATTGAAGAGCCAGATACTTTTCAGTTATAGTTCTCATAAATGACTCTGGATTTATTGGTCTGGCACATTGTAAAAACTTTTTCATTTGTGTTCATTGGCTTGTTTTTTGAAACTTATTGTAACAAAGCCTAGTTTTATGGATGGACAAAATAATATCCCACAAAATGATCTCAGAATTAGTTTCAATATTTAAATAGCCCTGAAAATGAAATTCTGTTATATATACAAAACACACAGAAGCAGGCCATGTAGGTAAACATTTTATCAAGCACACAGAACTATTATCTCTAGCATAGAGAATTGGGTTGTAAAAGGAGGGAAAGGCCAAGACTTATTTTAAAAGCTTTCTTTCCTTTCTTTTCTTCTTTTTTTTTTTAAACTCATAGGCCGGAACTCAGATCAGCCTTGCAGATTTTCCCATTGCAGATGATTTTTTCACTTTGTGGTATAACTTGCTACCTTGCAAGCCAGTTGCTTACAGAAAAGATGAAGAAGGAAGTGAAGGAGTTGAGTTTCACCAGAGCCAGCCTTCACTGGGCCCCTTAGACCTGGTGAGCCAAAGTTGGGATGTATCATTAAAATTCAATGAAATGTAATTCAACTACAAAAAAATATGTTTTCCATCAAATGCTTTTTTTCCCTTTCCTGTCTCCATACCCTTTCCCCTAAATACACCATTTCCCCAGGTTTTTATTAAATAGTTTTTTATTAAAGATTGGGCTTTTTTCTGCCTACTATCTGACCATAAAATGAAATTCTGTTGCATAACTTTTTAAATGTCCATGTACTGTTTTTCCTCACAAAACCTCTCATCATTTTATCCAGAAAGCACAGACCTAAACTGAGCAAATAGAAAGACTTGAACCTCTATAAGTGAAGGTTGTTTGAAGTCAAATTGATCACTGACTGTGTGATTCAGACAAATCACTTAAACTTTGTCTGCCTTAGCTTCTTTGCCTGTGGGGATAAAAGTTGTACCTACCTCCCAATGTCATTGATATTTTTATAAAGTGCTTCAAATGTTATAAAAACTTTAGCTATTGTTATTAACTTCTGTTTTTAAATGTTAATTTAATTTTATTAATATTACTTTTTTGATGAGGTAGTTGGAATTAAGTGACTTGCCTAGATCACACAGCCAGGAAGTATTTGAGGATAGATTTGAACTCAGGTCCTCCTGACTCTAGGTCTGGTGCTTTATCCACTATATTATCTTTGCATGATAATTTTATGTGTTTGATTGCACTATAAGGTTTTAGATTTGAAAATGTTTACAACATGTATATGTTTTTTCTTCCCACACAGCCTAAAACTACTACTTACTTTCCTAAAAGTTTAGAAATTCTTATTATTAAGCATTTACTATGTCCTAGGCACTGTGCTAGGTATTTAAGATAAAAATATAATATATGAAATGATTTGTCCTCTCAAGGAACTTACATTCTTACTGGAGAAAGAATGATTTATATAACATGTATATAATAAATTTAAAAGGGAATACATATAGATAAATTCAGTGTAATTTGAGAGGGAGGTTACATGTAATATCACATAAGGAACAGAGAGAGGCCAATTTGGATGGATTAAGGGAAGGGGAGTCATAATGTTCAATAAGGCTGAAAAGATAGGTTATGATGAGATTATGAAGGGGGCTTTAAAAGCTAAATAGAAGAGTATTTATGTTTGATTATAGAGGCATTAGAAAGCTACTGTGATGTAATCAGATCTGCACTTAGGAAAATTACTTTGGCAACAGTGTGAAGAATGGACTGAATCTTTTATTCAGTTGTAAGAAAATTCAATATGATGAGAATGGAATACATGGAATTTTTCATGAAAATGCTGATTGCCTCATAATTCCATGTAGGTGTGTCACAAAATTATTGTCCTTAATTTGGAATTTTTGAGGATTAAGACTTAGCCCAAGTTCCTGGCTGCTCCTGTTACAGAGTTTGCTAAGCCAATAAATCAATTTTTAGGCAAATAATTAGTGAATGCTCATGGTGTGCCTCACATTGTGCTAGTCACTGCTTGGGAAATAAAACGTTCAGGAATTCAAGGGAATGGTCTTTCTATATATAGGGTGCCCTAAAAGTCGTAATATAGTTTTAAGCCACTAAAGCCTAAAACCATACTAAGAGTTCTGAGACATCCCATATAAAATTTCTAATTCCGTAGCATTTCTTGATAATATCTATGACATTGTCAATTAATGTATAGAGAACTAGACTGGGAATCAGAAAGGCCTAGCCACCATGGTAACTAGCTATCTGATCCTGGGAAGGTACTTAACTTTTCCGAGCCTCTGTTTTCTCAGAATTAAAACAATTTAAAATGGATCTAATAGTTCACATAACTCATGGGCCACAGTAGAAAGTCAGAAGAGTAATATGTGTAAAATGTTTTGGTATTTTATATGAACTGCTGTCGGTGATGGCGATTACAGGCTGTGGTATTCTCTTCACCTTCAGGATGCTGTGTCAGCTTTGCTAGAAAGAACATCAGCTGAGTTACAAGCTGTAGAGAGAGATTTGTCACAAGAAGTGGAGGAAGAGGAAGAACCGAGGCAACAAAAGGAATCAAGGAGCCTTGATGAATATTGGTACAGCAGTTATTTCCTTTTCCAATTTTGTTAATTAAGGAAGTATGTGGGGCCTTTGTGGGTAGGGGATGATATAAAGAAGCGGTAGTTATCACAAATGGGATTATTTTTTGGGTTTTATGTACTTTTTGTGGTCAGGCAGAAGACAAATTATCAAGATAATTCTCTTCTCTAGCCTTTATACCTTCTGCTGTTGGCTGTAGAGCACTTCATTTTAATTTCCTTAATAGACCCCTAAATAACTATTTTGAAAGTTGTCATCTAGATTATGGTTAACTGAAACCCTGCTCGTTTGTCTTACTAAAAGTACAGAAAAGCCATTTCTACACTGACAAAGTAAATTAATTCAGAAAACAAAAACAACTATTATTCTCCACCTCTTCTCTCCTCCATTTTGTGTGTGTGTGTGTGTGTTTTTCATCATTTTTTAATTTTTTTTTTTTTTTTTTGGCTAAGGCATTGGGGTTAAGTGACTTGCCCAAGGTCACACAGCTAGGAAGTGTTAAGTGTCTGAGACCACATTTGAACTCGGGTCCTCCTGAATTCAAGGCTGGTGCTTATTAGAAGGAACCAAAATAGCTGAGGATATTTGATAGGTGTTCGTTTTTCAGTCGTTTCTGACTCTGTGACCCATTTGGGATTTTCTTTACAAAGATAGATGTTGGAGTGGTTTGCCGTTTCCTTTTCAGTTTATTTGACAGATGAGGAAATTGAGGCAAATAGGGTTAAGTGACTCCTCCAGCATCTGAGGCCAGATTTGAACTCAGGAAGATAATTCTTCCTGACTGCAGGCCGGGCACTCTATCCATTGTGCTACATAGCAGACCTTAATAAGTACAACCAACAATGTGTTGCCAGTTGTAGTGCAGATGAAAGTAACAGTACAAATCAACCAATAATCATGAATGACAGAACAGAATCCAGGTTTTTAGTGAGGCCTTTTGATTTTACATCATCCTCATGTGCAAATATATTCAGACAGAGAGTCATAGACACACACAATCACCACACATCACTTATTCCTATCCACATTTCCTTGGAATAAAGATAACAAAGATTTTAAAATTGGGGCATGGAGTTGTTTAGCAAAAGTAACCAAAATATCTACCTACCATATCAGTAGTCCATCTCTGCAGTGTTAAAAAGGAGAGGGGCATCCTCTCCAAGCTTGGTTATTATAATTACACCATGCTTGATTACATTTTATAATTTTTTCTATCAAGGCTAAATCTATAAAATAGGTAAGTTAAGTGACTGTGCATGTTACAGGTTTTTTTGGTTTTTTTTTAATTTTCAGTAGTATTCTATTTTCCAAATACATGTAAAGATAGTTTTCAACATTCATTTTTGTAAGACTGTGCTCCAAAATTTTTTTCCTTCCCTTCCTTACCTACTCCCTCCCCAAAACAGCAAGAAATCTGATATGGGTTAAATATGTGAAATTTTTAATTAAAAAAAAAAAACATTTCCATATTTGTCATGTTTTGCAAAAAGAAAAATCAAACCAAAAGGGAAAAAACAATGAGGAAAAAAGAAAAACCAAACTTTGATTCATATTTAGTCTCCATAATTTTCTATCTGGATACTGATGGCATTTTCCCTCCGAAATCCACTGGAATTGTCTTGAATAACCACGTTATTGAGAAGAACTGTCCATCACAGTTGATCTTCTCATAATGTAACTGCATACAATGGTCTCTTTGTTCTGCTTGCTTTACTCAGCATCAGTTCATGTCAGTCTCTCCAGGCCTCTCTGAAATCATCCTGTTGATCATTTCTTATAGAACAATAATGTCCCATTACATTCATAAACCATAACTTATTCAGCCATTCTCCAACTGATTGGCATCCACGCACTTTCCAGTTTCTAGCCACTGTGGAAAGGGCTGCCACAAACATTTTTGCACATATGGGTCCTTTTCTCTCTTTTACTGTACATGTTATAGTGAAGTGATGTTATAGAAGAACTTTAATACAAACTTAATTTAATCATATATGTGTGTGTGTGTGTGTGTGTGTGTGTGTGTGTGTGTATCTCAAAATAAGATTTGATGTACACACAACTTCCCAAGACTATAATGTCCAATATATAATCCCATGGTCACTCATTCCCAGTTTCTGCACGAGCTCTCATCTATCCTACCACCCTTAAAAATATCCAACAACAAACCCTGTATCAAGTTGGATTCTAAATTCATTTCCTGAATATTTGTTGAGTTACTTCAACCATTTCCGACTCTTCATGACTCCCTCTGGGGTTTTCTTGGCAACGTTATAGGAATAATTTGTCATTTCCTTCTCCAGCCCATTTTACAGATGAAGAAACTGAGGCATATAGGGTTAAGTGACTTGCCCAGAGTCATACAACTAGGATTGTCTAAGACCAGATTTAACTCAAGCCTTCCTGATTCCAGGACCAACCCTCTCATTTATTGTACCACCTAGGTACCCTATCTGAATATTAGCAGCCAATGTAATGATTTTTTTTTTCAGTCATAACAACTCATGAAAAATTGCTAGTTATAGAAAGGTTGAAATCTACATCAGTGGATTCAGACCAGTTCTAACGATCTTGTGATGAAGAGAACCTTCTATACCCAGAGAAAGGACTGTGAGAACTGAATGTTCACTCTTTTTGTTGTTGTTTATTTGCATTTTATTTTCTTTCTTGTTTTTTTTTTTATCCAGTTTGATTTGATTTTTCTTGGGTAGCAAGAAAATTGTATAAATATGTTGTATGCATATATTAGATCTAACACAGATTTCTAGCATGTTTAACATATATTAGACTACTTTCCATCTAGGGGAGGCAGTGGGGGAGGATTGGAACATAAGATTTTGCAAGAGTTAATGTTAAAAAAAATTATCCATGTATATGTTTTGAAAAATAAAAAGCTTTAATTAAAAAAAAAATCTACATCAGTGAAGGTGGTACACAATGATGAAATCACAGGCTCTTCAAGTACTTTTAGAAACATTAACTTATAGCACCAAGCCTCATGAATTAGAGATCTCCAGTTAGCGCACCTTCTTCATAGCCTAACCTATACAAACACTTTTAGAGCCTTTTTACTTTTCTTGGAAAATCATTTGGAAACCAGTTAGGCAGATGGCCTGTGCTGGCCTTGTTGCTCATTGCCTGGGTGATAACTGGGCATTCTACAGTTTTCTTCAGAGAAGCTGCTAGTTCAGGACAGATTCTTTTTTTTTTTTTCCTCTCTCATAGGTTAGAAATGTTAACAAAGACCTCCAATGAGCTCATGGCCAAGGAAGAAGCAGAAACTAAGCTGTCAGAGGGGGATGACTTTACAGAAGAGCATGGACCATGTACAATTGTGCCTAAGCTGAATGAGGAGGAGAGCATAAAAGAAACCAGCCATACCAAAGAACCTTGGACTCAGCTACCTCCCGTCGTGCCCAGCCTGGTGAATATTTTAAGATGTGTTTCTAAAGCAATAATACTGTGTGCTCTAAAAACAAAACAAAAACGCCAAAACATGGGCTTGTCCCTTCAGGAATAATTATATGCTAAGTTCATGAGTCAAAATCTAATCATGAAATGCACTGATGATGTATGGGTAGAGTGTAAGATGTACTGCGTGAGCTTTAAAATTTATAAATTGGTTCAAAAGACTAATTCTCAGATTGTGTGTGATATATGAAAGCTAAGCCTAGGGGTAATTAAAAGAAATAGGCTTACTCATTTTTTAAAAATTCATTTATTTATAAAAGTTCCCATGAATATGTATTAAATATTTTTCTTAAATTCTGTGGAGCGCACACATAGATAATCAATGTGACAGTGATTTAAAGTCTACACAGGGAATGAACATTTGAAACCCACAGAGGGAGTTGACTTTCCTATTGAAAGTTTGTTATTGATTCTCTGATTAGCTAATGGATCAGTGTAGGCTCAGCAGTACTTTAATAAGTAGATGAGAGTGATAGTAAGATTCATATCCCAAAAGGGAGAGAAAATCTGAAGATCCTGGCTTTATTCTCATCCTTTGATGGTCTTTGTTTGAATTTGTCTTTCCTTTCCATAAAATGCAAAAAAAAATTAAATTGTCAAAAGGCTTTGATTATATTTTCCATGTTTAATCAAAATATTCTAACACCTATTTTCTGGTTCTCATTATATTAGTTTTAATTCTTTGGTGGCTTTAATTTAAAAATTCTTCCCTGAATGACTTTTAAAGCATTCATTTTGTATACTAAAATTTTATTTTCTTATTTTTTTAAGAATGTAAAGTATTTGAAGCAGTGTTGCATTTTTAGACATGGATAGATAGTTGTCAGACAGGTATTTACATATATCTGTATATGCATGTGTACATACATATACCTGTATGTGTATGCACATATATACATGTCTAAATATACATACATGTGTGTGTGTGTATGTATGTAATTGCTTCATTGGCTTTCTCAAAAATTGTTATTCTACCTATCCTAATTTTTGTCCAAACCTGTGACATCATCAAAATATGCCACTCCCAGAGAGGAAATTTTACCAATTTAATTCTACTAGTGTTCTGTCCTTCTTAGTCTTCAGGACTAAAAATTTAAATGTCTTCAGAGTCACACAGCCAGTATGTGGTCAAAAATAGGTTTTGAAACCACTTCTAAGGCTGGCTTTCTATCCAGTATGCTGAATTTTCTTTGTATTTCTTTAAAATGCAACAACTTATAATGGAAGTATTTTTGTCTGATCCCATATCAGGCATCCTGACCTATAAAGATAAACTTAGTTTTCCTTTGGTTTGGTATGTGGTTTTTTATCATTTGTGTCTGTGAAAAACATCTTTGTATTTGTGTATATGCAAATGGAAAAGCAGACAGGCAGATCTATAACAACTTGATGATTTATTATTCCTAAATATATAAAAAGATACTTAATATTTGAATTAAGTATTTAAAACAAATAAGAATTGTTCCTTTCCCCTATCAGGTTGATAAAGAGACAAATACCGAGGAAGCATTTCATGAAAATATGGCCGTCCGACCTAAGGATCGTTCCAGTCTGAGCTCTCGGCAGCATCCTTTTGTCAGAAATAGCATGATTGTGCGCTCCCAAACCTTTTCTCCAGGAGAGCGGAACCACTACATCTGTAGGGTAAGGTGAAAAGCAAGGGTAATGAATTGCTATTAAATGTAATTTCATTGAGTAGTCACAAAGAGTAAGATGCCAAATTTGGTATATAAGCAGATTTCCTCTCCCTTTTGGGATGTGAATTTCACTAGGTCTTTTTAACCACTCAAGTGACTTTACTGGTTCTGCTTAGTTTTTTGTTTTTTTTTCAAAGTGGTTGTCTTAGAGATTAATTTTTGTTTCCTGCTATCAAAGATCTGTTAGAAACCTATAATTAATAAGGTTTTATGTGTTGATGGATAAACTATTTGGGGATCAGAGTTAAGGTTATATTTAAAAATTTAAAGGATCATACTTGGAGAACTAAAAGGGACCTGGAGACCATAAGGCACAGCAATTTTCTTAAAATGTATGTGTCGGGGCAGCTGGGTGGTGCAGTAGATAAAGCACCAGAGTTGAAGTCCAGAAAACCTGAGTTCAAATCTGTCCTCAGACACAACACTTCTTAGCTGTGTGATACTGGGCAAGTCACTTAACCCCAATTGCCTCAGGGGAAAAAACCAAAAACAAAATGTATGTATGTATAAATTTAAGAAATATATTTTTATATAATATAAAAGATTTTCTTGTATTGAGTATATTTGATAATTTAATATAAGAATATTCTATATTTATATGTTTTATACATATATATATTACATAATATAAAATGTATATATTTTGTTTGCTTGTTTATTGCAGAGCAGGAAACAGACACATAAAGATTAAGTGACTTACCCAGGCTCATTCAGCTAATACCTCAAGCCTTATGTTCAACCTTTGCTGCCCTTTTGCCTTTCAGTGAGGTATAGGGTATATACTTCTGTTTACATGGAGTATATCTATTGACCTATGCTTTTAAGAATAATTTTAAGAATAATTCAGACCCTATTAGTCCTGCTGAAGTAGAAATTGTATTCACGGCAAAATATCAAAAGATCCCCTTGATAAGCTTTACCTCATCTGGAATTAGTTCTGTTTTGTAGTGATCCTGATGAGGGCTGGTGTTCAGAGAAGACTGGTACTTTTCAGGACTACTGATCCACTTTTGGTGCCCACCTGGCATTCAACTTTCATTTGTGGCTCCAAGACACATAGCATGCACTTAGCATGCACTTTGACCATGCCCCAGCAGATAGGCTAAACCAGGATGAGAGCAACTGACTGTCATCAAGTTAGGGGAACGTCTACCCCAAGAATATGAAGACCTCGGCCAGTGGATGGCCAGCCAAGGGCTAAGAAGCCAGCTGCCAGTCATCCTGACTTTGTCTTGCTACTTCATTTGAATGACTCTAAAAGAGAGTAAGACTGATGATTTTGTGCTATTCTGCCTCATTTAAATCCAATTCACATACAAGTCAAGATATCGCCCTGTGATGTCATTGGTCCTCTTCAAAAAAAAGACAAACATCAACTATAATTTTGTAAAGTCCACTCCAGCTCTCAGTAAGGTTGACTGAGATTTAGATTAAAGAATTGGATTAAAAAAAATTTGTTCTAAGAAAAATTATTATTTTCTTAGGGAAAATTTTCTAACAGCCCAATTACATTTGATAGTATTGCTGGGTACTTGGGTATGTATGCGTGGTATTGCTGGGTACTTGGGTATGTGTGTGTGCATGCACACATGCTCACACCTATATGTATGATATATGGTTATTTTTTCTTCTCTTTAACAGTTAAACCGAAGTGACAGTGACAGCTCCACACTGGCCAGAAAATCTCTCTTTGTGAGAAATGCAACAGAACGCCGTAGCTTGAGGGTCAAGAGGGTATGTATCACTTTATGTTCACCCCCTTCTCTGCAAGTCAGAATTAGTTCGCGATCAATGATAGAATTGCTGAAGGTATAATATTGCCGTGCTCTTAGGCAACTGTAGTAAGCACCCCTGGGCTACCCAGAGCTTTAAATGAAATGCCAGTTATAAAAATGTCTCTGGGGGTTTATACAAGGAAGCATGTTAATTTCAGTTCCAAGAGTTTGAAATTTATGGTTATTGAGTCTAACCTTGAGCTAAACTTTATATCCATACCATCTAGGCAGAAACAATCTGGGTGAACCAGTAATAAATGAAGGCCTTCTCGATACCCAGCACTCTATCAGGAACTGATCGATTACCGAGGAAGACTGAAATCCACAACCTGTCCTTTAAGGACTTTGTCTTCAGTTTGAGGAAATAAGATCGAAATCTAACAAATAATAGAAGTTTAAGGAGTCAAGATATAGTCAAGTGCTAGACTGTACATTTAAGTACTTTAAAAGCAACAGTTTAAGGCAAAAAATTGGAAGTAATGGAAAAAGGAAGCCAATTGAGGAATGGCTGATTAATTTGTGATATTAAATGTATTCTATTTTGTGCCATAAGAAATGATAAGCTTATAACTGGGGAAAAATTAAATACTAAAGAATTTTTTAATGACAAACTTGAATTTAGAGAAGCATAAAAAGATATAGTAAGCAAAATCAGGAAAAGTGTAAACAAAGACAACAATAAAGTAAACTGAAAGGTAGTTGAATCCTTATTAATTATAATGACCAATATTGGTGGTCATAGAGAATAGATTATTAAACACTTCCCTTCTCCTAAGAAAAGGTAGAGGGATTAGGGATGCAGGGTGTGACATCTGCTTTCAGATGTGGTTGATTTCACTTGTTTTCTTTTTCTTAAAAAAAATTTTTCCCCCCCTGAGGCTGGGGTTAAGTGACTTGCCCAGGGTCACACAGCTAGGAAGTGTTAAGTGTCTGAGACCAGATTTGAACTCGGGTCCTCCTGAATTCAGGGCTGGTGCTCTATCCACTGCGCCACCTAGCTGCCCCTTTTTCTTAAAATTTAAAAAAAAAAAAAAATCTTTCTTTTCTTCTTCCCTATTGTTTTCAATGATTTTTCTTATTTTTAAAATTTCCATAGAGCCCTCCCTTGTAATAAATATATTTAATTGTTTTAATTGTAATACTAAGTATTGCTATGTTATTAAAGAACATGGGGACAATATATGTGTGTGTATATATATATATATATAGGCTTTTTTTTTTTTTTTTAAACATTTCAATTGATTAGGGGTATTCTTTTTTTAAAATTTTGAATTACTTTGTACACAGTATCAGCAAGATTATGTGATCAACTATGATCACTTAGCTCTTCTCAGAAATAACTGTAACCTAAGACAATTCCAATAGATTTGGGATAGAAAATGCCACACAGAGAAAGAACTATGAAGACTGAAAGTGGATTAAAGCATACTATTTTTTTTTTTTAAATTTTATTTTAATAGTTTTTATTTACCGGATATTTGCATGGGTAATTTTACAACATTGACAATTGCCAAACCTTTTGTTCTAATTTTTCCCCTCCTCCCTCCTCCCTCCCCCCCCCCCGGCAGATCGACCAATACATGTTAAATATGTTAAAGTATAAATTAAATACAATATATGTATACTTGTCCAAACAGTTGTTTTGCTGTACAAAAAGAATCAGACTTTGAAATAATGTACAGTTAACCTGTGAAGGAAATCCAAAATGCAGGCAGACAAAAATAGAGGGATTGGGAATTCTATGTAATGGTTCATAGTCATCTTCCAGAGTTCTTTCCCTGGGTGTAGCTGGTTCAGTTCATTCCTGCTCTATTGGAACTGATTTGGTTCATCTCATTGTTGAAGATGGCCACATCCATCAGAATTGATCATCATATAGTATTGCTGTTGAAGTATATAATGATCTCCTGGTCCTGCTCAATTCACTCAGCATCAATTCATGTAAATCTCTCCAGGCCTTTCTGAAATCATCCTGCTGGTCATTTCTTACAGAAAAATAATATTCCATAATATTCATATACCACAATTTATTCAGCCATTCTCCATCTGATAGGTATCCACTTAGTTTCCAATTTCTGGCCACTACAAAGAGGGCTGCCACAAACGTTCTTGCACATACAGGTCCCTTTCCCTTCTTTAAAATCTCTTTGGGATACAAACCCAGTAGTAACTGCTGGGTCAAAGGGTATACACAGTTTGATAACTTTTTGAGCATAATTCCAAAAAAAGCATACTATTTTTGCCCTTTTTTGGTTTACTTTTTCTTTCCCAACATGACAAATATGTAAATATGTTTAAAATGATTGCATATGTATAATTTATGTTTTTTTTGCTTTCTTGGGAAGAAGGAAGGGAAGGAAAGAGAAAAAATTTGGAACTCAAAATCTTACAAAAATGAATGTTGAAAGCTAACTTTACATGTAACTGAAAAAATAAAATACTGCTGAGAAAAAAAAAAGAAAATAAAAAAGAAATTTTGAATTCCAGATTTTCTCCCAATCTTTCATCCATTCCACAAGCTTCTGAGATGGCAAGCAATATGACATAAATTATACACGTGAAACCGTGCAAAACACATCTCCATATTTCCAAAACACATTAGCCATATTTAAAAAAAAAAAAAGTAGGAAAAAATAAGATGAGAAAATTATACTTTATTTTGCACTCAGAATTCAACATGAGTTTTTTGGAATTGTCTTAGATCAGAGTAGCCAAGTCTTTCACAGTTTATCATCATTATCAGATTGCTGTTACTATGCAGAATGATTGTGGTTCTTTGCTTTAGTTCATATAGGTCCTGCCTATTTCTTTATTTAGAAGTTCCTTTTACCAGCAAAATCATGAACCTATCTCTGTTACATGCAACGCCTCTACTAGACAACATATTTTGGGAGTCCAATTCCAATTCTATACCTATTTGAAAAATAAGTTTCCATCTCCCCTCCCATCAAAAGAAACTTTTTTTGTAGCAATATCAGGTAATGAAGTGTGTTCTAAGCAAATAAAATTTCAAAATAATTGAAAATTTCAACTTTAAATTCCAAAAAAATCTTAATTTAACCATTTTGATTTAATCTCAACTCAATTTCTGTATCACTGTTTCCATTTCAGTTCTTCATCTATTGTGCATAATTGACTTCACTATGTATACATTTAGACATCTTCCTGCTTTGTTTAATGAAATTTATTGATTTATGATCAATTGATTGTATCAGTTGTGATCAACTGATTTTTTTTTTTAGTACTTGAGGGTCTTTATTGTATTGTTGAATAATATAATGATGGTCTTCAAAGCTATTGTGTTAGAAGCCCTTTCTACCATTTACACTAAATAACTTAGACTTGCTTGTTTTGATGTTTCTGTCTCTACCTTCCCTCCCAGTCATCATTATCAGCAGATCATTATAGACTAGTTACTCAGCCCTTTATGACTCCCTGTTTTTAGTCATCAGTGGATCAGAGATCCACGGAGACAGACATGTTAGAATTGTGTGTTTAATGAGAATAAACAGAATCTATATATGGAAGCTTACAGTTATCTCTTATTAGTAAACTGCATATACTTTTAATCATATTTTACTACAAACTTCATAATAACCTCAATAAGTACTAATAAAATGCAAAACAAAACAATCTTAAGAATTATTTACAATTTCAAAATTAAAGAACAAGAACTTTTAGCAAAATAATAATGTATTTACTATCTCCAATCTCTTTACTGTCTCTCTACTTATGAAGTTTTGTTTTTTATTTGGGTAATCCTAGTTAATGTAAATGTCCTAGTTCAGCTTTCTTCATGTTCTGACATTTCCTTTGTCTTTCTGTATTCATATTTGTTGTTGTAAATACAGAATTATATTCTAATACATTGATTAGAAGTTTGTTCTGCTATTCCTAAATCTTAGCAGCTGTCTTTCCTTTCATGCTACTAATTAATGAATCCTTGCTAATTTATAATTATTTGTTTTCATTTTTTGTTCTGTTTTATATTCTTAATTTCTAATTTTTATTTAATCAACTTATAGTTCTCTGAATTCTTTTGTACCACTAGGACTTTTTCCCTTTTGTTAACATTCTTAGACTATAATTGTAGTATTGGAATCACTAAATCAGAGGACAGGATCAATTTTTATAGATTTTATTGTCTTCAGTACACAAAGTTTCTAATATTTCTTTTGGCTGCTTTGAGATCTTTTTAAAAAAGATTTAAAAATAACTTGAGTCCATGAAGGAAATGGTACTGTAATCTAATTCAGACCTTTTACTGATTCACACCTTAAGTCCCAAGAATACTTGTCCATAGTATTCAGGAGTTGACAGGGAATGCAGGTTGCCCCGTATAGAAAGTGCTTGCCTTAGAATCAGGAATCTTCCAAAGTTCAAATTTGGCCCACAGACGATAATTAGCTGTGTGACCCTGGGCAGGTCACTTAACTCTGTTTGCCTCAGTCTCTCATCTATAAAGTGAGCTGGAGAAGGAAATGGCAAAGCACTCCATAATTTTGTCTGAGAAAACTCTACATGGGGTTATGAAGACACAACTGAAAAGTTCAAGAGGTATTTGAAGCCTAACCACTTTTTCCTTGGAGAAAACAAATGGAAATAATTTGATAGTGAAAATACTGTACCTGACAGGTTCAAAATGAACCTTGTAGAGGATGATTTCAGAAGCAGGAGAGAACAGAAGGAAAGCCAGTGTAGGTGCTTATAATCCTGTATCTAACACATAGTAGGTATTGTGGTAATGATGGGGTTAACAGGACCTGACCGGGGTTCGTCATAATCCCCAGTCCTCAATAGTCTCTTTCTTTGGAGTCATGCAAGCTTTTCTTCCTGTTCTGTCTTCTGTCTGTTTAGTCTTTGTAAATCCTATCAATTTTTTTTCCTTAATATTTCTCTACTATGACCTCTTCTTCTCCATTTCCACTGCTATCACCTTCATTTATGCACATCCATGCATTATACTAGAGAGGCTTAATAGTGTAATAATTATATGGTCTGTCATATTCTTTTCTGGTTGACATTTGGTAGTTATGACTTCTCAAGGATTGAAACTGTACTTTTATACTTTTTAACTCCCAGAAGAATGGAGCTAGATGCATAATTAGATGTGTGTTTTTATATGTCTGTCAACAAACATTTATTAAGTTCTAGGTGGTGCTAGATCTAAAAGGATATATTGGGGCTAATCAATCGAAGGATGGTATGGGTATTTTAACTCAAAAAAAGGACCTTGATTATAACATTCAAGAAGTGAAAGTCAAGCTGAAGGAGCTTGATAAGGGAGAATGGGAACCAGAAAATTGGAGTTGAAGCTCATCTGGGAGGGGGATAAGAGATTTCTTTGACTTGCCTTCATTGCCATTGCCATTGAATTGTGAATTCTTCAAAGTCATGGACTATCTCTTGCCTTTTTTTGTACTCTCCAGCACTCAGTACAGTGCCCAGCATTTAGTAGGTGCTTAATAAATGATTATTGAACGAATTTCTCAAAGCTGAATGGATGGCTACATGATCGGATAGTACTTATCTTGCAAAGAGGGGTGGGAGAGTGGGGAGGATTTAATCCCTTGAAATGTGTCTTGTGATTCCTCTTGAGAAAAAAATTACATTTTATGTATGTCACACCATTTCCCAGCTCATTTTTTGGTCTTTCTTTCTTACCACCCAGACTATTTGCCCACCAGTCCATAGAAGATCAGCACGGGAACACCCTCCTCGCACTTCTCTTGACTTAGAGCTGGATCTTCAGGCTTCTTTGACACGGCAGAGCCGCTTGAATGATGAACTACAGGTCCTACGAGACTTGCGGCAGAAGCTGGAGGACATGAAAGCCCAGGGAGAGATGGCTCTTTCTGCTGATATGCTCGAGGATGAGAGGTTTCAGAAGCTCTTGAAACAAGCTGAAAAACAGGTACCAATGACAATAGCTTCGTTTCTCTGCATTGCATTTCTGAGGGACTTGGATAGAATTGTCTCTAATCTTTTTTTCAAAGTAAAGGAGGTTCTCTCCTTAAAAATTGAGTGTCTTTTTAAAAAGAAAATAGTATCTTCCAGAAGCCTGCTTATGTTACTTGTTTAGAACTGGAATTTCCCTACCCATAGGAACAATGTAGGAGTTTGACTTTACAAATAGTCAATGTGGGTTAGATGACAGTTTGTCTAAAGGTTTGAGTTTCTTTCATTCATTCATTCCTGTCTTTTCCCCCTTCTTTTTGTAAAAAAAAAAAAAAAAAAAATTCTCTCCCATCCTTCCTCCATTCAGTGAGAAGGCAAACAATATAATGTCATTTATACCTGTGAAATTTTGAAAAACATTTCCATATTAGTTGCTTCCCCCAAAAGATAATCACTTCCAAAGAAAGAACTAATATCTGCATGCAGACTGAAATATGCTACATTTCTCTTGCTTTCTCTTTTTTTCTTTTCTCTGTCTCTGTGTTTTCTTTAATTTTTTGTTTCTTTCTTGAGTTTTGGAATAAATGACTAGTATGGAAATGTTTAATGAAATTGCTCATGTATAACCTATATTAGATTGCTTACTGTCTCAGGGAAGGAGAAGGATAGGGAAAGAGGAAGGGATACAATATAGAATACAAAGTTTTATTTATTTATTTATTTTTAATTGTTAGTTTCCTTATTTTTTTTTATGCATGAGTAATTTTTTTTATAACATTATCCCTTGTATTCATTTTTCCAAATTTTCCCCTCCCTCCCTCTACTCCCTTCCCTAGATGACAGACAATCCCATACATTTTACATGTGTTACAGTATAACCTAGATACAATATATGTGTGTAATACCGTTTTCTTGTTGCATGTTAAGTATTGGATTCCGAAGGTATAAGTATCCTGGGTAGATAGACAGTAGTGTTAACAATTTACATTCACTTCCCAGTGTTCCTTCTCTGGGTGTAGTTGTTTCTGTCCATCATTGATCAGCTGGAAGTGAGTTGGATCTTCTTTATGTTGAAGATTTCCACTTCCATCAGAATACATCCCCATACAGTATTGTTGTTGAAGTGTACAGTGATCTTCTGGTTCTGCTCATTTCACTCAGCATCAGTTGATTTAAGTCTCTCCAAGCTCTCTGTATTCCTCCTGCTGGTCATTTCTTACAGAGCAATAATATTCCATAACCTTCATATACCATAATTTACCCAACCATTCTCCAATTGATGGACATCCATTCATCTTCCAGTTTCTAGCTACAACAAAAAGAGCTGCCACAAACATTTTGGCACATACAGGTCCCTTTCCCTTCTTTAGTATTTCCTTGGGATATAAGCCCAGTAGTAGCACTGCTGGGTCAAAGGGTATGGACAGTTTGATAACTTTTTGGGCATAGTTCCAAATTGCTCTCCAGAATGGCTGGATTCTTTCACAACTCCACCAACAATGTATTAGTGTCCCAGTTTTCCCACAGCCCCTCCAACATTCATCATTATTTGTTCCTGTCATCTTAGCCAATCTGACAGGTGTGTAGTGGTATCTCAGAGTTGTCTTAATTTGCATTTCTCTGATCAGTAGTGATTTGGAACACTTTCATATGAGTGGAAATAGCTTCAATTTCATCATCTGAGAATTGTCTGTTCATATCCCTTGACCATTTATCAATTGGAGAATGGTTTGATTTCTTATAAATTAGGATCAATTCTCTATATATTTTGGAAATGAGGCCTTTAGCAGAACCTTTAACTGTAAAAATATTTTCCCAATTTGTTACTTCCTTTCTAATCTTGTTTGCATTAGTATTATCTGTACAGAAACTTTTTAGTTTGATGTAATCAAAATCTTCTATTTTGTGATCAATAATGATCTCTAGTTCTCCTCTGGTCATAAATTCCTTCCTCCTCCACAGGTCTGAGAGGTAGACTATTCTCTCTTCCTTTAATCTATTTATGATGTCATTCTTTATGCCTAAATCATGGACCCATTTTGATCTTATCTTGGTATATGGTGTTAAGTGTGGATCCATATCTAATTTCTGCCATACTAATTTCCAGTTTTCCCAACAGTTTTTTTCCAAATAATGAATTTTTATCCCTAATGTTAGTATCTTTGGGTTTGTCGAAGACTAGATTGCTATAGATGTACCCTTTTTTGTCCTTTGTACCTAATCTGTTCCACTGATCGACTGGTCTATTTCTTAGCCAATACCAAATGGTTTTGGTGACTGCTACTATATAATATAGCTTTAGATCAGGTACACTTAGACCACCTTCATCTGACTTTTTTTTCATTAGTTCCCTTGCAATTCTCGACCTTTTATTCTTCCATATGAATTTTGTTGTTATTTTTTCTAGGTCATTAAAATAGTTTCTTGGGAGTCTGATTGGTATAGCACTAAATAAATAGATTAGTTTGGGGAGTATTGTCATCTTTATTATATTCGCTCGGCCTATCCATGAGCACTTAATGTCTTTCCAATTATTTAAATCTGACTTTATTTTTGTGGCAAGTGTTTTGTAATTTTTCTCATATAACTCCTGACTATTCTTTGGTAGATGGATTCCCAAATACTTTATACTCTCAACATTTGTTTGGAATGGAATTTCTCTTTGTATCTCTTGCTGTTGCATTTTGTTGGTGATGTATAAAAATGTTGAGGTTTTATGTGGATTTTTTTTGTATCCAGCAACTTTGCTAAAGTTGTGAATTATTTCTAATAACTTTTTATTAGAATCTCTGGGGTTTTCTAAGTATACTATCATATCATCAGAATACAAAACTTTAAAGAAAAAGCCAAATGTTTTAAAAAAATTGTTTTAACATACAATTGGGGGAAAACAAAAAATAAATAAACTAAAAGAAAAATGAAAAAGAAAATGAAAAAAATATATATTACAATCTGCACCCATCGTTATCAGTTTTTTCCCCTGGGGTATGTAGTAGCATTTTTCATCATGTATCTTTTGGAATTGTCTTGGATCTTTGTACTGATCAGAGTAGGGGATTTGGGAGTTTAATGAACTGCAAGTTCAATAGGAGTCAGTGTGATATGACAGTCCTCCTTTCCAAAAAAAAGTAAATGAGATATTAACCTGATAGAGGCAAGACTGCCAAGAATAAGAATTGTTTTTATCCTTCTGCATTTGATTCTCGCTACCAGATTTTAGAAAAGATACTGATCCATAATATATATCATGCAGGAAAGGATCGGGCAAGACTAATAGAATACCAAAGTGCTTCAAGTCACTGTTGTTGGAGAAGTTGTTGGATAGTTAGCCTGGAGAAGAGAAGATACATTTGGCAAGAATCAGGATAGCTCCCTTCAAGCTCCTGGGAAGGGCTTTGTCATGAAAAGGGATCAGACTTGGTCTTTTTGATTCAGAAGGCAGAACCAGGAGCATCAGATAGAAGTTGCAAAGAGGCAAGTTTAGTACTATCCAAAAATGGAATGACTGAGCTGCCTTGAGAGTAAATGATTTCTCCCTTTCTTCCTGGAGGTCTTCACACAATAGGTATCTGTAGTTGTCTAAATATATATAAAATACACATGGTTATATTTTAGAGGGGATTCATTTTGGGTTAAGGTTAGTGCCAGATGGCTGCTAAGGGTCTAATACAGAAAATCTTTTTGTAATTCTCTAAGTCTGTGATTCCTATGCTAGCCATCAAAAACTGTTTTATTCACAATATGCCAAAAAAAACCAAAGAGAATCCTCTTCTAGCCACAATTGCCACTTGGTAGGAGAGGAATGTGGCCCCCAAAACACATATTCCACCTGGAGCTGTAACTGGTACTTTTAAAGAAGTAAACAAAGTGTCTTAGGGCATTTTTTTTTAAATCTTTTTGGATATTCTAGAGCTAATCACTCATAGATGGCAAATGCTCTTTTTTTTTTATGTTGTTGTTGTTGTTTTATTTAATATTTTCCCCTAATTATATGCAAAAATATTTGTTTATTAAAATTTTGAGTTTCAAAGTCTCTCCATTCCTATAACCCCCTCATTCAGAAGGCAAACAGTTTGATATAGCTTATATATGTATATAAAACATTTCCATATTAGTCATGATAGTCATTTTTTAAAAGGGAATGCCTGTGTCATATGCATTTCTGGACATTTGAGCACCAGCAGAAAAACATATACAATAACCTCTTAGTTGCTTTCACTGCCAAAATAATATTCTCACTGCACAAGTTTGTGTAGCTCCCTAATCAAAAGTAATCCAAGGATTCAAGGCAAATCTCTCAGCTTGGCATTTCAAGCACTGTACAGTCTGGCTTCCTCCTTTCTTTTCAGCCTTATTCCATGTTGTTCTTTATAAGCTCTACATATAGTCAGACTGGATCACTACTCACTCTGTAGTCTTATATTGCCATTTTCCACCAGTGAATTTATTGTTTAGCTCTGGAACTCACTCTTTTCAAGCCTTTGTGCTAAAGGCTTACCTAACAACTTCCTCTCTGACTCCTCAAGCTGAAAAATGTTTTCTGTACTCTCAGATTTTCTTGCATCTCTTCTTTGATTCTAATCAAATGCCTACAAATGCAGGTGTTAAAAATTATTATTTTTGTACCCATAAATGTTCACCATGTCAATCACAATTGATTATCTTTTCTTTTATACTTAAGGCAGACAAAAGTTACAGTACTAGCTTTTCCTTGGGTTCTCCTTATACAAAACAAAAAGGATAATATAAATCTTTACATTTAGTATAATGTTATTCATGTAAAAATCTAAAAGGAACTAAACCACAATTCACTCAAATCCTAGGGAGATATAATAAAGGTAAAAGCATTGCCATCTATATTGTTATTATCATTACTGAAAAGATTAGATTTTTTTTTTTTTTTTTTTTTGTAATTGGGGCTAAGTGACTTGCCCAGGGTCACACAGCTAGGAAGTGTTAAGTGTCTGAGATCATATTTGAACTCAGCTCCTCCTCCTGACTTCAGAGCTGGTACTCTATCCACTGTGCCACTTAGCTGCCCCAATTTGATAATTCTGAAAGAGAGTGAGACTGACAACTTTATGCAGTTCTGTCTCACTTAAATTCAATTCAAGCACAAATTGAGAAGCCACCATATGATATTATCCATCCTCTTTGAAAATGAAGAATCAACAACAGCTTGAAATGTAAAATACTTAAGGAAGCACTGCTCAAAGGGTGAGTTATCCCTTCACTTAGGAGGCTTGTTTTGATTGTTGAGTGAAGAATGGACTAGAGTGGGGAGAAAGACTTGAGGCAAAAACATAAGAGATATTTAACAAAGGCTTATTAGATAGAGCTACTCCAAGATGTAAAGTTGGAACAGTGAACCGGGTCCAGATTTGAAAAGTGGAAGATCAGATTGAATTACAGTTGGAAAATGGAGCAGCATTTTTATTTAATTCAGAATTGTTTGATGCTGTAAAAGCCAGTCTGTCTAATACCAGCATTCTCTGACTGCTGCTGCTGCTTTGAATCAGGTCTTTATGACTTATGGAGTACTTGATTTACAACTCTCCAAGGTAGCTGAAGCAAGTTTAGAAAGGTAGTGATCTGCTCAAATCCCCATGGCTAAAAATTGGCAAAGCTTTGAACCCAAGACTTCTGACTTAAGAGTCTGGTGCTCCTTGCTCTATCACACACTTGATTGTCCCTGTGATAAGCCATTATCTTATAAGAGTATATATTTGGATTGGTGTATACATCATGCTTGGAATCAGCTTCATTAGTGACTGTACCCAAAGCCTTCTATGATTTACCTTCACCAATTCAATTTAATCTAATGCCACTTTTAGTCAGTTTTTCCTGTCTCTTAAGACCTCTTAGGGAGAGACATTTTCTTAGCATCTCTCATGTTGGTGATATGGGTAGAAGTTAATTCATCATAAACATCAAGTTTCAGGTCTTTCCAATTGTGAACCAGCAATGAATGCAGAGAGCGGAGAGCTCCATTAGGATCATAGAATTGTAGATTTAAATCAAAAGACATCTGTCTGTTCCTATCCTTCATTTTACAGGTGAGGAAATAGACCAAGAGAAGTCAAATTTAATCCAACAGCCATTTATTAAATGCTTGTCCTGTGCAAGGGACTGCACTAACTTGGGAGATTCAACAACAAAATGAAAAATAATCCCTCAAGGGAAGGATTGTGTCTTTTAGAGGGTAGGGATGATTGCAACGTATAAATATAGCAAGTATGCTGTGTCCCATTTACTCAGAGCCAAAAAGGCTATATTTGCTCTTTAGCGTTCTAAGATACCACAAGGGGTTTGGGTGTCTCCTCTTTAAGCTCACACCAACCCTATTTCCCCATCTGTTAGGTACCAGTAACTAGTGCTTCAGTTCCATCTAATCCCTTAATATCAGTTAGATTTTACAAAGGCATATCTGCTTCAAAGCTCTAGCAAAAACAACCGTGTAGACGTTTCCCCCTGAGATCCTGAGGGCATGCTCTTTGTACCACCTTGGTTTTGGGGGGAAATTGGCTCAACTTAGTTCAATTCCCATAGACATTGTCACACCAAGTTCAGGTCCAAACATGGGATCAGTAACAAATGGGTCCTCTTCTCCTCTACCACTGGAATTTTGTGGAGATGCTGCCCCAGGCATTCTACACATGCAATCAGACCCCTTGTTACCCAAGTACTTAGGTATACACAGAGTCATTTGGGAAGGTGAACGGGCTCCAGCACAGAGGATAAAAGGAATGGCTTCCCATAGGAGATGCTAGATGAGCATCTAGGGAGGAAGGGATCTAGAGGAGGGGTTCACACCACTATGCAAAGTTATAAAGGTGGCGATGACTTGAATAAGATCACAGAGGCAGTAAATTAGTGGAGATTGAATCTAAATTGAGGCCATCTGTTTCCACTTTCTAATTCAGGCTTCCTACTGAATCATCCTCTGTGAGTAAAATTAATGATAATAATGCATATTTAGGAAGTACTTGGAAGTTCACTGAGTTTTTTTCTCCAGAATGGGAGCAGTATACATAGAGACAACGTAATTTTTCCTTTATATGAGGAAATTGAAAGAAAAGACTTGTAGGGTCACAGCTAATAACTGTTACATGCAGGATTCAAACTCAGATTTCTTGAGTCAGTCTAAGTCCAATATTCTTTTAATTACAAAGAATTTAGATAGTGCAGGGGATAGATAGCATGCTAAATGCGGAGTCGCAAAGACCTGAGTTCAAATTTGATTTCAGATACTTCATAGCTATGTGACCCTGAGTAAAGCTCTTCCTTGCCTTCTATTTGTCTTAATTTCTTCATTTTTAAAATGAGAATAATGATATCTATCTCACGATTGTTGTGAAGTTGTATAGAGCAATGTAAAAGCTGGTGATCATTATTATTCTATTTATTTCAGCTATTTATTATTTTATAGAAAATAGTAACTTTAAATCTTAGAAGGCAATGACCTATTCACTTTCATGCTTTTTAAAGTTCTAATAATGTATTACAGAATAAAATTCAGCTGTTTTCATTTTATTGTTATTAAAACTATAAATGGAAGCAAAAGGGAGTTACTTTATTCAAAAGGGAGGGAAAAGAAAAGAGAGTAAATGAGGATTTCGATTGAATTAGTCGCATTATCCTTTTTTGCACTGGTATCCACAAAATGTTTTTAAACACACACACATTATTGAGGGATCTATTTTAAAAAATTATTCCAAATAAGAAGCCATAAATGGATTTCAGTCTTCACCAAGAGGGAGAAGGGAGTAGTATCCAAATTAATATGATCAGATCCCTTAAAGTACTGAAAATATCCTTTAAAGAGAGAAAAGGGATTACATAAACTAGCAAAATAAGGCAGTTTGTGTAAAGGAAAGAATCCTAGGCTAGAAATCAAAAGATTTGATTTTTTTATTTCACTTAACTCCCTAGGCGTCTTGGTGGTATTCAGGAAGTCATTTTTCTCTCACTGGGCTTCAGTTTTCCTTCTGAAAAATGAAGAAATTGAAATTAGTGATCTTAAAGGTTCCTTCAGGTTTATGGAAATATGAGAAACAATTATCATTCTTTTTTGGCTACTGATTTTCAGCCTACCGTAAAGAGCAAACATGATTTTAAATATCTACCATTTTCACTTTACTATCCTTCTATCCACTGTTAGATTTATAAGGTATTCAAGCTGAATCTCTTGGTTTTTGTCCTGAGTTGTGCTGTTTTTCTGCCCCTGAGACCAAAGTGTTTCTTCTATCTGTGTTCACCACAAGAAGCTTCAGAAAATTACAAGAGCCCATCATGCCTTAGAACTTTTCTTTATTGCCATATGAGAAGGGCACTGAACCAGGAGGCATAAGACCCACATTAAAGTCTGGTCCCTATCACTATCAGCTATATGACCTTGAGGAAATCATTTAATATCACTGGCTCCAGATTTCCCTTGTGCAAAATGAAGGGGCTTGGCTAAATGCTCTCCAAGGGATTAATAATAGCATCTACCTCTCAGAAATTGTTGTGAGGATAAAATGAGATCATACTGGTAAAGTGTTTTATGAATGTTAAAGTGCAATATAAATGCTTATTATTGTTATTATTCCTGTTCTAAACCTCCAACACCAGAAACACAAGTTGGCGTATCCCCTGGTTAACCAAGCTTTGGGGTTTGTATTAACAAATGCCATGTACGTTTGACTCTGTTGATAAAATGTTAAAAAATTCAATTAGCTTTTTTAGTCCCTAGTGAAAATAAGATTGTCTATGATCCAAAATAGTTATTTTCATGTTTTGGCCTAATAAATTGCCTTCCTACGAAAACAAGTTTGTGCCATGCTAATTATACTTAACCTTGGATTGTAATTGCATCATGACAAAGTTAAGGAGACTTGTTTAAGAGGTTAGATGTGTAGTCAGAAGGTGGGCCCTTTTCCATAGCATCAGAAGCTAATTAAATTCTTTACATCATTGATTGCATTTGTAATAGCCATTGACTTGCAGTTTTCAAGATTTCCTTGGCTTCAAGTACTGACACTTTATTTAAAATAATCAACAGTTTGTTTGTAATGGGATGGTTATCTTACTCAGAGAAACCATTAAGTAGATTTAGGAGGTGTTAAGCTTCTGATAGAACACTCTGAACTTTTCCCGAGAGAATATACATCGCAATTTGATTTTCAGATTTGTGACAAGCTTGTTATATGATTATAATTATACATTCCTCTCCTGCACTGAAGGATATGGTCAGGAATTGAGGTGTTTCTTGTAATTTTTAAAAAATGATTGTGTTTCCCTTCTATTAAATGCTAGTTTTCTGGGGCTGGGGAAAGGAATAACAGAAAAAAAATGTAGAATTAAGAGTCTATAGGACACTGTTTGCCTCATATCACTACCTGTAAGATGGAGTAATATCTACTTCCCAGAGTAAGAGAGGATCAAATAAAATAGTTATCAAACAATTAGCTCAGTGACTGGCACATAGTAGGTGCTATATAAACATTGATGATGATGTTTATCTTTAGGTGTGAATATCAAGGAAATGTATATTGTGAATGGATATTTTAAGGATTCCAATCCTTATCATGGGATTTTATCTGGAATATTCAATTTCAAATAATTATAAATAAATCTAGATAACAAGAAAAGGTCCTTGCAGCTGTGATGTTTATTTTAAGATTCTTATTCTGTTTTGTATATATTCATTATAATCTGATGAATGATATTATTTAGAAATGGAAGGGACCATCAAGGCCACTTAGATATACCCCTTCATATTATACAGGGGAAAAGTGAGGCCCAGAAAGTTTGTAACATCCAAAGTTATAAATGTGATTTTTAAAAGAGAGAGAGAGAGAGACTAAGCCATAACTTTTAACTTTACTTCTAACATTCTTTCCATTGTACCATTTTGCATTGTTGTTGTATTCAGTTGTGTTTGACTCTTCTTGACATATTTAGGGTTTTCTTGGCAAGAGTGGTTGGTCATTTCCTTCTCCAACAGTGAAGAAACTGAGGCAAACAGGTTTAAGTGACTTATCCAGGGTCACATAATTAATGTGTCTAAAGCCTTTTGGAACTGGATGAGTCTTCTGCCATTTGCATTACGAAGAGATAAAACATTAGTTAAGGTCTTAACTGTGTGCTAGATATTGTGCTGAGTGCTGGAGATAAAAGCAAGCAAATTGGGGGAAATGGTAGATGTAGGAGAAAAAAGATCAGCCAGGGGGATTGGCAAAAAAGAGAAAAAGAAGTGTAGATAATTATGTTGCGAGACTTTGCGGAAGTATTGGGGATACAAAAACAAAATCCAAACAGCTTTTGCTTTTCAGGAGGTTATATTCTACCTGACACAGAGGATACAATGACATACATAAATAAACAAACAATTCCCATGGAGACAACATCTCCATATTTATACAAAATTAATACCAAATTTTTTTTTTCTTCAGCTTTTGGAGGATGGGGAGAGAAAGCACTAGAATTAGTGCAGGTTTCCTGTAGAAAGTAGGATTTTAATTAGGATTTAAAGGAAACCAAGAAGTACAGTAGTCAGAGCAAAGGGAGGAAAGCGAGAAGGGGACGATTCAACAAGATTTTGCAAATTATTGGATTTGTAAGGTAAGAAGTTGAGAATAATGCTAAGGTTACAAAGCTGTGAGGCTGAAATGATGGCAGTGCTCTCAGAAGTAGGAAATTTCAGAAGAGGGGTAGATTTGGGATGATTTTATGTCTCGGTTCCGTTATGGGCATGTTAAATTTGAAATGTTTGTGGGTCAGCTAGTTTGAAATATCCAGTAGAATATTTGTGAGACGTTACTAAAGCTCAGAAGAGAGAATGAGACTTGATAGCTACTATTTGTTCTCTAAGGAAGTGCTGAATCAACTAACTTTTGTGCTAACAAAATAGGTCAGGAAGTTTTAAGAGCAACAAAATACAAAGATCTTGTTTCTGAAGTCATATCTTTATCCCGTGTGTTACAAGTATATTTGTAGATAATTTCTGAGGTCCGTGTTGCTTTATGAAATTCTTTATTACCAATAAAGAAAGCTACATGCAAGGTCTTGTAAATCCCCTAGCAGATGCCTAGTGGTTCATCAATTTGCACTTAAAAGGAAAACTAATCTCTCCGGTATTGATTCCACAAAATTGTCTACAATTACTTCTGAGGACAGCTAGATAGTGCCGGGTAGAATATTGGATTTGAAATCAGAAAGACTTCCTGAGTTCAAATGTGACCTCAGACACTTAGCAATGTGATCCTGGGCAAGTCATTTCACTCTGTTTGCCTCTGTTGCCTCATCTGCCAAATGAGCCAGAGAAGGACATGGCAAACCTCTCCAGTTTCTTTGCCAAGAAAATCCCAAATGGGGTCACAGAGAACCAGACACAATGGAATTGATTAAACAGGAGCAGTACAATTACTTACAAACAAAACCTATTTTAATGCTGCCGAATCTGACACAATATCTGATCTTAGTATCCCAGCCACTTTGGCAGCATAGTGATTTTTTTAAATGCAAAAAATAGAACACGCAGGATTACAACAGACAGAGGTTATATTGAAGCACAGTTGTCAAAATATTTTTAAAAGTTCCCAGGCCCTCATTTAAGAACCTGTGATGTAATGGATGTCTGTATTGCTTCCTTCTTCTGGTCATTTAAATTTCACCTTATCCCCCAAATAAACCCCTTTTAATTTATAAATTTCTCATCACTTGAAATGCTCCATAGTTTTTCACATCTTTTCTGTTATACTACTCATTGAAATGCCATTTATAATCTTCCAACAAATAGTGATCATTTGCCTGACACTTATCCAGGAAGAGGTTCATACTACCTCATAATCTTCTACTTGCCACAGCAGAGTATGATCATTTTCATGTTAGATGCTGACAACTTAAAACAGCATCCCAGTGAAGTAATTTAGCATTTACACTGCCAAGCCTAGTGGGTTAAGGCACATAATCTAATCCTGATTTACAACTGTAAGGATTTAGCCCTACCCACTTTAAGACACAGCCTCTTCCTGTGGGTATTGGGCTTGAGAATGGGATTTGGTTTAAAACATATTTTTTTAACCTAGATACTAAACTCACTTTTAACTGCAGGAGAGAATGGAAAGTGGGGAAGGTTACAGGGAGTAATAATGAAGCCTAAAGGCTTTCCTTTATGAGAGGCAAGCATGTACTACTGTGTCAGAAGGATTGTTTCATTTGGGAGCAGCATTCCTTATGTAGTTAGCTAGTTCTTTGTTCCTCTTGAGATATTTTATTAACAAACTGCTAAAATCTTACAAGCATCCGGTGCTGCAAGGGAATCCTGTATCTGGTAGAAACAAATGAGCACATTGTACATCTTGGGAAGTAGGTATAAAAGAGGGCACAAAAAGATAAATCCTTTATAAGAGATTTCAGACTTTGGGCAGGAGAAAAGAGCAGAACTCAAACACGTTGTAGTTTTATACAATTAGTAAAAATAAAGTCGGACACTCACTATGATCAAGGAGGTTATCTTTTAAAAGACAGCGCAAAAGTTCTACCTTTTGCCATTCCTTTTTAAAAATTGGTGCTTAATGTAACAATGTGCCAGGCTCTACTGGTGGAAACAGAATTAATTAACACTGGGATTACATTCTTATGAATAAAGTGATATAAAAGATATCAAAGAAGACATATGTGGCTAGAAAATGAAGGGGATTGTTTATGTAGAAAAACAGCAAGGAATTACTTGAATAAGACAAAGGCTCCAATGGTGTCCACCATTGAAGTGTTTTGGCTCACAGAGCTTCTGGTGGTAAATTATAGCCTGGAATAGACAAAAAGACATCAGTGAGTTATGGTCTACACAGGTGGAAGGAGTAGCCATACCTATAAGACAATGAATCCATCAAGTATTGTAAGTATGTCTAAGCAGTTTTTGAAAATTAACATTGGAATCATCTCATTACATATAGTCAACTAAAAAAATATTTGAGTAGTTCAGTGACTTGTGGTTCTATGTCTGTGTGTATTTTTTCCACCAATACAGATAATAATTCCTCTGTGCCTTAGCTAAAAAGCTTTGAAGATTGATGTAAGGACAGGATGATCACCCTGAAGGCCAGTCTAGTAATGGGAGTTTCCAGTCTTATAGACATATAGCCTATTAATTGACTCATACTCAAAGGCTTTCCAGCTTGCTAGAAGACCCACAGAATTTATGATTCTCTCACTAGCATCACTTTTGAGACCCATGATAGACCAAGTGTATAGTGTTCAATTGCATTGCTCCCCAATTAAAACTCTCAATTATTAATACCTGTTTTGTCAAATTGTACAATAAGATAAAAACACAACCTCTTGTCCTAAGTAATCTGACCACTGTATCTTCCTATTGAAGATTAATTTTCTTAATAGGAATTCTTGGAAATGATTAGAAGTCATCTTACCAACAAAAAATCCTTATTCTGTGTTCACCTTTGTAAGGTAGATAATTTTAGTTTAGGATATTTTCCTTTACTATACCATTACATTTTTTTCTTTCCTTTCTTGACTTTGATGCATAGGGTTTATATGATTATGACCGAGTTTCCCTTATGCATGATCTGTCTCTTCCCAGCTGATTGTCATGTTGTTTTATTGACCCAGAAACTCTGAACTTTGACAGTCCCATTCTTTTGCTGTGTGAAATGGTAGCTCTTGAGTTCAATTTTCATTTTGCTTTCTGGTTCAGTACTTCTGAACAATATTTTTAAAAATTTCTTAAATTATGACGTTCAGATGTTTTGTTTAATTGTGTTTTGTGAGGTGAAAAATTCTTAAATTATCCCTGTTCTGTTTTCTGGGTCAGTCGTTTTTGAGCGGTATCTCATGTGGTTTTTTGACTTTGCTCTAATTTTTTGATTATATAATTGGATTGTTAGTTTCATTTCTTGAATTTCTGCCAAATTATCTACTTCTTTGCTAACATTTTCTCACTTCTGAACTGAGCTGTTTATTTTCCTAAGTTTTTCTTTTCTCAGTTTCATTTTTATTGACATCTTTTGTTTTTATACCACTCTAACATCTAAATATTATTCCTCTCTACCTTAGTCCAGCTGGCATATGTATGTGTGTATGTATATATGCTTTTTATAATTAAAACCCTCAGTCTAATTTTTATGCTTTTTGTTCATGGTGTTGTGGTCATTGTGTATGTTATCTTGATTCTGCTTATTTTACTATATATTGTTTATTTTGAGTTTTTTCATCAAGAATTCTAATTTCACCCTCTATTACCCCGGTTTTTAAAATTAGGCATTCCAAATACTTTCAGGGATTTTGTGGACAGTCTATTTATAGATTTAGAGCTAGAAGCCACCCTATTAGTCATCTAGTCTAGCCCTTTCCTTGTTAGAAATAGGGAAATTGAAATGCAGTGATGTTAAGTAGACTTACCCAAGATCCCTTGGGTAAATGACCAAGCCAAGATTAAAAACCATACTAAATCAAAATTTTCTGCCTGGAAATGGATATGATAAATATTTTGCCAGGCACTGTGATAAACGCTGGAGAAAAACAAGAAAAAACAGTCTTCCCTCAAAGAGCTTACATTCTAATTGGAAAAGACAGTACACAAAAGGAAACAGTAGTGGGGGTGGCAGTATGATACCCAGCTGGAGACATAATGTTGGAGTCAACCAAGGAGAATAGCTGGTGGTAATTAAATAGATGTCTGGAGTTTTGAGTTCTCTATAAAGGAGGAGTCTTTTTGCTCTTCTCTAGCCCTCTTCTAATCAGAGGGGCAGAAGCAACTGAGGGCACTGATGAGGCGTGAGGACCTAAACAGAAGCAATCTCTATGATGATGAGTTTCCTGGTGATGAATTTAAGCTGGAGGGGAGGTGCATGGTGCTGCTGCTGGAGTGAGACCCAAGCAGAGCAGCTGGTGGCAAATTAGTTCTTTCCACTGCATCACACAATCTTTCTATATGCCCATATGCAATCAGCCCATGCCCTTTGCTGGTTCCCTGCCAGTCTTAATTCCTGAATGTTTAGAAAAAACCTAATCCCATGGGCCCTCAGTACTTAGTAGTTCTTTCCCTAATGTTCACATTCTTCCCACTCCCTTGAGATTCAGCTTGTGGTTAAAATACAGAGTATTCTTTTCTAGAGCTTTATCTTAGGATTGTCTTAACACATGGTGTCAAAGTCAAATAGAAACACAAGGATCCCTGTGGGCCACATATTGCTTTTAGTTTTAAAATGTGATTATATGTGCTTTATTGAATTTTTATTTAGTTTGCAAAATATTTTCCAATTCATCACCTCCATCTTAACTTAGGACTCTTTATGTATTGGGAGTTTCCCTTTGCTTATTTATTTTCTTACTCTTTACTGTTTTCCCCTTCTTGGTTAAATGTGTGAGGCCGATGATTTTGCCCAGCCCAGCCTCATTTAGTCCAATTCACTTGCTAGTCAAGATATCACCTTCCTGATGCCTTCTTTGAGAAGAAAGAATGAACAGCACAACAGTAATGAACTTCTATGGATTGGATCACTCAGGTCAAATTGCTTCTAGGCTGCAATCTGCACTTATGCAGGTCGGCCTCAACCATAACTCCTCACCAGCCTCTCTTGATTATGCATCTGTAAACTCAGCTTCACAGATCCCTCAGCACAGAGACTCTGTAAGGCAGCAAGTAGATGCATTGGAGCAGTGGCTGCCTTTGGCTCTCTCAGTCTTCAGCTCAGGTCTAGAATGAGTAGAATTGAACAGAGCCTTCTAGTCTAAGTCCTCTGCCGTCTCCCTCTGCTGTAACTACTGGGGTTTTAACACAGCTTTAAAGGATTGCTTCTGATAGTCGTAACAAGAGTTAAATAAAAGGGATTCATTCATCAGGAGACTGCCACAAAAAAATCCTGTTTTGAACAAATGAAACCAAGTTTCAAAGTAATTTTTTAATAACCACAAAAATGCTAATAGTTTAAATTATCAGCATCAACCACCAGGCATTCTGTTTGAGGAGCTATGCTGAGAGGTTCCAAACAGAGGGGAGTAAACCAAAATTCCTTTCAGATGGAGTTTAACAAAAAAAAAAAAAAAAAAAAGAAAGAAAGAATGAGGGTGGGGTTTTGTAAGCTTCTTCAATCACCCTTCTGATAAAAATAATTTCTTTGGGGAAAACTAGTCTGATCATATCTGATTGTGTCCAATGGAAAGATCCCTTTTCTGATTTGTTCTTTTCATGTAATTTTGATTTAATAAGTTACATAGCATTATAATAGTAAGTATTTTAGGCATAATTACTTCTTTAATAGAGTTCTTGGGTATACTCAGAAAGAGAAGCATTCCTCTCTAATAGAGTTTCATTAGAGGCAACTAGAGTACTGAACCTGAAAGCAGGAATTCTTACGTTCAAATTTTACTACACCAATGTATGATCCTAAAGCAAGTCTGCCTTACTTTCCTCATCTGTAAAATGGGAATACTACTTCCCCAGGATTGTTAAGATAAAATCAGATATTATTTAAAGTGCTTTGTAAGCCTTAAAGGTTAACCTTAAAATGCTAACTTTTGTCATCATCATTAGTTATAGAATGCTTTTTATTAAAAAAAAAATCTGCACCTCTGCTTCCCACCAGTTAAATTAAAGAATATATTGAATAAGTTATTTTTGTGATGTTCCTTCTCTTCTAAAAGTAGTTATATTTATAAAATTATTATTTTTTGAGATACAAGTTCCAAAACCAGATTTTGAAAATCACCGATTTAATAAGAGGAAAATTTAAACAGTTCTGAGAAAAATGATTATGTGCATGAAGAACTTATTAGGGTCTGTACAAGCCTTCCATGAGCATGTACCTCCTTCCTGTGCTAATTAACAATTACAACGGTGATAATATCAGGTTTATGAGATTCATTCCTCCCATAAGAGCCAAATAGATGGATCTATAATTCATTAGTCATTCTATTGACCAAGGGAGTACAAAGTTTGGAACTTTTGGAAAAGTTGCCTAAAGTGTCATGTCCAACTGATGATAGGTAGTATCATCTTTGATAATTGATTAGCATGAAAAACTTATGTTTCTGGACCAGATGTGTCAAATTCAAGTAGAAATGGGGGTCAATGAAATTTACATAAAGATTGCTGCAAGCCACATATTGGCTAAGAAAATCACATATTTATTTGTTTGTTTATTATTAATACATCAACATGTTAAAATCATATAAGAGCCTGGTTTGGGCAGCAGTTAGTGGTGAGAATCACGTGTTTCAAACCTCTCCCCAAGACCCTCCTTTCTAATTGTCCAGATACCTACTAGATTGTTTTGTTATAGTTATTCTTCTTTCCATTTACATTGTAATGGTCATTCTGGGTTTTCTTGGTTTTGCTTACTTCACTTTGTACTAGTTCATGTAAAAATACCCCTATATGTCTATATTTATCAATAAAATTTCATTACATTTGTGTGCCACAATTTAGCTATTCTGCAATAGATAGATATTTTGTTTCAAAATAGTTCTTTGTCCTCTCCCACCTCCCCTCAAACAAACAAACAAACAACAACGAAAAACAACTCTTAAAAACTTTGTATATGGAGCTTTTGTTATTCTCAATGAGTTCTCCGGGCTGTATGTCTAACAGTGGAATTTCGTGTATGGACATTTTAGCCATTTTAGTTGTGTGATTTAAGCTACTTCTCAGTATGGTTGTGCTAATTCATGATATCACCAACAATACATTAATATTTGCGCCTGTACTTTGACATCCTTTTCGGCATTAACTATTGCCTTCTTTTGTCATCTTTGCCACTTTGCTAGTTGTGAGGTAAAAACCTAAAATTGTTTTGCTTTGCATTTGTTATTAATGATCTGGAGATTTTTTTCATATGGTTGGTAAAGGTTGCAATTCTTTGGAGAACTGTTTTTCTTTTTGTTGCTTGTTATGTTGGACTCTTTATGACCTCACTTGGGGTTTTCTTGGCAAAAACACTGGAGTGGTTTGCCATTGTCTTCTCCAGTTCATTTTACAGATAAGGAAACTGAGGCAAACAGGGTTAAGTGGTTTGCCCAGTGTCACACATTTAGAAGTTTGAGGCCAGATCTGATTCCATACCTGGTTTTCTATCCACTGCCCCACCTCACTGCTGCTTAGAACTATTTTAATTCAGTTCTTCAGTCACTTAGTTATGTCCAGCTTTTTCCGATGTTAGATGCCTCTTAAGAGTTTCTATTCTACTTGTGGTTTCAGCTTGTAGTTCTTGTTCAGTTGTATCCAGTTCTTTGTGACCTCATTTGGGGTTTTCTTGGTAAAGATACTGAAGTGGTTTGCCATTTCCCTCTCCAGTTCATTTAACAGATAGGAAATAAAGGCAAGCAGAGTTAACTGATTTGCTCAGGAGCTTACTTACGTAGCTAGTAAATATATAAGGCTGGATCTGGATTCATCTTCCTTACTCCAAGCCTGGAACACTATCCACTGAAGTTCCACCAAGCTGCCCTACATGCTAATCATACATCTTGCTATATTACAGATTTGACCTAAAATTAATGATTATACTCAGTATTCCACATAAATTTTATGAAATAAAAAAATTTATAATAATTTACATTTAATGTAAATTTAATTATGAAAGGGATTAATATTGTTTTAAATCATATTTTTATTGTTTTTACACTAAGGAGTATTAAGATTATTTTCCCCTCTTTTTCATATTGTTGCAGTGCTTACCATGTTTAGCTTTTTAGGGCTTAAGACCATTAAGAATATTTTAAAAATTTTTATCCTGTTCCAAAACTTTAAGCATTCTTTAATAAAATATAATAATTGAAAACCATGCTTCATATTCACAAAGTACTTTACTGATAACTCCATAAGGTAAGTAATATATGTATTATTACATATATTTTTAAAATATGAGGAAACTGAAGGTCAAAAAGATTATCTTGTGGTCATTTAACTAGCAAGCGTAAGAACTCCCAAATTATCCTTTCAAGTTAGAATGATGAGAAACATTAGGCCCAATGGCAAGGCGCAGCAGCTACAACAGAGACAGCAAATAAGAAAATTTACATGAAGCCACATGGATTTAAAACAGATAATATTCTATCCTCATAAGCCATAGGGAAAAGAGTGTCACCTAAATAAATGAGATATTTACAACTGGGTATAGACAGAGAGCACCTATTATGGAGTCAGTAGATGTGGGGGTGGCAGTCAGGGAAGTTATAGGGCAGCTTGAAACGTATTCTGGCCATAAAGAACTGTTGATTGACAAATGGATCTTTTCAGTCCACAGCATTAGTAATGTAATCTGCAAATACTTAGGGAGGTATTAACCAGTAGTCAATGGAATTACCCTCTCTTCATACATTATACAAATTAGTTTATGTGATTAACTGACTACGCCTTAATTACAAGCAAATAATGGTTACTAATTTTAAAAAAGAAAACAAACCTTGTTTGGGTTTCACAAGTAGTTTTGAATTTCACTAATCTTTCATTTCATATCAAGGAATTGTCAGTCAATGCTTGAATTACATGCTATAAAGAAAACTAGGTTGCTTAAAGTAACTTTTAGCTTGAGTAAAATAGATAATTATTCATGAATTTTCATTCATTTGCTGTGTGTTCTTTGGTGTTAGAGTTACAAATGTACATGGTAGCATCTCTACATGACATATGCATGCACAAGTGTATATTTGCTAGCAGTTTGCCTTCTTCCAAATGTGTTGTGGCCACATTCTCTTTTTCCTAGGTTTAAAAATGTGGAATTCTCAGTGGGATTGATGTCTCCAACTCTAGTCTTTGACTTCCTTTTGTCAGTTCTGCTCATGAATCTCCTGTAGGTTGGGGGGAAGAAGGGATATCTAATCTGTTTGCTCTTCTGATCTTAGTCTACAACCTTTTTCATCCTGGAAATTGCCCATTTCTGGATATTTTTTTCCTTCTTTGGCCAGGCTGAACAATCCAAGGAAGAACAGAAGCAAGATTTGAATGCTGAGAAACTAATGAGGAAGGTCTCCAAGGATGTGTGTCGACTTCGGGAGCAGAGCCAGAAAATACCCCTCCAGGTGCAATCATTCAGGTAGTGCATCTTTGTATCTTCAATCCTGTTGTTGTTTTCATTTTTTTTTTTTCATTTAATTTTTTTAATTTGTTTTTTTTTTTTCAGTACTTAACTCCAGAGTAATTTACTGGTTGAGTTTTCTAGGAATCTATTTTAGGTTGATACTATTTATGATGTTTAGGATTAGCATCTGAACCATCTTTCCTGCCCTTGGTTAAAATAGGTCACTTTAGCAAATGCAATAACCAACGAGGGAAAAAACCTACACCAATAATAGTCATGGTTCTGCTAAAAAGTTGTTAATTCCTTAATCTGTATCTTTAAGTCTTATTGCAATGATGACATGTCATTAGGAAATCTTGATTCTGAGGATCAGAAAGTACAGAAATTCTTACTTTTATGGTAAAGGGGGAGAGGGGACTTCTTAGATGAAGACAAAGCCATGCTTCCAGTGGTGTGATCTCTTTCGAAGTTAACAGGCATTATCTTGTCTAAAAGAACAAAAGGCTCAGGTGTTCCAGACATAATCTCCAAATCTCCCAAATATTCCCAGATTCTGTTGTGATTCAGGCCACCATCCCACATTCTTTATTCTTCTTTGCACCAGTACTTGAAGTGAGTCACAGTGAAAGGATCACTTGATAAATTGCATAGTTTCTTTATCAAGTAATCTTAAAAACATTTTTCATTTTTACCACCCTTTTAAGTCTCATTGGTATTTAAAAACTATCATATAGTTGCTATGACCATCATGAAATAGCACATTTCCCCAAAATAATTGATTTTGTTATTGTTGAGCCATTTTTTACTGAAGTATTTTATTTTCAAAACTTATGCAAGGATTATTTTTCACCATTGACACTTGTAAAACTTTGTGTTCCAATTTCTCCCCCTTCCCACCCCCATGTGGTAAAAAAATATATGTAAATCCAATATAGACATATGTATTTATATAATTAGCTTGCTGCACAAGAAGATATTGAGTCATTTTTAATAGTATCTGACTCTTTGTGACCCCATTTGGGGTTTTCTTGGCAAAGACACTGGAGTGTAGTTGACAGAAAGTATAAAAACATTTTATGATCTACCCACAATATATATTCAATGGCTTTTGCCACAGAAAGGGCCATAAAAATAAAGGTAGAATTTTGAAGAAATACTTTCAAGAACAGGCATCAGATACCACCATGGCAGAAGCTACTTGAGTGAACAGCTGAGGACCCACAGAAGGCTCTCAGGAGATTAGAGCAAAGTCTAATTTGATGTGCTCAGCAGAAAATTTTATTATCCTCTTATTCAGATGAAAGCAATTTTTTTAAAAGTACATAAAATAAAAGACTACTTAAAATTTTGAATTTCCTTAACTGTCCATTGAAAACAACAGTCAAGCAGGTAGGTAGAGCATTTAGTCAACTAACATTTAAATATCTATTATGTGCCAGGCTTTATACTAAACTCTAAAGGAAAAAAAAAAAGTCCCTGTTCCCAGGAGCCTACAGGCAAGGAAGACAAAATAAAAACAATTATATTCTGGCAGACCAGACAGAAAAGGCCTCTTATAGAAGATGAGATTTTAAGCTAAAAAGAAGAAGAAAAAGAACAAAATTTCAGAAATGAGGAAAACCTGAAATCAGGTTATGGATCAGGTTATATAAATCAATTGATGTATATACTGAACATGAGAAACAGCAAAGAGGATCATAGAATACATGGGGGTTCTTGAGATGGAAAAAGGCCTGGAAAGATAGGAGTGGGAAAGTTATAAAGGGCTTTGAACATCAAATAAAGGAATTTCTATTTCATCCTGGATGTAAATAGGTGGCTAGGGTTTATTGAGTAGAAGAAGTAGCATATAGGAAGATAATTTGGACAGCCAAGAAGAAGAAGGATAAGAGTGGGGAGAAACAAGTCAGGAGACTTATCTGAAGACTTATTTACTGTCGGCAAGTCATTAGATGATGAGGATCTGAGTCACAGAAGCATATATTGCAATGTTCTTGCAAAAGTACAATCGTATACAAGATCTGTAACTGATTGGAGAGAAAGGGAAGAGTCAAGAATGACTCTTATGCTGTATACCTAGGTGATAGGAAAGATGATACCTTAGATAATAAGAAGAAAATTCAGGGAACCTAGGCACAGTGAATAGAGCACCAACCCTGGAGTCAGGAAAACCAGAAGCACTAAATGTGTGACTTTGGGCAAGTCACTTAGCCCCATTTGCCTCAAAAAAAAAAAGAGAGAGAGAGAGAGAGAGAGAGAGAGAGAGAGAGAGAGAGAGAGAGAGAGAGAGAGAGAGAGAGAGAGAGAGAGAGAGATTTAGAGAGGATAGATAGAGTTTACTTTTGGCTATATTGAGTTTAAAATGTGTATGGGACATCTAATTGAAAATGTCCAATAGACAGTTGGAAATGCAAAATGGGAGGTCAAGAGAGAAATTTGAGTTATATGAATTAGATCTAGGAATCATTAGCATAGACACTATTTGTGAGAGTTGATGAGATCACCAAGTAACATAGTGTAGAGGGAGAAGAAAAGGGAACTAGGGACAGGGCCTTATGGGATATAAGTATAAAATTCTTAGTATACTCCAATAAAAGACAAAGGTAGAAGACTTCCAGTTTGAATCCAAAGGACAAATTGAACCAGTGGACAAAGGTCACCCTTATAAATACTTTCAGCACCTTCAGATAAGATACATTAAACATGAAGCTAGCAAGGAGAAAACTGTAGTTATGTATGTCAAGAGATTCCCTGGCATACTAAACTATTCAAAGCAATTTATGCCCATGCAAAGTCATTCTTAATATATATATTTGGAATTATTCCTTATGTCATACTTACATACATTTTTGTATATATATCATATATACGTATATACATTATATACATATGTGTACAGTTTTGGACCAATTTGTAGGCTATCTAAAAAATATTTACAATATTACAGTTGAATACAATTACAATTGAAGCACAAATCTTCTTTCCCTCAGACAACTATGGACATTATTTACCAAGCAGATAAAAAAGCTTACATTAGGTACATGCTGTTGGGTCTGTCAAATGCTACTTACATGGTTTACTTCTGGATAAAGCCTATAAAATGGCTGGGATCTGAAGGTAGAATCAAAAGGCCCTTCTTGGGCCACATTATCATATACTCAGCCAACAATATTCTGGCAAAGAATTATTGAAGAAATGACTGGATCATGCAGATTTGTTTATAGAAAAAAGCAAGATTCGGATAATTCAAGACCCAGTCATCAGTACCAGAAATTACATGTTATCTTTAAGGGGCCTGGATTTTATAATTAATGTAGATTATGCAAGAAAATAGTAGTAGAAACTCTAACATGTTGCTACAGACTAAAAATTTAGCACTTACAAAATATCCTTCCTGACATGGTGGCAAGCAGAAGCTTGCTTGCTTTCACAAATAGAGCAAATCCTTATTACAAATACAGATCTTGAAAAATCTTTGAGAATTTAGCAGATAAACTTTAATGGATTGGGATCTTTATACTTAGAACTATTGTCTACAATCACTCTGACGTAATACTAATCTGTAAACATTTAAGTATAATGCTTTAAATAGAAGTTGCTATGCTAGATACTACTCAACAGTTTCAAAGCTATATGTAATCAAAATAGCTTTCAAAATATGGTGCCTTAGTAATCAGTAAGCATTTATTAAGTATCAAATAAAATATATAATAATGTAATTACATTATTATTACTGCTAATATAACAGATTTATTTTAAAAAAAACTTTAACTTTATGAAACTCTTTTCACAACAGAACTGTGATGTAGTTAATTGCAGGCATCCCTATTTTGTCAATAAGAAAACAAATTGATTTATCTAAGACCTCACCATTAGGATCATCCAAACTGGGCAAGTTAATGCAGATTTCTTCACATTCTGGACTGAGGACTGTTCCTTCTTTTCCGTGCCATCTTTCATTTCTTGTATCCTATTCAATTCCATCCCAACTCAGAAGCCTGCATATATAAGAGACATTCAAGCATTTGTTTTGATGCTCTGGGCTGTGGAAATTTCATAGAAAATGGGATACTGTGCCAATCTTTGATAAAGTCTGCAATATTTTCTCTTGTTCTATCCTTTTGATCTTTGGAACATTCTTTCTTTTTTCTTCCTTTGATCAAGTTTATTGATAGTCACCATAGTTACCTTATCATTACATTGAGCCTTATGGCAGCATGGCATTGGTCTTAAGAAAGTATCTTGATACCAACTGCCCTTGTAAAATGCCATTGAGAAATTCTGGTATACTTTTTTGAGTGTATTCTTTTCTCAATTCTTACCCCAATGCCTGATGATTATGTAGAGATAATCCTGGCTTTTCAGAGAATTACCAAAACAAAAGTTCTAGAAAGATCTGTTGAACTAGAAAGACACTCACAGGCAGAAATTGAGGGGGAAGAGAGGGTGGAAAAGAGGGGAGACAGAAAGAGACAAAGACAGAAACAGAGAGACAGCGACAGAGAGAGAGAAACAGAGAGACAGAGACAGACAGAGAGAGAGAAACACAGACACTCAAGAATAGACAGACAGAGACAGAGAGAATGAGAGACACAGACTGTTCTTTCCTGAGAGGCGAAGTACACAGAAGCTTATTACTGGAATGTTAGCTGCTGCAGGGGATCCATTTCTTTCCTCCATAACTTTATTATAGACTAATCCCTATTGGTTTAGCACAGTAATCTTTAACCTCCTTTGTACCATGGATCCCTTTGAGGGCCTAGTGATGGCCGGATGCATAGAAAAAATTTAAAATATTTTTAAATACATAAAATACAAACACACAGGATGATAGAAGGAACCAATTGTATTGAAATACAGTTACTCATATGCTGAAAAACAACTTATTGGGCTCTCGATTAAGAATCCCTGGTACAGTAAAAATAACATTCACCAGTGACATCACAGATCCTTAAAATATTGAACCCTAACCCCAACTCTGCATCTTTTTAAACCTAAAAAGAAATACTAAAAATTTCTTTTAAATAAATGAGAAGCAAACAAAATTAATTAAATTTGGGGAGGAATTAAAAAATTTCTAAGAAGAAGTTTAAGGAGTTTGGTCTAAAGATATTCAATATCAGCCATCATTGTTCATCTTCATACTAACAATACAAATCTAAAATCTAATGAACTTTATAAGGGAATTGTGTGTGGAAGAGAACAAACATATAAGCTTTTTTAATAAGACAATAGAGCTCTTGTTGTAGATATTAAACATGCTATTTTCAGCAAGTCATTTAAGCCTGTTTATTCTTCACTTTTGATTCCAGGGAGAAGATGGCCTATTTTACCAGAGCAAAGATTAGCATCCCACCTTTGCCAGCCGATGATGTGTAAATTATATATTTTGAATTATTCTCCCCCCTGCTCACTCAGAGACAGGTGAAAGGGGTGAACTTTTTTCTTTTTTTTTGTAACCAGTTCTTCCAGATCTTTTATTTTTCATCAGACTATAAATGTGCTTATTTGTAAAATACCATGAATTTAATTGAACGTTTAAAAAAAAAAAAAAGGAAAAAAAATTGAATGTCCAAAATGGAATACTTCTGGTACACAGATATTGTACAGTTTAGTGTGCACCGCATGTGGGCTTTTATTTTGTAAAGATGGAGTAAATACAAGTACCTAGTGTGTACCCTGTTGAACTGCACTGTTGAGAAATACTGTATTCAAAAGATTTCTCTCTTCCCCTCTTTTCATGTGAGTAGACTGTGAAGATGGCAACTGTGCCATGCAATATTTTTATACAAGAAGAGTGTAACTCTTTAAATTTTAATTCAACATGCATCTAATAAGCTTCTTTCCAGGGCTGTAAGGCCATCCCAAATAGGTGCTGGGTCAATTTCTATTACTTATCTTAGAACATTTTGTTTCCTTAAAAGGTTCCCTCTTTGGGGGGGCCTTTTGTCTAAGTAAAATGGTTAACAGTTTAGTACTGAATGCAGGAATAAATATAACTCTGTGAATGTACAGTACTTTTGGCTGCACTAAAGATCTTGTAACTTGTTATTTCATCAAAAAGAGAAAGATACTTAAAGAGGATAGTAAATAACTAAAATTCAGGAAAACAAAACCACCCAATGGGCAGCTGCTTCTTAAAACTTGAGGGTGAATTTACACAAGTGCTCCCAGCCTAGCACTTATTTCGAGGTGTAATCACCTTTAGAGATACTAGTAATGTTCTGCCACAAGCATCATAGTATTACTGCCTAGAAGAATGAGGCATGATTTCATTTATGATGCCATCAAAATTAGTGAGGCAGAGAAAAATTACCAAACAAATTTTGAGAGAAAACCAGTGACCAAGCACCAGGATATTTTTCTTTTTGAGATCTAAATTATGACTCAAAAGAAAAGCACTATATGCAGAATTCAAACCAGTGCTTCATGGACCAGAATGTTTGAAAGTCTGAAGGGTTTTCTAAAAAAACAATTGGCAGAAATTCACCCCAACTAGTTGTATTTCTTTCTGTAAAAGTAGTTTGCTTTTAAACTAGATCCAGATAAACAGGTATCCAGAAATAGAGTTGTTGGGTATTCACCACAGTAGAACCTTTAACTTGTTACTTAAACCAGTTCCTTTTTAAAAGAAGCAAGTTTTTAATATAGCCATTTCAGGGTCAATATTGTAAATGACAGAGCTTTAAAAGAAAAATGCTGTATGCAATTGTAAAATAAATTAATATCAGCCTCTTTATCATCTACTCTCTTAATTCTGATGAAACAATATTTCAATAACCTTAGTATGAGAGGAACCTAAATCAGTTTTATCTGGGATTTAAAATCACATTCAAGAAAAAGAAATCACATTCAGGGTGGTTTTGAACCAGTGCTTTTATTCTTAAGCTAGAATCCTTACACAAACAAGTAATTTATCTTGAAAAGAACCTTTTTTTTCCTTTTTTTGTCATCAAAACATCAAGGCCAGCAAATTCTGTGCCTACAATTTCTGTACAAAAAACCACTTAGCCATGTTTTTGAGCTGTTGATGTACCAGTGCATTCAAAGCAAAATGATGCGAATTATTATTTTAAAAAGACATAACTGGATTGCTTTGAATAAGTGAGTAAACCAAGATTTTTCAAGGTTGCCCTCTTAATTTTGCCTTTTTAAGATGTATGAAAACCAACAAAAATAAATACCATTCATCCTTGTTAGGTCAAATGTGAACTGCAGAAGTTTTGAAGTTTATTTAATATGAGGTTAAATGAAGGTCGACTGTTTTCAACTTCTTAGTCTAATTCTGTAAAATGTGTCTAGAATGATGTGTAGTTGTGCTGTATGATTTTATTTTCTTTATTTATTTACAGTCTTATTTATGTTCTGTTTAATATAGTTCAGTTCTGGTCATTTAAAATATCTGACATGAAAGAGGCCATACTGGATCATTTTTAGCTTTATGAATCCTCCCATAATAGCTGTTAATTATATATAACTTTTTTAAAAATTTGGAGGAGTAGTAAAGAATAAAAACTATCTCAGGCTAATTGTTAATAGATATGGCCAAGATCAAGATTTTTTTTTTAAAAGATTTTTTAAAATTTACTCATTTTAAAAATGAAAAACAAACATTTTTAATGTGTCTCTTTTCCCTCACTTTGAAAATCAGCCATAGTGTTACATACATATCATATATATTTATGGGCAGCTTTTAACAATTTTGTTATTTTTGTACTAATCCAAATTATTCACAGTGAAAAAAAGTTAGTTAACTGATCAAAAATGGATAATTCATGAATTTTAATCTTATAAATATTTTTTACATAGAATTTACTCTTGAAAGAGTATAACCAACACAATATTTAGATCTATTTCAATTGTCAATATGTTATTGCAGTTTTGCATATCAGAATCTTAAGTATTACAGACACAAGAACAATATTATTATTAGCCAAATGAACAAAGTCTAGCCGAAATTTGTAAATTACAAATCAAGTAATTTTAAAAATCTTTTTTTTTTTTTTTTTTTTTTTTTTTGCTATTGCTTTATCTATACTGTATTAAATATCAAATGCTCAGGACTGAACTAAATATTTAATCAGGTTAAATTCTGAATGTGTTTTCTGTTCTAATTTGTCTTGTTTGTAAAAGTATGCAAATACATCACATAGATTAACTTTTGTCTCTGCACTTTCCATGTGTTTGTGATTGGGGAAAAAATACAATTTTTTAACAAAGATACTCATTGCCTGGTATTTTATTTGAGCATCGGATTATACAGATAAGATCTCCCTCTTTGGCTGGGGCAGAAGAGTTTGCATGAAATCTTTACATGGCAAATATGGATGTGCTTATTAAAAATTCCCCATGCCAGCAGTTTGTTTTTGCATGGTTCTTCATAGGTCAATATGAATTACTGATAAGGAACACAACATTTTTAAGCATGCTTTCATTCTGGGAGTCAGCAAAAGGCTTCAGAAAATGAGCTTTGTAATAAGGCTAATTTACAAACTGGCACAACCCATAGAGATGTATCCTGGTCAGAGAGTCCCATTACTGAGTGCTTGGGTGTTTTCTGTACAGTATTGTTCTGCAAATGCCACTGAGAGCTGTACCATAGTGAGTGGTGGGGTTGTGATAGAGACCCTTGAATGGGGACCGGTAGAAACATGTTTCACTTGATGAAACCTTGAGCATATTTTTCTTCAGTCTTTAATAATAGCTCCTCAATTTTTTACCTATCCTACAATAGTCCTTCTCTGTTCTCACTATGTTGGGAGGCGTTGATGAAAGCAACTGGCTCTTTTGTAAACATAAAAACATAGGCACTGAAGCCTTTAGTGGATTAAAAAAATTCATCAAACATCTCCCCTCCCCTCTTCTTTAAGCTTTTAAGAACAGAAAATGACTTTGAATGTGGGAAAAAAAAAATTGGCACTAATATAAAGAAAACATTTGTGCAATGGACCTTATACTGTGATTTCATTGTAACAGGTCATGTGAAAACACAAGGTGCTGCGATGATTAGCAAGTACATTTCAAGTGGGTATTGATGTATAACCCTTAAGTATAGACAAACGCTAATAGAATGGTTTATTTACCAGTTCAGTGCGATCACCAAAAGTATTAAAATTTAGAGGAACTCATCAAATGTAATGAGAATAGGTCACATCAATGGTCTTGATTAGTTTGGGTCTCAGGATGGAAGATGAAAATGATTTTTCAGTCTCAGAAGAAGATCGTAACTTAAAACCCTAATGGCCAAAGGAAGAATGCATTTTAGAAAATTAAAGAACATACTAGATTTTTGGCCATGGAGCAGATAATTGTACCCAATCCGGAGCTGAACAAGTATCTTGTATAGAAAAATTAATTTAAGAAAGATCGTTGCCTTTTTCTTAGATTTTCAGAGGGGTATTTTTCATCTCCAGATTTTGAATTGGATCTTGAAGTTCTGCCACTGTATAATGATCAAAAGATGAAGATATTTGAGTAAAACAGGCTGCACCATTAAGTAAAGAACCTCCAATAATGAGAAAAAATCCAGCAAACCAGCCAACAAAGAGAGCTACTCCAAACTCCCATCTGGGGACGATATCTGGAATAGTCTCATCCCAAAATTCCTGAACTGTGATGTGGGCAACCCAAGACACTGGGATAAGGGCTGTAATTCCTGAAAGCCACAGCAGAATTCCTCCCAGGATCATCAACCGTTTCTTGAGCTCTCCTTGCCCTTCTCCAATCCTTAAGCAATCCAGACCAAATCCTGATGTCAACAGGCCCAGAACTCCAAATCCATTTGATAGGAACATTAAAATCCTGGAGATCCTCAGTTCAGCAGGCAAAGCCAAGAATGAATCAAAATCCTTACACTGCATCCCTCCTTCGTCTTGAATAACACAAGTCTGCCAGAGTCCCATGGTCCAGTTCTCCATTTCATTTAGTTCTAAGTTGAGATTCTTCCATTGTGGCAAGTAAGTTGTGAGACAGGATAAAATCCATCCCAGCAAGGATAATGAAAGTCCAACTAATTGTGCCATAGTTCTAAAAACTAAAGCCATATTGTAATGTTGAATCCGGTGAGTGTTGGTACTGTATGAGCTAAATTCTGTCTGTGACACTTGGGTTATCACACGCAAAGCTCTGAAATATTTTTTTTTCTTTGTGTATATAGAAGGACGCTTGCCAGAATTACTATTGTTTGGTATCATGTTGAATAGGTTTCAGAAGGATAGGGAAATAATGCTGCAAACCTGTAATTCCAAGGTGTGGCCAAGGTCATGGTCATGTCCTATTGGCTCATTTTGCAGAAAGTAGTTTCTTATTCAAATAAATTGGTCACTTTATTTAGTGACTGTGGTTTTTTTCTCTCAAAAATCAAAAAAAAAAAAAATGAAAAGAGAAAAATTTTAAATGCTTATCAGACCCACCCTGATCCTCACTTAATATCACCCTGTGAGATTTAATCTTCAAATCTCGTGTTTCATTAGGCATCTTGTGGTGTTTTGTGTATCTACTTTAAAAGTAGAAATACATAAAATATTTCTTGAACAAATCAATCCTATCACTAATTTCCATGGTGTTTAAATTTCTCTTAATTGATTGAATATGACATTTCTTGTAATGAAAATAAATTAAATACAGTTTCTATTTGCCCTCCTTATGTGCTTGTCATATTTGTGCCTCTGTGCATGTGTTATTTTTTAATGTTTTCTTTGCATGTGTGAATGTTTTGTGTTGAAAAAATTTGCCTTTAAACCAAAGATCCATAAACTTATTCTTTAAAATATTTTGATAATTGTATTTCCTTATAGTCTCTTTTATCATCCTATGTTTTTATTTTCTGTATTTAAAAACATAGGCTTCACTAGTTTGCCTGGGGGACCCATGACAGACAAAAGGTAAACAACCCCTATTTTAAACAAAGAGTTTGTGAGATAGAGATTTAATATCTTTACAGATTCTTCATCACAATGTCAAAAGTCCCTATGGCTATTTGAGGTAAGTAATGAAGTTTTCCATTGAAATAAATGAACCACCAGAGGATTCTTTTTATGTTTAAATCACTAACTTTTTTTATGGAAGGGGTGAAACAGTGGCCTGACCAATGACTATAATAACAGAATATTAGTCCTAAGAGTCTTTGCTTTCATTTTTTAAAAAAGAAAGAAAAAGAAAAGTCAGGAATAGTGCCTGATAATTTATTGGCTACAAAACCCCTCTGTTGAGTGTTCAGGTAATATTGGATTGCTCAAGAGACTGAAGTAAGGATTGTGGAAGTAATACTGTAGCATCAGTCTTGGGTGTAATTATGCATTGGAGAATACTTTAATAATCTGGGTTGCTTTCCTAAAGAGAGAGAAGCTGATTAGTCTGCCAACAAAAAGTTTTCAAAGTTAAAACTTGCTGTCAAGTAAGGAACTGAATTGACTACTGCACAACCAAAAGAATACTCTTCATTTGTATTAGCAGACCAAAGCAAACTATTTCCCCACCTCTATGTAATAATCTCATTAGATATAATGATTTTCCTTAAACATAAGGTTTCCTCTCATCCTCCCAAGGGGGGGAAATGTTGCTTGGAAATCAACTTATCAAATGAGAAAAATCTGAGCTGCAGAGACTTTGTTAGGTAACAAAGAACCCTTTCATTTGGATAAAATTAAGTTCTTTTGCATCACATTTCCACAGTAAAACAAAACGTCTCTCCCCACCCCCCCTTTTTTCCAAAAAGTCCTACACTTTAGGGTCTGTGTTTCCAGCTTCCAGGTGTGGACATTGAGCTTGCATTTCTGCCACCGTGTAGTGGCCCGAAGGAGTTTCAGTTGAAAAGGCTGCACAGTTAAATAGAAACCCTCCAAGGAGAAGAGAAAATCCAGCAATCCAACCAACAAAGAGAGCTACTCCAAACTCCCATCTGGGGACAATATCTGGAATGGTTTCATCCCAAAATTCCTGAACTGTGATGTGGGCAACCCAAGACACCGGAATGAGAGCTGTAATTCCTGAAAGCCACAGCAGAATTCCTCCCAGGATCATCAGCCGTTTCTTGAGTTCTCCTTGCCCTTCTCCAATCCTCAAACAATCCAAACCAAACCCAGACGCCAGCAGGCCCAAAACTCCAAAGCCATTTGACAGAAACATTAAAATCCTGGAGATCTTCAGCTCAGTAGGCAAAGCCAAGAATGAATCAAAATCCTTACACTGCATCCCCACTTCCTCTTGGAAAACGCAAGTCTGCCAGAGTCCCATGGTCCAGTTCTCCATTTCATTTAGCTCTAAATTAAGAATCTTCCACTGCGGCAAGTAAGTTGTGAGACAGGACAAAATCCATCCCAACAAAGATAATGAAAGCCCAACTAATTGAATTACTCTCTTGAAGATTAAAACCATTGTCACAAATTTTTAAATTTCCAGTAATGTCTGTCTTGCTCCCCTATAAGAGCTGCTGACTTTTGTAGTTGATGGTTCTATGATAGTCTTGGTTCCTCGCTGCACCAAATATAAGCTTTTGCAATTAACCCTTTAGATCAGCTGAAATGACATTTTTGTTCTTCCTGAATATAAGGTTTCACGTAAAGGACGAAGGACTCTGTTTAAAACCATGAGTTGAGTTCTCTGATAAGGATTTGATCTGCTACCTTCCAATTTGCTTGGTAAAATTATATCCCCAATGCCTGATGATTACAAGTCTAAGGATGAACAAAGGAGGCTCTATGACCCCTCACCCTAAAATACAACAGAAATCTTTGTGCTTCAATATGGATTAATTAGATTTTAAGTGGTGATAAAAAAAAGCCAGCTCCTTCTGCAACAGGACTTCATTGTAATAGCTAAATTTGAGATTCGGGGATGTAAAACAAGGCCTTGTAAAGAAAGGTAGACTGTTTGCCTATAATCTTTATGCTTCTTTGACTTCTTCAACCTACACAACCCCCCTTCTCCTACCCTGTTCCCACCCCAAGTTCTTGAGTATCTCTGGCACTTGGGAGATGCTTGCCAGAAAGTGTTTGCTTTTTGCAGAGTGTTACCCTCATGGATTCTGCTGAAAGACAATGTCCGTAACATTCTTAGCTAGTTTTAAAAAGAAAGGATCATGGATACAATTATAAAAGTAAAAATGAGCAAAGGAACAAATGGCACCCATGAATCTCTCTTTCTACTCCCTTAAGGAAATCAACTGAGTTAGGTTGGGCCCATAGACAACTCTGCAAAATACCTTCTTACCCTGGTTTTCTTTTCTTTTCTTTTCTTTTTTTTAAATTTTATTTATAAATTTTTTTGACAGTACATATGCATGAGTAATTTTTTTTAATAACATTATCCCTTGTATTCATTTTTCCAAATTATTCCCTCCCTCTCTCTACTCCCTCCCCCGATGACAGGCAATCCCATACATTTTACATGTGTTACAATATGACCTAGATACAATATATGTGTGTAAATCCCATTTTCTTATTGCACATTAAGTATTAGATTCCGAAGGTATAAGTAACCTGTTCTTACCCTGATTTTCTTTTTCTTCTTCTTCTTCTTTTTTTTTTTGGGGGGGGGGTCTATAATCACTTTTATTTTGTTAATAATTATCGGTGGCCTATAGAATGCTTCAGGAATCAAGAGTCCCAGCCCTGAAACAATAACCAAAAGGAGCTGACCTCTTTGAAAATCTACTTGTTTTTTTAGGTAGGTCACACACTCCTTGGCAACATAATTTTCCTAAGCATGACCCTGTAAGGTTTTGTGGAGCAGGCAAACCAAAAGACCACAATCACCAAGCCAGTAGTAGCCTGGTGTAGAAGGTACTTTTGCATGTGTGGCTAAAAACTGCTTAAAAGCAGCTCCTCATGAACCTGAATGGAGCAAAGATTTCTTTAGACAGGATTCTTTGTTGGAGAAGTTTATACACAGAATCATTAACTTTTCTTTGAACAAGATAAACATCTAATTTCGGTTGTTGATACTGTCCAAGAATCATTTTCTATGAGGTCTTAAATATGAAGAGGTAGACTTAGTTTGCCTATTTAATGTATACAAACTTATATTCTATACATATATGTGTATAGATGTAAAATCATATGTACAGCACATTATAAAGCATCAAGGGGGTTGCTTTGGGAATTTTTTATACATTTCCTTTTCTTGCTAACTGTATTCCCTGCAGTTTGAGAAAATGATGAAAATTGAGTTTTTATTTAATATGCATTTGTGAAAAACCAAAAAAAAATTCATTCATCTGATTTATGTGTGATCTCATTGAAATAAATGGAATTTCTCACATTTGAATAAGCACAAATTCAGGAGGTCTACGTGATTTGCATAGATTCTTCATCAATTGATGGTGATCATTTCATGTACATATTGAATCTCGTTGTTTGGAGTGAGGAGAGGGGGATCCAGAACGATCTGAGACTCCTCTCATATGACAGACTAGAAATATTTAGTCTAGAAAAGAAGGGCTGGGGATTTGGTCTTGCTAATTCTGTTCAAATATTTCAAGGACTGCCCTTGGAAGAGAGATAAGACTCATCTGTCTAGCTCCAAAGAGAACAGGAAGCAAAGATTAGACATTATAGGAATGCAGATTTTGGTTCAATGTAAAGAACTTCCTAACAATTAAAAATACAACCTAAGCAAAGGCTTGTTAAATAACATTTTGATTTCCAATTTTTTTCTCTCTCCTGCCCTTTCCTCCCCAAGACAGCAAGCAATCTGATATAAGTTATTCATGCACAATTATATTAAATATATTTCCACATTAGTCATGTGAGAGAAAAATCAGGTTAAAAGGGAAGAAAAAACAAAAATAAGTGAAAATAGTATTTTTTAAATTTCCATTCAGAACCATGGATATGGATAGCATCTTTCTCTGGATATGGATAGCATCAAAATGTTATAAAAGTAAATTAAATAATTACTAATTAAATTAAAGAAAAAAATCCAGATTACAAAAATAATATGGCCATCAAAATCTTAATGGTCTATTCAATTACCAAGCAATAAGCTTTAGTCACGTGTTATGCGCTGTGCTAAACTCTTGGGATACAAGAGAAAGCAAAAGACAGTCCCAACCTTTAAGGAGGGACAGAAATTGGAGGAAACTATTATGCCACAATTATTTCGTTAAGGTTAAGAAGACTAGATCCTTGATATGCCCTTGACTCATCTGGAGAAAAGCAGATTTCCAGAGGAGACTCTCCCCATCCTGAAGGAATTCCTATTCTCCTTGGCCTGGCCCCAATCTTCTTGGGCTTTCTTTCATAGCTGTTAATTAGAGCCCAAACATTCCAATATTCCCTTTAATGGGAGACAAAAGAATGGATTTTAAGAAACAGTGCCTAGAGAAAGGGAGGGGATGGTCCTATGGCCACAGGAATACTTATATTAGGAATGTCTGTACTTAAAATTCTGGTGGGTGCCTACATGAATGGAGTTCTGTGCCAGTTCTGAATATCCAGCTTTAGAAGCTGGAGCCTGTCCAGAGAAGGGGGACTAAGGCTCAGAGAGGATTCAAACTTGGGCCACATCAGGATTTGCCAAAAGAAAGGGGGGGGGTTTAGGCTAGAAAAGTGAAGCCTTAGGGTCTGGCTGCAGAGAATCGGCTTGGAAGTGCTAAGTAATTAGTTATCTGAAAAGAAGCAGGGGTGATCCTAGAAGGGCAGTGGGACCACCTACCTCAAGTGCTGGACGTCGGTGGCTCTGTTTATTTCCTTCCATCTACTGCCCTAATCAGCTGTAAACTCTCCTACTAGATCGTAAACCCCTTAAGCTTTGGGCACGTTTCTCAATCTTCACAACACCTAGGAATGTGTCTTGCACGTAGTAGGTTTCTTTTAAAACACTGTCATGTTTAACCTATATCAGATTGCTTACTCTCTTGGAGACGGGTAGGGAAGGAAGGGAGAGAGAAAAAATTAGGAACACAAAGTCTTCCAAAAATGAATAGGGAAAACTATCTTTACAAGCATTTGGAAAATAAAATACTATGTCAATGAGGGTGGTGGAGGGTGCACCCAACTTGTGATTTTGTTGGTAAAGGAAACTCCCAGTAAGGAAACCCTCTACTAATCTAGATTGACATGCTTTCTGCAATTTAAAGCTTTAGAGATTTACCTAGGACAAAGAGAAGTTAATTAACTTGCATAGGTTCACACAGCGGGTATCCCAGCTCCTTAAACTCCCACCAAACTGAGGCAAATGTCTTCTACGTTATGACTCCTTTTAAAGCACTAAAGAAATGTTTGGGAACTGGGGTGTGGATTGGATTTGTGGTTTCATAGCTAAAAAAAAAAAAAAAAAAGAAAAGAAAAGAAAAGAAAAAGATACCCTATTGCAGAAATGTTTCCTATGAATACAGGATTGGCACTTTTTCAGCAATTTAGAATTCTAGAAATTTGCCAGGGATAGAAGGACACAAAACCAGAAGTGTCAGAGATGGGACTTGAACTCAGTTCTCGTTGACTCTTCAGCCTAGCTCTCTGTGCTACACCCAGGCTGTTTTTCTTTAATAGGGGATTAGTGCTTATTTACAAGAAATGAATTGATTTTTTAAATTCAGCTTTAAATGATAATAAATGCAAACACAGAATGTGAATGCCCTCTTCACTTAATGCTAACAATAAGGAAACATCCTGATGTTTTGATCATGACTAATCACCCCGGAGGACAAAAAATGGACTTTCACCAGCTGTTTACCATGGAGCAGAAAACTCTGCAAAGAGTCAATATTGCCAAAACATCTTAACGAGTTAGCAAACAGCGTCTTAATCTGATGGAAGTGTTAAGATTGCTATCTCCTTCACCGGGGCTTGCCTTATCCGCCTTGCAAATACCACAGTTAAATTCTCTTGCTCAGGCTGTTTTGGGTCCTCTGCTTTTAATCTGTGCTTGAGATCTGTAACTTCTTAATTGTTTTATCAATTCGGCCCACCCCTATAAAATTCCTACTGTGTGTGCAAGGGGAGTTTAAAGGCCCCTGGTACTGTCTGCAAATAATGGAGAGGGAAAGTGAAATAGTAAGGTAGGAAAAACTAGGGTGTCCCCCCCAGCCTTGTCCTTCTGCTGCCTCGTCACACCTGCACTTTTCCCAAAGGTGATGGAGGAGGAGCTCTTTCCTCAGGTGTGGAAACAGCTCTAGTTTGACCTCAAGTAGGAGCAGGCATCGGAGCCGCGTCCCACAGAGCTGGTCTAGGAAAAACTGATCTCCAGAACCCCAAGCTCCAGTTTGTTGGTCAGTAATCTTTCAGTCGTGTCCAAATCTTTGTGACCACATCCAGGAGTATTCTTGACAGATACTTGCTTGGTTTGCAGTTTCCTTCTCCAACTCACTTTATAGATGAGGAACTGAGGCAAACAGGGGTAAGTGACTTGCTCAGGCTCGCACAATTATTGTCAGAGGCTAAATTTGAACTCGGGAAGTTATCTCCAAGCTGCTTTGCCAATGCAGTATAACTTCTATACCGGTATCCTTTGTTATCTCCTCTCCCACTGGCTTAGTTAGGAGTTTCAGGATCAGAGGAAAGGGACTGACCTCTCAGCTTCTGGCTCTGTCCTATGGGCGTCTGTGCAGGAGTTCTCAATCTGTCTGTGCCCCCATTTCTGTTCCTGTTCACTGACACAGAGGATTCCTTGGTAAGGAAGTTTTCACTGCCAGGTTAATCAGCACCTTCTCTGCAATTTATAATCATAGAGTTGACTGTAACACGGAGATTGTGACTGGCCCCAGTCATACAGCCATACATCAGGATTACTTCCTTGTACATACATATAAAAATAAAATAGGTTAATTTTTTATTTAAAAAAAAACATTTTAGTAACAAAGTTTTTAATGTAAAGTTGTTCTCTCTTCGATCAATAATTTTTTTCACCAAAAACAATCACTTATCAGATATTCCCCATAATCCCTTGACAAGTTTCTGGGAACTCCCACTCCAAAACTCCAAGGCAACTGGTAGAAATAGCATGTTAGCCTTTCTGGTCTGCTCCACTATAGCTTCTTTATACCAGTAGGGCTGTGACTTGGGGGGCATCAGTCTGTGAAAGACATGGACCAAAAGCAAGGTGTTAGACAATTCTGTCTTGTTGTTTATGACTGGAAAACTTGATTTCTTAGTGATTAGAGTTGTTCAGGAATGCCTCTGGGGCAGTCTTTCTCTGGAAATCAAGTGAAGTTTGAAGAACCACTTAGGAGAACCATTGAAGGAATCCCTGCTTTGATATGAGTTATCACAAAATAACCTAGGGAGGAAGCACACATGCTACAGCGGGGAAAACACTGGCTCTGAAGTCAGGTTCTGAATTTGAATCCTCCCTTTGCAACTTTCAACCCCTGCTACTGTGGGAAAGTTATTTAAAAGCACTGGGCTTGTTTTCTCAACTGTAAAAATGTAAAGTTTGGACCAAAAGGTTTTTTCTTCATTGGATGTCAGATCTTTGACTAGAAGGGAAAAAAAAATAGAGATGGTCTTTGTCCTCAAGGAGTTGATCATATAAAGTAAACAGGAAACAAAAAAACATAAGTCAAAAGATTACTTAAAAGGAAAATGTTAAAAAAAGAAAAACACAACAAATAAAGTTCAGCATATCTAGAAGATTTTACACATGTCTAATTTTTTGAATCTCGGTTATTTGTTAGATTTTCCTCCTGAGTAGGTAACAGCTATGCCAGGTTATAGTTGCCAATGAGGCCTCAGGGAATTAAGATCAGAGATGTGAATTCTCCATATTCATTAACCTGTGCCACTTCCTTAAGAAATTCTGATGGCCTCTTATGCTTTTAGCAAAGCAGCTCATGGAAACTGAGACCAAGGCAGCAAGATGATATCATCAGGAGTTAAAAGAAAGCTGGAATCATCAACGGCCCTTTTCTTCCATCACCAAATGAGAGGGTCAAAAGTGTGAAACCATGCAACCCTGACAAAATTTATCATTCACTTCTGCTTCTAACGGCCATGAGAAGGGCCTTCAGTCAGCTTTTGAAAAGGAAACAGGAAGATGGAAAGATAGGTACTGTTCTACACTGGACTGACTTTAACCTTGCATCTAGTAGTAATGCATGGATTACTTAGTAGTATCAGGGTACAATCTTTCCATAGCAGGGGACAGGAGAGATAATTCTTGTATCTTGCAGATTTTTTTTCTTGGTCTTCCAAGGTGCTCTCAGATTTGCAACACAGATTCTCTTTTGCCAGTAGTCTTAAGATCTCATCCTGGAATAGAAGAAGGAACTTCCTGAATGGGGACAGAGTGGGGATAGAGAGATCTGGAACAAAGCATAGTATTGGAAAGAAATTGGATAGATTTCATGGTTTTTCTATTTTTCTATGGGAGGTCTCCACTATTAAATGCAGGCTTTCTCTTGGCAAGAAAATGTATCCTCCTTGGACTAGGACCAGAAAAAGCTGAATTGGTGGCAACAGTTTTCTGTGGCAGTTGACGGCGATATCCTAATAATATAAGCTTGACATAGCTTTATGGTTGAGAAAAAAGTTTAAATGGAGGCTTGTGGGAATCACAAGACTGGATAAAGCTAAAAGGACTTCAGAGGACATCTAGTTCAAATTCCTCATTTTATTTTTTTTTTCAATTAAAGCTTTTTATTTTCAAAACATATGCATGCTATTCATAATTTTCAACATTCACCCTTACAAAACCTCAAGTTCCAACTTTTTTCCCTCCCTTCCCTGCCCTTGCCCTTCTAGACAGCAAGTAATCCAATATATGTTAAACATGCAATTCTTCTAAACATAATTCCACAATTATCATGTTGCACAAGAAAAATCAGATCAAGGGAAAAAATTAGAAAGAAAACAAAAAGCAAGCAAACAACAACAAAAACAGTAAAAATGATATATTGTGATCCACACTCAGTCCCCATATCCTCTCTCTGGGTGCAGATGACTCTCTTCATCTCCATTTGCAACTGACCTGAGTCATTTTGTTGTTGAAAAGAGCCAAGTCCATCAGAACTGATCATCATGTAATCTTGCTGTTGCTGTGTACAATGATCTCCTGGTCCTGCTCATTTCACTCAGCATCAGTTCATGTAAGTCTCTCCAGGCCTCTCTGAAATCATCCTGCTGATACTTTCTTATAAAACAACAATATTCCATATCATTCATATTCCTTAATTTATTCAGTCATTCTCATTGGATGGGCATCCATTCAGTTTCCAGTTTCTTGTCACTACAAAAAGGGCTGCCACAAATATTTTTGCACATGTGGATCCTTTTTTCTCGTTTTTATGTTCTCTTTAGGATGCAAATCCAGTAGAGATACTGTTGGATGAAAGGATATTCACAGTTAGATACCTCTTTGAGTATAGTTCCAGATTGCTCCCCAGAATGGTTGGATCAGTTCACAACTCCACCAACAATGTATCAATATCCCAGTTTTCTCACATCCCCTGCAAAATGCATCATTATCTTTTCTTGTCAACTTAGCCGATCTGAGAGATGTGTAGTGTTACCTCAGAGTTGTCCTAATTTGCATTTCTCTGATCAATAATGATTTAGAACATTTTTATATGATATACATAGTTTTAATTTCTTCATCTGAGACTTGTCTGATCATAGAGAATGGCTTATATTCTTATAAATTTGAGTCAATTCTGTATATATTTTAGAAATGAGGCCTTTATCAGAACACTTGGATATGAATTTTTCTCCGGTTTATTGTTTCCCTTCTAATCTTGTCTTCTGTAAAGGGCTAGAACTGAGCAATGCACTTGGATGATGAAGCACGTGAGACTAATTGCCAATTGGACGGTTCCCTATTAACTTGTTTAAGGTTGACCCTCCCCAGCTGTTCTGTGCTGACTTGATTGGTGAGACAAACAGGAATTGTACATGCAAATAGTGATATAACAAACAATATAAATCAACATGGTATTGTAAGAGATTTCCAGAAGTCCTAGAAGGAGGGTATGTGATTGAGCTAGAGAAAGAAGAAAAAGCTAGGTTACTACAGATAGAACAGGAAGAGTTCAAACCAGTGGCTGAAATTAAGGAAGGAAATAAACGAACGAAATTCTTCTTAGCATTTTGTTGGTTTACCTCCTGCATTGTTGTTTTAAGGAATTTATTGATTACTCTTTCATTGAGAAGAAGTTTAGTTTTTTTTATGTGCAAAGCTCAGGTTTGATTTGGAATCAGCCTTTGGGGAATTTTCCAATTCTTCTTCCCTCTGCCTCACCTTCTTGGGCCAAGGGAGAAGGGGGAGGAGGAAAAGGAAGGGCGATAATACCATCAGCACTGCCCATTAATCCATTTAAAACTCCTGAGTCTTCATTTCAAAGGACAGGAGTAGGCTTTATGCCCCAAGGCAAAAAGGAATTGTGGGGTATTGAGTATAATCAGAAAAGTTTTAAAAATACAGTTCAGTTAATTTCTAAGAAACCTTACAGGGATAAGACCTTGCAGTTAGAGAGAGTGGAGTTTTATACTTGTAAAACTGCTAGGATCGTCTTTGGAGAGTTGGAACTCCTCTTTTCTTACCTCGTGGATTTTCCACTTCCACAGGTGAGCTTGATTTCCCAACCCCCTACGGGTACTTATAAAACAGTGTCTATGTCTAGAATGGGTTGGAAAATTGCTGTTTTAATCACTAGAATAAATAGACAGGAGGAAATAGACCCAGGAGGAAAATATCAGATTTATTGATTCACACTCCTGAAGTACAATTCGGTATCAGAAACTCAAACTTTGATTTTTAGGCAAAAGAATTCAAGGATATAGCCGAGTGTTCTAGTAAAGTCATTACTGCACACAATATCCCCAAGATCTTCTCTTCTAAACAAGAGAAGGGAATTTTGGGATATGTGATTGCTTACAATTTTTAAATTTTGATTTTACATTTTAAAACATTTTTGATTTTACATCTTCAAAGTATTTTGATTTTACATTTTAAAGTTATTTTGGTTTTATATTTTTAATCTATTTCGGTTTTACACTTTTAAATTATTTTGGTTTTACATTTTTAAATTCTTTGCCTTTTACCTTAGCAATGCACTTCGGGCATACACAGAAAGTGCAGCTAAGTGACAGACTGACTTTTGTCTGACTTTTGCTAATCTTTTTGACAACAACTTTGTTTCCACTGTGATGTGGAAAGGCCTGGATGGCATTTGGAAAGGCCCAAGTTGGGCCCTGGGTACATTCCTTCCTAGGTGCAGATCCAGCAGTAGAGTTCATCCCCACCAGAGACATTTGTAACCTGGGGATCCAAAAGAAGGACCAGACAACAGTCCAGAGAGACCAGCCAGATGTCCGCAGCCCTTCAGACGCTGATGGCAGCAATGCCCCTCCTGACCGTGACCAGAGACACCAGACACAGTTCCAGTGTTGCAGCTGAAATGGACTGTTTTGGATGATACGCAATATAAAGACTGTAAATGGACAATGGGCCTGCTTGCTTCTCCCGTGGCCACTTGCCATATGGTGGCCTGGGGAGAGGCTTTGCCCTATGCTTTCTATTGAAGGACTATGCTTTTAAATTAGTGGGTGAAAAACCAACACACCCACCTGCCATTGTTATTGAGACAATGTTACTGGACATGACTGCTTATGTGCACCTATGAAACTAGAATTGTGAAAAGTGCAATAGAGAATTGTGATAAGCTAGAATTGCTCTAGGATTGTGAAAAGTGCAATAGAGAATTGTGATAAGCTAGAATTGTTCTAGAATTGTGAAAAGTGCAATTGAGAATTGTGATAAGCTAGAATTGTTCTAGGATTGTGACAAGTGCAATTGAGAATTGTGATAAGCTAGAATTGTTCTAGGAGTGTGAAAAGTGCAACAGAAAATTGTAAGAAACTAGAATTGGTCTAGAACTGTGATAAATGTAACTAGAATTGTGACAACCTACCTACTGATATTTGTTAACTAGAATTGTGATGTTTTACCTTGTTGACTTCCCACCTCAGTGTTGACATCCTACCTCATTGGCATCCAACCTCTTTGGCCTATTATCTCGAGTATGACTTTGATGAATGGGTTGAACACTTGGGCCACTGTTGAGCCTGGTTCTTATGGTCATACTTCTGTTTACTGATCTGCTGCTTTGTTCCTCCTTGGGCATAACACTGTCATCTCATGGATCAAGTGAACTATAGCTGGTGCTAAAAGTTTAGCTTGATGAGATGTGCGGTTCCCGCAAAACAAGAGAAAGGGAATTGTAAGGGCCCTTTAAATGGGCAGACACAGTGCATCGGGAGATTGAGGCCCAGAAATAATTTCTGTGGATATTAGGACTGCCCTTGGGCGGGATCCTGGCCATATTGAGATAGCTTCGTAATGGGTGACTCTCTCGCTGATTGGCTGTGTGTGTGACCTCACAGGCCCTATATAAGCCCACTGCAGGCAGCAACCGCCCTCTTTAACCTCGTGCTGTTCACCCTGGCTCCTAGCCTGGGTGGCCAAGCCAAGATGGGTAGCCAAAAGAGGTAAGGGTTTTGTTAGTGAACACGTGGGTCTTCTGACCAGGTGTTCACCAGGGAACCAACAAGTCAGGGCATCAGTTAGGGCATTATGTGAGTAGGTTTAATAAAGGCTTTTAAGATTACATGTGGTTGTTCTTGAGTGCGCTACCGGTTACTAAGCTATAGATTCAAGAGATTGTGGCTAGAGACCTTAGAAGGCCTCGGAGGAGGCGAGCCGGGTAGAGCTCACACTGCAAAGGACAGTGGTCAAAGGTACTCTGGTGGGTCTAGGACAGACTAGTAATTGTAACTGCCAGGAGAGCACGTTACAGTCTTCTTTGGTTCTTTTTAACTTAATATGATCAAAATTATCCATTTTATATTCCATGATGTTTTCTAGTTCTTTTTTGGCCACAAATTCTTTCCTTCTCCACAAATCTGAGAGGTATCCTTTGTTCTTCTAATTTGCTTATAATATCACTCTATGTCTAAACTATGAACCATTTCAACTTTATCTTGGTACAGGGTGTTAAGTGTTGGTCAGTGCCTAGTTTCTGCCATACTAATTTCCAATTTTCCCAGCTATTTTTGTCAAATAGTGAGTTCTTATCCCAGAAACTGAGGTCTTTGGGTTTATCAAACACTAGATTACTATAGTCATTGACTAGTGTATCTTGTAAATCTAATCTACTGATTGACTACTCTATTTCTTAGCCAGTACAAAATGGTATTGATGACCACTGCTTTATAATATAGTTTTAGATCTTATATAACTAAGCCACCTTCATTTGCATTCTTTTCATTAATTCCCTTAAAATTCTTGACCTTTTATTCTTCCAGATGAACTTTATTATTATTTTTCTAACTCTGTAAAATAATTTCTTGGAAGTTTGATTGGTATGTCACTGAATAAGTAGATTAATTTAGGTAGTATTGTCACTTCTATTATATTAGCTCAGCCTACCCATAAGCACTTGATATTTTTCCAAATGATTAGATCTGACTGTATGTATGTGGAAAGTGTTTTGTAATTGTGTTCATATAGTTCCTGACTTTGCCTTGGCAGGTAGACTCCCAAATATTTTATATTATCTACTATTATTTTAAATGGAAGTTCTCTTTGTATCTCTTGCTGCTGGACTTTGTTGGTAACATATAAAAACGCTGATGATTTATGTGGATTTATGTTGTATCCTGCAACTTTGCCAAAGTTGTGAATTGTTTCTAGTAGTTTTTTACTTGATTATCTAACTATACCATCATCTACAAAAAGTGATAATTTTTTTTATTATCTATTCTAATTCCTTTCATTTTTTTTTCCTTCTCTTATTGCTAAAGCTAACACTTCCAATACAATATTGAGTAGTAATGGTGATAGTGGGGAATCTTGCTTCATCCCTTGATCTTATTGGGAATGGTTCTAGTTTATCCCCGTTACATATGATGCTTACTGATAGTTTTAGATAGATGCTACTAATCATTTTAAGGAAAACTCCATTTACTCCTATACTCTCTGGTATTTTAATAGGAATGGTGTTGGATTTTGTCAAATGCTTTCTTCATCTACTGAGATAATCACATGCTTTTTGTTAGTTTGGTTATTGATATAGTCAATTATGATACAGTTTTACTAATATTGAAGCATCCTTGCATTCTTGGTCATTGTGTATTATCCTGAGGATAATTTGCTGTAATCTCTTTGCTAACATTTTATTTAAGATTTTTGTATCAATATTCATCAGGGAAATTGGTCTGTAATTTTTTTTCTCTATTTTGATGATGCCTGGTTTTGGTATTAGCATCATATCTGTATCATAAAAGGAATTAAATTCCTCATTTTATACATGAGGAAACTAAGTCCCAAAGAGTTTTGATGCTCTGCCCAAGGTCACATAGATTAGGGATAATATTTCAACCTAGGCCCTTTGACTTCAAAACCAGTGCTTTTTTCCACCATGCTACCCTGAATCCTTTTCTAAGAAGAATGCACCTATTTGACCTACATACTCATTGTCTCCTTGGAGACTTACCACAATTCTGTGAGAGAGATTCTGGTATTTTTAGCCTCATTTTACAGGTGAGGAAACTGAGGCTTACAAAGGTAAAATGACTTGCCTATGGTCCCTCAGCTAGTAAGTGTTGAAGGGAAAATTACTCTGTTGCATAACCAGCAGACTCCCTACCTTCCTATTTAAACTAAAGGGTATTAATAGAAATTTTTGAGACTCAATCATCAATTTTGGAGTGATGGACCAAAAGAAACAAAGAATATGAGAAAGATTTGTATGAAATTATATAGAAATGTCAAATTCCAATAGAAACAGGGGCCACTAAGCTATACATAAAGATCCCTATGGACCCAATACTGACATAGAAAACTATGTATGACAATAACAAGATAATGTGATGACCGGTTGTGATGGACTTGGCTCTTCTCAACATGTGGTGATTCAAAGCAATTCCAATAGACTTGGGATAGAAAATGCCAATCATATCTGTAATATTCTGTTCTCTAAATTGTAATCATTCTCTGGGAGCAGATCTCTTGGGGAGCTTCTGGAGGCAGCCTTGGCTTTAGTTCAATTTCAATAATCCCAAAATGCCAGGAGTTAAAGTCCAGATACTATATTGTGTCCTTCAAAATCCTGAATCTTTTCCTGGGGCCCAGTTAGCTTGAGTAGAGGCCTATCTTTCTTCTTGACTCCCTAGAGCTCTTATCTGAATGTCTCCAAATCCAAAGGTTTATCCTTCAGCCTCCAACCTCTTGTCCTCCCAATTTTTCCAGCCAGCATAAACATAGAAGTTGGAATGAATCAGACTCCTCCTCCCAGAGAATGGGCTTGTGGGTACTCCCTGGGCTTGTGGAAGCTCCTTAAAAGTATGCTCTCTTAAAGGTGTGAATCTCATGGAATTCTAGTAAATACATTACTGAACTAGAGAATTGTTAAGTACCATGCTAAATTAGATAATTATATCCATTCCAGTGACTTAGCACCTTGTAAGAATCCTAACATCTCCTCTTTTCTTTTGATTTAGAACATAGTGTGGTCATGACCTCCCTGATTTCTCAAAGAGGTGAGAACCCCCAAAAAAGAAGGTGATCACTCCTTCACTGACTGCTCAAAAAAGAAATGAAAACATCATAAAAAGGAGGTGGTCACACCCTTCCTGACTTCTCAGAGAGATAAAAACATCAAAGGAAATGGGAAATCAAATCAGATTAGTGGTTTTCTGAAGGAGCTCACTTGAAACATATGCATAAATCCATCAATATGGGAAGTATTACACATAATTATATAAATTACATAAGCACATAACAATATAACACAGTCTAGAAGTGATGTAACAACATGAATCAACATGAAGAATTTATACATGTCCATAAATCCTAGAAATAGTCCAAAAGAAATCCATTGTCCGTTAGTTCATGTACCAGGAATCCAATAATTCCTGCAAGCTTTGAAGTCCTGAAATAGTCTCATCAACAATTTTTCATGTCAAGGAATCCAATGATCCCTGATGATTTTCAAGTTCTTTAACAGTCTTATCTTGTGTTAGGGAATCCAATGATTCCTGCATATTTTGTTCTTGGTCTTCTTTGTTTCCAGATTTTTCTCTTTTTCTGTCTCTCTCCAGGTGCTTGTTGCTACCCATCTATTTCCTTCTCCATCTGTTTCTTTCTCTGTCTGTAAAAAATACAAGCAAACCCTCTCTCCCAGGCAGATAACCTATCTAATTTCCTTCTATTTATCACTTTCTAAATCTCTTCTCATCATCTGGCTATTACATTGGAGCTATTTGCACTGGACATTGCCTTGTTGGTTTAAAAGGCCTGTATTCTCCCCCAGAATAATCCCTTTCTGACATGTGATTGCTTGTTGGCTGATTGATCACATTAGAGTCTTGACCTTCTAAAGGCTCTTTGGGTGTAACCTCAGTTGCCATCATGCCCCACCTATCTTTTGATTGAGGCCTTGAGGCTGGGCCCTACCTCTCATTTCCCTGAGTCAATCTATATTCTGAGGCCCAGTGGAAGCCCTTGTGGCATTTATAATGTTCTTTCTCTCTAAATTGCAATTGTTTTCTTGGAGCAGGTTTTCTTGGGGAGCTTCTGGGAGCAACCTTCCTTTCAGTTCAGTTCAATAATCGCAAAATGCAGCCAGGAGTTAAAGTCCAGATCCTTTATTTTGTCTTTCAAAGTCCTAAATCTTTTCTTGGGCCCGGTTAGCTTTCTTAGAGGCCTATCTCTTTTCTTGACTTCCAAAGGTTTATCCTTCAGCCTCCAGCCCCTCATCCTCCCAATCTCTCCAGCCAGCATAAACATAGAAATTGGAATGAATCAGATTCTGCCTCCTAGAGTGGGCTTGTGGGTACTCCCTGGGCTTATGGGAGCTCCTTAAAAGTATGCTCTCTTAAAGGTGTGAATCTCATGGAATTCTAGTAAATACAATCCTGAACTAGAAGATTGTTAAGTACCATGCTAAATTAGACAATTATATCCATTCCAGTGACTTAGCACCTTGTAAGAATCCTAACACATATCCAGAGAGATATTATGGAGATTGAATGTGTATCAAGGCATAGTATTTTCACCTTTTTGTTTGTTTATTTGTTTCTTTCTTTCTTATATTTTTCCCCCTTTGGTCTGATTTTTCTTGCACAACATAACAAATATGGAAATATGTTTGAAAGCAATGCACATATTTATTCTATATCAAATTGCTTGCTGTTCTGGAGAAGGAAAAGGTAAGGGAGAGGGGAAAAATTTAGAACACAAAGTTTTACAAAAATGAATGCTGAAAACTATCTTTACATTATTTGGGAAAATAAAATATTATTGGAAAAAATTAAAACTCTTAAAAAAAGAAAAGAAAAACACATATGAATATCTACCTTCTGTTGTATTTTTGTTTTTCTTGCTTAAAATTTCCCAGACATTTTAGTCCAGATCCAGCATACTTGGGAGTATTGTGGGCAGCAAAACAGCCAACATATTTGATACCTCTGATACAGACTGAAGGAAGTAGAACCAGGAAAACAGCAAACACAATGATTCTTACATTGTAAATAGCAAGACCAGTTGAACACTGTATAATTATAATGTTCAATTTTGACCTGGGAGAAGAAAAGAAGAAATGAATCTCCTTTTGTTGGAGAGGTGGAAGACTCTGGGAGTGAACTGTTGCATACATACTCTAAGAGGTATGCCAGTTGATTTTGCTTCACTTCCTTTTCTTCTTTATTCCAAAACAAGGCTTCCAGGGGGTATATTCAAAAATGGTTGTGATGTATAAAACAAAAGATGAAGGCACCAATAAGACTTTGTTTAAAAAAAAAAAATTGGAGCTGCTGGAGAGCTGGTGGACAGATAAACCTCGATAGACAAATTGAACTAGGGACTTGTATATGCACTTGGGGATTTTAAGGGAGTGGAGTAGTGAGTGGAAGAGTATAGGGTTGCCTTGGGACTCAGCCATATTTCCTATTGTCTGCCCAAGACAAAAGTGAGTACAAAGTATTGCAAGCATAAGATTATTTCTCAAAACAAAAATTATTCCTCAGTGTGGCTTGTTCAAAGAACAAGGAGGATGAGTTGAATTCTTTTATCTCATGCTGACTATCTTGGGAAAGGCACTGAGTGTCCCTCCACATCTGTAAAATGACAGTGGTACATTAAATAGCTTCTGAAGTCCTTTCCAGGTCTAAAATTATGATCCTATAATCCTACTCAATCCATCTCAGTCAGTGACCACAAAAGAGGTAGGCAAGCCCAGGTCATTTTTTTTTTGTTTGTTTTTTAATATAACTTTTTATTGACAGTACATATTCATGGGCAATTTTTTTTTACAACATTATCCCTTGCACTCACTTCTGTTCTGATTGTTCCCTTCCCTCCCTCTGCCCCCTCCCCCAGATGGCAGGCAGTCTTACACATGTTAAATATGTTATAGTATTAATATGTGTTCTTAAAAGCATGTGACTATTGGAGGAGGAAAAATTTCTTGTAGTCTGTAAATGTTTCAGCAGGTGGAATCACCTTTGTTGAAGGAAACGGGGTTTTGGCAAATGGGACAACTTCCAATGCCGAGACACCTGGCTTCCAGGGACATTTCCCAGTGGAATTTGGAACAAGAGGACATGATTTCAAATACCCAAGGTGATCTTGGGCATATTCCTTCACCTTTCTGAAACTCAGTTTCCTCAGGCTTTAAAGTCATCAATTCAGAGCTAGAAGGGACTTCAGAGGCTATCTAATCCAATTCTGAGTACATAGGAAGTCAGAATTTGAACTCAGTCCTTTGACTCTAGCATTCTTTTCCTGAAAGAGTTACTGATGCTGATAGAATGTACTTTTAAGTATTCTCATCTACATTTGCAAAAATAGTGATAACTCTCACTCAGACCTTTCCCAAAGATGACAAACATTTTATTTTATTTTATTTTTTACTTAAAAATATTGTTTTCCTGAAGTTGGAAATCGTGTTTACTTGTATTGCTGTCTGCAACTGGTTAAGAACAATAATATGGCCCATAAAACTCCTCCTCCCCTCCTCCCGCCCTCAAGACCCTTTTCTCCTCCAAAGCTTTCTGGTGCTGGGAATGATCTTGCTTGTTTATTTGTTTTTATGTCACAGGGAAGAGATTTGTTGGTAGACTTGATTTCCCTTGTTTGCAAATAAAGTCATCTTTTTTCTTTAGATATGAATGAGTTGTTAAATTTAATTAGATTGTTTAACACTGAAATGACTGTTCCTCAGGAAATGGGGGAGGTGCAGGATTTTATGTGGACCACGATGACCAAAAATGGCCAATGTGCTGTTTTGTTTTATTTAATTGATAAATGCACATTTATTAAGAGCTTGCTGTGTGCCAGGCACTGGGGACTCAAAGACAAAATCCAAAATGCTCGTTGCCCCTGAAAACTTTATAGCTAGCTGATGGCAGATACAAAATAGACTGCTGATGTATTTCAGGAAAGATTTCATGCAGAAAAAATGCTGTGCTTTATCTGAGCCTTCAAGGGAGACGAGAGTCTAAAGGGGAGAGAAGGAATTGCATTCCAGACATTGGAAATGTGTAAGAGGAACCATGACAAAATCAGTCTTGCCAAACCTATTATATGTGTGTGTGTGTGGAGAGAAGTATAGTATAATAAGGATAAATGTAAAATGCTTTAACTTCCAAACAAGGAGTCATTTATATTTTATTCTAAAGTTAATAATGAGCAACTAAAACTTATTTTCATAAGGGTAGTGACATGGTTAAATTTTAATTTTATGAAAATCACTTAGAGAACTGTGTAGTAGAGAAAATCAGTCAACAAGCAACAATATGTATCCAGGGTGCTAACCACTGTGCTAAGTGCTAGGGATATGAAGAAAAACCACCCTCCCCATCTCCAAAAAAAACTAGCCCCTGTTGTCAGGGAGCACACATTTTTTACTTTCTTTTTTCCTCAGTAGTATTATATGTAAAGATAGTTTTTAACATTCATTTTTGTAAGATTGAGTTCCAAGGTTTTTTCTCCCTATCTTCCTTACCTTCCCTCCATCCCCAAGACAAGAAGCAATCTGATATGTTATACATGTACAATCATTTTAAACATATTTCCATATTAGCCATGATATGAAAGAAAAATCAGAACAAAAGGGGAAAAAACATAAGAAGGAAAAAAGCAAACAACAGCAACAAAAAAAGTGAAAATAATATGCATCAATCTGCATTGTCTCAGTAGTTCTCTTTCTCTCTGGATGTGGATGGCAGTTTCTATCCCAAGTCTTTTGGAATTGTCTTGGATCATAGTACTGCTGAAAAGAGTCTATCATAGTTGAACATCATACAATTTTGTTGTAGTATACTTTGGTTTTTACTAGATTGTAAACACAGGGGAAGCAGACTTTGCCTTACCTCAACTTGATAGCTCCTTCAGAGCCTGGTATAATCTGCACATAACAAGTTTTAAATTTGCTGGGAGGTTTCTTCTGTTTCTGTAGCATCAACTATCAACCAATCAATGACTGTCCCCCGTGCTGGGATAGTCTCAGATCTGAGCTCACTAGCTCCATCTTTTTGGTCCCTCAATAATAATGTAGTAATGGCTCAGACTTCCCTCAGATTTCAGCCTCTGAACTAATTTAACAGGAGCCCTGCTACCCTTATAAGCAGGGAATTTATAAAACCTTTTAACAAGAAAGAGCTTCTTAGGATCACAGGAGCTAGAACTGGAAGGAAACTCAAAGATCATTTAGTCCAATCTTCTGATTTTATGGCCCAGGAATCTGAGATCCAGAGAGTCCAGAGGAGGTGGTAAATGGCAGTTAGGATTTGAATGAGTTCTGTGACTTCCAAATACAGCCCTCTTTGCATTATTCAATAAGAATTTATTAAGCATTCATATGCTACGTAACAGATGAGAGTTAGCCTTCAGGTAAAAAGACCTAAAGCAACATCCCACCTCTGACATATTCTCTAAGACTGGAAGTTGAAGAGAAAGGCCAACCTGAATTGGTAGAGAGAGCTTCTTACATGAGAGATTCCCAATAAAATCACAGGTCCAGTCCAGATTCCTAATCTACTGTGTGTCAAAAGATGGGGCTGTAAAGAAAAGATCTCAAAGCATTCCCAAGGAAGATAAACATGAAAATAACTAGGTGCATACAAGACATAGAGAGCCGATGGGAGGTAATCTCAGAAAGAAAAGAGAAGAGATATTATGTGTCTTCATCTCTGATTTGAAATAACAGAGGGGTAAAGTGGGGTCCTGGAAAGGTACCTAAATCTTGACAGACCTCAGGCTCTATTATGCAAAAATGTGCTTGAAATTTAGGTTTATCTTTTAAGAAATTTTTATTTTTAACAATAATCAATATTCTTCCCTTCTCATACCCCCACTATTGAAAAGAAAAAGAAAACACTTGTAACAAATATAGTCAAGCAAAACAAACTCCCACATTTGCCACGTCCAAAAAAAATACATCTCATTTTGCACCCTGTGGGCCAACACCAATGAAGATTGATCTTTGAGAAGCAGAGATTTCAACTGAATACTAAGGAAGCAGTTCAAGAGACCGGGTGCAGATATATATTTTTTTAAAAATAGCAATAAAGACTTCATTGATTTGAGACTGAGGAGACAAGGAAATAATGAACTTTGAATAAGCTAGGCTTATTGATGTTTTTATTAAAGAATAATGGAGTATGTGATAGGATAGCCGCTTTGAATTAGGTGATAGGATTTTTTTTAAGGGGGAGAAACCCATGCTACCATTCATCCAATCTCAACAGAAAGATTCCTGTTCTTCAGATTTTCCATCACAGCCCATTATATGTAATACTTTTGAACAGTGAACCTAGAGGATGCTTCATGACTTCAGAGATCAGTATATTGAGACCCACAATGGAGACTTGTCCATCTGAACTTATTTTCTACTTTGTTTTTGAACAGATCTTGTCCTGGGAGATTTGGAACTGAAGGGACCTACTCCTTTATTTTACATATAAGAAAACTGGGACCCAAGAAAGTTAATGACTTGCCAAAGACACCATGAGTAGTAAATTGCAGATGCAGGATTTGAACCCATATCTTCTGGACCTACAGTCAGTGTATTTGGTTCAAGGTCCTTATATACTGTAGATACATAAAATAAGGTTTGTCTAATGGTCCAGATACTCTAAGTAATCAACTTCATGTTGAATTTCTTTGGGGATACAGGCTTTTGGAGGCTTTAAAAGTTTGATTTCTTTTAAGCTAGCTTGCAGTAGTGAGTGCGTTGAGCTCTCCATTTGGAATCCCCTATGTCTTGAAGGGAGAGGGATACAGTAAAGACATTTCTGCTGTCTTGTGTGTTATGGGGACCTGTTGGAAATCGTTTTGTATAGACCTTTATTTGCAATGCCCTGTGGTTTAAAGGATTCACTGGTAAAGTTTATGGATTTTTAATGTTCTAAAGGAATCAAATGGATACATTTCAGTGGGGTCTGGTAAACTAGATGGGGGGGAAATAGATAACTTTATTTTTACTTACCTTCAACTGAAACCTAGTGTTTCCTTCAATTATATGAGACCAGATTTGAACGCAAAAAGATGAGTCTTCCTGATTCCAGGTCTCATGCTCTATCCATTGTGCTACCTAGCAGCACAAAGGAGTTAATCTAAATATTAACCTTTGAAGTCTCTTCCATTTCTACAACTATGAACCCAAGACCTTCTTGGTATTATATCCTAGACCACATTTTATTTCAACCAAGACAGCAGCACAAATCAAAAAGTTTATGCAGGAACCAGTGTCTCTGTGGCTCTCAGGTTGAAGGGAACACTGTCAAGACAAGAATGGGATGGAATTTGAAATGCTGATATGTTTTTGACCTTTCATTATCATGTTTACTCAGGTGCATAAAAGCATTCTTTCCAAGGGGTTGCAGGCCAGCCTCGTGCCAAGGCACAGAGCTGCTTTGTTCCTGATTCACATCTCGTTCTGCAGGAATGGATGAGAAAGGAACATGGCAGAACACGGAGGCTGACTTTTCAGGATGTGTGGCGCCTGGGCTCTCCCTCGCTGAATTCCAAACACCAGGAACATTTCCTCTTCTGTAGGGCAACTGGAACTGCCCAGTTACATCTGCTGATTAGGAGGGAAGAAGAAATTGTGAAAGAAAAGTAAGCTAATAGGAAGCCTGGACTATATGCCAGGGCTTAATGCGATCTTTGGATATTTTACTCCTTGCCTTGGTATTCATGACTAGATAAAAATACTCAACTATATGTTCTGCCCTCATAAGCCAATTCCTGCGGTTCTATGTTCCATTTTGAGCACCATATTTTTAAAAGGCCATTGATAGATTGGAGGATGTTCAGAGGCATTGAGGCCGATGATAGAGACATCCAACACAGGGCTGAAGTGCTGAACTTGAAATCCAGAAGATCTGAATTGAAGCTTTGCCTCAGACACTTAGCTGTGTGACATGTCCCTGAATTACAAAATAGGAACAAATCCTTGCACCTACTTCACTGGCTTATTGTGAGGATCAAATTATATAATGTGCATCCAACACATAGCTTTCTTTGGTAGAACCAATATCTTACTTTACAAAGCTTAAAGCACTATGTAAATTTTAATTATTATCATCATTAAAAATTCAATAGTTTTATCTTTTTGTGTCTTTTCCTTTTATCTCTACTCACTAAGTAACATGCAAAAATAGAAGGGTTTACTACCCACCTGTGAGATTGGCTAAGATGACAGGAAAAGATAATGACGAATGTTGGAGGGGATGTGGGAAAACTGGGACACTGATGCATTGTTGGTGGAGTTGTGAAAGAATCCAACCATTCTGGAGAGCAATCTGGAATTATGACCAAAAAGTTATCAAACTGTGCATACCCTTTGATCCTGCAGTGCTACTACTGGGCTTATATCCCAAGGAAATACTAAAGAGGGGAAAGGGACCTTTGTGCAAGAATGTTTGTGGCAGCTCTTTTTGTAGTGGCCAGAAACTGGAAACTGAGTCCATCAATTGGAGAATGGCTGAATAAATTGTGGTATATGAATATTATGGAATATTATTGTTCTGTAAGAAATGACCAACAGGAGGAATACAAAGAGGCTTGGAGAGACTTACATCAACTGATGCTGAGTGAAATGAGCAGGACCAGGAGATCATTGTACATGGCAACAAGAAGACTGTACAATGATCAGCTCTGATGGACGTGGCTCTCTTCAACAATGAGACGATTCAAACCAGTTCCAATTGTTCAGTAAAGAAGAGAATCAGCTACGCCCAGAGAGAGGCCTGTGGGAACTGAATGTGGTCCACAACATAGCATTTCCACTCTTTCTGTTGTTTGTTTGCATTCTTGTTTTCCTTCTCAGGTTTTTTCCTTTCTTTCTAGATCTGATTTTTCTTGTGCAGCAAGATAACTGTATGAACATGTATATATATATATTGGATTTAACATATACTTTAACATATTTAACATGCATTAGACTACCTGCCATCTGGGGAGGGGAAAGGAGGGGAAAAGTTGGAACAGAAGGTTTTGCAAAGGTCAATGTTGAAAAATTACCCATGCATATGTTTTAAAATAAAAAGCTATTAAAAAAAAAAGAATAGAAGGGTTTTTGAAATTCAGAAATGGAAGGACTATCCCCCACCCCACCCCCTAAAAGACATTAGATCTTTGGGGCAATTTTTAGACAAGTTGCCCTTACGTGGATGTTGGTTTAGGTGTACTCTGGCCTTCAGAAATCAAAATTGGGAGGCATAAGACATACTTCCCATAAAATAGAAGGAATCTTAGACCAGAAGCCCCAGGTTTAAAGACTAGGAATTTTAGTCCAAAAGAGAGGCAGGAGCCTGAAGGCATAAGCAGTTCAGCTGGGAGTATCTCTATTCTTTCTTCTTAAGAGTATGGTACCTTGAACAAAGAATCTTGGTTGGACATGAGAGGTCTCTCAATCACGACTCTAAGAGAACACGCCAAGCCTTCCTTAGGGGAAGGATTTGAGACAGATGCTAGTTTTTCAGGAAAGGGCTGTGCCTTGAATTTAAAGAGCATGGCAGAGTTCTTTCTTCTTATAAAAAAGAGATAGTTAAAGCCATATGCTGGAAGCAGGGGGAAATGTCACGGTTATGTGCTCATGAGGATTGTGCTTAATAGTGTCCAACAGAGACAACATAAATGGAGGAGCAGCATCTATCAGGGAAAATGGAATTTAATCACCAGCAGAATTCAGTAGCATTGCTGTGTTAGAATTGGGAATTGCTTGTCCTATATGCTCCCTAGCTACATATATTCCTTACTTGTGTTTCCCTCTATGCATATTCTTTGTGTCCTCATTATTCCTGTGTGACTATAGAAAAATCTGCCCCATATTTACAGAGGACTTATTGGGGTTTTTTCTCATTATGCTTTCATATTTCCTTCTATCTTAAAAAATCAATTGACTCACCTATAATTATATGAAAAACTACTCTAAATCACTATTAATTAGAGAAGTACAAATTAAAACAACTCTGAGGTACCACCTCACACCTATCAGATTGACTAAAATAACAAAAAAAATAATGATAAGGGGAAAACTGGGACACTCATGCATTGCTGGTGGAGTTGTAAACTGATCCAGTGTTGGGTATGTGAATTATGGTTTTCAAATAGAATATGATCCATGGAGTACCTTGAACTTGGAGTAGCTTCATCTGGGGGACTGGCCATTAAAGTTGGGGGTGCCCTCAGGTGCTACAATAGCCAAACTCCTTAACACCCCCTCATTTCTCTCCCAGCCCAACTGAAAAAGGAAAAAGGAAACAACTTTTCCAAAGACTTTGGTGGGGTAGAATATGGAATTTCTTGGCGTCTTTCCTTCATCCAGCAGTAGCTTTCTTTGGTAGAACCAATATCTTAACCACTTCCCCTGAAAGTTAGACTAATTTTTCATCAAAAAGTATTAAGATCATCCTAAAAACTGAATAGTCTCAGATATGCCATCTCTCCTTTATTAGCAGAGTCCAGGGGGGTCTCTCTTGAAGATTAAACTGATGGGTCAAGGTGGATAATACAACTAAGAGAACTTTACACTCAACTGAATTACTCAAAGGGTCTTCACTTTTGTTGAATTTTTCTCTGCCCAAGTAAATCTCCTTTTGTTATCTCTTGAATGATGTAAGAGTGCCTAATTTTGTTCTAAGTTAGTTATTTTTAGTTGGAGAAAGATAGTGGAAGGAAGTCTAATGATTGAAAATATTAAATTTATTTATCATTTATAAATTTAAAATATTAATTTTTTTAAAGAAGAGAAGGAAGGACAGAAGGAGTTACAAATAAGCTTAAGAAAACTTTGAAAGTTAAATTTATAGATTTACAAAGGAAAGCAAGCACTACATCACACAGATTCATACAGTTTCATGTACCATTTTTTCCTGTTCTACTGTGAAAAGAAAACATTTATTCTATTTAGAATTTAAGTTCAGGACTGATTAGTTAATTAATGAGTGTAGCCTATCTTTTAGAATTTCTCCAAAAAGACTTCTACATAGAGGAAGAGGATGGCTAGAACAAGCCAATTTGGCAGAGCTCCATGGCCAAGCCAGTTTGTTGAAAATCCATAATAAAGTGGGAAGAAAGCTGAATTTGGAGCCATGAAACTTGGGCTTAAATTCTGGAGCTGCCAACTAATCCTTTCTCATTTACCAAATGAATCAGATGGACTAGATGACCTAATAAAGTTCCCCCTTGTTTCTAATCTTTCCCTATCTTTGTTCCCTTCTCCCAATCACCAGCCTCCCTTTGTAGCTCCAACGTAGAAATCGCCAAACAAGGATCTTCCTACAACTTCCCCTCAGGAAGGTAGTTTCTCTTGCGGTTTTCTAGTCCTTCCATTGCTTTTTCTTAAACAACCCATCAATGACATTCTGATACATAAAATACACTTTAATTCCTCTGATTACACTAGTCAGAAAGAGACCTCAATCCAAAATTATTGGGGGGCAGGTAGGGATGGGAACTACACCTTGGTAATATCTTTATAGCACTTTTTCACCACTTGAACAATCACTCATGCATAGGAGAGGCTCCTGGGGGTCATGTTTCCCTCCAGACCTCAGGGAGCAAGGATATTATGACAAATCAGCAAGAATCACAATATAGTAAACAAACCCAAAAATCAGTAATAAAGACAATAAAAAATAATTATCATTTCCATAATAATTTTAGTATGTACTCTAACCATAACCTATGGCATGAAAAACCATTGTTGTAATTCAACTACAAAAACCTAATGACCAATCTACGCAAACTCATCCACTAATAAAAATTATCAACCACTCATTCATTTAAATTTTAACAATTAATTTAATTTAATTTAAACAAACATTAATTAATTTAATTTAAACAAACATTTTTTGGAAATTTTACTGTTATAAATGAGATATTAGCGCAAAACCGATTCATTTTCAGAAAGGAAAAAGACACCACAAGACACCAAAGGAAGATAGCAGCAAAGGCATGTGCCTTAAGTTGTTTTATAGGGAAAATCTAGCCTCAGGGACATGACTGGGATTCCTGACAGGGCTCGGCCAGGTGACCTTGCTCTACACCTCTCGGGAGGGTTGGTCTCAGGAGTTTCCATATCTTGAATTTCAGATTGGACCACTTCCCCAAAGTATAGGACCATGGAGCCAAAATGGTTTCTTTTGATCTCCAAAATGATCTGAACCCTTCTGCCTGCTTGCCTCAGGGATCAATTCTTTTGTTTCTCTTTGTCCAAAACAAAATTCAGGGTCTCATCACTATCTGTTTCCAAAAGTGTGAGGAAAGTGCTTTGCCAACATTAATCTAGAAATGTGAGTTATTATGATTATTGATTCCAATTAGGCACATCTCCTTGATTTCTTCTTTAAAGCTGATTAGCAAAATGTTAGAAAGGACTATTGTTCAATCCAATCCCACCCTATTACCCAAGATTGAGTGGCCTAGTATCTCCAGTTTAAGTCACAAGATTTAAGAGTAGGAACTAAACTCTCTAGTACAGATGATTGCATTGATGTTGGCAACTCTCAGAAACTGTAACTTCCCCCATAGCAATGTAAGTCAGTACTTTTTCTTTAACTTAGAATTTTAAGAACCCCAGAGCCCCAAGAGATGATGTCTAAAGTCACAGAATGAAGATGTGCCAAAAGTGGGACTTGAACCCAGGTGTTGCTGGTCTTGCAGCCACAAATAACGATCATGGAAGAACAAAGCATAATCTAATGCATTATGCTACCTCTCTTACACAAACTGCTCTGATAGGTGCTGAGGATGCTAAGTTAAAATTTACAGCCCTGTCTTCAAGATTATATTCTATTACCAGAAGATCGCTGTACACTTCAATGCTGTATGAAGATGGAAGTGGAAATCTTCAACATAAAGAAGATCCAACTCACTTCCAGTTGATCAATGATGGACAGAAATAACTACACCCAGAGAAGGAACACTGGGATTTGAATGTAAACTGTTAGCACTACTGTCTATCTACCCAGGTTACTTATACCTTCGGAATCTAATACTTAACGTGCAACAAGAAAATGGGATTTACACACGTATATTGTATCTAGGTTACATTGTAACACATGTAAAATGTATGGGACTGCCTGTCATCTAGGGGAGGGAGTGGAGGGAGGGTGGGATAATTTGGAAAAATGAATAAAAGGGATAATGTTATTTAAAAAAATTACTCATGCATATATACTGTGGAAAAAATTCTAAATTAAAAAAAAGATTATATCTATTAATTATTATGGGCAGATATATAATGATATTATGGGCAGATAAATATAACAAGGTAGGGAACAGTGAGGGAATGGTGAGATTTAGGCCAACTGCTCTAGAAAAATTTTGAGAGAGATGATAATTCCCTGAACAAGGATATTCTACTAGATAATGTGAAAGGAATTAAAAGGGCTTCAGAACACCTTCACCTCATAATTAGAAAGAAAATGCTTTTTTACCCATTAGAAACTTGAATTCTCCAGGGAGAAGTTTCTCTATGAGAATCAGTTTTCTGCCTTTAAAATGACAGAATTGGACTAAATGACCTCTAAGGTCCCTTCTATCTCTAACACTATGAGTCTATGATTAGAGTTAAAGATGCCTTTCAGCTTGAAATCTATGATTCTATGATCTCCATCTTCCCTCTAAACCGAAAGAAAATGTTTTTACCTTTCATCTTTTAAAGGCAAAAACATTTTCTTTCTGCTTAGGAAGGGAAGAGATTCTGAAGTCCCTATGATCCTATGGTGATGGTATCAAATTAGTAAAGAGAAGACGGATGGTGTCAAGAGATGCTAGGAAAGTCTAAGCAACAAGGCATGTCAAATGACTAATGATTGGTGGGGTGGCCATGACTAAGAAGTTTTAAATGTGGATGAGTGGGGAAATTCTGGTACCCTCAATAAAAGCAGAGAGGAAAAGAGAAAGGGGGAATTAGGAACACAGGTGAATTATTCTTTTAACTGTTAAAGAACTGTTATTACTTCATTTTTATAATTTTATAATGTAAAGGCAGATGTATGCTAATATGGAGCCTTAGAGACAGCAGAGGGTAGTAAAAGGAAAGGATGCTCAGGATAACCCACAGATCTCTGTTTATTGCCATTAAGACTGAAAATGAAGTAATAACAGTACTTCATAAGTAACCCTTAAGAAAGTCCTAAGTACCTCTGGGACATGGATGTTCAAAATAGAAATGTTATCAACACATAAATCTTAACTGTTGAGTGGGAGAGATTTAAACATGAAGCACATAGTTCAAATTAACAGCATTTATTTTTCATTTCTTGCTATTATCCACCACATGGGCACTAGAATTAATGGAGAAGCCTACCACCAGGTCTTATAAACAGTGAGGATGACTGGCCATCGGTACAGTTCTTCTGAGTGTATTCACCTGAAATATGCTGATATTATCTAAGTGTGTGTGTGTGTGGGGGGGGGGGGCTCTGCTCCCAATTAACTGCAGGACCTCAGGCAAGTCATTTCATCTCAGTTCATTTATAAAATGAGGGGTCTGTACTACAGCTCTATTCTCTGATCTCGTTCTATGAACAAGAGAATAAATGTAGTAAATAGATTATTGACTTGATTGTTGAGAAACCTAATTTAATTCCTTTTATTGTACTAAAAGACATTGTCTCCAAGTACCTGTAGAGACTGTGTGGTGCAGTGGATAGATAGTGTGTGGGATTTGGAGTCCTAGGACCAGAGTTCAAATACCGACTCTGCTATTCACTAGCTGATCAAAGTCAAAAAAGCACTTTCAGCATTTAACATCCATGATCCTATCGACTCCTTCTTCTCTAATGCCCCACGATCCACAAATATTGACTCATTATGGTGATGATGATGGCTAGTGAAGGACTTTCTGGATGACAGTAGGTCAGTGAGCACTTAGGATCTCCTAAAAGTAAAGAGGAAACGATTCCAGGTACCATATGCAAAGTGTTCACAAACTGAACACTTTGAAGATAGCACAATTTTAAATTTCAAAAATCTAGGGAATTCAAATATTCACATACAAAAAGAGGAGGAAGAAGAGAAGGAGGAAAAAGAGGAGAAGAAAGAGGAGGAGGAAAAGAAAAGGATGAGAAGGAGGAGGAAGAGGAGAAGAGAAGACAACAATCATTACATGATGATGACAATGACTGGAAGAATAAAAGTAGACAATGGAGTGAGATTTTGGAAAAATAAAAGGGAGTAGTAAAAGTATTGTTATTATTGGCCTGAGAAGTAATGGGAGGAAAGTTAGAAATCCGTTTCCAGGTGTATGGGTCTCCTAGAAAGGCTGGAACTTGAATATGAGTGAATTCTCTGAAGCAGCAGAGTAACAAGTTCTACATCCAGGGCCATAGTGTGGCCAGTGGCTTCACAAAGATGGATCTTTTACAAAGATAAGATAAACATTTCCCAGCAATGATAAATGGAATTTTAATCAAGCAGTCAATCATTCCAAGGGACTTGGTTTAGCAAACAAATAAACGAGATTTGGAATGTAAGAGGAATCAAGAGGCTTTCAGAATGCCTTCCATCGCTAAGCAGAAAGAAAATACTTTTACCCCTACAGGACCCCGACTTCTTTCTTGAGAAAGAAAAGGTGGTGAGTACAGGAATGGGTCTTGGGTGGTGATAGAGAAAGACATCCATCAACAATTCAAAAAGAGTGGCAGAAATAGCTGGTGTGGATTACAAAGGATTAAAAGCAAAGTAAAAAGAGCATTTCTAGGGATTCAAGAGATCTGTGTTCTACTATCAGTTCTGCCATTAACTAGCTGTGTGATGGAGGGAAAATGGCAAGCATTAGCTTAGATGATCTCTAATGTCCCTTCCAGTTCCAGAATACTGGAATTTTATAAAAAGGAAACTCCTCGGTCCCTTCTGTTCTGTGTTGTAGAGGCGCTGTGGTATGTAGTGAAGAATATTAGAGTTAGAGGAGCCCTGACTTAAGTTTCTTCATTAATAACATAAGGAGGGTAGATGAGATTCCTCTAAGGTATCTTCCAGCTCTTATTATATTTATATTATTATATTTCTCTGTCCTTATTCCTTACCCCATCCCTACTGGCATGATTTAGGTTCAATTCTCTTTCGTGTTTGCATGAATTCAAAGGGGTAACCCAAGCTCGCCTTTGTGTGCTTGACTTATTCCTATCAGATGCTAGTTACACAAAAGATTATTCAATAATTAAATATCAATAATTCAGAAACGGTGCTAAGGATCAAGGACAACGTTGACTTTCCCCATTGAGTTCCCGAGATTGATGTCAAAGTGGAAAGCAGAAACAAAAGAAAGTTAAGAACTCTATGAATGTAGACAATTTAGCAGATAGTGTCTGAGAGAGAGCGGCCATGTTTCAGTTAGGAGATGAAAAGGAGAGGTGAGAAGTTGGTTTAGAATAAGGAGGAGTTTGTCCACAGTGGAGCTGGAGTTCTGTGGAATGGAGCTGAAGGAAAATATAGAGAAGGTAAGAAAGTAAATATGGGTGGGGTAAAATGAATAAGGATTCAGACTCAGGCCACAGTGATGAGTAGTGAGAACCCATAATGGAACCTGTGGGGGAAAGGATTATGTGAATGAATACTGGGGACGTGGGTGAGAGAGAGTAGAGAAAAGTCATGGGGATGAACAGGTGCTGTTATTTTTGCTATAGAAGGAAAGAATAAGTTAAAAAAGAATGGAACCTTTTCATTAAGGGAGGAAGGGACAATAAATGCAAAAAGACAGTGAGATACAAACATGTCAAAGCTAACTCTAGAATAAATTCTAGGGTATCCCCCAGATTTAAATTATCCTAATAGCATCATACACGAGCTTCCAAAAGCACCCCCTACCACACCATCTCACTGCAGCCTACTGAGTGTCTAATACACTCACTGTCTTATACACAAGGATTCCCTGTGGGCCTCAGGGCAACATCATTTAGCATCAGGTAAATAACTAGGGCTTTTAACCCCTGGCACAAGAAGCCTGAGATTGTCCTCCTTCCTCCCATAAGCAGAACATAAATTTAAAAACAAAGGGAAAAGATCAAAAAAAGATGAGCAAAAAATAACAAAAAAAGAATCTGACCATAGGAAATTATTATGGTGACAGAGAAGATGAAGATAAAAACTCAGAAGAGCACAATAATGTCAAAACACCTACTGGCAAAATCCCAAAGAAAAACAGTAAGTAGTCTCAAGTTCAGAAAGAACATATGTAAGAGCTTAGAAAAGGAATTTAAAGCTCACATAAGGGAGGTAAAAGAAGTAAAAGAAATGAGAGTGGTGCAAGATAACAATAATAATAAAAAAGAAGAACAAATAGCTTAGAAAAAGAAAACAATTGCTCATAAAGTAGAATTAGATAAATGGAAAAGAAGACACACAAATCCACTAAGGAAAACAACTCCTTAAAAATACAACTGGCCAAATAGAAAAGAAAGTTTAAAAAAAATGAAAATGCTAACATCCTAATTCTTAAAGGAGAAGTTAAGTGATTTATAGGTTTATATTTATAGATTTATATTATTTATATTATGAAATGTAAAATAATTTTGATTATATTAAAATAAGGAGCATTTGTACAAATAAAACCAAAGCAACCTAGAAGGAAAGAGAAATAATCTTTACAGCAGGTATTTCTAATAAAGACATCATTTCTCAATATATAGACAACTGAGGAAAATTTATAATATAAATCATTCCCCAACTGATAAATAGTCAAAGGATTTGAACAGGCAGTTTTCAGATGAAAGAAAATCAAACTTATCTATAGACAGTTTAAGAAGTACTCCAAATTAAATTACAAATTAAATACAAATTAAAACAACTCTAACTGGTTAATATGACAAAAAAAGAAAATTATAAATGTTGGTGAATATGGGAAAATTGCATTGCTGGTGGAGTTATGAACTGATCCAACTATTCTAGAGAGCAATTTGGAACTTCTCTCAAAGGGCAACCAAATGGTGCATATCTTTTGATCTAACAATACCATTACTAGGACTGCATCCCAAAAGATCATGAAAAAGTACAAAAATATTTATAGTAATCCTTTTTGTGGTGGCAAAATATTGGAAAATCGGAAATGGTTGAACAAGTTGTGATATATGATTGTAATGGAACACTATTGTGCAATAAGAAATGATGAACAGATAGATTTCAGGAAAACCTAGAAAGAAAGAAAAAAATATGAACTGATGCAAAATGACATGACTAGAACCAGGAAATCAGTACATAGTCCAGCACCTTTGTGTGAAAATTAACTGAATAACTCGGCTCTTCTCAGTAATACAATGATGCAAGACAAGTACAAAGGACTCAAAAAGGAAAACATTACTGCATCCAGATAAAGAACTGAATGTAGATCAAAACACTTTCCACTTACTTTGTTGTTTTTTGTTCTGTTTCTTCATTCACAACTGTGACTAATATAGAAATATGTATAATAATGTAAATATGTATATTTAATATATATTTAATAAAAATACATATTTAATACAATAATGTATAATGTAAATATGTATAATAATAGCACAAGTATACCATATATTAAATTGCCTACCATTTTTAGAAGAGTGGAAGGAAGGGAGGAGAAACATTTGGAAATCAAAATCTTGTCAAAATGAATGCTAAAAAGTGTCTTGACATATAAAACAAAATATTATTTTAAAAAATAAAGATGACTGCATCTTGGCTCCCAAGCAACAGACAGTCCAGAACTGTAGGAAACTTATAGTATTCTAGGCTCTATTTCTTTCCTATTTGCATCCCAGCTTAATGGATCTTCCCCACCCCCGTCCTCCATCCCCACTCCACCCCAACCTTCCAGGCACCAAAATTCCCAGAAAAGAATGACACACAAAACCAAAGGCTTGTAAATGAATAACTGGGCCTGGACCTTAGGTCTAAAGCTCTACTATAATTTCACAAGAGATACAAAGACATGTCAAAAATCAAATGAACGTGTATTTTGAATGGCCCAGGAATGAGAAGAAAAAAGCTTTGTCTGAGTATCATAACTACAGCTGCCTGGAGGGAGAAAAAATCTGATTGAGAGGAAATAGGTGCCCCCACCAGCCCAGGGTTATCACAGACACATCGAAATCACTGGTAATGAAAAGCTTAGGTTAATAAGCGGCCATTCCAATTAAGAAACCCAAGAGGAAATTTAGTAGGGCTTGCTTCTAGTGGAAGTGTGAGAATGGCTATTATTGTCTCAGGTTAAAGTGGCAGACTTTTCAAAGAGACAGTGCATTGTCTGGAAGTACTGATAAGAGCCTGCCTGAAAATGGAGGCTGTGTAGGGTCTAGTCATTCTAACCGTAGAATTAGTGATTTATTTAATTCGTGATACTGACCTTAATTTGGTTGTGTTAAGGGGGGACAATGAAATCTCTCAGTGAGCTCACCTCACTGTGATAAAATAAGCTCAGCCATTTATTTAGTCATCACAGTCTCTCTGGGAGACTAAGAAAATGAATAAATGAATTACTGAGTAATGCTTGCATTTAATCCTATTTAATTGTTTCAGGGAAAGGATGGTGGCAGCTGAGTTATCAAATTGATCCTATGACCTAGAATGGAAACAGTAATAATAATAACTAACAAATGTTATGTAACACCTACTATGTGCCAAGCACAATGCTAAACTCTTTGCAAATAGAAATATTTCATCTGATCCTCGTAACAACTCTATGAGATAGGAACTATTATTCCCATTTTTTTTCTTGTTTCAGTCATGTTTAGGTCTTCTTGATCCCATTTAGAGTTTTCTTGGCAAACATACTAGAGTGATTTGCCATTTCCTTCATTAGTTTACAGATGAGGAAACTGAGGCAAACAGGTCTAAGTGATTTGTCCAGGATCACAGTTGTGTAAATAACTGAGGTCAGATTTGAATTCTCATCTTCTTGACTCCAGGCCAGGCAGTTTATCCATTGGACCACGTAGCTGCCTCATCTCTATGACATATTTTTCCCAATATTGCAGCCTTGCTTGCTTTTTAAAATTGTATTGATGGCTTTTAATTTTACATTATAAATATCTCTGGCTATATCCTTACCTCCTCCCAGTGGTGTATTGGAGCTAACTTGAATTGGTTCATAAGAGTTGGTTGCTAAATTCTCAGTATGAGCACTTACACCTCAAAAACCAGCAAATCACATCTCAGGATTGTTTTGTTAACTGTCTAGACTTAAGAAAGGATGGAGAAAATGATATAGTGCAGATTAAAGTTAAAAGTGGGTTCTGCATACATTTTTGGGGGGAGAGTCAGTTGTTAAATGTTTGGTAACATAGTACTACCTTTCCAGGGAAGCCTTTTTCAATTTTGTGTGTGTGTATATGTGTGTATAAAATATATGTGTGCATACATATATACATATGTGTGTATATGTATATATTTGTGTATATATACACATAAGTATGTATTGCATATATATAACCTATTCTTCATATTTTGAAATACACTTAAAATATTTCTAACTAAAGCTTCCTTTTATTTTCTGAGCTAGGGAGAAGGAATAACTCCAACAAAGTCACATTTTCATTCTGAGTTGTGGATGGATATAAAATCAACTCTAACTGGCAAAAAAAAAATTGCCTCTTCTCTGCTTCTGCCTTTAATGCGGGGTGTGACCTTGGAAGTTCATTTAAAATTTTTGGAAATTCATTTTATCCATCTATAAGATGCAGGGATGATGGACAGGAAAATTAGCATGAGCCCAGAAGCTGGGAAAAAAGAGCCCAAGGGGCCTTTGTATGGGAACATTTTCAGTACAAGATGGAAACACAATCCATAGGTTTATCAGGAGAGTCACCACCTGCCTGGTTATAAGCCTATAAATCTGCAGGTCTGTCCTTTGCCAGGGCACCAAGGGCATGCCAGCCATAAGTTGGAAAAAGCCAGTCTAGCCTCCCCACAGATGTTAGTCTGCTTTATGTTGACCATGAGCCACCCCAGCTCTGGCTCTTTCTCCTCTGGCACTAACCCCAGCCCATTCAATATCATAATCCTGAATATTCTCCTGGTCTATACCTTCTGCTTGATTCCTCTGGTTGCTCTGCCAGGCCATTAGGCAGAGTTTCTATGGCCAGCAGGCTAATGCTATTCCTGTTCTCTCCCCAAGCAGAAAAAAGCATTTTTTAAAATTCCAAATGTCTTCAACAGGCCATAAGACAAATAGCTGGTTGCCCTCTGGGATACTCTATGCCAGATGGTACTCAACTCTATCTCCCAAATTAATTTCTACCTCTCTCCTTCCTACACCCTAATCATATTCTAGCTTTTGTTGGTAGCAGGTGATTTTGGTTATAGGATCAGAGATTTAGAGTTAAAATAAGTGATTTTGATCCACTAACTCTCAAATTATTTTTTTTAAAAAAACATTTCTTTTTTTATTGTCTTCATTTCTGAATATATCCCTATACCTCATATTTCATAAAGATAGTCATCCCTTGTGTAGTAGGTTAAAAAGACAAGACCCATTGTACAGCAAGGTCATATGGAGTCAACCACATTCATTTGTAGAAAATATCATATACCCTTCTCTACATAGCTATTTAGTTCATTCCCATTTTTTATATCACCATCCCAAATTTTGGGGCAGTTCAGGTTTCTTTAATTACTAATTACTTAGTAAAATTTCAACATATCTTTCAATCAACTAAGCTCAGAGCCCCTATTCTAGTTCAAAAAAGAATATTAATAAATTTGAATAAATAAAGAAGAAATTTAATAAATTTGAGAAGAATCCTTTCCCAATAGTAGTTACTTTCATCTATATTTTAAAATTACTTGTTTCCTAAGAGTAAACAAATATTAAATTTACTTGCACCATGACATATTAACCAATATAATCAGAATACAAAAATAGTTATTTGTGATAGTTTGATTTTAAAGCAATATGGCTAGCACCACTTAGCCGCCCAGTTGGAATGCTACTGAAGCTCTAGAACACAATGATGTGGTCTGATCTATCTATGATTTTTCAATGCCAATTTGCTAATTCTACAGAGAATATGATTGAAAGGAGAAAGCCTGGATTTGTGTTTGCTTTGTCCTGGACCTGTGATTTCATCCTTACGGGACAATCATAGCACGGAGGTTACCAGCATTGAGATGGATAACTTCTCTGTAAAGGATTGTGCAAAGCAAACCATTATTTCAGAAGACTGAAGAGAAGTATGCTGTCCATCTCCTTTTGGAGAGGTAATAGATTTAAAAGTACAGAATTACTTTTGGGGTGTAACTGATGTAGAAATTTGTGTTGCTAGATTTTATATACCTGTTATAAAAGTTTTACTTTTCCTGTCTTTTTTTGTTCCATGAGAAAGAAGAAAATATAATTGCTAAAAATAAAAGTAACATTTTAAATCAAAACAAAACAAAACACCTGCTCGAATGAGGATCTAGAACATGTGTAGATCTCCTGAAATGGAAAATATGTAGACCACTATTACATAAGGGCAGCTGGATGATATATTGTATGGAGTCAGGAGAACATATCTTACTGAGTTCAGATGTGTCTTCAGACATTTACTAATTGTGTGATTATGGCAGGTCACTTGCCCCTGTTTGGTTCCGTTTCCTCATCTGTGGAGTGAGTCAAGGAGGGAAATGGCAAACCACTCTAGTATCTTTGCCCCACAAGAGTTTTTGTTTCATTGGGATGTATCTGTGATTACCAATCAACAGGTAGTTTGTTCTTCTGGTAACCCCTTCATCACCATTTTCCTGGAAGCCCCAGAGGCCACTGTTGATAATATCCCCTGCCTTAGCAGCCATGTATCCAAGAACACATGATTCCATCTTTGTCCTGTGCGTCCTTCCTTGATCTTAGGTTATGAATATCAGAGACAGAATAAACCAGCGAAGACCTTATGAACTAGGAAAAGTAGGAAAGTAGGAAGACCCAGAGACGTAATAAATAGAACACTTAGCAGGGTCTCTCAGGATAATGGCCTCCATGAGTCAGATGCCAAGAAAATATGTTTTTCAAACAAAGAAGTGGTCAATCCATGAGCTTCACCATACCTCATAGTAAACTTGGAGCAATCAATTTGAGTCAATTCTTCCAAGATACCAAAATAGAGCAAGAAAGGGGCTCCCAATTTCCCAGGTTCCATCCTTTCAGTGTTACTATGTGTTTTCAGTAATTATTTTTTGTTAAACATAGTAAAGGTTCATTAGATAAATAATGTTGAAGAATCAATGGTTACTGGTGTTGGAGAGAACCCACTGAATGGGCGATCATAATCTATTATACTATGAAATACTTTCAAACCCTTCAGGATTACCCCTAGAACTTTGAGAGGAATAATAGTACAACTGATAACATGACTAGCAAGTGGGTTTGAGGTTAGAAGAATAGTTCTTATAGCCTTGCTATCTATGTTTATCTGTTTGAATTGGTTTTGTCTTTAATGTTTAACTTTTAAAAAAAAGTTATTTTTTCAATGTTCCTACTACATAGAGTTTTGTTATTTTTTTAAAAAATGACTTCCAAGGGGAAAAAATTTTTTTTAAATAAAAATATGGCTAAAATATTCTCATGCCATCACTGTAACTGTGGAACACTTCTGAAATATATGTAGATCACAAAAGATACAAAAAAATCTTTTCTTAAGAATTCTCTTTTTCCTCTTTGCAAGATGAAAGTTAAAATAATTCAATCGAAAAAGAAAAATGTATCTTTTGTTTTCTCTAGTTTTTCTCCAGCTGTGACAGGGAAACAGCCTCTTTTGTCTTTCTTCAGTGATCTCTCATCTACCGGTTCTACAACATCCCATGTGATGCAGTAGAACAAGATGGCGGAGTAGAGGACACACTCAGCTCAGCTCTCCCAACTTTCCTTTGCAAACACTTTAACATAATGCTTTAAATTAAATTCTGGAGCCGTACAGTTTTTTAAAATTAATTTTATAATTATAACATTTTTTGACAGTACATGTGCATAGGTAATTTTTTTACAACATTATCCCTTGTACTCACTTCTGTTCCGAATTTTCCCCTCCTTCCCTCCACTCCCTCCCCTAGATGGCAGGCATTCCCATACATATTAAATGTTATAGTATATCCTAGGTACAATATATATGTGCAGAACCGCATTTTGTTGTTGTTGTTGCAAAGGAAGAATTGGATTTGAAAGGTAAAAATAATCTGGGAAGTTAAAAAAATGCTCTCAATTTATACTCATTTCCCAGTGTTCCTTCTCTGGGTGTAGCTGATTCTGTCCATCATTGATCAGCTGGAAGTGAGTTGGATCTTCTTTATGTTGAAGATTTCCACTTCCATCAGAATACATCCTCATACAGTATTGTTGTTGAAGTGTACAGTGATCTTCTGGTTCTGCTCATTTCACTCAGCATCAGTTGATTTAAGTCTCTCCAAGCCTCTCTGTATTCCTCCTGTTGGTCATTTCTTACAGACAATAATATTCCATAACCTTCATATACCACAGTTTACCCAACCATTCTCCAACTGATGGACATCCATTCATCTTCCAGTTTCTAGCTACAACAAAAAGAGCTGCCACAAACATTTTGGCACATGCAGGTCCCTTTCCACTCTTTAGTATTTCTTTGGGATATAATCCCAATAACAGCAATGCTGGGTCAAAGGGCATGCACAGTTTGATAACTTTTTGGGTATAATTCCAGATTGCTCTCCAGATGGTTGAATTCTTTCACAACTCCACCAACAATGCATCAGTGTCCCAGTTTTCCCACAGCCCCTCCAACATTCATCGTTATTTGTTCCTGTCACCTTAGCCCATCTGACAGGTGTGTAGTGGTATCGCAGAGTGGTCTTAATTTGCATTTCTCTGATCAGTAGTGATTTGTAACACTCTTTCATATGGGTGGAAATAGTTTCAATTTCATCATCTGAGAATTGTTCATATCCTTTGACCATTTATCAATTGGAGAATGGCTTGATTTCTTATAAATTTGTTAGATTCTTACTAAGTGCTAAGTCAGTACTTAACAATTCTCTAGTTCCAGCCTTTACTGGGAGTTTTACTTGTGAACTCCTGGGGGTGGAGCTTGCATGCTTAGGAGGAGCAAGTTCATTGGTTGAAGTAATGTTTCCCAGAAGCCCTTGCATTATCCCACGCCCATTCTCTGGGAGGACAAAAGAGGGCAGCACTAGAAAGATAGGGAGTCTCTGGTCTAGGCCAGACTTGAGGCGACTCTCTGCAGGAAGGGAAGTCACTACTCTGGACGACAGTTAACGGCAACTGTCTGGAGACAACGGCTCTCTACAGGAAGAAGAATCTGTCTGAGAGATTTGAGTTGACACAGCAGATCTCCAAAGAGAGAGCGATCGGCAGCTTCTGGAGACAACAGCACGTTACATAAATTAGAGACAATTCTCTGTATATTTTGGAGATGAGGCCTTTATCAGAACCTTTAACTATAAAAATATTTTCCCAATTTGTTACTTCCCTTCTAATCTTGTTTGCATTAGTTTTGTTTGTGCAGAAACTTTTTAGTTTGATGTAATCAAAATCTTCTATTTTGTGATCAATAATGATCTCTAGTTCTCCTCTGGTCATAAATTCCTTCCTCCTCCACAGGTCTGAGAGGTAGATTATCCTCTGTTCCTCTAATCTATTTATTATCTCCCTCTTTATGCCTAAATCATGGACCCATTTTGATCTAATCTTAGTATGTGGTGTTAAATGTGGGTCCATGCCTAGTTTCTGCCATACTAATTTCCAGTTTTCCCAGCAGTTTTTGTCAAATAATGAATTCTTATTCCAAGATTTGGGATCTTTGGGTTTGTCAAACACTAGATTGCTATTTTTAGTCACTATCTTGCCCTGTGAACCTAACCTATGCCACTGATCAACTAGTCTATTTCTTAGCCAATACCAAATGGTTTTGGTGACTGTGGAAGCATCATGCAGTTAATAAAAGCTCAGAATGAGACATTTCCCAGTCTAAGACAAGTAGGCGGTTAGGAGAGATCTATGGCACTGGGGTGTGCTGACCCAGAGCCCAGATGGAGGCGTTGGAGGCTGCAGTGACAACAGCAGCTCCAGGAGCTCTCAGAGAGTAAGGCTACAGATGGTGAAAAGTCAGACAATGAGACAGAAAGAGATGGCGGGTGATTCCTGTGGGAATTGGACTGGGTGCTGCTGTTAAGCTTCTTTGTTATCATATGGACTGTTGAGACCCACATCCCTCAGTTCTTTCCTAGTCTATCTTAGACACTTTCCCCTTTCCCATCTTGTTTCCTCGGTAAACAAGCCCAACTTTATACTGTCCTCTGCTCTCAAGCCCCTTATGCCTTTATCCTATCAAAGGTCTTGCCTTTTTAAGGCCCAGACTTGGATTGCTCCCACCATTCATTTTCTTTATTCTCACTCACATTTTGCTAAATGAAGCTGGAGAAAATTGCAAAACTGGATGCCTGGGTCTACTACAAATATAGTCTTACCTGACTCTTATAAAACAAATGCTTTTATATCGATTCCCTATCCCACTCACCACATGGCCTTTCCAAGCCTTTTCATTCTTCCTCAAATCTTTGATAGCTCTCTCTTCCTCCCCCTCCCAGCTGAGAACTCTGCTTTATATTTTACCGGAGAAAACTGAGGCCATTTGCCAAGAGCTCTATCTTCTTTCCTATTTCTCTTTTCCTATCACTCAAGTGCCTCCTGTCAATAGCCCTCCTTACTCCTGTTTGTTGTTGTTCTTCCTTCTCTAAGAGGACCAAAATGACATCGCTATGTTAGGGTCAAGTGGCTGATCAGAGCAATAGGAGCTCAGAAGGTTCTACCACAAATTGGACACAATAGTCCATGTGAACATTTGGGATGAATTCTCTAAATTTGTGCAACTCACTTTTTTTTGAGTTATTGCAATTCTGCTTCACCCATAGAGCACAGCATCTTCTCTCTGATGAGACCACGTCAAGCTGGCCGTCTTCCATGTCATATAATTAATTCCAAAATTCTTTTTTTTATTAAAGCTTTTTATTTTTCAAAACATATGCATGAACAATTCTTCAACATTAGCCTTTGCAAAACCCTGTGTTCCAATTTTCCCTCCTTTCCCCCACTCCCTCCCCTAGAGGTCAAGTAGTCCAATATATGTTAAACATGGTAGAAATATATATTAAATCCAATATATGCATACAGATTTATCTTGCCACACAAGTCAAATCGAATCAAACCAGAAAAAAATGAGAACCAAAATAAAATGCAAGCAAACAACAATAAAAAAAAATACTATGCTGTGAACCACACTCAGTTCCCACAATCCTCTCTCTAGGTCCTGACTCTCTCCATCACTGAACAATTGGAACTGGTTTGAATCATCTCATGGCTGAAAACAGCCACGTCCATCAGTAATTCCAAAGTTCTTAAAAGAGACTTTGGGAGTATCCTCTTATTATTTTCTGACTACCATGTGAGTGCTTGCCTTTTGTTAGTTCTCTATAAAATAGCAAGTGTATGTTTGGCATTTGAACAACAACCAATGGAATTGTGCTCTTTGCAGTAGAGTTTGAATGCTTGGCAATTTAGTTTGAGAAAGGACTTCATTGGTATCTACACACATATATTGTATCTAGGTTATACAGTAACACATGTAAAATGAACGGGATTGCCTGTCATCGGGGGGAGGGAGTGGAGGGAGGGGGAGGGGATAATTTGGAAAAATGAGTACAAGGGATAATATTATAAAAAAATCACTCATGCACATATAATGTCAAAAAAATTTATAAATAAAATTTAAAAAAAAGAGAGAAAGGACTTCATGTCTGATAAGTATCAGACCTGTCAGATGATCTTTAGAATCTTTCTAAGACAATTCAAATGGAAGTAATTCAATTTTCTGACATGGCGCTGGAATACTGTCTAGGTTTCACAGGTATACAGCAATGAGGTCAACACAATGGCTCTGGAGACCTTCCGTTTGGTCTTTTCTCCCTTCCCTCCTGTGGAGTCTCCCAAATACTGAATTAACTCAGGCAATGTATGCTGTCAAGGTAAGTGAATTTATCCACAGCATTCAGAACTTCTCCATGTGCTGTAACCAATGGTTCCACATATGGATATGAGGCTAGTTGGTGGAGCACTTTTTTCTTGGTGTTAATTGTTAAGTCAAAATTAGGATTTATTGCATCTCAGCTTCAGAGATTGCACTGAGTGCACAATCATCTGAAAACCAAAAAATCATGCACCAACACTCCCTCCACTTTAGTCTTGGCTGGTAACCTTTTCAAGTTGAATAATTTACCAACAGTGCAATGGCTGAGTTTGATGCCATGTTAGTCATTTTCCTTGGCTGAAAATGGCTGAAAACATGGCTAAAACCATCATGCTAAAAAGCATGGGAACAAGCCTACTGCCTTGTCTTGTTCTAGTGGTAACCAGAAAAGGGCAAGAAGATGTGACTCTTCTTGCCAAGGTCAATCCATGTGCACAAGTAATCCCGTTTCTACCCACTTCATCATTCTTTTCCTTTCCATTCTAAACATCTAAATCTCACCAGTTAGCAACCCCTACAGGTTACATTTTCATGTGTCCATGTTGTTTCCATGATAGAATTAGATAGATATCATTTATTAAGCTTCTTCTAGGTATCAGGATGGGTTCGAAGCACTGAGAATAGAAATGTCAGTCCCTGCCCTCAAGAAACTTACATTCTAATGGGGGAAAATAACACATCAAAATGAACTAGAAAGTGGGAGAAGATGAGGAAGGGAGCCAGCCTAGAGAGATCAGAAGTGAGTGACATCCCTCATAGCCTGAGTCCTTCCTGCTTTTTTTTTTCCTTCAAGGAGACCTTTAAATGGAGTGATTTGATTCTTATGGAATGAGGGGATGCTTTATGAGGTCTGAGATAGTTTCATGTTTATCCTTGTATCCTTAGTGCCAGCCATGTAATAAATGTTTGTTGTTTGGTTGATTTATAAGGATTGATACGCTCAACTAGACCACTGTTTCCCTCCTATTCTTTCTTCTGGAGGGGATTTTTCTGCTGGTATCATCTGCATACATATGAGATGGTCTTTTCTTTACCAAGAATACAACTGAATTCAAATCGCCGCATTTATACAATGCTTTAAAATTTGCAAAGCATTTTACAAATATTATTTTAGTCTTTCAATTGTTCTGGGGAGGAGGAAAAGATGCTATTATTATATATCCATTTTATAGATGAGGAAATGGAGGCAGAGAGAGATTAAGTGGCACAAATATCATAGAGTTGGGCTGGAAGAGAACTTAGATGCTATCTAATCCATTCCTCTTCTCTCATAGATAAGAAGCTAGAGCTAGACAGGCTGAATACTTGCTTCAGATCATAGAGTTGGTAATTGATAAAGTCAGTATTTGAAGCCAAATCCTTTTAGTTCTAATCTAGCATGTTTTCTGCTGTAGCACAATTCCTCTGAAGCTTTAGTGCAAGTTTCCAAGGCAACAGAATCAACACTCCAAAATTGTGCTGATCTTTGGGAAGCCCCAACCTGGAAAGACTAGATCTTACAGGACATTATGGGTGGGAAAAATGCAAATGAAAGATCCTATGATTCCACCTCACATGTAGTAAATTGTCAAAGATGACAAAATTGTTGGGGGTGGGAGGGGGAACAGACACACTAAAATACCGTTAAGTGTAACTGGAATGGTGTAACTGTTCTGGAAAGCATTTGAAATAATACCCCAAATATCACTAACCTGTGCTACAAGACTTCTACCATAAGGAGATCAGGACAAAGGGAAAGGATATATAGAAATAAAAAGATTTATGACAGCAGTTTTTGTGGTAGCAAAGAACTGGGGGGGAAAAGAGAGATGCCTGCTGAGGACAGAAAGGATGAATAACTTAAATGAATACAATAGATTACATTATTAAAAATTATGAAAAGGGTGGATTCAGAGAGACATAAGAACTTACATGAATTGATGTAGAGTGAAACACACAGAACCAGGAAAGCAATTTCTGTCATGCTTATAGAATAGTAAAGAAAATCAGCTTTGAAAGGTCTAATCATGCTGATTAATGCAAGGATAACAGTGGGGATCAGTGACAAAGCATGCTATCTACCTCCTGGCAGAGGTGACAGAGGTGAGAGGCAGAGTGATTTTGATTTTCAAGCACAGCAAACGTATGAATTTGTTTTGGATGATGAGGTAATTTGGCACAATTATAATGTGTAAAATGCTTTACATGATGCTTGGTTGTTTCATTTTTTTTGGGTCTGTCTCCCCTACACCTAGCACAGTACCAGACATTTACTAATTCTTGCTGATTGCTTGATAATCTAATCTCCCCTCATGCACAAGGCCTGCCATACTCTCTCTCATCAAAACTTAGTTGTTCTAGATTTCTTCTTCTAAGAACAGGTGACAGGTAGTTGACCTGATTATCTTATTTATGTTGAGTAGAGAATACAAAAGGATACCCCACAGCTTATCTTCCTTTTTGGGATATCCTAAATATTAGAATGGTCTTTTGGAGGCAATGCTTCCATCTTGTCACCAAACCCAAATTCCTATTGGGGGACAGCTAGAGAGAGATGGAGGACCATGTTTTGGAATGAAAGGGGAAATGTTTTGAGTTCAAATCACATCATTAAGGCAGTTTTAGAATTTAGACAGAGGGAACCCCCCAGTCTCATAATAATGGCCAAAGATCTGTCCCTAGGTGAGAAGAAGACAAAGCATCTTAGCCTCCAAACACCTAGTCTCAGCACTGTTAGTCTTGCCTTAGTCTTTGCCTGTACTTGGTATCCAGCTATAGCTCTGTGCCTGGACTTCTAGACCATATTTTACAGGCACCAAGATTGCTGATATTTATTCAGTGACTAATTTCTCAACTCCCTGACCTTAGTCTCTGCTGCTGAATCTCCCCGACATTAAGTTCTACCTGCCCATCCTTATCATCATTGTTACTTGTTTTTGCCAGTCAGTCAATAAGCGCTTATTAAGTACACATTTTGTACCTGCGCCAGGCACTGTGGTAAATGCTACTCTACCCCAAACTCTTTGCACTTATAGATCCTGAACCTGCCCTGCTCAGTTGAACTTCTAGTTGTCTACTTCATCCAAATTCTGATTTTCTGATTTTCCTGAGGTCTTTAGTACGTTTATATAACAAAGGACAAACAACAACAAATACAAATAAATAATTGTAGATATGGCACCTGCTATGTGACACTTTAGGGAAATACAAAGGCTCTCTCTCTCCCCCACCCATCTCTCAGTCTCTATCTCTGTCTCTCTCTCCCTCCCATAACTTGTATTTTAAAGAAGTTTGAGAGGTCATAAGGATCCGAGAAAATGTCTAGTCCTCCATCTTGTTGGTCATATGCTCCAGAAATATCCATCACTCGCATGCAAGTCAAGTTCACACTCTGAAGCGTCCCTTGACTATCCTTGTCCAGTGCACTACTCTCTCCATACTCATGGTCAGCAATAATCAATCAACAAAAACTTTCCGAGTGTCTTCCACACACAGTACTCGTGGCTGAGCACTTACAAGGTAATGTCTTGAACTGTGCAATAACTGCGGGATCCGACACTTTCTCCCCAACAGGATGATGGAGGGTAGGTCCTAGAGATCACGACTATATCCTGTATTTGTTTAATACTCTCCCAAGAATTGCCAGGTGACTGGGTTTGTTCTTGGTTTCCCTGGAGGTAAATACAATTTCAATACGGTCCTTTTTGCAATGGGCCCACAGAAACCAAGCAAAAAGAGAACTGAGCTAGAATCAGAGAACCTGGGCAGCTCTGAATCCCAGCCCTGCCACTTACTGCCTCTCCAACCTGAGATGTTACTTAACTTGGCTTTGAATAGATCTTGCATAAAATGACTAATTGAATGAACTCTGAGATCCCTTTTTGTTCTAAATTTATGAACTTGTGATCGAAGGGTATTTGTATTTGTCCTGTATCTTAGAACTGAGCTAACTTCTTAGAACTGGTTTTAACTCCTAGGAGGTTTCCAATCAGAAGTACTGTCAGTGTGGGGCTTGTAGGGCTTTGCCTCAAGGTGCCCCCATTTTGGAGAGGGTACATCTCCTGATGACTACCATCCTTGCAGCTCGCCTCTTGATTCCCCCACTGGTGTCTGAGAGTTCTAACCATGCTGGCCTTCGAGATCCTTTGATAGAGAGGTATCACTCTAAGTTTGCCTTACCCCCAAATTCCATGTCATTCTCTTCTCTAGCTGCTTCTCTAATCAAATTGTATTTGCTCTAAGTGAAAATATTCCTTTGCCTTCTAATTGGGGCTCAAATGGAGCAGGCAGGGTCCAAGGGCTTTCCTGGAATGGAAAGTCTCTGGCAGTGGAGAGCTCCCATTGACCCCTGGGTTTTCCCTTTACTTTCCCTGAATTTGATGCTACTGATGAGAGGATAATGCCTTCCTTGATTCTTTCATTGCATGAAATCCACCCTTCCCTAACTGTGACAGGAAGCAGGGAGAAAACAGATACGGTCACTGCCACCCTGATCCATATGAACAGATCTGTCACAGGTTTTTAATTATTCTTGAGATAGTTCCTGTTATTATGGGACTTTTCCTTGTGTTTTTGTAAAAGAAACTGTCATGGATGGCTGAACATTTTATGCTCTGACTTTGGCCAGACAGATTTAGTTCATTGTCTTCATACGAGCAGCCCAGCAAGTGTGAGCATGAAGCACATGAATGCAAGATTGGAAATCAAATGTATGGACCAGGATGGGGAGGGGGGCAGACTTTGACTCCAAACAGGACTATTCAAGTAGGGGGAGTGAAGTATGGGTAAGGGGGAGGGAGGGAGGGAAGTGAAGGCCACAGATCCAAACATAGAGGCAGGATTTGTTGTCAAGAAGTTAGAAACAATTTGTTGTGATGCGGACAAAATTTCCGGGTATTCAGATTACTGTAGCTTCACAATCCCTATTATGTGGATGGGGACTTGTATTTTTAGATCTTTAAAAAGTGCCCATTGTTGACCTTCCAACTGGGCACATGCACAGTAGCAACAAGATTATACAACTAAGGTGCTGACAAAAGTCAACCAAAAGGCCAACTCCAGAAACAGTAGAAAGACTGCTGAGTCCATTTCAGTCCGCTCTAATCCAGAATAAATATCTCTATTCATTATTCTGGGCTACTTAAGGTCAGGACATACTTTAAGTTTGCACAGACCAGTAATCTAATCATATTTTGGATCTGATATTACTGTTTTGCTCTTATCTTTAGGGAGGAGAGAGAGAAAGGAAAGAAAGAGAGAGAGGAGGAGAAGGAAAAGAAAGGAGGAGGAAAGAGGAGGTTTTCCTGGAATGAGTTACCAATAGAATAGTGTAAATAGGCACAGTCTTGTGGCCAGGAAAACTTGGGTTTAAATTCTAAGTTTCTTTTCTTTTCTTTTCTTTTCTTTTCTTTTCTTTTCTTTTCTTTTCTTTTCTTTTCTTTTCTTTTCTTTTCTTTTCTTTTCTTTTCTTTTCTTTTCTTTTCTTTTCTTTTCTTTTCTTTTCGAGCCTTGCCCTGTGGAAATGCATTGACCAGTCATGGGTCTTATCCAGCGGCCAGTTTGCCACTTCTTGATAGCCTAGTGGCTCCCAGGCATGAGGACTGATCAGAGAGGGCCAGACTAGTCCTGCTGAAGCTCAGAATTCTCAGATTAAAGCTTTCTACTAGCCTCAGCCTCCTCATTAGCAGAGATTCCAGGCCTGAGCCCCCAGGAATGGCTTAAATCCTATTTTGTTACTATTCCCACCTGATCATGGGCATGGATAAGTCATTTGATTTTCAAATAGAGAGATATTGGTAGAAATCCTTATATGTTTGTTCTTGATGTATATTTGAAGTAATTATTCCTGTAAAAAAGCTAAATGATGTTTAACTGATTACATGGAACCACGGCACTAGTTGTAGGCTCCAGACAATGGGGGTGGAACATAGCTGATAAAACAGTAAAGATTCCCCAAATGCCTGCCTTTTTTTTTTTTTTTTTTTTTTCCCTGAGGCTGGGGTTAAGTGACTTGCCCAGGGTCACACAGCGAGGAAGTGTTAAGTATCTGAGACCAGATTTAAACTCGGGTCCTCCTGAATTCAGGGCTGGTGTTCTATCCACTGTGCCACCTTGCTCCCCCAGGCCTGCTTTTTTGAGAGAGCCAGGGCAAAAATGCTACACAGATATATATTAATACAACACCAAAGATATATATATATATATATATATATATATATATATATATATATATATATATATATATATATATATATATATAATAAGGATATCAGAATCCTAGAATTTCAGAATCTTGGAATTGTATGAGACTTTGACAGTTAACTAGTTGGACTTGTATTTTCATCCTTCATCACGTCCATGTCCAGCTGATTGCCAAAACCTCTCCATTTTACCTTTGCTACATCTTTTATATACCCCCTCCTCTCCTCCAAAGCTGACATTCCTCTAGTGCAAGACATTATGCTTGGACAATAGCAATAACCTTCCAGTTCATCCTCCATTTAGCCACCAAAGTGATTATCTCTAAAACAGAGGTTGAACATGTTGCCCACTATTTAATAAACTCCAGTGGCTCCCTATTGCCTCCAGGAATACAAAATGCTTTGTTTGACATACAGAAGTCTCCATAACCTAATCCCCCCACTCTTATTCCTTACTCCCTGATGTGTATTCGTTGATCCAGTGATAATGGCTTCCTGGCTTTTTCATGAATAACACTCTCCATCTCCAGGCTCCAGGCATTTTCTCTGGTTGCTCCCCATCCCTGCAATGACCAAGCTGACTTCCCTAGTTTCTCCTCAGCTCAGCCTCTTAATTTTAGTATCCTCCCTTTGTAAAATTATTTTCCATTTATCCACCATATAGCTTGCTTATTTTGTGTTCCCCATTAGATCATAAGTTCCTTCAAGACTGTCACTGTCTTGCCTTTTTTTTTTTTTTTCATCTCCAGTGCTTAGTACAGTGACTGGTACATAATGAGTATTTAACAAAATGTTTATTGGTTGATTGATTGATCCAGCCCATCCTGTACCATCCTATAGCCCATCTCTCTACTAGTGGTCATTCTTCAGACCTCCAGCAAGAAGCCGCAACCCCTTTAATGGTTTAGATTATGTCATAAAAGGCAACATGTAAGTCATTTGATCAGGCTGGGTGTCTAAAACCAAACACCAAACACAGAATTGAATTTATAAAAAAGATAAGAGACGGAATTATTGTTTGCTTTTAAGAGAGGCACCGTGGCATAGTAAATAGTGAGCTAGCCTCACAATCAAGAAGAGCAAGATTCCAACTCAACCGAGGACATATCATTCAACCTTTCAGTACTCCAGGCAATTCTTATTAATCAATCAATATTTTAGTGGAGCAGCTGGGTGGTGAATCAGACCTGGAATCAGAAAGACTCACCTTCTTGTGTTCAAGTTTACCCTCAGACACTTACTAGCTGTGTGACCCTGAGCAAGTCATTTAACCCAGTTTACCTCAGTTTCCTCATGTGGAAAAAGGGCTGGAGAAGGAAATGGCCAACCATATAGCCAAGAAAAACCCAAACTGGGTCACAAGAGTCCAACATGATTAACTGAACAATAGTGATTTAAGACTATTTTATCCAAGACTACAGTTGCAGAATAATTGTTGCTCTGGTTTGGTAGGAGGAATTTCCACTGTGGGAGTTCTCTCCCCCCCTAAAGAAATCACAGTTTGTGGATGGGGAAAGCATAGTTTTATACTTTAGTCAGTATGTAATCATTAAGCACATTCTATGGTGCCAGCCCTGAGCTAAATTCTAGGGATACAAAAAATGGCCAAAGACTGTTACTGCCCTCAAAAAGCTCACAGTCTAATGAGCTAAAGTAGAAGTGAAAAGAACCTCAGAGAGCATCTAGCCCATACCTCTTCTTTTATAGGGAGGAAGCTGATAGGCACAAACAAATTGAAGATTTGCTCAAGATTACATGGTAGCCAAGCAGCTAGGTGGCGCAGTGGATAGAGCATCAGTCCTGAAGTCAGGAGGACCTGATCTCAGACACTTAACACTTTCTAGCTGTGTGACCCTGGGCAAATCACTTAACCCCAGCCTTAAAAAAAAAAATCCCATGGTAGCAATCATCAGAGGCTGAGGTTGAATCTGCTCAGTTCAGTCCAATGTATGACACTGGGCAAGACACTCAGCCTCCTAAGCTTAATAGTTTCCTCATCTGTAAATTAGGGACTTAGACTTGATGATTTCTGATGTCCCTTCTATCTCTATTTGTGATCCTAGGAAGCATCAGGGTTGAGAAAAGGAGAAAGCAAAGCAGGTAAGAGACCACCTAAGGTACCACACACAGTGGGCTACAATGAGGGAGAGTTTTTAGTATGGCTGTCGGTAAATATCCAGATTCCCAAGGTCAGAACATTCCATACAGCACAGAATTCTCTTTTTTATTGCATGGGCAGTCCCATAGGTGAGCAGCAGTGAAGTCTCAAAACCTGCGGCAGATACCTGGAGAGATACGCTTTTCAAACATAGACTGAGGAATGAGGAATAATAAGAGGAGGAAGGGAAATGGAGCATATTAAAGATTCAGATTTTGCCTTTGGAATGCACATTTCTTCACCCACCCAGTTCTGGTGACAGAGAAGCTTGGGAGCAGAGTAATGGAAAAATGTTAGGAAAGGCTGCCAATGAAAAGGTGAATCAGCAGCAAATGTAAAGTATCCCTGAAGTATCATGACAACTGAGGGGAAAATGATTCCATTGATAAAAAAGCAATTACTATACTGGCCTAAGCATAAGCCAGATTAACACTTTCCCCCCAAACACACACCCCTCTTAAAAATGGCTTCTATAAAATCTTAGAACAGAAGAAGAAATATGTTTTAAAGCATTTTATTTTTGAAACATATGTATAGATATTTTCACCCTTATAAAATCAGATTTCTAATTTTTTTCCCTCCCTTCCCCTCACCCTGTCCCTAGATGGCAAGTCATTCAATATATGTTAAACATATTAAATAATTCTTCTATACATATACATTATCTTGCTGCACAAGAAAAATCATATCAAAAAGGAAACAAAAAAGAGAAAGAAAACAAAGTGCAAGCAAATAACAACAAAAAAGTGAAAATACCATGTTGTGATCCACACTCAGTCCCCACAGTCCTCTCTGTGGCTCTCTCCATCATCAGACACTGTAACTGGCCTGAATCACTTGCTGCTGAAAAGAGCCACATCCATCAGAATTGATCATTGTATAGTTTTGCTATTGCTGTGTACCTAGTTCTACACACTTCACTCAGCATCAGTTGATGTAAGTCTCTCCAGGCCTTTCTGAAATCATCCTGCTGGTCATTTCTTACAGAACAATAATATTCTATTACTTTCTTATACCATAATGTATTCAGCCATTCCCCAACTGGTGGACATTCACTCAGTTTCCAGTTCTTTGTCACCACAAAAAAGGGTTGCTACAAACATTTTTGCCCATGTCAGTCCTTTTCCCTTTTAAAATTATCTTTTTGGGATACAGATCCAGTAGAGACACTGCTAGATCAATTTAATACTCTATAATTATAATAATTTATAGTCAGTAGTGTTTAATAGTAGCTTAGGTAAATTTAGGGTAAGCCAGCTATTATTACTTACGTGTTTAAACCTATTTCTCCGCGGTATTCTTATACCATTTGATAGCCCTTTGGACATAATTCCATATTGCTAAGAGACATATTTTTAATCATACCCACTGTTTCATTGTTTTTTATATATGATTGTACTTTTTTTGTTACAAGGAAGAGCTTCCACTTTTTTTAAAAGGGGAGAATTCATGGATATTGATAGAGAAAAAAAAAGAAAAAGAAAATAAAGCTTAGCTAATCAATGCAATGTTTTATATATGAAGAACAGAGGAGTTGATAGTTCAAAGGAAGGCACATACAAAAAACCAGGTAGTTTTGTTATTACTATATTAGTTGTAATAGATACTTAAAACAAAGTTTCAGTTCATCTTTCAGCTGAGTCTGACTTTTTGTAATACAGTTTTGGGGTTTTCTCAACAAAGATAGTGGAGTGGTTTGCCATTTCCTTCTCCAGCTTATTTTACAGATGAGGAAATGGAAGCAAACAGGGTTAAGTGATTTGTCCAGGGTCACACAGCTAGTAAGAGTTTCCAAATTTGAACTCAGAAAGATGAGCCTTCCTGACTTCTGGCCCTTGTCTATCTACTGCATTCCCAGCTGACCTCTTAAGTTCACAATTGCACATTTAATTCTCTTTTCTGATCTTTAAATACTAAAATGTGGATATTTGTTCATTCATAATAAAAAAATAAATTAAAAAAATAAAAGCCTTTACATGATTCTAATAGAGCTTTATAAAAAGTTTATAAGACACTTTCTATCTTATTTGATCTGCATTAGAGTGAGGTAGTTGCTGTTGTACTCATTTTTATAGATGAGGAAACATATTGTGTTCCATTGAAGCAAATTTGGGTGGAGGTAACTCCTTTGTATAGCTCAAAATTTAAACTGTGGGTCTTAATCGCATATGAATCAAGTAACTAAATGTGGAAGTTGCAAAAAAATTGGCAACAGTAAAAGTATTAAATATTCTGCCAAGATTTAATTTTTTATGAAAAAAAAAAAAAAGCACATCCATCTCATTAGTATGAAAATTTACTTGGGTGGAAAATATTTAAGAAGCCCTGGTCCATATTTTCCAAGGTTGGGGATGATCTGGGTAGTCTATTTGAGATACTCTCTTTACGCAAGAGTAAAATGGTGTCACTCTCTCAGCTCCTCACTGAGGTGAGCCTACTTCTTACTGTAGTATTCATTCTCTCATTAATTTTTTTTTTATTTTTTTATTTTATAATTATAACATTTTTTTGACAGTACATATGCATGGGTAATTTTTTACAACATTATCCCTTGCACTTACTTCTATTCAGATTTTTTCCCTTCCTCCCCCAACCCCCTCCCCCAGATGGCAAGCAGTCTTATATATGTTAAATATATTACAGTATAATTTAGATACAATATATGTGTGTAGAACCGAATTTTTTGTTGCACAGGAAGAATTGGATTCAGAAGGTAAAAATAACAGTTTACACTCATTTCCCAGTGTTCCTTTTCTGGATGTAGCTGATTCTGTCCATCATTGATCAATTGGAATTGGATTAGCTCTTCTCTATGTTGAAGAAATCCACTTCCATCAGCATACATCCTCGTACAGTATCATTGTTGAAGTGTACAGTGATCTTCTGGTTCTGCTCGTTTCACTCAGCATCAGTTCATATAAGTCTCTCCAAGCCTCTCTGTATTTCTCCTGTTGGTCATTTCTTATAGAACAATAATATTCCATAACATTCATATACCATAGTTTACCCAACCATTCTCCAATTGATGGACATCCATTCATCTTCCAGCTTCTAGCCACTATGAAAAGGGCTGCCACAAACATTTTGGCACATACAGGACCCTTTCCCTTCTTTAGTAGTTCCTTGGGGTATAAGCCCAGTAGTAGTATGGCTGGGTCAAAGGGTATGCACATTTTGATAACTTTTTGGGCATAATTCCAGATTGCTCTCCAGAATGGTTGGATTCTTTCACAACTCCACCAACAATGCATCAGTGTCTCTCTCATTAATTTTTAACTAATGGGGGGCAGCTAGGTGGCACAGTGGATAGAGCACCAGCCCTGAATTCAGGAGGACCCGAGTTCAAATCTGGTCTCAGACACTTAACACTTCCTAGCTGTGTGATCCTGGGCACTTAACCCCAGCCTCAGGGGAAAAAAATTATTAACTAATCAGAGCTGATTGCCATCCTCAGGAACTCTACCTTTCCCAAGGTCATAACAGCTATAAGCCCATCACTATATTGTTTTGGGCATTCAAGAATGTCACTGACCCTTTTTATTAACGCTAGCATTATTTTGTTTTTTTTAATAATAGCTTTTTATTTTGAAAAATATATGCAAAGATTGTTTTCAACATTCACCCTTGCAAAACCTTGTGCTCCAAATTTTCTCCCTCCTTATTCCTTCCCCTAGACAGCAAGTAATCTAATATGTTAAACATGTGCAATTCTTCTGTACATATTTTCACATTTATCATGTTAGCTAACATTATTAACAAAATAATTAACTACTCAGAAATTACATCGCCCGAGCTTTTAAAATGCCACACACAATGAGCACAAATTTCACACATTATAGTGACTCCTACCAGGCCATTGTGGACCAATAAAATCTATTAGTAAGAACTATCTTTAGGGTCTTCACTTGATCCATCAATCCAAAGTTATCATGTAAGGCTATATATGGTACTGTTAACTCAGGGTAGCACCAATCTGGATAACAACAACTACCTAGCACTATGTGTGGGATCAGTAGTAGGTCTTCATTATTCACATAGCTTTTCCCATTGTCTCTAAAGTAGAGGACTAGAGGGACTGTGAGGGACTAGAACTTGAATCCTTTGAGCCCATTTTCTTGCTTTTTAGCTTATGTCGCATCTTTGGGTCTCTCTTATCAACATTAACAAAGAGGAATCTAGAAAGATTTCCTATAGGAGATGACACTGGAGTTGAGTCTTGGAAGCAATTAGGGATCCTAAAAATAGAAAACAGAAAATGTAGCTCAATTTTATACCACGACAAATGGAGAAGGATAATATTTTGGTAAGTAAAAAATACTTGGGAACCAAGTGTCATAGTTTCTTTACTGTTCTCTACTCCTTGCTTACTCTGTCTTTATTCAATTACAAAGATTACAGATAAAGAGCTGAATAGGATCTTGAAAGTCAACTATTTCAACCCCTTGATTTTGCAGTTGGGCCCTAAACCCAGCTCTCCTTTCAGTAACTATAGAATTTTGCAATCAAATCAAAGTTACTTATTGTATGTATAGTGCTCACTATGCTATGGACTTGGTTGAGCACTATAGTTCCTGCATTATGAGAGATACAAAAAGAATCTGGCACTGAACCTGATTTTACAAAACTTGTGACAATCAGGAAAACCAGACAACACATGAAATGAGTCAGTAACAAAATGTATGGCTGCTTAGAGTTTAAAATAAGAACACAAAGAAAAAAGGGAGCTATGTGGACTGGCCTAGCTACAGAAAGTTTCCTGGGATGGGGTAGTACTTGGGAAGGACCGTGAGAGATGGAACAATATTTAGAGTGGCAGGGGAAAAGACCAAGAGGCATTTCAGGTAGGACTGAAGAAAGAAAGAAAACAAGCATATATTAATACTATGTGCAAGGCAATATGCTAAGTGTTTTATAATTTTTTATTTGATCCTCACAAATTTTTATTATTTTATTATATTTTTTATTTTTATTATTTTTTACATTTTAATAAGCTTTTAAAGATTATTTTTATTTTTTAAATTATTTTTTACATTTTAATAGCTTTTAATTTTTCTAAACACATGCAAAGATAGTTTGCAACCTTTATCTTCTGTTCCAACTTTTTCTCTCTCCTTCCTTATTCACATAACCAGCAAACAATCCAATATAGGCTAAATATATGCAATTCTTCAAAATATATTTCCATATTTGTCATGCTGCACAAGAAAAATAGGTTAAGAAGGAAAAAAAAAACATGAGAAAGAAAAACCAACAAGCAAATAAATGAACAATATCCATCAAAAAAAAAAAAAAAAGGTGAAAATACTATACTTTGATTCACATTGTCGTCACAGTTCTCTCTCTGGTTGCGGATGGCACTTTCCATTACAGATCTCTTGGAGTTGCCTTATTGTTGAAAAGAGCCATCACAAATGAGCAGAACCAGAAGATCGCTGTACACTTCAATGTTGTATGAAGATGTATTCTGATGGAAGTGGAAATCTTCAACATAAAGAAGATCCACCTCACTTCCAGTTGATCAGTGATGGTCAGAAACAGCTACACCCAGAGAAGGAACACTGGGAAGTGAATGTAAATTGTTAGCACTACTGTCTATCTACCCAGGTTACTTATACCTTCGGAAGCTAATACTTAATGTGCAACAAGAAAATGGTATGTACACACATATATTGTATCTAGGTTATATTGTAGCACATGTAAAATGTATGGGATTACCTGCCATCGGGGGGAGGGAGTAAAGGGAGGGGGAGGGGATAATTTGGAAAAATGAATTAAAAAAAATAATAATAAATAAAATATATAATGCTACAAAAAAAAGAAATATTGAGTAGGAAATAAAGAAAATAAATAATAAGATACTTCATAGGAATCATAAATAAGCAAGATGGCTCAGAGGATTAAATGGAATGTATTACATATTTGTAACAGAAAATAAGCCATACATCAGAGACACTCATAAAATGTGTATTGTTGTACAGGTGTATTGTTACACCTGTGGAAATCCTTGGGGTTTTTTGGTGTTTATTTAATTCCCAATAAATCATGTTTTTGAAGAAACAAAAAAAAAAGAAAAGAAAAGAGCCACCACAGTTGATTATTATGTAATCTTGTTGTCCCATGTACAGTGCTCTCTTGGTTCTACTCACTTCACTCAGCATCAGTTCATGTAAGTCTCTCCAGGCATCTCTGACATCATCCTGCTGGTCATTTCCTCTAGAATAATAATATTCCATTACTTATTCATGACTTATTCAGCCATTTCCCCAACAGTTCCTTGCCACTACAAAAAGAGCTGCCACAAACATTTATGTGGGTCCTTTTCCCTTTTTTATGATCCCTTTAGGATATAGGCCAAGTAGAAACACTATTGAATCAAAAAGCATGCACAGTTTTATAGCATTTTGGGTATAGTTCCAGATTGTTCTCCAGAATAGTTGGATTAGTTCACAACTCCATCAATAATGCATCAGTCTTCCAGTTTCCCCACATTCACTCTAATATTTATCATTGTCTTTTCCTGTCATTTTAGCCAATCTGAGAAGTGTGAAGTGGTAACTCAAAGTTGTTTTAATTTGCATTTCTCTAATCAATAGTGATTTGGAGTGTTTTTCATACAATTAAAAATAACTATATAATATATAATAAATATCTAAGGCTGAATTTGAATTCAGGTCTTTTTAACTCTAGGTCCAGTGTTCTCTATACTGTGCTACCTAGTTGCCTCTAATGAGCATGGTCTTCATTTAAGCAAGGCTAACATTAAATTGAATATGGCAAGCTTTTTAAGAATGCATCTAGGGGCAGCTAGGTGGCGGAGTGGATAGAGCACCAGCCCTGAATTCAGGAGGACCCGAGTTCAAATGTGGTTTCAGACACTTAACACTTGCTAGCTGGGTGACCCTGGGCAAGTCACTTAACCCCAATCGCCCAATTGCATCTAGTGTGCAAAAATTTTGCCTGCCTATATTCCAAAATCTTTGTCTACAGCCCTAAATCTATACTTACCATCTTGAGGGGAAAGAAAAGTGATGTTTAAGAACTGGATTGTCTAGATTGGTTGTCTACCCAGCCCAATTCACTGAAAAGCTGCCAAGCTTCCACTTCCTCTAACTTGGTTTGAAACCAAGAAAAGCTCAATAAGCTTCCTGGGAACAATCACTGTTGTACCTCCCGGGAGTCCAACTAAGCTTGTAAGATAAGAAGCGAGGCTAACTGAACCTTTAGTGAAGCTGTGAGGGAGGAATCTAAGACTTTAGGGAACCTATCACCTGTGAATTAATGTCTTTCCGAACTAGAAGAAAACCCAGAGACCAATCCTTCAAAGAGAGGCTTTGCTCAGGTCTGGGGGAAAACAGCCCTTTATGAATCAAACATTGGTTAGTATTCTGGGAAAGAAAAGGTCTCGGGGGTTGGGAAGAACCAGAGAGAATATTCTTTGATGTTTTATTTAAAGATACTGCTTAATCATTCAATAAGAAGGTCCGTTAAAACCATGAAATTGCCAAAAATGTGGCAGGTATATGATAAAGTAATAAGAATTTTTTTTTCAAAATCGTAAGACATTTAGAAAACATTCACTTGCTGGTTGTTTTGCCATAATCAAAAGAGCTTTGACCATTTTCCTAAAATAAATAAGAGGCAAAAAAAATGATTAGAGAAAAGAGAAAAGTGAATAAAGAAAATATTTTTAAATAAATGACTTCCGTGAACAGGAATGAGATACTCTTGTTATTAGAGTATTTTTTAAATATTCTTTTTAACAAGTGAATAATCAGAAGATGGTGGTGTAAAATGATATGACAGGTTACCTTTAATAACCCCCTCAAAAATAACAACAGAATGCCACAGAGAAATTAAGAAGTCTGAAGTCATTAAAAAAAATTACTCCAAGATATAAGCAAAGATATCTCTGCCACAAAAAGGAAATATCATGGACTAAAACCAACAGAAATAAAAAGCTAAAAGACAGGTGTATACTGAAGTCTCATCAATGATGTATGTCGTAAATAAAGCAATAATTTTCTCAATATAAAATTAAATTGATAATAAATGATTTAAGAGGGAATTAAATGAGAAAAATAAAAGATTGAAAAATAAGAGAATTAACAGTAAGGAAATTCAGGTCAAGGTGATTCAGTAGTTTAGCTATGAGGGAATATGAACAAAGCAATTGACTCAATTAAAATAGAATTATTTTATTAGTGGACAGAATGGTAAAAGGAATACTACAAAAAAACCCAGAAAATTATTCAACTGCAAAAAATTTTGGAAAAATATAAATTAACTTGATGAACCTAGGAGGCAGATCAAGCAAGATCAAGTGTACACTTACACACAAACAAGAAGTGTAATTTAAATAATTACACTTCCCAAAACCTCATAAAAAGAAAGCTATGTCTGACAACATATTTGACAAAAGTATGTAAGCAAATTTCTCAGAAATATTTAAAATGAAGGATACATGACAAATAGAATTCACAAGATATCAATATAAATGAGTCCAAAATTCAATTCATCTAGACATATCATTGTCAATCATTAGGAAAACAGTGACAAATAGGTTATGTATAAGTAGCCAAAAATGAAGGCTTTCATATATTAAAATCCATAAATTTGAATTGTATTGGCTTTCATCTATGAATGCAAAAATTGGAATATATGTCAAAAGTTTTAAAATGTAGTATTTGAGGGGCAGCTAGGTGGCGCAGTGGATAGAGCACCAGCCTTGAATTCAGGAGGACCGGAGTTCAAATCTGGTCTCAGACACTTAACACTTCCTAGCTGGGTGACCCTGGGCAAGTCACTTAACCCCAACTTCAGGGAAAATAAAATTTAAAAAAAATGTAATATTTGATCTCCAACTTGAGTTTTAAGAAAAAAAAAAAAAAAAAAAAAAGAAAAAGACATTCCGGAGCAGCTAGTTGTGTGTAGTGGATAGAGCACTAGCCCTGAAATCAGAAGCACCTGAGTTCAAATGTGTCACTTAACACTTCCTGGCTGTGTGACTCTGAGCAAGTCATTTAACCCCAATTGCCTTAGGAGGAAAAAAGACATTCAAAAATCAAGATGATTGAAATTCTTAGAGAAAATATTGGATTTTAAGAAAGCTTTTAACTTAAAAAATAAGCAAGAGAAAACTATATCTCTGCCTCTATAGCTATCTCTACACATGTGTTTGTATATATATCTATAGCTGTCTCTATATAAAATGGATAATTTCATCCTTTTCCCCCCATTAATACATGGTCAAAATCTTGCCCTGAAGAAATGAAGAAAAAAAATGGGAACAATATGAGATCCCCTTAATGACCCTCCTAGTTATCATCTTTTGTCCCTCTATAATTAGGGGATTGTCCAGTTTTTACAAAAATGTATAGCATTCATAGTATTATAAATATAAGGAAAATTATTTAATATTTTCCTACATGTTAATGTAAACTTATAAACAAATATGAACATATATATGTATTTGTGTAGGTAATAGGTAAAGTTAACAAGTATTAGAAGAGATCGATAGGAAGAGAAAATCCAATAATATCATGATGCCATTATCAGTCAGGAAGATCTGAGTTCAAATGTGAACACTTACACCTCCTAGCTGTGTGACCCTGGGTAAGTCACTTAACCCCAATTGCCTCAGGGGAAAAAGGATTTAAAAAATAGAAAAATATACCAATGGAATAAACAAGATAATCCAGAATTAGAACCAAAGAGATACAGATACAGTAAACTATAGTATGCAGAACCCAAGACCACAAAATAGTTATTTGAAAAACAGAGTAGTGGTATAATTTTTAAAAAGGGGGGGAGGGCAAGGATTAGAATCACATTTCATGTTACATTCTATAGTCCAAGTGGAACAAGGATCTAAGTATTCAAAACACCTAAGTTTGGAAGAAAATGAAATGATCTATCACAATTATTAAGAGGAGGATTCTTCATATCAATTCAAAAACAGAAGAAATTATAGTAGTTATCTACAAAGTAGATGTATTTGAGTATTTAAAAATAAAGAACATCTATTCAAATAAAAGCAATGTATCCAAGAAAAATGGGAAAAAATTATTGTAGAAAAATTTTTACACAAAATACAACATCTGAAATCCATAAGGAATTAACCCAACCTTTATGAATAAGCACCATTTGTGGAATATCCCAGCATGGACAGTTAGTTCTTAAAGAAGGGGGGAAATATAAATAACCACCTAAAAACTGTTAAAACTTCCTAATAACAAGAGAAGTACATATAAAAATAACTCTGAGACCTATATGACCATTAAATTATTATCTGTAAAGTGCTTAAAATTTTAATGTGCTCAATAGAGTATCCGAAATGTCTCAGCCCATTTTAAAGATTTAATTGCTTAAATACTAAGTGACGTGGGATACGTGTATAAACCTTAGTTGCTATTATAGATAGCAAATAAAATTGAGTAAAATTATCTGTTTCCTATTGAGAATAAATAAATAAATAAATAAAATAAGTAGACTAAAAAAAAAAAAAAAAAATTATCAAAGTGTTAGCATACCAGAATCAGGAAGTTCCTGGTTCAATTGGTGTTTCTAATAAAAATAGAGAAAGAAGCAATTCTGCATTACATAGCACAAATATCAATGCAAACACAATTAAAATACTGGAAATAACATGCTGCAATATAGCAAACAACAATAACAAAAAGTATTTATTATTATCAAGAATGATTTATATCAGTAATGTTTTTATATAGAAGAAATAATCAATATAAGTAATGTTCATAAGAAAAACTGTGGCTGTATCAATAGATGTGGAAAAAGCCTTTGATAAAATTCCATTTTTATTTATGATTGAGATACTATAAAATTTAAGGTTAGAAGAATTTTTTTCTAATATAATAAAAAAGTATTAGTATGAAACCAAAAGCTAGCACTATATATCTCATTTGGAAAAAAGATGAACTTTTCTCACTAAAACAAGAGAAAAACAGGGCTATCTATGATGACCATTAGGGTGACTATGATTATGGATAAATATTTTAATATCCTAACCTTCATTTTGCTCATTCATAAAATCGGGACAAATAATATCTGTAGCATATAGGCTTGGTATAAGACACAAATGAAATTGTGTGTATAAAGAGACTTGCAAATTTTAAAGTGTTATGTATAAATCATTTATTATTTTTTCAGCAAATCAAAATGTAATTCATATAATCATAAATTTAGAGCTGAAAGATCCTTATAGGTTAAGGGGTGCAACCCATCATTTTACATATGAGAAAACTGAGATTCACAAGTTAACAAATGTAGTGTCAGGAACAGAATTTGAACTCTGTCAGGAACAGAGTATGAACCATACTCAATAATGGTTTTTTCCGTGAGCATAGTGATTTGAACTCATTTTAAATAAGTTTGAGGCTCTCTCATCTATGGCTATAGTGGAAATTGCCAAGCTGACCTTCTCCTTAAGAGCTAACAATTGTCAGCCAATGCTCTACCTATTACTTCTGATTTGGGCTTGTCTACAGTGACAGTTTAGTAAGTGTGTATGTTACCATAGCAGCTAGGTGATGCAATGGGTAGAGCACTGGCTGTGAAATCAGAAAGACTCATCTTCCTGAGTCTCTGATCTCAGAGAATTACTAGTTTTGTGACCATGGACAAGTCACTCAACCCTGTTTACCTCAATTTACCTCAGTTTCCTCATCTGCCAAATGATCTAAAGAAGGAAATAGCAAACCACTGGGATTATGAAGAATCAGAAACAAGGGGAACAACTGACAACAATCAAATCACACCAATTTCTTTATAAGAGTAAACAACTTAATTAGAATAGGTGATAATGGCAATAGCATTACTCACATGTACCATCAGTTGTATATACCACTGAATCTCTAGTTATCCCCTCCTAAAAGTAGAACCCTTTCTAGTCCAAAATTCACCTCTTGTCAAGATGAGGGATAATCTGGACAGTCATCTTAAATTTGAACATCTCTTCTTCGCAGGAGAACAAAATCAGGATGACTTTTTTTTTTTTTTTCTCAGATAAAAATTGGATTAGATAGGCCATTTCCAACTTGGCAATTCTATGGTTTTGTGAAACAGAGGGATACATTGAATTAACTCATGGCTCAATGTCTACAGCAAAATTAGAAATTCATGTGGAAGTTTGGTCACCAATCAGGGGAGGAATTCTCTGATCCACACCAAACAGGATTCCTTCCCCTTCTTCGTTCTTTCCTGCAATACAGCTAACACATCCTTTTTTCTTGTTTATAGAAATTTACCATAAACCTCAGCTCATACATTATTAGTCTTCTTGTCATTGTGGCACTAACACCATGTAGCCCTTTTTAAACTAATGCTCAGTTATCTCACCTCTGCTTACATTTGTTGTGTATGTCCTTTTGAAATCAAAGTTTGATGAGTTCCCGGGTTAGCCCTATCTATCTTTTTAAACACTTCTCCTTCTTCCTCACTGAAACACATGTGACTGAGACACAAGAATTTTGTGCTTAAAAGCCCACTGTAACTGTTTTAGAATTTTCCTATTATCAGAAATTCAGCGATTTTATGAACAAATATGAATCTTTACCTATAAAAGAACAGAAAAAGAGGGCCATATGTGAAAATTATATTCACCGTTACCAAAAACTTGGTTTATTTTAAAATATATTTCAAATTTAGTACAGTAGTTCCGATACTTCCCTGCTCATTGACTAGCCTCTTCCCCTCCCCCCCAAGCCCTCTCCCCTGAAAACATACAAATTCATACATTGGCTATGTCTAGATTTGAATGTCTCATTCTATACCTCTAATCCATCACTTCCATGGCAAGAGGTGAGCCCCTTACTTCATCACTGGTCCTCTGGAGTCACAGCTGATCATTGCATTAATGAGAATCATTAACTATTTCAATTTTTTGTTTCCCTTCAGACTACTGTATAAATTGTTCCCCTGCTCGGTTTTTTTTTTTTTTCAATCTGTAATGTTTCAAAAGAGATTGTCATTTTTCTATTTGTATCCCAGCATTTGCTTATAGTAAGTGCTTAATAAATGCTTTTGAAAATTTTCTTCAATATATTTATTCCTTTTTTCCTGGTGGAATAATTTTCCATTATATTTATATATCATATTTTATTTAACAATTCTTTAATGTATAGGCAACCATTGGTTTCCAGTTCTTTGCTTCAACAAACTTTCTGTTACAAATATGGAGCCTTTGCTTTATTCTTTGATCTTTTTGTGAAATATGCAGTAGTGGTATTGCTGAGTAAGAGTTCACAGTTTTAGTGACCTTTTGAATATAGTAACAAATTTTTTTCCACTATGGATGAATCAATTCACAACTCCACCAAGAAAGCATTAGCATACCTACCCTCTAGCCTTCCATCCTTTTTAAGCCAGTTTATTTTATAAGCCTCAGGATATGAGTTCCTATCTATCAAAGAAATAGTTAAGGTGGAGCAACCAGAGCTCTGTCCAGGGCACCAAAATTTAGAGAGGTGCTGGAAGCATTTATTTTCTAGTTACACATTATTCTTTTTTTTTTTTAATTAACTAAAATATGTACTTCCTAACTCCCATGAAGGCTAGTCCCTACGCTCTCCCTAATTGGTGGTTTCCTTTCCCTAGCAAGGATCTCAGTGTCCTGGGCATCTCTGGTTATAGGGTCCCGAATTGGAGAGTCTCTCCCTTTATTCTCACCTAAATTTGTTATCAAAAGTTAATTTGAGAATGAGTTTTAGGACACTTTTGCTTGATACCAGTTTTACTAGTTATAGCTCTAACTCCTTAAAATCAAATCTTGTAAAGTAATTCCATCAAATTTCAATTTACCTGAGCATAGATCATCCAATATACATTTCTCCAGCAAACACCACACTGGGGACTCAACTTGTGAGTTCAGGGGAGAGCTGAGATAGTTTCCCAGAGCATGTGCTCCATCAGAAAGATGATAGAAAATCAGCGAACATGGAGGAATCATTTCCAGTCTTAATCATAACATTCACTTTGAAATCTTTATACCAATAAGAAAAATATGATCTAAAGTGCACTCATTCATTTGTTCATTGTTTGTCCTTTGTTCTGGAAGAGGGCCATGATGACATCAGAAAGGTGATGGAATAACTTGTAAGTGAATTGGATTTCAATGAGGAAGAGCTGTGCAAAGTCTCTCTCTCTTCCAGAGCATCTGGATCCAGTAGCAGGATATAGATCAGGACAACTGGAAACAGCCCTGGATGCAGTGGATTGAAGGTAAAGGAAGACTTGGTTTTGAAACTTGCCTCTGACACTCACTTGTGTGACCCTGCACAACTCATTTAACTTCTCCTAATGTGGAAAAACAAGAGGGAAAAACTAACATCCTTTCCAAATTTCTCCATCTACAAAATGAGAAGGACTCCTTAAGGTACCTTTTAGCTCTAAATGAGTGTGAAGTCAGGAAGATCTGAGTTCAAATGCAGTTTTAGATAATTACTAGCTGTATGACTTACTAGCTGAGCAAATCATTAACTTTCATTTTCCTCAACTATAAAATGGCGATAATAATAGCATATACCTCCCTGAATTGTTGTGAGGACCAAATGCAATATTTGTAAAGCACTAATGCTTCCTTCTTTCCTAAAATATCACTTAACTACTTTGGCATCAGTTTCCTGATCTGTAAAAAAGAAAAAAGAAAAAAAAAGAATTGGATTGGATTTGATAAACTTTAATATTCCTTCTAACTCTAAATCTATAAACCTGTGATACTTCTCTGAATGTAGGTCTCTGTCTTTAGCTAAGATCTGTACAACTGGTGGGATAAAACTTCAGAATGTTTTCCTTTTTGATCTGATTTTTCTTGTGCAGCATAATAATTGTGGAAATATGGATCGAAGAATTGCACATGTTTAACATATATTGGATTACCTGCCATTTAAGGGAGGGAGTAAGGGAAGGGGAGGGGAAAAATTTGGAACACAAGTTTTTGCAAGGATGAATGTTGAAAATTATAAAAAAAAATTTATCTGTGTATGTGTTTGGAAAATAAAAAGCTTTAATTAAAAAAAAAAAAAAACTTCAGAATGGGGCAAAGCAGCAATTATTAGTGTCCTAAGCCAACTGCAAGCTAGATGTCAATTGAACTAATGTTTCCTCCTTTTCAGAAAAGAAGTTGCTACTGCCTTCAACCTTCAACGTGTGGTGTAAGATGAATTGGAAATAAAAACAAAAACAAAATCCCCAAGGGAACTAAGAGGCTGCCCATTGCCATTTCAAATGCAAATGCAAAATCTCAAAAGCAAATCGTAAAGCAGCCTTGCCAAGGGGAGACAGTGGGGCAGGCCAGGGGCACCTGGTAAGCCACCGATGCTCTGAAATGGGCTCATCTCCCTAGAGCCTTGAGCCTTTTAATTCTCAAACTTTGCAAAGCTAGAATAGAACTTTATCTATCTTTCCCTCCTCCCCCCCAAAAAATGTCCCTGCAGGGCCAGAAATATTCAAATCAGAAAATGTTCTTAGAGTTGCCACAAAACCTTTGATCTGAAGAAGCCTGCTGTTTTACTTAGAGGAACAGCAGGGGATAGGGGTGGGGGATGGGGTCCTTACTTCAACAGACAATTTGAAAGACTGAATCTGAGATCAGAGAAAAATAACTGAAATCAAAGTTGTTGGGCCCTGAGAATGTGTGTGCATCATTGTAGGGGCTGTGTACAACTCTATGTCTTCTGTGAGATACTCTGGACATAGAGGAGCTGTCCACTTCTACTACGATGGGGTGATAACATTAAGGCATCTGGAATGTAAAGGATGTGCAAGTCCTGTCGTGGATGGGGTCAGGGATGAGGAGGGGAGGAAGGTCAGTTACGCACTGCTCTCCACGACTCGGGCCATTGGCCAGTGTGGGATATTCTGTGGCCCCTCCTGTCCCGCCTTCTCTGAGAATGACCCAGAAGCCTTGAGACAGCACCCTCTGGAGCCACAAGCTGGGATATTATCCTGCCTTCTGGTGGCCAAATTTTCTCATCCAGAAATTAAGGGTTTAAAATAGATGGCCAGCTCCCGAGCTTTTAAGATTTACAAGCCAATTTCCTCATCTGAACCTCACAACGGTCCTGTGAGTTATAAGCAACTATTTATACTAGTTATAAGGAGCAGGGAGGAGTAAAATAGAGACAGGACTTGTTTTATTTGTTACATTTCAATTAATTGTTTTCTTTTTAAATCTTATATATTTGATTTTATGCATTTAAAAACATGGACTGAAATGTTCCATACACTTCACTATGGACACAAAAGAGTACAAGACAAAAAATAAAAAAGATTTAACAAGCCCTGACTTATAAGGAAGAAGAGCTGGATTCAGATCCTGTTCTGGACAGTTAATAACTACACAACCCCAAGCAAATGAACTCTTAGTCTCAGCTTTTTCATCTGTAAAATGAAAAGGATGGAATGAGACGGCTCCTTTCCACAATTCCAGATCTATAAAATAGACCAAACTAAATCCTGATAGAGAAATTCTTAAAGATACAGAGAGTCCTTCATCCACCCAAGGTGAGCAAAGGGAGACAAACAAAGAGACCTATAGACACTACCTAACCTGGGCCACTGCAACAGGTACATGTGACAACTAGAATCTTTATGGCCCACTACTCAATTTTAGACTGTATGTAAATCCAGGGTAAAAGTGAGAAGGAGATCTGCTTGGTGGCATTTCTTTTTCCAGTGTGAAAACTGGATGGGGATTTAGTTTCCACAAAGTCATGAAAATTAAACTGGAAAAATAAAACTTAAATTTTTAATTGAAACCTAAAAAGTGGGAGGCTGGGACTTACAAGGACATCAAAGAATGTATTTGGGGTGAGGGTTTTAGAGTTGAACAGGAATTTCTGGACTTTTTCCCCTCATATTATCTTCTCCCAAAGGAATGTAAGCCCTGTAGGGGCAGGGACTGGTTTTTTAAATTCTGGGGTGGTGGTCTTAGATTTGAAAAGGAACCCTCTAGACTTTGCCCTTTCAAATCATCTTTCCCCATAAGAATTTGGACAAGCGCACGAATTGACTATGTCTTTACATTCTTTAACTTCTGTAACATACATTTAATGGGGAATTAGGTGAGGGACTTCAAAATAGGAAACAAAATTTTGCCTTTGCAGTTTGAAAAGTGCGCTATTAGTTTAGGTACCCATTTTTTAAAAAAATAGCTTTTTACTTTCAAAATATATGCAAAGATAGTTTTCAACATTCATCCTTACAAAACCTTCTGTTCCAAATTTTCCTCCCTTTCTTCCCCTAGACTGTAAGTAATTCTATACATATTTCCACAATTATCATGCTGCACAAGAAAAATCACAATCAAAAAGGAAAAAATGAGAAAGAAAAAAAGCAAGCAAACAACAACAAAAGAGGTGAAGATACTATGTTGTGATCCACATTCAGTCCCCATAGTCCTCTTTCTGAATGCAGATAGCTCTCTCCATCACAAATCTATTAGAATTGGCCTGAATCATTTCATTGTTGAAAAGAACCACATCCATCAAAGTTGATCATCACATAATCTTATTATTGCTGTGTACAATGATCTCTTGGTTCTACTCGCTTCTCTTAGCACCAATTCATGTGAGTCTCTCCAGACTTTTCTGCAATCATTCTTCTGATCATTTCTTATAAAACAATAATAATCCATAATAATACATACCATAATTTATTCAGCCATTCCCCAACTTATGGGTATCCACTCACTCAGTTTCCAGTTCCTTGCTACTACAAAAAAAGGTATTACAAACATTTTTGCACATGCGAGTTATTTTCCTTTTTTTAGGATCTTTTTGGGATATAGACCCAGAAGAGACACCATTGGATCAAAGGTTATATACAGTTTGATAGTCCTTTGGGAGTAGTTCCAAATTGCTCTCCAGAATGGTTAGATCCATTCACAACTCCACCAACAATGTATTAATGTCCCAATTTTCCCACATCCCCTTCACCATTTATCTTTTCCTCTCATCTTAGCATTAGGCACCCATTCTTGCAAAAATGTAAAATAAAATCTTTCCTGCATTCATCAGTGAGTTAGTGAAGTTCTTGGTAAGATATTTTGTTGGAAATACTTGAAAGAATAAGCAAAGAGAAAAGAGACCCTTAAGACACAAATGCTTTTAAAAAAGCATGGTTCCAAAATATTTATAAGCAAAGCTTCAGAATAAAACACAGATTGGGCCAAAAAAAATCATCTAGAATTCCTGGAGGAAATGAATGTTTTTTTGTTTGTTTGTTTGTTTGTTTGTTTTACAAATGGAATTAGAGGAATTAAGGGAAAAATGGAGAAGAAATAAGAACTATGGAAGGGAATTAGCAGATACAAAATCTTGCCCAACCAACACATTTCTTAAAAATTTAAATAGACCAAATAAAAACCAATGGCTTCATAACATAACTAGCAATATGAAAATAAAGTCAAAAAGCTGAAAAATGGAAGAACCTCATAGGAAAAACAACTTACTTGAAAAACAAGTCAAGTAGAAAAATATGCTTAGAATCATTAGACCATCTGAACACCATGATTGGAGACTGCCCCACTGCTCTTTTTTGCTACTGGGCCAGGACCAAGGGCTCAGTTGCTGATCTGCTATGATTAAAAGCCAGTGAGAATTGGCTTTCCCAGACTCTGTCTGAACTGGACTGGCCCAGTGAGCTGACCTTTTTTGAAATTTTTCCAATCTATCTTAAGCTGGAGAGAAGTTTCATTCCACCAGACTCTGTTCAGAGACTTGATTTCATGTGTTTTTTGAGGAAAACTGGGAGAGCTTGAGCATCTTCCTGGTTTCACTCCCTCTGGAAGGCAAAGGCTGTGAGCTTATAGCCCAGCACAATGCATCCAGCAAAAGTAAATTTAGTACTACAGGAGGAAAATCAAATTTTTATGAAATGGAGGTCTTCCAAATATTCCTGATGCAAAGATCGGTACTACAGAGAAACTCTGAAGTTCAAACACAGGAGTAAAGAGAAACGTAATAAGATAAACATGAATGAGCAATGATAAAAGAATACAAGATAATGCTTGCATTCAAATATGGGGAGATGATACATGTGTTTCCTCTGAACCTTAAGATCATCAGGATTTACCGAGGGAGTCTAATTAGACAAATCCTGGGAGTGGCTCTGTTATGTCTCTTTGATCTTAAGAAAGGAATTGAAAGTGGATAAGTAGAATACAAGGTGGTGGGGAAGGTGGGAAAGAGGGGAAATTATCTCACATAATGAGACTGCACTAGTAGATATCTATACAAACAAAGGGGGGGAGGCTGAAGGGAGAGGCTGACATTTGAAACCTCATTCTTATTTGAACTCATCAAAAAAAGGAAAAACGCACACACAGAATTGGGTAAAGAAATACTCAACAGAGACAATAGGAGGGAAAGGGGTGAAGAGGGAAATTATGAAGAGAGCAGGGTAAGGAATGAATTATTGTTGTTCAGTCATATCCATGGACCATAGTGATAGGTCCCAAGCAGCTCCCCAACTGGTCATTGTTTGGGTCCTGATTGACTCAGAGTGAATATAACAACATTATATATTGCTATAAAAATAAAAATAACAAATCAAAACTGGTTTTGGATAGTAAACCTATCTTCCCCTCCCAGATTTATTTATTTAGTTATTGTTTTTGTTTTTGTTTTTGTTTTTTTGACTAGGTGAAAGAGATCATTCTTTGCCTCAATTGCTACCTATTCTTAATCACTGAATGAATGTAGTCCCACTAAGACATTAGTAAAGACATTAGCTTAAAAAAGCTGAGGTCTCCCATTGTATCCAGGGCATCTCTAGTCATCCAGATCTATAGTTGGCTACTGTACCTAGAAGACTCTGAAGAAGAAAGTGATACAGGTGACCTTGTACAGCCCACCTTCCCTCACTTAAATCCAATTCACTTCCCATGTTGTACATAAGTACCTAAGAATGGCATCATCTCCCTAATGTAATGGTCCACTTCAAGAATGTAAGACAAAGAATAACCATGGAATTTTCTTTCTTCTTTTTTTTTTTATTAAAGCTTTTTTATTTTCAAAACATATACATGAAGTTTCTTTTAACATTGACCCTTGCAAAACCTTGTGTTCTAATTTTTTCGCCCTTACTCCCAACCACTCCCCTAAATGTTAAGTAATCCAATATATGTAAAACATGGTAAAAATATGTTAAATCCAATGTATGCATACAAATTTATATAATTATCTTGCTGCACAAAAAAAGTCATATCAAAAAGGAAAAAAAATGTGAAGGAAAATAAAATGCAAGCAAACAACAACAGAAAGTTTTTAAAATGCTGTGTTATGATCCACACAAAATCATTGGAACTGGTCTGAATCATCTCATTGTTGAAAAGAGCCACGTCCATCAGAATTGATCACCATACAGTATTGTTGTTGAAGTATATAATGATCTCCTGGTTCTGCTCATTTCACTCAGCATCAGTTCATGTCAGTCTCTCCAGGCCTCTCTGAAATCATCCTGCTGGTCATTTCTTACAGAACAATAACATTCCATAATATTCATGTACCATAATTTATTCAGCCATTCTCCAACTAATGGGAATCCACTCAGCTTCTAGTTTCTTGTCATTACAAAAAGGGCTGCCACAAGCATGGCCTTTTCTAGGAAAATATACCGGAGTGATTTGCCATTTCCTTCTTCAGTGGGATTAAGGGAAACAAAGCTTAAGTGACTTGTCCAGTCACACAGTTAGAGTGGATTTGAACTTCACTCTTTTTGGCTCAAGACCCAGTGCTCTATCCACTGAGCCATCTACCTCTCTCAAAAAGCCATTAACTTCGAGTGGACCAGCATTAATGAATGTATGTGTCTGTGTGTATATATGTGTATGTGTGTGTATATGTGTGTGGGTGTACACATATACGTACATAACACACAAATCTGGTATTGCTCTAGCTTGGCCTTTGAAAGCTTAGATTCTTATCACAATGAAGCATCAGAGTTGAACTTAGAAGGATTTGGGAGGGGGCGGAGATTAGTTCTAAGCAAAACAAACTCTTAAGGATATAAAAAAAATTATAGCTCTTTTTTTTTTTTTTTTTTGAAATGGTAAAGAATGGGAAGTCTGAAGTAAAATCCATAAATTGAAAAATGGATGAATAAAGTATAGTATTTAAATGTGATGGACTCCTATCAGTATAATGATTTTATTATTAGGATTCTATAGGATTGTTGACAAAACATGCCAGTTACTTCCCAACAGAGAAATACAGAACTTAGAATTCAGAGTGAAATTTTTTTTTAGGATATGGCCAATGTAGAAATTTGTTCTGATTGAACAAACGAAACCCCATACGTAATGGGTTTTATTTTTTTTTTTTTTATCTTTTGGTGTGGGGTGTGGAAAGGTAGATCTTGGTTGAATAAATCTGAGGATGACAATAGATTGTTGTAAGGGTCAATTGAAATAATGTGCATATGTAAAGTACTTAGCAAGCCTCAAAGAACCATATAAATATCAGCTACTATTAATATAGATATTATTCCCATGTACATAAGTAACTTCAGGCTAATAGATGTCAAATGATTCACTCATATCACATACCTGATACATCAGAAATTTACAAAATAAAAAAATTACAAAGTCTCTGAGCTGTAAGGGACTTCAGGTAGACCTGATATTAGAGGGATGTGATTAGCGCTTTGTCTCCAGGTACAAAAATTTAGAGAAATAATAGGAATTATAACTCTTTCTACTGGGTAGAAACAAATTAGCTTAACATCTAGTTAGTAATAATAATTAGCTAAAATATGAAGTTATCAGAAAGCATAATAAACACCTGAAAGAAGCTCTTCTCTATTCTAGTCCTGTTTCTCTCCCAATGGCAACCTGCCAGTGTCTCAAGATCTCCACTAAATGTTGGGTCTTCTATTCCATGGGGTTTCTTCTCAGGTTACAAAATTCTAAGCACATTTCATGATATTTCCCGAGACTACAAGCCATGGCTTTGGTCCACCCAACCCTCTACAGGAAATCCCTTAAAAACAAATGGCCACCCAATCTTTGCTTAAAAACACTCCCTCCCTCCTGAGGCAGATCATTCCACTGTTGCGTAGTTCTCATCATTAACTTTTATTTTCCATTATATCAAGCCTCAATCAGTAACTCTAAATCTTCCACTCATTGCTCTTAGTCTATCTTCTGTCTCTTCTTTCACACAACAATGCCCCAAATACTTGAAAAAAGCTATCATGTTCTTTTTTCCAGACTAAATTACCCTCAGTCCTTCAGCTGATTCTTGTAAGGTATTATTTCTTTTTTTTCCAATGGAAAAACTATTTTCTTTTCTTTTCATCACCTCTACTCTTTAAGAAAAAAAAAAACTTTTAATATGTGCAGTTAAGTAAAAAAAAAAAAAAAAAATCCTCACATTGTTTGTGTCCAAAAACATGTCTTATTCTGCAAGTCCATTATCTCTCTGTCAAGAGTAACATGCTTCATCATTACCAAGCTCTCCAATATTTATCACTTTAAAAATCATTTCTGCCCATCTAATGCACATGAGGCAGAACTTCAGAAATGCTTTAATTTGCATTTATTTAATTATTTCTGATTTAAAGCATTTTTATATGACTCTTGATAGCTTAAATTTTTTCCTTAAAATCTTTCTGTTCATATCCCTCAATATAACATGATAATAATAAGAGAAATGCAAATCAAAACAACCCTGAGGTTTCACCTCACACCATGAAAATTGGCAAAAATGACAAAAATAGCAACAGTCAATGATGGAGGGGTTGCAAAATGATAGGCACACTAATATATTTTTGGTGGAGCTGTGAAAGGGTACAATCATTATGATAAGCAATTTTAAATTTTGCAAATAAAGTGACTCAAATGTCTGTATCCTTTGAAGTAGAAACTCCATTACTGGGCTTATATCAAAAGAAAGCTGTTGATAAGGAAAAAAAGTCCCCATATAAATCAAAATACTTATAGCAGCATTTTTTTTTTGTGATAGCAAAGAATTGGAAACAAAGTAGATGCCTATCAACTGGGCTATGGTTAAACAAATTGTGGTACACAGATATAATGGAATCCTACTAAGCCATAAGAAATGATGTGTATCATGAATACAGAGAAAGAATGAAAGATATACATGAACTGATACAGAATAAAGTAAGCAAAATTAAGAAAACAATACACACAATAATTTATTTTTATTTTTATTCATTTTTCCAAATTATCCCCTCCCTCCCCCTGATGACAGGTAATCCCATACATTTTACATGTGTTACAATATAACCTAGATACAATACATGTGTGTAAATACCATTTTCTTGTTGCACATTAAGTATTAGCTTCCAAAGGTATAAGTAACCTGGGTAGATAGACAGTAGTGCTAACAATTTACATTCACTTCCCAGTGTTCCTTCTCTGGGTGTAGTTGTTTCTGTCCATCATTGATCAACTGGAAGTGAGTTGGATCTTCTTTATGTTGAAGATATCCACTTCCATCAGAATACATCCTCATACAGTATTGTTGTTGAAGTATACAGTGATCTTCTGGTTCTGCTCATTTCACTCAGCATCAGTTGATTTAAGTCTCTCCAAGCCTCTCTGTATTCCTTTTATTGGTCATTTCTTATAGAACAATAATATTCCATAACCTTCATATACCACAATTTACCCAACCATTCTCCAATTGATGGACATCCATTCATCTTCCAGTTTCTAGCTACAACAAAAAGAGTTGCCACAAACATTTTGGCACATACAGGTCCCTTTCCCCTCTTTAGTATTTCTTTGGGATATAATCCTAATAGCAGCAATGCTGGGTCAAAGGGTATGCACAGTTTGACAACTTTTTGGGCATAGTTCCAAATTGCTCTCCAGAATGGCTGGATTCTTTCACAACTCCACCAACAATGCATCAGTGTCCCAATTTTCCCACATCCCCTCCAACATTCATCATTATTTGTTCCTGTCATCTTAGCCAATCTGACAGGTGAATACACACAATAATTACAACAATGTAAATGGAAAGAATAAACACATGCCATAAAATCAAAAAAGGAAGTAATAAATTTATGAAGACCATCAAATGGAGAGATATGAGAAGACATCTCCTACCAACCCCTTTGTGGCAGTGGGAGATCCACATGTGTAACACATTGCATATGTTTTCAGATTTTTCAATGTAGCAATCAGTTGTGCTGATTTTTTTTCCTTTTTAAAAAAAAATGCTATTTTTTAAATGTGATGGCCCTCTGAGAAGACATCAATAAATCTTATTTAAACAAAATGCAAAAAAAAAAAAAAAAAAAAAAAAAGATTCCAAAGACTTCCTGGAGACTAACTAAAAGAGAACACTGGGATATGTTCTTATTAGAGATAACGAAGGGTTGACCGCCTCCTTTGAACTCCAACAGTCCAAGTGACAAGATTTGTTTTTGGTTTTTTTTATTTACTTTTGTTATTTCTCTAGCTGAGATGGTATAGTATATAGAATGCTGATTCTGAAGTTAAGAAGATCTGTGTTCAAATCCAGGCTCAGATACTCTTATTAGCTAAGTGATTCTGCCCATGTTCCTTAACAGCTATTTCCCTCAGTTTCCTCAGCTGTAAAATAGAGTAATAACAACATTTACCTCTCAAAGCTACTGTGGGGTTTATAAAGTACTTCACATGAGGCCTGGCATATAGAAATATCAAGATACTATTAAGAGAAACCTTGTGAAAGCCCAGTGAGCAAGCTGTGCCCCAAGCGAGGTATAACAACAATCCTTTGTGCTCACCCTCTGGATGATCTCACCCTTTAGCAAAATCACATATTTATATTGTTTTGACCAGTACAGAGTTCTCTGAGCTCAGATAAGCATCAAACTCAGACAAATTTGGTCTCTAAGTATTGCTATGAATCAAACTTGTCACATTGTTCCTGATACTCCCCAGTATCAGGGTTACAGCTTGCTGTACAATCATTGCTATAAATATTGAAATCTCCTCATGCTTCCTCAGCTCCCCATCAGTAGGGGCAGGACCCTAGAACATGTGTCTAATTTGCCTCCGTGCTTGCAAGCCGTTTCCCTCATTTTGAAATTAAACTTCTGCTTGATTCCTGACTCTGTTCAGCTCCAGCCATCCACAGATTAGAGGTTGGCCTGTTCCAGTTGGCATTAATTGATGCCAGAACTGGGACTGGATATGGAACTGGGCCACTGGACTCTGGACCTAGGGAATGAACCCACTCTCCTCTTGTGAGCCCTCTCCTGGTCCCTGCTCCAATCTTCTGAGCTCCCACCTTAGTTGAGCTTGCCATTAACTTTGTGAGGAAAACTCCAGGGTCTCTCTGGTGATTCTGTTCATGTCAGATCACTCTGATAAGCATATAAATTGCCCACCCCTATTAACTGGTCCCTCTATGTGCCCGTTGGTTTTTTAATGGCACACCTCTGTAAAATAGTAACGGTGTGCCTCTGCAACTGTATGCTTTGTATGAATTGTAACTGTACACTTTGTTAAAACTTTTAGAGTTTGCATATGTTTTCTTGTTTCATCTGTGTCTTTGTAAAATGTAGGATGTCTGCGTCGTGTTTGTGTTGTTTGTAAAATCTTTTACCTTGAAAGATTTAAAATGCAACTTGCCAGAAAAACTTCTAAGGGCTATAGCCAAAGTGTTTAGAACACTGGGAAAGATGAGTGAAGTTTCATACTTGATGCAATTGAACTAACTACCACTTTAAGCTTTCTGAGAGATTTATAAGAAAAGAAAAAAAATCTGTAAGACATCTTTTTCTGTCATTTCAACATTGGCCAAGTTGGAATTACAGAAATAAAGTTAATCAAAATTAGAGAAATGCAGAAAACAACTTAGTTAGATTAAGGAATTTGGAGATTATTTTGAGATTGCAAGAGAAAACTCCTGAGATTTGGGGGTAATTCCAGGGACTCAGTCTTTTCTGAAATATCTTAGTAACTTTTGGAGTACCATTCGGTAGAATTTATTTTAAGGACAAATAAGGATTAAATTTTATAAAAGTTAAAAGTAAATGTCATTTTTCCCTTTAATATTGATAGCCTCACTTTGTGACTATGAAGGAAGGAAAATAGTAAACGGTTCACACTTTATAGCAACTTCTTGTTAATCTTTCCTTGTGAGTCCCTCCTGGGCTTATATTCCAAAGAGATTTTATAGAAGGGCAAGGGACCTGTATGTGCCAAAATGTTTGTGGCAGCCCTTTTTGTAGTGGCCAGAAACTGGAAAATGAACGGATGCCCACCAATTGGAGATTGGCTGAATAAATTGTGGTATATGAATATTATTGTTCTGTAAGAAATGACCAACAGGATGATTTCAGAGAGGCCTGGAGAGACTGACATGAACTGATGCTGAGTGAAATGAGAAGAACTAAGAGATCATTATACAAGCAATAACAAGATTATACAATGATCAATTCTGATGGACATGGCCATCTACAACAATGAGATGATTGAAGCCAGTTCCAATGATCTTGTGATGAAGAGAGCCATCTATACCCATAGAGAGGACTGTGGGAACTGAGTGTAGATAACAACATAGCATTTTCACTCTTTTTTGTTGTTGTTTGCTTGAATTTTGTTTTCTTTCTCATTTTTTCCCTTTTTTATTTGATTTTTCTTGTGCAGCAAGATCATTGTATAAATATATATATATATATATGTACATACATATATTGGATTTAACATATATTTTAACATGTTTAACATATATTGAATTACTTACCATCTAGGGGAGAAGGTGGGGGGAAGGAGGGGAAAATTTGGAACCCAAGGTTTTATAAGGTCAATGTTGAAAAATTATGCATATGTTTTGAAAATAAAAAACTTTAAAAAAGAATGTGATAAGAAAAAAAATTGAAAACTGTTAAGTATTTAATGAAGTCTCTTTTATTATAAAAACACTTAATAATAAGCTTATTAGTGAATTTTCCTTTAAAATTTTTTGGCTATTTTGACAGTGTATAGGATGGTTTAAAGATGTATTTTCTTTTCTTTTTTATAATAGTCTTTTGTTCTTCAAAATACATCCAAATAGCCACTCTTGCAAAACCTCATGTTCCAAATTTTTCTCCCTCTCTTCCCCTAAACAGCAAGTAATCCAACTCAATTTTCTAAACATATTACTACATTTATCATGCTGTACATGAAAAATCAGATCAAAAGGTTAAAAAAAATGAGAAAGAAAAAAAAAGCAATCAAACACCAATAATAACAACAACAAAAAATGAAAATACTATGCTGTGATCCACATTCAATCCCCTCAGTCCTCTCTCTAGAGGCAGATAACTCTCTCCACCACAAATCCATTGGAATTGGCTTGAATCACCTTATTGCTGAAAAGAGCCAAGTCCATAAAGATGTATTTTTAAAATATTAATGTCAAGCCAACTATCAACTAGTTGCTATGTCTGAAGCTCCAAAATATGGTTAGTTTTCATTTATAAATGGAGAATTAATGAAATATTAACTGCTAAAGAAACATCAGGAAAAATATTCAAGTACTAACTTGTGGTTAGTGAAATTTTGTTATTTAAAGTTAAAATTCTGGGACTGTAATTTACTATTGTTTTGAGCTTTGATTACAGGGATGATTGTCTGAATTGTCATGAAGTCAAAGGTGGAAAATGGCATTGCTGCAAGCTGGAAACTGTGAAAGGTAAATGTTTACCTAAAAAAGTTTTGGGGATGACTTTGACCTCCTGACTATCTCCCTAGTGTATTATTTCCTGTCTAAAAAAGGAAACTTTTCCCATCTGGTTAATGTTGGGCCTTGTTTTTGACACTCTGAGACTACGTGATTGGTTGTCAAATATGACTCATGCCTGGAATCAAACATAGCTAAGGGAGCTTCCTCCCTTTATGATAAATGACATTGTTCTAATTGTGTCCTTCCTTTTCCTTTTATAGCAAATTTCTACAATCAAGAAGTTTTATAAGTCCAGTAGTAAATTTATCAAATAGATAGATATTGGAACATTAAGATGTATATATGAACATATTATATTTTAATCTGCATTTGTAGTCAAATTTTGATATAGAGATGGTATCCTAAAGAGGAATGATTAAGCAAAATAATAAAACAAAGATGTAATATAAAAGTTTTCTAAATAAATGAAAGTAAATTTTAAGAAAGCAACAGGATCACATGATTAGCTTCCAAATTTATCTATCATGGAAATTCAGGATTTGCATATGTTTTAGTAATAAGTTCTCAAAACTGAACTAAAAGGAGACAATGTTAAAATATTGGTGATACCTGTCAGATTGGCTAAGATGACAGGAAATAATAATGATGAATGTTGGAGGGGATGTGGGAAAACTGGAACACTGATACATTGTTGGTGGAGTTGTGAAAGAATACAACCATTCTGGAGAGCAATCTGGAACTATGCCCCAAAAGTTATCAAACTGTGCATACCCTTTGACCCAGCATTGCTGTTATTAGGATTATATCCCAAAGAAATACTAAAGAGGGGAAAGGGACCTGTTTGTGCCAAAATGTTTGTGGCAGCCCTTTTTGTAGTGGCTAGAAACTGGAAGATGAATGGATGCCCATCAATTGGAGAATGGTTGGGTATGAATGGTATATGAAGGTTATGGAATATTATTGTTCTATAAGACATAACCAGCAGGATGATTTCAGAGAGACCTGGAGAGACTTACATGAACTGATGCTGAGTGAAATGAGCAGGACCAGGAGATCACCTACACTTCAACAACAATACTGTATGAAGATATATTCTGATTGAAGTGAATGTCTTCAATATAAAGAAGATCCAATTCAGTTACAGTTGATCAATGATGGACAGAAACAACTACACCCAAAGAAGGAACACTGGGAAATGAGTGTAAAATGTTTGCACTATTGTATTTCTACACAGGTTACTTATACTTTAGGAATCCAATTCTTACCGTGCAACAAGAAATTTGGTTTTACACACATATATTGTATTAAGGATATACTGTAACACATTTAATATATATGGGATTGCCTGTCATCTAGGGGAGGTAATAGAGGGAAGGAGGGGAAAATTTGGAAAAGTGAATACAAGGGATAATCTTTTTTTTTTCCCCCCCTGAGGCTGGGGTTAAGTGACTTGCCCAGGGTCACACAGCTAGAACGTGTTAAGTGTCAGAGACCACATTTGAACTCCTGAATTCAAGACTGGTGCTCTATCCACTGCGCCACCTAGCTGCCCCCTCAAGGGATAATCTTGTAAAAAAAAAATTACCCATGCATATGTACTGTCAAAAAATTATAATTATAAAATTAATAAAAAAATATTGGTGATAAACATTGGATTGCTTTGGTCTTTTGTTTCAAGATGTTTTTGTTTTTCTTAGTTACCTTGATGACATGTAAATCTCTTTTCTCAAAACTAGTCTAGTAGTTTGATCTGTATTATGACATTAATGTGACCTGACAGTGTAATTATGATAATGGAGTTATGAAAAACTTTATTGCATTGTTTGAAACTAGCCCAGATTAGCTACAAAACTGACATATCTATATGACCTATGTTATGCTGACTAGAAACTCAAATTCAAAAGAATCAATTCAAATTGATGCAAAGAACTTCCTCTGAGGGCCCTCACAAAGTTCTTCTGACTACTCTCACAGCTGTCAAACTTATGGGTGTGGATTCCTGGATTTCTGAGGAAAGCCCCAGCTCCTGAGTGGACAGCAAAAACCTCTGGGGACTTCAAGGTTCATCTGGTATGAACCCAGAAAGCATCTCACATCCAGATGAGACAGTTGTCCCACGATTCCACAGGAGGGTTGGGTTATACTATCCTAGATATTTTTTTTCTTTTTTGTTATGTGCCCAACTAACAAGCCCCTGATTGAAGTGTTTGTTAACATTTATTTTCTTCTGCATTCTTAGGCTCTCTTCAGAAAAGAAGCTTGTTAGTAAACAATGGCTAACAATGATCACTGGAAAACACTTCCCTAGTGGGTCTCCTCAGGGAACTGACCTGCTGGGATAAAAATGGCCTCTGATATCATCTTACAGATACCTGACTCTCCTTCCTAGACCAGATGAGTGGGAGTTCTTTCAGACCTTCTCCTTTTGGCCCAGATGTCTAGATACTATTAAGAGATATCCTATTTTCCAGAGCTAAGACCCAGCAAGCAAGCTATCCTTGAACTTGTCTTAACAACAATCTTTTATGCTCAGCCTCTGGATGAGGTCACCCTTTAGTAAAAATCACATAATTACTATATTGTTTTGACCAGCACAAAATGTTCCCTGAACTCAGATAAGCAGCAGACAAATTCTGGTCATAAAGCCTTGTTATGAATCAAATTTGTCATATGGTTACTGTTATCCCTCATTGTATGGATTACAGCTCACTGCACAATCATTGGTATAAGTATTGAGATCTCCCCACTCTGTCTCAGGGATCCCCCAGGTGGGGTGGGGCCTGATACATGTGTCTAATTTGTCTCCTTTCTTGCAAGCCACTTTCTTCACTTTGAAATTAAACTTTTTGATTCCTAGCTCTTGTCTTAAAGTCTGTTCTGTTCAGCTCCAGGCATTCACAAGTTAGAGACTAGTTTCATCCAATTGACATTAAGCACTTAATAAATGCCTCTTTCCATCCTTTCTTTTTTCCTTTCTCCAATATGCAATAACTTAAGGATGAGGCAAATTCCATTGAGATGCTCCTGTAGTAATGGGCCAGGTCGTAGATTGGCTTAATTAGAATACCAAGTAAAGAATGGAAGAAGATTGACTATGTGTGAATTTACTGATTCCTGGCGTCTGGAGTCTATGTAAATAATATATTACCTTGCTATAAATATTAACTCTATAACAGTTTAGATCTTTAAACAAATTAACAAGGAACTAGAGTAAATGGAAAGAGTCTGCTTCTAATGATCTTTTTAAACACTTGTCTTCAGGTACTTAGGGCCCTGAAGGGAATTCTTGAAATGTCATGTCATCCTCAAGATACTAGTTGACGATGTGGAGTAATCTACAAAAGTCAGAAAGCAATACATTTTACCAATTTTATTCATTCTAAACAGCCAAGTAAATTAGCATCAGCTCACAGACCCAGAGGCCTTAAAACATTCTGTGAGCAAATTAAAAATATAGTAAAAGGAGCATTAGTGTTGCCATTCTCCATTGGGAAGGATACTTCATTTCTATAACCCTAGGAAGTCTATTCCCTCTCCTGCATTATAGCCTTTCAAATACTCGAAAACAGCCGTCACATGCTCCCTAAATCTTCTCCAAGCTAAACACCTCTAGTTCTTTTTTTCTAAATTTTTCCAATTATCAAGCATTTATTTTTCTCCCTCTCTTCCACAATGACAACAAAAATCGAAAGTCAGTTAATAAACATTTATTAAGTGCTTATTATGTGCCAGTTACTATGCTAATGACTGGGGATGCAAAAAGAGGCAAAAGGCAGTCGTAGCCCTCAAAAAGCTCATGGTCTAATGGGGGAGGCCACAAGCAAACGAGCTTTATAAACAAGCTACATACAAGAAAAACAAAAAATAATTAAAAGAAGGATTGACTACTGTATGAAGATGTATTCTGATGGAAGTGGCTATCTTCGACAATAAGATTCAATTCAGTTCCAATTGATCAGTGATGGACAGAATCGGCTACACCCACAGAAGGAACACTGGGAAATGAGTGTAAACTGTTTGCATTTTTGTTTTTCTTCCCAGGTTATTTTTACCTTCTGAATCCAATTCTTCTTGTGCAACAAGAGAACTGTACGGCTCTGCACACATATATTGTATCTAGGATATACTTTAACATGTTTAACATGTATAAAACTGCCTGCTATCTAGGGGAGGGGGTAGAGGGAGGAAAGGGAAAAGTTGAGACAGAAGCGAGTGCAAGGCACAATATTGTGAAAATTGCCCATGCATATATTCTGTCAATAAAAAGCTATAATAAAATTAATTAATTAATTAATTGATTTTAAAATAAAAGAAGGATTGACTAGTGGCAGTGAGGGCTCAGTTGAATTGCAAAACATAAATTTATAGTATGCCCCAGAAGAAAAGTCACATAATTTTCTCTACTCTCATTCAGCAGTATGTGATGGAAGGCAGTAGATTGTAGAATTGATCTGATGTTTGGCAGGGGGGGAATTGATGATATGATAAGAGGGCTAGGAACTCTGGAGAAGAACATAGTATAGAGCTGAACTGATTCGACAAGAGATCAAGATGGGGAAAAGAGGAGTGAGTGATTAGTGCAGAAGAGATAGCCTGAGAAAGAAGGGAATGATTGAGGGTTGGAAGTTGGCACATAGATGAAATATAGAGTTTGGTAACCGAAGGCAAAGGGAATGGGTTTGATTAGGTTATGATCAGATAAAAGAATTTTAGAATTCTTGAAAACAAACCCAAACCAAAATATAACAAATAAGTATAGTCAAGCACAACAAATTCTCATATTTACCTTGTCCAAAAATATATCATATTCTGCATATTAATCTATCGCCTTGCTATCAGGAAGTAGGTAACATTCATCATCAATCTTCTAGAATCACGACTGATCATGGCATTGATAAAAGTTATTAAATCTTTCAAAACTGTTCATTTTTACAATAGTTAAAATCATTATAGTTCTACTCACTTTACTCTGTACTAGTTTGTATAGCTTCCCTTGTTTCTCTAAAGCCATCTTTTCCATTTCTTAGAGATCAATAAGTGACTTTCCTAGAGTAGCACAGCTACTAAGTGCCAAGTAACTAGAATCTGAAAGAGGAGTGCATAATACAAGTATCTAAGATGGACCATCATTATAGATTGTACACATCAAAAGGAATAAATGAAATTGAGAGAAGGTACAAATTGAGGATAACTTAGTCTGAGCTGAATGCAATGCAATAAGAAACTTATCATTGATCATGTAGAAACTTAAACTCAATCATATATTATGATTTTTAAATAGCACACAGTAGAATTTTGCTGATCTTTCATTAACATCCGGGACCATCTTTAATTGTCCTGATCTATATCTTGCCACTGGACCAAGATGGCTTTGGAGAAGAGAGTAAGTCTGGTGACTTTGCACAGAACCTCCCTCACTTAAATTCAATTTACTTGCAAATCATAGCATCACCTATCTGATGTCATGGTCTTCTTTGAGAATGAATAACAAACAATAACAACCACAACAATAGATCAATAGTATTCCAATATATTCAAAGAATTATTAATGCTCTTGAGCTCTCCCAGTCACCAATGGAATGAAACAAGGCTATGTGTTTGCTCCCATACTTTTTAGCATGATGTTTTCAGTCATATTGTCAAATGACTTCCGTGAAGACCAACGTTATCACAATTAGCAACTACACTGTTGGCAAATTCTTTTTTTATTAAAGCTTTTTATTTTCAAAATATATGCATGGATAATTCTTCAACATCGACCCCTGAAAAACCTTGTGCTCTAAATTTTCCTTCCTTCCCCCCACACTCTCCCTTAGATGGCAAGTAATCCAATGTATGTTAAACATATGCAATTCTTTTATACATTTTTCTTCAATTATCATGCTGCACAAGAAAAATCAAATCAAAAAGGGAAAAAAATGAGGAAAAAAAAAAACAAAATGCAAGCAAACAACAATAAAAAAATGCTATGCTGTGGTCTACTCTCGTTCCCACAATCCTCTCTCTGGGTGTCGATGGCTCTCTTCATCACAACTGGAAATGGCCTGAATCATTTTATTGTTGAAAAGAGTCACTTCTGATGATAAATTCTTCAATTTGGAAAGACTACAAGCCAAGATTAAGTGTGGGTGCATGATTTTTTGTTTGCAAATGTTTGTGTACTCAACGTAGCCTCTGAAGATGAGATGCAACAAAGAATGGATAGAGTCTCTGCAACTAGTGCTAATTTTGGCCTAACAACACCAAGAAAACACAGGTAACTCCATCAGCCAGCACCACAACATCCATATATGAAACTATCAGTTACAGAAAATGAATAAGTTTGAATGCATAAATTCACTTACCCTGGCAGCATACTTTCCAGAGATATACATACTGATGAGACTGACACATGCATTGCCAGAACTAGCTCAATGTTTGTGAGGCTCCAAGGGAAAGTGTAGGAGAAAAGAAGTCTTAACAATTGACCACCAGAGAGCCGTTGTGCTGACCTCATTGTTGTATGCCTGTGACACCTGGATAATAGACCAGTGCCATGCCAAAAAATGAACCGTTTCCATTTGAATTATCTTAGGAAGATTCGGAAGATCACCTGGCAGGATAAGGTACCAGACACTGAGTCTTTTCTAGAACTAAACTGTCAAGCATTCAAACTTTACTGCAGAGAGCACAACTTCATTGTTCAAATGTAGACTGTTTTATGGAGAACTAACACAGGACAAACACTCACAAGGTGGTCACAAAAGGTGACACTCAAAACACTCAAGTATCCCTTAAGAACTTTAGAATTAATTATGTAACATGAGAGACACTGGCCCAGTGCCACCCACATGGCGTGCCCTCATCAGAGAAGGTGCTGTATGTACTTTATGAGCAAAGCAGAATGGAATTAGCACAGAAGAAACACGAGATGTGCATAGTTAGACAATCCACCCTAGATGTTCATAGGGACTATTTGTTCAACCTGTAGCAGAACATTCCGAGCTCATATTGGTCAATCAGGCAGTCAGACGCACTAACTTGATTCTAATACAGTGATCTTGTAGGACAACAACCAATCATTTATTTGTTCAACCATTTCCCAATTGGTGGGTACCTCTTTAGTTTTTAAGTGCTCTGCAAAAACAAAAAGAAATGCTCTAAATATTTTTGTGCTTTCCTCTTTTTTTAAAATCCTATTCTAAGGATAGGCTTATTACTAGTGTTGCTTGGTATTTCCAGTTTTTATGACCAATTCTCACAAGATGAACTGAAAGCCTTTTACTCTCTAAGTTGCCCTTGTTAGAAGGATTCCAGTTTGTTGCTGTTCTTCCTAAAACTTGGTGCCATTCAAGATGTAGTCCAATCTAGGGCAGAACATGTAAAAAAGCCTATCATATTCTTTGTCTTCCATTGAACCCTGGGGTGCTCACAAAATTTCCTTAAATTAAATTGCTTTGAAAAACAATCAGCTCATTTGGTAATATCATCATGTACCCTGTAAATTTGAAATTTCCTATGTATCATGAAGTGACTGTCACTTTCTTTTTTAAATTATCATTCTTTTTCACTTTATAATATTTTATTTTCTAATTACATGCAGAGATAGTTTTCAACATTCACTTTTAAGATTTATTTTATATTTAAAATTTTTCCCCACTTACATTCAAAGCAATTTTTTTACATTTATTTTTAAAATTTCCGGGTTTTAAGGTTTTATTCCTTATCTCCACCAAATTGTGGCACATAAATACAATGGAATATTGTTGTACTATAAAAAAGATGCTAATGTTAACTATAGAGAAAACCCGAGAAGACATATTAATGGATGCAAAGTAAAGTAAGTAGAATATGGAAAACAATATATTATTATGGAAAGGAAAACAATCATAAAACAATTATAACCGAATACTGTGAAATTATAATGGTGAGCTATAAGAAGGCCTCTAGCCCTATTTCTTTGAAGAAAGATGTAGGGATATAATAACATACTTTTTCAATATGTTGATTAGTTTTGCTAAATTTTTTTTCCTTTAAAAACTTTTATTATAAGGAATGGCTCCCTTGTTAAGAAAAAAGAGGGAGGAAATACCTTGGGATATGTAGGGAATATAAACAAAAGATTTCAATTGAACAATTATTTTTTTGAAAGAGGGGAAGAGACATTAAATAATAATGATTGTTTTTACAGGATTTGGTATCAGAAGACATGGATTCAAATGTAGTCCCTGATACTTATTATCTGTGTAATCTTGGGCAAATTTTTGTAATTTTATCAGTTAAAAAAAAAAAGGTGGTGGTATTTCCTGTTCTTGATCTATGGTCTCATGAGGCTATGAAGTACTGATTTAAATTTATATCACAACTCTATTATTTACAACCTTAATCAAGTTACTTCCTGAACCTCAGTTTTATCATCTTAATAATAATGAATTTTTAAAAAGACAAGGTTGGAGAAGATGGTTATGATAATACCTATCAACTCTAAATGATCCTTTAGACCAATATCTATGAACTACATTTTTACATGCATTATTATACATATTATTTTGCAAGCTTTCCTTGACAGATTGAAATAATGAGCTCGTCTAGGGAAGCCATTTTTCTGTTTCTGCTGCTTAGGAGAAAAAATTGCAGCAAAAAGATAAGGGAGGTGAAGGTTTGGGGGGAAAAGTTTGGTTCTCCTTATTGCTGTTACCTGGAAAGGATTGTTTTGTCTCTTCTCTTATGAAATAAATAAACAAACAAACAAATAAAATGGCTATTATAAAATTTCAGAAAAGGGGGGGAGTTGTGTTTAAAATAAATGTGTTAGAAGAAACATCATTAATTTGGGAGCCCATTTGAGTTTTAAGAACATTGCCAAACCAGGTTAATCTAGTGCAGTATGTGAATGATATTGTCATTTGAACTAAAAATTATAAAATCTCTAGTGCATCCAGGAAATTGAACTCTTGTTTCAATAGCTTGCTTTGGCTGGCTGTTCCAGGCCAAAAAAAAGGCAGTGCAAGGAAAGCCTCCCAGAACATAAGCAATGTATTACAGTTAGTTTAATTCTGAGCAATGATAGATTCTGGATTCCATTCCTTAAGAATGTGTGTGAGCTTCAGGCTACCAACTAATGCTCACATCTTCTTGATTGGTGATGCCAGGGTATAACAATACCTTTGTCTAACATCTTTATCAGTTGGGATATTCGTAAGGAATTTTTTAGAAAATTACAAACATTAAGATAGGCTTGCTTTTTCTCTGAATTTGTTATATGTAATTCCATATTGTTCATAGTGATTCTTTTAGTTTTATGAATACATTTTTTATATTTTTGAAGCATTATAATTTCCTAATAATCCTCCCTTACAAAAACTAGGAGAATGAATCAGGCAACATAGTCAACATTCCATATAGATATCGCTCATCTTTCTTCCCCAAAGAAGGTAAAAAAAGTTTTATCATTTTTTTCTGAAAGCAAGTTTGGTCATTTCATTTTACCATAGATCAGTCAGTTCCAAGTATTTAAATTAAAGTTCATTGTCTTACCTTGCTGTAGTCATTATAAATACTATTATGGTTTATGTTCCTTGCTCTGCATCAGCTCTAATCACTCTTCTTATGTTTCTCTGAATTCGTCATATTGGTCATTTCTTGATGGACAATAATATTTCATTGCTTTCTTATATCTCTGCTTGTTTAGTTGTTTCTCAATTAGTGTACAAAGACTTTATTTCTAACATTTATACTTAGTAGTGAGGTTGCTGGTCAAAGGATACCTTAATGACTTTTCTTCTATAATTCCAAATTGTTTTCCAGAATGAATAGACCAGTTCACAGCTCTTTACCATGATCCTTCCAATACTGTTTCTTTTATAATCTTTGCCAACTTCAGACCTAAATATTAATAGAATTAATAGAATATTAATAAATTTCAGACCTAAATATTAAGATAATAATAAAATAGAATCTTATCACTTATAAAGGATCAAATGAGATGAAATTTGAAAATTGTTTTAACATAGTATCAAGTACATAATATAACTTAACAAATTCTTGTTTCTTTCACCAAGATCAAGATGATACCTTAGAGGTCATTTAGACTAATACTCTCATTTTGCAGAAGATGAAATAGATTCCTTGAGTTTAAATGAAATGGCAAGGTCATACAGGTAGCAAGTAAAATAGCCAAGATTTGAACCTAGGTACTCAACTCCATATATAGCAGTTTTTTGACTGTATCATGCTGCTGCTTTGCTTATATCTTTTCATAATTTGTAGAGATTCCAATTTGTGATTTAACGGTATTCAAGTGCAGATCTTCGATCAACTACTACAACTCTACAACTTACCTGTATCATTTTGTGTGTGTGCATGTATGCTCTATAACTATATATTATTTTTAATTAAAGCTTTTTTATTTTCAAAACATATGCATGGATAATTTTCAACTTTGCCCTTGCAAAACCTTGTGTTCCAAATTTTTCCCCTCCTTTCCCCTCAACACATCCCCTAGTTGGGAAGTAATCCAATATAGGTTAAACATGTGCGATTCTTCTATACATATTTCCACAAATATCATGCTATACAGGAAAATTCAGATCAAAAAGGAAAAAATGAGAAAGAAAACAAAATGCAAACAAAAAGAGTGAGAATATTATGTTGTGCTCCACATTCAGTTCCCACAGTTCTCTCTCTGGGTGCAGATGGCTCTCTTCATCACAAGATCATTGGAAGTGACCTGAATCACCTCACTGGTATTTTTTTTTTTTTTGGCTAAAGCAATTGGGGTTAAGTGACTTGCCCAGGGTCACACAGCTGGGAAGTGTTAAGTGTCTGAGATCAAATTTGAACTCAGATTCTCCTGGTTTCAGGGCAGGTGCCACCTACCTTATTTCATTTCACTTCATTGTAGAAAAGAGCCACATCCATCAGAATTGATCATCATATGAATGGATGTCCATCAGTTGGAGAATGGTTGGGTAAATTGTGGTATATGAAGGTTATGGAATATTATTGCTCTGTAAGAAATGACCAGCAGGAGGAATACAAAGAGGCTTGGAGAGACTTACATCAACTGATGCTGAGAGAAATGAGCAGAACCAGAAGATCACTGTATACTTCAACAACAATACTGTATGAGGAGGTATTCTGATGGAAGTGGATATCTTCAACATAAAGAAGATCCAACTCACTTCCAGTTGATCAATGATGGACAGAGGTAGATACACCCAGAGAAGAAACAATGGGAAGTGAATGTAAATTGTTAGCACTAATATCTGTCTGCCCAGGTTACTTATACCTTCGGAATCTAATACTTAATGTGTGTGCAACAAGAAAATGGTATTTACACACATGTATTGTATCTAGGTTATATTGTAACACAAGTAAAATGTATGGTATTGCCTGTCATCGGGGGGAGGGAGTAGAGGGAGGGGGGATAATTTGGAAAAATGAATACAAGGGATAATATTATAAAAAATATATAATAATAAAAAATTAAAAAAAAAAGAATTGATCATCATATAATCTTGCTGTTGATGTATATAATGATCTCTTGGTTCTGCTCATTTCACTTAACATCAGTTCATATAAATCTCTCCAGGTATCTCTGAAATCATCCTGTTGGTCATTTCTTACAAAACAATAATATTCCATAATATTCATTTACCACAATTTATTCAACCATTCTCCAATCGATGGGCATGCACTCAGTTTCCATTACAAAGAGGGCTGCCACAAACATTTTTGCACATGTGGGTCCCTTTCCCTCCTTTAAGAGCTCTTTGGGATACAAGCCCTGTTATGGACCAAAACTTGAAACAAGGCTTCTTGCAAGGTGCTAAGTCAGTGGAATTGTTAGAGACAGTGGTTATCTAGTTTAGTATGGTTCAGAATGATTGATTTAATCCTACAAAAATAATGGTTTCCTAGTGACATAATGATTGGTTTATATTCAGTATAGAGCATATAAACTGGGAGCCTCAGCCAGAGGGAGAGAAGAGAAGACAAGCAGACTGGAGCACAAGCCCTGGACTCAGATTCATTCACCCCATCTCACAGCACTGTGGTGGCTGGCCTGTCCTCCTTCATTTCTCCACTGAAACCAAGTCCCTTCTGAAGGACACGAGAAAGCTAGCTGAGCACTAGGCGAAGGAGACAATAAAGACTTTTGGACTAACAGCTGGCTATTCTTGTGATTGCTCTGCTGAAAAGAAGGCTGCTCAAAGACCTCTCAAGACCTCCAGAAAACTGAACTAAGAACATGACAAAGCCCAGTAGAAACACTGCTGGATCAAAGGGTATGCACAGTTTGATAGCCCTTTTGACATAATACGTATATATTATTTAAAAACTGAATAGAAAATGTGGTTAGGAATGAGTCCCGGAATGAGGGATGTATGGTATGCTTTCTGAAATAATTTTTGGTCAGCGTAGAACTTTAAAACTAATCTTAATCATAGGAAGATGCATATCCCAAGATCCTTCCTGAAAAGAACCTTATATGTCATCTAAGTCTCACTCTTCCCACTCTCCACTCTAATTGTACAGGTTACTTCTCTTGTTTCAGCTTACCTAAGTGATTTGTCCATGGTCCCATGGTTAGTACATGTCGGAGACAGAACTTCAAACCTGGCATTCTATCATAGTACAATCAATACCTTGCTTCACCTTCAACAGAACAATGAGAAATAGAAGGGTGCAAGGACTTTTTTAAATAGATTTTTAAAAATACCTTTTATTTTTACTTTATAGTCATTTCTGGAAAAAGACTCCCTAGTCTTCAGATTGAATCCTTCTTTGAAACAGACACACAAGCATCCATTAAACCTGCCACAACTGACAATATAGACAATATTCTGTACTGAGAGTCCCTTGCATCTCTACCACAAGGAGGGAGAGAGGTCTTAGTATCTGTTTCCTGGAACCATCATAATCTTTTTAGAAAATAATATAAAATAAACGCTTCAAAATTGCACTTGGAGGAGTAGTATGCTTTTCTTCTTAGAATGTTAAATGTGGAGTTAGAAGAACATAGGTTCAAATGCTGCTTTAGAACTAAGTGAGCCAGAGAGAGAATTGTGTGTCAATCACAACATAGTATTTTCATTTTTTTTGGTCGTTGTTTGCTTGCTTTTTTTTCTTTCTCATTTTTTCCTTTTTGCTTGTGATTTTTCTTGTGCAGCATGATAATTGTGGAAATATATATAGAAGAACTGCAGAAGAACATATATTGGATTATTTGCAATCTAGGGGAGAGGGTGGGGGAAGGGAAGAAGAAAAAAACTTGGAACACAAGATTTTGCAAGGATGAATATATTTAAAAAAAAAAAAAAAAAAAAAAAAGAACTAAGTGAGAAGAGTACTGGACCTGAAGTCAGGAGGACTGGAGTTCAAATCCTGCGTCAGACATTTAACACTTACTAGAAGTGTGACCCTGGGCAAGTCACTTAATTCCAATTGCCTCACCAAAAAAAAAAAAAAAAAAAAAAAAGAACTGAGTGAGAATGGGAAAACCAATTAACCTCTTAGACCCCGGTTTCCTCATATTTAAACTGAGGATAAGTGGCCAAGGAATGAGGAAAACCTGTTTTTAAATATTAGCTCTGACAGAAACAGGCTGTGTAGCTCTAGGCAAATCACAAACTCTCAAGGCTTAGCACTCCACCCCATCCCAAGTATAGGCACTAGCCCCCAAAAGTGATAATACCGTGTTTCCCCGATAATAAGACACTGTCTTATTATTTTTTTGGGACTAAAAAACACCAGAGGGCTTATTTTCAGGGGAGGGCTTATTTTATCCTCCATCATGCCCCTTTTATCCTCCATCATGCCCATTTTAGCCTCCATCATGCCCCTTTTAGCCTCCATCATGCCCCCTGAGTGCTTATTTTATTCTCCATCGCTTACTGAACTTACCGAGTTTTTAGATGGTCCTGTCTCAGCTCTACTCCGCGGCGCTGCTCTCAGTAGCGCCAGCAAGCAAATCACCAGGGAAGAAGAGGATGACGCGCTCACTGCTGCAGCTCTGATTGGATGCAGCTCGGAGCGCGACGTGCGTTTCACCCGGGAGGGGAGGGCGGCGCTGCTTACTGAAGGTACCGCTACGCAGCATATAGCGCAGGGGATCACCATGATGACCGTTTTCATAGTAAGTTCGATAGGGCTTATTTTCGGGGGAGGGCTTATTTTAGCGGAATATTAAAGAGTATGTGGGTGTCTTATTTTCAGGATAGGTCTTATTATCGGGGAAACACGGTAATACTTATTATGCCCGGGTCACAAAGCTATTGTGAGGGAAACTTTGTAAATTTTACAGCACAAATATGGGGGAGAGAGGAACAAAATTTGGAACATAAGGTTTTGCAAAGTTGAATGTTGAAACTATCTTTGCATGTTTTGGGAAAAAATATTATTTGAAAAAAAGCACAAATGTGAATTCTTATTCATAACCTTTGACAAGCATCTCATTACTATAACTATACCCTAAAATTATTAAAAAGGGAAAGGATCTATGGTACAAAAAATCCACTTATAAGCACTATACAGCTACTTATATCTTTTTTCATAATGGCAAATGAAACAAAACTGAAAATCACCCCTACAATTGGGGATGGCTCAACAAATCAGTATATGAACATTTTGGAATATTATAGCACCAGAAGGAAAGAAATATAGGGATATTTAAACAAAATGATATGGAAGGTAGAAAAGAGAATCAGAGCCATAATACAAACACTTACTGGGAAAAAAATGAACAGCAACAGAAAAAAATAGCAGAAAAAAGAGATCAGGAGGGAGACCTAGATGTTTTTATAATAATTTTTTTAGTTATTAAACATTTAAAAAATAAACAAACCAAATTGAAGATGATTTAGAATATATTATTTTGTGTATAATGTTTTTAATTTTGTTTCTTTGAATGTTTTTATTGATGGTTATTAAATAAAAATTAAAAAGAAATTAGAACAGCCACCAGTTTCATCAATAATAATAAATAGTCTGAGTATTTAACATGAATATGGCCTTATATTAAGTATTCTCTGGGTTTTACAGAGTATGAAAGATATGAAATCTCTATTCTCAAAGAGTTTACAATAATAATAATAATAAACCAGATATGACTTATATCAATTAATCAAGTGATTATTGATTGCTAAAGCATTGTGCTAATTGCTTATACTCTCAAATTCCCACTCAGGAGGGCTTCTAATAGCTGGAGGGAGCTTAGATAATTAGGTCAAATAACTCCAAAATCCTGATATCCTGAGAAGACACCCCTTCCATCATCCCTCCCCCCTTCTCAAGCCTCATCCCCACTCCAAATAGCCCTAGAGTGTGCAGGTAGATCAGAGGTAATACACTTCAGCTGAGTTAAAAGGGAAAGTAGGAATTTTAAGAAGCACGAGTGAGGAGGGCATTCATTCCAGGCCTGGGGGATAGCCAATAGAAAAGTACTAAAGCCGTGATTAAGTATTATGGGTAAGGACTAGCAATGACAATTTGGCTGGACCAAAGTGTGTGTAAACAAGAGTAAGGTATGAGGCTGCAAAGGTAGATTAAGGATGGGTTCTGGGAGGTTTTCATAGCCAAAAGAGTTTATTTTTAGCCCTGAAGGTAATGGGTAACAGGAATTCAGTAAATGGGATAGACTTAAGCTAAACATTGTTGTGGTTGTTTATCCTTAGTTCTCAAAAAGGACCATGACGTTAGCCATGACATGCAAGTGAATTGGAATTAAGTGAGGGAGGGCTGTGCAAGATCACCTGCTTCACTTTCTTTTCTAGAACCATGGGGTCCAATGGCCAGATATAGATCAGGATGACAGGAGATATAATTCATCTAGATACAATGGGAGACCTTGGCCTTTGTAAACTAAGGTCTTTAAGGTCTCAGTTTGACTGAGACCATATCATTTAATGATTAAAGCAAGGGAGCAATTGAAGCAAAGAATTGTTACTTTCACCTAATACAAAAAAGAAAAAAATAATCCAAAAAAGATCCTCAGGGTTTCTGGCCAAAATGAATGTTATTTATATCCACTCTGAATCAATCAGGACCCAAGCAAAAATCAACTGGGGCTTGGTCTGGGACCTATTTTTGGCCAATCTAGGAGACTGGGAATGATTTAGGTTTGAGGGTTGGTCCTTAAGAAAAAAAATCTAGCCTAGTAAATCCCAAAATATCCTGGGAGGATTCAGAGATTTTAAATAAATTGGTGAGAAACAAAATGAATTCAGTTACATTCAATTGACAAACTATCTTATTGTCAGTAAAATTGAGCAGAGACATATGAGCCAGGAGGCTAAGTTGATAGAATTAGATACTTAGACACTGAATTTAATTTGACCTCAGATACTTGCTAGCTGTGTGATTTTGGCCAAGACAATTTCTGCATACCTCCTATGTGCTATGGGGACAGGACTGAAACTAGGACAATATATGTGCCTTGAAAACAGAAATATTTTTTATTATGTCTTTTTATCTCTAAAATCTAGCAAAGTTCCTGGAACACTATAGATGTTTGTGAATTGACTTATATTCAATTTACATGCATTTAGTTTGTGTGCATTGTCCTGTACTGGGCATCAGAAACATAACAATAAAATAATAATCTGGTTTTCTGCCAGGGAAATGTCTTGTATACACACAAACGTCTGTACTACATTTAAGAATGTGATAGAGGTCAAAGAGGAAAGAGAGACTGGGGAGAGAAGAAAGCTTGTACTATCCAAGGCACTGGGGATACGAATATAAAAGTCAGGTGGTTCTTGCCTTCAAGGAAACAACAGGTATGTAACTGAGGAGGTTGGGGTAACAATTTCTAGTTTGAAATAAATATGTAACAAATTCGCAAAATATGTAACCTCTTTGCCAAAAGGTAGATTTATTTAGGGGAAGAGGTTACAAACAAATGAAGAGGTAGATGCAGAAATTGTAAAAATAAGAGCTGTTAAAAGGGAAGGAAAGATAATAATAATAATTAACAATAACTAACATTTATATACTGCTTACTATGTGCCAGGCACTGTGCCAAGAGCTTTAGAATTATTATCTCATTCGATCCTCACAACACTCCTGTGAGGCAGGGGCTATTATTATCTCCATTTTACAGATGGGGAAACTGAAGCAAAGTTGTGACACAACTAGTGTAAATATCTGACTGAGGTCAAATTCAAACTCAGGTTCCAGGCCTAGCATTCTATGCACTGAGCTACCAGCTACCATAGAAAGGGGGAAATTTAATTTAAAAATTGAGCAGTGTATAAAAATAGCATAATGCATGGCACATAGTAAACACTATTTAAATTTAATTATTAATTATTTAATTATTTGATTATCTAAAATTATTAATTTTGTTGGTCCCAGATAGTGGCTTTCAAGATCAAAAGTCACTATTTAGCTTCCGGGGGCCTAACCATTTTGTGGTCACCAAGTAAGCCCTTAAATATTAATTTAAAATTTATATAAGTTGTTACAAGGGAGTGTAGAGATGAGTGAAACTGCACAACTAAGCAATCGTCACTAGGGGGGAAATCCTAAAATTAATGTCTTAAAATGGAAGCTTAGTAGCACCATCTTCCAAAGGGGAAAGTCAGCCATATATACAAACATTATTTTAACATTTACCAAACATCTCTTCTTTATTAATTGTTTCTTTTAGCCTACAAATGTTTGGAAAAGGCTGAATTAACCTTCTCTAATAATGATGATAATTATAATAATAATGATAATAAACAACTAAAATTTAAGTAGTGTTTATTATATGCCATGCATTATGCTATTTTATACACTGCTCCATTTCTTAATCCTTTTATATACAGGGAGGTCAAAGAAGCCTGGCCCTTGGAAAAGATACTAAACAAAGAGCAGAACGTTCTAATTGAAATGGGTATATATTTACAATAAAATAGAATAGAATAGGGGCAGCTAGTTGGTGCAATGGATGGATAAAGCACCAGCCCTGAAGTCAGGAGGACCCGAGTTCAAATGTGGCCTCAGACACACTTCTTAGCTCTGTGACCCTGGGGCAAGTCACTTACCCCCAATTGCCTCAGCAAATAATAATAAAATAAAATAGAATAAAATACTCAGATTACCATAAGAAATAGAAGAACTAAATGACCAAATCCCAGAGAGAAAAAAATCAGATGAACCATTAATGAATTCCCAAAGAAAAATTCCAGGACCAGGATTTATAAGAGAATTCTATAAAATATTTAGATAGCAATTAATTCCAATATTACATAAACTGTTTGGGAAAAAAAAAAAAAAAACAAAGTAAGAATCTTATGAAATTCCTTCTATGATATAAATGTGGTCTTGATACCAAAACAGGGAGAGTCAAAAAAGAGAAAGAATATGCTTAATGGGTAGTGATGAAAAAATTTTAAATAAAATATTAACAAGCAGACTACAGCATATCACAAAGCTTAAGCACTATTACAAGGATGAATTTATACCAGGAATTTAAGCTATTTCAATATAAGGAAAACTATTAATGTAATTGATTATATTAACAAGAACAACATCATATTATAGAACAAAATCATATGATCATATTAACAGATTCAGAAAAGGCCTTTGACAAGATACACCACCAATTTCTGGCTTTTTAAAAAATAACATTACAAAGTTTCAGAATAAATGTATCTTTCCTTAATATAAAAAATAGCATCTATCTAAAATCAAGAACCAACGTTATTTGTAATGGGAATAAAATGGATGCCTTTCCAGTAATTCAAGGGTAAAGCAAGAATGTCCTTTATTACATTACTATACTATAAAAACTAGAAATTCTAGCTAGAACATTTGGACAAGAAAAAGAAATTGAAAGATCTAAATGGATTCATGATTTAGACATAAAGAGTGATATTATAAGCAAATCAGAACATAGGACAGTTTAGCTCTCAGATCTGTGGAGAAGGAAGAAATTTGTGTCCAAAGAAGAACTGGAACTCATAATTGAACACCAGATAGATAATTTTGGTTATATTAAGTTTAAAAGTTTTTGTACAAACAAAACAAATGCAGAAAAGATCAAAAGGGAGGCAATAAATTGGGAAATCATTTTTACATTTAAGGGTTCTGATAAAGGCCTCATTTCTAAAATATGTATAGAATTGACTCAGATTTATAAGAATTCAAGCCATTCTCCAATTGATAAATGATCAAAGGATATGAACAGACAATTTTCAGATGAAGAAATTAAAACTATTTCTAATCATATGAGAAAGTGCTCTAAATCACTATTGATCAGAGAAATGTGAATTAAGACAACTCTGAGGAACCACTACATACCTCTCAGATTGGCTAAGATGACAAGAAAAGACAAGGACAAATGTTGGAGGGGATGTGGGAAAACTGGGACATTCATACATTATTGGTGGAGTTGTGAAAGAATCCAACCATTCTGGAGAGCAATTTGGAACTATACCCAAAAAGTTATCAAACTGTGCATACCCTTTGATCCAGCAGTATTTCTATAGGGCTTATATCCCAAAGAGAGCTTGAAGGAAGGAAAGAGACCCACCTGTGCAAAAATGTTTGTGGGAGCCCTTTTTTGTAGTAGCAAGAGACTGGAAACTAAATGGATGCCCATCAGTTGGAGAATGGCTGAATAAGTTATGGTATATGAATGGTATGGAATAGTATTGTTCTATAAGAAATGATCAGCAGGATGATTTCAGAGAGGCCTGGAGAGACTTATATGAATTGATGTTAAGTGAAATGAGCAGACCCAGGAGATCATTGTCCACAGCAACATCAATATTATACGATGATCAATTCTGATGAACATGACTCTTTCCAACAATGAGATGATTCAGGCCAGTTCCAATGATCTTGTGATGAAGAGAGCCATTTGCACCCAGTGAGAGGATAGTGGGAACTGAGTGCGAATCACAACATAACATTTTCACTCTTTTTGTTGCTGTTCACTTGCATTTTGTTTTACTCATTTACTTTCTTTTTTTCCTGATTTTTCTTGTTCAGCAAGAGAATTGTATAAATATGTTTATACATATTGGATTTAACATATATTTAACATGCTTAATATATATTGGATTACTTGCCATCTAAGGGAGAAGATAAGAGGAAGGAGAAGGAAATCTAAAACACAAGGCTATGTAAGGGTCAATATTGTCAAATTATCTGTGTATATGTTTTGAAAATAAAAAGCTTTATTTTAAAAAAAAGAAAGAAATTGAAGATATATGCATAAATAAAGAGTTCTTTTTTGCAGATGATATGATAGTTTACTTATACCCTAGAGAGTTATCAAAAATTCTTTGAAATGATGAACTTCGGAAAGATTGCAGGATATAAATCATTAGCATTATTGTAGATTACAACAAAATCCAGTAGTAATACCTAAAAAGAGAAAATATACTTAAAATAATTACAGGAAATTTAAAATAACTATTCTTTATACAAATAAGGATTTCTAAGTAATTAGAGAATAGTAATTGCTCATGAGTAGGTCAAAAAATTTAAAAAAGACAATATTGGGGGCAGCTAGGTGGCGCAGTGGACAGAGCACCAGCCTTGAATTCAGGAGGACCCAAGTTCAAATCTGATCTCAGACACTTAATACTTCCTAGCTGTGTGACCCTGGGCACTTAACCCCAGCTTCAGGGAAAAAAAAAAAAAAAAAAGACAATATTAATCAAATTTATTTATTCAGTGTCATACCAACTAAACTTCGAAAGGATTAATCTGTAGAGTTAGAAAAATAATTCCTCCAGAGGAACAAAAGGTCAAGAATCTGAGGAAGAATAATGAAAAAAGTGGGGAAGGAAGGTGGTTGACTTAGTTCTCCAACTTAGTTCTAGTCAAACCATACTGTGAAGTAATAATTATCAAAACAATTTTATATTGGTGAAGATTGATCAGTGGAACTGGTTAATCAGTTGGGTATACAATACACAGAAGCAAACAAGTACAAGTTGCCTGTCTTTGCTAAACCCCCAATTCTCAACAATTAGGATGAAAATTCACTATATGACAAAAACTAGGTATGGACCATGATATAACATGATAAGTTCCAATAAGGTAAATAACTCATACTAACTTAGAGAAACAAAGAATTAATTATGGACCCAACAAGTGATAGAAATGAACACAGAAAGTAAAAAGTGATCACTTTTACTAAATAAAATCAATGAGTTTTTGCAAAAACAAAACAAAACAACTAATGCAGCAAAAAATTAGAAGAGGAGCAGATAAATGGAAAAGTATATTTATGGCAAATTTCTTTGATCATTTGTCTCAAAAAGTTAAAACTGCATTAAGACTTTTGGGGATACTCTGTGTAGAGAACTGATTCAAATTTATAAGAATAAAATCCATTTCCCCAATTAATAAGCTGTCAAGAGGTATAAATAGCTTTCAAAGGAAGAAATTCAAGCCATATGAAAAAATTCATTAAATCACTAATAGAGAAACACAGCTTAAACAAACTTGAAGTTTCATCTCTCAGTACCCTCCCCCCCAGATTGACAAAGTTGATCCAAAAAATGACAAATTCTGGTAGGGCTATGGGAAAACATGAATGCATTCTTGGTAGATTTGTGAACTAATCCAGTCATTTTGGGAAGCAATTTGAAACTATGCCCAAAAATCTATTAAACTATGTACCTCTGAGCTGGCAATATTTCTAGCAATGACCTAGTAATACTTCTATTGATGGCTACAGAGAGATCAAAGAAAGAAAGAAAAAAAAAAAGGCTCTTATATGCAAAAATATTTATAATAGCTCTTTTTGCATTGACAAAAAAACTTAAAATTGAGGGAGATCTGCCCATCAATTGAGGAATAACTAAACAATTTATGGTATATAAGTATAAAAAAATACTGGTCTGCTTTAAAATTTGAAAGAGATGAAAATCCTGGGAAGATGTATATGAATTACAGTAGAATGAAGGAGGCAAAACCAGAAGAAAAATTTATATATTAGCAATGTGGTAAACAAAAATAACTTTGATCTTGGCTACTTTGATCATCATAATGATCAATCCTGATTCCACTGGATTAATGATGTAATGCTACCCCTTGTGGGGATAGGAGAAGAGATGGAATCATAGGGTAGAATGAGACTTTTTTTTTTTTTTTTTTTTTTTGACATGGCCACTTCATGAATTTGTTTTGCTTGATTATACATGTTTGTAACAGGGTGTGTATGTGTGTCTGTATATATACTTGCTTATTTGCTTGCTTTCTCAAAGTAGGGATGGAGATAGGAGGAAAAGAAGGTGGATATTTGTGGATTAAAAAAATTTTAATTTAATTTTAAAAAAGAAAACATCAAAAATACGTTAATGGTATTGCTAGAAGTTATATTTAATAAAAGCAAGAATTTAGGTGTCATGATCCAAGTTATAACCCCGCTTACTTTACTTAATCCTTTTGTGTTCACCCTTCTTTGTAGAACTGGAGTTCAAGGGATTTGCAGGCAGCAGGTTAGTGAGAGGAGCCTTTTCCATCCAGCTTCACCAGTTCCTCAGTAGTGTCCCTGAAATGTTTTGTGGGGACAACAGACTGACCATAAAGAATTTGACAAGAATGAAAAAGAAATTTCCTAATTCCAGATCACCATAGGATAGCAGAAGGCAGCAGTTAGACCAGAGAGGCTGAGTACTTGAGGACCAAAAGGTAAGAGAGAAAACTCAGAGAATATCACACTAGAAACAAAGAGAAAAATGCCCAACAAAGCAGACATGGCATCCAATAGAGAATAGAAACGTGTTTTAAAGAGAGCAATATGATGTCATTACCAGCAGAAATCATCAGCTCTTTAGCATCAGAGAAATAAGGTGGCTTGGTCATACATATATTCTGATGATAATAATAGCTAGCATGTATGGATTACAAAATGCTTTACATCTATTATCTCGTTTGCTTCTCACATTGATCCTGTGAGGTGGGTGCTTTTATTATCTCCATTTTATAAATGAAGAAACTGAGGCAGAGAGAAATTAAGTGACTTGCCCAGGATTTCACAGCTAGAAAGTATCTGAGTCAGGATTTGAATTTAAATCTTCTTGTCTCCAAATGCTCTTTCCAGCAGGAAATATATATACACTTGCCCTTTCTGCATGCTTTTTGTCTCAAATATGCTCGAGTTTTCAAGAGTGCTTCACACTTATATATGAAATTTTATATTTCACAGTTGTAAGTTGTATTGAGACACTTGAATAAAAATAGGAAAATCAAAGCTGAGATTTCCCTAAACATCTAAGCCTTGACTCTTAATCCTTCTCCCCTTCCCTTTCTCCTCTTCTGTTCCATCCCTGTTGCCTCCTTTCTTTTCTTCTTTTTTCTCTCCTCGATCTCCCCTATCCCTCCTTTTGTTTCTTCTTTCTTGGTATGACTGGGGAGAGAAATGGAGACCAACTTCTGGCATTTTTAAAAATAAGTCTTACTTTCTAAGAAATCTAGTTAGTCTTCAAACTAGACTCTGTCCTAGAGGGAGAAGGGTGGATAGAAAATGAATAAAAGAAACTTGATTTAATCTTTTAATATATATTCAGAAAAATGTGTTTATAATTAGGCTTACTCAAACTAGATAGAACTGTAATTGTCATTGAACCTTCAAAGCTCAGTGTGCAGGTAGAATTTTTCTTTTATTTATTTTTATTTTTTTGCAGGTAGAATTTTTCATTCTGTGCCATCTTTAAGACCCAGCTTCAGGCCTTTGGCATTTCTGTGTCCTTTTTAAACTGTTCATCCTCCTGGGACCAGCAACACCCAACAACAGCCGCAGCAGCAGCATATATCCTAAACCTGACAAAGTATGTCACAGGGAAACGACCCATTGATAAAGGTCTCATGAAACAACTTTATTCCCACTTCTGTCTTCCAAGGAATGAACTCCTTTAGACATAAAAATCCAAGACAGCATGTTTTCTTTGTGATGGTATTATTGCCAGCTTCTATTTCCAATGTCATTCCCCACTACCACTCCAAGGTCTTTCTCTGCACTCCTGCTTTCTAAACAGCAGCCTCCTGTTTGAGATTGTTGCTGATTGTTATTTCTCCCCAGATAAATTACCTTACATTTATCTGTATTAAATCTCTTCTCATTTACCCCCATTATTCCTTTTCCCTTTCCCTTTCCCCCTCTCATCCGCCCCCGGGTTTGCTAGATTGTTTTGCAATTAGAAACAGTCTTTTTGCTTTTGTTCTTTAAAAATGGAGAGGAGGAGGGGGAGGAGCATACTATAACTCCCAATTCAGAGTCATCAGCAAATTTCATAGATGGGGCACTTGTGTTTCCCTGCAGCTCATTAGTGGGTATATTGAAAAACAAGGGTCTTAGCCAAGATGGATCCCCACAAGTGTTGCACTTCATCCTCCCCACTCCCCTTTGAGATTGAACCGTTAATAATTACTCACTACTTATGGTCTATTTACCAGCAGACATTGTGTTCTCGTATTGTGGGGGATAATAGATGTGGCCATGGATGCGGTTTTATTGGAAAGGGATTAACTTTCATATCCTACCCACTCGACAGTTGCTAGGATTTTTTTTCTCGTGGCTTGATTTCTTCCCTCCGTTGCTGTATTCACAAATGAGAAGCTGTTTGTGTTTTCCTTTCTCTAGCAACTGAAGAAAAGGCTACTGAATCTGCAATCAGATTAGAATCCCAGATCTGACATTTACCCTGCGTCCTAGACAAGTCCCATAATCCCTCTAAGCTTCATCTCCAGAATGGCTGGCAAGTAGTAGGTATTTAATAAATGTTTATTGATTGATCTATAAAATGGAACTAATAATGCTTATTCTATCTACATCAAAGGGTTGTGGAGAGGAAAGCACTCTAGGAGCATGAGTTCTTATATGTTTATGGGAACAATTGTGAGTGTCTGTTTTCATATGTTGGTGTAGAGTAAAATTGCATTGCTGTGTGTAGGGACTTATTTCACTGTGATGTGGATGGCAGTGCCAGCTAAGCCAGTAAATCCAAGTAAATCTATGTCGAGGAGCCCCAAGTTTGGTACAAGAAAAACAGAAAGCCTAACTTCTTTTCTATATGTCATAGGAATTTTTTCCCCATTTATTAGCCTAAGCCCTTAGAACAAATGTCTCGAGCCTCAGGGACTTCAGAGGACCTTAATCTACCAATCACAGAAGGAATCCAAGAAAAAGAAATGCAGACTAGTGGGTAGCTAGCACTTAGAGGCAGGATTCTTAGTTTCTGTTCTAGTCCATCTTTCGGTCCTGATTTGGTAACACATATGGAAACAATTTTATCAGTGAAACCTGCTCGATAATGGAGAAAAGTCATAACCTGATTTTATAAATTTCTTTGAGATATTGGGATGAAAAATGATCACCAAGGAAATCAACGGATTGGAATATATCTATTGAATTAGCCTTATAGGGCTGGTAATTGAGAACACGAAAGCCAAACAATTGGGATGTGCACAATCATAACCTTTCAACTTTATTTAGTTTTCTCACAGGGTTTTCTTTAGGCCTGAAAACCTCCATATTTGGTTATGTGTGTGTTTGTGTAAGAGAGAAAGAGACAGAGGCAGAGAGAGTGAGTGTCTTTTAGGACCCAAGCTGAAGATATCTGTATTCACTTTCCCATTCTGAGTAATGCCATCTCAGTGAATTCATCTGACAAAATCACGCAGGTGCTCGTCTTGTACAGGCAGAATTAAAGTCCTCAGCAAAGAATGAAAGAATGGAACTGAATTCCATACAAAAAAGTAAAATGCCTTAAAAGTGAGAAAGGGTTCGACAAGAGGTCAGAATGGACATGTGTGGTCAGATCGCTCTGGTTCCATTTTCTCAGGCAGCTTAGTAAAGGTAACTGATACTTTGAGGAGCTTAAGGGGGGTCCGAGTTAAGCCTGGAAATCTCTTGGAATCCTGTGTAGGGAAAGTAATGCCTCTGTTGAACACCAGGCAGGAAGTGCCTCAGATTCTTGTTGCTTTAAGCACCAAAGCTTGTATTTCCTCATGTCAGAGGGCTTTGACTTTCAGCCCTAATCATGGGGCTTTTCAATGCAGTGTTTCATGGAATCCTGGAACTGAGAGGTCATTCCGTCCAGTCCGTAACTAAAAAAGGAATCTGCTTTCTAATGTCTCAGACAAAGGACTGGCCAACTTCTGCTGGAACACCTGCATAAATGAGGACCTCATTGCCGGGTGAGATGGCACATTCCATGTTCGTGTAATAAATAGGAATTTTCCGTATATTTCATGATTTGGCTAACACAGATTTTCTCCTTCTCTATCTGGAGACAACATTCTCTGGGAAGCCTGTCTGATAAGAAATGTACTGTATGCGTCTACCTGCCATCTGGGGGAGGAGGTGGGGGGAGTAGGTGGGGGGAGGAGGGGAAAAGTTGGAACAAAAGCTTTTGCAATTGTCAATGCTGAAATTACCCATGCATATATCTGGTAAATAAAAAATTATAATAAAAAAAAGAAATATGCACCAAGAAAAATCAATATGGTAGTGATAGGGGAAGGGACTGCCAGGGACTTTGCCATAGTACCAGAAATGCGGGCAAAGGTTACCAGCTCCCCTCTACAGAACTGCTAAATATTTCTTTGAGACTTATCAAAACTTCAAGGTAATTTGCATTGCCCTGGCAACCGGGGTATAATAGGAATTGGCTCTAACCTATAAAAGAAGCTGTTCCTTCCTAGCATCAGAGGAGCTGAGGAGGATTTCAAATGGGGATTTCCCGAGGTGGAGCAAAAGGTCTTGACTCTCCCGAGAAGTCTTTCTATTTGCTGGTGGGGACAGGCTCTGGAGGTTGCTAATAAAAGAACTCAATGTATGTTGAGTAGCCCCTGAGCATATTGGCTAGGAAGGCTAGCAAAAGTGTGCTATCACTTTCTTTAAGTAGCAATAAATAGGTAATAAGTCCAGCAGGTGGCAGCAGTAGCTTGGTCACTTTTCAGTCCAGTGGACAGCAGCCAATGGCAGCTTTAATGTGTAAGAAGGTAAGGTGGAAGCTAGAAGGAAGCCCCAGGTGTAGGAGTTACTTAGAGCAGCTTCGTTGTCCCCCCATGGGAAAATCGGGCAATCTCACTTCTCTAAAAGAGCAATCGCTGCACATGTTTAACCTATATTGGATCAGTTGTTTGGGGGAGGAGGGAAGGAGAGAAGGGAGAGAAAAATTGGAATACGGGGTTTTGCAAAGGTGAATGTTGAAAACTATCTTTGCATGTATTTTTTAAATAAAAAGCTATTATAAAAAAAGGAAGGAAGGAGGGAAGGAGGGAAGGAGGGAAGGAGGGAAGGAGGGAAGGAGGGAAGGAGGGAAGGAGGGAAGGAAGGAAGGAAGGAAGGAAGGAAGGAAGGAAGGAAGGAAGGAAGGAAGGAAGGAAGGAAGGAAGGAAGGAAGGAAGGAAGGAAGGAAGAGCAATCAGAGCCCACCCTCTCTTCAGTCTTTTTAATTCAGGCTTGTTCCCTTCCCATCGTGGTCTTCCTTTTTACATAGAGGATAGCTTCCTTCTTCAAATGTAGTGCCCAAAGGTAATAATACTCCAGATGCCATCTGATTTTGGCTAACTATAGTTTGTGTGGAAAACCAGTAATCACAATTGTTGATGGGCTAACAATGTGGACCCCCGCCCCAGACCTGTTGGCCTAATAACTATGATGAAAGGAGAAATAAAATACAGCAAACTGCGCAAAGATGTGGTAAAGCAAATGGTTTCATTCATTGTTGAAACAATTATTTATGCTCTTGGATAAGAAATACCTACAATTTTGTCCAAATGAGCTTCTTAACTTATAAAGTATTTGGTCATCTCCCCTTGTGTCCTGCCCTCACACAAGGAATACTTTCTCTACGTGGCAAAAACCCCAGAAATCCTCTCCTTTCCCCCTTTGCTGTTTCCCTCTTTCTCTATCCATGCCCTCCCTGAGAAATACTTTATCTGTCCGAAATTGCTGCAAAATGCTATTCACTCAAGTAGACCTAAAAAATTATAAAAAAATAAATTTGTCTAGAAAGTTGAGCTGTTATCAGTGAACAGTCTTCTTTAACATTGTTGGCAGACTTCTTCAGAGTCTCATTCCTTTCAATTGAAAAAAAATTCTCCATAGTTCTATTCCTACATTTTAAAATAATAAAAGTATTTTGACCTCTACTTTATGCTAGTAATGTAAATTGAGTTTGTAGTTCACTAAAATTCCAGGTACTTTTCACAAACTGTTTTTTGCTCATGCCTTACCCATATTGTGCTTTTATATTTGATTTTTATTTAATCAAAGCAAAGGATTTTACATTTTTCCTTATTAAATTTCATCTTTTCTTAGGTTCAGGACATTGTTTAACTTGTTTTAGTATTTCAGATCTTATTCCTTTTATTCAGCCTGAGGCATCTAGGTAGCACAGTCAGGTGTCGGTCTGCATCAGGAAAATCTGAGTTCAGTTCCTGCCTCAGACACTTCTTGACTGTGTGACCTGACCCTGGGCAAGTAATTTAACAACTTTCATCCTAAGTTTTCTCATCTGCAAACTGGGGATAATAAATAATGTCTTCTTTAAAAAGTTATCATGAGGACCAAATATCATAGCGCCTATATCAATGCTAGTTATCATCCTAATCGTTAATATTTGATTATATAGTTATAATTATTATTGTTAGCATATTGTTTTTTCCTTATGCCATTTACCTGACTACAAATTTCCCTCTGACGATGCCATTCATGCCTTCATTTAAATTATTACTGATAAAAATGTTAGCTAGAATAAGACCTAGGAAGCTAGATTGCTCCACTGGAGCCCTCTAAGTGGACATTGCTTCCTAATCACATTGATTTAGGTTCTTCTAATTCTACTGTTGTCTAGCTCAGGGGTGTCTTGCTCCAACATTTTCAAGGTGCTGCTTAATCAGACTAAAATATACCTAGGAAATATTTAACAAAATAAATAAAAATATAATAGAATGTAGATAATGTTAATATGTGGTTTTCTAAGTCTGTCTGTAAGCCCACAGGGATCCCTATATATGATATGATTATTTCCATTCCTATTTGAGTTTGACATCACTGGATCTAGCCCATACCTCTCTATGTTATCACAAAGATACCTTGAGATACAATAAACAAATAGGAAGTATCATGGCTAGGGCATTCTTTAGGCTAAATAACCCTTCAGAAAGAAAAATGAATTCAAAACATAGTCTGGCTTGGACTACTTTCTTTTTCAAGTGCTATTCCCTTCCAATCCCTTAATACTTAATTCTGAAATTTTCCCAGGAATTTGCTATCACATTCATCAGCCTGCAGTTGACTTCAATTCAGAAACATTTTTGAAGCATCCTCTGGGTTCTAGAGCCTATTCATCCTTTCTTTGTTGTTTTGTTTTGCTGAGGCAAATGGGGTTAAGTGACTTGCCCAGGGTCACACAGCTAGAAAGTGTTAAGACTAGATTTGAACTCAGGTTGAAGTAGTTGAGACTAAATTTGAACTCAGGTCCTCCTGACTTCAGGGCCACTTAGCCATCATTTCCTTTTTGAAGACAAGGACATATGACTATTAATGTGTTTTGCTCCATGCAACATGAAGAAATAGCTGATTAATGGACCAGCTAATTTTCTATGCCAGGATAATGAATGATTCTAATCAGCTCATTGATCCACAGAATTCATATACCGGTAGAGTGAACTTGGGATCAGAAAGACCTTGCTTCAAATCCCTGCTCTGACCCTTACAGGCTTTGTGTCTCTGGGCAAATCTCTTTGTCTTTCTGATTCTCAAGATTCCTCATCTGTAAAATGAGGCAGTTGAAATGAGTTATCTAAGATCCCGTGGAGGTCCAAAGCAACGATCTTATAGTCCATTCTCCTCAGGAAATACATAAGTTAGAACGGAGACAAATAGTCATTTAGAGCACTTGTCTAGGGAAAAAAACAACACTATATTATTTGAATTCCAAGGAACTAGAAAGTTGGACTCAATAAGCATTTATTAAGCACCTTTTATGTACCAGCCATTGTAATACAAAGTGAAGGAAAAGACAGCTCTTGGCCCCAAGAAGCTTACAATCTAATGAAAAAAAAAGAAAAAAAAGATAATTGACATTTATGTAGAGCCTACTATGCCTAACACTGTGCTAAAAGCTTTACAAATATTATTACATTTGATTCTCACAATACCCCTAGAAGGAGTATATTATAATTACCCTCATTTTACAGATGATAGGCAAACGTGTTAAATGACTTGTCCAGAGTCACACAACTAATACATGTCTGAGGTCAGATACAAATTCATAGATAGGGAATACCAGTCTCCAGCTTTCTGAATCCTACCTATGCTTCAAATTCCTGTCCATATCTTCCCTTTTTCCCCCCCACAGTTTTCATTAAGGAACTTAGTCCCAAGTGAATTATTGCTTCAACTAACTTCTTATTGCATATTTTCATTTGATTCTAATCTTATGTTGCCTTGTAGTATCTATTTATCCATGTGGATTATCTTTCCTTTAAATTATTCCTTAAAATGTTTTTAATTAATAAGCATTTACTTTCTCTTTTTTATAAGAAAACAAAATTCTTATAACACATAGGACTAATCAAGCAAAACAAATTCTTAAAAATATGTGTAGTTCTGCATCGTAAATCCATCCCCTCTAAGATAGTACCTCATCATCACTATTCTGGAATCATGATTTTGCAATGCATTGATCCAAGTTCTTCAGTCTTTCGAAGTTATCTTTACATGATCAAATAATGAAAAACTATTTTTTAAAAACAAATTATCTGCAACATGTAAATGTCCATGAATGGCTTGACAGCTGACTTGTATATCTTTAATTGAATTAGAAAACATTAGGGCAGAGTAGATAGACAAAAGAAACCAAGGAGAATGCATTAAATTTTGGCTTTGGCACAGTGTGCTATACATCTTGTGATCTTGGGAACTTGTTTCATTCACCTCTTTAGGTCTCAGTTTTAACCTCTATAAAAAGAGAGGATTGTAGCAGATTGTTTTTAGGATCGGTTCTGTGCATTTTTCAACCTTGGAAAGGACCGAAGAGAGGAAGAGACAATGGGAAGAAGGTTTAGAAAATACGTTGTACATCATTAAAAATAACTAGCATTTAAAGCCTTTCAGTGTAAGACTCCAATCTAACTGACCTGTCCTCTTTTTCATATGATCTCCTTCGTGCATTCTATATTCCAGCCAAAAGACCAGACCAGTTGGTCTTCAAACTTAAAATGCATGTTCAGCCCTTCCTTGCCTGAAATACATTCCCATCTTATTTCTGCCTTTTAGACCTTTTTCCCCTTCAGGCCTGAATGAATGCATTAAAGAAGGGGTACAGAGATTCTCATATCTGCAACCAGATCTTTGATCTAAGTGTTTGCTCTCTCTCCTCAAACTTCCCTAGGGTGCTGACTCCTGTTATGCAGAACCTCTATTAGTCCCAATATTGTTTGTCTCTAATCTTTTTGCCAGATTATGATCTTTAGTGATTTGCCCAGAGAAGTAGCAGAGAGAGGATTTGAATTCAGGTCTCCTGACTCCAAGTCCATCAATCTCTAAAAAAAAGCGTCGGTTCAAGATACTCAATCCTCCTTGCTCTGTACTCAGCCATATGATTCTCTACCAGTTCATTACTCCAGAACCTAACTTCTCATTTGGGAAAGCAAACTCAGTTTTCACATTCATTGGTTCATCATCCCCATCCTGACTACTCCAGAAATAATCCTACTTTTGGCTTCAGTCTAGGAATATCCTCAAAAAGGGGGAAGAAATTGGATCGCTGTACACTTCATTGTTATATGAAGATATATTCTGATGGAAGTGGAAATCTTCAACATAAAGAAGATCCAACTCACTTCCAGCTGATCAATGATGGACAGAAACAACTACACCCAGAGAAGGAACACTGGGAAGTGAATATAAACTGTTAGCACTACTGTCTATCTACCCAGGTTACATATACCTTCGGAATCTAATACTTAATGTGCAACAAGAAAATGGTATTTACACACATATATTGTATCTAGGTTATATTGTAACACATGTAAAATGGATGGGATTGCCTGTCATCAAGGGGAGGGAGTAGAGGGAGGAAGGGGATAATTTGGAAAAATGAATACAAGGGATAATGTTATAAAAAAAATTACTCATGCATATATACTGTGAAAAAAATTATAAATAAATAAAATTTTTAAAAAAGGGGAAGAAATTAAAAACACTCAATATACAAATATAAATTGTATATGGTACAGATCCTTTATTACTATACACAAAAGAATCACAGCATACATAACAGAATGATTAGAAGAGAATTCAGTAACAAAGTATTGTTAGCCCAATGAATAGGGAGACCAGCATTCAAGCTTCACTAGGACATGAAACAGTTTGTGAGACTGATCATTAGCCATTTCAGATTAGACTTTTACTGAGCACAGTCTGATCTGACTTTAATCTCGCTACGGTTGTTTCTTTTTTATCTGATACCTTCTCTTCCTTTGACACGAATTCATTCTTTTTGCTACTTAGGAACTCTCTCTTGGCAGGAGGTGAACTGCTTGATGAAGGTGTTCTCTGTTATCATCAAGTCCTACCCAAGGGATACCCTTGCTGGTAGGAGATAGTGCTGTTGTGACCATCGTTCCCCAAGTATGAAAGAAAAGAACTCACAAAAGGGAAGCGAGCTTCACCTTAGCATCATTTTGCCCAAGAAGGATACCCACTTGTCCCTCTGGATAGTTTAACGCTATCCCTGCACTTTGAAGCCGGAGGGAAGAGGGTAAGCACAGGAACAGATTACACCTTTAGTATAACAGAAGAATTCTGGCTCAGCAGGCAATAAGGATACAAAGCTCTGATGAATGATGCCCTCCATATCACCTTCCAAATGACCACTAGGAGTGGAGATGGGGGGGAAGGAGGAAGAGAAGGACCCCCCATTATAACAGGATCATAGCTCTAGAGCTAGAAGGCACTTGGAAGTCATCTAGAGCAGAGCTTCTTAAACTTTTTCCACTCACGACCCCTTTCTGCCAGAGCAATTTTTATATGACCCCAGGTATAAAAGTAGATATGCAAATTAAACATTCACTGATAATAAATCATTATTTCACAATCTCCATGTTTAGTTACAAGACCTCATGTGGGTTTGCAAACTGGGATCTAGACCAATCTATCTAACCTGAGCCCGAGATATTAAGTGACCTGTCCAAAGTCACATAAGTAGTATCAGAGTCAAAATGTGAACCTATGTATTGTCTCCAAATCCAGTGCTCTAATCTCTATACAACATTGCCTCTATTTTACTCTTTTGAGCTTCAATTTTCTCATCTATAATATTACCATAATATTTGTAGTACCTCTCTCACATGATTCTTGTGAGCATTAAATGACATAATGCATATTCCAGAGCTGGGCTTCATCTCCCTGGGAAGGTTCAGAAGTATGTACCTCTGAAGAGTTGGAATGTTTGAGGCTTGAGTTCGAGCCCCCACTGGTGGTGTTTTCTCCCAACTGTTAGCTGCCAGTGAGCGACTGGCATCCTAGTTCTTTTTAACCACCTAAAATCAATTAGCTTTTATATAAGGATATTAGAAAGACAAACATTTTCTCCATTACTTTGAGGGAAAAGTCTCCCCGTATTAACATGGTCTCTAAGGAGAGTGGACTGAAACAGCAGGTTCTACATATCATTAGTCCCACCAAGTTCACATCCAAATACATCATTGTTGAATATGTCCCCTTCTCAGCTCTCTCTGAGTTGGGTCCAAAGTTTACTCATTACATCATTGATACTGGGCTGGCTGTAAAACCTGGCGTGGATTTGACTCTCAAACTTCTAGATTCCCAAGAATCCCAGACTTTGGATATCTCACTCTCCTGATCTTTTGAAACTCACAAGGTCATCATTTCCAACTTCTTTCACTCAGAAAGAAATAACGGAGGCCTAAGGTAAAGAACTATGGGGTCATGTCAGCCTCAGAGGAAAGGAGTCAAACCAAGAGAGGAAGACTCTAAAACCAATTCAGGTCTTTTGAAGATGCACCAATTCTGGCTTTGTAACTGCAAACTGCATTTACCTAATGTTTAAAAAACCAGAACCAATTATTAAATATCTATATATGTGGCAAATTCTCTCCAAGGCAATTTCTTTTTTTTTAATTTTATAATTATAATTTTTGACAGTATATATGCATGAGTAATTTTTTTATAACATTATCCCTTATATTCATTTTTCCAAATTATCCCCTCCCTCCCTCTACTCTCTCCCTTAGATGACAGGCAATCCCATACATTTTACATGTGTTACAGTATAACCTAGATACAATATTTCTTGTTGCACGTTAAGTATTGGATTCCGAAGGTATAAGTAACCTGGGTAGATAGACAGTAGTGCTAACAATTTACATTCACTTCCCAGTGTTCCTTCTCTGGGTGTAGTTGTTTCTGTCCATCATTGATCAACTGGAAGTGAGTTGGATCTTCTTTATGTTGAAGATTTCCACTTCCATCAGAATACATCCTCATACAGTATTGTTGTTGAAGTGTATAGAGATCTTCTGGTTCTGCTCATTTCACTCAGCATCAGTTGATGTAAGTCTCTCCAGGCCTCTCTGTATTCCTCCTGCTGGTCATTTCTTACAGAGCAATAATATTCCATAACCTTCATATACCATAATTTACCCAACCATTCTCCAATTGATGGACATCCATTCATCTTCCAGTTTCTCTCCAAGGCAATTTCAATCCACATTATCATGATTCTCCCATAAATAGGCTCCCCAGCCTCTTCCACATGGAATACTACAGCAGCAGTACTTTGCACATGTTCATAAGAACTGGGCACAGCAACAAGAAAATGGTATTTACACACATATATTGTATCTAGGTTATATTGTAACACATGTAAAATGTATGGGATTGCCTGTCATTGGGGGGAGGGAGTGGAGGGAGGGGGGATAATTTGGAAAAATGAATACAAGGGATAATATTATTTTAAAAATTACTCATGCATATATACCGTGAAAAATAATTATAAATAAAAAAAATAAAAAAAAGAACTGGGCACAGAAGGCAAAACATTCTGTAATTCTTAAAGTAGTCCATAAAAATTACTTAAAGTTATTACACTGTATTATGTTCATCAATATACATATTCTATCTCTATGTCTCCCTAAGACTAAGAATATAAATTTCTGCAGGACAGAAACTGTGACTCCTTTAACCTTTGCTGTCTGATGCACAGTAGGCACTTAATGAACATTGAATTGAGTTGAAAATAGTTGACATGTGTAGAGGGCCTCAGATAGTAGGGGACTTCTGAGTGAGGTATAAGACCCTTCAGCCCAGAAGGTCCCTGCTGGCAATGTCTGCTTCGGCTCCCCATCTCCCCTAAGGGCTCTCGGCCTTCCTGAGAAGTCAGGGGGTGTGACAACCTGTGTTGTAGTTGAAGCAGAGTGATGCCAGATGGCAAACTATATACAAAAGCAAGGTGTTTGTGTGGTCCTGCATGCAGCAGTATATAGTTAGTGCATGAGCAGTCTGCTATGGTTATATAAGGGTATTAGGGTATATATGGGTAAGAGAATTTGGAATAAATGGACTCCATGTTGGACCATCCATGTGAGTCCCGCCCCTTCACTCCTCTTCTAAAACAAAGGACTCCAGCTGGTTCACAGATCCTCCACGTCTGCATACAACAGACATGAAAGAAAAATACTGTGAGAGTCATTATTTAATTTTAGACAGTTTATAAGTCCTTCATCTACGTTCCAGTATCTTCAATTTAAGCTGTCAGGGTTATATGCTAAGTTTGGTTATATTATGCTCTAATACTGGGTTTAAGAAGAGGGGACCAATTATAACAGTGACAATGCTAAAGGATATAAACCCCTCCCCCCCAGGTTATACCAATGTGATTGGCCATTAGCCCAGAAACACAAGAATCTGGTGGCAGCAGGAAAAGGGATGAATTGTCAGTGCAGGTCACTGGGGTAAGGAGGAGGGGGATTGATGGAGGGCTTACAGTAGAACCTGGGGTTGTGCTGGGGTCGGAACTCCATTCATATCAATAGTAGCCTCTGTTACCCCTGGAACAGTGCAATAATCAAGTTCTGTATGTACTCACTAGCTAATTTTCCAAATGAAATCTCTCCGGCTCTCTTCCAGCTTCTTTCAGAATCTTCATCCCAATACACTTGGTGTGCTTTTTTTTTTTTTTTTTAATAAAGGAAATTAAACACACACACATACAGAAAGAGAGAGAGATAGAGAGCAAGCTGTGTTTAAATAATTAACAAATCAAGGATTAAGGACAGAGATTTCCTGGCTTTTCCTGGTTTGAAGCCAGCTGCTTAACAAAAATCAGAATGATGAATGAACCATTGGGGAGTGGTATTAGAAAGTGGGCTGATGCCAGTTTTCAGGGCGCTCAGTGCCAGGGCTATGTCAGTGTTTGACGGGAGGACCATAGCAAGACATTCAATCCTTCGCTGGGAAACCAAGGCCCAGCTTGCTTCAGCAACTGAGAATGATAAACTTGGAAGCTTGTACCTTTGGGGAGTGCCAGGACTGTGTTGCCCAAGACCCATGACCCCACACAACAGCCAAAGTGGACACTTGATCCTCAGTCTCCCTGTCTGAAACAAGGACTTTGTGTCATGTTAGCAGCAAATGATGCTAGGTACCATGTATCTCCTCCCTCAAAACCAAAAGTTCCTTATCACTTTTGAATCCACCCACATTTGGTAGACTTCCTTCCCATTTTTGTACTTTTATTCTTTCTTTTGTGTCCCAAAGCCAGTCCTACTTTATCTTCCTAGTGTCTGTAAGCATCTGCTCTTTCCCTCTCGTGATTCCCATAGGCAACCATATGGCTTGGATGATTAAACTCTAGACCCTCCTAGAAGAAGTAGGTGTTTTAAGGCTTTCCACTAGTTGGTCCTGTCCTAATTACTTTTTATTTCTCTTTGCTTTCTGCCTCAGACTTGCTTTTTTAGTTAACCAGGCTGATAGAGAATTTGCTCATTCCTACAAAACTTTCATCCTTATGAAGAAGAACTGTTTCTCCTCCCTGCTAAGTCACATTCTTTCAGGTTCAAATTCTAGCTTAGTTGCTCACTACTTGAGTGGCTTTGGAAAAGTAAGGACCTCTCTGGGGCCCATCTATATAATGGGGGTAGTAGATTAAGTAGTCTCTAGGCTTCCTTCTAGCCCTAACATTCTATTGATATTTTGTTTCTCTACAACTCTACTTGCATCTCACTTTCTTCATGAAGCTTTTCGTGTTCTTTAGTCTAGTCTATGCTTAAATTAGTCGAGGTAGCTGATAGTTGGTCCTAGTATTAAAACTCTCTAAAGAGAAAGATTTCATAGACATTCTCAGTGAATTGTGCACAAACAAAAGCTGCCTGCTTTAAATCATTCCAGTCACTCCAACATCGCAGCACTTACCATGCATCTTATAGCTAAATCACAGATACATGCTCCTACATACCTATACACATACACCCACATGTGTGTGTGTGTTTATAAAACTCCACTTGGGGATGCCCGGTAAGATAGCCCTGTGCTGCATGCTTGCTGTCTGTGAGGGGAGAGATATAATTCCTGATTGACTAAGAGAATGTTGAGTATGATGCTGTGGTAACTTCCTTAATTTGGTTAGAAAGACACTTGGAGAGAGAACTTCCATAGAAGCTAAAAAAGAAAGAAAGCTGAAAAATAAACTTTTGCATGGTGACCTGGACCTCTTAGAGCTCCTTATATATATAGGAAGCTGGCCACATTATATCCTTTGATCCCCAGGAATTAGAGTCCTAAAGACTATTAAGAGTGGACATTCCCCGGGTAAGATTGTTCTCTTTCCAACCAGTTCAGGTAGGTCCTCTGCAATAGATATTTAGCATTTTTTCAGCTAACTAGAAGTCACAGCAACAAAATCACAATAACAACAACTATAGGATTGTTTTTCAGGGCACTGCTCAAGGGATGTTACACACAGAGTATGTAACCAACTATATAATGATAGAAGAAAATTTTTAACTAGGAGTTCCCTAAATCAATGAAATTATAGGTCCATTAAAAAAAAAAGTCCTATAAATAGGTCCCACATAAAGTTGAAATCAATAGTTCTATGTTCTATATAATATTCTAAATCCTCAAGGAAAGACAACATAAAATACCTAAAACTGTATAGATTTTCAATTGAGGATTCTGTTTTTCAAATGAAAATTCACATTGAAAGGTTCCTCAGAGGCTCTTTTCAATAATTTTGGGCTTTGTTCTTTAGGCAGAATGCCTCTTGCTTAATACCCATTGGATTTTCACTGTGGGTCAGCAGAGATAAAGTGTGCTGGAAAAAACAGAGATAAAACACAGCTTTTGCCTATGGATAAGAATGAATTCATGAAAGGTAAATCTGCTTCAAAGCTATCCTATACTGGTTATTTCACATATGCATGCATGCGTACAAACACAAATGGGGACAGGAGCCTGGGTGGGGAGCACTTGTGGACCACCAGTCCTGCTTTCAGACTAGTTCTTACAGTTAAAATCCAGGAAAGCTAATCCTATGAAGGAGCCAGCCATCCTCATCAGCTGCAAACCAACTGCCAGAGTCATATTGTACAAAAAGAGAAAGACTAAAAAAAAAGAACCAAGAAAGCTTTTTTTTTTTTTTTTTTTTTTTTTTAAGTATACTTTAATCTGTATTTCATCAGTTCTTTCTTTGGGAATGGATAGCATTTTTCATGATAAATTCTTAAAAGTTGTTTTGGATCATTGTATTGAATAGCTAAGTGATTCACAATTGATCATCTCAGGACTCTGAGCCCAAGAATCTTGAGAATAGCAGTGCTGCCCCAAATTCCCAGCTCTGTTTCCAGCCCAGCCCTCACAGCTATCACTAAGAACGGGGATCATTATGGAGCAGGAACCCCCCTTCCTCATCATCTCCAGCAACAACTGCAAGCCAACAGGAAGTCCTGGAACTGGCAACACCACATAAATCATTGATCTTGGTTTTGGCCATAGTTCAGGAAGGCAGCAAGCCACCCTAGATGAAGCAGCAGGGCAACCTAAGGGAGAGACAAGAAGCACTATGTTCTAGGCAAGTCATGCGCTTACCATCTTGAGCATCATCACCCCTAGACCTTGATAGAGGCATCTCAGGAAGTAAGAGACCAACAGTTTGGGGAATAAGGATGCTTCCAGCCCAGTGCCATCTTCCTGAAAAATAGCCCCTACAGCCATAAAGCCTAGCAACTGCTCTTGCAGGTGTTATAGCCCCTGCTGCTTAAGACCCAGGAAAATGAAAGTTCTTGCCACTAAAAGCTTTGGCACTGCTCAATGGTTCAACATCAGAAACTGGTAGGATTTTATCAGTGGAAATGACATCAAAGATGAGGCACTTCTATCTACTTTGCCACTGTGTCCTAAGGGCTATGGGACTTACTTTCCGTGTATGTTGTTTCCCCATGAAGACAGCAGGAATTGTCTTTCTTTTTTATTTGTATCTCCAGAACTTAGCACAATATATTGCAAACAGAAACACTTAATAAGGCTTTATTCAATTATACAATTCACATATGCATACACTTATATATTATGCAGTAGATAGAATCCAGAGCTTGGAGTGTGTGTGTGTGTGTGTGTATACATGTTTATGTGTATGTACATAAATATATACACATACATATATTGTAAGGGCCCTTTAAATGGGCGGACACGGTGCATCAGGAGATTGAGGCCCAGAAGTAACCTCTGTGGATATTAGGACTGCCCTGTGGGTGGGATCTTGGCCACATTGAGATAGCTTTGTAATGGGTGACTCTCTTGCTGATTGGCTGTGTGTGTGACCTCACAGGCCCTATGTAAGCCCACTGCAGGCAGCAGTCGCTCTCTTAACCTGGCACTCTTTAACCTGGCTCCCTAACCTGGGCGGCCAAGCCGAGATGGGTAGCCAAAAGAGGTAAGGATTTTGATAGTGAACATGTGGGTCTTCTGACCAGGTGTTCACTCGGGAACCAACAAGTCAGGGCATCAGTCAGGGCATTATATGAGTAGGTATAATAAAGGCTTTTAAGATTACATGTGGCTGTTCTTGAGTGCGCTACCGGTTATTAAACTATAGATTCAAGAAATCGTGGCCAGAGACCTGGGCCTCAGAGGAGGCGAGCCGGGTAGAGTTGACACTGCAAAGGTCAGTGGTCAAAGGTACTCTGGTGGGGCTAGGGCAGACTAGTAATTGTAACTGCCAGGAGAGCACATTACAATATATATTCATATGCATTATATAGATGATAGATATGTTTCACTGAGAGATAGCATAACACAGCAGACACTGTAAAGCAATCCTTAGAGAGGAAGACCTGAGTTCAAATCCCACCTTGAACATATATTGGCCATGTGATCTTAGTGACTTTCCTCTGTGATTATCTTCAATTTGTATGATGTATATTCCATATGGGCATTATTTGCATGTTGTCTCCATTAGAAAGTAAGTGCCTTTCCTTGAGGGCAGGGATCCTGGTTTTGCTTTTCTCTCTATCAGTGCCTGGCACAAAATAAGTACTTAATAAATATTTATTGACTGATTAACAATCTCTCAGTGACCTAAGGAACACTTATAGGATGCTTTAACATTTGAAGAACAATTTACAAATTATCTCATTTGATCCTCCCAACCTGGGAGATAAATACTATTATAATCCTTATTTTATAGTAGGAGAAACTGAGGCATATAGACATTAAAGATTTGCCTAGGGTTACAAGGCTAGAATCTGAGAGAGTAAAATCTCAGATTTTTAGGATTCTATCCACTGTGTCAACTAGCTGCCTCAAAGACTCTTAAGTTGCAGAATAATGGCACATTTGTATAAGTAGAGGGAGTTTTCTCATTTGGAAAGTCCTGGTACTTTTGTGATGAAACTTCATCATAAAAATACATTTTCCATACTCATTTAAAATATATTAATCTTTATTTGATTAAAACATTGCTATTTACAAATTTTGAAAAGTCTAGGAGATGATTCCTATTCTAATATAGTATTGAAATAACTTCTGATTTGTGAAGGCCATCAGCAAAGCACCATCTGATAGATTTTGCCAAGCTGGTGCTCAGCCCCACCACTTTATCATCCAATATCCTAACTAGCTAAAACCAATTTAAATCCTTGATATCCACCTAGTGACAAATTTTTCTGTCTGCAGAAATGCATGGACATGTTTCCCAGGATGAGGGAGTGTGACAAACAGTAATTCCTCTGCCACAGGAGTTTCCACAATGACCAAATCACATGTCTTCTAAAGAAGAATAAATGTGCAGATTTTAATAAGTTTTGGCATGCTGGTAGATGTACAAAATCTAACTTTGTGGCCAGCTCTTCTGTGGTATGGATGAGTTCTAAAGCATCTTAGCTTTCTCTGTGCCACAAAACTTGGATACAATCTGATCTATGGATCCCTTCTCAGAATTGTATTTTAAATGCATAACATATGTGAAAAGCTTATTGTGCTGATCAATTGCAATGGTCTTGGCTCTTCTCAGCAATGATTCAAGACAATTCCAACAGACTTGGGATGGAAAATGCCATCTGCATCCAGAGAGAAAACTATGCAGACCAAATGTGGATCGAAGCATAGTATTTTCACCTTTGCTTGTTTGTTTGTTTGCTTGCTTGCTCACTTTTTCCTTCTCATGGTTTTTTCCCTTTTGGTCTGATATTTCTTGTACTATATGACAAATTTGGAAATATATTTAAAAGGATTGCACATATTTAACCTGAACCTTGCTGTCTTGGGGAAGGGAAGGAAGAACATTTCGAATATAGAGTCTTAAAAATGAATATTGAAAAATATCTTTACATGTATTTGGAAAAATAAAATACTATTGAACAAAAAATGAATAACAATAAAAACAATTATATTGAATTAGAATTGTAAAAATATTCACAAACAAATTCACAAACCCCTGTTAAAATCAGCTTAGATGCAAACATCTCAGAGATACCTTAGTAGTTCTTCAGACATCCTCATGCTTTTTCCCCCTCAGAGCCAAAAACAGGCCTGAAAAGGTAGGATTCTTCAGGGTTTTACTAAATTACTCATTAGCTAAAACATAACCACTCTTTCCCCACCACACAAACGTGTATCATCTAGGGATCATTTTCACCAAGGTCTGTGGGAAGTAAGCTAACAAGATTTCTTTCTTTACTTATTATTTTGGAAGCTCAAGTAGACCTTTTGTCAGCTCTCTCTGTTGCTTCACATCCACTTGATAGGCAGGCAAGATAGAAAAGTTATTAGAATTTAGTGAACCATCAAGAATTAGTTCATGGAAAGTCAGCATAGGGGTATGCAATGTAATATGCCTGGGCATAAGAGATTACCACTGGGTGCTTCTATGAAACCAGTGAAAACTGATAGCTTCCTGGTGCTTTTCTGACTTGTTCTCACTGTTACATAATCCATGTAATTTCTCATGGGAGCTGAGGTTAGATAATGGAGAAAGGGAGTTTGTTACTTTTCAGGCGGAGGACAAGCATGAAATAGTTTGTGATCAGAGATGGCTCTAATAGTAGCTAAAGTAGGTGAATACTCAATTGACTCAATGTGATTTGAGGGGCATTACAAGTTCAGCTTGTCTTAGAGTACCCTGAGACTGGCCTCCTATGGTGCCATTTTTCCTTTCTACTTAATTAGAATTTCCCATAAATTCCCACTGTTAGACCACAGAATTTTAGAGCTGCAGGAGAACTTAGAGATCATTAACCACCATCTTCCTCCTTTTGCTATCCTCCATTTTACAAGTAAGAAATGGTCTAGAAATGAAATCACTTGCCTGAGGTTACCCAGGTAGAGTTCTTTCTTTGAGCTAAACAACCAAGATCACTCACTTAACTGCACATATGGAAATTAGGAGGATTTCTTAGGAATTAATTAGGAAGAGAGGATTTCTAATAAGTAGCCTACAACGATGTTTTGGAGATTATCTGCTACGAATAAAACTACATATGTGAGTATGTGTAATATGCAGCACTTTGCAAAACTTTAGCTTTAGGATTAGCCCTATATAAATATTAGTTATTTTTATATGTTATTCCTTTTATAGCCTCTTCAATTTACAGATGAGAAAACTGAGGTCTAGAGGTATTAAATGACTTTGCCTAGGTCACACTGATGGGGACAAAACTAAGGCTTCTGACTCCAAATCTAACACCCTTCCCACCACAAATGGTGACTCATTATAGAACAAGGAAGGTACCTGTGAATTAACCCTCACAGGGCTGCTGTGAGCATCAAATGAGAAATTTGTAAAGTGCTTAGCATAATGTCTGGTACACAGTAGGTACATCAAGTCTGTATCAAAACTACTGAAGAACAATCAATGAGTGTTGATTCTTGATGACAAACCCTCTGGAAACAAAAGATTGCACACACACATGGACTGCACTCCCTACTCTCTTACCCACAGCCTACTCAATATGGGTGAAACAATCCTGAATTTCTTAAAAACACACACACACAACAAAAAAACCCACTAAAGAGCAGGTAGATCTGCCTTTGCATAGAAGAAGCCATCACAGAGTAGCAGCATGCAGCAAGTGATAGAAGAGAGCAATAACACTAGAAATAGTCAGAAAGAACATTAGAAAACTCAGCAGAGAAAAGAGAGCAGCGTTAGGAAGGAAACAAAATAGTGGGAAAACCCAGTTCAGCAAAGAAAGCGGCTCATCTGCTGATATCACCAGAGATTAGTAACTTTATAGCATTAAGGGCACAAATTGTGTTCCTTGAACTCCTCCATGTGTTTTTTGGTTACTATGTTCTCTGTATATATCCTTTTCCCTACTGATTGCGTCCCTTACTGATTCCCCTACCTTAAAGAGATGCACGATGTACTCGTGTCTAGGAAGAAATCTTTCTTGGGATTTTTTACTATGAGATAAAATTTAGTGCCTTTTGCTTTACTATGACCTTTGATATAACTTTGGTTGAACTAGCAAAAATAAATACATTGAGTTTCAAATATATATATATATAAGCTCATGAGTTATAAGTTATTAAATGAATGCTAACTCACTAATATGGGATAACTTTCTGGTGACTATGCATAAGGGCAACATATAGATCTTTTATAATTGTAACATTTTAGGATGCTAAATCCTACCACAATCCATCCATATCTTATGTCCACCTTAACTCCTATTACCCTATATATAAACTCTTCATACCAAATGCTATCCATATCCAGGGGAAAATACTGATGAAGTCTGAATGCAGATTGAAGCATATTATTTTCACTTTAAAATTTTTTGTAGGTATGTTCCTTTTGTTCTGTTTCTTCTTTCACAAAATTACTAATATGGAATTATGTTGTATATGATTGCACACATATAACATATCAAATTGCTTACCATCTTAAAGAGGAAGAAAGGGAAGGAAGGAGGTAGCTAATTTGGAACTCAAAATTTCATTGAAAATTGAATGTTAAAAATTGTCTTTACATGTAATTGGAAAAAATAAAATAATATTTAAAAGAAAAAATAAACCTTTCGTACTCCCCATATAGTTTGTCTCCCAAAGTATACTTATATTCACCTTTTTACTTTTGCTCATATTAAACTTCTATCACTCTTCTCCACTAATTCAAATTTTCTCCATCATTAAGATATAGTCAGAATCTCATTTTCTTCATAAAATCTACTGACATGTTCCCTAATCATCTCTAATAAATAACTGGAAAACTTGCATCCACTTTTTGACAATACTACCCAGTAAATTATGGTATTTGAAGGTTATGGAATATTATTGCTCTGTAAGAAATGACCAACAGGAAGAATACAGAGAGGCTTGGAAAGACTTACATCAACTGATGCTGAGTGAAATGAGCAGAACCAGAAGATCACTATACACTTCAACAACAATACTGTATGAGGATGTATTCTGATGGAAGTGGAAATCTTCAACATAGAGAAGATCCAATTCACTTCCAGTTGATCAATGATGAACAGAAACAACTACACCCAGAGAAGGAACACTGGGAAGTGAATGTAAATTGTTAGCACTAATATCTGTCTGCCCAGGTTACATGTACCTTCGGAATCTAATACTTAACGTGCAACAAGAAAATTGGATTTACACACATATATTGTATCTAGGTTATATTGTAACACATGTAAAATGTATGGGATTGCCTGTCATCGGGGAGAGGGAGGGGAAAATTTGGAACAATGAGTACAAGTACAATGTTATAAAAAAAATTACTCATGCATATATACTGTCAAAAAATTTTTATAATTATAAAATTAAAAAAAAAAGACAATACTACCCAGGAAGTGAGGAGCAGAGTTAGGAGGAGACCCAAGGAGAAATTCCTAATTCCCCAATGATTTCAAGTTAGCTCCTTCAATCAATCAACTAATATTTATTAAGCTTTCACTATATTCCAGACAATGTGATAAATATTGAGGACACAAAAAAAGGTAAAAACTCCAAGGAGTTAATGGGGGATCCTACTTTGGTTGGAAATATTTTAATAAAATGATTCACCATCTTTATAATAAATCTGTAGGATGCCCCTTTGGAGCATCTAACTTCAAGGTGGGAATAATAAGATTAATGTGAACAGCAAGTGCACCTCATTACATCTAAAAAGGCTACTGAGATTTTTGGTGCCCAGACCTCCTGCCCTTGCAGCATTAGTATTTAATTTAATTTTTATCTTTTGTCTTCTTTATAGAAGTAGTTCTTCTTTAAGAGTAGTTGGTTCTCTATAATTCCGCACATTTTTAAAACAACAGGACAGTTACATTGTGGTAAAAGGTCACAATTATTCCCATTCCACAGTAAGACAGTCATTACCATTTGACAGTTGCTTGGCAGCTTTTGTGAAGTAGAATGGCTTCTGTGGAAATGTCTATGTAAGTTGGCATCATGCATCAGGACTTAAGGGAGGCTGTCCTGATGACCTTTGCCTACCATGACCCTTCCTGTATAAAGTCACGGCATTTATTATCAGTATCCTGAATTTAGCACCAAATTATATAAGGCAGTCTCCCACGTGCTGGGATTGGGATTTGCAGAACCATGCCAATCACACCCATGTTATTATCTAGGGCACTTAGAACAAGCACAAATAAACATATGCTACCCAGACAAGTTTCTTTTGAGTACAAAATAAAATCCAATAACTTGCTCTCAAAAGTCTATATTTCCTGTAAGGAAGCTCAGAGAATTATAGTCCTGGAAAGGATCCCAGGAGTCACCCAAACCAACTTGTGCCCGAACCACTAATCTTCTAGAATATCCCTGACAAGTGTTCATTGAGCCTCAACCCTCAAAGACTTCTAGAGGGACTGACTCCGAAGGCATCTGATTCCACTTTTAGATAGTCATTAGGAAATTTTTAGTTATATTGAACAGAAACATGCTTCTCTGTAACTTCCACATTTCATTGTTCCTAAATCTCCCCTTTGAGACCAAGAAGAAAAAATCCAAACCATGTCACTTATTACATTTTGGAAAACAAATATTAATGTTCCCTGGATTCTCTAAGACAAACTCCTGTAGTCACTGTTCCCTCCAGAATCCTATTTGTTTTTAGCTTCACACTATCCTTCTAACTTGGTAAAGTCTCTTTGAATCCTCAATATTATATCCAGCGTCTATCCCTTTCACTTTCATGTGATCTATCTATCAATCCATCTATCTATATGTGTATAAATATATATATGTGTGTGTGTGTATATATATTTAATAAGTGTGTCTTCCATGCAAATTACAGGTAAAAATGTTGAATAGGTACAAGGTCAAGGATAGATCCCTGTGGCACTCCATGAGACACACTACACCACCTTCAGATTGTCAAAGATAACTTTTAAAATGTCCAAAATGAATATTCCCAGAATTTCAGGATCCTGATGAGGTACCCCTTTGGTTGCCTTGCTTTTTTCTTTATCTCCTTCCTGGTTATTTTCATCCACCCCAGGATTACCACCACCATTCTTACCTCTAAGTAGATAAACACCACATCTACATTTCTGCTCCTGAACTCCGCACTAACAATTACAATAGTCTGTTTGATATTGATATCTCCATTGGATATATCTTTGATAATTCAAATTCAGTGTCTAGAACTGAACTCACTTTTTTAGAGTCAAATTCTGCTCTTCTTCCCCTCAGTCTTCACACACACACACACACACACACACACACACACACACACACACACACCTTCCAGGCAATTTCCTTCAACTATAGCTTGGTCTTCAGGTCTTTTACCCACATGGTCACCCTTCTCTGGATGAACTCCAGCTTAATAATGTCATTTTAATGGCATCTAGAATTGGACACAATATTCCGTAAGTGATCTGACCAGAGCCGAGAATGGTGGGAAAATCACCTGCCTAATTCTGAATACTATACCTAATGCAGCCAAAACTGGGCTGGGGGGGGGGGAAGTAAAGAGAGGGTGAGGGGTGGGGAAAGAAATAAGAACTAATATTGCATTCTTAATAACCTTGTTGAACTTTTGTTTCTCCTTCAATCCATCTTAATTCACTGTCAAATTGATCTTCCTGGTACAATAGTATGATTGCATTGTTCCCCAGATTTAAGAGTTTCCCATATTTATATTTCCTTCCAATGGATCATTTGCTATCCCACACTTTTCTGTCTCTAAGCCTTTCTCATTCTTTCCTCAGCTTAGAACACACTACCAGCTCTCACCAGTTTAAATATTAACTCCTCTTAAAAAACTCCCTTAGTCTACCTGGAAGCATTTTCTTTTTCCTCTGATCTAGAGCATTAAAAAAAAAAAAAAAAATATATATATATATATATATATATATATATATATATATATATATATATATATATATATATATATATATATATATATATTCTATGTGCTTATATTACAATTTAGATTTTGTTTATCTGAGTGTCTTATCTCCTCTTCCTCTTCCCTCCCATCTATGACTTGCACAATTTTTGCAAATAGATTTAACAAATATTTTGAATAAATTATTCTTCAGCATTTCAGCATTCATTTATGGATCATTTAGGATATTTTCTTGCTCAGAATATTTCCGATGACATCTGTTCTCTTAACATACAGATTATTCAAAACTGGGATATCTGATTACCTTAATTATAGTGGAAGAAGGTTATAGAATTCCCTTTCTCAGAACTTATTTTTTCAAAAGGATCAGAAATACATGGTTTCATAGGGATTTCTTTTCTTTTTTTTTTTTTTTTTTTTTTTTTTGTCCCATTCACACACTCCCTCAACATTCAATGTCTGCTCTAGGCAGTCAAATCTATTTTTCCCCACATTTTCCATGATCATTTCTGCCTTGCCCACATTCCTTCCTGTATGTTCATGATGCTTCTCCTTCCTTCCGCCTTATATTTTATTAACCTGTTACAGTGTAAAGAACAGATGCTATGATGTCTAGTTTTAGCTTTACTTCTAACTAGTTATGAAAACTTAGATAAGTAGACATACTCCCCCAGGGCATTATGGTAGGAACAGCATGGCAGCCTGTAATAGTTTTCCTTTAAAGAGGCTTTAGGATGCCATTTGTTGAAAGAACTAGGATTTGAAGCAACCCATTGCTTCCTTATGATTCAGCTTATGATTCACAGTTGATATCAGGAAATCTTTCTGACTCAGGAGTGCTGCAGTTGAAAGGTGGAAGAGAGCAGTGTCTATTCTTATTAGTAATCAAATTATTTTAAAATATCTAATTGCAAGTCAGTTTATTTTTATTACATTTTATGTCCCATTAGCATTTCATTGAGTTTCATTCCAGAGCCTGAAAAACTGCCCCAGCCAGAACATAGTCCCTCAGTTTCCTTATCTATAAATTGAAGGGATTGCATTAGATAATCACTAAAGATCCCCTTAGGCTCTAAATCTTAAAATCCTTCAAGCTCTAAAACCCAAGAATTCTATAATCCATCCTTCAAGGTAAAGTGCAAGGCCTTCCTCTCAAGTGAAAGTTTCTAGTACTCTAAACCATATTGATCCTTTTCTTCTTTGCACTCCCATTGTTATATCCTTCAGGTCAGTACCATGCATTTAATTGCTTTCTAATTATTCTTCTGAGTCTGTATGTATTGTTAAATGCTGTGTCCCAGAAGTCTTAGTGCAATTTTAAGCTCAATAGCATCTAGAGTACCAAAGGAGAACAAAAACAAATATCAAATCTATTTATTTGTTTGAATCATTCCAATGAGTATGATGGGAGAAGAAATGAGATTTCTGATTTAGAATTAAATTCTTTAAAATAAAATCTCCATTGCAGCACCTTTTTTTTTAAGAACAATAGCAAAGAGCTGGGGGGAAAATGGATGCTCATTGGAGAATGACTAAACTGGGTAAGAGGGGAACCTCATGAAATATCATTGTGCAGTCAGAAATGATGAATATGAAGAATTCAGAGAAATGTGGGGAAACATATGAGATAAGCAGAACAAGAACAATATGCACTACTTCCATAAATGGAAATGGAAAAAAAAAAACTAAAAGAAATTTGAATTCTGAATAATTGTATTAATTGAAATAAAATGTAATCCTAGTCCCAGAGAACACATAATGGAAAATACCTGCCTTCTCTCAGCTGAGAGATGGGGAGCGTGGGAAGCAAATGTTAGATGTAACAGAAATGATCATTGCATCTTTTTTGCTTAATTATTTTTCTTTGTTCTAAGAGACTGAATAGAATGGTGGAAACAGTATTGGATTCAAAGTCAGAGGAGCTGGATTCAATATTGTCTCTGATGCTAAATGACTAAAGTCAAGTAATAACCTTTCTGGGCCTCAATGCCCTCGCCTAAAAAATGGGAGGGTTGTTTACAAGGCCTTTAAATTTACTTCTACCTCTATACCTATCTTCCTAATAAGGATTCTTGGGGAGAGATAGTGTTCAAGTATAGGAATGCTATATCCAAGAATGATGATAGCATTAAAACAAAAAGCACTGATAATAAAACTTATTTTTTATACACAGTAGTATTAGAAGCTTATGGTTGTGGTGACAATCAGAAGAATGATTTAATAATCAACTTATAAAAAATTGTAAATGGAACTTGTAGTTCTGTTTACATGCAATCTCATCTCCTTCAGTGCCATCCAGTGGAATTATGGTGAAATATCACTTCAGAACCCAGAAAGACTTATCTGTAGGAAGGCACAGTACAGCCTGTTTAACAGCCCTTTGTCTTCGGAGTGTACTATTTCTGCCAAAGCAAACTGGGGGATATTATAGCTACTGAGGGAACCTGCCACGGAAAACAAAGCACTAGCTTTTTTTTTTTTTTCCAGCAATATTGGAAGCCAGACCCAACTTCCTTCCACAGGGGATTAAGACTTTATTGATTCTGTTGGGATATGTCATCTAATTCCAGCATTGACCCAATGCCATTCATATACCGACTATGATGGAGGGAAAATATTTAAGCTCTTCCAGTGATTTTATCAAAGGTTTTCTGTTCTTCTGAACTCACAGTTACAAAGGACTCTCTTGTGGATATTTTTTTTTTTAAAGTTTTAAATTAACAATATTGAGCCTGATTTTCCTTTCCCTTCAGGGTAGAGGCAGGTATAATGATGTCAGGGGTATCTTATGGTGAAGGGAAGGGGAGGGAAGGAAAAAATATCTTTTCCTTTCATTGTCAATCTCATTAAGGACACAATGAACAATGTATAGAGGCCTGCAATATAGAGTCCTCCAAAGGAGATAATTCTCTTATTCTGGAGAACTCCCTGGTGCCCTCTGAACTCCAAGGTCATTGGGATAGAGGATTTCTTCCTTCTTCCCCCTTGCAGGTTGACCAAACCCCAAATCAGCAATACCTTTGGACCCCTGGCTAATGTACTGACAAGTCTCCTTCAGTGAAACAAAGCTGAGGTTTAAAACCTTTTTTTACATGCAACACACAGCTGCTGCTAGCACAAGCAAGACCTTTTCTTAACTTCATCTTTCTTGCCCTTTCTGAAACTTTGACATTGTTGATTGCTCTTGTCTCTTTGAGATTCTCTTCTACATAAGTTGTCAGTGACACTGTCCCCTCTTTGTTTCAGTCTCTTTTGCTGGATCTTCATCCGGGCTCTACCTATTAATTAAAGGTATCCTCCAAAGTTCTGTCCTGGGTCCTCTTATCTTCTCCCTCTGCCCTATTTCACATAATGATCTTATCAGCTCTCATGGATTCAATTATTTATAAATAATAATTCATAATTTTTAAATTTAACATATTTATAAATAGTCATTAAAAATTATTTCTTTTGCAGGTGGTTCTCTAATCTATTTGTTTAGCCCTAATCTCCTGACCTCCAGTCTCACATCTCCAACTGCCTATTTGGTCTCAGACTGGATGTCTTATAAATATCCTAAACTTGACACAACCAAGGTGGAATTCATTATCTTTCCCCAAAAAACTCTATTCCCTTCCTTCCTTTTCTATTAACTGTGGAAGGGTCTACTATCTTTCCAGTCACCTCCACTCATAAATTCTCTTTCTCACCCCTCCTCTCTTGTTGCTCCTAGTTGCTTGCCAGTGATCTCTTTTTCATAGTCAAATCTAATGTCCTGTTCTCAGTCCTTATGTTGTTGTTTGTTGTTTTTTTTTGCTGAGACAATTGGGGTTAAGTGTCTTGCCCAGGGTCACACAGCTAAGAAGTGTCTGAGACCAGATTTGAATTCAGGTCCTCCTGACTTCTCTCTCCACTGTACCACCCAGCTGCCCCGTCCTCATTTTTCTTGCCCTCTCAATAGCTTTTAACCCTGTTGATCACCAACACTTCTCCTTTTGTTCTCCTTCTACCTAACTCTGTCCTTTTGGTCACCTTTACTGGATCTTTTCCCAAGCCATGCCCATTAATGTGAGTGTCTCCCAAGAGTCTGCTCAGGGAATTCTTATTTTTCTGGCCAAGCTTCTCCTTTGGAGATCTTATCAGTTCCCACAGGTTCAATGATCTCAATGCCAATGATGATCAAATCTAAATACCCAATCCTATCTCTCCTGGATTTCAGTCATTCTCTCTCTCATCACTAACCGCTTTTTATATATTTGGAACTAGATGTCTAGGAGGCATCCCAAACATATTCACAAGAGAATTCCATAGCTCCTTCCAATCTCTCCCCACTTTCCAAATTTCTTATTACTTTTGTGGATGTCAGCATCCTTACAGTCACTGAGGCTTATAACTTTACTTACATTCATTTCACAACAGACATCCCCTTCTCTCCTCTCACATAGACATCTTGCTGGTGTATTCAAATCATTAATTATCCCTTGCCTGGACTTTTATAATAGCCATCAGGTTGGTCTCTCTTTGTCAAGTGTCCCCTGTTTCACTTTATCCTCTACTCAGCTGTGTGATCAATTTTTCCCAAAGTAAAGGTCTGATCATATCACTGGCTTCTCAGTGAACTATGGCAACCTCAGTTATCTCTAAAGTCAAATAGAAAATCCTCCATTTCCTTCTAAATACCATCACAACCTTGATCCTTTCCCCATTTCCAATTTTATTATACTTTGTTCTCCTTTATAAAATCTGGAGACACTTGTCTTGACTAGACAGTCCATCTCACCCACTCCATGACTTTTCACCGGTTTGTCCCTCATTCCTGCACTCTTCCTTTTTACCTTTGCCTCCTGGTTTCCCTGGATTCTTTCAGGACTCAATTGAAATCCCACCTTCTGCAGGAGGCCTTTCCCATTCCATCCTTCTACCCCTCACTGCCACTCCCTTTCCTCTGAAATTATCTTCCATTTATAGGACACTTGTAAGTACACAGGTGTTTGCATATGGTTTTCCTCATTAGAGTGTGAGCTCTTTGAGAACAAGAAACAATGTTTTTCCTTTCTCTGTATCCCCAGGCTCGTCACAGTGTCTCTTACATAGTAAAGATCTAATATTCATTGATTGTCAAAGTGTTTGCAATCCAGGAATGCATCTAGAATCCTTACTATATCACAGCAGAAAAACTAAAGAGTCTTGACAGAGCAATTTGGCCTATAAAGTTTTCTGCTTTTTCTGAATGAGCCAATCCTGACAACAAATAAAGTAGCCAGAGATTCTGTCTTTTTACCAATTTTGTACATTCCATGTGAAAAAATAATTGCTAAACTCAACAAAAAATGACACGTTGGGGGAGGTCATATGTCTCGTGAAGCCAAAAGGTCGACAACAAAGTGAACAGCACCTGTTCTAGGGTCACTAGCTGCTGACCTCTCAAAATCAAAGACAGCAACTAACCAGGAACTCACAGTTTGAGGGTGACAACTACCTTGGTTCCCCCAGAGGTCTTTCATCACTTCATTTTAGCTTTGCTGAACTGGGACTTCATTCTAAGTCTAGGAAAGAAGAGTAGAAGGTAGAACTGACCCTGCTCCTATTCAGAGCCCTGGAGGGAGCCAGCTTTGCCATCACACTCCAAATAATCACACCCTGAGGATCCACCTGAGTGACCCCCACTCTTTCATAGGGTATTCATTATTTTTTTTAAGATACAAAAGCTTCTGGTGTTCACTGACCCTGACCACATTTTGCCCAGTGCATTACTGAATTTAATGAAATAATGACAGCCTAATAAATAATAAAATGGGATCTGTCCTTTTACCTGCATTCAGCATTGCTTTTTTCTGCAATCACACTCCCTGGTGATGTTGCTTTGTAAGTGTCTTTAAGCTGCTTTATATCGGAGTAGTTTGTTTCTCTGACCAAAATATAAACGCCTCAGGTGGGAAGATTGCTCTTTTATTCATCTTATAACCCCTTCCTCACTTCATTCTCTTTGCTCACCTTCATGACCTTCCATTTAAATTTGTCAGATTTGTTGGTTGCTATATGTTCATTTGTAGAAGAAGAGAAAGATAGGAATACCTATCCTACCTGACCCCTTCCACAATCATTAACATATTAATATATTTGAGGTCCTTTGATCAATAGGCACTATACATATATATTTAGCTCTCTAAAAGTGCTTTGATTGGTTAACTGTTTGGACAGGTAAACATATATTGTATTTAATTTATCCTTTAACATATTTAACATGTATTGGTCAACCTGACATCTGGGAGAGGGAGTGGGGGGAAGGAGGGGAAAAATTGGAACAAAAGGTTTGGCAATTGGCCCATGTATATATCTGGTAAATAAAAAGCTATAATTTAAAAAAAAATAAAATTAAACTTTTTTTTTAAAGTGTTTTGATTGGGGTAAAGAATGGTGCAAGGGAAAGAACACTGGACTTATAATTAGGGAAGCCAAGTTCAAATGCTAACTTTGACACTTCCTAATTGTGTGGTCTTAGACAAGTCATTGATCTGGGCCCCAAAGTCCAAATCTGTAAAATGAAGTCATTGGACTAAATGGCTTCTATGGGTCTAACTCCAAATCTATAATCATCTGTTTGCTTCCCTCCTACTAATAAAGTGACTCAAAAAAGATTAAAAAAAAAAAAAAAAAGGACTTAAGTGCCTTAGAGACACTAGATATAAAATAAGCTGACCATTAATTAGGAATGTCTGAATGAACCATGGTAAATTAACATAATAGAATTTTATCAAACTATAGGAAAAGATGAAAATGAAACATTCAGAAATATATGAATATACTTGTGTGAAATGATGCAAAGTGAAGTGAACAGAACCAGGAGAACAATATACAAAATAGCTCTAATAATGTAATTAACAAGAACACTAAAAAAAAGTGAATACTTCTGATGGAAGTGGAAATCTTCAACATAAAGAAGATCCAACTCACTTCCAGTTGATCAATGATGGACAGAGGTAGCTACACCCAGAGAAGGAACACTGGGAAGTGAATGTAAATTGTTAGCACTAATATCTGTCTGCCCAGGTTACATGTACCTTCGGAATCTAATGCTTATTGTGCAACAAGAAAATGGTATTTACACACATATATTGTATCTAGGTTATACTGTAACATATGTAAAATGTATGGGATTGCCTGTCATCTAGGGGAGGGAGTAGAGGGAGGGAGGGGAAAATTTGGAAAAATGAATACAAGGGATAATGTTATAAAAAAAAATTACTCATGCATATATACTGTCAAAAAAATTTTATAATTATAAAATTTTTAAAAAATAATAAAATAAAAAAAGAAGATATTTTTTTTAAAAAGGGAATACTAAATAATATGGATTCCAGAAGAGAAGGAAATGGGTCTCTCTTCTTTTTTGGTAGGATTGCAAGGGACCACAAGTAGAGAATACTGCATATACTATCAAGCTAAGTTAGTTACTAAATCATTATTGGAGGTTTGTTAATTTAATTTAATTTAATATATTTACTTATATATAATTTATATATATTTATGTATAAATATACATATTTAATTTAATTTAAGCATTAATTTAAATAGTGACCTATAGACTCCTGACTATTTCCATTCTGCACTAACCCCATAAGCTATCATCTGGTCTAAAATAGTTATGCTCACATTATCATTGTTCTGATCACTTTGAAAGTAAACATTCATTAGGCTGATTTTAAGTCACATCAATAACAAAAGAAATTTACAGAGAAAAAAAGTTATGTCTGATCAGATGGGTTTTTATTAAAAATTCCATATGTTAAAATGAAAAGTTTGTGTCTAATGTTTAATATATACATGTTTATATATTTATCTAATTATCTATTATTTCCTGTGGATATTATATATTATTATATATCTTCTTATCTATTTTAAATTATCTAACTGCAACTGAAAAAAGGCATGGAGAGAAGTCTTTTAAACATTTTTTAAAATGTTTTATTGATGTTCTTCTTTGTTCTTTTTATGTTGCTTTTCCAAATCCAAAAAAAAAAAAAAAAAGTTTCATCTTTCTTCTTTTTCTTTTCATCTTCCCAATAAGCACATGATATCTAGCCTAAATAGCAGGTATTTGTTGAACTGTAAAATGGGAAAGGATTTTTAGTATTTTCCAGTTCCTTTCAAAAAGAGACTGGTGATTTTCAGTAAGCTGACTATTTGTTGGTGTTGTATGTCTCATAGCTTTTCTTTGTCAGAGAGGAATATTTTAAAGCCAACTGTAAGACTTCATACATCCAGAACATCAGACTTTGTAGCTTATTAACAAAAGCTGCTATTGTCAACTGTATTGTTTCCTGAACCAACAACTTAACTTCACTTTTAGCAGATCTTGACAAATGAAATAAGTCAAAAGACCACTCGAGCTAGCACATCTCTACCTTTCACATCTCCTCTGACACCTAAGAGGCAGCAGGAGGGGAGAGGCGTGGACATTTATTTAATAATGCTATAGAATTCTGATGAGAACATTGTGTGAGAGACTGGTGATGAGGTTAAGATTTAGAGCCCACAAGTGCAAACACAATTAGGGCCAGACTGTCCAGAAAGGTAATCATAATCAGTGCTTCTCTCTTAAAAATTTTTTTTGGAATTTTATTTTGTTTGCTTTATTATTGTTCAGTTGCTTTTCAGTCATGTCCTTCTCCTCATGACTCCATTTGGGGTTTTCTTGCCAAAGGAACTGAAATACTTTGTCATTTCATAGATGAGGAAACTCAGGCAAATAGGGTTAAGTGACTTGCCAAAGTCATACAGCTAGTAAGAATCTGAGGTCAGATTTGAACCCAGAAAGATGAGTCTTCCTGATTTCAAGACTGGAACTCTCCCCATGAGCCACTTAATTGCCTCACCTTTTAACACCACCTTAATTTCCCCAGGAATCTTTTTCTCCTTCTCCCTCCTAAAGTCATTCCATATAATAAATACTATTTTTAAAAGACAAAAAAGAAAAAAATCAACATAACTGAACAATATATGAAAAAAAAGTCTGAAAATGTGAAATGTACAATACTTGTGGCCTTCCCATTTTGGCAGAGGGTGAAGTGGGATGTCTTTAATTTTTGCATTCTGTTTGCATTGTTGTATTCTTTGTGTACATTGTTTTCTTGGCTCTGCTTTTCTTGATGAAGTCCATGTAGATCTTTCAACACATCTCTGTTTTCATCATATTTATCATTTCTTACAGGACATTAATATTCTATTATATTTACATACCATAGTTTTCTTAAACGTTCCCTAATTTATGGTCATCTAATTTGTTTCCAATTCTTTGCCCTTGCAAAAAGTGTCACTCATGGCTAATATGAAAATATGTTTTGCATGACCTCACATGTATAATCAATGTTAAATTACTTGCCTTCTCAAGGAAGGAGGAAAGGTGGGAAAAAATGAAAAAATTCAGAACTCAATTTTTTAAAAAAAGGTTAAAAATGTTTATTTGCAAATAGGAAATAGGTAATGAAATGACTAAAAATATATAGTGGCATCCCCTCTCCCCCCAAAGTATTACTATATTTTAAAATATATAGGGACTTTTTTCTTATAAATGGTTTCCTTGAGGATATGGACATCTTAATCACTTTATCTGCAAAATTCTAAATGCTTTTCAAAATAGTTGCATTGTCCCAAAAAGGTCATAAAAAAGGGAAAAGGATCCATATTTGCAAAAATGTTTGTAGCATTTTTTTTGTAGTGGCAAAGAACTAGAAACTATGCTCAAAAAGTTATCAATTCATACATATCCTTTGACCCAGAAATATTTCTACTGGGATTACATCCCAAAGAGATGTTAAAGGAGGGAAAGGGACCCACATGTGCAAGAATGTTTGTGGCAGTCCCTTTTGTAGTGGCCAGAAACTGGAAACTTTTTTTTTTAATTTTTTTTTATTATATATATATATATATTTTTATAATATTATCCCTTGTATTCATTTTTCCAAATTACCCCCCCTCCCTCTATTCCCTCCCCCCGATGACAGGCAATCCCATACATTTTACATGTGTTACAATATAGTCTAGGTACAATACATGTGTGTGAATATCATTTTCTTGTTGCACAATAAACATTAGAATCCGAAGGTACATGCAACCTGGGCAGACAGATATTAGTGCTAACAATTTACATTCACTTCCCAGTGTTTCTTCTCTGGGTGTAGCTACCTCTGTCCATCATTGATCAACTGGAAGTGAGTTGGATCTTCTTTATGTTGAAGATATCCACTTCCATCAGAATACATCCTCATACAGTATTGTTGTTGAAGTGTACAGTGATCTTCTGGTTCTGCTCATTTCACTCAGCATCAGTTGATTTAAGTCTCTCCAGGCCTCTCTGTATTCCTCCTGCTGGTCATTTCTTACCGAGCAATAATATTCCATAACCTTCATATACCACAATTTACCCAACCATTCTCCAACTGATGGACATCCATTCATCTTCCACAGAAACTGGAAACTTAATGGATTCCCATCAATTGGAGAATGGCTGAATAAATTGTAGTATATGAATATTATGGAATATTATTGCTCTGTAAGAAATGACCAACAGGATGATTTCAGAGAGGCCTGGAGAGACTGACAGGAACTGATGCTGAGTGAAATGAGCAGGACCAGGAGATCATTATACACGTCAACAACAAGACTATATGACGACCAATTCTGATGAACATTGCTCTTTTCAACAATGAGATGATTCAGAACAGTTCCAATTGTTCAGTGATAAAGAGAGCCATCTATATCCAGAGGAAGGACTGTGGGATCTAAGTGTGGACCACAACATAGCATTCTCATTCTCTCTGTTGTTTTTTGCTTGCATTTTGTTTTCTTTCTCAGGTTTTTTCTCTTTCTTGATCTGATTTTTCTTGTGCAACAAAATAACTGTATAACTATGTATAGACATATTGGATTTAACGTATATTTTAACATATTTAACATGTATTGGACTACCTGACATCTAGGGGAGGGGGAAGGGGGAAAGGGGAATAATTTGGAACAGAAAGCTTTTTAAGGGTTAGTTGAAAAATGACCCATGCATATGTTTTGTAAATAAAAAGCTTTAAGAAACAAAAGAAAAAATGAATAAACAACAAAATAGTTGAATCAGTTTGTAACTTCACCAATAATGCACTCACCAATAATGCATTAGTTTCCCAGTTTTCCTACATCCCCTCCAATATTCATCATTGTCTTTTCCTGTCATCTTAACCAATCTGAGAGGTGTGTAATGGTACCTCAGAGAAACACTTATTTTTAAAGAATATTTTATAACTGAATCTGTATGTTTTGTATGTTTTGATAGATTGATCCTTAGATATACTATGCATTTTTAGTCAATTGCAATGGAATTTTCCTTTCTATTATTGTCTCTTGGATTTTTATTATTATTGTCATCATCATCGTTATCACCATCATATATATTGGAAAGATTGGACATCTCGACATCTCTGCTTCATTCCTGGAGTTACTAGAAGAAATTCTAGTGTATTACCATAGCATATGATGCTTGCTTTTAATTTTAGATGCTTTTTGTGATATTAAAAAAAAAAGTCTCTCTCTGCCTATATTAAGAAATTGGGCATAAATGAATGTTATACTTTGTTAAAGGCTTTCCTCACATCTATTGGGATAATCACAAAGTTTGGAATATTTTTTGTTTTTAATATGATTACTTATTTTGATTACTTAATGTTCAATCATTTGTCTGTTCCTAATATAATTCTTGAATAAACTCTTTAGTCTATTTGATAGGATTTTATTTTTTATTTTTATTTTTTAATTTTATAATTATAAAAATTTTTTGACAGTATATATGCATGAGTAATTTTTTTATAACATTATCCCTTGAATTCATTTTTCCAAATTTTCCCCTCCCTCCCTCCACCCCCTCCCCCCGATGACAGGCAATCCCATACATTTTACATGTGTTACAGTATAACTTAGATACAATATATGTGTGTAAATCCAATTTTCTTGTTGCACATTAAGTATTAGATTCCAAAGGTATAAGTAACCTGCGTAGATAGACAGTAATGCTAATATTTTACATTCACTTCCCAGTGTTCCTTCTCTGGGTGTAGTTATTTCTGTCCATAGGATTTTATTTTTTAAATATAATTAATGATATTAGTCTCCTTTAGCAATTTGTCCTTACCTGATTTAAATATTAGGACTATATTTGTATCATAAAAGCAACTTCGTAGAGTGCTTTCTTTCTCAATTTTTGGGAAAAAATTTATGTAGTATTATATAATATATATATATATAGTAGTTTTTAAAAGTTTTAAAAGTCATCAGGACCAACAGGTTTTTTCCTTTGGTAGTTCCTCTACAACTAGGTTTATTTCCTTGTCTGAGATTGGATTATTTAATATTTCCATTTGGTCTTCCATTAGTTTGGTCATTTTATCTTTTTGAAGGTAGTTCTCTATTTCTTTGTATTCTCACTTTAGTCATAAAATAGTTTAAAGTGTATTTTTATTATTTCTTTAAAATTTCTTTTAATTAATTTCTTTTTCTTATCTGTTTTGACTGATCATTTACTGTTGTGTTGATTTGATTTGTTGCCTCTCCTTTTTAATCAGAGTGACTGAAGGTTTATCAATTTTATTCAATTTTTCAAAGAACTTTATTTATTTATTTTATTTATCATTTCTATAGTTTTTGCATTTTCAGTATATCTATTTCTACTCAAATTTTAGTATCTTTTCTTTTGTGCTTATTTTAGGTTTGTTTCTTTGATGGCTTTCTAATTTTAAATGCTTATGGGGATTATTCTTTTCTAAGCAATATTTTGTACAAACTCACCGAGCATGAGTTTTTCCCTCTGGCTTCAGAGTAGGGCTATCAGAACAAAGGTGGAAGGGAACCTTCTTGCTTTCCTTCTCTTGAATTCTCCCCTTCATCCATCTGATTGTGACCATTTAAGCTTAACGAAAGGGAGAATAATCTCAAAGCCCACGGGAGACAAAGTTAAGGCTGTGCGGCTGCCTAAAGAAGAGATGGGCCAAGCTTGAGGTTACCTCAGCAGGAGCCACTGCAAACACTATTAACAATCCTGCCCCTGAGTTCAGCTTGTTAATGGGGCTCCATGACCTGTACAGAGGGAATAGTGGACACTGATTCTCCTTCATTTTCCATGTAAAGGACATCTATACTAGCCCCCCCCAAAAGAATCAGAATCTATTGAGAAATCAGGTTGATACAAAGTCCTTTCATTTATATAAAATGATGACTTACTTCCCCAAAGGACAAAAGTAATCTCTCCTTTTTAAACCACTAGAAGGAGGGAGGGACAGCAAAAAGGCAACATATTTAATGGTAAGAGCCCTGGCTTTGAGGTCAGAGGACCTCCCACCATATCTTACTTACCACTTGTTTTACCTTGAATAATCAATACCCAAATATTTATTAAATGCCTTTACTTTCCTAGATACTGAGTTTATAAGGACCAAAGTAAAAAAGAGTCCCCTCTTTAACATGTTTGCATTTTTCTCAGGGGAGAGACTATACAAAATGAATGCAAGTTTACATCAGAGAGGATACTAGAACCTAGGAAATCCATTTCCCTCTAGGAATATACTCAAATGGCAACCATAAGATGTCCCCTAAGGAGGGGATAAACTTTGAGCTGAGCTCTGAAAGAAACTGGAGATTGTAATAGGGAAAGGTCATAAGGGAATATTTCAGGTATGGAGGATTACGTACAAAGGCATAAAGATGCGAAATGTAGAGAGAGTGATATTGTCAGGAACAAAACTAGAGCCAGATTGTGTTTAATACCAAGCAGAAGTGATTTTATTTTATCCTAAAAGTAATTGGAAGCCACTGGAATTTATTGAGCAAGGGGATGACATGAGGCTCTAGGATATTTCTCCAATTCCATAGGATTGATATCTCCAGCTCTGAACTCAACCAGCCCCACCCAGATAACAGAATGAAGCTGCTTGTTCTCCGGCGGAGTCCCCACGGTGGCAGGATTCAAGGAGAATTTGTCCTTCATGGACTTTTAGAGTTTCGGGTCCCTTCAATTCCATCATATATCCTAAGATTAGCTTTGAATCCACAGAGACAATAGATAAGGTGATGAACCAGTAGTAAACTGAAGGGTGAAGGGTTGTCCTTGAGAGTTATTATTCAAACCTTCTATACCCATTACCTACAGGGTTGCTATACATGTTTTAGGGAGTCTAGTACCCTCTAGGATAATTTTCCTTTAAAAAGAAGCCAAAAGCAAGTTAAGCTGTCAATAATTTCATAGGCAAAAATTTGAAATTTTAGGCTTTCATCATTTCTTCTTCCATACTGCTATATGCTACATAGTAAGTACTATTAGTAACCGAGTCTTAAATGTTTTTTAATCTCAAAGACAAAATGGGGGAAAGTCCTAAGCCTTCAAGAAGCTTCCACTTACTTAGAGGAGATAACTTGTACACATATATAAGTATGTATGGGGGGGGAGGGGGGGAGGTAGTTGGTATAGTGGCTAGAGCACCAGCCCTGAAGTCAGGAGGACCTGAGTTCAAATGTGACCTCAGACCTTAACACTTCCTGGCAAGTCAAAGTCATTTAATCCCAATTGTCTCAGAAAAAGAAAATTTTAAATATTTCTTTCTTATATTTATATTTATATTTGTATTGTATTAGTGCTAAAATTTTCCCCCTTATCTATAGATCTTCCTTATCCAGAAATCAACCAGTGTGGGAAATTTTAAGCAAAGATTTGCCCAGGCTAAAATCTAATCAGACAATAAAAGAAATTCTAAATTTAGGCTAATGGATCCTTATTGCGTTTGCTCAGACAGATCTGGGAAAATGTAGGTGCTCCCTTTTGTTAGACAGATGATATGGAAATTAAGTCTCTTTGACTAAGATTTGGGTGATCCAAGTCACTTACCCCAAGACTCTCACTGCAATAAAACCCACCATCTCATTCAAAAATTTTTAAAAATTAATTTTTCAATAATTTTAACCACCCAGCGTTGATAGCCCACCTTGAGGAACACCACTCTTCCAAAGGCATATAAATTGTGAGCCAACCATGGTGGGAATCTTTGGTCCAAGAGAAACAGCTAAATGAACATCCTTCTATTGAAAATGCTGGTGTTGATAAAAATGATTAAATTACCCAGAAATTATAGAGTAAAATAGAAAATAAACTGCATTTACCTACAGCTTTCTATTTTCATGCTGTAGCATAGCAGTGTGGGTATATCCACCAAACTTTGTAGAATTGTACCTTCCCAACTTTTGCTTTCACCCGTCAGGTCACACCAGAGCCATCCTGCCACAGAATCATGTTCCATATTCACTGCCATCAATGTGTAAATGCAATTCAATCCTTATCTGAACATTCAGTGATACCCAAAACAGTCTCTCCTTTCAAGCTGTCACAATCACAGCAGGCCCACCATCTCTTAAAACAACAAACATGATTATGTCCTAATGCTCATAAACAGCTCCTGAAGAATTTGGCTCACTCCCCCTTGCAGCCTCCCCATATTTACAAGTCCCATCAGGAGACTAGAAGGAATTCTTCAAAGAATGGGTAACAACTCCTTCTGCCTTTTCTTTTTGGTCCCAACAATACCAAACTCCTAATATTTAGAAATCTAAATTCATCTTAATCTGCTCAGATGTTCTTTAATTTCACCTCACCAGTGTTAGGTAAAGAGGACTGGGGCTTCAACTGCCTTTTAATCTTTTTTTTTCTTTTACTTTTCCCAGTCTGAAAATTATTCTTAGGGGGAAAAAAGGAGACATTAAAAGCATAAAAGATTTAAATAGTTCTTTATCAAGTAAGACTATGCCTGACTTTTTCTTATCACAATTTTTTGGAAAATTGTATTTTCCCCAAAGTTCTCATTATCTCCCAAGCAACTAGTTCATCCTCTTAGACCACAATCAAGTCACCGACAGGGGTTACTCTCATTGTTCTCTGTCTTTTGAAGGATGTAATTATCATTATGACAAGATTTATCTTAGACCACAATCAAGCCAAGATTTATCAGTTGGTCTGTTTTTATCAAAGAAAGAACTGAGGTCCCCAATCATTCTATACCTGTCCTCTGTGTCAGGTTAACCAATTATTTCTCAAACTCCTCATATCTTTCGACCAGGTAATCTATGGTATACTCCCATGGCATCATCATCTCTGTTTCTCTTTCATCTAAATGCTTTATCATGATTTTCTCTTAATTTTCATGGATTTACTCACGTGAATATATCTTCAAAATATTCAATTCCTCCATCTCCCCATTCTAACCTCCTCTCTTCCTAGGAATAAAGTTTATCCCTACATAGGGATATGGGTGTTCCAGGTGTAAGGACTTCCTGAGCCTTTTCAGGGCACATTTGGTGTTTACCTGGCACACGACTCTCACCTGCAGCTCCAAGCAGTTGTGGGATGCACAGCAGCCACACTTAGTAAACCTTTTCAGCAGCGGCTAAACCAGGTAAATCAGTAAGTTGGCAGAGTGTCTACCCCAAGCATTCCTCAGGTGGAAGGGCTGGATGAGAACAATTTGTCCAACAGCCATGAAGGCAGCTGAAGCAGGTGCTGTGTCAAACGTCAAAGATCCAAGATCGTCCCCCGTATCCTGGGCCACCACCAGTAGTCTTGACTTTTGTCTTGTCACTGGACTCTGATGACTGGAAAATAGTAAGGCTGACTCTTTGTACAACTCAATTAAATGCAATTCATGCATGAGTCAAAACATCATCCCATGATATCATTGGTCCACTTCAAAAGCAAAGGACAAGCAACAACAACCTTAGATATTCTAGTCATGAATCTAGTCCCCTCTCACTAAGTCTCAGTGATTCCCTCAGAGAATTAGTCTTTCTGATATATTCTTGCAGCCCGAGGCTTTCTTCTATACTTTTTTTTTTTTTTTTTTGGTATAATGCCCCTGCTTCCATGATTGCTTTAAAATTTGGAGATCCCTAGGTAGCAACATTACTCTCCTTAGTAATCTTCCTGTTTTCTTTCTCAACTGGATCATTTATGATTGCTATCCTAAGTCTCCTAAGGCACAGGGACACATGTCACATCCCAATCCCTTTTAAATAACCTCCTGTGGCTCCCCATCATCTTCAGAATCAAATAGAAAGTCCTTCATTTGGTTTTTAAAATCCTTCTTAAACCAATTCCTTTCTATCTTTCCAGTCTTTTTGGCCCCCCCTTCTCCCTCCACGTACTCAACAATCTAGGGACAACTTCTTGCTATTCCTCAAACAAAACACTCTATGTTGCATCTCTCTACACCTTTCCTCACACCTGGAAATGGCCTCTCTCTTTACCCTGCCTCCTGACTTCCTTCAAGTTGACATAAACTGAGATCTTTTGGGGGGCTGGATGTAAACTCTATCTCCTTCCAGAGCTCCCAGACCCTGGGAAAAGCCTGCAAACTCCCAGTTAAGTGGTTTCATTCATTTGGAGATCTTGGTCAATCACCCTCCAGAATTGCCACAAACAACTCTCAGAGGCTCAAACTCCCAATTAAATAATCTCATTCAATTTTAAATTGATTAGAAATCAGTCTCTCAGGAAACTCACTTTCCCATTCTGCACCACCACCCCCATCTCCCCAACCCCCATCTCCAGGCCAAACATCAAAGCAAGGCCTAATATATCTAGGGCTACATATCCAGATGTCTTTGCAGAAGTCCTAAACAGGATTATGTTTGCTAAGGAAGCTGTCTTCTTAGCAAGCTGACCTGCCAAGACTTTCTGCCCACTGCTGAAGATAGTCTCTTCTCAGTGTTAACCTTTGCTGTCTTCCTAACAGGATCTTTTTGCCACACTAATCTGTCTTCCTAGCAAGCTGGCTTCTCAGTGCCCATAAATCCCTTTTTTGCCACACAGATTTTGGGTTTTGAATTATTTTTGCATAGGACCTGTCCTCCTAGCAGAGGGGATTTCCCACCCCAATTCTCACACCTCATCACAACTACCACTGACCTCATCAAAGTCTCAGCTAAAATGTCACCTGAAAAAGAGTTTTTAAAAAATTTTTCCTTACTCCTTTTTGCCTGAGAAATTTTTGTGTGACCTATGGCTTATACATATATCAATCAAATATTTATTGATAATCAATCATAAAGAAATTTATTTTAAAACAATTCTTTGGTGTACATGTAATTTTGCCACATTAAAAACAAAAACAAATTTGCATACAAATGAAATGGATTACTTATTTATTTTTACAAAAAGAATTAAATTTTGGCAGAGTATTTGGTACCTTTTATTATTGCTAAATTTTTCACAACCCCCATTCAGTTATGTGACATGGGGTCATAACTCACAGTTAAGAGGCTTGGTTCTAATATAATTTAACATGTATTGAGCTACCTGCCATCTGGGGGAGGGGGTGTGGAGAAGGAGGGGAAATTTTGGAACAGAAAGTTTTGCAAGGGTCAATGTTGAAAAAAATCACCCGTCTAGAAACTGGAAGATGAATGGATGTCCATCAATTGGAGAATGGTTGGGTAAATTGTGGTATATGAATGTTATGGAATATTATTGTTCTGTAAGAAATGACCAACAGGTGAATACAGAGAGGTTTGGAGAGACTTACATCAACTGATGCTGAGTGAAATGAACAGAACCAGAAGATCACTATACACTTCAACAACAATACTGTATGAAGATGTATTCTGATGGAAGTGGAAATCTTCAACATAGAGAAGAGCTAATCCAATTCCAATTGATCAATGATGGACAGAATCTGTTACACCCAGAGAAGGAACACTGGGAAATGAGTGTAAACTGTTAGCTTTTTTTTGGTATGTTTTGTTGTGTTTTGTTTTTCTTCCCAGATTATTTTTACCTTCCGAATACAATCCTTCCTTTGCAACAACAACAACAACAAAATTCAGTTCTGCACATATATATTGTACCTAGGATATACTATAAGATATTTGATATGTCTGGGGATGCTTGCCATCTAGTGGAGGGGGTGGAGGGAAGGAGGGGAAAAACTCGGAACAGAAGGGAGTACAAGGGATAATGTTGTAAAAAAAAAAATAAAAAAAAAATTACCTATGCATATGTACTGTCAAAGAAAATGTTATAATTATAAAAATTAATAAAAAACAAAAAGAAAAAAAGAAAAGAAAGAAAAGAAATCACCCGTGCATGTTTTGTAAATATATTGTAAATATAATTTAAAAAAATTTTAAAGCTTTGTTCTAGAAGTCCCCTTAACACTAGTCCTCTAAGATTACCTTCAGTGGACCCTAATATAGATTTTATAGGTAAGTAGTTGTTTGCATCTTGTCTTTCTCTTTAAAATAGGAGCTCTTGAGTGCCTACCACCTAAGAAGTGCTTAATAACTGCCTCTTCGTTGGAAGAGGGCCCCTCATTCCTCTTAAAATACCCTCCATTTTAGAGACTCAGGCCATGAGTTCTTATCTATTTTTTCTCAGAAATCTTACATTACAGGGAGTGCTCCAGGAGCTATTTCTTTATACATTAAATTAAAACATGATAAGATATAGTATGTTCTATTTTCTTCTTTCATGCTACAGGATCATTTTTATCTGTGGGTATGTGAAGATTTCATGTTTCAAAGGCCTTGATACTTTTTTCACTTCAAAACTCTAAATCATATCGGAAGACAACCCTCAGGGCCCAATTGAGCCAAAAGTATTCTGAGCCGCTGGAACCCCAAAGGACATTCATTCTGCCTCTGAAGCGAGTTAACTTATTCAGCAGGAGGCTAGCCTGCTACCACAAAGCCACCCTGGAGTGGAACAGCCCAAACATGGATGCATATCCTATGCGACTTACCTTCCGAGAAACAGGCTTTCTGCCCTTCCCTACTGCATTGCTCCTCACCCAAAGGCCTTTTTACCTTTTTGAAGTTTTCAATTATGGTTGTATCCATACCTCATGGAATCCCAAAGCCCACTGGACTGTTTGACAATAAGAGGAAGAAAGCCTGCTTCCATCTTTGTGTAGTTCAAATAAAATCTTTGCTCACCGAAAAGGAAAAACTAGTTGTTTCTGAATTGAATGGAAATAGCTTTCTGCCTCCCCCACAAGTGCACATCCATATTATCTCCTAAAAGGCACTTTTCAAACCTCCCTTCTCGGTTTCTGAAGGAATAAAACAGAATTTCTGCCCGTTATGCGCGTTCTTCTCCCCTTCCTTTTTATAAAAGAGCTCTCATAACACTGTGCTCAGTGGACTGATACAAACTAAAATCTTTGGGGGGAAAGGTTGGAAAGGCCCTGATGTGAACTGTGTCCCCTTTGGGGGAAAGGATATTCTTGACTTTCAAACCCTCCTGGGCTCTGGGTGGGCCCACACCCATTCATGATAAGTAGTCTCATTCAATTGGAAATCTCTGCCTGGGATAGTCAACTTCCTCCATCGAGGCTCCAATTGCTTCCCAGCTCCAGGCCAAGACTGACTCGTGATAGCCAAAGGTTTGTCAACCTATCATTGCAGAACAGGATTTTGCCCACTGATGAAGATATTTTCTTCTCAGTGTCAACCCATCTCTGCAAAAATTAAACTAACAGGATTCTTTGCCCACTAAAAAAACTGCCTTCTTAGTGAAAATAAATCCCTTTTTAGACACAAACTTCGGGTTTGTAAATTCTTTCCCAAAGAATCTGCATTATGGACCAAAGGGAATCTCTCACCCCCCATTCCCACACCTCTTCAAGACTACAGAGTGGTCTTATTAATTTACCTATCTTCTGTGGACACTAAATGAAGAGGGGACCCCGGAACTCTGAAAATCCTTGAAGGAGAAAATCTCCTTCAACTCTGCCTTAATAAGGGACCCTGCCCCAAGCCCTTTTTCCCTTAAATGAATTTAAGCTTTGATTGTTTGAGGGAGGAATGAAGAGGGGACCCCGAAACCCTGAAAATCCTTAAAGAAGAAAATCTTCAATTCTGCCTCAGTGAGGGACCCTGCCCCAAAGAACAAAGAGTTTCATCTTTGTTATCCATCCTGGAACTCACTGAATTCAATTCAAAATCTAGCCCTAGCTGAAACCCAGCCAAGAGCCAACTTGGGACTCTACCCATGAGCCTCCTTCAGCTTTTAGCCAAAGCCCCCTATTATGAAAGAGCCAAACTAAAGCCCTCTCTTTGCAGAGGTTCCAAACATACCAGCTATATCATGCTTGGCACGCCGAGAGCTCTGCCCACTGGAATACTCTTTCCAGTGCCATCGATTCTTACCCTCATCTATTTCCCTAACCAGACTTTAACCTTACTTTTTTTTTTTTTTAATTGAAAACAAAGTCACTTTATTATAAAATTTTTGACAGTATATATGCATGAGTAATATTTTTTATAACATTATCTCTTGTATTCATTTTTCCAAATTTTCCCCTCCCTCCCTCTACTCCCTCCCCCCGATGACAGACAATCCCATACATTTTACATGTGTTACAGTATAACCTAGATACAATATATGTGTGTAAATACCATTTTCTTGTTGCACTTAACGTGGATTCCGAAGGCATAAGTAACCTGGGTAGATAGACAGTAGTGCTAACAATTTACATTTGCTTCCCAGTGTTCCTTGTCTGGGTGTAGTTGTTTCTGTCCATCATTGATCAACTGGAAGTGAGTTTAACCTTACTTCTAATCCCCATAATAATCCTCTTTTATCAATCTAGGTTTTCAGGCCTGTAAATTCCTTTACAGAGAACTGCTTGCACTGCCAGAAGGGAGTCCCCAAAACTCCCTACTCTTGTGCTGGGATTGCAGGGGAGCCAAACCACTCCATTTTGTTCCCTGAACCCCAAACCTGCCACTAGACTTATCATTTAACTCCCTGACCACCAGAAACTCTCATCTCATTTGGGTTCCCTAAAAACTAAACCTCAACAAAAGTACACTAGCAGTCAACACCTCTAAGATGACTATCTTAAAACCTTCAGAAAATGTATATATTAAATAGAAAGAGTCTTCTGAAAAACCTTTTATTTTCTTTACAAAGGAAGCAGTGGAAACACGGTAGAGTTCTCTTGTTTGGTTTGGAAGAGTGTGTTTGGCAGGAATGGACAAGAAGTCTTTGATTTCCTACAATACAGGGCTGTGTGGGCACAGCTTGAGGAGAAAGAGTTTATCTCAGCCCGTAGGAGCTGGCAGAGATCTTTAGAGATGAGAGATCCCCGTAAGATTCTTAGCAATTTTGCTGGAACTTTTGGAGTAAGGATATCATGAGTCTCAAAGAGATAATGGATGTAAAAGGCACTTTGCAAAACTTTAAGTGCTATATAAATTGATGTGTACCAAATGATGTGTTTGGAGTTTAGCACCGAATAATGAGACTGATGTTTAAGCAATAAATGTTGGGGTTTGGTCATGTGAAGAATTCACTAGGGCTATTTTCTTTGGCAAAAGGTAGGTTTGTTTGGAAGAGGTTACAAAATGAAATGCCCTTCCCTGCTTGCCTCAGGGAATAATTTTGACAGTACTTTGGGCTTTCTCGGCCAACCCCATCACTCAGGACCTCATCATAAAAGACATCACGGTTATCACTATCATCCTAGTTACCAGGCTTCTAATCTGGTGCTAATCCCGGAGTTTTTCTCTGCACTCTGGCTGAACCCAAGCAATATTTACAAAGCAATATAAACCAGTACTGGTAAATGTTTAACAACCAGGGCCCCTCCCCACCTCCAAAAAATGACTGCGCACAAACTTTTGAGTTTGTTCATGCTTTCTTAAGTCTAAACAATCAACAGAACAATAAATCAGGTTCTGACATAGATTTCCAAAGTGTAAATGCTTACACTGAAAATTTAACAACGGGCTCTGCCACTCAGAGTTGTTGTTTATCCTCTGCTCTGGAAGTGGATCTAAGTCAGCTCCAGGAAGATGTCTTGATTTACAAGTAAATTGGATTTAAGCGAAGAGATTAGCATTTTGACTCTCTCCTCCAGAGTCCAGTAAAGTATGCTCCAACCCACCTCAGCTCGGGGGAATTGCCGAGAATATTCAAGTCCTCAGTTTCTCCAGCTATTATTCAGGGACTTATGTGGTGCTTGGATTTTTTTTTTCCCAGTTTAACTAGATGGTGACTCATGCAACAGATGAAAATGCAAAGTTATAAGAAATCTTCATCTATTTATAAGGATAGTGAGTCCGGAACTTTAATTCTCTTTATATTTAGACTCTGATACTTTTCCTTTGTCCCTGGAATCCTCCAGTCTAAGGTTTTGAATAGAATAAACCAAGCTGGACTTATTTTTATTCATCCGACTCTCTGGGGATTCACCTCTCTCTTTTCAAAAAGAAAGCAGAATCAAATTGCCTCTTTCCCATCCTTATCTTCAGCTTTCTTTAGACTCTGTGGGAGAACTTGTAGACCCAATATGCTAATTGAGCCATTGAGTTCCAACTAGGAAGTAGTTAATCTCCCCTAGGCACCCATTCTTTTTTTTTTAATTAAATTTAATTTTTTTATTAATAGTTTCTATTTACCAGATATATGCATGGGTAAGTCTACAACATTGACAATCGCCAAACCCCTTGTTCCAATCTCTCCCCTCCTTCCCTTCCCCCCAGATGGCAGGTTGACCAACACATGTTACATATGTTAAAGTATAAATTAAATACAATATATGTGTACATGTCCAAATAGTTGTTTTGCTGCACAAAGAGAATCAGACTTTGAAACAGTGTACAATTAGCCTGTGAAGGAAATCCAAAATGCAGGTGGACAAAATTAGAGGGATTGCATAGGCACCCATTCTTGCAAGAATGTAAAATAAATTTTTTTCTGCATTCATCAGCGAGTCAGTGGAGTTCTGAGTAAGATATTTTGTTTCTTATATTTGGTTCTCATGTTTTAGAATTAGTAACAGTAATCTCATTACTGGGGGGCAGCTTGGGGGGTCGGTGGCTAGAGTGCTGCCCCTTAAGATTCATCTTCCTGATGTGTGATTCTGGGCAAGTCATTCAACCTGTTTGCCTCAACTCTTTTTTTTGCCTAAAATGAGCGTAAGAAGGAAAAAGCAAACCACTTCAGCACCAAGACCGTCCCCAGTGGGTCACAAAAGAATAAGACATGACTGAAACAACCCAACAACAAACAATAATGTCAGACCGTTTCCTCCTACCTGGCAGAGGTGAGAACGATTGCCAAACACAGGCTTGGGATCGAACAGGGTTCCGAAAGGTCTGAGTAGATCTTTTGCACCTTATCTTACTGTTCTTGGACCACTGCCAGTGGATCCTGCCTGGGAGCACTGCCACTTCCGATCCGCAGTCTTTCTGGAGTCTTCAAAGGGTTCATGCAGGGGGAGTATTAAGCAGATTGACTAAGCGATAACAAAGAACGAAGCCCAGGAGCAATCAAAACCTTCCCTGTGATTTCTGAAAGGGTAGAAGGAACAAAGAGGAAGAAAAAGTCTCTGACGAACCCCGAGGGTGACTGAAACATCCAAGAGTGGATTCTAGAGGACTTTTTGAACAGTAATCTGGCAGAGTTCACAAAGAAATCATATTAACGTTAGAAGTGTTTCAAGAGAAATACAAAACTCATATCTAGGAAAAAGTGGCGAAATAAGTTGAAGTCGAATTACACATATTATTACATGTTATCTTGAAATAAGTAGAACACAGGCACATTTTATATTTATAGAGTATTGTTCTTTAAAGTGTAAGAAACAAAACATCTTACTAAGAACGCCACTGAATCATTGAGGAATGCAGAAAAAATTTATTTTGCATTCTTGCAAGAATGGGTGCCTAGGTGAGGAGACTTTGGGCCTCCAAAGGCATTTATTTCCTCTCCTGAAGCACAAGTCCCGCCTCTGGTTCCCCATTGATTGGATGTTACAGAAGTTACACAACATGAATCTCCATCCCTCATTAAATATCCAGTCCCTGCCCCCAAGGAGCTTCCATTCTAGAAGGAGGAAGGTGATAGAGGAGGGCTAAGAATAAAAGATTCTTTTCAAATCTCAGGCGGTCACTCCTGATTATAAAAGTCAGTCCCTGCCCCCAAGGAGCTTCCATTCTTTTGGGGGAAGATAACCTCCATCGTTGATTATTCCTTGATGTTTTCTGATTTAAGTTTCATTTCTCCAATTTAATTTTCATAACTGTGGGAAACAAATGTCCATCCATTTCTCACAATTCCCCCCAGACCTTTTTTTCTTTTTAATAACTGATTTCCACATCCTTTTAAAACCCCTCATCAGATTTGGCTAATTTTTACATCCCATTTCATAATAAGTCTATTAACCTCCTGCATAGATCTCCTTATACAAATAGATAATTAATCCCTGAATTCTCTGCTAATTCTTCTGATAAGGCTGCATTAGGAGTGAAACTATTTTCAATTGTAATACATAGTTTTCCTCTTCCTGCTAATAACCTTTCTAGTGTCATTCTATTTTCCTAGTGGCACCTAACTATCCTGCTATTACCTTCACTGCCTCTCTGATAACTTATCCGATATTATTTCTGTTGAGGTGTGAGAAATGAGGGGTGAGAGATTATCCTAGCAGAGAGAGTCCCCAGGCTGGTGTAGCAGGGTTTTTGTGAAAGAATTCCCAGACCCGATCTGCAGGTGAGATTTTTATTTTAAAAAATGGGTTTATTACACTGGGAAACAACTTCCCAGAAGGTCAAATCCAGAAAGGAATCAGCAAAGGTAGGTTTTTGGCAAAGCTGGGTTTACAACCAACCCAACAATAAAGAAATCTTTCCTCAGTGGGCCAAATCTTGATAGGAATTTTAGCAAAGTTTTAAGGTACAGGATTATATTATATTATATAATATATATATTATTATATATATTATATTATATATTATATATATTATTATAAAGTTTTTTATGGCCCGGGGCTAGGGGTTGATGAGATTAATGGCAGTCAGAGAATTGTGGAAATCCCTTTTGGTCAAGACAGGTTTCATGAACCGAAATAGTAAATGGCAAAAATGGTGGATAGGAAGCCAGTTTTGCTGAGAGATTAACTTCTTTAATGGCAAAGTCCTATTAGGGAAATGGAGCTGGCACTGAGAAGAGAATGTCTTCTCAGCGGGCAGGGTCCTACTTTGGACCTTCTGCAAAGAATGAGTTCAGAAGATGCCCTTCAAAAAGGAATCTTGAGGCTCAGATTTGAGGTTGAAAAGAAAGGCAAAGTCCCCAGGCTTAGATATTATCAATATCCAGCCCAGATCTCTAAATGGAGTTTAAAAGGGTCTGGCATCCCCAAAAGATCAGTGGGGTGCTTTTTGACCAAGATTTCTAATTGAATAACTACACTTAAACTTATCTGGGGAGATACTTTCCCAGGAGGGCCTGAGACTCCAAGATCAAAAGGGAACACAGTTTCACTCCCCCTTCAGGGAGATCTCCAGATGAATAGGAGGGACTAATTTTCAATTCAATAAAGACCAAAGTGATTATCAGATCAATTAGAGTGGGAGATTCGATGAGAACCAGATAGCTTTCCCAAGGGAAATTAAGGTGGGTGGGAATCATTTTTAGGAATTTCCCCAGACCAGGTGGCCCAACCCTCACAAAGATCAGGGAGACACAGAGTCCTTATTACATCATACCTACTTATTTCCTTATTTCCTCAAGCCTCTATAATTCTATAATTTGACAAGTATCAAACTGAATTGTTTTTACATTTATATAAGGTCCTTAAAGGACTTTATTTCATACAAACACACAATCTAGCAACAGAGAGATTACCAGGTCAAATACTCACTTACCTAATTATAAGATATATCGACGATATAGACATAAAACATACTACATATGTTCATATTGAAAACAGCAAGATATATACTGTGCAAGATACTCCACACTGTGCTTATGGTTTCTACTGACCACTTACTCTAATTATAGAAATTTGCTATAAGAGGAAAAGGCAGAGGGATGATTACCTGAGCATCAAAACTGATCCTTCAGGGCCTCAGCCTAAGTCCACATAAGTCACAGCTGACAATCAGTCCTGTATTAACAATCCCACCTTATGGCCAATTCAGCTCTCAGATGGGGGGTTACTAACTTAATAATTCATTATATAATCATTCCCACATTCAAGACTCAAAACTATAACCGTTATAATCCCAAGAGATTCATCTCAACAGCAAGTTTCACTAATCAGATGGATTTAGATTCACAAACACAAACTGCTTTTAAATTCCTTTTTTCTTTCTATCTAGTGCAGTTTCTCCTTCCTTCACTACTACCTGGAGAAGACCCTCACTTCTTCCTTTACTAGAATTTCTTGTAAATTTCCCTTGTGCAGATCCTTTTTGCAGCCCAGAATGGAGATCTCCACACTCCAGTGATCCCAGATCGCTAATATTTATTTAACTCTAGATTTCCTGACATTCCCCTCTTCCAAGACTATGAAAGATATGTCTCAGGAGCTTCTACCCCTTGGTGCCATGAAGTTCTCCATCTTACTAACCTGTCTGACACCTCAGACCCTGAAAGATGGATCTAGCTGCCAAAGGCCACACTAGATAGTCCGTGTTCCCTTTGGTCTGCACATAGAGTTTGTCTAATTCCCTTGCTAACCTGGATTCATCAATGACCCTAGTTACCAACAGAGTCCTGGGATCTTGGACAGTATATAAGAGAGGAAAGTCAGAGCCTACTTAGGAGGCCCTTGAAATCAACAGTACGCATCTCCTCCTGATTCAGCAGGGCCATCTTGAACTCTTAATGTCGGATCCCAGACAGAGCCCTCATACGTAAGAAACTGTAACCTGTAAAAAACTGAGGCAAGATAGAGATTAGAGAGTATTTATTTAAAAGGGAGAGATTTACTGGGACCAAATGGATCGAGGTTTTCTCCCAGGCTAAATGAGACTATCATCTCCAAGAATCCAGCAATGTGAGTTCTCATGGCTCAGATACAGGGGCGGAGTCAGGATGCTGAGAGCAAGAACAGGGCTCTGACAGGGTGGGGTGAGCCACCAGAGACGGGGATGACATAATGGGGGGAGGCACCCTGGAGATGAGGAGTGGCATCTTGATAAGACGGTATCTGATATTCTAATAGCTTGGGGATGGGGAGAGATATTCTGATATTCTAAAACATAAGATCTTTTATCCTTATCAAATATTCTGATTAAGAGGGAGTAGGACTGAACAGACAATTATAAACAGGGGCAGAATGATTAGGGAAATCAAGGCAGGACAATAAAAGAGATCTGTGACATAACAAAACAAAATATCTTACCAAAACTGACTCATTAATGAATGCAGAAATGATTTATCTTACATTCTTGCAAGAATGGGTGCCTCCATGTACAGACACATCTTTGGGCAGCGTTTTATTTCCTATCCTGAAGCACAAGTCCCACCCCTGATTCTCTCTAATTGGATGTTACAGAAGTTACCTGACAAGAATCTCCACCCCTCATTACATAGATAGAACCTGCTCCAAAGGAGCACCCATCCTAGAAGGGGAAGCTATCAGGGGAGAGCTAAGAACAAAAGATTCTTTTCAAATCTCAGGTCACCATCCCGGATTATAAAAGCCAGTCCCTGCCCCCAAGGAGCTTACATTCTTTTGGAGGAAGATAAACTTCAATCTTGATTATTCTTTGATGTTTTCTGATTTGTTTCATTTCTCCAATTTAATTTTCGTAACTGTGGAAAACAAATGTCCATCCATTTCTCATCAAAGGGCATTTTAATATGTTAGATATTGAAACATTTCACTGATGTGTACCTGAAAACATAGAGGTTGTTGCTGGAAGAGGACCAGATTTCAGGGAGCTGATGTCTTGACTTGCAAGTGAACTGGATTTAAGTGAAGGAGGGCTGGGCAAGGTCACCTGCCCTCCCCTAAAGACACAATAATTTTGTGGAATAATAAAGTCGTTTCCAACTTTAAAAAACTCCCCTAGGAAGAAGACTCTCATGAGTCTCCTATTCCTTTTTTTTTTTTTTTTCCTTTGAGATTTTCTTTTTTTTTTTTTTTTTAATTTTTAAAAAATTTTAATTTATTATTTTTATTAAGTTTTATAATTATTAACATTTTCTTTGACAGTACATATGCATAGGTAATTTTTTTTTTTTACAACATTATCCCTTGTACTCCCTTCTATTCTGAATTTTTCCCCTCCTTCCCTCCACCCCCTCCCCTAGATGGCAGGCATTCCCATACATATTAAATATCTTATAGTATATCCTAAGTACAATATATAAGTGCAGAACCAAATTTTGTTGTTGTTGTTGTTGTTGCAAAGGAAGAATTGTATTCCCAAGGTAAAAATATTCTGGGAAGAGAAACAAAACAAAACAAAACAAACAAAAAAAAACATTGATGAGTCTCCTATTCCAAACTTAACTTCCCCACCCTGGGCTCATACTGGTCTCTATTTGGGAATCTCAGAACAGTGGTTGGGGCTGCTCAGCTAGGCCAAAGGAAGTGAATTAAGTGTCAGGTGGCAGCTCACCTTGGCACCTCTTCTTTGCTCTACTTCCATCAGCCCTTTGCCTTGTGATGTATGTGGGTTTGTCTTCAGCTGTCTTTTCATTTTTAGTTGTAATGAATTCCAAGAAAGATTTCAATTATGAGTCAACCTGTGCTCTGGAAACTACTGTTTCCAAGTTTTCTGCCTCTGGGTCTTTAAGTGGTGATATTTTTATCTTTTGACCTTCAGCATCTTATAATGAAGAAATGGATGTTGGGTTCCAACTGAGTGGCCACAGGCAAGTCAATTAACCTCACCTAGGCACCAATTTCCTCCTCTGTACAATAAAGAATCTGAACTAGGTAATCTCTAAGGTCCCTTCTAGCTTTCAAATCTTATAATTGTATGCTGTACATAGAGTTCATAGACACAGAAGTGGAAGATTTTAAAGGACTATTAATCCAAGCTCTTCATTTTACAGATGAGGAAATTGAGACTCTAAGAAGTTAAGAGATTTGTCCACAATTGCATAGTGACAGAGCCTGGATTCAAATCTAGTAGCTCTCACTTCAAACTCAGTGGGGGCATTTGTCTGCTTGGTGGTTTTTTCTGTACCACATCATTTCTTTGATGGCTGAGCCTTGGATAGTGACAAATATGGCCTTCAGTCCAATCACTCAGTCATTTCAGAACTCTGTCTTCCTTCCAGGCATTACCGTTGGGATCTTAGACTTCTTTGTAGTAAAGGTGAGAAGGGGAAGACCAATGAGGGCCCAGTCTTCAGAGTGATGGAGGTTGAGGTCCCTTTAAGATTCCTTTCTAATTGCCCAACCCAGGCTGACCTTGATTCACAAATCCTGGTCAAAGGCACCCTTTGAATATCCGGGCCCTTCCCCCAGCCCTCACCTGATCTGAGATAACTGAAAAGCCCGCCAAAAACTTAGGGGTACCGCCCATCATCTTTTGGGTATAAAAGAGGTGAGCCGGAACGCCCTCATTGCAGGAGCCCTCCCTGCCAACACATGGTATCCTTCCAGCCATGTAAGGGTTCCTGCCCGCCCAACGGCCACCTTCGGCCCTGGCGTCTTTGTAACTGAACTTTACTTCCAAATTCCTACAGTAAACCTTTTATTTATCAATCTAGGTTTTCGGGCCTGTAAATTCATTTTACAGGGGACACTGCGCCTCATGGGATTATCTATGCACCGAGAGATGGGGTTCCCCCTTTCCTTTCCCTCATTAAGAGCATACACAATATTTTCCACTGCCACTAATTCACCTGGAGGTTTACTGAGCCTAAAAAATGTGTGATGGAGAGGCTTTTTCCTTTATGTAGATATCTTTTAACAGGTTCCTATTATACTACACACCTCTCAGGTTGAAAGATGACAGGAAGAGATAAAAATAGATGTTGGTGGGGATGTGGGAAAAGTGGGACACTGATGCATTGTTGGTGGAATTGTGAACGAATCCAACCATTCTGGAGAATAATTTGGAACTATGCTCAAAAAGTTATCAAACTGTGCATACCCTTTGATCCAGCAGTGTTACTACTGAGCTTTTATCCCCAAAAGATCTTTTTTTTTTTTTTTAATTTATTTTTTATTATTATTATAGCTTTTTATTTACAAGATATATGCATGGGTAATTTTATAGCACTGACAATTGCCAAGCTTTTTGTTCCAATTTTTCCCCTCCTTCCCCTCCCCCCTCCCCCCAGATGGCAGGTTGACCAATACATGTTACATATGTTAAAGTATATGTAAAATACAATATATGTATACATGTCCAAATGGTTATTTTGCTGTACAAAAAGAACCGGACATTGAAATAGTGTACAATTCATTCTACCCAGGTTATTTTAACCTTCAGAATCAATTTCTTAGCATGCAACAAGAAATTTGGTTTTACATACATATTGTATCTAGGATATATGGTAACACATTTAACATGTATGGGATTGCCTGTCATCTAGGGGAGGGAGTAGAGGGAAGGAGGGGAAAATTTGGAAAAGAAGTGAATACAAGGGATAATGTTGTAAAAAAAATTACCTATGCATATGTACTGTCAAAAAATTATAATTATAAAATTAATTAAAAAATTAAAAAAAGAAATAGTGTACAATTACCCTGTGAAGGAAATCCAAAATGCAGGTGGACAAAAATAGGGGTATTAGGTATTCTAAGTAGTGGTTCATAGTCATCTCCCAGATTCTTTAGCTGAGTGTAGCTGGTTCAGTTAATTACTGCTCTATTAGAACTGATTTGGTTCATCTCATTGTTGAAAATGGCAACATCCATCAGAATTGATCATCATATAGTATTGTTGTTGAAATATACAACGATCTCCTGATCCTGCTCATTTCACTCAGCATCGAGTGAAATGAGCAGAACCAGAAGATCACTATACACTTCAATGTTGTATGAAGATGTATTCTGATGGAAGTGGATATCTTCAACACAAAGAAGATCCAACTCACTTCCAGTTGATCAATGATGGACAGAAACAACTACACCCAGAGAAGGAACACTGGGAAGTGAATGTAAACTGTTAGCACTACTGCCTATCTACCCAGGTTACTTATACCTTCGGAATCTAATACTTAATGTGCAACAAGAAAATGGGATTTACACACATATATTGTATCTAGGTTTTATTGTAACACGTGTAAAATGTATGGGATTGCCTGTCATCGGGGGGAGGGAATGGAGGGGGGGGGATAATTTGGAAAAATGAATACAAGGGATAATGTTATAATAAAAATTACTCATGCATATATACTGTGAAAAAAAATTCTAAATAAAATTTAAAAAAAAAAAAAAAGAAAGAGACATGCAATTTAAAACTATTAAAAAAAAAAATTTCACTCAGCATCAGTTCATGTAAGTCTCTCCAGGCCTTTCTGAAATCCTCCTGCTGGTCATTTCTTACAGAACAATAATATTCCATAATATTCATATACCACAATTTATTCAGCCATTCTCCAATTGAGGGGCATCCACTCAGTTTCCAGTTTCTGGCCACCACAACGAGGGCTGCCACAAGCATTCTTGCACATACAGGTCCCTTTCCCTTCTTTATCCAAAGAGATCTTAAAGGAGGAAAAGGGACCCACATGTGCAAAAATGTTGGTGGCCGCCCTCTTTGTAGTGGCCAGAAACTGGAAACTGAGTGGATGCCCATCAGATGGAGAATGGCTGAATAAGTTGTGGCATATGAATTTTAGGGAATATGTTTTTCTATAAGAAACAACCAGCAAGTTCATTTCAGAAAGGCCTGGAGAGACTTACATGAACTGATGCTGAGTGAAATGAGCAGGATCAGGACATCATCATACACGGCAACAACAATACTATATGAGGATCAGTTCTGATGGACGTGGGGACGTGGCTCTCTCCAACAATGAGATGACTCAAATCAGTTCCAATTGTTCAGTGATGAAGAGAGCCATCTACACCCAGAGAGACACCTGTGGGAACTGAGTGTGGAACACAACATAGCATTCTCACTCTTTCTGTTGTTTGCTTGCATGTTGTTTTCTTTCTCAGTTTTTTTTTTCCTTCTTGTGCAACAAGATAACTGTATAAATAAGTATATATATATATTGGAATTAACATATATTTTAATATTTAACATAGATTGGACTACTTGTCATCTAGGGGATGGAGCGGGGGGAAGGAGGGGATAATTTGGAACAGAAGGCTTTGCAAGGGTCATTGTTGAAAAATTACCCGTTTGAATACATGGGAGCTGTTGGAATACTCAGGAGCCACCTGACAGTGGCTGGCAGGAGATCCAACCTAGACCTACAGAAGGATCTCCTTTTGAGAGGATGACACAAGGAGACTGAGTGGACTGAACAGGAGTTCTGACTACTCTCTTTATAGTTGTCACGAGAGTACACAGCACAAATGTTATGTTTGGATGCATCTGTAAAGATAGTTGGTCCTTTAAGAGGAACTTTAGAAACATTTTCTTCAAAAATCCATCGCCAATTACATAATAGTCTGGTTATCTTTAATAGAGACCTGTGTGTAAAATTTGGAACTATGGCCAATAAAATTTGCCACTCTGGGATGGTTTCACAGCGCACATTAATTTGTGCATTGGTATAAAAGGTGTATATCTTGTCAGGTCTTATCCCACATAATTGTACTGCTTGCTTAATGGCCTTTAATAAAATTCTAGCCACAAGCACTGGGTAAGGAATAAGGCTTTGTTCTGGTTGTGCTGGGAGGTTCACCCACTCTATCACACTATCTCCTTGATGAAGGACTGCTGAGGGTGCCTCTTGTGTAGCAAAAACTGATATTTCCAAGGGTTTTTGAGTGACTCTTTCAACCACATTGGATAAAGCCAGTTCAACTTCTCTCAAAGCCTCTTGTGCTTCTTTTGTAAGCTGGTGTGGTGAATTTAAAGCACTGTCTCCCCTTAAAATGTCATATAATGATTGCATTTTATAGGTAGTTAAGCCTAATACTGGATGCATCCATTGGATATCTCCTATCAATTTCTAAAAGTCATTTAAGGTGTTTAGTTTCTTTGTTCTTAAAAAAAGTTTTTGTACTGTAAGCACCTTAGGATATACTTCATATCCTAAATATTGAAAGGGAGTGAATCTTTTAATTTTTTCTGGAGCTATATGAAAAAAGAAGAAAGAGGAGGAGGGGGAATGGTACTGACAAAGCAGCTGAAAAGCATGAAGAATTAGATAAGAAAGGAGTTAAGTACAGTGCTGATGAAATTCAGAAGTGTGGTGCTTCACAGCAGGAGTCATTAGAGCATTCCCCATCTCAGGACCCTTCCCCCTCAATTTCCCCTTCATGGGTGGAAGGAGGAGAATGAGGGAGGTACAGTGACACCCTATAGCAGTTTTGTCCACTCCCTGTGAAACGATTACAAAGAGCACTAATTAAAGCTAAAAATGAGGACATGATATATCTGATTTAAAAATAGAAGTTTATCCTATGATTGAAGAGTTTGACTCTTCAGGTAAAAAAAAAAAAATACACTCCATTTAATCTAGAAATTATCAAAGATCTGAAAAAGGCTTGCACTCTTTATGGGTCTACATTGTCTAATGTTAAGATGATATTCGAGAATTTGGTCTTTGAAATTTTAATCCCTAATGATTGGAAATCTATAGCAAGAACATGTTTAGAACCTGCACAAAACTTGTGGCTTTCTGAGTATAATGAACTCTATAGGTAATAGGTAACCTGGTGTTAATATACCAGTCACCTTTGATCAACTAGCAGGTTTAGGTCCTTATGCAGACACTTTAGCATAGATTAATTACCCTATAGCTATAGCTATATGCTATAGCAGCATATGAGAAAATTGCTGCTGCTATCAAAGAATGGGGCACCCTCCCAGGAACACAAGATGGAGGGGAAGCCTTCACAAAAATAGCACAAAGTCCAAATGAACCCTTTGCTGATTTTTTGGGATGTCTGCAGACAGCTGTCATATGAACTCTTGGTGAAATTGCAGCAACAGAAATAAACTTGCTAAAGAAAATGATAATGAGGTTTGTAGAAGAATTATATGGGAACTACACAAGGAGGCTCCTTTAAATGAGATCATAAGATGCTGTGCTACAGTGGGCACAAATACCTTTTATACCCAGGCTATGAAGCAGACTTCTCAAGATCTGAACATGGGAAGGCAGAGTCCCTTTAGGCAGGGGACTTCTAGAGAGACTCTCCAATGCTTTCAATGTGGTAAAACAGGGCATCTAAAAGTTCGATGTGGGCATAAAGATAGAGTAAAAAAACAGGGGAGGAGAACAACATCCAAAACCCCATGTCCAAACTGCAACAAAAGCTTCCATTGAGCATTAGAATACAGACTGACTCAGGGAAACAGGATGAGGGGCCCAACCCCAGGGTCCCAGGCAAAAAACACTTGGAGCCTGATGGCAGCTGATGTCACCCAGAGAATCTTTACAAGTTCAGCACTCAAACATCATCAATCATCCCAGAAGCAATCTGATGGGAGAAAGGGATTACATATGGGGAGAGTAGATTTGTATGCAGCTGGGACTACTGAGATAACCCCTGAAGAGGTGAAATCTGTTCCTCTCCAGCCTAAGGATCCCTTGCCTCCAGGCACAGTAAGCTTGACCATTTCATCTCCTAAGAGTACTTACAAAACAGTGTCCATCCATACACTGATGTGGGAAACTGGAGGATGTGTAGCTAATATCCCAGTCACTAATACAGGTAGATAATGTATGACATCACCCAGGAGAAGTTGTAGCAGCAGGTTTACTGATACAGACTCCTGATAGACAATTTGGTGATAGTCACCCAGATTTTGACTCCCAGAAACCGAATCCAGGAATATACTTGTCAGCAGCTGTGACAGATGACCAATCTACATTCACTATCTATATAAATGGCACACCATTGGAAGGGTTGGTAGACACAGGTGCAGATCATACAGTCAATAGAGGTGCCAACTGGCAAACACCTACATGTCTGGGGTAGGAGAATCAATAGCAGCTGAAGTTAGTGCTACCCTTATGAGATGGATATTTGAAGGTGAAACAGGAGTTTTTACTCCTTTTATAAAAAATCCCCATCTATCTATAGGGAAGAGACATTAGGATTACAAATGAGTACTTTGGTTTTTTAGGCAGGGCTGCTGTTGGAGGCCTGCCAACACTCTCACCTGTTCCTATTCAATGGAAAACTGATATACCAGTGTGGGTAGAACAGTGGCCCTTTGCCAGTGAAAAAATCCAGGCCTTATTAGACATAGTACAGGAACAACTTGACCAAGGACACTCACAACCTTCTCTAAGTCCTTGGAATTCCCCCATATTGTTGTAAAAAAGAAATCTGGAAAATGGAGGATGTTGACTGATTTAAGAAAGGTAAATGAACAGATGGAAACTATGGGAACTCCTCAACCTGGACTTCCATCTCCTACTCAATTGCCAAGAGAATGGCCTCTGTGGGTTATAGACATTAAGCATCTGGAGAAGGAGGATATGGAAAGATTTGCCTTCTCAGTCCCCAGCGTTAACTTAGCTGAGCCTTATAAAAGATATGAATGGACAGTTTTGCCCCAGGGAATGAAAAACAGCCCTACTATGTGTCAAATGTATGTTGCTGCTGCTCTTACTCCAGTAAGAAAAGCATTTCCAAAAGTAATGTTATTTCATTACATGGATGATATATTGGGATGTGCACCTGAGAAACAAATGTTAGAAGCATGTCTACAAAAGACCATGGAAACACTAAGGAACTATAAATTGCACATAGCTTCAGAAAAGATTCAAAGACATGCTCCTTTTCAATATTTAGGTTATGAAGTATATCCTAAGGTGCTTACAGTATAAAAACTTTCCTTAAGAACAGAGAAACTAAACACCTTAAATGACTTTCAGAAATTGATAGGAGATATCCAATGGATGCATCCAGTGTTAGGCTTGAGTACCTATCAATTGCAACCATTATATGACATTTTAAGGGGAGACGGTGCTTTAAATTCACCACACCAGCTTACAAAAGAAGCTCGAGAGGCTTTGAGACAAATTGAACTGGCTTTATCCAATGTGGTTGAAAGAGCCACTCAAAAACCCTTGGAAATATCAGTTTTTGCTACACAAGAGGCCCCCACAGCAGTCCTTCATCAAGGAGACAGTGAGAGAGAGTGGGTGAACCTCCCAGCACAACCAGAACAAAGCCTTATTCCTTACCCAGTGCTTGTGGCTAGAATTTTATTAAAGGCCATTAAGTGAGCAGTACAATTATGTGGGATAAGACCTGACAAGATATACACCTTTTATACCAATGCACAAATTAATGTGCGCTGTGAAACCATCCCAGAGTGGCAAATTTTATTGGCCATAGTTCCAAATTTTACACACAGGTCTCTATTAAAGATAACCAGACTATTATATAATTGGCGATGGATTTTTGAAGAAAATGTTTCTAAAGTTCCTCTTAAAGGACCAACTATCTTTACAGATGCATCCAAACATAACATTTGTGCTGTGTACTCTCGTGACAACTATAAAGAGAATAGTCAGGACTCTTTTTCAGTCCACTCAGTCTCCTTGTGTCATCCTCTCAAAAGGAGATCCTTCTGTAGGTCTGACTTGGATCTCCTGCCAGCCACTGTCAGGTGGCTCCTATGCATTACACAGCTCTCTTGTATTCCAACAATTACCCATGCATGTTTTATAAATAAAAAGGTTTAATAAAATTAAATTTAAATTAAAACAACAACAAAAACAGCTTCCTATTGTCTTACTACAAGATGATGAAAAGACTTTTAACTGACTACTAAGCCAGAAATGAGTATGTATGTATATGTATACACATAAAAACATTGCATATCTATACATACACATGCATATGAAATGAACAGATGCCCCTCTTTACTAGGGATGAGTGAAGTAAAAATTTCTGACAAGAGAAAGGGGGAATCAGGTTGGGGAGGGCTTAGGGCTTTCTTTCTTACCCAACCCTTATGTGCAGAGTGCTCAGGTCTCTTCTGAATAGTTCTCTCCTATTCTTAATTGAAGGAGCATCACAGACAGGTTATATTGTTTTGTGAATTTTAAAAGGTCCGAAGACCATTTGATTCAGGGGAGCACTCAACTTGAAGATCAAGATCTCATGACCTGTAAGTCCATTGGCCACGATGCTCTCAAAAGTAAACTGGGTGCTGGGTAATATTTTGCAGCCAGTCTCTCAAGTTTGAGCCTTTTGTATTCTCTCCAAGGACTAAGAATGTAGCAGTATAAGAGAGTACACTCCTGACTTGTGAGGTCATTGTACATCTTACTAAGTATCCATTTATAAAAACTCCCTGATGTTAACTGGTAAATTGATATAGAGAACTGGGTGAATGATATGGGAGGACACCAGATGGAAGTTCATGAAGAGCAGTATGAGAGAACTGGAAACCTCTCAGGGATACTCCTGGAACCTTAAGGGGACAGGGGCTACCCTAGCCCTGGATACCTAGCCTGCTTAGTCTGAGGATGGGTTGGGAGAGTGAGCCCAAAAGTGTAGGTTGTGCTACATGAGAATATTCAATTTGATGAATATCAGATTTAAAGTTAGAAGGTATTTGTAGAGATAATTTAATCTAACCCCTTCATTCTTCAGATAAATAAACTAAAACCCAGAGAGATTATGTGATTTAAGGCCATAGATTATGAAATCTTGCTGTGTGGGACGAGTCAGGTGCAAGAACCCCTTCCCAAAACAACTAACTAATGGGGACATCATCAGGTACAAAGAGAAAGCATTTGTTTAACCCTGCAGGGAGAGGCCCAAACACACACCTGGGAGCCATCCCAACTCCCACCATGTGCTCCTGGAACCTGGTCAGCTTCCGGCTTGTCCAGGGTTTAAAAGCAAACGACTCGAGCCTTCCCATTGGATAGACTAAAAGGCCGTAACCATCCTTGACCAATGGTCACCAATGCTGGCTGCCTCCCACACATCATGTCCTTCCTGCATCTCAGGTTCCTCCAGAGAGTAAATGACCTCCCCAAGATCTCAGTTCTGGAATCAGGGAGCCTGTGACTCAATACTGAGAAATACTTCATCCAATCAGTCCCATTCTTTGCTTTGTACTACACAACCTTGGCAATTCAATAAGCATTTTGGGGGCTCTACTTTGGGATAGGTCTTGGAGACTCAAGGGCAAAAACACCAGTATCCCTGCTGGTAGATTCACAGATTTGGAGCTAGAAGGGACTCATCAAGGATTGTCCTTCCTGATTAAGAATTGGCAAAGATGGGTTTATCTTCCCTGAGAAACCACTCAGTGAGCCAGTTCCTGATAGGAATTAGCAAAGGTTTGTGGGTACAGAGCCATTTTTTATTGCCTTCTATGGTTTGGGGCTAGAGAGTGATTAGGGACTAATTTTGTTTTATTTATTTATAATTTTTTTTATAATTTTTTTACACAGTATATATGCATGAGTAATTTTTTTATAATATTATCCCTTGTATTCATTTTTCCAAATTATCCCCTCCCTCCCTCTACTCCTTCCCCTAGATGACAGGCAATCCCATACATTTTACATGTGTTACAATATAACCTAGATACAATATATGTGTGAATCCCATTTTCTTGTTGCACATTAAGTATTAGATTCCGAAGGTGTAAGTAACCTGGGTAGATAGACAGTAGTGCTAACAATTTACATTCACTTCCCAGTGTTCCTTCTCTGGGTGTAGTTGTTTCTGTCCATCATTAAGTGAGTTGGATCTTCTTTATGTTGAAGATATCCACTTCCATCAGAATACATCTTCATACAGTATTGTTGTTGAAGTGTACAGCGATCTTCTGGTTCTATTCATTTCACTCAGCATCAGTCGATGTAAGTCTCTCCAGGCCTCTCTGTATTCCTGATTAGGGACTAATTTTGAAATCAATAAAGGGTGGTGATTGTTTCCCAGACCAAAGTGATTTCCAGATTAATTGGGAAGTGGGAGTTTCCTCTGGGAAACCAGGTAGCTTTCCCAAGGGAGATTCAGGTGGGTGGGGATCATTTTTAGGAATTTCCCCAGGCCAGATGGCCCACCTTCCACAAAGATCTGGAGACCCAGAATCCTTATTACATCACTTCCAAGCTATTTTCTCAATTCTGAGAGCTGTTCATCCAAAATGCCAGATTCTATTCAGTAAAATAAATTAACAAATAAAATAAATATTACTTCATTTTTAATGAGCAAATTCATGGTAGCTTGAACACAATCGCACCTGGTTTTTATTCCTCTGTAGTAACTGATGCTGATTTTGAATTGTAGTAATACAAGGAATACGCTGATCTCCTTAAGTTTTGAGTGAAAAAAATAAATAACCAGATGCAAACAAAAATCCCTCTATGCTCCTCTCCCCAGCAAAGCCCTGCGGAATCAATATTACTACATTGAGTCCCACTGGAATCAATGGCATAAGCTGTTGAATTTATTTCAGTGAGACTTTGCGTTGTAAAAATAATTGGATTTAGCTATACTTTAACACTGCTTTTAGGAGAGAGAGAAAATATGTTTTTCCTGGTGGGTGGGGGTGGAGAACTAGTACAAGAACGAGTAGGTTTCTCCTAAGATTTTGGTATTGCCTTGTCAGGAGGAACCATTACCAAGTCCCCAAAGAGCCTGAGAGCACTACCCTCAATGAGGTGTTTAGAACTGCCTTCCCCGGTGAGAATGAAAGCACTTCCTTTGTTCCCATCTTTAAAATTAACTGCCTAGTATTACCACCATCAATGAGGTGTTAAACATGAGAATTACCTTCCCTGGTGAGAAGAAAAACACTTACTTTGTTTTCTTCCTTAAAATTAATTGGGGTTTTTAAGAACTCATCCTCATTCCACCAACAGTTGCCCAGACTTAGGTGGGGGTGGGGTGGGATGGGGGTGTAAGGGAAAGGAAGATGAGGTTTTTAAATGTTGCCATTTGTAGTCCTAAAAGCTTTCATCACTTTCTTCAAGATTAGACAATTTAGCGAATACTTTCTCCTCCCCCAGTCTCAATTTTTCCCCAGTTTCCTTTTATAATGATAATTTTCACCTAATAAATCAGATAAATATATGGGCCCATGGATATTTTTATCAGCTTGCAAAATCCTCACTAGCCCTCTGTGTGTGTGTGTGTCCTGGGAGACTAGAGAGTTGGCTTATTAAAATGAAAATTGATCATTGGTATAATAATGCCAGAAGGGGGAATTTGGTAAACATGGCTAGAGATTATGCTTCTGGCACAGGCTGGAGGTGGCAGGGAAGTGTACTTTATGTTTGACTGGAATTGGAGGTAATTAAATATGCCCCTTGCATATCTCATGCAACAAAAAAATCTGCAGGCCTGCATCATAGACATTACCAAATAAGACCTTCACATGTTTTAAATAAAATTCTTGGTGTGAGGGACAAGGCCACTGGCTTAAATAACTCAAATAAATTAAGGAGATTTCTCAAGGCAAAAGCAGAAAGGAATTTTATTGCTATCTTGTCTTCCTAGATTTCCCTAGGGATAATTCTATCAGACTAATCCCCTGATGCTCTCTGATCTGTTGGACAGTCACATCTTCACACATTGAGGCTCCCCACTGTGTAATAAGTGCAAATGTCAGTACCTTTCTCTTCCACTTTCCCAAATGGTTCTTGACTAGTTAGTAGTACACTACATTTCCAAGCTCAGGAATTCTTATCTTAATCCCTATATACTTCTTCTAAAGCTGTATCACTTTATGTGTCAAGTAGGATTGTTGATGGATTTACTGAAATATCTTTAATAAGCTGACCTCAAGTTTACCTGTAATGCCGGAGAAACTGAGGCAAGATAGAAATCAGAGAGTGTTTAATAATTTATTTAAAGGGAGAGATTTACTGGGACCAAATGGATCCATGGTTTGTCCCAGGGCTGAATGAGACTATGTTCTCCAAGAATCCAGCAAATAATGTGAATTCTCAGTGACGTATATATACATGGCTCAGACTCAGGGGTAGACTGAGGCAGGGGGGAGTCCGAGTGCTGAGAGTGGGAATGGGACTGTGACAGGATGAGGTGAGCCACCCGAGATGGAGGGAGGCACCCCGGAGATGGGGAAAAGCATCCTGATTAGATGGTATCTGATATTCTGATAACTGGGGATGGGGAGAGGCATTTGGAAATTCTAAATCATAAGATCTTTTATCCTTATCAATATTCTGATAAAGAGGGAGGGGAGGTTTCTAAGGACTGAGCTTTGAGCTGACAATTATAAACTGAAGCAATGAACAGACAATTTTTAGATGATGAAATTGAAACTATTTCCACTCATAGGAAAGAGTGTTCCAAATCACTACTGATCAGAGAAATGAAAATTAAGACAACTCTGAGACACCACTACACACCTGTCAGATTGGCTGAGATGACAGGAACAAATAATGATGAATGTTGGAGGGGATGTGGGAAAACTGGGACACTGATACATTGTTGGTGGAGTTGTGAAAGAATCCAGCCATTCTGGAGAGCAATTTGGAACTATGCCCAAAAAGTTATCAAACTGTGCATACCCTTTGATCCAGCAGTGCTACCACTGGGCTTATATCCCAAAGAAATACTAAAGAGCGGAAAGAGACCCGTATGTGCCAAAATGTTTGTGGCAGCCCTTTTTGCAGTGGCCAGAAACTGGAAACTGAAGGGATGCCCATCAATGGAGAAAAGCTGAATAAGTTATGGTATATGAATGGTATGGAATATTATTGTTCTATATGAAATGACCAGCAGGATGATTTCAGAGAGGCCTGGAGAGACTTATATGAACTGATGCTGAGTGAAACGAGCAGAACCAGGAGATCACTGTACACGGCAACATCAGTATTATATGATGATCAATTCTGATGAACGTGACTCTTACAATGAGATGATTAATGCTCTTGTGTTGATCTTGTGTTGAAGAAAGCCATCTACACCCAGAGAGAGGACAGTGGGAACTGAGTGTGGATCACAACATAACATTCTCACTCTTTTTGTTGTTTGTTTGTGTTTTGTTTTCTTTACTTTCTTTTTTGATCTGATTTTTCTTGTGCAGCACGAGAATTGTATAAATATGTTTATACATATTGGATTTAACATATATTGAATTCCTTGCCATCTACGGGAGGGAGTGGGGGGAAAGAGGAGAACATCTGAAACACAAGGCTATGCAAGGGTCAATGTTGTCAAACTATCCATGCATGTTTTGAAAATAAAAAGTGTTATTAAAAATTTTTTTTAAAGCTCTTCCCTTTTCCTATATGTTTGTAATGAGATTGGATTTTCTTCATATGTGAATGCCCTTGTTAATACCCAATCAGCATTCACTACTGCCAGTCTCTCCTAATTCCTGCCTCTCAGAGGAAATCTCCAGTCACTGTCTTTTGCAGTACTTAAGCTAATTTTACCAAGCTTACCTCTGTCAGAGGTCTTCAGAGATCTCTGGCCATCACTTCATGGAGAGATGGTTTAAATGCACGACAGAGTGCTCGAGAATAGCCATGTGCAAGCTCAAGCTATTTTATTCACATCCTGCCCCTAGCTGACCTCCTGCTGACTCCTGGTAAACTCCTGGTCAAAGAGACCTACTTCCTCCTCCCACAGCTTAAACAGGGTCCATGAGGTCATAGGCACAGCCAGTCAGAGAAGGAGATGCCTCCCGTTAATGATGAGGATCTCAATGCGACCAGGGTCCCCCCCAAGAGGCGGTCACATCTGAGAATCTCAGGCTTCAATGCCTCTGTTACTTCCTGATTGCACAGTGCCTGACTCTTCCCCTGACCCTTAAATTCATATACTTAGACCAAAAAAAATATGGCAATAGATAAAGGCAGAAGCAAATAAGAAAATCCTGTTGTCTTTTATTAAGGCAGATATTAGATACTTACTTGCAAAAATAGATTGTTTTATGCTACTCATTTTTTTTGGTTTTATAAAATATAGTGATTATTCACAAAATGTGCTATTTGTGTTCATGTATAAAGGTTTATTATTATTTTAAATGACAAATACTTTTTAAAATGAATCAGTTTTAATTTCCATGTAGTAAATATCAATCTATATAGCTGACATAAAAATCTTTTGAGGTCTTCAATAATTTTTAAGAGTGTTAAGAGGTCATGAGTCCAAAAAATGTTTGAGACTTATTAATACAAAGGATGCAATCAAAGAAATGTAGGACCAAAAAGAAGGCAGTTATATGCCAAGAGTGAAGTGCTTAATGAATATTTTTTTGAATGAGTTTCTCACTGATAGTTTTCAGAGAAAGGAAATTGAGGCAAAGAAAAGTTACTCTTTATCTTAATAAAATTATGCCTCACAGTGGCTAGAGCTCTAGATCTAGAGTCAGGAATATCAGAGTTCAATTCAGTCTCAGACAATTTCTAGATGCAAGGGCCAATGACTTAACCTCAGCCTATCTCAGTTTCCTCAGCTGTAAAATGGGGATAATAATAGCAGCTACTTTGAAGGATTATTGCGAAGATGAAAGATTTGTAAAACTCTGTGCAGACCTTAAAGTGCTATAAAAATGTTAGTTATTATTATTATAGAGTAATCTCTAATTATCAACCTCAAAGGTTGCTAATTAATTGGTGTTTGGCTAGTTTATTTATTTGTTTTATCACAAAAGCAAATGGCACTCATCCTTACATGTCTTGTTATAGCTGAGGTTTGTTTTGGTCTTGGTAACCCCAACAATGAATCTTAATGTCTTATTTCAGGCACTTCTGTCTTAGCAAAAGGCTCAGCTACTGGTGTGTATGTTAACATAAAGTGATGGGCAAATATTAGGTGGCTGGCAACTCCAGGACAACAGGAACAAAGGAAGATATAAACATTTAGAGAAGGTGAAAAGGATAGAAAATAGGTAAAAACCTATCTGATGCTCAGCCAGCTATTTGAACTGCTCTGTCAATTTGCTTTATGGAATATTGAATGATAGGAACAGGATGTTGAGTGATTTTAGGGAAAGTATGTTCATCTTCGGATGAGAAAATGCAACTTTGGGGTCAGGAATTGCCTAAAATCAGGTTTGTTCCAGTAGGAATGTTATGGGGCAAGGGGTCTCTAAAGCAGTAGAGGACTCCTTCAACATGCTATCAGTGGGCTTAATCCTGATGAATAAAATACAACTTGATTGTCTGTAAACAACCTAGGAGTTCCCTTTCTTTGACCCCTAAGGCTACCTCCTCCCTCCACTCCCAAGGAAATGTCTTCACCAAATTCATAGTACAGAGCTTTTATCCATTTCCACCACACATGTTATGTTTCTCTCTCCCTCTACCAGTGGAAGGTAAACTCCTCGTGGGCAGGGACTGGTTTTTGTTTTCTCTTTGCATTCTTTGCACCTAGCACTACTGGTACAGAATAAGTGCTTAATAAATTCTGGTTGCAAGGGCAAAGGAGAGATACAAGGGGAAATTGAAGTCAATGCTAAAGTAAAAGATAGGGATAAAATTTTATTTTAAAATCAATTTTGGTTGCGCTGAATTAGTAGTTAATAATCTGTAAAGTATACAAATATGTTATGAGAATTCACATTTAAAGTAATTCTTTAATGCAAAATTCAAATAATTCTAACAGCAATTTTGTATATTTTATTTTTTTAAGGATTTTTTTTTAAGGAAGGTACATATGTGTTTTTTCCCATTACATTTCAATTCCAAATTAAAAAAAAAAATTATTCCAAATCCATATCCTGGATTTTAGTTAATTCTGTGTTAAGTATGAAAAATGCTAATATATTTCTATGTAATGATCCACAAGTGAATAGGGAAAAAATATAGAAGGTAAAAGTATGTTTATATTGTAGTGGTCCTATTGAACGAGATGAGGTGAGATCTTTCAAGACAGTTGTGAAAATCAAGTAAGGCTTCATCTATTTCAGAGTTTGAGTAGGCCTGAAGGACTTTGAGGATTGAGTCAAGGGCATACTTGAGTCTCTTCCTGTTATCCTCCCATGACATCATTTTCTCCCTATTTGCCCCATCCTATGTACTTATTGGTCAAATTGAATTTCGTCGGTGGATCTCATGGTTAGAATATAAGACTCTCAGCCAATGAGGATGAGGGTCAGTTGTGGGAGGGGTATTTGTGTTAGCGATTAAAAGTGCTGTCCTGCCCACAGGAGGTTCTTCTTTCTTTTGATGGTTTGTACAATAAACTGCTTTGCTTCTAGAGATCTCTCCAGCTTTTTTTTTTTTTTTTTTTTTAATAAAATGGTGATCCCCCTCACCATTTTCTGTATCACACACTATTAAAAAAAAACAAACAGTTAATTGTGAGGAAAAGATAGATTACTTAATGACCCCTTTTCCACTTTGGACCCATTTTTGCCTGAGAATAAATCATAATCTCACAACCCCCACATTCAGTTATATGAGTTATATGTGGTCACAGTTCGGTTTAAGTAACTTTGCTCTAAATCAAATCTAGGGAATAAAGTACTTGTTCTTTTGAGAACTTGTAGAATAAGAAATATTGACATAGGGAATTCAAACAACTAGATAAATGTTAAACAAGGACATAAGGAATTACTATACATATAAAACAGTATGTAAGATGCAGTGAGAGGAGTCTTGAGAGTTTCATTTTTAAGACTGAAAAAAAGGTTTTCTCTCCCTTTCCCCCCAATTTAGCCAGGCAGAATTCAACAATTTTGAGAAAATTTTTAATTTAAGGGAGAGGTTTTCAACTTAGATTTTATGGAAGACCATTTATAATTGTCTCATTTCTTCAGTGGCCTATTTTCTAGAACTGAAGATAAGTTAAGAATCTATTTAAGATAACCAATTGTCCCTTGAGGAGAGTCTTTTTTTTAAAGAGTTAGATCTTTCTGTTAATACTTTTTTGATGCTGTCTTAATTCCTTAAAACAAATTTCTTTTATTATGGAAATCTAATTGGAAAATTGTCTATTGAAACAAAATTGTTGACTAATTATAAGTCTAAACAAGTTCTAAAAGATTCACAAAAATTTGAGAATTAGATTTCAGCAACTATCCAGTACAACCCATACTCAAAAGAAATTGTTACTACCTATTTTTTTTACAAGAGGTCATCCAGCCTGTTTGAAGGCTGTCATTATGGGGGAAATCCAGTTTCTGAAATGGTGTGTCCCATTCTTACCTCCCCAAATGTAGTAAGGGATATTCACTGCAGACCCTGAACAAGCAGCCTAAAAAGCTGGCCACAATTCTTGATGCTTGGAAGTGTGGAAAGGACCCACTGATAAAAAAAAATTCTATGAATCAAAATTTGTTTCACTGAAATCCTATCTGCAGTCCTTTTCCTAAATTTTGTATAATTCCTGATAATATTCTATAGAAACCATAATAGTATTCCAAAAATTACAAAATATATTGAGGTCAAAATTTTATTGCTCTTAGTCAAGGGCATAATTACAAGCCTGGAGACAAGCCTGGGTCCTTAAAATAACTTATAAAGTTCAATACAAAACAAAGTTAGCGTGGGTTTCTGAGTATAAAGAAATACTTTTAAAGTTTACTCAGAAGAGGAATCACCACTTTGGCCTTTAAACTATAGTGTCTAAAGAAATTTGATGTCAATTAGCCCTTGATGCACGATGCTCCACCCTATTCCCCAAAGTGCTTATGTACTAGGGCAGTTGACAGCTAGTAAAGAAAGCCATGGAAGAGAGGGAACAGTCAAAACATAGAGTTCCAATAAATACAAAGGTTTAAACAGGAAGAAAAAAGATAGAATCATCTGGTCGGAAAGAATTCACATCAATCCATGCCTTTCCTTTCCTCATCAAGTCAGTAGTCTCTAAGGACCAAGGACCTTAACACTGGCAAACAAATTTCACACTGCTTATAAGGTAAGTTGTTATAAAGAGAGAATTTTGGGCTCAATTATGAGGATTTTCCCAGGACAGTGAGCCAGGAAGCCTGCTTACAATACTTTGATTTTCCTTGATTATTGTCTGTGGGTTGGTTTGGGTCAATGTCCAGGGGATAGTTTTTTCTGTGTGTTTCCCAAGAAGCAAGGGATTCCCTAGTGCAAAGATCAGAGTTTGTGTTTTTCTGAAGAGAGAAGTGAAGTACACAACTGGTTCTATTTGTCAGATTCCAAGAGGCTAAACACTATGGATGATACAGGGCAGCAATCCATGTTAATGAATGAATTCTTTGACCTATGTAGTTTTGAGGTGTTCACGCTCTCTATTGCATTAGTACTACAATTATAGAATATTTTAGTTTTATCTCATTGTTTAAAGGTATCAGTACAAATAGAATCTACATATTGCCATGTCAGAAAGTAATTTGCCTTTCCTAATATTCTTCTGAGTTGAAAATTAGTTACAGCTACCTTCAGAAACTGCTGGTGTGATTCTAGATACAGAGAATTGATTAGAAGGTGAGGCAGTGATGTGGTACAGGGAGTCTATAAATACAGGTTTCTGGTGAGAGGACATTAGAGCTATCTACCTTTATTGGAACAGCTTGGGTGGTTTGCTATAAAAGCTGGTCCAGTCTTCATTTGGTTTCCACTGTGAGGGTCCCTAGTGTCATCCACTCCATTGACATGTCTCTCCCATCTTGATCTATCCCCTGCTTCTCAGGAGCTGTTGGATGCCACGGCATAGCTAAGGTCCCACACTTTTCCTGGAGTTTACTTTCCATTACAAAAGTCTAAAATCTTCGCTCCTACTTCCTCACCCTGCCTCCATCTCTTCTCCCCCTCCCCTGCCCAATACAGTGTAGTTGATTGGAACTGAGGAATATGAAAGTTTTGTTTTGTTTTGACCCAGCTGTCATATTTCTTTGGGGAAACAGGGAAGGCAGTATCAGGTCCTACTTAATCTGGAGGATTCTCCATCACAGACACAGACATGCGTCCAGTTGCCTAGGGGTACTGCTGAACTTTTCTGGATCCTGCCTTCCATCCCTCATCCCTGGTGCTCTCTGCCACTTCCCATAGTATTGCTCTTTAGAATTGCACAATGTGAGGCAAACTGTAAAACTGCAGAAATAAGTAAATTTAAGCAACTCCCTCCTTTCCCCTCTTTCCACTGCCCCTTCACCTACTAGCCACCTACCCCAGCACTGAAATTCCAATTAGTGCTCTGCCTGTCCTTTACTCATTTTGAACCTCTAATTCCATGGCTGTAAAATGGGAGGGAGAGAGAAATATATTTATCTAATACCACAGAATTGTTTTGAGGGACAAGACCTATATTACAGAGACACCCTCAGGTCTGGAAATCCAGAAACTAGAAAGAGAAGAAGTGTGGTGGAGAGGAAATAGATGAAGAATTTGAACACCATCACAACCTTTGCAAAGACACATGATATATGGCAGTGATTTGGAGCTTCAGTGATTCACTACTGCAGCTCTTTGCAGTAGCAAAGAATTGGAAACTAAGGGAGTACTCATCTTTAGGGAAAAGCTAAATAAATTATGATATGTGAATAATAGAATATTATCATACTATAAGAAATGACAAAATGCAATTTCATAAATGTTGGAAAAGCTTAAAAGAGTTATAAAACACTTTGTATACTATTATGCAGAAATGAGGAAGGACCAGAGGAAATGAAATGAAGAGAATCAGGAAAACAATCAATACGGTAATATTATAAAGAAAAATAACTTTGAAAGTGTTGAGGATTTTGATCAATGAAATGACCATGATTCCATATGGCTGATAAAGCATGCTCTCTACTTCCTGAGAGATGATGGACACAAGATGAATAAGATGTATATTTTTGATACATTTGTTTTACTAGGCATTTGTTTTACTAGGTTCAAAGTCCCCTTCCCTCCCTGCTCCAAACTGGGATTGTTGGAAAGCAAGAAATTTTTAAAAAAATAAATTAAAATGAAAGAAGGTCATTAAAGTATTTTAAAAGAATACATAGGAGAAATTAGGAAAGGCAAGCAAGGCAGCATTGAAAGTTATATGTTGAGTTAGTATTGGTGTCTTTATTGCACATATTTAGCCTGTATCAGATTGCTTGCTATCTTAGGAAGGGAAAAAGGGAAAAAAATCTAGAACACCAAAGTTTCACAAAAAGAAATGTTGAAAACTATATTTACATGTATTTGGAAAAATAAAATAAACTACTATTGAAAATTTTAAAAAAAAGTTATATGTTGAAATGTATTATAAAATTAAAAAGCATATTGTATGTAAGTGATTTGAAGTATCATGCAGAATCTTATTTACTTTGTATATAGACATACTAATTTTATTTGATTAAGAATTAATATGGAGTAAAAAATTTAGTCTTTCTCTGAGGTGACAGCCAATCCTAAACCTATGATTATTTAAAGGAGCTAAAACTAACTCTTTAACCTGCTGCAGTGATAATTTCAAACTTCAAATGAACCAAACAAGGAAGTTCTATATGAATTTGATTCTTACTGACAGGAGAGAACTAGATGCCTGAGGTAGAAATGATGGGAAACTTGATGAGAAGTTACCATTCTCTAGTTTGTGATAGAGAAGAATGTATAGTCTTTAATGAATCCTAGATTTTGGGAAACTGTACTTTAAACAACCATTCTGGGGGGAGGAGCTACTTTCATCTGATGTGTGCTCAAAAAGCAGTATTTTCTTCATTTGCCAAGAAATTTGTAAGCCAATGTTTTTGTTTTTTTTTCCCTTGTAAAATAAAAGTTTAAAAAAGTTAAAAACAAAGTAATTTTTTTTAGTTTCTAAGAAAAAAAAGAAATCAAAGCATTTAAAGGAATACATTATTTCACAGACTAAATTTTTAATGGAGAAGTTAGACCAAAAAGAATGGCAAACTCTCTAGTATGAATTCTTTAGACACAAAGATGAGCAATTCTGATGAAAAATGGCAGTTGTCCAAATAGACTGATGCTCAATGAACTCACCAACTAAGAGATTTTAATTTATATATATACACACACACACACACACACACACACACACACACATACACACACATACATATATATAATTATAAAAGTATGGCATGGGTTGTTAGCACTACTGTCTATCTACCCAGGTTACTTATACCTTCGGAATCTAATACTTAATGTGCAACAAGAAAATGGTATTTACACACATATATTGTATCTAGGTTATACTGTAACACATGTAAAATGTATGGGATTGCCTGTCATCAAAGGGAGGGAGTAGAGGGAGGGAGAAGATAATTTGGAAAAATGAATACAAGGGATAATGTTATAAAAAAAATTACTCATGCATATATACTGTCAAAAAAATTTATAAATAAAATTTTAAAAAAACAATTAAATCCATTTGTCATACTGAGTATAAGCCAATCATTATATCAGTAGGGAACCATTATTTGTTGTAAGATTAATTCAGTCATGTTTGTGGCAGCCCTCTTTGTAGTGGCCAGAAACTGGAAACTGAGAGGATGTCCATCAATTGGAGAATGGCTAAATAAATTGTGCTATGTGAATATTACAGAATATTATTGTTCTGTAAGAAACGACTAGCAGGATGATTTCAGAAAGGCCTGGAGAGACTTACAGGAACTAATGCTGAGTGAAATGAGCAGGACCAGGAGATCATTATATACTTCACTATATGATAATTAATTCAACAATGAGATGAACCAAATCAGTTCCAATAGAACCAGCTACACCCAGCAAAAGAACTCTGGGAGACGACTATGAATCACTGCATAGAATTCCCAATCCCTCTATTTTTGTCTGCCTGCATTTTGGATTTCCTTCACAGGCTAATTGTCCACTATTTCAAAATCTGATTCTTCTTGTGCAGTAAAACAACTGTCTGGACATGTATACATATATTGTATTTAATTTATACTTTAATATATTGAACATGTATTGGCCAACCTGCCATCTGCGGGGGGGGGGGGGGGGGGAGGGGGAGGCAGGAGAATTGGAATGGGTTTCATAATTGTCAATGCCGAAAAATTACCTATGCATATATCTTATAAATAAAAAGGTATAATTTTAAAAAAAAAAGTATGGCATGGGGCTGTTACAAAGGATCAGTATTTTTATTTTTATTTTATTTTTTTGCTTCTTTCTTTTTTAAAAAATATATTTAAATTAATTTTATAATTATAACATTTTTTTGACAGTACATATGCATGGGTAATTTTTTACAACATTATCCCTTGCATTCCCTTCTGTTCCAAATTTTCCCCTCCTTCCCTCCACTCCCTCTAGATGACAGACATTCCCATACATATTAAATATGTTATAGTATATCCTAGGTACAATATATGTGTGCAGAACCGAAATTTTGTTGTTGTTGTTGCACAGGAAGAATTGGATTCAGAAGGTAAAAATTACCTGGGAAGAAAAACAAAAATGCAAACAATTTACACTCATTTCCCAGTGTTCTTCCCTGAGTCTGTCCATCATTGTTCAATTGGATCTGAGTTAGATCTTCTCTGTATTGAAGATATCCACTACCATCAGAATACATCCTCATACAGTATTGTTGTTGAAGTGTATAATGATCTTCTGGTTCTGCTCGTTTCACTCAGTATCAGTTGATGTAAGTCTCTCCAAGCCTCTCTGTATTCATCTTGTTGGTAATTTCTTACAGAACAATAATATTCCATAACATTCATATACCATAATTTACCCAACCATTCTCCAATTGATGGACATCCATTCATTTTCCAGTTTCTAGCCACTACAAAAAGGGTTGCCACAAACATTTTGGCACATACAGGTCCCTTTCCCTTCTTTAGTATTTCCTTGGGATATAAGCCCAGTAGTAGCACTGCTGGGTCAAAGGGTATGCACATTTTGATAATTTTTTGGGCATAATTCCAGATTGCTCTCCAGAATGGCTGGATTCTTTCACAACTCCACCAACAATGCATCAGTGTCCCAGTTTTCCCGCATCCCCTCCAACATTCATCATTATTTGTTCCTGTCATCTTAGCCAATCTGACAGGTGTGTAGTGGTATCTCAGAGTTGTCTTAATTTGCATTTCTCTGATAAATAATGATTTGGAACACTCTTTCATATGGGTGGAAATAGTTTCAATTTCATCATCTGAAAATTGTCTGTTCGTATTCTTTGACCATTTATCAATTGGAGAATGGCTTGATTTCTTAGAAATTAAAACCAATTCTCTGTATATTTTGGAGATGAGGCCTTTATCAGAACCTTTAACTGTAAAAATGCTTTCCCTTCTAATCTTGTTTGCATTAGTTTTGTTTGTCAAAAGCTTTTTAATTTGGTATAATCAAAATCAAATTAGTTAATATAAAATTGTCAAGATAGGTATTTACACCTCAAAAAATGGTCAGTGCTATATATTGGGACTTTTTTTTTTTTTTCTCAACAGAACAGAAGAAAAATGGGCAATAGGGAGTTGATTAACTCAGAAGATGAAAGAACCTAATTGTCATTGATGAATTCTAGTTGCCTGCTCACATGAACTCTGTCTCTGTTTCCACACACAAACTTTACAAACTGAAAGTGCTAGTAGATATGACTATTTAGCTATTGTCAGTCATACTTGAAAGAGAATAAAAAACAGGAGATACAGCATATGAGAAAAGTGCTTATGTTCCAGCTTTCAAAAAAGAGAGAATAGGAGTCTGAAAATGAAAGGCCACCGAGCTTCCTAGGAAAATTCCCAAATATATGACTAGAGAGACTTGACAAACAATTAGAAAAGGAAGTAATAATCACAAAGAACTAGTCAGTATGGCTTCAGAAAGAACAGATTATGTCACACTAATCTTATTTCCTTTTTTTTTTTTTTTTTTTTGCATTTAATAGCATTTTTTTCACTTATATGTAAAGATAGTTTTAAACATTAATTTTTGTAAGATTTTGAATTCCAAATTTTTCTCCTTCCCTTTCTCCCAAGACAGCTAAAAATCTGATATAGATTATTCATGTACAATCATGTACAAATCTATTTACATATTAGTTAAGTTGTGAAAGAAGAATCAGAACAAAAGGCAAAAATCACAAGAAAAGAAAAACCAAAAAATTGAAAAAGTATGCTTAAATCTGCACTCAGATTCCATAATTCTTTCTTTGTGGATAGCATTTTCCATCAATGAGTCATCTGGAACTGTCTTGGATCATTGTACTGCTGAGAAGAGTTAAGTCTCTCATAGTTGATCATCATATGATGCTGCCATTACTGTATACAATGTTCTCCTGGTTCTGCTCACTTCACCTGCCTGCTCATCATTTTTAATGGACTAATATTATTCCATTCTATACACACACACATACACATGCCAACTTGTTCAGCCATTCCCTAATTAACGGACATTCCCACAATTCCCAATTCTTTGCAACCACAAAAAAGGCTGCTATACATATATTTGTACATGTGGGCCCTTTTCCCTTTTTTATGATCTCTGGTATACAGACCTAATAGTAGTATTGCTGGATCAAAGGATATGCACACTTTTAGAGCCCTTTGGGTGTGGTTCCAAATTGCTCTCTAAAATGGTTGGATCAGTTCACAACTACACCAACAATGCATTAGTGTCCCAGTTTTCCCATGTCCTTCTAACATTTACTTTTGTCTTTTCTGTCACCTTAGCCAATCTGATACATGTGAGCTTATATCTCAGAATTGTTTTAAATTGCATTTTAGTCCAATGATTTGAAGCATTTTTTCATGACTTTAGATAGCTTTAATTTCTTCATCTGAAAACTGCCTGTTATTCATATCCTTTGAGCATTTATCAATTGGAGAATCAATTCTTACTTCCTTTTTTGATATTGTAACTATACTGAAACATCAACTGAGTGCTGTAGGCATTGAGTACCTAAATTTTAGAAAGAGATTTGACAAAGTATCTCAAACAATTCTTGTGGAAAAGATGGATGTGTATTAAGTGACAATATAATTAAATTCAGAACTGGTTAAATGACCATACTCAAAAGAGTATGATTTGTGTCCAGTGAAACGACCAAGTCCTTGTGCTATTTAACATTTTTATAAGTAACTTGCATAAAACCATGGGTAGCAAATTTCCAAATGACACAAAATTAGGGGAATTCCCTCCAATAATGGATTATAGTAAGAACCCAAAAAAGTCTTGATAGGCTGAAATATCAGGGTGAACCTAAGGTGAAATGTAATAGTGATAAATCTTAGCACTTGGATTAAAAAAAAATTGACTTCATAAGTAATAAAACGGAAAGCACAGATTGTTTTATCTAAAAAACATCTAGGCATTAGTGTCTTAAAACCTATTATTAGTCTTAAATGTGTTCTGGCAGCTAAAAAGGCTAATTAAATTTTGGGGTTCTATTGAGATCACAACATCTAGAAATAAGGAGAGAATAGTCCCTCATTCTCACTTCTGGAGAATTTTGTTCAGTTCTCATAACCATAGTTTGGGACAAATGAACCAAAGAACATTTGGGGCGGGCAACCAAAATAGTCTTTGCATCTATGAGGATGTTACTTACATTTAGATTTGGGAACATTTGCGATGTGGTAGATAAGCTTTTGAAGGGCTATCTTGGAGAAGGGAGATTAGATTTGCTGTCTTTGACCCCAAATAGAAGAAAAAGGAGTAAAATAAGAGAATTTCGCTTTAATGTCAAACAAAAGTTGCAAACAAAGCTATCAACAACTTGGTCTGCCTCAGGAGATAGTGGTCTCCTTTTCATTGTAGGTATTCAAGTAGAGACTGAATGACTACTTGTCTGGTAAATAGTAGTTGGAAAGTATTTTCAGGTATGCATTGGATTAGGTGTTTTGCTGAAGGCACTTCCAACTTTGAAATTCTGTATTTTTTTTTTTTTTTTTTTTTTTTTGTGCTGAGGCAATTGGGGTTAAGTGATTTGCCCAGGATCACACTGCTAGGAAGTGTTAAATACCTGAGGTCACATTTGAACTCGGGTTCTCCTGACTTCAGGAGAAGTCACCACTGCGCCACCTAGCTGCTCCTGAAATTCTGTACTTTTCTAGGAAATGTAAACTTGAGTAAACAGTAGTACCCTTAAATTTGGGAAGTGGGTGGGTAGAAGGATAAAAATGAGAACTACTCAGTAGTTCTGGTCCTACTGAGTTTCAAAGGACAATTAAAGAGATCCAGTTGGAAACATCCAGATGGTGATTGGAACTCATGAGACTAAGGCTGGATATTTATATTTACCAGTCATTAGTATAAAGACAATACCACAAATGATGGGAGCAGGTGAGATCAATTAAAGAGGTGTAAGGACAGTATGGTTACAGTTATAACTACTTTTAAGGAAGGCCTAGGTCCACTTTATTTTACAATAAATAGACTGAAATTTTGATATCTGATCATTTTTAAAATAGTTTTGAATGAGTAACCTATAGTTTAACCAGATTTATGTTTTAAGTAAACTGGTCAGTCAATAAGTATTTATTGGAAATTGCTTTGTTTTCTAAACTGCTTTTCATAACCAATATAACCCATGAGGTTAACTGAAATACTTGTCACATAGATCTTTGTGTTCCATATATTTACATAAAATAAGATTAAGTGATCTTATCCCAACCCTTTATTGATTTTAGCTATCATTATTAGTGGTGCTTACTCTCAAAACTACTGCAGAAGAACCCACCCAGGAACCAGAGTTTATAGGATGAAGTCACAATTTAGAAATTTATTTATCACTAAAAGAACCAGAATAGAATTTTCTCAAAGTTGCAACAAGTAGGAAACTATCAAAAACCTTTTTTTTTTTTTTTTATCAAAAATCAGGCGTTTTTCCTAATTCTTTCACTCCAGACTTTCAATAGGGCAAGACAAAAAAAAAAAAAAAAAAAAAAAAAATCCACAAAAATCTCATGTTGCTTAATCAAAACTTTTTTCCTTTAGAATGCAAAATGTTTTTTATTGTGCCTAGGCAATACAGCCCTACCAATCATCTGCACTTATTTTTTAGGGGAAATTTCTCAATGTGATTTCCCCATACTGATGAAATTAAAGGTCTGTTAAAAATTGTGTATTGCATGCTCTAGGATTCAGAAGTGTGTATTTTGGCTGGGCATATAAAATATCAGCAGGGAGTATTTTGCACTCTTTCTAAATCACATCACTTGGAACCTGAAACTTAACAACTAGTAAACCACATAGATACACCTTTTATTCTGAGTCTGGCAGTTAAGAAATCATAGAAATAGTTTGTTAAAGGTAATGAATGAGAGAAGTGATAGGATGCACTCTTAGCACATTATTTTGTATTTTTATCGTTCAGCACAATAGTGCAAAGAATTAAAGCAACATGAAATGCTTTTAGTGCTTTCAAACATGCTATTTAAGCCACTAAAACTGAGTGAGAAACGTCTTTCTTTGTCGCAAATACACTATTCTATGCTAGATTTGGGACTCAGAAAATGAATGGGGAAGAAGACTGGTTTGACAGTACATTTGATAGGACCACCACATGAATCACTTCTCTAAGCTTCAGTTTCCTTCTCTGTAGTAACAAAGATAGAAATTTCTGTTTTTAAGACTTATAAAGCACTTTATAGAAACGTATCTCGCGCACCTCAAAACAACCTTGTTAAGCAGATACTATGAACATTATCACTCCCCTTTTACAAATGGGGATACACGTTGAGAAAGGTAGTGGGATTTGCCCCCGGTGGAAGAGGCCGATTTTAAACCTAGGTCTCTCCTGAAGTGAAGTTTTTTCCATCTCACCATAGTGTTTCTTTGAAAGAGGATGTTGGCTGTGATGTATCTTGATCCAGCTCTATCATTTTGATTTGGGGAAGGGGAGAGAGGAAAGGGGAAGAGAATAAATATTTGTTAAAAGCACCTACTATGACACTATTTAGATTTTTCATCGCACATTAAACTGAATTAACTTCCATTTAAGTGCTACTCCTGATTGCCTCATTTGGGACATGAATGGGACCTCGGGCTTCTGAAGGCCATAGGGCACAGCTGAAAAGGCCGATCAGTACAAGTACAAGGTCGGATATCTGAGCGCCTGTCTATGATCAGTGGAGCAGCCCGGATAAATTCAACTTTCACCGCCTCCAAAGGTTTGGCCCGAGCGCGACAGCCGCGGCAAACCACGAAACTTCGTTTTCCTTGCTTCGGACATTCAGCGCTGGAGAGAGCTGGGCTAGGGTCATGGAGGCTAAGGCCGCGTTCCCTGACAGGTTGGCCTTAATATCCTTCGTAAAATGGGGTGAGAACAGCACCGGGCTCACTCACAGGGTCCTACTAAGGAACCAGAGAGATGGAAAGCACTTAGTCAGCGCCGGAGAGCTCCCCAAGTGGCCACCACGCAAAGAAACTCCGAGCGCTTAGAGCTGCATTAAAGATCTGGTTTTAATGGATATCTCGGGGGGAGGGGGGACTCCAGTCCGCGGAGAAAAGCGGACGGGGTCCGGAGGCTGCCCCTTTTCCGAATCTTCCGAGAAGCCTCTTCCGGTCCCGTATCCCCGTAGGGAGCGCCACAGGGACAGCCGAGCTCTGGACGCATCAGTCGGCAGCGGGGGCGGGGCGGGCGCAGGCCCCGGCTCCATCCGGGTCCCTTCCCTCGGCTGCCCGTAACAGAAGGGGGCGCGCTCGTCACCCGGCGGCCGGGGCGGGCCGGCGGGAGCCGGCGTTCCGCCCCATGACGACGACGGCGGCGGCGGCGGTGGCGCCGCGCTCCCCCGGTCGCGTTGCGCCGGGGCCGCTGGGGAATCACCCTCACCCCCAGCACCCTGGCCGCCCAGGTCGATGTCCGCTTTTCCCCTTCCCTGTTCCTGTTCCTCGCCACCGCCGACGCCTTCTTCCCTGGAAATGCTGTAGCAGCAGACTGACGCCGCCCATACCCAGCTGCCGGAGTTGCCGCAGCGGGGGGAGGAGCCGATCAGGGAAACAAGCGGCCCGGAGCGGAACGCCCCTTTCTGAGCCGGTGCGTCACAAAAGCGGGAGGTGGTGGGGACCTACGCGCTCATTGGTCTGTCGACGGCTTTTAGGACGCCCTTTAGGGCGGGTTCTGCGTTCCAAGCCGCCCGCCACGGGCTGGCTATCTCTTAAACTCCGCCTTCCGCCGCCTCCTCCGCCAACCCGAGCCGAGGACCGCGGCCGAGCTGCCCGCTACCGCGGGGGCTCGCGCCGGAAGGAAGCGACGACGCGCGAGTCCCAGCGAGGTTATAAAAGGAGAGGGGGTGCCTGGCGGCGGGCGGAAGTGGGCGTTTCGGCTCTGCGGCTCGGCTTTCGTTGGTCGGCTGTCCTCTGGGTTTGCGGGAGCTACCCGAGTCCTCGGTGACAGGGCCTCCTCCGTCCTCTCCCTTGTCCTCGGCCTGCCCTAGCGACGGACGACACGAGTGGGTTGAGCATGGCGCGGGCGGCCATCTCCGAGGTGTCCGAGTACTTAAGTCAAAATCCACGGGTGGCCGCCTGGGTGGAGACGCTGCGTAGCGACGGCGAGACGGACAAGCACTGGCGCCATAGACGCGAGTTTCTGCTTCGCAATGCCGGAGACCTGGCCCCGACTGCCACCACCGAAGCCGCCTCGGTGGAATGCGGGGACCGCCGTCGCCAGCTGCAGCAGCTCGTCTCCTCCTCCATGGCCTGGGCCAACCATATTTTCTTGGGGTGCCGGTGAGTGATCCGCGGCCGGGCCTGGGCCTTCTCAGCCCGACACTCCGTGGCAGGAGCCCAAGGCCTGTGGGTGTAATGCGAGCACTGAGGAAAGGGAGCTTTGGAGCCGGCTGGGCCGGTGAGGACGGGATTGTAGGCCCTTACCCTCCCTCCCTTCCCCAGCAGCTCCTCCCCCTCCTCCGCCCTCCCTCGGTTTGGTGGCGTGGACGTCATTCGTGTTCTTTTTCGGTCAGCTGGTGGGAGTCGTTAGTCTGGATCAGACGAATGGCTTGCAGGCCCAGCTTGGGGGAGGAGAGAAGGTGGAATCCATCACTCCAGTGAGCACGTTTATTTATGGGTTAGGAAGCAGAGAATCCTTGCTTGATGTCGGGGGCTAATTGGAAGCCTCGTTCTCGTTCTTTTGGTTTGTATGTGAAGTGAATAAGACTTGTGAAAAAACGGTCAATTTGTTTTGTTTTTTTTTTAGGTATCCACCAAAAGTTATGGATAAAATACTTAGTATGGCTGAAGGCATCAAAGTGACAGATGCTCCAATCCATACAACAAGAGATGAACTGGTTGCCAAGGTGAAGAAAAGAGGGATATCGAGTAGCAATGGTTAGCAGATCATAGATGTGAACATATATAGGAGCATAGAACATAAGTTAATTTTAGTGCTGTGAACTCATATTTCATATTTACTTATATTTCTAACGTAACCAAATGCTATTTAATGTTTGTCTTTTATTTTAAGGATATTAGTCCTAAACTTTTTACCTAAATATTTTTTGGTTTTTAATCTTAATTTTTTTTTATTTTTAAAACTGTCAAATATGTTTCATTTGTAAGAAAAGTGTGTCATGATTACATAGTAATTTTCCTCTGCATTATACATGCCAAGTTTTTTGCTTGTTTTTACTAAGCATCTTTCTTGCATTGAATGTCTACCTAAGTAGAATTAAGTGGAATTAGTCAAATACTTCTTTTCCTTTCTTTCTTTTCTTTTCTGTTTTTTTTTTTTTTTTTTTTTTTTTTTCAAATTTTTAGATGGGGTAGAAGAACCTTTCAAAAAGCGGGCAGTTGAAGGAAAGAGCAGTTCTTCTAGTATTCAGGATACTTTGAAGACTTCTGGCAAAACAGAGCAGGCATCACCAAAGCAGGAAGTCAAGGTGGGGGCAGTGCCATCCACTAGACCTGTGGGAAGTGGAGAAAATATAAATCGGAGCTCTAGTAGCACTTTGGAAAGGAGTACACTTTCCCAAGAAGTGATTGGAACAAAGAATAAATCCACCAGTGAGCCAGCACTTGAGAACTTTGGAAAGCAAAACACCAGCTCCAATACTAGCACTTCTCAGGTTATAGCATCAGCCCCTGAAAAGGTTTCAGATATAGAAATTTCAGATAAACCTACTACAATACTAATTTCATCTGTGACAAAATCCAATACGAATACTGTTGGGATCCAGTTAATTGATCCCAAACAACAAAATGTATCTCCTAAAAAGATTGTTTCGGAAAGCACTTCCTCTTTGGCTTCTCGAAGTGCTTCAGAGACAGAACTGCCTCTGTTGACTTCTCATACCAGGTCAGAGACAAGTTTGCCATTGTTGGGTTCCCCAAGCAGCTCAGAAGTGGAGCTGCCACTGTTATCTTCCAAACCTAGTTCAGAATTACTCCCCCTGTTAGGTTCTAAGACCACTTCAGATGTCAGCCCATCACAGTCAACTTCCAAAACTAACTTGGATTCAAGCATTTCATCTAAAAATAATTCCTCAACCAGTGTGCAAATTTTAACTCCCAAAAGCACCTCTTCAGCAAGCACTTTACTGCTGCCCTCTAAAAGCAGCTCCCAAGTAGCTGCTACACTGTTGGCTTCTAAAGGTAATTCCCCAGCTACATCACTGTTGTCTTCCAAAAGCAGTTCTCAGACAAGTGTAGCACTGTTGGCTCCCAAAAGTTCCTTGACAAGTGTAAACCAGATGGCTTCTAAGAGTAGCTCTCAAACTAGCACATCACAGTTACCTTCTAAAAGCACTTTACAATCATGTGAGAGTTCTGTTAGGTTTTCTTGCAAATTAACCACTGAAGATGTAAAACAGAAGCAACCTTTTTTCAATAGATTGTATAAAACTGTGGCATGGAAGCTAGTGGCTGTTGGTGGTTTTAGTCCCAGTGTGAATCATGGGGAACTCCTAAATGCATCTGTGGAGGCTCTAAAAGCAACACTAGACGTTTCTTTTGTTCCATTAAAAGAACTGGCTGATCTGCCTCAAAATAAGAGTTCTCAAGAAAGTATAGTGTGTGAATTGAGGTGCAAGTCTGTTTATTTGGGTACTGGCTGTGGAAAGAGTAAGGAAAATGCCAAAGCAGTAGCATCAAGAGAAGCTCTGAAGTTATTTCTCAAGAAAAAAGTGGTGGTAAAGATATGTAAAAGAAAATACAGAGGAAGTGAAATAGAAGATTTGGTGCTTCTTGATGAAGAATCAAGACCTACAAACTTACCTCCAGCTTTAAAACATCCTCAGGAGCTACCATAGCATGTTTAAAAGGTCACTGCATAAAGCTTATATAGTGTTTTAACATTTGGACCGAAGTTTACTTTTGTACACTAAAATATTGGCTTTCAGACATTTTGTATTGCTTTCCCCCCCAGTTTTGCAGAAAACCCATGTAATAGTTGTCTTCACTTAGTAGCAGCAGTTGTAAATAATTTATGAATGAATAACAGTATTCATTTAAAGGTATGCCTTAACATCATAGCACACCAGAATGCTGTTTACTTTGCTAAAGAGTGTACCCATATCTTCTCTCTTTAATGGTACAATAGGTAAGGTATGCAGTTCAATATAGTCTTAATACTTTTTGTACTACTAAAAATTTGGTAAAAATGTATTATGAGTGTTATCTTGCTTTTTTTTTTTTTTCTAAGCAGAAAAACAAGACAAAAAGACCTTTCACATGAAAGTAATGGGGACCAGTGTTTTAAAAATAGGTGTCTAAAAGGCCAAGAAAAATAGAGAGGTCTTAGAATTCATGTTAAATATGCCTGTTAGTATGAAGTACTGTGAAGTACTTGACATTATTTTACACTGAAATTGTTGGTTAATTCAGTATAATTTTTACCTATTCGAATTCATTAGATTACTTTGTTCAAGGTAAAATTACATTTTTTTCAGAATGAAAAAATGGGCTTTGTATATAAGCACATTTGTGACTGCTACTATAAAAACTTGATTTGTTTAGATATTAAATTCTAAAAACTATTTTACTTTTTAAAGAAGTTTTGTGTTTTTTCCCTAGCTAAAATTAATTCCTTGGAATAGAAGGTTGTTGTTTTTTTGTTTTGTTTTTTTTTAGGGTCAGTCACTGTATTCACCTGGTTATTTTTCCATAATTAGCATATTCCTCTGGATAGGCGAAGCATATTTGTCAAGCCAAATACTAGATACTTTGATTTATATTTGTAAATAAATGGTTTAGGAGAAGATGTTTGGAAGGAACTGAGATGATTTCATGAGCATGTTAATTTCTTGTGATATAAATTTTATTTACTTTTGGTGTGGTAGTGATAAAATAGAATCTTGTCATGCCACAATATCAATTCATTTTACTGGATTGCTTAAATGTTCTTTGACTCTTTGATTTACTGGACTAATTCTTCATTTTCTGCATTTGGTATACTTACCCTACGTTTTCGTTACCTTATCTTCTTCCTCCCTTATTTCTTCCAGTGGTATAAGACATTGTTCAGTAATTTTATAGCTTGGAAGAGAGAAAGGGAAATCAACTATCTTGCAGGTGCTTTTGACACTTTAAAAGGAATATTACCTGACCATATAGTTTGCAGAGAAATTTGGAAATTAGAACTTGTTTTTGGAAGCCTTTACTGATTTCAAAAGACTCTTATGACAGTATTTGTTTGGAATTTATAAAAGTTCTTTGAGATAGGATTTATTACTTTTTTTTTTTTTTTTTTTTTGAAGAGAAAAAGTGAAATGCAGCTGTTGTGACTTACTTGAAGTCTCAGCAAACAACTGAGGTACTTATTGGTCTCTTGACTCTAAATAAAATCAGTGATCTGTCTGGCTACCTTTTTAGAATATATGGAAATTATTCTTTGTTGTACCTTAGAAATAGTAGTCAAAGTTATTCTCTTTGGATTTTAGCATTTTAAGATCTAATTGTTAATGAGATTCTGCTTCAAAGAGTGACTTAGATTTATGATTACATTAGTGTGGATACTCCCTCCATTGGTGCAGATTACCACATCTTTCTACACCTTAATATGAATGGTCTTTATGCTATAGCCAACCTATTTTCAGAGGAGAGTTACCTTAATCTCTTTATGCTCTTGTCTCTTAAAGCCTTTTCCATCTTGATATAGAATCTGCAGCCTATAACAATTATAATAACTGTTAATAAGAACCCCCCCAAGATCACTGCCATTTCACAGTGCAGCATCAGAGAAGAAATTCAGTGGCGCTTTTAACTAAGTGCTAATTATAATTTGTATTGTTAGAATGACTTACTTTGGATAACTTTATTAAGTATCAGTAATTTATACATAGTGTGGAAATAGCTTTCATTATTATTTATCTCAGGTCTTCTGAGAAGGAGAAGAAAGGATGGGGGATAGTGATTACCCAGAAGTACAGATAACAGAGTTATAATTTACAGAATTTCAAAGTAGGCTGACTACAAATGTATGAAAGGACCCTATTCTGAGATAGAATATCCAAATATTTTTACCTTTTCTTTTTGTGAAATGAAATAGACATTGAAATATGCTAGGTACAAATATTTCTTGGTATAAAATATATGCAAACTTTTTAAAAGTACCATATGAAAGGAAAGTTGCAAATAGAATAATGAAAATTATATCATCATGAATGTTAGAAAACCAAAACTACTTGATCAAACTAAAAAGGCTTTAAAACAGTTCTCCAAAAGGTATGTATGATAAGGCAAACAAGATAAATCTTTTAAAAAATTAACATCGGCCCTAGATTTGTAGAGCATTTAACCCATTGCCTTGTGAGGTGTAGGAGGTATAGTACAAGTATCCCTGTTTTATAGGTGAGGAATCTTGAGTTTTCAGTTTGAGTTTTAAACCTTCCCCCTCCCCATCCTAATTTCATGTCTAGTCCTCATACATCCAAGTGAGTGTTGTTCCTTCAAACTCTTCTAGAGATTATATTTTACTTTAGTAATGCTTGCATTATTAAGGACTTTTTTTGGAATTATTTTCAGAGTGTCTCATTTTCAGTGGTGGCAAGTCTTCATCTTCAGAGTGGGTTTGACTTTTGGAAATAGCCAAGCCTGGTAAATAAGGTGGGTAATCAAGTTGAGTAATACATTTTAAGTCAAGCAAAGTATGAGACAAAGTCGCAGATATGTTCTAGTGTGGCTCATTTATTTGCTGCAAAGGGGGTTCCAGAATTGTTTGGTGGAACAGCATCACTTGGAATTTGATGAGCTCTTTGAGAGCAACAAATGCCCTTTCAATAAACTTAGCCTCAAACAGATGGCATGGAATGAATTATTTGTTAACTTGGCTTCCCGAAATAATTTAGCATAAGGAACTACTGATGATATGTTCCTAATATATATTTTTTAAAATTTCATTTCACATTCACATATTAGAATAGATCCTCTTTTATGTGCTTCCCTTCTATTCCACCCCCATGTCCTTTACAGCGAAGTCCAGTTTGAATTCAATTGTTATGTATCTTTCTGAAAGTAAGTCCTTAGTATCAACTTCTGTATTGACACCAAATTCTCTGCTGCCTGAGATCATTGCTAAGATAAAGCTACACTTTGACTATACACTGTTGCTCAAAATACTGCCTTGGTTAACATTTTGAAAAATTTTTTTATTATAAACTTAACTATCAATAACAATGAGGGGAAAATCACACAAAACCATAAAAAAGCTTTAACAAAATAACATCTAATTTGTCTTATTTCTGTCTACTTATTAGATTATGTTGTTAGTTTTTTCATGATCAATGTCTGTGCATAGTGTTGCAATGTACATGCATAACATTTCTTTTCATAATAAAGGATTAACATGGTAAATTCTTCCTTGAGATTTTCTACTTTTTTTTTTTTTTAAACAAAATAACATTTCACAAAAAGGTTGCCTTTGCATTATATGAAAATAATTATACAAATTTAGTGGGGTGTTTTTTTTTTTTTGTCAGTTTACCCCAAAACATTCATGTAGGGCTTAAAGCCTTAAAAGAATTTTTAGACTTTGATCTATTAGTTTTTTTGGGAAGATAGGAAAAAGAAAAAGATTAAAATTGAATTGAAGGGGGTGGGGCTCAAGGTTTTGTTTTATTAACATCCTATAAAATTATTGAAATATTTCATACCTGTCCCATATACTCTGCTTCTCCAACCCTTTCAAGTATTTAATACTCAAGGATAACAGGTATTCACATGTTAATGTCATAATGTGAAATTAGTAATATCTAAGGATCTCTCCTTAGCTGGAGGGGCTTTATGCATAGATTATCCACTCCAGTACTCCATTTTGTAAATAAAGCTATTCTATAAGCCTGTCAGGTGATGTCACCTTTTATTATGTCAATGTACATTTAAAGGGATATAATCATGCTTACTATAAGGAGATGGAACTTGGATAAGGTGAATACATTACACAGAAATGTGACTTATGAAAAACTGCATGCCTTTTTTGTGTAACCAAAAATAATTTAAACATTTAAGTGGAAAAGGAAAAAAATTTACAAATGGTGTAAAGTAAAACAGAAGAGTCAGAAGAGGAAATATGGGAATATAAAGTACAGTATGTGAATCTGCAATCCTGGATGTTTAGTGGCCATATAAACTATTCACAGCAAAGTCCATTGGATAAATGAGAAGTAATTTGTCAAGTGAGCAGTTCTGAACTTTAGGCAAAAGGGCAGACCATATGCTTTGAAGGACCTAGGAATTGAAAGAACCTGGACTAGCAAGAACAGATTAAGTGGACTGGAGCCTAATTTTATTTTAGGGATTTGGGATTGCACTGGGGTAGCTTTAACTGCAATTGCAGATAGATGAATCCAACTTCCTTCTGAGTGTAGGAATCCCTTTCAGTGTTTTGCAAATTGGGTCCTCCCACTGTTTTCTGAAGGCAGCTGTTTCTGTTATTGGACAACTGACTTAGAATTTCTTTCTTACACTGAATTGCCTCCCTGTAATTTTGCACCCATTTGATTTTAGTTTGCCTTCTGGATCCACACAGAGTAAACCTAAATCATTTTCACCATGGTAACTTAAGATGGTTGGAGAAGTTATTGTTTCAATAAACTATGACTGTAGGGAGATCCAGTGAGGGAATTTAATTCAGTTGTGAAAATTTCAGGAAATGAATCTACAGAATTGTCATTGTTCCAATTCTCTTCTGGATCTGTTCGTGTTGACACTAATCTTTTGCTGCCTTAACTAGTACCGTGTTTCCCCGATAATAAGACACTGTCTTATTATTTTTTTGGGACTAAAAAACACCAGAGGGCTTATTTTCAGGGGAGGGCTTATTTTATCCTCCATCATGCCCCTTTTATCCTCCATCATGCCCATTTTAGCCTCCATCATGCCCCTTTTATCCTCCATCATGCCCATTTTAGCCTCCATCATGCCCCTTTTAGCCTCCATCATGCCCATTTTAGCCTCCATCATGCCCCTTTTAGCCTCCATCATGCCCCCTGAGTGCTTATTTTATTCTCCATCGCTTACTGAACTTACCGAGTTTTTAGATGGTCCTGTCTCAGCTCTACTCCACGGCGCTGCTCTCAGTAGCGCCAGCAAGCAAATCACCAGGGAAGAAGAGGATGACGCGCTCACTGCTGCAGCTCTGATTGGATGCAGCTCGGAGCGCGACGTGCGTTTCACCCGGGAGGGGAGGGCGGCGCTGCTTACTGAAGGTACCGCTACGCAGCATATAGCGCAGGGGATCACCATGATGACCGTTTTCATAGTAAGTTCGATAGGGCTTATTTTCGGGGGAGGGCTTATTTTAGCGGAATATTAAAGAGTATGTGGGTGTCTTATTTTCAGGATAGGTCTTATTATCGGGGAAACACGGTAACAGCCAAATAAGCTAATGCTTCAATATGCATTTTTTCAATATACTGCCTTTGGTTAACTTATTTTGAGAATGTTACATTATAAATTTAACAATTTCAACAAAAAGGAGAAAATCGATTTCCCCCCCCCCCCCATTTAACAAAATATCAAATTGGTTCTGTTTTCAGATTTCTACCTAATAATTCGTTGCTATTATTTTTAAACTTCCAAGTACGTGCATTTCAGAACATCAGGGGACTATGAAATATCATAGGATCCGTATTTCTTTCCCTTGAGGGCACAGTAGCCACATTTGAAGGCAAAATCACCCCTCCCCCAAACACTGAATTTTCTTTTATTCAAAAGAACTGTGTTTAAATCTCAATTCTTCCATTTACTCACTGTGTGACCAATTCTGGACTCTAGTTAGTTCCCTTATCCATAAAATGGAGTTAGGTGGTTTCTAAAGTATCAACCTGTGAGCTAGAAGCCTCCTGGGATCCTGCTTGCCATCCACTTATTCAATATAAGTCAAGGCAACTTAAATACCTACTGGATTTGCATGCAGTTTGATCTTTCCATGTTTGAAACCTGTGCTAAAACTAATCTGAGACTAGTTTTCTGAATTATAGACATCTCAGTAATAGGGAACATCTGCATACTGCTATATAGTTTGCAAAACACTACACATATATTCAGTTGGTCTTCCTAACAATATTGTGAAGTAGATGTGATTATCATTCCCATTTTATATGGGAAGAAACTGATTTGCCCAAAGTCATATAGCTAGTGAATATGCCAATATTTAAACTCATCTTTCCAATACAAAGTCCAACATTTATTATGCCACACACTACTTCTGTATCTTCTGCTCCAAAGTTTTCTTTACATTGTAGTGATGATCAGTGTCACACTTGAACTGATGCTTTTGAACTGTGCTTTACCACAAGGGAGAGATTGAAAAAGACTTAGAGGGGCAGCTGGGTGGCGCAGTGGATAGAGCACCAGCCCTGAATTCAGGAGGACCAGAGTTCAAATTTGGTCTCAGACACTTAACACTTCCTAGCTGTGTGACCCTGGGCAAGTCACTTAACCCTAGCCTCAGGAAAAAAAAAGACTTGGAGGAAAAACGTGGGTGTGGAGCAGGATATATATATATATGATGGAAAATTCTTCCCTTTTTTGATTCTTAATGGGCTGTTAACTTCCTGGTCCCAAGTGACTATAAGGGAAAAAGTCAAAGTCTGGGAAGTGGTTTTGGAATTGCCCTCTTTCATCAACAAATAATCTTGGACTCCCAATAGACTTTGGACAGAAAATGACATCTGCATCCAGAAAAAGAACCAAGGAGACTGAATGTAAATCAACACATGCTATGTTCACTATCTCCCATGGTTTTTCCCTTTTGCTCTGATTTTTCTTCCTCAACATAATTCATAAAACAATGCGTTATTAAAAATAAACTAAGAAAACTCCCAAATAATCTTGGGCATTGAAGCAAATTTGATGTACTTTTAGAACATATTAAAATCCTATGTAAATTCATTTTAGCTATTTTTCCAGAAAGGTAATAAGTTTATTTAAAATTGTCCTAACTCATTCTAGATACTGAAATAGTTACTGCCAAGCCACTTTCTAGATCTCCAATAGAGATATTTAGGAGTAACTCACTTCCAGCTGATCAATGATGGACAGAAACAACTATACCCAGAGAAGGAACACAGGGAATTGAATGTAAAATATTAGCACTACTGTCTATCTACCCAGGTTACTTATACCTTTGGAATCCAATACTTAACGTGCAACAAGAAAATTGGATTTACACACATATCTAGGTTATAGTATAACACATGTAAAATGTACGGGATTGCCTGTCATCTAGGGGAGAGAGTAGAGGGAGGGAGGGGAAAATCTGGAAAAATGAATACAAGGGATAATGTTATAAAAAAAATTACTCATGCATATATACTGTCAAAAATTATAATTATAAAATTAATTTAAAAATATTTTAATAGCTATAAAAAAAGATATTTAGGAGTTCTTGGTTTTTTCCTGAATCAGATTTAATATCTATCCAGTTAAAAGTTTTTTTTCTTCTGCGAATGCTTCCTTTACCATGTTTAAGCCAATCTTTCAGCCTGTATTGAAACAATGGAACTGACTTCTTTATAACTTTTAATGCTTTCTCATAGGCATGGAGAGGAAGGAGCTTGGATCTCTTAGTACCAGTAGAATATTCTACCAAGCTGAAAAGTCTTTTACCTAAGCATTCAGCAATCATTATATATTTGGAAAGATCAAACTACACACAATATATTGACAGATTGTCAATAATCTGTACATTTTATATATATTCTTTAGGGACTAGCCTAGATGAATTTGGAGAAACTGTGGGTAATGAACTTTATCCCCAGTAGAACAAAATCACAGATATTTGAAATATTAAAGCAAGATAAGACGATACATTTTTTTGTTTGTTTGTTTCTTACTCATTTTCTAGCTTTTCTCTAATCAAAAAGGGTAAATATCTGTGAACCTCTAAAGCTGCCTTGCAACTTGCCCTGGACTTTGGTCATGTTCTCCTCATGCCTAATCACCACCACCAGGGTAATTTATTTTCCTTGAAAATCTTTATATCCTACATTTGTATTGGCTGTGATTTAGCCAACTCTAAAGAGACAAAACCAAAATTGCCACTGAGACTTTTCCCTATAAAAATTGAGACCTTCCCTTGTCTACATGGGCTACTCTAGTATGAAGGTGATTGTAATTTAGAAGGTTGTTTTTTTTTTTTAATCGACTAGAAGAAATGACAGAGGATGCTGAAATTAGTGTTACAAGGATCACCTTGGAAGGAGTTGCTAATTCTCTATGATTTCACTGATAGTACTCCTAGCACTGTTGCTTACTCATCCCGTGTTATTTATATTCTACCATAAATCTTCATAATCTATCCCAACATCCTAGAACCCTCCCTCTAGAACTTTGACATTTTGTTGATACAGTACTTGAACTGTCCATGTTTTTCTTGCTTTCACTATAATGTGAACCACCTTTTATGAAAGATCCTCTTTTTCTAATCATAAATTTTCTAGGCACCTTTTATGACATTTTTTGCATGCAAGTCATTAGTTATCATCTACAACCATTTCCACACTGTTGCCCTTTAGATTTGTTTCCATTTTCATTCTTTCATGCATCTCAGTGTTCCACAATTAATTACATACATAGCATCCTGGAAGAACACTGACATTTAAAAAGGTGAGTTTGGTTTGGGAATCATAGAAATCATACAATTTTCCAAAAGCAATACAAGTCACTTTGCATAGAACATTATGCATGACTAGCAAATAACTTTGGCAATGCACTTCTCTATCATGTCAACAAGCATTAAGCACTGAACTATATGCCAAGGATTGTACTAAGTAAGCACTGGGGATACAAAATAAGCAAAAACATTCCCTTTCAGAGTGGAGGTAAATGACTAGGTACACACATACACACACACACACACACACACACACACACACACACACACACACACACACACACACACACACAGTAGACAACTCATAGAGGATTAACACTGTACTCATCCCCCCACAGATGGCATGTCTGTTTAAGGAACAGCAAGTAGACTGGTGTAATTGTACAGTTTGGAAATATAGGAAAGGGCTCATTGATAAGTATATATTAACTACTATGTGCCAGCTACTTTTTTAAGTGTTAGGGGGACACAAAGCCAAAAACTTAAATCTTAATGGGAGAAAGGGAGAGGAAAGAGAACTCCATATATACACACACACAATGTAAATAGAACAATGGGGTTAGTGGGGAAGCAGAAAAAGGAGGAGAAGGGAACTCTTTATATATATATAGGAAGAGGCCTAGATCTCTTATGTGTTTTAAGTACTCAAAAAATTACAATTTTTTCCATTATTTTGGAATCCTGATTTCTTTTGAGAAATCTTTTTTAAAAATCAATATCTTCAGAATAATATAACTTCCATGTGGGGAAACTTTTACCCTCCATTTCCCAAGAAATATCAAATGTTTTCTCTAGCCTTGTTTTGTTTAGATTCTTGCCTTCCCCATTCTCTAAAGTGAATGCCCTCTTCTGTCACTCAGAAAATATTTTGATTACCACGAGAAAGTCCTTTTGTACCCTGAGGGGAGTGGTCAAGAAAGAAATTGGATCAGTGATTATTATCTGGAATGTTAACTTCAAACTAGATTTTAAATCATGATCTTTTCCTTACTAAAGATTTCTGTAAATGTTTTCTCAAAATGACTCAGAGTAAGACATGTCTAAGACATGGTGTCTTAAATAGCAAGGAGATCAAATCAGTCAATATTTAAAAAAAAAATAGCTGACCGTTCATTGGAAGGACAAATACTAAAACTGAAACTTAAATATTTTGGCCATATAATGATAAAGCAGGACTCATTCAAAAAGACAATTAATGGGAAAGACTGAAGGCGAAAAGAAAAAGGGACAGCAGAGGATGAGATAATATCATGGGAACAAATAACATTAAATTGAGCAGACTTCTGGAGATAGTGGAGGATAGAAGGACCTAGTGTGCTATGTATGGTTCATGGGATTACAAAAAGTTGGACATGACTGAACATCAAAGGGCATGGTGAGCAAGAGTATTTATGTGGGGGGAGGAAGGGAGAAGAGTGTAGCATTGCCAATTTGGACTTCTCTCCAAGCTGGAGATGGTTGGATATTAGATTAATGTTAAATTAAGGGGGCAGCTAGGTGGCAAAGTAGGTAGAGCGCCAGTCTTGAATTCAGGAGGACCCGAGTTCAAATCTGATCTCAGATACTTAACTTCCTAGCTGTGTGACCCTGGGCAAGTCACTTAACCCCAGCCTCAAGGGGGAGGGGGGCGGAAATGTTGAATTAAGAAAATTTATTCTGGCAACCTTATGCCTAAAACACAGAGCGCACAGTATTATTAATATGTTTCTTTGTTAAAGTCCAAATTATGGCAGTGGTTTCACTGTTGTTGATGAAAAGAAAAGATAAATGATGACAAATCTATTCTACTTTTTACCTGTCATCATCTTTGTTTCTTATATATGTGCTCTTGAGATGATTGGATTTAGCTGGATTTCTTATCAAACTTTCATCATCTTCTTTTTCCTTCTAATTTTTATGAATCTCTTTTGAACTTCTTTCTGCACATTATATGTTTCATGGATACTCTTAATAGTGGGGAACCTCTGTATACTCTTTGGGAACCTCAACATACTCTTTTTAAACTAAGGCAGATTTTTAAAAATTAGACAAATCTAGTTCACAGTTCCACCAACAATGAAATAATATACCTGTTTTCCCACCATCCCTTCAGCATTTGTTTAGAGCTGAGGACAATGAACTATTGCCAGTGGTGCCAAATCCAGCTCACCATCTATTTTTGTATAGTCCCATGAACAAAGAACAATTTTTGTATTTAAACAATTTTGAATTTTGCAAAGTCAATTCAACAATTAATATTGTTTGAATCACAAGTATTGCCAAGCTACATTATATACTTTTTCTGCTATCAAAATTTAAAACAAGCAGTGACATGTCCATTCCACACAAACATACAATAGATATATTTTCTGAGCTCAAAGCAGAGTTCCTGTAGTATTTTCAGATATTGAAGCAACTGTATTGCCATATTTCAAAAGCCATTTAATTGTGTAATTAAAGAGCTTCCACCTAACTTTCAAATGCAAGTGATTAATGTAAAATGTAATAACTGCTAAAAGGCAATTATCAACAGAAAAAATTAGTAGAATCCTATAAATGCCATTGAGATATTAATTATGTTCAATTACAACTATATTCACAAACTAAGGAGTATTTAGCAGTACCAATTTTTGTGAAAAATTTTTTTTTCAAAGATGAAATACATAAAATCTCACTATACGAACAGCATTAATTGATGAACATTAACAATCTATTTTGATGATAAGATACATTAACCTTGAAACTCAATTAACTGAAATGTTATTACTACAAAAAAAATTTCCACCTTTCTCATTAGTTTACCTGAATTATTTCCCTCCATTTAAAAGAAGAGGGTGGGGTGGGGAGAGAGAGAGAGAGATTATTCAATCATTGTTACATTTTGAATTTTATCAATAAAATAATTTGTGGAAATTTGTTTTCTCTCATTATAATCAGTAAGTACATAATATTCTTTACAGAAGACCCTTAATTTCTTATTTAGGGCTTAAAAAATTAAGAAAAGCAGACATATTAAATGATTCTTTTCTGGTCATAATGCAAAACAATATTCAATAAAGGATCTTGGATAAAATATTAAAATTGGAGATTAAATAATCCTAAAGAATTGTAAGTGAAGGAACAAATAATAAAAGTATTAGGAAACTTCATCAAAGAAAGTGAAAATAATGAAACAACATGCAAAATCTTTGGGAAAAAGCCAAATATGTCACGAAAGTAGAGATGAAGCAAGATGACAGAGTTAGAAGCACTCAACTGAACTCTCTCAAATTTCTCTCTAAACAACTCTAAAAAACAATACCTCAAATTAAAGCGAGCACCAAAATCAACAAAAATTTGAGTAAAACAATTTTCCTTTCCAAGACAGTTTAGGAGGTCAGCAGTAAAGGTTTGTCTCACTGAGGTAGTGCTAGACCCCAGGATCTCAGGGAAGGCAGGACAGGTTATGCTTTGGAGGTGGCTGCATCATCAGCAATAGCAGCCTTGGGAATTATCAGCCCACAGAAAGAGGGAGGGTGAGACAACTGTTGAGGAGGAAATTACAGGTGACCCTTTGCTGGTGCTATGTTCAGGACCTTTTTGTATGTTCTAGGTTGTAGTCCTTAGGTCAAAGGCATGATAGCACTTATGGTTACAATGAAACAGGGGCTTAGGCTGGTTCCAGGGCAGAAAAGTTCTTATAGTTACCCATGGGGAATAGGAATCTGCTCTCAATTCCAAGATAAAGGGAGTACCAGAAATTCCAGCTACAAGAGAGTGACCTAGTCACAGTTCCAGAACCAGAAGGAGTGCTAGCACTGATGGCTACAGGGCAACAAGGTCTTTTCCTGCGTAAAGATCGGAGCACAAGACAAGAGAGCAATGACTGTGCCTCTCCTTAGATCATATCAAGAAGCACCAAAACCTATAGACTCCCATAGCAAGCTCTGAAAACAGTAGCAAGAAAGGCATGAAGCCTGAGTCAGTGCCTCCTCTATCCTGAGAGCAAAGCCCAATTTTACTACCAAGTTCAGTTAAGAAATAGACTGAAAAAAATGAAGAAACAACAAAAAGAACTTGACCATAACAAATTACTGTGGTTACAGTGAAGATCAAGGCAGAAACCCAGAAGAAGACAATTGTCAAAACAGCCACAAAGTCTCAAAGCAAATTGTGAATTGGAAACACCTCCCCCAAAACAAAACAAAACACGTGGAAGAGCTCAATAAGGACTCCCCTCTCCCTCCCCACTGAGGCAATTAGGGTTAAGTGACTTGCCCAGGGTCACACTGATAGGAACTGTTAAGTGTCTGAGGCTGGATTTGAGGTCAGGTCCTCCTGACTTCAGGGTTAATGCTCTATCTACTGCACCACCTAGCTGCCCCTCAATAAAGACTTTTAAAATGAAATGAGAGGTAGAGGAAAAATTGGGAAAAGCAATAAAAGGGATACAAGAGAATAATAATAAAAAAGCCAACAGTTTGGTAAAGGAGAATAAAACACTTAAGAAAATATCACCTTACAAAATAGAATTGGCCAAGTTGTTAAAGAAGCAGAAAAATCCACTGATGAAAACACTTTAAAAACCAGAATTGACCAAATGGGAAAAAAAAGTTACAAAATCTCACTGAAGAAAGTCATTCCTTAAAAGTTGGAATCATGAAAATGGAAGGTAATGACTTCATGAGACACCAAGTGAATGTAAAAATAGAAGGAAATGTAAACCAATTCACCAGAAAAACAAATGAAAAATAGATCATTTTTTCCTGTTTTTTTTTCCTGTTTAATTTAAAATTTAATCCTCCCCTACAAGCACATATAAAAACTATTTTAATATTAATTTTTTCAAATTTTGAATTCTAAATTCTTTCCCTCCTTCCCTTTTCTATCATTGAGAAGGCAAGCAATTTGACTAAGACATATATATATATATATGTAGTCATGCAAAACACATTCCCACACATTCTGATATGTCATATTGTGGAAAAAAAAACACAGACAAAGGAAAAATAAAGTAAGGAAAAAGTATTTTCAATCTGCATTCAGGCTCTACTAATTCTTTGTCTGGAGATGGACAACAAGCACCTTTCATCATAAGTAGAGAAAATTTAAGGATTATTGTACTACCTAAAAGCCATTAAAAAAGAGAGCATGAATAATGTATTTTACAAAATTATCAAGGAAAATTCCCCAATCTTCTAGGACCAGAGGGTAAAACAGAAATTGAAAAATTCCACCAATCTCCTGAAAACGATTCCAAAATAAAAACTTCAAAAAATATCATAGGCACATTTAAGAGATCCCAAGTAAAGGAGAAAATATTTCAAGTAGCCAGAAAGAAACAATTTAAATACTGTGGTACCAAAGTCAAGATCACAAAGCAGTTTCTATTTTAAAAAATCAGGGTCTTGGAATAAGACATTTCAGATGGCAAAGGAGCTAAGATTATAACTAAGAATAAACCATCCAGTAAAACTGGATATAATTCTTTTGGAGGAAAATGGATATTTGATGAAATAGAGGACTTTCAAGCATTCCCAGGGAGAATCAGAAATGAAGAAAAATGGGAAATATCTCACCTAAAAAAGGTGTGAAAGGAAGAAGCTTTATAATAGAGGAAAAGAGGTGGGGGGGAGTGGGCAATGCTTGAACTCTACTTTCATCAATATTACCATTAAAAAGAATGACAACAAAGAATGCAGCCAAAGTGGGATTTAGGGGAAATTTTATATCTCTAAATGCATAAATCAGTTTAAAAAAAAAAGAGAGAAAGAGAAAGAGCAAATCAATGAACTGAACATGCAACTAAAAAAACTAGAAAAAGAACAAATGAAAATTTCCAACTAATACCAAAGTGGAAATTCTGAAAATAAAATGAGAAATTAATAAAAACTGAAAGCATAAAATCTATTGAACTCATAAATGAAATGAGGAATTGGCTTTATGAAATCAATAGATAAAACATTAATTAATTTGATTTTTTTAAAAAGGGAAAATCAAATTACCAGCATTAAAAATGAAAAGGATTAATTCATCACCAATGAAGAGAAAATTAAAGCAATTATTAGGAGCTTTTTTGCCCAATGGTATGCCAATAAATCTGACATTACGGAAATGAATACATACTACAAAAATGTAAATTGTTCAAATTAACAGAAGAAAAAACAAAATACTTAAATAACCCTATATTAGAAAAAGAAATTGAACAAGCCATCTATGAACTCCCTAAGAAAAAAATTCCCATGATTAGGTTAATTAGTAATAAGTAAATTCTAGCAGATTTAAAGAAGAATTGATTTGAATACTAAATAAACTTTGAAAAATAGGCAAAGACGGTGCCCTACTACATTTATACAAACATTTTTACACATGTGGGTCCTTTCTCTTTTTTTATGATCTCTTTGGGATATAGACTCATGAGAGACAAAGAATGTTTGTGGCAGTCCTCTTTGTAGTGGCCAGAAACTGGAAACTAAGTGGATGCCCATCAATTGGAGAATGGCTAAATAAATAGTGGTATATGAATATGATGGAATATTATTGTTCTGTGAGAAATGACCACAGGATGATTTCAGAAAGACCTGGAGAGACTTACATGAACTGATGCTGAGTGAAATTAGCAGGACCAGGAGATCATTATATACTTCAACAACAATACTATATGATGATCAATTCTGATGGACGTGGTCCTCTTCAACAATGAGATGAACCAAATCAGTTCCAATAGAGCACTAATGAACTGAACCAGCTACACTCAGCGAAAGAATCTGGGAAATGACTATGAACCACTACATAGAATTCCCAATCCCCCTATTTTTGTCCACCTGCATTTTTGATTTCCTTCACAGGCTAATTGTACACTATTTCAAAGTCCGATTCTTTTTGTACAGCAAAAGAACTATTTGGACATGTATATATATATATTGTAGTTAATTTATACTTTAACATATGTAACATATATTGGTCAACCTGCCATCTGGGGGAAGGGGTGGGGAGAAGGAGGGGAAAAATTGGAACAAAAGGCTTGGCAATGGTCAGTGCTGTAAAATTACCCATGCATATATCTTGTAAATAAAAAGCTATAATAATAATAATAATAAAAGGTATGCACAGTTTGATAACTCTTTGGGAATAGTTCCATAAAAAACAAAAATTTAAAAACTAAGTACCAAATTAAAATCAAAGAATAGATGAATAAATACTACAAAATGTAAATTGTCCAAATTAACAGAAGGAAAAATAAAATACTTAAATAACCCTAACTTAGAAAAAGAAATTGAATAAGCCATCTCTGAACTCCCTAAGAAAAAAATTTCCATGACTAGGTTAATTAGTAATTAATAAGTAAATTCTAGCAGACATAAAGAAGAATTGATTCTAATACTACATAAACTATTTGGAAAAAAAAGGCAAAGAGGGTCCTAATAAATTTATGCAAATAATTTTACACATGTGGGTCTTTTCCCAATTTTTATGATTTCTTTGGGATACAGACCCAGTAGAGACACTGCTGGATCAAAGGGTATGCACAGTTTGATAACCTTTTGGGCACAGTTCCATATTAAAGCAACAAAATTTTTAAAACTACTAAATACCAAATTAAAATCAGTAGATGAGTAAAACTTAAAGCAAAAACAATATAAAATTGATAAATAAAATGAAAAATTAGGCTTTAAAAATTAATAAAAGAAATAAGCTATTAGTTAATGTTTTTTAAAAAATAAAACAAAACTAAATTTCCAATAAGAAAAACTAAAAAGAGAATTCACAGAACAGCAGCATTTGAGTTGGAAGGGATCTTAGTGATCATTTATGCCAATTCACATGAAAAAGAATCCCTATCATTTAATATACCCCAAACCTCTACTTGAAGCCCTTCAAGAAAGAATGCAAATTGCCAATTAACACAACACTTTTGGACAACTCTAATGATCTGAATTTTTTTCCTGACACCAGGTTTAAATTTACCTCTTTGCAATTTCAATTCATTAACTCTAGTTGTGCTCTCTAAGGCCAAATAAGTGAAGGCAGCAGTATGTTAGTGAATGTTTTAACAAACAACTCTCAAAAAAAAGTACTATCAATAAAAATTTTTAATTTAATTTTAAATTTTAAAACTTAAAAAATGTGCATTTACTAACATTTTAACCATTGCTTTCTTAAGTATAAACAATCAACAAAACAATACATTAAGCCCTGATTCAGAAATTTGCCAATCTCTGAAATATAAATGCTTGCACTAAAAATTTTAAATGAATCCTTGAGAATCAGTTCAAGCAGATTCTAACAGACTTAGATCTAGGTTAATTTAAAGTAGTAATCCTGCTTCTTCCTCTTTCACATTTTTTTTTTTCCCCGAGGCAATTGGGGTTAAGTGACTTGCCCAGGATCACAGCTAGGCAGTGGTAACTGTCTGAAGTCAAATTTGAACTCAAGTCCTCCTGACAAAAGGACTGGTACACCTCCACAAAGTTTTTTCTGATTTTGGCTAAACAGGCCTAGTTTCTTCAATTAGTTTTCATATGGCCTCAAAGATACTCGGAGTTATCAATCTTCTTTAAACCATGATATTGAACACAACACTACAGATAAATCTGAGAAAGGCAAAAATACTCTGGAACTCTCACTTTCCTTTTCATGCAAACTATAATTCTTTTAATGAAGTCCAAGATTATGTTCCTTTTTTTTTTGCAATCATATCTTTACATTAAGACTGCAGTTCAAGATATCGTTGAGGATCTGATTAAATTTTCAGTGAATTTCTAAATACTGGTTTTTCATTTTTGGTGGGTTTTTTGATGCAAAAATTTTATTTTATTTTATTTTTAAAAAAATTTATTATAGCTTTTTATTTACAAAACATATGCAGGGATAATTTTTCAACTTTGACCCTTTGCAAAACCTTCTGTCCCAAATTTTTCCCTTCTTCCCCCCACTCCAATACATGTTAAATGTTAAAATATATGTTAAATCCAATATATGTATAAATATTTATATAGTTATCTTGCTGTACAAGAATAATCGAATCTAGAAAGAAACAAACAAAAAAAAAAAACCTGAGAAGGAAAACAAAAATGCAAGCAGAAAAAACAGAGGGAATGGAAATGCTATGTTGTGGTTCATACTCATTTCCCATAGTTCTTTCGCTGGACGTAGCTGGTTCTCTTCATTATTGAACAAATGGAACTGATTTGGTTCATCTCATTGTTGAAGAGAGCCATGTCCATCAGAATTGATCATCATATAGTATTGTGGAAGTATATAATGATCTCCTGGTCCTACTCATTTCACTCAGCATCAGTTCATGTAAATCTCTCCAAGCCTTTCTGAAATCATCCTGCTGGTCATTTCTTACAGAACAATAATATTCCATAACATTCATATACCACAACTTATTCAGCCATTCTCCAATTGATGGGCATCCATTCAATTTCCAGTTCATAGTCACTATGAAAAGAACTGCCACAAACATTTTTGCACATACAGGTCCCTTTCCCTTCTTTAAGATCTCTTTGGGATATAAGCCCAGTAGTAACACTGCTGGATCAAAGTGCATGTACAGTTTGATAACTTTGAGCATAGTTCCAATTGCTCTCCAGAATGGTTGGATGCATTCACAATTCCACCAGCAATGGATCAGTGTCCCAGTTTTCCTACATCCTCTCCAACATTCAGCATTATCTTTTCCTGTCATCCTAGCCAATCTGACAGGTGTGTAGTGGTATCTCAGAGATGGCTTAATTCACATTTCTCTGATTAATAATGATTTGGAGCATCTTTTCATATGGCTAGAAATAGTTTCAATTTCTTCATCTGAAAATTGTCTGTTCATATCCTTTAACCATTTATCAATTGGAGAGTGGCTTGATTTCTTATAAATTAGAGTTAATTCTCTAGATATTTTGGAAAGGAGATCTTTCTCAGAACCTTTGAGTAAAAATGTTTTCCCAGTTTATTGCTTCCCTTCTAATCTTGTCTGCATTAGTTTTGTTTGTATAAACATTTTTAAATTTGATATAATAAAAAATATCTATTTTGTGATTAATAATGATCTCTAGTTCTTCTTTGATTACAAATTCCTTCCTATTCCACAGGTCTGAGAGGCAAACTATCCTCTGTTCCTCTAATTTATTTATAATCTCATTCTTTATGCCTAAATCATGAACCCATTTTGACCTTATCTTGGTGTACGATGTTAGGCGTGGGTCAATGCCTAGTTTCTGCCATACTAATTTCCAATTTTCTCCGCAGTTTTTGTCAAATAGTGAATTCTTATTCCCAAAGCTGGGGTCTTTGGGTTTGTCAAACACTAGATTATTAAAGTTATTGACTATTTTGTCTTGTGTACCTAACCTATTACACTGATCAATTAGTCTATTTCTTAGCCAATACCAAATGGTTTTGGTGATCACTGCTTTATAATATAGTTTTAGATCTGGTACAGCTAGGCCACCTTCATTTGATTTTTTTTTTTCATTAGGTCTCTTGAAAGTCCCTACGTTTTGCTCTTCCAGATGAATTTTGTTATTTTTTCTAGGTCATTAAAATAGTTTTTTGGGAGTCTGATTGGTATAGAACTAAATAAATAGATTAGTTTAGGTAGTATTGTCATCTTTATTATATTCGTTTGATCTATCCAAGAGCACTTAATATTTTTCCAGTTGGTTAGATCTGACTTTATTTTGGTGGAGTTTTGTAGTTTTGCTCATATAGTTACTGACTTTCCCTTGGCAGATAGATTCCCAAATATTTTATACTATTGGCAATTACTTTAAATGGAATTTCTCTTTGTATCTCTAACTGTTGGATTTTGTTAGTGATATATAAGAATGCTGATGATTTATGTAGGTTTATTTTGTATCCTGCAACTTTGCTAAAGTTGTGGATTATTTCTAATAGTTTTCTAATAGAATCTCTGGGGTTCTCTAAGTATACCATCATATCATCTGCAAAGAGTGATAATTTGGTTTCCTCATTATCTACTCTAATTCCTTTAATATCTTTCTCAACTCTTATTGCCGAAGCTAACATTTCTAATACAATATTGAATAGTAATGGTGACAGTAAGCAACCTTGTTCCACTCCTAATTTTATTGTTAATGGTTTGTTTATCCCCATTACATATGATGTTTACTGATGGTTTTAAATAGATGCTACTGACTACTTTTAAGGAAAAGCCCATTTATTCCTATATTCTCAAGTGTTTTTAATAGGAATGGATGTTGGATTTTATCAAATGCTTTTTTTGGATCTTTTGAGATGATCATATGGTTTTTGTTAATGTGGTTATTGATATAGTCAATTATGCTAATAGTTTTCCTAATATTGAACATGCCCTGCATTCCTGGTATAAATCTTACTTGGTCATGGCATATTATCCTGGGGATGATTTTCTGTTATCTTTTTGCTAATATTTTATTTAAGATTTTTGCATCAATATCCATTAGACAGATTGGTCTATAATTTTCTTTCTCTATTTTCATCCTATCAATACTAAGAACTTTGAGGATCTCACTTAGGATGATTACATATTTTTATAGCCTTTATCTAAACTCTAATTTTTACTGGTCTTAATGTTGTTTTTTTTTTTTTTTTTTTTAAATAGTAACCCTTACCTCTCACACTCCACCCTCAACCCTTACTAAATACCAAATGCTTTGCTAAGTAAGCACTGGGGATACAAATTTGAGGTAAAAGGAAATCTCTGCTCTTAAGGTTCTTAACATTTGAATGGGGGAAAACAACAAAAGGGAGATGAAAAGGTGTGGGGGACAGAAGGTAGACAGGGTAAAGAAAAGTTACCTTTAAAAGATCATGGTGGTAAAATTCTGAGAGTTGGAAGCACAGCTAAGGAGAAAATGCTAGACCCATTTTAAAAATAGAGGCCCTGGAAGAAACTCACTAAATGTGATGGGCATGGTGAAGTGATGTTTCAGGGTGAGTATTCCAGAGCAAGAAGAACGATGAATTAAAATGGTGAAACCCGGAGAGTCAGAAGCATAGCCATGAGGGAAGACTGAATTTTTGTTTTAAAAAAATCTTAGTCTTGAGCTCAAAATCTGTGTCTCCAAATTGTTACTCTGCCACTGGCTAGATATAGAATCTTGGATAAGTCTCATAGTTTGAGTTTCCTCTCCTGTAAAATGGGGATAATACTATTTGCCCTAAAGTACAATGTAAATGTGAGCCACATTTCTCTTAAATTTGAATGAACAACTTTTTATTCTAATTGCAGGACAGACAATTAGGGGGCTTTCTGGAATGTATTTATCCTGGAGAGAAATTATTTTTTTCTTTTTAATTTATTAAATTAATTTTATAATTATAACTTTTTTTTTTGACAGTACATATGCATGGGTAATTTTTTACATTATCCCTTGCACTCACTTCTGTTCCATTTTCCCCTCCTTCCCTCTACCCCCTCCCCTAGATGGCAGGCAGTTCCATACATGTTAAATATACTATAGTATATCTTAGATACAATATATGTGTGCAGAACCAAATTTCTTGTTGCACAGGAAGAATTAGATTCAGAAGAAACACAAAAATGCAAAGAGTTTATGCTCATTTCCCAGTGTTCCTTCTCTGGGTGTAGCTGATTCTGTCCATCATTGATCAATTGGATCTGAATTAGATCTTCTCTTTGTCGAAGATATCCACTTCCATCAGAATACATCCTCATACAGTATCGTTGTTAAAGTGTATAATGATCCTGGAGAGGAATTATTAAAAAGTTTTCTGTCAACACAGAGGTAATCGCTTTAGCTTATTTATGAAAATTTCCCCAATAGATTTCAGGAAAGAGATCAGAGTTAAAGAATTCATTGCCTTCTTGGAAATGTAGCTGTTGGAGAATTTGGCATAGGCAGAAGATTATATTAGTTATTTTGGCTTAGGTTGTATTCTGTCCTACAGTTATAAAGTTTAATCCATTTCCCCCATTCTATTTTATCAGATTTTGCTTTCTACCATCTCTAGATCAACTATTACTTATGTTTTGGTTACCCATTCATTTTTTTCTCAGTTACTCCATTTTTTCCTAGTTGTTTTCCTTTCTTGTATGATGCTATATGCATTGGGAGCCAAGAGAATTTTATAGCATTTTTAGTCTCTAAAGTTCTGTCAGAATAATATTTCAGAGGTCAGAAATCCTGTTAATTTCACTTTACTGTTGTTTCATTAAGTAGATCAACAAAGCAAGAAAAATATAACTGACCCTTCTTGATCTCTGTTAGTATAAAATAACCAGGGAAAAACAGCAATAGAAGATGATCAATGTAAGGTCACCAGTTTTGTTATTGTGAAAAAAGATTCATGAATTGAGTGTATTTCTGAAGATGTATTTTCAATTTCAACAATTCTAGTTCTTCTGGTTTTGAGGAGAGCTGTCCAATATATATATCATCCAGAGTTGTCTTACTCAATCTTCAGCCAGACAGATGGAAAAAAAAAATGTCAGCAAAGGTGTACTCTCCCATTTTTCTTAATGGATTGTTGGTTTCACAATTTATTTTTGACCTCATAAATGACTGCAGACTGGCCTCACTGCTTGGCAATATATAGGATAAAAACAGTGAATCTTAAAAATAACAATTGTCCTGAAGCAGTCCAGTCTATGGGACACATAATTACTTTAAGTGATATTTAGTCAGTTTCTTGCCTCTTTATCTTGCAAAAATAAAAGGGAGGAAGCTTATTCTTCTCTAGATATCTTTAAATATAAGGACCTTCTGTTAAGGATAAGTATTAGAAATAAAATTTCAGCTATGTTTTCACACATAAATCAATACTTTTTAAAAAGTCTTTTAAATTTACTAGAAAAAAATTGGAGAATTTTAACAAGGCTGGCCATGAGATAAATGCACATTTATTTGTAGCCCATGCCAGTCTAAGTTAGAAGTAACTGCCTTATTGAATAAAATATATTATGAAGTACAATGTACATTATAATAGTTCATTGATGTAGAACTAGAAGAGACTTCATAGATGATCCTATCTACATACTCTCCCCAATTTACAGATGAAGAAACCTGAAGACCGGCAAAGTTTTATCAAAAGTTACATAAGCACTGTCAAAGGTAGAATTTTGAACTCAGGTCTTCTGACTCTATTCTTAATGCTATTGCCATGTTGCCTTCTGTTCTTTTAATAAAGCTACGTAAACTATTATAGGTATTTAGTATACTTTTAATTTAGCTTACCTTTACTTTTTATACCAAAAGTTTACTTGGTGTCTATTTGGAATATACTTATTTTTGCCTGTGCTGTCTGCCTCAATAGAATGTATGTTACTTGGAAGGCAGAAATGGATTCATTTTTGTCCCATCTCCGGCACGTTAATATAGTGCCTGACACACAGAAAGAGTTAATAAATATCTGTTGATTGAGCAGTTGTGATAAAGTCATGATTGTTCTTAAAGCCTTGACATTTTTTTTCAGGTAGCCTTATGAGGCAGTAGTGGAAGATTAATTGAGGGAATAGTTTGTGTGTGTATATGTGAAACTCCAAGAATGAGGTTTAAATAATGAAAACTAATTTTTATAAATAGACAAACAAGAACTCACAGACCCAAATTAGTGTTGTCTTCCTGGGAGTTTAAATATTTCTTCCAAGAATATCACTTTTGGAACCTGAAATTTTTTTTTTTAGGAATATCTGATAATCTGTAAATCTGGATTTGGATTTTGTAAATGACCAAAAATTTTTTTTCTTGGAGTCAAGTCTGCTCAAGATGGGGAGGCAAAATTGTTTAATACTATTTTAGTTTAAAATCATGAAATATAGTTCAAGCAATGAAATTATTTTTTTTTTTGCCCCAGAAGGCAATTCCAAAAAAGTTATTCCAAAACTGTTCTGAGCAGTTGTGTTGCTGGAACAATATATTACTTTCGTATCCTTTTTGCCTCTTGATTGATGGTTATATGATAACTGCCAAACAGAGTTCCAATAGGTGGCCATGAGAAATCTGAGGATAGATTAAGAATATGAAGTACAGATAGTATTAAATGTGCTTAAATTTTTATTAGGGACTTATTTGAGAATACTCAGAGAAGCAGGGTTGTTTGTAGTTGTCCTTCACAAATCACAGAATTTCAGAAGTATAAGGGCCTTTAGAAGTCCTCTAATGCAACCTTTATAGGAATACCATTTTCCCCCTTAAAAAAAACATAACAACATCAAATAAAATGGGAATTTCCATATATCTAGCATACCAGAAGAGCACTGTACAAGAAACTGCAGGAATAATAATTGCTAACATTTACACAGCAGGGCATAGTGCTAGTGCTTCCCAATAATCTCATTTGATCCTCACAACTCTGGGAAATAGATGCTATGATTATCACCTTCATTTTACAAATTCAGAAATAGGGGCAGTAGTTAAATGCTCAGAATCACATAGCTAGTCAGTGTTGGAGGTTACATTTGAACTCAGCTCTTCCTGACTACAGGCTCACTGCTCTAATTACTGTGCTATTATGCATAGATTGCTTTTATTTTAACTATATAAACCAAATATATAATTTTCAAAGCTGTCCTACTTGTCTGTGATTTTTCTTTTATCTCAAGAATCACTTCACATGTGAAATACAATGAAAATTGATTCTCTCCCTTACCCTTGTCAATGTTTGTCCTACTGTGGAAAGAATAATGTTTATTGCTTAGTTTGAAGAAAAAAGTACCCTGTGCAGTGAAAAGAGAGCTGAATTTATTTAAGGTCAGAGGACTTGAGTTTAAATCTCAACTGATTTACCAGAGGGATCTTAGGCAAGTTACTTATCTTCCCTTTCTGGGCCAGTTTTCTAATCTGTAAAATAAAGGAGTTGAACTAGATGGATTTATAGTTGAACTTCACAGAAATGCAGAGCTGTTAAGAGATTTCAGATCTAAATATGTGATACTGAGACATAAGATAAAGAACTATCTGTGGAGCATTTGGCACATCCTTATACCCTTCGGGGACTCCACTTTTTCATCTGCAAAATTAAAGGATTAGACTAAGTTATCCCCAAGTTCCTATATAACTCTACATATATAAAACTTCAAAATTTATTTCTGCTCTGCAAACATCTGTTTGTTCTAAGCACTAGGGAAAGAAAATAGAATAAGATAAATTTCTCAACCTCATAGGAGCAAGACATATACAAATATAATAAGTATGATACAAAATAGAACACAAAAGGTTCAAATCCCATCTTTGACACAAGATATGTATAAGTGTGGAAATGTTTCCTTGTCTGTAAAAAGAGGGAACTGGCTTCTGGTATTCCTTCTGTCTCCACACTGATGATTCTACCAATCTGAGAAATCTGAAAACAGATTAAGAATGTGAATACAGACAATATTAGTATACTTGAATTTCTTTTAGGGACTGTTCTGTTCTGGCTTATCTCCAAACCCTGCCTTCCAATAATGGGGAACTAGAAGGGAGAGAGAACTAAGGCTTAGTGAGGAGAGAGAAGGATAACAAAGTTAGTCACTGTTAAGGACAAAAGACTATCAACATTAGAGGATGACAGAAAAAATGTGAAGGGGAAAAAAAGATAGAGAAAAGAGTATAGTGACCACTAGATACATTAAATTAATCAAATCACCACCAACCAGGATGTTACCACTAATCATTTGGCTTCAAGATCTTTATTTTATTTACCAATTTGTACACGCATGGATTCTTTGTAGAGTCGAGAAAAAAAACAAATAAAATTAGTGTTTATTTTTTAGGGGTAGAATTGTCATTAGTCACTTTAATAGATAACATAAGCATCCATGAGGCACAAAGCAACCTATACTACTTCCTTCTTCCTTGGGTCCTTCCATTTACAACTTATATTTATTGATAATGCCCTCTAATTTCTAATTGTAATTCTATAGTACTCATGATCATCATATTGGATTGAACTACTAACTCTTCCTTCCTGGCACCTTGGGCATTGTAGATTTATTGAATAAACCTTTATTTAGCACCTGCTTTGTGCAGTGTAATATACTAGGCATTGAGGAAACTACAAGGATAAATATAACATATTCCCTTGTATTTTTCAAAGGTTTTTTTCTAGATTACTATAGATTAGCCTGAGATCTTTCCTTATGCAAAAATAATAGTCTTGAAACTGATCATAACCACAGCCAACAATCAATTCTTAACCTGTGTGTGATAAAGACCTTCATATATTATTCAAGAGTGACTTTATTATAATTCTACTCTCAGATATTAAAGATTAGATCACTATGATGGAAGGAATAAATAGATGTAAATTTTGGAATGATCTGGAAAGTCTTCCACTTTTCTCAGTATGTTGATAGTAGGATCATGATATTTAAGGAGATATAATTTCACATATCTGAGGTCTGAAGATGGAAAAGCTTTTAAAATTTTTATCCACCCATTTTTGGCAATTGCTTCTGGAAATTAATTTACAAATCCTTAGAGAAGGATAGGAAGGAAAGAAGAAGATGAAGAACAAATTGTCAGGGAGATATCCGAGTCCCATTCTGTGTCTCAAACAACAGAGAACCTGAAATTGGATCTGGTGGTGAAATGATAATCAGAATAAAAAACTGGGGGTGTGGGGATTTTCAGAAATTCTATATTCATTAGGACTAACACTAGCCTAGCCAGCAAAAGGGCTATTGTGCTCAAGGTCTGAAGAATTCACCTGCATTTTGGAATGTGTCAAATGAAGAGGGCTTTACACTTCACTTTTCAGAGTTTGAGATATTTCAATACCCACTCAATATCTCTACCACACTAGCTCCCCAGGCCCTTCAAATGTCATGTTCTATATGAAGCTTTCCTCAGTTATTATACTCCCTCTTCCCTCTCTACCCTCCATTAGCAACAACTTTCCTTCTCAAATCCCTCTGAGGATGTAGTCCCTCACTTTTCTATCTCTTTTATTTACCATGCCCATCTGTGTACATTATCCCATTTATATACTAAGGTCCATGAAAGTAAACCTTGAACTCTGAAAACTACTGATCCTTAATACATGAATTTCATAAAACATAGCAGGGACACAACTAATTAGATTTACACACACACACACACACACACACACACACACACACACGACACACAAACCAAGTATGTAGTCACTATAGATGTGATTTGCAGGATGGAGTGTGTAAGAAGTAAGAAGTATTTGGGCTCAAGGCCCATTGCTTAATTATTATCTGTGTGCCTTTGTAAAATCAATGGGACTCAGTTTCCACATCTGTGAAATGGGAATGATAATATTTGTATAGCCTACTTCATTACTTCCTTGTACTCTGCCATGTTGGCTTTGTTTTCCAAGGATGGGGAATAAAAGGGCAGTATATACTCACATGCAGAATTGGGTTCAGAAATATATTCCATTCAGGAAAATAGGATGGGAAGGGGGGAAGAGAGAAGGTAAATTTGTTAAAAATCTGAACAATATAATTCAATGTTTAGCTGTGATTTTGATGTGCTGCTTTCCTAAAGTTTTTTTTTTTTTCTTTTTTTTTTTCCTTTTTCTGAGGTTAAGCCCAGGGTCACACAGCTAGGAAGTATTAAGTGTCGGAGACTAGATTTGAACTCCAGTCCTTCTGAATTCAAGGCTGGTGCTCTACCCACTGCGCCACCTAGCTGCCCTTTTCTACATATTTTTAAAAGTTGTATGCCTAAATGGTTGATCTGTTGTTTGTTCTCTGTTTTGCTAATGAAAGGGTTTACTGTTATACTTTTTCCCCTCAACACTGCTTTGGTTACATACCAAAAATATTGGCATGTCATCTCATTTTGCTAATTTTAAAAAATGAAATTTTTTATTACTTCTACTTATTTCTTTATATACTGGTTCTTAATTAAACTGGTTTAATTAAGATTGATAATTGACATTTTCTTCAAAGGCCCTTATATAAATTATAAACTGTTACTGTGTTGTAATCAGTAAACAGTATTTAAAATTTCTGCCTTTCTCCATTTGTTTATGAGACATTTATGCTCTATGTCCAGTTTTTATAAAAGCATGAATAGCTGAGAAACACCTAAACTTTTTCCTGTTCCCTTTCCATAATTCTTGGAGGTCCATAATATCTTAGTTTTCCAAAATTCTAGTCAGATCCTTAACATATTTCTTGTTTAGATACCTATTTGTAATATTTCTAAATTAAAAGAGGGCCACAACAAATAGTTTTATTATCTAGTACTCACTTTTAAAATGTAGATGCTGTTACTTGGTATATAGATCTATATATATCTATATATATATATCAATAAATAAAGTATTGACATTCTTTGTCTATGATGGCTTTAACCATAATATTTCCATTTATCCCTTAAAAATATCTATTTTTACTATTTTCTTGTTTGAGATACTGTTTGCTCCCCCAGCTTGAGTTCATCTAAAGAATACATTTTATTCTAGTCTTTCATTTTAGTTGTTTGAATTTTTATGTTCAAATATGTTTCTTGCAACAACACATTGTTGGATTCAGCTTTCTAATCCATTCTGTTCTTGATAAGTGAATTTATGTTGTTCTGTACTTCCTCCCATCTTATACTTATACTTTTCCCTCTCCTTACTATCTCTTACCACTCTTCTTCATCACCCTTAGTTTTTTTTTGTCCCCAGACCCCAATCTTGTTTGTTTTTCCAATCTTTCTGATTAATGTCCAAAGTTTGTATACACACACACACACACACACACACACACACACATATATATATATAAACATGCTTCCCTTATTCTATCCTCCCTTCAAAAGCTGCCTCTTCACTGAGTATATATTCAATTCTCCTTTAAAAGTAATGCCTGTTCCCCCATCCCTTTCTCCATATGTAAATAGTCTTTTACTTACATAGCCATAGTATATACTATGTGAAATAATAAATTATACTCTCCATGAACCTTGAAGACATAAAGATTCTAAGGGGATGCTTGTTGCGTCTATTTTGCTAGTTGCTATGTTTGATTGTAAGTCTCTTTTTTTCTTCAGGCAAAATGTATCTCAAGCTCTCCCATCCTTTATAAAGGCAGCTGCATATATTGTGTGATCTTTAACCTGATTTCTTGATATTTGAACTTTCATCAAAAATGAAAATAATTTCAAATTTTTCTATTATGCTAATTAGATTTGCTGATTTTTTTCTTCTCCTTTTTTAATTTAAAAAATATCTGCTAGATGGGATAGCTCTCTGAGAAAGAAGGAACAGGAGAATATCGGGAGAAATTTTGCAAGTGTTAAAACAAAATGATATTAATAAAAATTATTTTAAAAACATACTCCTTAGGCATATATTTTCTTTGTCTAATTTTAATGTGTATTTATGTAAGACAACATACTATTTCTCAAGAATGAGATATATTTTAAGCTTATTACATAACAGATCCTAAGCTGATTTGGGAAATGGAAAAGTTGATGCCCTAGCTATATTACAGAAAGCTAATTCTGTAATGACTCTCATTATTGTAACCAATTATTTCCCATCTGCTAAGATATGGTCTTTTACAGGGGGTAAGGTTTTTGGTGTTTGTCAGGTTTAGTGACTTCCAACACTCTTCTTAAAGTATGCAGGCTATTTAGGTATGAGACTTTTGAGAAGGTTAGAAACCTTTGGCATCTTCTGTTTCTTAATCTTGAACTTTATTTTTCAACATATTTTCCATCACTGTCCCTTATGTTCACTTTTACACTGATGTTACTAAATATGGTAAGTAGCTGTCATCCTTCCACATACACATATTCATACATGTACAGTCTCTAAAACAACTATTCCTGGCATAAGCCACAGCACATAGACAGCCTTTCAAAATGATTACTGTTGTCATTGTTCAGTTGTTCAACTGTGTCTGATTCTTTGTAAGCCCATGACCATAGCATGCCAATGCTATCTGTGGAGTTTCCTTGACAAATGATGCTGGAATGTTTTACATTTCTTTTTCCAGTGGATTAAGGCAAACAAAGGTTTGATTTACCCAGGGTCACACAACTACTAAATGTCTGAGGCTGGATTTGGACTCACTCAGGTCTTCTTGCCTCCAGATCCAGAGCTCCATTCATTGAATCATCTGTCTCAAAATAATATCCCACAGTAAAGTGTTTACTCTTTCTCTAATTCACAAGATAAAACTGATTAAGCAAAGGTATTTAATGAAACAGTACAGTAAAGAATATTGGTCCATATTTGTGGACCTCCCATCTCTGCAAAAGAATAAGGCAGCTGTGCCTTCTCATTTCTCTTTCCTGAAGCTGTGTTTGTTCTTTGTAATTTTGGAACTTTGACTTTTGATTGTTCTGTATTCATTACATTGTCATTACTTCACTCTACAAAATACTTCCATAAATACAGGATATACTTTCCCACAACTTTACATGTCATTAATGGGGAAAGTTGAACTTGCATAGGAATCTTGCATGGATGCTCACACATAGTGATATTATTGAGTTTCAAAAGGGGACCCCAAAAAGGTTGGGCTTGATGACCAGGATTGTGAGGTATCTCTAAAGAACATGCAGACTTATTCTCCAATTGATAAATGGTGAAAGGATATGAACAGACAATTTTAAGATGAAGAAATTAAAATCATTTGTAATCATATGAAAAGATGCTGTAAATCACTATTGATCAGAGAAATACAAATTAAGACAACTTTTGAGACACTACTACACACTTCTAAGATTAGCTAAGATAACAGAAAAAGATAATGACAAATGTTGGAGGGGATATGGGAAAACTGGGACACTGATACATTGTTGGTGGAGTTGTGAACGAATCCAACCATTCTGGAGAGTAGTTTGGAATTATGCCCCAAAAGTTATCAAATTGTGCATACCCTTTGACCCAGCAGTGTTACTACTGGGCTTATATCCCAAAGAGATACTAAGGAAGGGAAAGGGACCTGTATGTGCAAGAATGTTTGTGGCAGCCCTTTTTGCAGTGGCAAGAAACTGGAAACTACGTGGATGCCCATCAATTGGAAAATGGGTGAATAATTTATGGTATATGAATGTTATGGAATATTATTGTTCTATAACAAATTATTTTAGAGGGACCTGGAGAGACTTTCATGAACTGATGTGAAGTGAGAGGAGCAGAACCAGGAGATCATTATACATCATTATATGTCAACATTATATTTGTTTTTTTTTTTCCTATGTGCCTGAAATAGGCAAATTTTATTTTATTTTTATTTTTTATTTAGATTTTTTTCCCACAGTATATATGCATGAGTAATTTTTTTTTATAATATTAACCCTTGTATTCATTTTTCCAAATTATCCCCCCCTCCCTCTACTCCCTCCTCTTGATGACAGGCAATCCCATACATTTTACATGTGTTACAATAAAACCTAGATACAATATATGTGTGTAAATACCATTTTCTTGTTGCACATTAAGTATTAGATTCCGAAGGTATAAGTAACCTGGGTAGATAGACAGTAGTGCTAACAGTTTATATTCACTTCCCAGTGTTCCTTCTCTAGATGTAGTTATTTCTGTCCATCATTGATCAACTGGAAGTGAGTTTGATCTTCTTTATGTTGAAGATATCCACTTCCATCAGAATACATCTTCATACAACATTGAAGTGTACCATTATACTTGTTATTATACTATTATACTTTAGTATCATTGACAGAGAGATTATAAGAACAATAAAACTTTAAGGTCAGGAGACCTCAGGATTACTGCAGTATTTCTCCTAGAAGCTGTAGCCTATCAATATGAAGGAAGAGGTTAACTCAAAACTTTCAAGGGGCAGGAACCATGAAGTCTTTGGTAATGTTATTGCACTGCTTTCTCTAAGAAAACTAAGCTTGCTGTTCACAGGACATAGTGTAGTATCTACAAGTATGTTAGGCTCTTCTGTTCTTAGTAAAGTTTCCACTGATATATTGCTTTGCTGGTCTCAATATTAATCAACTAGATGTTGTTCCAACCTTTTGGACTCCTCTCTTCATGGCTAGCCAAGCCATCTCGCTTTTGACTGCTAGGATAGAATCAGTTCTTCACAGAAAATTCTTTCATGTTACCCAATTATGAACATGGGAAAAATAGGATGGGAGAGAAAAAGAATGGCTTTATTTCAGTTATTCATGTAACAGCTTAATTGGCCATAATAAAATGTCTTGTGTACTTAATGAAATATATACCAAGTATCAGGATCATATAATCTCCTCTAGATATCACTGACTGATCCAGTGATTAACACCTCCAGTTAGTATTAATTTTTTTTTTTTTTTTTTTTTTTTTTTTTTTTTTTTTTTTGCTGAGGCAATTGGGGTTAAGTGACTTGCTCAGGGTCACACAGGAAGGGTTAAGTGTCTGAGAATAGATATGGACTCAGGTCCTCCTGACTTTAGGGCTGGTGCTCTATCCACTGCGCCACCTAGCTGCCCCTAATATTAACTTTTATAAAGGAATATTTATAGAAAACAGAGTAAGAACTAAAGTAAAAAAGAAATTGTCCCCTGAACCAAGGGTATACTTTCTTCTATATCATACTAGTTACTGGGGTGAGTAGGTTCAAACTTAAAGGAATTGCTACAAAGCATTTTGTTCACTACATTCTTTTCCAAATTTGGCATAGGCAGTAGACAAAACGACATCATTACTAGAAGAAAACATTCACCTGCTGGGTTGATTCACTTATATTCTGGTCATTTTGCCTACTTAGGCAAATCTTTAGTGATACACTAGCACAATAGGCTTAGCTGCCAATAAATTTCAATAGTAATTCTAATTTCTGATGTCTCCCTCTTCTTATTTTTCAAGGCATTATACCAAAGGAAAGAAGACACAAACAGGAGGTAGTCTTATCCTGTAATAAGTCATGTGCTCTGCTTCCTGGTGCTCTGGATGAGTGTCTGAGGCTCCTCTGCCACCTGGATCACCACAGCAGTGTGTCCTCCCCAATAAAAAAAAGCCATAGGAAGAGGAGTTAACTTGGGCAGTCAATATCTTTCATATACATCCCCATCTGGGCTCAGCAGCCAATTAAAAGGCAGAAAGAAAATAGTCATTGAATACTTCCATGCCTTACAGTAGGTTTACCAAACATTCACATAAGAGAGTTTATCAGGCAAAACATATTGCCCATGATCCCAAAGAAAGTCAAGAGAAACCTTTTAGTTTGCATTTTTAATGCAAATATATTTGAGCAATTAGAAGCTGTATGATGAAGGGCTAAGATTCTAAAAGGAGAAGAAAGAAATATCACTTTAAAGGGTAATGAGGGAGCTTAAATAAGAAAAAAAGAATTGAGGATGGATTAGTTCTGTTCTGAGGGTCTTAGAGGAGATAAAAATAAAAGAATACAGTAGTATAGAAACAAGGAAGAAGGAACTAATTATTATAATTAGGGGGAATGAGAAGAATATGCAAAAATGTAGGAAAAGAAGGGCAGTATGAGATGAATCAGGTGATAACATTTGGGAGGGAATAGTCACAAGCCAAACAAACTTCTTGATCTGGAAGAGATCAAAAGTGGGGGAGGGGGAAGCTAGGAAGTAAAATTTAAAGAGGTCACCATCAATTAAGAAATAGGTGAATTATGGTATTGTATTATATGGTATATGTGAATATGTAAATATGTGAATGTAATACATTATTGCACCACCAAAATGTTGGGAAACAATATCAGAGAATCCCAAGTAGTGTGAACTGAAAGTGAAGTGAAGTGAGAAGATCTAATACGTAAGAACATTATAAAACAAAACAAACACAGATTTTTACCCAGTAATATGATGGTTAAGTCATATCTTTCTAGAGGGCCTATGATAAAGCAGAGTATAACCTCATAATGGAAAGATGATGGAATCAAGAAATACATTTTTAAAGATGGCCACTGTAAAGATTCTTTTAATTATAAGTGGTTTAAAATTTTTTTTCTCTTGGTTTTTATTTGATGGTGTGGGGGACAGTAATGACCACAAAAATAGCAACTCAAAGTAAGAAAAAGCAAAAAAGGATTTATTATGTTCTCTTGCAAAAAAAAGCAACTCTTAACAGACAAGATGTCATCAGTAAAGGAATGCAAAGCACAAACTGTAAAACACAAGATTATGTAAACCCAAAGCAGAAGCCCTCATTCCCCCTTTTCTTCCATTATCTAAGAGGAGTCCAGGCTTATACCCTAAGTGTGGAAATCTATCCCCCAAACAAAATACTAGTATATAAATTTTTTTACCCATTAAGTACTTAAATGCTAATTAAGAGGTAGGGGAACAGAAGGGGAAATGTTGAAACGCTTGCAGCTTTTAGCTATTTTATACACACACACATTAATATACAATATAAAGCTATATGTTTTAGCTATGCAGTCTCAAGTCATAATTAGGTCTAGGCCACATTCTTATGAGAGGTCTTCTCTCACTTTATCCCAGAGTCAGTGGGATTGGTTAGCAATAGTAATGTCAAAAATGAGGGATACATGTTTTAAACGTGTATTAAAATGAATAGAATGGATTAGAAGGAAAATCAGAAGAACACACAGACAAGCAGGAATGTTTAGAAGTTAATGTATTGCTTATATACTCTTTTAAAAGCAAGCAGTTGAAAATGAGATTCAGTTTCATATGCATTTCCTACGAAAAAGTTCTTGTGTATATGTATGTGCATAAGTTCAAATTTAAAAAGATTTCTGTGAAGAACCAACTTCATCTATCTATAAGTGAAAATTAACAGAATCAATTCTAAGCAAAATTGAAGTCAGTGAAGTTTTTCTTCCCAGTCCATCTTCTTTCCTTACTGCTTTTCTCCCTTGGGATTTTCTACCCTTCCTCATCTTACCCCTCAGGAGGTAAAAAATAGAAATACTGAGAAAAGTGGCAAGTCTTGAAAGGGGATTAGATGAAAGGGGAATTTATGTATCGATCCAAAGCTTTCATTTTACAAAGGACTTGAGGCCCAGAAGCATGAAGTTAACTTCCTACCTGTAGACAGTAATAGATAGGGCTAAGATGTAGAAATTGTAGCAATAGTGGCATTTATCACCTCTTCTACTGCACCACAATAAGTTATGGAATTGTGAGCAAAGTATTTTGTAAACCTTCCTTTTATAATATAAGTATAAAATATATTATAATAAAAGTATAAAAATAATATAAATAAAAAAGTCTCAGTAAGATCAGCAAAAGCAGGTTTAGAAATGCTAAATGACAGTAAAAGGGAAAATAAACTGAAAGAGTTCAGAAGAAAAATAGGTATTCCTCATCCTAGAAAGGGTGGGAGGTATGAATACTTTAATTATAAAGGGAGAAGTCAACAAGACAATTGAGTGTCTCCAGGGTGAAGACCGAATTCATTCCTGAATCTCCAGTTCCTCATTTACATAATAATTCCAAAAGAGTACTGCCCGAGAAAAAGTCTTACCTGAAATGAGTTATCCTAAGACCACAAGGGGAGCGTTGGGAGAACAGAGAAGCCAGACTTCCTTCAAATGTCAGGACTTGACAATCCTCAAAACTCAGGCAGTGATACAAAGAAGCTTATTCCTAAAAGAACCCAAAACTTCAAAAGAGATTAGGCTGAACGGGACCTTTTTGAATGCTGGTCAGGCCCAGTTCTACTATTGTAGCCAATCAAAGAGGTCTACCACGTGCTTTACTGGAAGAAAACCAGTTAACAGAAGGTAAAAGAAATGCTCCCAAGCCTCCCCAGGGAATATTGCACACATGACAGTAGTGTCAAACTCAAATAAATACCCATTCCGGCAGACACCATTGACCTAGAAAACCATAAATCAACATGTTGTATTTCATGTTTATTTATTTATTTTTAACATTTCCCAATTGCATTTTTTGGATCATCAAACACATTTTTCCCATTTGAAAAAAAAAAAAAATTACTATCCTAAGCAGTTTGGTTGTACATATCCCCAATTTGGAAGTCTTCTGGTATCCTGGGGAGGTAGGATTATCCTTTCCTTTGCTTTCCCAGTGTTGCACTGGGGAAAATCTTAAAACAGGCACTATGGAATGGGCACATAAAATCCCACTTGTACCGGTAAAAATCACAATTGTCCCCAACTATAAAATTTGCATATTCAGTGGAGAATATTTCATAGAGTTTACCAAAAATTATTGCTTACTGATAAAGATATTTCACCTTTTCCCTTATCTATTAGGAATGTCCTTCTGCTCTGGATACAAACTAACATTGAATCACTGAATAGATGGAAAGAAGAATCATACTTCCTGTCACAGGAAAGCTTAGTTCCTAGCTTTGGGAAAATCCAGAAGTCACCTCCTCATGCTCGGAAACCACTGTGCCAAGTGAAAGCACCAACATAATTCCCTAGTGAACAAAATTAGTCCTGACAAAATGCTCTAAGTTTCTTTTTTTTTTAAACACAAAATGTGCTAAAATTTTTCCAGGGATCCATATAGCATCGGTGTGTTAGGTAAATTTCCTTTGGATCTTTATTTCAAAAAGCACCCAAATTTTCTCCCATTGGATCCCTGCTGCTTCAAAGGCAGTTCTGTTGGAATTCCAAACCCAATTAATAACAGGACAAAAGGGCTCATTTAGAGAAAATAGACTAGGGAGCTAAGAAGACAATGAAGAAAGAAAAATAACTGGGCTCCTCCCAACAAATCTTCTCTAAGAAGATCCAAAAGACAGTGAGTCTTATTTCCAGTTTAGGTTGACATAGAGAGAAAGAGAGGTCTACAACACTAGGGATTGGGGATTGGCCAGGGGCAAACTCAGTGGTATATTGGCAAATACTTAACAACAAGATCTCAAGGGAAAAAAAAAACAAACAAAAAAAACTTGCATTTTTTATACACATAAAATATACATGTAATCATTTAAACGAATATATGTATAGGTACAATTTACATATGCAACCATTTTGAAACATACACATGTAACTGATATAAAGAACTCTCAATTCACAAATAAAAATAAGAGGAAATATTCTTTATTGTAAATTCCATAATAGTCACTACTTATTTTTGTATTGTCTCTGAGCTAAGAATGTTTACATTTTTAAGTGAAATTTTCTTGAAACACAGAAATGTTTATCTGTTTCTATATTGTTTATGGCTGTTTTAAGCAGCTATGACAATGTGATATTCTTATTACTTGACACTCCTGCTCTACTGTATTACAAATCACAAGGATGCAATTATAATTCCACAGTTTGTTTGTTTTTTGCTGACGTAATCAGGATTGTGTCTTGCCCAGGGTCATACAGCTAGTGATAAGGTGCCAGAATTGAGGGTAAGAGATCCCTTCTGGTCGACATCGAAGATTCCTTGTGAAAGAATTTGCAAACCTGAAGTTAGTGGCAAAAGGGGATTTATTTGCCCTAAGAAGACAGCTTTCTTTGTGGGCAAAGAATCCTGGCAGGATAGTTTTGCAAAGATGGGTTGACACAGAGAAGAAAATAATCTTCATCAGCAGGCAAAATCCTGTTAATACTTCTGCAAAGATGTCTGGGTATACAGGACTAGATATATTGGGGCTGCTTTGATTTTGGCTCCCGAGCCAGGGGCCTATTACAGGATGAATCTGAGAGACTGATTTTCAATTCAATTCAACTCAAAATTGAATGAGATTGCTTGTTTTGGGAGTTTCCTTTATGGACATGAGAGTGTGCTCCTCCTAGAGAAGAATTTGAGACTTTGAATCACCCTTCTCCCACAGATTAAAGGGGACACAATTTATATCATTAGGAAGTGTTAAGTGTCTGAGGCCAGAATTGAACTCAGGGTCCTCCTGATTTCAGGGCTGATGTTCTATATCCACTGTACCACCTAGCTGCCCCATATTAAGTGTCAGGTATATCACAGTACTACAGCTATTTCTGTTGTTAAAAGTACATACCAATAATGATAAAACAAGAAGAGGAAAAAAGTATTATTACAATTTTTTGAGCTCAGCTTAGAGATTGAAACTTTTCTTAAAGAGAATAACTCAACAGAAAAGTCAATTCAGTGACCATTAATAGCTACTTTATGTAGACATCCCTTCCTCTACTATCAAAAATTAAAACAAAGAAGTAAAATCTCCATTCCCATATAAATTTCCAGCAGATATACTTTGCAAACCCAAACTATAATTACAGAAGTGTTTTTCAGACCTGATTGCAAATGCAAAGGAAATTTCCATATTTCAAAATTTGTTTAACTGTGCAAATAAGCTTCTACTTAACCTTCAAATGGAAGTGATTAATCTGTAATGACATGCTAAAAGGCAAATATCAAGAGAAGAATCTAATAGACTTCTATAAATGTCTTTCAAGCAACATGTGTGGTCAATTAAAATCATAAGCTCATGGACAGGTATCAATATTTGGTAGTAACTATTTCTGGAAAAAATTTTTCAAAGGTGAAAAAAACTAGCATTAAAAGATGAACATTTGTAATCAGTTTTGATGACAGAAAACTTCTGAACCCTAATTAGGCAAAATGTATCCCCCAAAAAGAAATTCCATTCTCCTGATTAGACCTTTAACTTTTAAAAAATGTGCTTTATTATAATTATATTTTGAATTTCAACAATAAAAATGAAACTTTGCTTTTTATCACATGAATAATTACATAATATCTTTGATTTTGCTTCTTAGCCAGCAAAATCTAAAAGTATTACTATCTGAATCCTTACAGAAAAAATTTGCTGACTCCTGATATATTTAATAACAAAAATATTGTAAAACCAATTAACTATAAAAAGCTTTGAAACTCTGATCATAGATTACATGCTGGGTGTGAAATAAAACAAATTTTCATTTAAAATTTTTTTAAAATTTTATTAAAAAAATTGTAGACTATCTGATCACATAAGCCTTTAAAGATTAAGTTTGAAGGTAACAGGAAAGGGGATTAAAGTACTAAGATCTGCAAACCTCAACCTACAGACATGCTGTGTAGAGGAAGTCACAAGAAATCTGTTAAAAAATAACAAGAAACATATAGCTAACCAAGACAGTATAAAAAAATCAGAAAAATAGGGATTAGTAAAATTAAAAGCAACAATTAAGAATTGTTTTTTGTGTTTTTGGAAAATTTAATAAAGTTATTAAAAGTAATAGTAAACAATGACAAATAGAGAATGAAGGAAATTCAGAAAGTACTTTGCCAAATTATATATTTAAAAATTATCAAACTAGAGGAAATGGATGAATATTTTAAAAAATACTAAATACCTAGATCAACAACATAAGTAATCCAGTATCCGGTAAAGAAACTGAACACCCCAGAAATGAACTCCAAAAGGAGGAAAAAAAAACCCAGGACTAGATGGATTTAAAAGTGAAGTTTTTCAAACATTCAAACACAATTTTTCCAACATTACAAAAACTTTATGTAAAAATAGGCAAAGACACTCCAAGTTTTTTTTTTTCTATTAAACAAATATATCTTGATATCTAAATGAGGCAAAAACAAGAAAGAAAACTATAGACTAAAAATGTTTCATTAATTCATTCATTTATTTTTTCAATAGAGGGAAAGGAAGGTTGTAGTGGAAAGGAGCAATAAATGCTTATTTTTAAAAAAAAGAGGACCACTGGAGGAAAAAAGTAATATGATTTGATATAGAGGTGGTAGACCATGGATATGAAACACTGGATAAAATATCAGACTTATTTGATATATGCTGGATGGTTTTGCTCAATTATTTGTTCCTCTTTTTTTTTTTTTTTTTTTGTTCTATATTATTAGGAATAGCTCTCTACAATTTGGAACTATGCCCAAAAAATTATCAAACTGTGCATACCCTTTGATCCAGCATTGCTGCTATTGGGCTTATATCCCAAAGAAATACTGAGGAGAGGAAAGGGACCTGTATGTGCCAAAATGTTTGTGGCAGCTCTTTTCGTAGTGGCTAGAAACTGGAAGATGAATGGATGTCCATCAATTGGAGAATGATTGGGTAAATTATGGTATATGAAGGTTATGGAATATTATTGCTCTGTAAGAAATGACCAGCAGGAGGAATACAGAGAGGCTTGGAGAGATTTAAATCAACTGATGCTGAGTGAAATGAATAGAACCAGAAGATTGCTGTACACTTCAATGCTGTATGAAGATGTATTCTGATGGAAGTGGATATCTTCAACATAAAGAAGATCAAACTCACTTCCAGTTGATCAATGATGGACAGAAACAACTACACCCAGAGAAGGAACACTGGGAAGTGAATGTAAACTGTTAGCAGTACTGTCTATCTACCCAGGTTACTTATACCTTCGGAATCTAATACTTAATGTGCAACAAGAAAATTGGATTTACACACATATATTGTATCTAGGTTATATTGTAACACATGTAAAATGTATGGGATTGTCTGTTATCAAGGGGAGGGAGTAGAGGGAGGGAGGGGATAATTTGGAAAAATGAATACAAGGGATAATGTTTAAAAAAAATTACTCATGCATATATACTGTCAAAAAATTATAAATGAATAAAATTTAAAAAAAAAAGGAATAGCTCTCTAACAAGTATTGAGAAAGGAAGACAATGGGAAATGTATGTGAGTTATAAACAGAGGTAGCAATATAAATTTTTTTATTCAAAGAAAAAAAAAAAGAACATTTTTTTCCTTTTTCTCCAAAGATAAAACACTTCCTAACAGGCACAAATAACATTATAGTGATTCGAAGTGACTATCTCCTATAATGGTCTCAACATCAAGAATCAGTAAAATAGTAAATACTAGCATTTATTCATTTAATCAATCAACAAATGTAAAAATCTGTGTAAGAACATCTCAAAAGCAAGTCAGTTGTAAGGAAAAACATACATGGAAAAAGACTACACAACTACAACCTTAAAAAAAAAAAGAAAGAAAGAAAGAAAGAAAAAATGGCCAGTTCTTCTAGGATTTCATCAACTAGGATATCCAAAAGCTGTAATTTCAGATAATGTCTCCAGGAGTTCCTGAGAATTCTAAGGGGTCTAATTTTATTGACTCTTTATTATAAGTGGAAAATATGCTTTCAGAACACATAAGAGAAACAAGGTTGGCTATATCGCACTTTCAGAATTGCAGGGGTAATTTTTTTTATAATAGCTTTTTATTTTTCAAAATATATGCAAAGATAGTTTTCAACATTCACCTTTGCAAACTCTTGTGTTCCATATGTTTTTTCTTTCCTCACCACATCCTCTCTCCTCTAGACAGTTAAGTAATCCAATATAGGTTAAACATATGCAATTCTTTTAAACATATTTCTACATTTATCATGCTGCACAAGAAAAATCAAACCAAAAAGGGAAAAAAAAATAGAAAGAAAAAAAACAACCAAGCAAACAACAGCAGCAAAAGAGGGGAAAATATTATGTTGTGGTCCATATTCAATCCCCATTGTCCTCTCTGGATGGAGCTGGCTGTCTCCATCATAAGTCTATTATAACTGGCTTGAATCATTGTTGAAATAGAATCAAATCTATCACAGTGGTTCATCACATAATCTTGTCTTCCTATGTAAAATGTTTTCTTGGTTCTACTCATTTCATTTAGCATCAGTTCATGTAAGTCTCCCCAGATCTTTCTGAAATCATCCTGCTGATTGTTTCTTATGGAACAATAATATTCCATCACATTCATATACTATAACTTATTCAGCCACTTCCCAAATTGATGGGCATCCACCTTTTCCAATTTCTTGCCATTATAAAAAGGACTGCTACAAACATTTTTATGATCTCTTTGGGATACAAACCCAGTAGAGACACTACTGGGTCAAAGGATATGCATAGTTTGATAGCCCTTTGGACATAGTTCCAAATTGCTTCCCAGAATGGTTGGATCACTTCACAACTCCACCAACAATGTATTAGTGTCCCAGTTTTTCCAATTCCCTCCAACATTTATCATTATCTTTTTCTGTCATCTTATCCAGTCTTTAAAGTGGTACCTCATTTTGTCTTAATTTGCATTTCTTTATCAATAATGATTTAGAGCAATTTTTCGTATGACTAGAAATGGCTTTAATTTCTTCATCTGATGAATTTAGTCTGTTCATATCCTCTGACCATTTATCAGTTGGAGAATGGCTTAAATTCTTATAAATTTGAGTCAATTCTCTATATATTTGAGAAATTAGGCCTTTATCAGAACCTTTTTATGTAAATTTTTCCCCCCACGTTTTTTTCTGCTTTCCTTCTAATCTTGACTACATTGGTTTTGTTTATATAAAAACTTTTTAATATAATCAAACTTATTCATTTTGCATTTCATAATGATTTTTAGTTTTTCTTTGGCCATAAATTCCTTCCTTCTCTACAGATTTGAGAGATAAACTATTGCTTGTTTTCCTAATTTGCTTATCATATCACCCTTTACATCATGAACTCATTTTGGTCCTATTTTGGTCTAGGGTGTTAGGTGTTGGTCAATGCCTAATTTCTATTATACTATTTTCCAATTTTCCCAGCATTTTTTGTCGAATAGTGAGTTCTTGCAGGGGTAATTTTGAGGGGTTGAGTGTTTTTTTCTGATGCTTAAAGGCTCCACTGCAGCTCTGTTCCCATACTGTTAACTGTCAAAGACTAGCATACTAGTTCCATTTAACCATTTACTTAACATCTATTATTTTTTACAAGAGGGCATTTGCTTTCAATATAGTAAGGACAAAAATAAACATATTTCCTCCCAATATCTTGAATGTACATTCTCTCTCTAATGGCTCAGTCTCTGGGAAAAGTAGCTTTGGATTTACAATGTTTACATAGCTTTGATCCTACATGTTGAACATGGTTAACAAATGAACCCTTTTCTCCTGTGCAAGAGGGCTGGACTCCAAAGATCACTCCTCTTTTTTCTAGGCTTTCTGTGCTGGGCTGGCTATAAAAACCCAGCATAGTCCCAATCTCTGCATTCCCTGAACTCTCCAATACTCAGACAGCTCTCCTGATCTTTCAAAATTCACAAGGTCATATTGGCTAATTCATTTAACTAAATTTTTTTTTTAAAAGAATAAATATGAAAGCAAAGACCCAGAACCCTTATTTGTGGCACTTAACAGAATAGCTGGCACATAATAGGAGTTTAATATGTGTTTGCTGATTACTGATTGATGTGATCATATATAATCCTTAGAGAGAGAGAGAGGGCCCAAGGCCCCTCTGGTTACACTATTGTCTCCCCTTTTACGGAAGAGGACCACAAAAAGTTAACTGAAAAAAAGTGGCAAATCAAGTCAGAAATGACTAGACTGAACAGGACTTTCTGAATGCTTCCCAGTTCTTGCTCTGCCTTTAGAGCCAATCAAAGAGGCTTCTGTTATCATTTAGGAATAGATGATAATACCAGAACCAGTCTGAATGTCTACTAAATGTATGTTTCAAAGTTTCCTCAAAGTACTTTTATCAGTCATCACAATTCTCCGAGAAGCAGGCTCTTTGGCCTTTTCCATGTGGGGAGCTCTATCAACTGAGCAGGTTATGCCTTCTGCCTACATACCATTTGTCTGCCACATAAGCTATTATCATAATCTTCATGGGGATATATTGGGGATTGGCAATGAAATGGAATCCTAGCAAGGGAAAAATAAGGGAAGTAAATGTGGAATTCCAGGACAGGATCAAGGAGCATACAAAAGTTGTTCTTCATTCTGCTGAGAGAGAAGAGCCGTTTTAAAAGTGACATTACATTTGCACCAAGAAGAAATTAATTTTTCACCTAATCTACTCCATAAAATAAAATTAATATGGTGCTTCCTATTCCTCGACCCCACTGCCCAGGGACCACCAGAAGAAAGAACTCCAAGTAGAAGAGAGACCTAAGAAAAGTAAGAGACTTTTTTTTTTTTTTTTTTCCATAGACTTCAGGTTGAGGGAAATTTATAGGACCCAACAAGAGAATTTACTTTGGGTCACAGCAGAAGAGATGGGGTGGTAAGAACATAGGGAATACTAGAAATCTACCTTTTAGTGGATTTTAGCATGTGAAATTACAATAAAATTATGCAACAGAGAAAACTATGTCAATACTATTTATAAACACCAATAGTAAGTAGAATAGAAAAAACCCAACAACTATAAAACTGGATATGTTAAAAAAAATTCTTAAGAGTTATTGAGGAAAAATATTTTTCATTTGTATCTAATTGTTATATAGCATAATGATAATTATAAAATCAATCAGATCAATTTTGTTATATAAATTCTAATTGATTACAACACTGAAACCTAATTAACAGTGTTCTTTCTTGATTGCAATTTTTAACTTCAGGAATCTGCTTACCTCTGACAGATGAATCTTTCTAAAACATTATCTATCATGTCACTCTCCTACCCTTAAACCTTTAATAGTTATCACCCTTCTTCCTTTCAAACCTTCTAAGATCCAGCCCACCTTGCTTCTCCAACCTATAAACTAAAATGTAATTCTTTTTAAAATATAATTTTATTGATCTTTTTTATATATCACCTAAACTTCTCCCTGTATTACTATATTTGTTTCTGCCAGGGAACCTTCCCTTAAAACAAATAGTTTTTCAAAAAGAAGAGGAAAAAAATTCAATAAAACCAATCAATAAATTGAAAACATTTGACATTATATGCAACATTTCAAACCCATGTACTCTCACCCTTCCTATACTTCCACCTCTACAAAGGAGTGGGGAGAAGTGTTTTCTCCTATTTCTTCTTTAGGATCAAGCTTAATCTTTATAATTTTGCAAAATTCACATTTAGCTATTTTGTGGTTGTCATTTCTTCCATTTATCTCGCTGTAGTCTTAATGTTTCTTTGTTCTGCTTAACTTTACTTTTCATTGGTTCATCTAAGTCTTCCCATGCTTTCCAGTATTAACTTATATTGTTACTTATTACAGCACAGTAATGTAACATTACATTTATGTACCATATTTTGTTTAGTCTCAGACACTTACTAGCAAGTCACTTAACCGCTGTCTACTTCAGTTTTCTTAGACTAAAATGAAGGAATAATATCAGCATTTACATCTTAAGGTTGTTGTGATGATCCAAAGAGATATTTAAAAAGCATTTAGAATAGTACCTGGCACAGAGTACCATATACTTATCTAAATGCTTTGAGATATACGTGTGTGTGTGTGTATGTATGTATTATATATACATATATATATATATATATATATGTATCTATATATATATATAGATACATATATATATATGAGTGTGTGTGTGTAATATATACATGTGTGTGTGTAATATATATATATGTGTGTGTATGTATGTAATATATATATATACGTATAAAATCTTTTGATCTTCTGAACGTATATCTCTAGTAGCAGAATCTGAGTTTGAGCTGATTCTTGAAGGAATTTGGGGATTCTAAGTGACAGAGATGGTGGGGGAGAGGATGTTCAAAGGCATGGAAATTGGAAATGGAGTGCCATATATAAGGAAATTACTAGCAGTCTAATTGGATTCTAGATTGTGTAAAAATTATTGATGTGTAATAAGGATGGAAAGGGAGGTTGGAGTCAAGATGTGAAGGGTACTAAATGCCAGAGGAATTTACAATAGACTCTAGAAGTAATCCCAAGTGACTATAATTTGAGTAAAACAGTGACATAGTTACATATGCACATAAGGAATATCACTTTGGTTGCTACCTGGAAGGTATACTGAATAGGGAAATAAAGCAGGAGATTACTGAAATAGTAAAGAGGATACAAACCAAGGTAGTTGGTGATTTGAGTGGATGCCTTTCAACAAATTCAATTCTGTTCAATAAACATTTAAGCACCAATTATGTAAAAATATTGTGATCTGGGCAAAGAGGATAGGGTAAAAAAGCACAAATTTTACAGTTGGAATTTATAATCTAATGGGAGAGAAGGGAAAATATAATATAAAAAAGCATGTGATAAATATCATAGAGCTAATCATGACCAAAAATTATTTAATCAACATTTCTCATTTTACACTGAAACAAGAATTCATGGAAAACACAATAAACACTGGAGACATCATTCTGATCCTTAGAGACAGCATATTTTCCAGGACAAAAGAAAAATCCAGATAAAGAGATCTAAGAAAATTTAGGAAGAGGAAGAGATCACCTTCAGCTAGGGGAATCATCTGGGCCCTTAAGAAAGAGCATATTGAGGTTCAGATAGTGACTTGCTTAGATGAGCTGAAACAGATGGTGAAGTAGGTACACTGATGGTCCCATTTTCAGAAACTAATAAAAATATTAGCACTTAGAAAGGATCTTTCAGTTTATTGCAGTGTTTCTTTAACTTGTAGCTCTGGCTAAATTTGAAAAGTTATTTCAAAAAAACTTAATGTCTCTATACCTTTAAAAAGAAATCTAGTATGTACAGCCGGATAAACAGTAAATTGAGTCCTTTCCTTAGGGAAAAGACAGAACACTGGAACTCATGAATTCTAAAATGTTTGAAGATAGTTAGGAATGACAGTTAGCTAACTAGAAGCTAACTAGAAAAAAGCTAACACTTCTTTCATCTTCATGGTAACTCTGTGTGTTCTCTAATCAGTACTCTATTCAATAGTTTCAGCCTTTTATTGGATTACTTAGTTGATCACATTTGGGGATGAACAACTTTGACATAAGTTTTTTTAATCAACCAGAGTAAGGAATAGGAAATAAAAAGTAAGGACAATTTCCACTAACTGGACTACCTTTATAGTATCCATTAATGAGAACATGTTCAATCACACTTATAACTTTCAGGGTTCATTACTATTTGGTGGAAAGAAAAAGCAGCTTCTGCAGACAATATCTGAAGAAATAATGAAACATATTTCAGGAAGTGTGGGGCTTGTCAGAAAGTTTTACATGAAGATTCTATTAAGATTTCACAAAGTGCTTGGCACAAATTTTGAGCCCACAGATATGATTATACATAAAATGATTTGTCCTCAAATCACATCACGTGAAATCCAGAATTATTTTTTCATTTTCAATTCTTTCAAACGGTATTTGACATTCAAGTTCTAAATTTTAATGTAGTTTTGATGAGGGTGGGAAATGGTGTTCCCTTTAATCCGTAAAATTAACATTCTAAAATTGTGTACCCTTTGATCTGTAAAGAAAGGAGATTCCCATCTCAGGTCCTCTTAGGAAGCATATCTCCCCAGACAAGTAAAGTGGTGTCATCCGACTGGAGGCAAATCACCTCCACTGATAGCCAATCTCTATTCAAATTCAGGCTGAAAAAGCCTTCAAAGCAATTTCATTTGGGAGATCTTGGTCTGATCAGCTCAAACTGCCCCAGACCTCCCCTCTCACCCCTCCCCACCAAGATCTGCTCATATAATAGGTTTCTGTTTACTTATTTCTTTGCAAAATGTCCAAAGCAGGACTAGTAGGCCTTGTCCTTTGGTATAGCTGCCAGGACCCTGCCCGCTGAGAAGACATTCTCTTCTCAGTGCCAGGCTCCATTTCCCTAATAGGAATTTGCCACTAAAAAAGTCAGTCTCTTGGCAAAGCTAACTTCTCATGCAACAATAAACTTCCATTTTTGCCCGTAAGACTCTTTGGGTTCGTGAATTCTTTCACAAAGAACCTGTGCCTCTGACCAAAAGGGGATTTCCACAACTCTCTGACTGCCACTAGAACCTCATCAGTTTGGCATAAAAAAATAAGAGTATTGCATAAAAATAGGCCTTCCTTATTCTCTGTTCTTTTTTTTTTTTTTCTTTTTTTTTTTGAGGCTGGGGTTAAGTGACTTGCCCAGGGTCACACAGATAGGAAGTGTTAAGAGTCAGAGATCAGAATTGAACTCGGGTCCTCCTGAATTCAAGGCTGGTGCTCTATCCACTGCGCCACCTAGCTACCCCGGCCATCCTTATTCTCATACATAAAGGTATATAATTCATGCTAATTCAATTTATATTAGTTCAACAAACATTTAATTCCTACTATGTGCAAAGGGTTGGGCCAAGCACAGAGATATAAATTCAAATTAAGTATATTCAAATTAAGGTACAAATTCAGAAATGCTTTTGTGCAGACAATTCTATATTTATGGAACTCTTTGGCTTTATAAAGCACTTTTCCCACAGGTACAAGTAGTATTATAAATAAGAAAACTAAGTCTTAGAGATCTGAAAACTTATTGTTAAGTGTTGGCTCTGGAATATGAATCTAAGCATTCCAACTTTTAATTTCAGCCCTCTTTCCACTACTCAACCTTGGTTCTAAATAAATTTTGCCTGCATGGAATATATAAGCACAGTTAACATGGTATACAAAAATAGATTAGAGCCTTAGAAAGCGGCAAAACAAAGTGCTATAGATGGTCAGAGGAAGTCATTCCTAGTCTAGGTACTGGGTTAAACTGAAAATTTTCGATGTCAGTCACTCCAAGCTTAGTCTAATGGGAAGAGAGGGAAAGGGATGGATAACATCAAAACAGCTCTAATGAATGATGTTACAAGAAGATTAGATATTTCTGAGGAAACACAAGATATTTACTGGGGGAAAGGAAGGGACCAGGGTAAGTTACCTAGAGGAGGCAGCGTTTGAATTGAGCTTTAAAGTATGGAGCTGAACAGTCAAAGATGGGGAGAGAAGGTATTGAACAAGATTCAAGGAAGGTAGAATTAAAGTTGCCTGGTGTGTTGGTATAGTAAAAGAACTTGTGGATGTTATTCCTGAAATGTAGTTGATCTCCAGTAAGATGTGCTGTTTCAGAATTATCTCAAGCCACTTCTTTCTTCGTTAAGCCTTTCACACTTTGTCCTTTGCCTTTTTCTCAGCTGATCCCTCTTTTTTTTTACTTTATTGCTTGAACTATAATTTTTACATTTTCTAAATCTGATGATCATCCTGACTTTCTCAATCTTTCCCCCACCCTAACCCTATCCTGAAGCACAATTTGTTCCAATTATTTGAATGGATTTAGATGAAGGAGAGGTAGGAGACCCACTCTGCAAATAGACTTCAGAAGTAGGAGCCATGTACAAAAGTTGCAGTAAGACAAATTTTAGCTCAATATAAGGTAAAAATCTAACAACTGGGATTTAAAAAATTTTTTTTAAAATTAATTTTATAATGATAACATTTTTTGACAGTACATATGCATAGGTAATTTTTTACAACATTATCCCTTGTACTCCCTTCTGTTCCGAATTTTTCCCCTCCTTCCCTCCACTCCCTCTAGATGGCAGGCATTCCCATACATATTAAATGTTATAGTATATCATAGGTACAATATATATGTGCTGAACCGAATTTTGTTGTTGTTGCAAAGGAAGAATTGGATTCGGAAGATAAAAATAACCTGGGGAGAAAAACAAAAAATGCTAACAGTTTACACTTATTTCCCAGTGTTCCTTCTCTGGATGTAGCTGATTCTGTCCACCATTGATCAATTAGAATTGGATTATCTCTTCTCTTTGTTGAAGATATCTACTTCCATCAGAATACATCCTCATACAGTATCATTGTTGAAGTGTATAATGATCCCCTAGTTCTGCTCATTTCACTCAGCATCAGTTCATTTAAGTCTCTCCAAGCCTCTCTGTAGTCATCCTGTTGGTCATTTCTTACAGAACAATAATATTCCATAACATTCATATACCATAATTTACCCAACCATTCTCCAATTGATGGGCACCCATTCATTTTCCAATTTCTAGCCACTACAAAATGGGCTGCCACAAACATTTTTGCACATACTGGTCCCTTTCCCCTCTTTAGTATTTCCTTGGGATATAAGCCCAGTAGTAGCACTGCTGGATCAAAGGGTATGCACAGTTTGATAACTTTTGGGGCATAATTCCAGATTGCTCTCCAAAATGGTTGGATTCTTTTCACAACTCCACCAACAATGCATCAGTGTCCCAGTTTTCCCACATCCCCTCCAACATTCATCATTATTTGTCCCTGTCATCTTAGTCAATCTGACAGGTGTGTAGTGGTATCTCAGAGTTGTCTTAATTTGCAATTGTCTGATAGTGATTTGGAACATTCTTTCCTATGAGTGGAAATAGTTTCAATTTCATCATCTGAAAATTGTCTGTTCAAATCCTTTGACCATTTATAATTGGAGAATGGCTTGATTTCTTATAAATTAAAGTCAATTCTCTGTATATTTTGGAGATGAGGCCTTTATCAGAACCTTTAACTGTAAAAATGTTTTCCCAATTTGTTACTTCCCTTCTAATCTTGTTTGCATTAGTTTTGTTTGTAGAAAAGCTTTTTAATTTGATGTAATCAAAATTTTCTATTTTGTGATCAATAATGATCTCTAGTTCTCCTTTGGACACAAATTCCTTTCTCCTCCACAAATCTGAGAGGTAAACTATCCTATGTTCCTCTAATTTATTTATGATCTTATTCTTTATGCCTAAATCATGGACCCATTTTAACAACTGGGATTTTTAGAAATATTAAGTTTCTTGTCAATGAGATATTCCAATGACAGCTGCTTGACCATTTTAGATGCTGTCTTGAGAAGGAAGGCAATGATTTACAAATCCAATATAGGTTAGACTAGTTGGTCCCTTCCTACTATAGGATTCTATGAACTATAAAGTCTCTGAATAAACAAGACCTAGCTACAACTATCCAAAACAACATAAGATGTTAAATGCTATAGGAGTATGAGCAAAGTATCGTAAGAACACAAAAAAGGAATAGATTCCTTTGAGCTAAAGGAATTTGGAGATTCAAAAAGGAGGGAAAAAATACTGGACCTTGAAGAATGGGTAAAATTTCATCCTTTAGATGTGAAGGCATTCCAGATGGAGAGGAAGAAAATATGATTGGAAGTAGGAAAACATTTGTTGAATTTGGGAATGGTAAGTAGCTTCATTCTGTAACTACTAGAGCCATTATAGGTTTCTGAGCAGGGGAATGATGACAGATTGGTACTTCAGAAAGGTTTTTTCAATAGCAGCGTGGCTGGATTTGGGGACAAGAGAACAAGAGAAAGGGAAATCAGTTAGAAGGCTTCACTGGTATAGGAAATTTCCAGAGGAGGACACGAATATAGATTGGCCTCTTTTCTGCAACGGAGAATATTAGAGAAGTACCTAGAATACTGAGAAGTGATTTGCTCAACAGAAGTAGAACTCAGACCCAGGTTTTCTTGTCTTCTAGGTCAATTCTCCTAATATAATGGTGATACATTTAAATTTTTTTAAATTGCCCTATGCAAAGAAGACCAGACTTGTGCTTTGATCAAGGGAGGAAGGACCCTTTAAGAAATTTCCCTTAATTCATGCAGATCAACGCCTTCCTCTGCAACTTAAAAGTCTTAGAAAGTTGCGTATTGGAGCTATAGGATAGTGCAGGTGAAAAGTAATTAGGGCTTATTAGTGGGACATATATAAGATGATATAGAATTAGAAATGATGTGATAACCTTGGGAGGCAAGTGACAGATAGAAATAAAGGATGACATTAAGGTTTTAACCTTAATGGCACACATAATGATTGCAGCTAAGCAACAGAAAATCAGATGAGAGAGCCTGAGGGAAGAGCAACAAATTTGAGGCATTTAGGAGGAGGGGGGTGGAACTAGATGTTAGACAGGTCATAAAAGGGTGATTTCAGAGATGAAGAAAGGTCAGGGCTAGAGACAGTTATTGTAAAGGGAGAAAGTGGAGAGAAAAACAAACGAAGGGAACTTGTGGGACGAAGTCAGCCTTTGGAGGGTAAACTGGTATAGGAAAAAAGACAGGAATAATATACCACATAATCTATGGGAGGCATGAATAACTAATATATCATTCAGAGATTCTCCCAAGACTGACCAACTATAATTTGGCTTCTGGATGGCAAATATTCTCTATCCACTTAGTTTTCCAGTGTGGATAATTAGACTGGATTTGGGTATGACTGGTCTTCTTTAAGAGATTCTGAAATATTCCAGACTTGATAAAATCAGGATGTCATCTGGAATCTGGAGGATCCTGGTCATCCACAGAAACTCCTCAACATTTGGACCTTGCCCAGTAATCTGGTGTATACAAAAATAAGATAAAATTGTCAATGTGCAGTCAGACCATGGATGGATTACAATAAAGGTAAAAATTAAATCAATTTAGAAGAGGTGTAAAGTTGAAAAGGCAAGAACAACTTCATCAGCTTCAAAGTGACTTATTCAATAGAAAAAAAGGCAAAGATATTGGCCTTAGTTATCACTACTGAAAAGCTTTAACTTAAATAAAGTCACTAGAAAATGAAGCCTAAAGTACATTGAAATTATCTTAGCTGGAAATTCTTCATCTCTTTGTCAAATGGAGAAAAACAGTATTCAAGAGAAATGACAATTTTGACTAATACCATAAGGCAGCAAAAAGCAGTGGAAGGGAAAGTAAGTCTACAGAAAATAGTATGAGACCCAACATCACTTCAAAAGCATTCTAAAATGAAGCTGACAGGACAACAAATAAATGGGAAATGGAACACATGTATAATATTTCTATAACATTCAATTTTCTTAAATCTTATTTTATTGGTATCTTTATTTTTATATCACCTTCATTCATAAAAATCTTTCTCCCTTCTCCTTTTGTATTTGAGCCATCTCTTGCAATAACTAATAAGAGAGGAAAAAACCCAATAAAAATCTACCAATCAATGGTGTCTAATAGTATTTGCAACATTCCATACTCATAGTACCCTACACCTACAAAGGAGAGACACAGGAGAGATGCATTTTCTCAACTCTTCTCTGAGATAACCTTTGTAGTTATAATGTTTAGTTTTGATTTTTTTTTCCATTTTTCATTGGCATAGTTATTGAGGACATGTTTTCCTGGTTCTGTTTATTTAACTCTGCATAAGAATATATCTGATACAAACAATCAACAAGTATATATATTAAACATCTACTATGTGTCAGGAACTGTGCTAGATGCTGGGGATACAAGTACAAAAAATGAAACAATCTCTATTCACAAGAATCTTCTAATTTTTAGTCACTTCTGATCACAAGGAATTCTAATAGAGGAGATATGTGTATAGAAAAAATGTAGCATAAGTAATAAAATTAATAGAAATATATACCATAAAAATTCTTCCTCTTTCTCTCAAGGGTTTCTCAGATGAAAATATAAGGGGACACAATTTTCCATAACAGACACTGTATTAAAGAATTCAAAAGGTAGAGAATACCAAGATTTGTTGAATTCCAAAAGGCATTTGAATGGAGCAAAACAGAATCTTGTCTTTCTTCCAAAAAAGACTATCTAATGCAGGGGTTCTCAAACTGCAGCCCACTGAGGATGTTTATGTGGCCCGCCGGGTTATGGCAAATGGGCTGAGGGGCGGACACAGAGTGTGAGTTTTTGTTTTTACTATAGTCGGGCCCTCCAACAGTCTGAGGGACAGTAAACTGGCCCCCTATTTAAAAAGTTTGAGGACCACTGATCTAATGTATATTTTGGGGTAATGCAATATTTCTTGATAAATGCAAACAGATGTTTTTGTTGACTGATGAATCCTTTATTAATGTCAGGGAGGAATTAAATATTAGCTACTTTCTAAAAATGGGAAATATAACAATCATTGAGTTGTCAATATTTAGTCGGCTGAGCTGTTGTTGTTTTTTTTTTTTTTTGTTTTGTTTTGTTTTTTTTGGGGGGGAGTCTATATAGAATAAGTATACTTCCATTAACCAATGTAATCTTGAAGAGAAGGGCTCAGTGGAAATTCCCTCTCCCCCCCAAAAAAAAGAAAGAAAAAAGAATCTCTAGCATCTAAGTTTGACTACTCAGTTTTGAAAAGAAATTAATAAAGGAAGCAGCACCCTTCAATGATTAGTACGGTCATACCTTGTAATGGTGTATTTCACTTTATTGCACTTTGCCACTTTGCAGATATTGTTTTTTTTTTTTTTTTCTTTTTAAATAAAATTGAAAATTTGTGGCAATCCTGCATCAGATAAATCTATCAGTGATATTTTTGCAACACCATGTGCTCATATAGGATCTGTCACATTTTGGTAAATCTTGCAATATATTAGACTTTTTCATCATCATCATTATGTTTTGGTGATCTGAGATCACTGATCTTTGATATTACCATTGTTAATTGCTTTGGAGGAAACCACAAACCCTGACTGGGTAAGACAGCAATTGATAAATGGTTTGTGTGTTTTGACTGCTCCACAGATTGGCCACTTCGTGTCTATTCTTTTCCTCAGGTCTCCCTATTTCCTGAAACATAAAAGTATTGAAGAAAATATTACATAAACTAGGTTAATAAAGCAGCGGAAGAGTTTGGGAGGGCTGACTTCTATTTTTAAAAGATGTTCAATTGTGTGTAAAACGTAGTCAAACAGCACTGTATGCTAGAAGGAATGTAAAAGGAAGAATCAGCTGATGTGGCAAATTTCAATGTTGTCTTATTTTAAGAAACTGCCCCAATCATCCTACTCTTCAGCCACCCTAATCAATCAGGAGCCATCAACACTGAGGCAGGATCTTCCAGTAGCAAAAAGTTATGACTCACTGAAGGCTAAGATAATAATTACCATTTTAAAAATAGCAATAAAGTATTTTTAATTAAGGTATGTATATTGTATTTTTCAGGCATAATATTATTTTGCACTTAATAGAGTACAGTAACTTACATGCATTGGGGAAACAAAAAATGTGTGATTTGCTTTGCTGTGATATTTATTTTATTGTGTTGTTCTGAATTAAACCCACACTATCTCTGAGGTAGGTATGCCTGAATTTATAGTACTAGGGTGGTTGGTAGGAAAAAAAACATATAAATATATGGTACAGTGAGGAAAGAAATGCTGAGTCTTGCAATTCCCAGTTTCCACTTTCTCCTTATTTGCTAATATTGGAACCTTGCTTCTTTTTCCCATATGCTTTCTGCAAAGGAAAATAATTCTTGAATTATTTTGGTTTGTTTTCCTTTTCAACTTTTTTGGGCTCACTAGCTAATAATTTCCATTTTATTAAACAAAACAAAACACTTCCATTCTATTTAAAAAAGAACTTCCACTATTCTTGGATCAATTTCTATGCCATAAAGGATTCAATAATAGCTAGACAGCTGGGCACCAGGTAGCTTTCAAGGCTGATGGAATCACAGATCTTCTGAAGAGTTCAACTCAATTCAATAAACATTTATTAATTTTCTACCACATGCAAAGCACTGTATTAGAAGTTACAAACATAAACACAAAAATGCCATTGTACCTTCCCTAAAGGAGTCTCCATTCTACTCAGGCAAAAAGCACCATGAAACAAATAATAAAAGCTGGTTTTCTAAGGTGTATAATCACGATTGTAGGGAGTATTTTTTGGCCCACTTTCCCAGAGCCAGACTGCTACATCCCCTATTCAGGTTTCTAGGAGTACCTGAAACATCAGTGTGTATCTCTTCTTGACCATCATCATCTCTTCTTTACTAGATCTGAGCATACCAGCTGTGTTCTCCCATTGTTAGATACTACTAACTAGTGCTCCCATTCTATTTAACCACTTAACTTCAATTAACTTTTTATAAAGGGTTACTTCCTTCTAAGATGTAGCAATAATAAAAGTACAAATGCTTTGCCTCAACATTTGGAGACAAGGAGGGGTCACCCTCTCCTTCATGCCTCTGTTCCTCTGGAGGATAGTGAGCTCCAAATGAACTCAGTTCTGATGTTACATTAATCCCACCAAGTTCATATCCAGATGCAGTATGACAATTGGATGAGTTCTAGTCTCAGCTACAGTTGGGCTGACTCCTAAAGGTTACTTCTTGCTTCTCTAGGCACCATAGCTTCTGGGCAGAAAGGAAAGGAACAGATGCAGGGGGCCATAGACCAAGTTCTATTTCTCAGGGCTACACAGCCCTCCATGAGAAAAAGACCTCATTCCTCCTCTTACCATATTGTGTCTCCTTGGATACCATCAGTAAAAAAGCCATACTATCAGAACACAGACAAGACTAGGAAAAGAGATCATTCCAAGGCTAACGAGTCTTTTTGAAGGCATGCTTGGCTCTGATTATACAGCTAATTGAAGCATCTCTTCTCCATGTGCTTAACAAACAGAAGCTATCATACACAGATGAAGGCTATAAGGCACTTCTTCCATTTCACATCAATATGACTTTCTCAGAAGCAAGGGCTCTGCCTCCAACTCGCTTCATGGGAAGAATGCATCAGTTCAGCACCATGATAAATCCTAGGAGGCAGCACCCCTGACATTTCTGGGCTACTGCTCATACTCCTTGGCTACTTTATGGAACTTGATAAACTTCTTCCTTCTCTTATGGTAAAGACAAATTACTTTCTTTGAAATCCAAAATCCACATACACTTCAAGAAAAGCCTTCAGTGAATAACACTTCCATAAATACCACAATACATATTTGAGTTCTTTATGATTCTCTGGGCAAAAATCTTTGGATCCAATGACTGGGACCTAGTACTAATCAAATTGTGTTCGTGGGTGTGTGTGTGTGTTGTTGTCTGCAATAGTTATTTAATGTATCAGCCAATGAGATGTTTAGAGACTAGTTGATCTAGTGATTCTGTGGGAAAAATTGTTTAATTTGGTATTCCCTCAAAATACCAACAGAGGGCATTATTAGGAAATAGACAAATTAAGTAAACTACAACTCTACAATTAGTTTCTACTTTATACAAAAAATATGAGTGTGTGAATGTGTAGAACAGATAAGTATAATTATGAGTAGCATTGTAAGAATATTTTTTGCTCTGCAAGATTTGAGGATTTTTATTATACAAAGGGATTTACAATACTAAAATTAGATTACATTAGAACTTTTTAGGAATATACATTTCATTATCCATATCTATTGTTTATTTCAAAACAAGGAACACTGATTTTCCTGCTTATGGGAGACTAACAATGCAGAATCTGAATTTATGGAAATAACAAATTTTGTGAACCTTCTTTTAAGCCAAACACTTCTATAAAGAAGATATAGGTTAAATTAACTGTGATATTACCTTTAATGTACTAATAAGTCCACCTAGGCCATTACATTAAAAAAAAAAAATTCTTTTTAGAGTAGGAATGAAAGCGGCTATGCACCTGGCTTATATCTTATCAGCTAGGGCTTTAAAATAGACAATGTACTAAAACTATTGCTAAAACTACAGGGCACTTGCTTTCCAACAGGAACCTGTCACTAAAGCAGGAGTTCTTGACTTGGGATCCAAGATATCCACCAAGTGGTCTGTACTTAGATAAAGGAGTCTACATATCTGGATAAGAAAAAAAAAATCACACCTTTATTTTCATTAATAGCTAGCTGAAATTTAGAATTTTCTTCAATTATTTAAAAACTTTTTTTTTTTTTTTTTTTAAAGAAGACTCTACAGGCTTTAAAAATTGCCAAAAGGGATACATGAAATTAAAAAAAAAATTAAGAATCTCACCCTGATGAAAAGATTTATAACATAATATCATTATTTTTAACTAATTCTAGATATTAATATATAATTAAAAGCATTTTAATTAACTAATTTTTTTTAAATTATGGCTTTTTATTTACAAGATATATGCATGGGCAATTTTACAGCATTGACAATTGCCAAGCCTTTTCTTCCAATTTTTCCCCTCCTCCCCACCCCCTCTCCCAGATGGCAGATTGACCAATACATGTTACACATGTTAAAGTATAAATTAAATACAATATATGTATACATGCCCAAACAGTTATTTTGCTGTACAGAAAGAATCGGACTTTGAAATAGTGTACAATTAGCCTGTGAAGGAAATCCAATATGCAGGCGGACAAAAATAGGGGGATTAGGAATTCTATGTAGTGGTTCATAGTCATGTCCCAGAGTTCTTTTGCTGGGTGTAACTGGTTCAATTCATTACTGCTCTATTGGAACTGATTTAGTTCATCTCATTGTTGAAAATGGCCACATCCAATCAGAATTGATCATCATATTTGTTGTTGAAGTATACAACGATCTCCTGGTCCTGCTCATTTCACTCAGCATCAGTTCATGTAAGTCTCTCCAGGTCTTTCTGAAATCATCCTGTTGGTCATTTCTTACAGAACAATAATATTCCATAATATTCATATACCACAATTTATTCAGCCATTCTCCAATTGATGGGTGTCCACTCAGTTTCCAGTTTCTGGCCACTACAAAAAGGGCTGCCACAAACATTCTTGCACATACCCTTTCCCTTCTTTAAAAATCTCTTTAGGATATAAGCTCAGCAGGAACACTGCTGGATCAAAGGGTATGCACAGTTTGATAATTTTTTGAACATAGTTCCAAATTGCTCTCCAGAATGGCTGGCTGTCTTCACAATTCCACCAACAATGTATCAGTGTTCCTGTTTTCCCACATCCCCTCCAACATTGCGCATTATCTTTCCCCGTCATTCTAGCCAGTCTGACAAGTGTGTAGTGGTATCTCAGAGTTGTCTTAATTTGCATTTCTCTGATTAATAATGACTTGGAGCATCTTTTCATATGGCTAGAAATAGTTTCAATTTCTTTGTCTGAGAATTGCCTGTTCATATCTTTTGACCATTTATCAATTAAATGGCTTGATTTCTTATAAATTAGAGTCAATTCTCTATATACTTTGGAAATGAGGCCTTTATCAGAACCTTTGACTGTAAAGATGTTTTCCCAGTTTATTGCTTCCCTTCTAATCTTATCTGCATTAGTTTTGTTTGTACAAAAACTTTTCAATTTGATATAATCAAAATTTTCTATTTTGTGATCAATAATGATCTCTAGTTCTTCTTTGGTCATAAATTCCTTCCTCTTTCACAAGTCTGAGATAAACCATCCTATGGTCCTCTAATTTATTTATAATCTCATTCTTTATGCCTAGATCATGAACCCATTTTGACCTTATCTTGGTGTACGGTGTTAGGATCAATGCCTAGTTTCTGCCATACTAATTTCCAATTTTCACAGCAATTTTTGTCAAACATTGAGTTCTTATCCCAAAAGCTGGGGTCTTTGGGTTTGTCAAACACTAGATTATTAAAATTATTGACTGAATTAACTAATTTATTAAAACATCCTACAATGTACTTAGGACTAGCCTACAAAAACAGTCCCTGTCCTCAAGGACCTTATATTCTATTCTAGCAGGAAAGACAGCATGCACACATATTTAGGAATATACAAACAAGAGAGAAGATCTCCTTTGGAGGGTAAGGAGGATAAGGCTAGGGAGGCCAGGAAAGGTAACTGAAGGTTTCTACTTTATCTGAGTTTTGAAGGAAACTATTCCAAGAAGTAGAGGTAAAGAAGGAGTTAATTACAGGTATGGAGAATAGGCAAAGATTAAAAATAGAGTGTTGTGTATAAAGAATGACAAGTAGGGCAGTTTGGGTGGCCTGTAGAGAGCATGGCAAGAAAGGATTTCAAAGGTAAGATGTAGTCAGGTTGTGAACAACTGTAAATGCCAAAGGACTTTATATTTGATTCTAGGTAATAGGGAGCCATTGGAGTTAACTGAATAGGAAGGTAACACATAGTTAAGACCTGTTCTTTAGAGAAATCAATTTGGTAGCTCATATAGAAGATGAACTGGACTGGTGGGATGCTTGAGATAGGGAGACCAATTAAGTTACTACAACAGTGCAGATAATAGATAAGGGCCTGTGCTATGATTGAGGCAGTGAATGTGGAGATACCGGGACATATGTGAGATGTTATGGAGGCAGAAAAGGCAAGAAGTAACAAGTAATTACATATGTGAAGTGAGGAAGCCAAGGATGACGTTCCAAACCTGAGTGATTGGAAGGAGAGTGGAGCTCTCAACAAAAATATGAAAGTTCAGAAAATAGGGATGAGTTTGAAGGTAAAATTAATGAGTTTTGTTTCAGACATATTGAGTTTAAGATGCTTATCACATCTTAATCCTTAATCCAGTCCAATATAGGACTGGAGCTCAAGAGAGACTAGGGATATAATGTGTGTATATGAATGAAAGATTCCATAGGAGCTGATGCAGTGGTTTAAGTAAAAAAAATCCATGAAAGAGGGTATAGGACAGAACTCTTGGATGCTTTATAGTTAGAATGTATGATATATGTGTTAAATCATCAAAATAGAATGAAAAAGAACACCTGGACAGTGAAGTCTCATGAAAATCCAGAGGAAAGCCCATCAGGAGACAGTGGCCAACTAACAAATGATGCAGAAAAGTCAAGAGGCATGAAATTTGAGGGGTAGGGCACAGAAGAAATCGGGGGGAAGGAGAAAGGGAAGTAATTTTTTAAAATTTGAAAGACATCCTTTTAATACTATTCCACTATTTCCCCTAAGGAATATCTTGCTACAGATGTCATTCAGAAAATGATTCAATTTATAATTCTCAGTTAAAACTTTCAGAAATATTCATTCCCTCAAAGGAAGTGAGACTGTGTTTACTGATATGCATGTTTATGTGTGTGTGTGTGTGTGTGTGTATATAGACACACACATTGTATATAACTATATAATCAATAGTTACACAAACAGGTGGATACTGTGGTATTCTGTGTGGATACACAGAGAACATACACAAAGGAGGGAAGGGGAGCAGAGTGAGACAGGAAGCACACACTAACCGGTTGTGCGATTTTACAGATATTAGTTAATTTCTGGCCTTCCATGTACTTATCTATAAAATCAAGAGTTAATTTAGGTAACTTTCATCACTAGAAAATTCATATTTGAGGGCAATCCCTACAGATGAATTCACAATATATCAACTCTGACAACCTAAACAAGCTATTTTCCTCCTAAAACCAAGCCTACATTCATCTGCTATTTCCATCTCATATTTAGTTCATACACTGCTGCCACTACAGTTTCCAAATGCCACTACGCAGATCAAAACCCTACTTCCTACTTCTTTCCATCAGACATAAGTTCCTTAAAAGGGGAGAAAAGTCTGATGGAGGAAAGGGCAGAATTGGGTTATTATCTCATTGCTTTCTGAGATGTCTAGGCCAAAAGACCTGCCATCCTCTAATACATTTATGTGGCTAGAGTTCATTTTGTTTTCTAAGAAGAACACAGAGATGGATGAAATGCCAGGAAGAGAGATTTGTACAAAAGAAAACAGGAATAAAATACGCTCAAAGGACTGAAAACTATTTGTTTTATTTAATTTTAAAATCTACACACTACTGTGCAAAATGCCATAATAGATAAGAGATACAATTATATTTTAAAGTTTCAAAAAGCTTTCATTTCATCTTTATAGATACTTCAAGAAATTTCTCTACTGATGAAAAATGAAAGCTCACCATACAAATTTCTATTCCAGTACTTCATCATGGTGCAATGGTGGCACAGTATGTATACTAAGATTATATCAGCAAAGCACAAAGAAACATCCCTAGAAACATCTACCAAACTGAAAGGGCTTAAGTATGAGTGTACCAATACTTTACTTTAAGGATATGGCCTCTGAGGAGGTACACAACACAATGTCATGATTTTGAGAGGAGTCATAGAAACTCATAAAATCTTTTACTAAGGGTTAACAATTTACAAATAAAAATTATTTTTAAAACTATATTTGGACATATTTTAAAGCTTTACTTATAAAGTCAAAAGTATGTTATACCTGCTTCTATAAAATTGAAGAATTTTAAGCTAACAAATATATATATATATACATACACATAATTTTATACAGCATGAAAAACGGTTTTTCTTCTAGTCTTTTTCCCCCATTCCCCCTAAACAAAATAATTTTAAAATTTAAACTTCTTCACTATTGTGACCCAGTTCCCCCCTTGATGTTATATAAACAGTTCATGTTACCATGGTAACCACTCAGAAAAAAAAATTTCCTGGGCAGTGATATACAAAGTGTACCATTTAAATTGTGTTTATTTTTCCTCTCTGGAACTGGGACACAATATTTTATTTTATGGAATTTCCTCTTGCAGATGGTCCCTAGAGAAAAGACCTAACTGGACATTTTGTACTACATTCAAATATTTTATGATTTACTTCTGGCTCACTTTAGTGTTGGTCCTTTATACATAAAGTTTCTGATAGTACCATTTCTCCAATGAGTATAATCTTATAATAGTACCCAATACTATATATATATTTTATGCGGATTTGGTCTTATAATCTTACAGAGCACTGCTTGGGAAATTTGACTTTTATCTCTATATTGCACTGTACAACAAATACAGCAGGTGATTAACAATTGGCTGAACTAATTGTTTTTTGAAAGCCTTAGCAATACTGTTTCATTAAAGTAAAAAGACTGGCCTATACTGAAAAGGACACACTGACAAATTCTTTAAATTGTAATTGCTTCTCTGTTATTTCTTCTGCAAAATTATATTACCTTTTTCTCCAGAGGCTGGGGTTGGGTAAGGAGTTGTTTTATATTTTAAAGTATATTTTTGAGATATATAAATAGACCAACCAGTTCAAATATACCCTTATCCATAGGATCTCTTAGGGTTTATTTACTTAATAATAAATTGTATGTGTATATATACATATACATATACATATATATATATAAACCTAAGGGTAGTCTGAAATATCTTTCAATATCGGAATTTATTCAAAATTCTTTTATTTTTAACCATTAAAGTAATAAGGCTAACCAATGATTCTCATCCTTTATTTGAATCCCTTCTTACTAATCACTCATTTAACATTTTCCTCATAAAAGGAGTATTACTTAATGATAAGTTGGATTCTGGAATTTCTAAAGACTTTGATAAAAGATTTGAAATATTACAGTGGGCATGAATCATTATCAAGTCAGCTTTCATTCTGACAAACTATGACAAAATCCTGCACAAAGTGGTTTGGAAAATCCTGCAGAACTATTAATAATTTGCTTCTCCAGTTAGAATTTAGAACTACTGTTTCTACCTCTTATAATAAAGTCAATGGAAAGTACTAGCATACCCTTTTATTAGTCATTGTAGGTAAGCTAGGAAGCAGGGGTAAGATTTAGTTCAGTCATTTTTTTCAGTTGTGTCTGACTCTGACTCCGTTTAGGGTTTTCTTGGCAAAAAAATTGTAATTTGCAATTTCCTTAGCTCATTTTACAAGAAAGGAAACTGAGACTAGGTTAAGTGACTTGGCCAGAGTCACGTAGCTAGTTTGTATCTGAGGCCAGATTTAAATTCAGGAAAATGAGTCTTCCTGATTCTAAGCTCAGCAGTCTATCCACTGAACTACTTAGCTAAGGAGTTACCCTAAAAAGCCTAGCAGTCAAGATTGAAGAAATTCTTAAGAATTTAAGAAGATACAGAGATTTCTATCCACTTCTACTGTTTTAACAAGTGTCTGGTATCACGATCTTCTAAGACAGAATATCTTTTTCAAATAAAAGTACCTTCTATATAGGATCATCTTATTGGAGGATTAGTTACTTAAACAGTTTCGATTTATAAGACACACAGACACACACACACATGCAAAGGAGAACACAGTGGAGATATTTTCTACCAGAAATACAACATTCTATCATAGAAGGGATCTCAGCATCTATCCAGTTCAACCAGTAACTAAAAGAATCCCTACTATAGTATACTAGAAGTGGTTATCTAGTTAGTTGGCTCTACCTCCTTTTTCACTTTCTCCATAATTTTAAATTCATCTAATGAGGCAGAGATTTAGGAAACACTGATAGTTAACAAAAGGGTACAGAACCTATTCTCAGATGGTCCAGAATTTCTAGTTAAGCCATTATTTAGTATAAAAGAACAAAAGAATGGGTTTGTCAGACTTTGTGAGGATTCTTTCTTCATATTTTTTCTTTCAGGTTGCTTTTTTGGGGGGGGGGGGGGGATAGGGGTGGGGAGGGACACTTTAAAATACCTTTGTAAAAGGCAAAAGGACTTATTATTGAAAGATCCATAAATAATAGAGCATTAATTCCTGAATTAGGATGTTTAAAAATTAGAGGAACAAGACATTATTTAAGACATCTGTTTTCTTTCTATTTTTAAAAGTTGTTTCTATTTTTTAAAGTTTATCCCAGACTTGATTTCATTATAACATGTTGTCTTCTCAGGCATAAATAAAATGAAAATAATGTAAAGGGCCTGAAAGCTATGTTATTCTGACCCCATTAAAATTCAATAAACATATTGAAAATGTATTATGTATAAGATTTAGTATAAGACATAACATTTAATCTTTTATTTTGCTCAAAAAATTATTTTGCATGCATTTATACTATATACCCTTCCCCTCCAACAACAAAAAACATACCAAAAAATTAAATTCTCATCACAAACATGCATAATATATCCATATAACCTTCTTTCTCCCAATGCATTACCAAGATCTGTAAGGATGCTTACTTATTATGTGCAGTATGAACAAATATGCTCATTTCCTTTCTCTTCTTTAGCTACTTTTCCCTTTCTGTTTCCTAAGAATTAACCAGTGCCCACATTTATGTACAGCAAGCTACCAGATATAGTGTCTTAATTATATTAGGTTCACTGGGAACTGCAAGACTCAAATAGAATGGACCCCATAGAATCTGGCTAAGGTTTGCAGAGATTGTCTCACTTCCAAATGGATTCTAGTCAGTAAATCAATAAGCAAACAAAACCAAAGATAGAATAGTGCAGTATTTCTAATAATTATTTAAGAAGGCAGCATGCATTGGGAGAGAGATCTCAGAGCTAGGTTTGAGTCACATCTCTATACCTCACTACCTGTGACTTCGAGCAAGTTACTTCACCATTTTCAACTTTCCATTTTTCAAACAATATTTTGTTTCCACCCACTAGTACCCCCTACCTTAGTTTTTATTTATATTGCCTCTTTTAAAGTAAACCCTTGTTTACATTATATCTTGCCAAGACTATTGCAGTGCCCTTCTAATTAGTATCCTTGTCTCACATCTCTTCCTCATTCCATTCTATCCTCCCTTTGGCGGTCAAAATGATATTCATCAATGATGGATCTGCCCATGGTACCTGGTCTTCCCTAAGCAAGCAACTCCAAGGCATCCATCCTAATTACCAACTCTCAAATTGTGAGATCCTGGTCAATCTCTTCATTTTGCTGATGAAGAAAGGTGGTTTGTCTAGAGTCAAAGAGGTAATTAGTGGCAAAGACAACACTTCTTAGAACCCAGGTGACTTGACTTCCAGGTCCCTAATCTTTTCATCACACAACATTGGACTAATTTATCTTAGCAACCTAAGTTGTTTTCCAAACCTACCAAAATAATATTCCTAAAGCCCAGGTCTTATCATGTCATTCCTCTAATCAAAATGTTCCAGTGGCTCTCTCTTACTTCTAGGATAAATTAAGGATCACAGTTCTAGCAATGGAGAGAACAAACTATCCATTTAGGTCATATACTAGGATTCTTCAGAGGTAGGAAATGAAATTAGGTACTCTGAGTCTAGTCAGTGATCTTTCCACTGTAGCTCAGTGGACCTCAGACAAGTTTGGTATGGAAAGTCCTTTCCATTGTGGCTCCAACCTGCCTTTCCAGACTTTGTTTTGCAGAAACTAGCCAAACTGGCTCACACATATGCCATTCTGCTTGCTGCCTCCTTTCTGGGTCCTGGGATAGGCTAAGACCTCCTCCCTGTAATGCATTCTCTTCTCACCCTGTTTCACACAATTTTAGATTCTTTTAAAGCTCAGTTCAAGTATCACATCCTACATGAAGTCCCTAGGCACAGCTCCTCCCATCCTCCATTACTTTGTACAAATTTTGTATCTATTTGCCATATGTATATGATTTACTCTTATCCCAAGCCAGAATGTTGCTTTTTGAGGGCAAGGACTATTTCTCTGTCTTTGAATCCACAGTACCTGGCACACTGGTAATTTACAAAAATTTTATTGATTGGGAATATCTAAGAAAAACCAATCTTAGAAATAGTAGGATGTTAATGACAAAAAGAAACAGAAAATTTTCAAAGTCCCAAAGAAAAAATAATGCTACTGTTAATGTGGCACTGTCCAAGCCAAAAAAGGTTAACATGGAAGTATTTGGTCATTAGAAAGTTATATAGAGAGTGAAGACAGGTTTTAAATATAGACTAATGGTTATCAAAGTGTGGTACAGGGACTTCTGGAGATTTCTGAGACCCTTTCAAGGTGTGAGGTCAAAACTATTTTCATAAAAATAACTAAGATGCTACTTGCCATTAAGGTACTCCTCCCTTTTCTAACTACATTTCTGTGAGAATGGATTTTCTTCATAGAATTAAACCAAAACAATTTAGCACAACAGATTACAGGCAAAAACAGATAAGAATCCAGAGAGCAACTAAATGGTACAGTCCACCTCAGATACTTAACATTTACTAGCTGTGTGACCCTGGGCCAGTGACTTAAAACTTATAAAACTAATTGCCTCAAAAAAAAAAAAAAAAAAAGATTAATGAGGAGAATCTGGCTATTTTCTATTAAGTCAATCATTAAAAAGATTTATGAAAACATGTAAAACAATGTCAATCTTTTCATTAAAATTTCTGTTTTGGAAGTTATTTTTCACAAAAATGTTTTTATTTGAGTTTTTTATGCTTATTTTTTTTAATTGATGAGTTTTAGTTTCTATCATGGTAAATATCTATCTATCTACCTATATGTAACCCATATAAACAAAGACCTCAATAATTTTTTAGAGCATAAAGTCCAGAAGAAAGTTCAGGGGTGAACGGACATTTCTGAGCCTGCAAAGCTAAGGCACTAGACTTCTTAAAAACCACAAAATACAAACATCTTAAAAGGTACAAAGGGAAGTTTCCTCAGTAGCAAACAGAGACAAAAAACTTGGAACTTACTTCCAAAGTCAGTACTTTGTTAAGCATCAAGGATTACAAAGGTGTGTGTCTATTGACAATGGGCATGCCCAGTGCCTAGCATAGGTAACAGGTATTCCATAAATACTGATTCCTCAACTCCATAAGGAAATATGCCTAAAAACAAGGAGGCACAGAAGAGACACTCAAAATGTACATGTGGTAACAGCCTCACTCATGATGATAGTCTACACAACTGCTGCTGTTGCTGAGAAAGTTTGGCTAGTTTATCAAATCTAATGACAATCTTTTAAATCTCAAATTTTCTAACAGAGAATTCAGAAATGCAAAGTTTGTATTTAACAAAGCCCTTCACTTACTCAGGATACAATAAATACTAAAATGTTTTAGCTGGACGGGACCATTTATCTGGTCCACAACTATTAAACTTCGAGCTCTTTCAAATTAGGGATTGTGTTTTGCAGCCTCTTGTATCCCTCATACTTAGTACGATACCTTGCAGGTAATGATCAATTCATAAATCTTTATTGATTGATAAAGTAACTAGTTCAACTCAATATTTATAAAGCATCTACCAGATAGCACTGTGCCAAACTAAAAATAGAAAAAGAAAAAAAAAAGATAGTTTTCTGCCCTTATAATTCTTCATTTAAAGACCTTCCCAATGTGGTTTCAGACTGTCTTTTAGACTTAATCTTCACACTGTTTTCTTCCAGAGATCGTATTCCAGTCCATTTGCTCTTCTTTGAACTCAATATTTCATCTTTTGCTTCCTCACCTTGGAAGGTCAGTCCCCAAAGCACTTATCCCAATTCCAGGAATTTTTAGCTTTTTCCCCCCAAGGTTCAGGTCTTGTACCACTTTCTAAAATAAGTCTTCACTTTGTGACACTGTCCCACTGTGAATTCTGGTAGGGTCCATGACCCCTCCAAATATTTTTAAATGCACAATTAAAATATAGGGTTACAAAAAACCTAATTATATTGAAATGTAGTTATCAAAGATTTTAGAAAAACTGCTTTGCAAAGAAACCATTTGATTTCCTTTCTCATAATATTGTATTGTGTTCATTTATGTCTATATTGTATCTCCCAGTTAGAAACAGATGAAATGTTAGATAGCCTTAAAATTTACATAATGCTTTACAAATTATTTCACTTGACTTTCACAACAACCCTGTGAGGTAGATGCTCTTATTATTCCCATTTTGCTGATAAGGAAATCATATAAATGATTTGCTGTGTGTCTGCTATTAAATGTCTGAGATAGAATTCAACCCAGGTCTTCTACAAACCAAGTCTAGTGCTCAGCATACTACAAGCAGCTTCCCTTTACTAAGTACATTCTGAGTTCAGGAACTGTTTTTAGTCATCGCATTCTACCTGGCAGAATGTCTTATCCTAGTTGCTCCTCAATAAATGTTTACTGAATTCCACACAGAGGCACATATATATGGCAATGGGTAGCACAGAATTTGGAATAAGGAAGACCTGAGTTCAAGTCCTCCCTTAGGCATTTATTGTGAGATCCTGTTTTTCAGGGTCCAGTTTTTCAACCTCACTCAGCTCCAGTTCCCTCATCTGTTTAAAAAAAAAAAAAAAGTGGCTAAAAATAGCACCTACCATGCCCGGTCTGTTGTGAAAATCAAAACTGTTAGTGTATGTAAGGTGCTTTATAAATTTTAAAGAAGCAGATACTTGCTAGCTATTATTACTATTATTAGTACAACATAAAGCAAAATGGCATATATACAAAGTGAAGATTCTGAGAAAGTGCTGTTTTGTTAAAAACAACAACAAAAAAAACAAAACAAAAAAAACCCCAAAACTCTAGTAAAATTTAAGTAGGGAGAAAATTTCAACTGAGGATAGATACCAATGCCATCCAAGCTGAGCAGAGAATGGAACAAAATCCATTTTTAAGTAGTTCTCCTTTCACATCATATGACCTAAGTTAACAAAGCAGGAAAATGATGACAATGTTTTGAAAAAAAACCGGACATCTGTAGATGCCATCACATCACCAACCTAGGTAGATTTTTCAAATCCCTGCCAAAAGAAGTTTTGCTCTCATGTTTCTCAGGTGTCGAGTTTTGGACTCCAAGTAGATTTTTTTTTTTTTTAATAAACGTAGTTTGTTTGCTTTCAGTCACTGCTTTTAAATTTGCGAAGACAAAAATTTCGAAGAGTAGAATATTGACTTATAATTACATCAGGCAGACCCCACATATGGAAGTGCAAAAGTCAAAATCTGAAGGAGACCCTATGTCACCTCGGGCTTCGACTCCCTCCTCCGGGGTTTTCTTCATCCGAAAAGAACAAAACAGCACGGTCTCAATAGGTGTTTGGGGAGGGGGCAACACCTGGACAAGAATTTCCCTTCGTCCGCGGATTCTCGGTGACACCTGTCGGCTCCTCGCCAGGACGGTATGAGAAGGGGAGTTTACTTGCTGGGAACGTTTTCCTCGGGGGCGGGGAAGGAAACTATTTGGACTTCAGGCTCTGTTCGTCAGGCCGCGGGCATGTCAGGTGAAAGGGGAGAAAGGAGAGGGGGGGTCGCGGGGGACGGGTCTGGGAACAACCTCAAAATTACTATCTCCGCCTAAAGCAGGGGCCAGGCCAGCGAGCAGGACGTGGGGTCCACGACCAGTCCACGCCAGGCGAAGCCCCAAGAAGAACCGAAAAAAGCCCAGACAGATCGGGAATTAAGGAGAGGGCGCCTACCTCCCGAACCGGCAGCGCCCACGTGCTCAGGGAGCCCTTCCCTCCGAGGGAGGGGCCTGTGGGGCGCGGGGCCGAGTCAAGACTGGACGCGCGGCATGCCGGGAGCCCCGGGGCCTCGCTGCACTCTGGGAACTGCAGTCTCCTCTGGCCTCGCTCCATATTGAAGGGAAAAAGGGGCCGCCAACTGCTCCATTTTACGCCTGGGCAGCGCCGCTCTGGATCTCCCAACGGGGAGGTCGTTCGTCAGCAGGGTGCAGCTGGAGTCCGGCCGGGCTCCGGACCACTCGGGAGGGGGGCATAAGGGAGCGAGGCGGGAGGATACCACCTCCACAAGCTAGCCGGCTCGCCACACTACACTGAGCAAAGGGGCGGGGTGACAGCACTTCTCCTTTAAGAGGGGGCGGGGCAGAGCTTGCCGTTTGTCCTCCCCTCCTCCTCTTCCTCCTTCCCTCGTACTCTAACCTCCCCCAGCCACGAGATGACTGACCAATCACCGGGGCAGCCGGAGGAAGGCGGGAGAATGCGAACCCTTCAGTCCGGCGGGAGGGGCGGGCACCGAGCCTTATAAGGGCTGAGCCCTGCGCAAGCGCAGAGGCATCTGCAGTCGGAGGGGAGGGGGGGCCAAAGAGAGAGAGGGAGCTACACACACATACATACACATACACACTCACACCCCGACACTCTCACACTGGGTACTTAGGAAAAGTGGGGGACGAGAGGGGAGACGGTCAGTGGAAGTCAAGTAGCGAAGGGAACCGGGAGCAGATTGTGAGCGCGAGGGGGACGCGGAGCCCCGGCAGCCGTCCGGGACGCCCGAGCGCCGCGTCCCCGGCGGCGGCACGGCCGGGGATCCCCAGTGTGTCCGGGCGCTGAGGGGGGCAGCTGATCTCGCTCCGCCCTAGGACGTGTGCCCGCGGCGGGGTATGTGAGGGTCCCCCCAGAGGGCAGGAGGCGGAGGGAGTCAGTCGGCTGCGCCCCTGTGAGGGGCGGCGGGGTCTGCCTCCCGGGCGGCCCGGGCGGCCGCGGCGGTGCATGTGTGGTCGCTGGATGCGGAGGAGGCGGCGGCGGCGGCGGCAGCAACAGCAGGATGTTAGGGCAGCAACAACAGCAGCAGCAGCAGCAGCTGTACCCGGCGGCCGGGCTCCTGGCCGGGGAGCGGGGCCGGCTACTCTCCTGCTACGTGCAGGACTACCTCGAGTGTGTGGAGTCTCTGCCCCTGGACATGCAGCGGAACGTGTCCGTACTGCGAGAGATAGACACCAAGTACCAAGGTGAGTGGGAAAGCAGGCCGAGAGGTGCTCCCGATTCGCCTACCCGGCTGACAGCCCCGCGCCTCCGGGCTCGGGGCACTTTGGGGGAAACCTGGGCGCTCTCTGCAGCCTCGGCTGCTTCTGGCAGGGAATCAGCCATTTTATTAGCTAGGGATCGCTCCTCCGGCTCTGCCCCCAGAGAGGAGGAGGAGGAAAAGGAGGAGGAGGAGCTGCGGGCGGGCCGGCTGGCTCCGGCCGCGGGGACCGGAGGTGTGCGGGCTGGGGGAGGACGGCTCGGCCCTCGCTTCCCCTGTCCCCTAAAGGCGGATGCATTGGAACGTGCTGGAGGTGGGGGAGTGGGCAGTGGGGGCGGATCCCAGGGAAGGCCCACCCTCTCTTTTCCTCCCTGCCTTGGGGTCTCCTTTGCTCTCGCAGCCCCGGGGGAGGCGGGCCGGTTCGGGGGAGGCGGGCCGGTCCGGGGGCGGCTGCTTTGCTTTTGCTCGGCTCCTTCCGCTAAACAGTTAAAAGGAGGGAGGGGCTCAGCGGGGGGTGGGGGGCGGTGTAGGGAGTCGAGTGTCTGCCCTGGAGTAGGCGGTGCCTTCAAGAGTAACGCTGGGGACTCGAGGGGCGCGCGCTCTTTAGTCTGAGTGACTAGGGTGAGGGCAGCCTCGGGGGCGGGGGGCGTAGGTTTGCCCGGTTTTCTACACAGCGATTCCCCCGTACTCCGAACCAGTGGCGGGGACGCTTCCCGCAGCTGGCGCGCGCCCCGCGTGTGTCCTGGGGCTCTCGCGTCACTTCCGGGGTGGGCCGGGCAGGGCGGGGCCAGTCAAACCACTGAGGGTCTGGCGTCTCCAGTTCCTAAGCGGTGTTGGGGCAGGCCCTGGATTTAGGGTAGAAATGTGTGCGGCAAGAGACTGAGCACAGCCTTGGCCCTTGCCCCGGAAGACATCCGTTATTGCCCGCGGTGCTGCCTCGGCGGGGTGGGGGGGGCAGCCTGCTGGAGCCTCCCGGGAGCCAGAGATCCCTTGTCTTCCGCACCCCCTGGGCTCCGCCCCCTTACCTTGTGGGGGCCCCTACCTGGGCCGGGGTCTTAATCCTTGGAAAGCAGACTACAGGAGTGACCCGGATCGGGGAAGTAGAGACTTGGGCTGAGCACAATGCTGGGGGGAGTGGGGAGGGGGCTGTAAACTGGGAAGGATCGGTCAGGGCTGCCTCTGCCCCTCAGCTGCCTCTTGTCACCTTCCCTTCCTTTTGCCCTCACCAAGATTAGTTTCGATTCTATAGGTCCCTAGTTTCTGTTTCAGCATAATCTTGTACCTGCACCCTTCATTCCCTACCCTCTCCAGTCTTTTCGAACTAGCAGTGGTTTCTCTCTAGCTATAAAAATGACCAGCTTCCCGAGATTAGGGAAACTTTTCCTTGATCCTTGAAGTCCGTCCAATCATGTTTGAGGAGTGGCAGCCCATCTCTCCCTTCTTCATTGCCAATCTTTTGAGAGGAAAAAATTCGACTCCTTTCAATCTGATTTTTGTCCTCACTTCTCTACTGAAACTAATCTTTCAAAGATCATCAGCGACTCAACCTGATCATTTTACGTCTTTATGTTCTCTGATCCTTTTGTAGCATCTGACATAAACCACACCTTCTGCAGTCTCCCACCTTGATCTCAACAGTGTCATAATCACCTGATTCTAACTCTTTTCTGGCTCCTTGACCTCTCTAACTTCCATTAATGGTGCTGTTGCTTGAGTTCTTGTCCTTGAGTTTATTGATTAATGTGGCCCCTGCTACTTTTTATATAGATGATTTCAGATTTGGGTTAGAGAATTCTTCAGAAATTTACTAGCTTAGTGTCATTGAACAAATAACATAATCTCTTCAAAACTTCATTTTCCTAATCTGTAAGAAAATAAAATCATCATATAGCCACTATAATATTTCTTGCCTTTTTCTGTTCTCTGACTTAGTTTTTCTTTAAATACCAAAACATAGCCCACATAACAAATAAAAAAGTATGTTAAGATTTGGAAAGAGCCTTAAAAATTTAAACTGCTTTCATTTTCTAAGTCACAAAATTAAGGCTTATATCAGGTCTCTCATCTTAGATTATACAGCCAATTAGTGGCAACAGCTAGGTCTAAAACTTGGGTCTCTTGATCTTCAGGACACTCTTCTTTTTCCAAGCTTCAGTTTCTTCTCCATGTTAATGAATATTCCACTGGCAACTTATCATCCTGCCAAAAACCAAAAGGAAACAATCCAGCCCAAATCAGACGTATTGATTTTCACCCTCATGATTTCTCTCAATTTTGCCCTTGGTCCCACTACTATCCTAGTGTGTGGATACTGGGGTGGACACTGGGGTTGTATAATGGATGGAAGATCAGCTGCTGAATCTTCTGAGTTCAGGTTGGTTCCCTCTGACAAACACTGACTTTGTTTCCCTAGGCTTGTCTCTTAGCTACTCAGTATTCTGAGCTTTTCACCTCAGTGAGTTCTTCCATCTCCCAACATAACAATTCTAGCTCCCTTACAAGGTTGTGTCCTTCAGCTTTTAAGATTTCTTCACAGTACATACACTTCACATACTCTTCACAGTATAATGGAAAGAGTTCTGAGTTTGATGTCAGTAGATACTTAGTTGAATTTGGGTCACATGATCCTGACCAAGTCAGTTTAACTCAGCCTCAGTTTTCACTTTTGTAAGATGGCAACTTTATCGTAGGACTATGGAATAGATGCCTTGTAAGTAAGTTAGTCTAACACCTTTGTGTGACAGATGAGAAAATTTAGCCACAGAGAAGATGAAATGGTTTGTCCAAGACCACCGGTTAGCAAAGTTTGGATCCCATTTGATCCCATATGCCTAAAATCATGAAGATCTGACTTGAATGTGACCCCAGAAGCTTCCTAGTTATGTGACCCTAAGCTAGCCAGTAAACTTTGCTTAATTTCCTTATTTTTAAAATGGGATTAACATACTTCTCAAACTTGTTATAAGGTTTGAAAAGTGCTTAGTGTAGCTCCTGGTATATAGGAGGTGTTTTATAAATGTTAGTTATATTACTCTTCTTTGTAAAACTTAAAAGTGTGAAATTATCTCCATGTCAATCAATTTAGATTGCTTGCCTTCTTCCACATGTTCTATACTCACGTATTACTTTGTTCTCTTTCCCCCCATGCCCAGAACAGCCTGTACCTGTTGAATTTTTACTCTTTTGAAAGCCTAACCCCATATGCTTCTTTCCAGGAAGTCTACCCTGATCCTTCAATTGGGTAGTGAATTCTTCCTGTTATAGATTTCTTACTTTGCATTTCTTTTATAATTATTTATGACTGTCATTCCCCACTAAACTTTTAAGTTCCAGATGGGTAGGGATATTGTTTAAACTAAACTTGTAATCTATCTCGCAGTGAAGCATTCTGTAGAAAAGAAGTTCATTAAATTTTAATTTCTATATGATATTTTTGTGTTATCCAAAGTTATACACAATAAACTTTCTTCCCAAATAATCACTGATACATTTGATCTATTCTATAAGATAGAACTCATTTAGCTGTCAAATACTCCCTCCTTCTAGACTCATTATAATTCAATCTAGCTCTAAAAGTACTTAATTCAGTATATGTGTATTCTTTGTATCAAGATGTATTTCAACAGAATGCAGCACATATAAAATCTCAATCACAAATCTAATAAAACATTATTGAGTGCTTACCAAGTGCAAAATGTTGTAGTACATTGAGATAAACTCATGAGGAACAAAACTAGTAGGTGAAGTATAGATGTTAATGTCATCCTGGGAAATTTGGACAGCATGATAGTATGCACTTAAAGTACAAATTATTGATACCTTAAATTTATCTAGAAATCAACTAATTGTTTGAACATAAGCTATTATCCTAAATAAATAAATCTGCATTATTCCTCTTGGGTCCAGAGACAACTATACTCTCAGTGTAATAAATCTGGTCCTATTCTTACATCAGTTACAAAATATCCTGCTCCAACCTATAAAGAGAGCTTTAACTTTATTGTAGAAAAATATATGCTTTTTTAAAAGTTTCAAGCTTGATATTAGACAAAACATTCAATAGGCAAATCTTAAAAGCCCTAGCCTCCTATTTCTCAGTTACCACATGCATATCAAAAAGACAATCAGACTTTGCCACCAGACTTCATTTGCCTTCTCTTTCTATTACTAAAATTCTTATTCCCCCATTGTTGAGTTTCTCTAGGAACTTCTATTTTGAGAAAGGACCTAGGGAGGGGTACCTTCCCCTTTTCCTTTTTTCCCCCTTCCCTTTAATGCCTGTTTTCCCTGTTATGAAACAGGAACTCTTAATCCAGTGCTTTATACAAGGTAAGCACTTAATAAATGTTTCTTTATTTTTTATCAATAAATTTGCATAGTACAGCAAAATAAATTCCTACATTGGCCATGTTCAAAAAGTGTGGGTCCTTTTCTGCATATTCAGGTCACTGGACTTATGGTTTACCATTGCATTGTTCAATTTTCTATTGTCCTTCAAAGTTATTTTTTCCCCATGATGTTGACATTATTCACTAAATTGTTCTCCTAGATCTGCTCATTTCATAGTGGATCAATCAGTTCATAGATGTCTTCCTAGTTTTCTTTGAAACCGTTTTCTCTTTTTGTGCTCTCGAGCACTATAACATTCCAATCTTGCATCATAATTTGTTCACACTTTCTCTAATAGACAGGAATGCCCTTTTTTCCAGTTCTTTGCCACCATGAAGAATTACAATAGATATTTTTATTCATGTATAGGGTTTTTCTTTTTCATAGATTTCTTCAGGCTATATAGTTTTAGTAATGTAGTAGAGCTAGATCAAATGGTATATGTAGGTAAGTAAATTGGGGGCATAGTTCCAGATTATTTTTCAGATGGGCTCAACCAATTCACAACTTCACCAACAATGCATTAGTATGATGATTTTCCTTCCTTCCCTGCATATTAAGATGTTTATTTTGTTATGAAATTGTTTATTCATTGGTTAATATTAAGAGCCAAACATTGGTATACCATATTAAGTAGTGCCATGTTTATAAGATTGCAGATCATTGGGGGTAAGATAAGGGATAGTTGAAATTAGTTTGTCCTGTTTACTCCTATCTGTCCCCTCTTAGCTTTTGCTCATTTCAAAATTTTATATTTAGAAAATTGTCATTTTCCTTTCTGTAGAAGAAACCTAGCTGATTGCTAGAGCATTTGAATACCTAAATAAAGGGGAATATTTTGAGCTTTTGAAATAATAGAATAGTCTTTGCTAAGGGCTTTCTCTCTAGTGAGATGCCACACTGTAGTATGTGGGTTTGTTGCTAGAGCCCAGGTGACTGAATTACTCAAGTAGCTGCCGGCAAAGGATTGCCTATGGCACAGGTGTCAAGCTCCAATAGAAACAAATCCCTACAGGCTGCATATTGATTTAGAAAGTCATAAATTATTTCCTTTATTTTTAAAATTTTATTAAATATTACCCGATTACATTTTAATATGATTCAGGCCACAATCAGGAGTTAGCTGAAGCTATGAGTTTTGACACCTCTGACCTATATAGCATGATAGAAGAAAGAGCTTTAGATTGAGAGTCACAACACAATACTAATTTTTTCTTTAAAGGTAGTGTTATTTCTATTCTAAGATAATGTTTGTAAGACAACATATTAAGTTGATGCTTTTAAAGATGTTTCAAAAGTTTATCAACAAATAAAATTACTTAAAAAAAAAAAAACATTGCCTAGATATATAAAACAATAGAATTACCATATTGCTTTTTGTGTTGTTGGTAATGGAATCATTGGTGTAGAAATTTCGCTTTAGAAACCTCTCAGTTTGTAGAATTTAATTTCCAAAATGAAACTAAAATGTGGGCACCATTAAATGAAAAAGTTAAGATGTTAAACAATATTCCAAAACTAAATATGAGTGAACTGGGGCTATGTTTTTAAACTTTGTGTTGGTCATATCAATCAATAATTGATCATAGTTTCCTTTTGGGGGGGTTGGGGTGGAGATGAAGCTTCCAGGAGTTTCTCTGGGTTTTATGGTTTTTTTATGTTGGATATGACAAACAGTATATTTGAATTTGTGGCATTATGTTTTTTGACTTCTATTCAAAATATTCCAGTGACTTAAAAAAAAAAAATTCCTTTAAAAACAAATTATTCTCTAACATTGGGCAATATTCTGATTTTTAATTTTTTTTTTTTAACAGAAGCATTAAAGGAAATTGATGATGCTTGTGAAAAATATAAGAAAGAAAATGATCCACATCAGAAGAAACGCCTTCAACAGAATCTTCAGAGAGCATTAATAAACAGCCAGGAACTTGGTGACGAGAAAATTCAAATTGTGACACAAATGCTTGAGCTGGTAGAGAACCGGGCAAGGCAAATGGAGTTGCATTCACAATGTTTTCAAGATCCTTCAGAAAGTGAGAGATCTTCAGATAAGACAAAGATGGATTCCAGCCAACCAGAAAGATCTTCAAGAAGACCTCGCCGACAGCGGACCAGTGAAAGCCGTGATCTCTGCCACATAGCAAATGGGATTGAAGACTGTGATGATCAACCACCTAAAGAAAAGAAATCCAAATCTGCCAAGAAAAAGAAACGTTCAAAAGCCAAACAGGAACGAGAAGCTTCACCTGTTGAGTTTGCAATAGATCCCAATGAACCTACATACTGTTTATGTAACCAAGTGTCTTATGGGGAAATGATAGGATGTGACAATGAACAATGTCCAATTGAATGGTTTCATTTTTCATGTGTTTCACTTACTTATAAACCAAAGGGAAAATGGTATTGCCCAAAGTGCAGAGGAGATAATGAGAAAACGATGGACAAAAGTACTGAAAAAACAAAAAAAGATAGAAGATCGAGGTAGTAGAGGCCATCCACATTTTAAGGGATTATTTGTCTTTTATATAATTCATTTACTTTACAGAAAATGTTTTAGGATAAATGCATAAGGCTATGCAATAATTTTTAATCATTAGTATTACTGGAGTATTAAAAGTTGTCGTACTTTGTCTGTGGTTTACTTTTCTGCACTGAATAACCAAATGTTTTAAAGCCAGGTGGTCTTAGAACAACACATGGAAAGAATTAGGAACAGTGGGAATATGGTGTGAACAGGTTGCTTTTATTTTTTCCACAAACTATACATATCTCATTGTCACTTAAAATGGAAATGTTAATGGGTAGACACCAAAGGTTTATTAGCATTTAATTCTTCTCTACACTTTAAAAGTTTTTAGACTCTTCAACTGATGTGAACTCTTTTACCTCTGTGGTATATTGAACCTTATCTCTAGTCTCATGAGGACTCATTTGAGGAGCTAGAGAGGAAAGTTAATTTAGGATTCCATGTGGAATAATGTACTCTTATCAGAGTACCTTGCTGTTGCATTTTTCTTAGCAGCATTTTGATACACTGCAGCAACCCATTTGTAAATGACTCCTTTTCACAAAAGCAGCTATTAATCCACCTGTGTTTAAAATTTTAAAAGTTCTCCTTAATAAACTTGGGCACTACAGAGTAGTTGGTATACCAAAAAATACTACATTAGTTTAGAGTGACATAATATAAGCTTGTGTAGCAGTATGGGTTCACATTGTTTTGGGGCATTCTTAAAGGTGTATTATATTTCCTGATACTAAAAACAATAACAATAACAAATACCCCAACTCTGAATTTCTGTGTGATCTGGAATGCGTGGGTATCATTCTAATCAACTGGAAAGCAATATAGTAGTTCTTAATATCTGTATGCCAAACAGTTGTTTTAAATAGTTTTGCTGTCATTTAAAGAATTTGCCTTCATTTAAACAATTTCCAACAGTGATGACACATCATTATTTTAACTTAATAGTTATATTAATCCTCTTGATTTTCTCGTATTGGTGCTCCCTAATATGTTTGCTTTGAATGAATATGATTTTAAGAAAATGCAGTTAATCACGTGTTTCTAAAATGAGTTTTCTAAGAGTCTTATCTGTTGAAGATAAGTATGTTGAAGGGTATATGTTGGGGAATTTTTGTTTGTTGGGGGGCTATAGCTTTATCTATGTGTAACCTGCCTTGTACTCTTTCTTTTTGTTTCTGAGCCTGACAATCTTGCTTCTTATTAACCTAGTAAAACCCTATTTGGGTCTAAGATGTGTTTACTGTGTAAGCAACAGGATGTTGAAGAAAAAGCATTAGATTCTTAAGAGTCAGACTGTTGATTCTAATTCTGACCCTGACACTAAAACTAGCTACTTCGTGTTAGGCAAATTGCTCAGCTTCTCTGGTCTAAAATTGCCTCCTTTGTAAGGTGATAAATTTGAACTAAATGATCTATGAAGTTCCTTACAACTACAATTCTCATTTTCTATACTGATTTAAATTAGAGTGAAGATTTTAAAAGCTAGTAAAATGGATATTTATTTTTTTTCAAAACACATTTTCATTGATCTGAAATGTGCAGGCATATAAAGACATTGTAGCAAGTGGGAAGAGTTCAATTCAGTATTCAATCCAGTACCTAGTTTTGATTGAGTAGAAATGATCTTATTAATCCTGGGGTAAACATCAGAAAACACGATTAAGAATTCATTCTTTTATACAGGAAAAAGTGAGTTATAACATTAAGAGATTCCTTTCCCAGTCAATAGGATTAGAACTTTTCTTACAATACTTTTGTAATATAAGTTTTTGTTACTAGATTGTCCCAAGATTGTTTTTTATATTTTTTGTGATTTATATACATATATATGTTCATGTATACAACACATACACACAGAAACACTTAATGGTTATAAAGTGCTTTCATACATTTGTTGTACCAGCTGAGAACAAGTGGAGAAAATACATGTGTGTGGGTATACATATATATATATATATATATATATATATATATATAAATGTGTATGCCCATACACACACAGTGCTTTAAAAGCTTTCAGGTGCTATATCAATGTTAGCTAGAACAATAATACCAGTTAATATAAGTGTAAACCTGTTTTAATTGTAATCTGCCTAATGAAAGTTGATTAAAATAGACTTGTTTTGAGTATTAGGATAGTGATAACTTATGACTAATAGACCTAATAGGAAAGAAAGGAAAATAATTGCTTGGAAGTTTTACTTTTGAGTATGGCATATATTGAAGCTCAATACTTTTGAAAACCACCCTTATTTAGTTTTTAGGGTAAATGTACTTTTACTCTTAGCATCTTTATTTTGGATTGTGTGCAAAACTAAGAATAGGGCAACTTTCAATCTTGGATAACTAGGGTGTGTCACCACTGGACTGGGTAAGAGTTTCTCTTCTTCTTTCTTCTGTGGAGGGAGTATAGCATTTACAAAAAACTGGGAATCCATAAGGAACGAGAAAATATTTAATTGCTGATACAAAATGAACAGTTTTAGCAAATTTTCTTCTTTAAAATTTTTCAAGTCTTATTGACCCAAAACAAGTTCTTAATACTATCCACTTAACTATTTTCAAAGGTCATACAACATCCCTCCAACAACAACCCAACCACGCTCTCCACTGTACCTAGAATCAAATAATCTATAAAGTCCATGACAAAGGCCATTCAGATACACCTTTAGAAATGGGAGACTTCTCCCTTTGAAAAACACCACCACATTTCTTGGTTACTTCTCTCTGATGTCTTTCTCCACCTCCCTCAATAGAATCCTCCTTTGGGTTCTTGATTGTAACAAATAAGTAGTGAGAGCAAGTTAATACTGTTGGTCATGTCTGAGAATGTGAATGCCATTCTGACAGAAGGCATGCAACACTCTCAGCCCTCAGTAGTCATGAGGTCAATGTGGATTCTTAGGCTTTTTAATGTTTTTTTTTACATTTTGATGGCCATTGTGTATATTAGTCTGGTTCTTGCTTATTTTGCTCTGCATCAGTTCACATAAGTCTTACCAAACTTCTCCAAATTCTCCATATTTCTTAGGTTATTGTAACATTCTGTTACACTTAGATACTACAGTTTGTTTAACCATCCCCCCAACTGATGGTTAACTTTTCTTCTAGTTTTTTGATGCTACAAAAAAACAAAATATGCTGTTAGGTTTTTATGTAATACATGTGTATATATACATATATAAATCTTCCCCTGTACCTTTTATTCTTTTGAACATTTGCCTAGAAGGAAGATCAAAGGGTATATATAATTTGGTGGCTTTAAAAAATATAATTAAAAATGGTTTTCCAGAGCCATTATACCATTCCTTAAATCTGCCAACAGTGCATTAGTGCTCATTATTTTCCAAAGTATCCCATTTTATTTATGGACAGCTCAAAGTTTGGTAGTTAGGAAGTTGGTAGTAGGAGTGTCCTTCTTTTGAGCCAAAATGTGCCTCTTACCCTGTTGATCTTTTATATTCTTAATAGATTGTTAAGTTCCTGAGGGAAGGGATTGTTTCATTTTTGTCTTTGTATTTACAGTGCCTGCCCCAAAGGCGCTTAATAAATGCTTATTGATTGTTCCAAGTTGTTCCTTCTAGAACCAAGCAAAATGCATGTAAAACTTATAAGATGGCCCTTTTAAATATTTGAGGGCAGCTCTCCAGCAGGGTTCCCCTTCTCTCCTCCCCAAATAGTCTGTTTTCTAGGCTAAATAATACTGTGGTTCTTTAGACTTGAACCTCATGCATGGTTTTAAATCCCCTTTCATTTTTCTATTTTGAAAATCCCTTATCCAAACTATGACAATAGTTCACCTGTGATTTGACTAGAGCAAAATACAATTAGGGATATAATCTTCCTCCTTTCACTATAGGCAACTAGTGTACAGCCTAAGTAAGATCTTTTGAACACTTAGGGCTGTAGGTCATATTTTATATGCTTACAATCCATTGGAACCTCTTAGTAATTTTCACATGAACATTTGTATTCAAATCTAGACATTCTAAGTCTGGAACTTGATCAGTCTTTTATTAATTGGCAACAGATTGGTGAGGCAGCCTCACAATGAAAAAAGCTATCAATTTAGAATGGCTAGATTTTAATTCAGATTGTGACCCTAATAGGCAAATCATTTTGCCTCTCTAAGAAATGCCTGCCTACCTTGGGGTGATCATGAGGAAAGCTTTTTGTAAAACCTAAAGGTTAGGAGTTCTTATTCTACCCATTGCTATAGTTTTTTTGGGATTTGGGGGTCCTAATAATAGTCCACACACACATAATGATGAAGCTGTGGCCAAGAGAGGGTTAATTTGCATAGAGTCATGACAGTGAGAGGAGTTGATTGGTATTTGTGACTCCAAAGTTCATCATCTATCTACTACCCTACATTTCCTCTCAAGTCATTGGTAAAGGGTGGAAAATAGAACAGAACCCTCTGATGTGCTAGAGACCTACAGGTAACCACCAATCTTTTTTTCCCCCCAGGGATTGTTAAAACTTTTTTGTGTCATGTACCGCTTTGGCAGTTTGGTGAACCTTATGGACTTTTTTTCACCATGTTTTTATTTAAATGCATAAAAAAGGTAGGATTACAAAGGAAACCAAAGGTTAGCAAAAATAGACATTTTTTAATTTCCAAGTTTATGAATCCCCTGAAATCCATGGACTTCTATGTTAACCCAAATCAACCGTTCTTGGCCTTCTGTTTAACCAATGCCAAATCTTCTGTTTATCCAGCCTTTATCCCCACATATTGTTCAAAAATGCCTTGATAAAATTTAGTTATCCTGTCTATGCCTGTGACATTTTCTTGGTGAACAATGGATAGTTTCATAGGTCATCTAATCCAATCCCTTTTGCAGACGAATGAAGGGAGGGTCTCATGATGTAGCATAGCCACATTAGGAGCGTGATTATAAATACAGTGAACTTTTTGCTCTCCTATCCTAGCTTATATTGAACTACTCCTGAGAGATCATGCATCATCCCTTTAATAGGATTTTCCAGAATCTTGCCCAAAAAATCCCCCAAAACGAGCATGTTCATCAGGGTTGCTATCTTGCCCAGATTTTCCGTACTTTTCTTTTTTAAGGTTATCATTTGCCTTTTTTTTTTTTTAAATCTTATATGTTTTACACAGATCAACATAATTATTTTCAATAATATTTTACTTTTACAATAACTTGTATAATTTCCATTTTGCAATATTTTGCATTCCAAATCTTTTCTCCCTTACCTTTCCCTTCCCCAAGATAGCAAGCAATCTGATGTAGATTATACATGAACAATCATTTTAAATATTTCCATATTTGTCATGTTGTAAAAGAAAAATCAGAACAAAAAGGAAAAAAACCATGCAAAAAAAAGTAAACATGATCACAAAAGGTAAAAATAGGATGCTTGGATCTTCATTCAGTCTCCATAGTTCTCCCTCTGGATACGAATGGTATTTTCTACCCCAACTTTATTAGGATATCAACATAATTCTTTCAGTACTCAGAGAAATAGTATGAACTTGGTGAGTTGAGGTCATTGAGGACAGTCAGATGTGTATATGTGTGTGTGTGTGTGTGTATATATATATATATATATATATATATATATATATATATATATATACATACATACATATCTATATATCTATATATCTATATCTACATATATATAAACCATATCTCTTATTCAGGATTTCAATTCCTTGTTAAATAGTAGCTCTCTTCCCCTCCTAACCTAAAGATTATACTTAGTAAAGAAAAAGCTAAAAGTTGAGTATCTTCTTTTTTTCATTACTTTGTCTGTTTAAGGAACAGGCCTATTCTGTTGCTACCAGCATAGCTTGCTAAGTTCTTTTTGATAACTGAGCCTCAAACATTCTTAGTAGACGATGCCATTGTTTACTGTTTATCCTCTTGTTTCTCATTCACACATATATGTCTATTTAAAAATGTTGCTTAGTTGATGTGCCCCAAAGTGCCATATCTAGAGACTATCTCCCCTTCTTGGGAAAACAGACCACCAATAACTAAACTGAAGTGGGATTATCAAGTATCCCTAGTATAAATATGAAGTCAAGAAGAGGTTTCAGCATGTGGAATCAAATTGAGAAAGGAGAGAAAAGGATGAGAGTGGGAGCCAAGAAAGAGCTTTGGTCACCCAGTAGCATTCGCCAGAGTAGGAAGATCCTTTACCTTGTATACTAGAAAAGAGAACTGTTGTACATCATTGCTTCTTAATAGTGAATCCCAGGCAAATTTTCGCTACTACACAAAATTAGTAATAGCCTATAGTTTTAAAGGAGAGGTGATATTCCACAGAGATGATGAATATAAACATTTCAGATTACATTCAAGGATTGTAAAACAAGGTGTTATTTTGCGGTATTGGGGAAATTTGTTAGCAACATAGATTGAGGAGAAGATAGTATTTAGACCAGATAATAAAGGATATAAGAACATATGAGGGAGTAGGAGGATATTTCAGGCCCAAGAAACAGCTTAAATACTCTTGTGGTCTTTGATCCCAGCATGTCCTTTGCACTTGGCTGGAAAAAAAATAAGAATCTGAAAGGCTTGTCATATTAGCCATATATTTTATGGAAACCATTTAATGAGCTTGTTTCTGACCTTGTTGGCCAGTGGGAGGTTTTAAGAAAATGAGAAGATTGCATGGCAATGGATTTGGGTTAAAAAGCCTTTTAAATTCATTAGACACATGATCTATCATAGATATTTCATGCTCTCTCAGATTTTTGGATTTTCTTTATTCCACTTTAGGTGAAAATTTGATCCAAAAGCACATTCACCTGAATAAATTTCATACATCTTATTCATAGGACTTCTACTTATTTCCCACTCAATTCTAACAGGCTAGCTTATTTAATTTTAAGAGGTAAGAGGAATGCCAGGAAAGGGCTCATTGTCACTGGTAACTAACAGTCTCTTAAGAGAAGAGGCAAATTTTTTTTTTCAATGCTACCATTAAAAAAGAAAAAGTAGCCATTTAGGAATAGGCAAATTGTTTTCTGTTATTTAATAGCTCCTGTCAAGATGTACAGTGTAATCATGATCCTGGAGTCAACAAAGAAACTTATGTTTATTTTGGGTTTAGCAGGGAAATGCTTTTTTTTTTTTTTTAGGAATATTCCATCAAAAATAATTAAAATCATTTTCCTCACTTTAGGAGTGAGGTTCATCTAGAAAGTTTCTTTACATGAAACACATTGTTCTCAAAGGATGGCAGATTAAGGAGATATAACTAAATGTTTCTAGAGAACAATGAAAAATCTGGGATTCTTTTAAGCATATTAGCTCTGTGAAACAGAAAATTATTTTAACCAAATGCAGACTAGCCACCAAGGATTATCTAAGGATAACTAATTTTTAAATTGTGAAAAGTGTAGCTAAACTAAGGCTTCATTACCTTTCATTCTTTCAGGGAAGGTTTTAGTTTATGGTATAAAAAGTTGTGCTGTCCTCAGAGGAAGCTCTGAAATGCAAACTTCAGTGTGTACACACTCTCCATTATTTGAGCATATTATATGCAGAATTTCAGCCTTAGCTGGTTTATGCATGACACAGAAGAAAGATTATTGGATCTCAAGTCGGAAGACCTAGGTACAAAACTCACATCCATCATTTTCTAAGAGTAATCTTGGGTAAGTTACCCGAATTCTTTGAGACTTGATTTCCTTTATCTGTACAGGAAGGGGCTTTATCTTCCCTTCTAGCTATGTCCACTCTCACATGGGAGTTAAGTATGATGACCACAAAATTAAAAATCGAGCGATGTGGGAGTTGCCTTTTGAATATCAACATGGGGTAAATAGACCCAAATAAACAGTATCTTTCCTATCTTCTCTGTTTCTTTATCTTATCATGGCTGAGTACTGTCTCAAGGCACAAGAACACATGAAATGGAAAGCAGGAACATTTTGAGTATTGAGGGTTGTATTGGAGTGTCTTTATAATGTTTCAGCCAAATTTCCAATAAGGCTAAAATAAATGAAATGATTGTTTCTGTCTTATGTTAACAGTCAATTGTTAAAACTGGGGAGACCTCCACTTTTTTTCCTTGTCCTACTTTTTTGTGCAGAATTCTCTTAAGGAGAGGACTGATGGTCTCCTTGTTGTGGGTATGGCAATTCCATTCAATTAATTCAGACTTTCATGGAAAATATAAGATTATTTGTCCAGATTTCTCTAGGCTGGGGTGTGGGGAGGCTCTAGATTTAGGGATAGCCTTCCTGGCTATTCTTATGACAGGATGTCCCTCTTAGTGCCTCACTGGAGTGAGCTCACTTCTCTTTGTAAAGTCCACCTCTCTAATTGTTGATCAAGTTGATTACTACCCTCAGGAAGGGTGTTCCAAAGGCATATAATAAGCTGTGAGCCCTTTGCCATGAGGATGAGCATCTGAGATGTCACTGACCTATTAAAATGTAGTATTATTAATAAAGTGAGTAATTACCTAGAAATTACGAATTGAATTTTTTAAACATCCCACTTGAGAATCAGGTACCTAATTTCCAAATGAAAATCAAGATACATTTCAAAATAATATATAAATTATTGTGGCACTCATCATCTAGTCTTCTTAAACTTTTCTCCACTCATGACCTTTTTTGCCAGAGAAATTTTTACATGACTCCAGGTATATAAAATAGGTAAAAAAATCATTTACTGATAATCATGATTTCATGGCTGTCTCATTCAGTTATGCAACTCCATAAGAGTCATGACCTATACTTTAAGAAGCTTTAATCTGTATCATTAGTCTCCTATGAAAGAATTATTCTCTATACTTTAATTAGCACTTTAAAGTTTATAACTGATTTACATGTTTATCTCATTTGATTCTTACTACAACCCTATAGATTCTGTTACCCTAATATCTCCACTTTAAAGATGGAAACAAACCCAAGATCACAAAACTAAAGTATCTGAGGCAGATTTGAATTCAGGTCTTCATAAACTTGTCCAACACTCTTCCTAACTGTGGCACCTAGTTGCATCACACTTTTGAAAATAGTATGCTATATTTTCTTTACAATTCATTGAAAATTTCATCGTAGAACCATCAGAAAAAGGGATGTAATTCTGTGGAATACATTTCATTATGGTACAATGGAAAGAACCATGGAACTGCTGGAAGAACTAGGTTCTATACTTCTCAGCTGTGAACTTGGGCAAGTCCTTTATTTTTTTGAGTTAGTTTCTTCCACTGCAAAATGAGAATAAAAATATTTTACTACTTACCACACAAAATTGTTTTTAGAGTAAGTGTTACAAATCTCTAAACACCACAAAACTGAATTTCAATTTAGTTGTATGACTGGGAATTTCATTGTAAAATTTGGCAGATAATATTCCTGTCCCCAAACATTATATGGAAATTTCATTAGAAGTTGTTAGGAAAATGCTAGCTTTTAATAAATATAGAATCAGAATCTGTGATTTCACTCATAAAAGGGAACACCCTGTGCCATTACTGATGGGCACCTTTTTTTTTTTCCAACATGTAAGGGAGCTAGATGGTGCAATGAACACTGTGAAGCCTGAAGTCTGAAGACATCTTCATGAGTTCAAATACATCCTCAGATACTTCTGTTTGCCTCAGTTTCTCATCTGTAAGATGAAACAGAAAACGAAACTGCAAGCCATTCTTGCTATCTCTGTCAAGAAAACCCCAAAGGATGTCAGAAAGAGGTGTTCTAACACGACTGAAAAGCAACAGTTTTAGACACTTTTCTAGAATAGAAGTGTCAAAAGTATGGCTCATAACACTCCCAAGTACTTCCCAAATCAGATTAAGATGTAATTTGGAAATATTTAACAAAATAAATAAAAATACAGTAAAATGGATATTATTAACATGTAGTTTTCTAAGTCAATCTGCAGGTGCAGGAATCCTTATTATTGGATTCTATAGCTTTGTTTCTATAGCTTTGAACACCAAAGACCTACAACAATGAAATGTTAAATAACTTACTCATTATCATATCATCAGGAGGTGTCAGAAGCAGGACTCACACCTAAGTTTTGCTGGCTTCAGACATACTATAATGCCTCTTCCACAAATTATAATTTAAAAAATCATAAGATTATAGAATTGAAGCAGAAATGGATCCTAGACTCCATCTGGCCAAATTCTTTCATTTTAGAGATGAAAAAAAAATGAGTCTTAGAAGTTGAGTCAACAGTCACACTTATAGTTAGAGACTCAAGTTTTCTGGACTCTGGGTACAATTATGGTTCCCTTTATCCACTATGCCTTATTAATCTTTCCTGATATTGCATGCTGATGGATATTATCCCTTAATATTTGAAAGAATTCCTTTCTATCACATAGGTATTCTATCTAATTCTAAAAAGAATACATTAGATGAGTACAGGATTGAGTTAGGATGAAGAACTTTAATTCCAATATCAAGATTTTATGTTTTGTGATGTTTAAAAAATCCAAGAGATATAATTTCTGGATAATTAGTCGTTTTATTAATAATATTAACATTTTAAATAAATGACCAGTGACACTCTTGAATGCCAAAGACCCTCATGGCAGCAAGCTCACAGCAAAAATGCCCTTGGAAGAGGGTGACACTTTACAAAGAAAAGTAAGATTACTCCAATGAGGAGCTGAGAGGGACATCAAGTCACTTTTGGTCAGAGAGGATCTCCCTAAATACAGATCCTCCCTCCTTCCCCTTGGATAAAGAACCTATAGACTCCCAACCAAATTTGAGTTAATTGGGTGGAATAGTAATATCCAAAAGGAGAATATTAATCTTATCCTCCATCAGTGTTCTATCCTTGAGAGAACTGAATAAGGAAATAGGGCAGATAAGAAAAACTGGATTCTCCTTAATTTTAACAATTAACTATTAATATGAGAGATAAATACTCATTTTTCATAATAATCAAAAATCTCTTTTATAAAATAGGCAATGAAGAAACAACAGTGACTTTTGAGCAAATGGGTGTTACGGTCAAAAAAAAGTTTTTCTAAGTTCTCATTTTAATAAAGTAAAATCCTGTCAGTTCTAAATTCTAAAAGAATAAACTCTGGTAGAGAGGCTTGGAGAGACTTACATCAACTGATGCTGAGTGAAATGAACAGAACCAGAAGATCGCTGTACACTTCAACAACAATGCTGTATGAAGATGTATTCTGATGGAAGTGGAAATCTTCAACATAAAGAAGATCCAACTCATTTCCAGTTGATCAATGATGGACAAAAATAACTACACCCAGAGAAGGAACACTGGGAAGCAAATGTAAATTGTTAGCACTACTGTCTCTCTACCCAGGTTACTTATACCTTCAGAAGCTAATACTTAATGTGCAACAAGAAAATGATATTCACACACATATATTGTATCTAGGTTATACTGTAACACATGTAAAATGTATGGGATTGCCTGTCATCAAGGGGAGGGAGTAGAGGGAGAGAGGGGAAAATTTGGAAAAATGAATACAAGGGATAATATTATTTAAAAAAATTACTCATGAATATACACTGTGAAAAAAATTATAAGTTAAAAAAAAAGAATAAAATGGTAACTGAAAATTTGGATTCAAGAACTAAAGCTTAACTATCAAGGATGTAAATATTTTTTAAATGCTCTCTGTTTCCTATCCTTCTTAAGCTAAGGAAAATAAACATAATTTACCTGTTTTCTTGATAACTGAAGGTCATTAGTATGAACACAAGTTATTTTATTGGGCTTTGATGTAGTGATGACCCCAGATCATTGAATTTTTTTGAGTTTTTATATTTTTTATGTTCCAGGAGTTGCCTTCAGCATGGTGCATGGATCCTCTATGGATTGGAGGACAAAATGAAGATCTCAGGGAATAGGATTTGTCATCTCTAAAAGTGGAAGGAATACATTAAATAAATTATACACATAGATTAAATCAAGGAACTTTCCAAGAATCAAATTAAAGTGTCTTAAAAAAAAACTCCTCTACTCTGTCACTCCATTCTACCAACTATACCAATTTCTATTGGATTGTTCTGATGCTTCTAAATTGTGTTTTACTACCTTTTGTTAGCTACGTTATTGGAATGTGTGTAAAGTTAGAGTTAATAGGTATTAAGCGAGGACTGGAGGGACTCTCATAAAGTACACATGGATTTTGAAATCTCCTTTGACTGGCTTCTTTCTACCTTTCTAGTCTTCTTACACTGTATACCTCTACACATCCTCTGTGATGGCCTGCTCACTGTTGCTCACACATGATTCCGTCTCCTGACTAAACATTTATATTGGCTTTTTCCCATACCTTTTCTCTTTCCTTTTTCATCTCTAGTTCCTGGCTCCCCAGACTTCCTCCAAGGCTCAGCTAAAATCTTACCTTCTTTAAGAAGCATTTTACATTCCTCAATCTTTGTGTCTTCCTTCTGAGACTGCTTTCATTTTTTCCCACCTGTTTCTTGTTTGTACAAAGTTGTTTGCATGTTGTTGTCTGAATTACACTGTGAGCTCCTTGGACAAGAACTGTTTTTGTTGTTCTTTCTTTGCCTTTCCTTATATCCTCAACACTTAGCACAGTGCCCAGCACATTGAAGCAGCTTAATACATAATATTTGATTGACTGAGTAACTATTTGGAGGCCTTGGTTGATTTCTTTACTAATTCTTAACTGTGTGTAGGATAACTGAGATAATTAAATAGTTATTCTACTATATTCTGGGCATGCAATAGCATCAAACATCACCAAATATCCAACTATTTAATTTTATTAAAGTCCATGACTTACATAATACATTCATGATCTTGTAATATTTAATATGCAAAGCAAACCAAACAAAAAACCCCAACTACTCACTCTAGGACAAAAACTGATATGAAAGAACTGTTTAAACCAAAATAAGAATTTTATATTAATTATTTCATCTATATACCTACGTTTCCAATACCCAATTAATGACATTTTTTTCTTTTGCTGGCAGGCATTTTAAAAAATTTGTGGCAGAAAAAAAATCTTTTCTTGTTCCATACTCTTTTAAAGGTGGGATGTTACCATTTTAATATTTCAAGCTTTCTGGATCACAGAATGTTAAGTAGAAAGGAATCTTAAGTCATTTATCCTCACTATTGATATTCTCTATAAGATTCCTAACAAGAAGGAACTAACCTTCCCTTAACATGTTTGGAAACTCACTACCAAGTTTTTGGACAACAAAGTTTAGCTTGTTGGGAAATTTTTCCTTGCATTAAGCCAGAAGTTTGCCTCTGTGAAGCTTCCATTCATTGCTCCTAATCCTGCCTTCTGAGGCCAAACAAAGCAAATCTAATCCCTCTTCCACATACCAACATCTTTGAAGACAGCTTTTCTGTCCTCCCTCAGATTTCTCTTCTGCAGGCTAACCATTCCTTTAACTGATCCTCAGAAGGCATGGTTCTGATCCTCTTTAGCCTGTTCCCCCTGGTTGTGCTCTGGTTTGTCATCTATAACTCAACACAATCCTTTAGATCAGGGTCTGACCAGGACAGAATATGGTGGGATTCAAATTTCCATCCTACTGGACACTAGGTTCATTGTTAATTCAAAGATTTGTTGTTGCTCAGTCGTGTTTCATTCATGTCCACCTCTTTGTGACCCTATTTGGGGTTTTCTTAGTGGAGATACTGCATTTACATTTTGTGACAGCTACATCACCCTGCTGACTTTTATTGAGGTTGCAGGTTATCACAATCCCGAGATTCCCCTCATTGGTTCTTACCTGCCTTTCTGACATTAAAGCATTTGTAGAAGATGGGGGAGGATTTCTGCTACCATTTTCCAGACATAGTAATCTCATTACTTTTGGATTTTTTTTTTTCTTTTGATGTAGGAAAAGAGTGGGAAGAGGTTATGTGAAAGCTGATTATAGTGCAGGTTGACAAAGCAATTAATAAGTATTCATTCCAGGTTTAGCTACAAATAAACACTTGGACAGTTTTATCTTTGGACCTCTTATGTTTTGTACCACAATAATCCAGAAACATTCATAGTTGAGTGAATTTGTATGTAAATTAGGGTGCTATAATTGGATCTCTAATTGCTATTTTTCAAAGCTCAAGTAATAAAACAATAATGAGGAGGAAACTAGGTGACTAAATAGATAAGAGCACTGGGCATGGAATTAGGAAGTCTCATCTTTCTGAGTTCAAATCCAACCTCAGACACTTAATAGCTGTGTTAGATCTTATCCAAACTAGAATAATGCTCTATAGTTTACAGCCTAATTTAGTAGATTAGAACTACAAATCACCATACTAATAGATAGATGAGCACACTAAAAGGTAGGAACAAAGTATTTGGGAATTCATGGGAGAGAGAAAGAACAATAATTCATGAGATTATGGATTAGAGTAAAAAAGGACTTTAGAAGTCAACACCCTCATCTTACAGATCAGGAAACTGAGACCCACAAACTCTCAACTCTGTTTGCCTCACTGGACAAATCACTTAACTCTGTTTGCCTTAGTTTGCTCATCTGTAAAATGACTTGGAGAAGTCTTTCTGCCAAAAACCAAAAACAAAAACAACCCACTTAAAATGGGATCAAACACAATTGAAAGGATTGAACAACAACAGTAATAATGACTGCTGCGATCTATAGCTCTTTTAGCTTTATAAAGTGTTTTATATTCATTAGCTTCTGATCCTCTACAACAATCCTGTGAGAGAATTGGTATTCTTGTCCCCATTTTACAGATGAGTTCATTGAAACTCAGTGGCTTATCTATAGTTGCATAGCTATTAAGTCTGGCTTTTGAGAAAAAATAATGAAGCTGATGTGGAATTATCATTAAGAAAGAGAGAGGCACTATGCTAGTTATCATGAATATAAAGGAAAAAAATAAACATTTTCTTACTTATGTGACGTGCACTGTGCACTTTACAAATATTATAACTGATCCTCACAGCAACCCTGGGAAGTATTACAGATAAGAAAACAGAAGTGTGACTTGACCAGGTTCACACTACCAGGAAGACCAAAAATGAACTTGGGTCTTCCTGACTCCAGGCCTAACCTCCATTTATTATGTCACCAAAATGAAAGCAGTCTCAAACTCCCTCAAGGAGTTTCCATTCTAGGAAATACCACAGATTTAGAGCAGGGAAAGGTCTTAGAGACCATATGGTCCAAACATCCCATTTTACAGTAGAAAAGCCTAGGGAATGACTTGCCGTAGATCAGACAAGTGGTATCAGAGCTCAGACGGTGTGAGGGGAGGGGAGGGTATGAAGGGTGAGGATACAGTGATGCTGGGCAGGGACAACCATAATCAGTGTCTTGGGGAAGAAGTTAGAATCAGTGAAATCTGTATTCTGAACTCCATTCTCCCCTCTCCCCCATATATGCTTATGAGCTGTGCGATCTTGAACAAGTCATCTAACCTCTATCTGCTTTACTTTTTTCATCTGTAAAATAGGGATCACAATAGCCTTGACATCACAAGAAGATTCTGAAGATCAAATGAGACAATTACAAAGCACAGTGCCTGCTATATAAATAAATTACAGCTATTTTCTTTTTCTTTTTTAATTAATTAATTTAATTTTTACAAAAATTTTATGCATAGGTAATTTTTCAGCATTGACAACTGCAAAACCTTTTGTTCCAACTTCTCCCTTCCTTCCCACCACCCCTTCCCTCAGATGGCAGGCAGACCAATACATGTTAAATATGTATAAGTTAAATACAATATATGTATACATGTCCAAACAGTTATTTTATAGCTATTTTTCTAATAGCTTCTTTCTAAAGATAGTTTTTAACATTCACCCTTGTAAAACTTTGTGTTCCAAATTTTCTCCCTCCTTCCCCTCCACTCCTCTCCCCTATACAGCAAGTAAAACAATATAGGTTAAACAATTCTTCTAAACATATTTCCACACTTAGCATGCTGCACAAGAGAAAAATGATTGCTCTTATTGTTACAGAGATACATATATATCATCTATTTGGAGGATTACCTTGTGATAGTTGCTCTGGTTAGCCCCAGAGGACAGAGTCAGTCAGTGGGAGTAAGTTACAGAAAAGTTCAAGGTAAGGGAAGATTGCCTAAGTGGAAGACTGGCTCGTTGGGGGAAGGAAGGAAGGAAGGAAGGAAGGATTCTTCCCCTCCCCCACCTCCTCCCACCTCCCACTCATTGCTGGAGATGTTGGGGGTTGGCGAGGCTTGTTTGCTGAGCCTCTGAAATCTCTTCCAATTCTGTTTTTCTGTGATTCTGACATAAACGCAAATAACCATCACGCTAAATGTTGGCATTTAATATTTGCCAAAGCTGAACAAATCAGTGTGGGACAGAAGTCAATTTTAAAGTCATGGGGAACAAAGCAGCACGTGACTATTGAAGGACCTCCAGCAGTCACTCAGCACCATCCCCTGCCTTTAAGTGGGATTAGAACACCAAGGCTTAGTCATCCTCTGGAAAGAAGTGGAGCCATTTTAGTTGACAGGTGGCTAAGTAAATGTCCTTTGCTCAAAACAAAGACAGCCCCCGAGACAAGGAGATGTGGAAACCGTAACTAGGAGAGAGAACAGCTGAACATTGAAATATAGAATCAGTTATAACCATGGCTGTAACAGTAGCAGGTTTGTATTACAAGATCTGAGAAGTTTCCTAGTCTCCAAACAGAACTCTACCCTTCAGCAGGCTCCAGTTGTGCTAGTCTATCCAAGTACTGTTTGGTTGGGTGAAGCTTTGGTATAGATTAATCCCCAGACCAGTTCACCAAGGGATATGGGATATCCTTCCTTTTCTCTCCGTTTTGACAACTAAATATGAATGGATGGATGAAAAACATTTATTAAGTGCTTACTTTGTATCAAATGCAATACCAAATGATGACTCAGTCCCAACCATTTGTAAGGCACAATGTTCAGTGCTACACTGGATCATAAGTATAAAATATGGTCTTTGCCTTTAAAGGTGGGGGAAAGGCATAAAAATATATGTTCAGGGTGACCCAGCGGGTAGAGAGTCAGCTGCAAAGCCAGAAAAACCTGGCTCTGGCAGAGTTTCATGGGAGAGAGAAAGAAAAACAATTCATGGGATCATGGATTAGAGCTAGAAGGGACTAATCCATAAAACGCTAGAAAGTCTCATCTGGAGTCGCACAACTAATATGTGTCAAAGACAGATCTGAAGTCTTCCTGATGCCCCTCTATTTACATTGGCTCTCATGTGAGTTTTTAGCACAGATAACCCCCTATTCCTTCACTTAAGCCCAGAACACCATTTGCTGAGGGGCTCCTTCACTCCTAGCTCGTCGAACTCTCTAAACATCTTTACCTCCTCACCCACTTTTCCCCCCACACCCAAAATACCTCTTTTCTGAGTCCCAACTACCTAGACTGCTATCCCATGGGATCCTATCCATATCCCCATACTCTGGTTCCTTCTAGTTACAGGATTCCCCCCTCCCTTTTCAGCTTTCTTTTGTGTATTGTCCTTCCTCTTTTAGACTGTAAACTCCTTTGGGGAACTATATTTTTCTTATTTGTCTCCCCAAGACTTAGAAAAGAGCCCATTGTAGTCATTATTGTTCAGTCATTTCAGCCATGTCAGAGTCTTGGTGACCCCATTTGGGGTTATCTGACATCAGATTTGAATTTGGGAAAAATAGCCTCTTGACTCCCAGGACAGCACTCTATCCACTGTGCTCCCCACCTGCCCGCTCAACTTTTTGTAAACCCTGGACAAAAGTTCTTCCCTCTCAATTTCTCTCCTACCTCACCAGTAGCTTTGCCTAGGGACATATCCTCCTTTTACTCTCCTCACTCTTACTTTCTGGCTCTTCTTTATGTATTGTATTCTTCTACTTGAATGTAAATTTTCTGAGGACAGGGATTATCTTGCTTGCTTGTATTTGTATGCCTTAAAATGGTGCCTGGTATGTAGTAAGTGCATCAGTAATATTTTATCTATTTAAAAATTACCACCCAAGACCTCATTATGGTATACTCTGACAACATTCATATCCTGGCCCCATATTTCAAGGAACTAGAGTACCGTGAAGAGGTCTTTGGGGTGTCTTCTCAATGCCATTGGATAAAGTTCCACTTACTGCTTTCCTCATTTGTTTTGGAGTCAAGTTCTAGTGCTCTTTCTTCAATTTAATCATTTGACATCAGGCAGCTTTTACACAGGAGTATTGACTTCAAAGACAGATCAAGAACAAGCACACAATGTTTTATCCAGTCCTTCTGAGGCATGGTATCCCCTACACAACCTCAGTCTTGGAGGAATAAACTGAGAATTTAGCTCAGTTCTTGCCATTGGTTCCACCAAGTTCATAGCCAAAGTTGTCATTACTGTTGGATGAATTCTTCCATTGGATTGGAGTTACAGGGGTCACTCCCAAAGGTCTTTCTATTCTTTGAAGCATTGATGGTGGTCTGGCTGTCATACCTGGCCTGGATTACAACTCCCAGATTCCTGTGGCTCACTCTGCTGTGTTGGGAAACTCAACTCTAAGCACCTGGTATAGAAAAAAATGAATGAAAAGGAAAAGGATTCAGTCACATTTATTGGGAATCCATATTGTCTCAGAAAGAAAGAAGGCCTCCATAATCATATTAGCTATCTTGAGCAAAAGGGTTACTGAGCTACCCCAGATATGCCTGCAGTAAAAGAGACAGCTGATGTTAACCCAATCCTTTTTGAAGACTCACAGTCCCAGATATGCAGTCTGGGGAAAAAAATCCTCTCAACCACATGATGAGCCAAGTGGAACCAGTTACAAAATGTCCACACCTGCTCTAGTCTTCCCATGCAGATCATCCTGATTCTCCCAGAAGTAGCCTTTGCAGTTTCTTCCAAATGAATATCTGAGCAAGATGACATCCCAGACCTCCATTACAGAATGGATGATTGAGTTTCCAAAGCTTTCCCAAAGAGTTTTCCCAAGAACTGTGAGTGCAGACTCTGTGATGAATAGCATGCCAGCCTCATAGTCTAGGGAGATACCTCACCTGATTGACTCTATATTTCTGATTTCTTAACCCAGAGTGAAGGATTAGGAGTCATTGCAACTGCTAAATACTAATTTGCTTCAGTCAGGTGTCTACACACTAGATTGATTGTGGAGAAAGCTCCCTTTTGCCCTCAAAGTCATGGATCCCTGAATATTTTTCATTTACCATATTCTCATCATACTTTGTTCTAACAGTCATAAAGGGGACTGAAGCAGGCACTGTAGCCTTACTTAAAGTTTGGTCAGAGACACCAAGGTCATCTATTGTATCTCAGTTATCTTGACTTTTGTCTTGCCACTCATTTTTGATGACGCTGGGAAAATGAGGCTGATGACTTTGTCCAATTCTGCCTTGCTTTAAATCCAATTCATGCACAAAGAGTCAAGAAATCATCCCATGACATGATTAGCTCTTCAAAAATGAAGGATCACTACTGGCTATTCAGTTTGGTTTCAACTCCACCTTCATTTTCCTATGCTTACTAACTGAGTGACTCTGGGTAAGTCACTTAACCATCAGGTTTCTTCATCTTCTTTCTTTATCTGTAAAATAGGGATTATAATAATAATGCCTGCCTCACTGGATTGTTATGAAGAACAAATGAAATAACATGTCAAGTCTTTGCAACTCTTAGAGTGCCATATAAAACCTAATTATCACCAATCTCCCAGGATAAACTCTTCATCAGGAAATGCATCATCATTGAAATTGCTTCATCTTTGCTGTTCATATACTTTTTACTACTTATCAATTGGGGAATGGCTTGTATTCTTATAAATCTGATTCAGTTCACTATATTTTCTACTTCATTGGCTACAATACTGCCATTATGCACAGCCATTCATGATATATTCTAGAAATGAGGCCTTTATAAGAAACACTCATAGCTTTCCTTTATAGAGGGCTCAAAATCTTAGCCATCTTTTTCTTTGCCACCAGCTACTGTGGATGTTTGTACTCCACCATCATCATTATAATGCTCCCATGCTGGGTATTCTCTGGTACTGAATCCTCCCTTTTTCAGCTTCCTTTTAAGTTTTATCTTTCCCCATTAGATTTTAAGCTCTTTGAGGACAGGTATTATTATTATTTTTTCTTCTTTGTATCCCCAGTGCTTAGCACAGTGTCTGGAATATAGTAGGCTCTTACTAATGTTTATTGTATCATATCATATCATTTTATATCTTATTACAACATATCCAAGTAACCATCTAACACACACTTGTACCTTGGATGCCATTTATAATAATAATAATGATAAAGGCCAAACCAAATTCATACTATTCATTGCTAAATTGAGCCTTGAATTTTTTTCCCCTGTGGTCCTACAAGCTGATCCATTTTGAATCCCTCCCAACTCTAAATGGATGACAGCTAAATAGTGAGTCTGCTTTTCTCCTCAGGAATGCCTAGAAGAGGCTGAAATGGAGATGGCAAGAAAATTTCTCCAGAGTCTTCTGGTTAAAACTTCCCTTTCTTTTTTCTTTCTTTCTTTCTCTTCTATAATCTAGATCTTAAACAGAGTGCTGAGTAATCATTTGCCACCGACAGAGGTCTTATGCCAATAGGCTTGAAGATCCAGGCACATTTCTTGGAGGACCATATTTCCTCAAAGGAAAAGAAGATCACATGATCTACCATGGAGAAAAAGGATCACTGAGCTACCCTAGATATGAATGCAGTTTAAGAGAGACAGTTGAATCTAACCCAATGCCTTTTGAAGATTCAGATTCCCAGTCACTAGTGCATTGCTGGTGGAGTTTGAACTGCAATTTGAAATTTTGCTCAAAAGGAAACCAAACTGTGGAAATCCTTTCTTACAGCAGTGCCTCTGTTGGGTCTGTAACCCAAAAAGATCATAAAAGAAGGAAAAGGACCCACATGTGCAAAATGTTTGTAGCAGCACATTTTGTAGTGGCAAGAGACTGGAAACTGAGTGGATGTCCATCAGATGGAGAATGACTGAATAAGTTATGTGAATGTAATGGAAATGATGAGCAGGCTGATTTCAGAAAAGCCTGGAAAGATTTACATATACTGATACTGAGTGAAGTGAGCAGAACTAGGAGAACATTGACACAGCAACAGCAAGACTGTATGATAATTAACTATGACAGACTTAGTTCTTCTCAGTAATAGTGATCCAGGACAATTCCAATAGACTTGGAATGGAAAATGCCACCGGCAAACAGAGAGAAAAGTATGGAGACTGTATGTAGATTGAAGCATTCTACTTTTACTCTTTTTTTCCTTTTTGATTTTTCTTTCACAGAGGACTAATATAGAAATATGTTTAAAATTATTGTATGTGTATATATACTTGCTGCTTGCTACCTTGGGGAAGAGAAAGAGTAGGAAGGGAAGAAGAAAAAAAATTAAGAATTCAAAATCATTTTTTTAAATAAAGATTTTTATTTTTCAAAATATATACATAGATAATTTTAAACATTCACCCTTGTTTTCCAAAGTTTTTTCTCCCTTCCTTTCCTCACCTCCTCCCTTAGATAGCAATATATGTTAAACATGTGCAATTCTTCTATACTTATTTTCACAATTATCATGCTGCACAAAAAAATCAGAACAAGAGGAAAAAAAAGAGAAAATGTAAGCAAACAACAATAAAAAAGTGAAAATATTATGTTGTGATCCATACTCAGTCCCTACAATCCTCTCTCTTGGGTACACAGATGTCTCTCTTCTTCATAAGACCATTGGGACTGGCTTGAATCACTTTGCTGTTGAAAAGAGTCACAACTTAGCTAGAAACTGGAAGTTGAATGGATGTCCATAAGTTGGAGAATGGTTGGGGAAATTATGGTATATGAAGGTTATGGAATATTATTGCTCTATAAGAAATGACCAGCAGGAGGAATACAGAGAGGCTTGGAGAGACTTACATCAACTGATGCTGAGTGAAATGAGCAGAACCAGAAGATCACTGTACACTTCAACAACAATACTGTATGAGGATGTATTCTGATGGAGGTGGAAATCTTCAACATAAAGAAGAGCCAACTCACTTCCAGTTGATCAATGATGGACAGAAATAACTAAACCCAGAGAAGGAACACTGGGAAGTGAATGTAAATTGTTAGCACTAATATCTGTCTGCCCAGGTTACATGTACCTTCGGAATCTAATGCTTATTGTGCAACAAGAAAATGGTATTTACACACATGTATTGTATCTAGGTTATATTGTAACACATGTAAAATGTATAGGATTGCCTGTCATCGGGGGGAGGAAGTGGAGGGAGGGGGGCCTAATTTGGAAAAATGAATTCAAGGGATAATATTATAAAAAATATATAATAATAAAAAATAAAAAAAGAAGTCACAACTATCAGAATTAATTCTCGTATAATTTCTTAACCTCTATCTCAGTTTCCTCATCTATAAGAGGACGTAATAATAGCAGTTATCTCCCAGAATTGATTTGACAAAATTAACTAATATCTATAAAACACTTTACAAAATTTAAAGCACTATATAAAGGCTATGAAAGTTTGTGGTAACAAAAACCATTTGGGATAAATCAGTAATTGGCTAGGGTTTAAATTTTTTTGTTAAATTTGTAGCAAACCATATGGAAAGTAATAATAGCAGCTGACATTTTATATATCTTTATAAAAAAGTGCTTTCTTTACACTAGCCTGGTAAGATAGGTCTTATTATCCCCATTTTGCAGATGAATAAATTCTATCCAGACCACACTCAAATCAGGCAATTTAGACCAAAGATTCATAAATTTTTTCCACCACTGATCCCTTTTTTGTCCCCAAAATTTTTACATATAGGTATATAAAAAAGTCTACAAATCAAACATTTACTGATAATAAATCATAATCTAGATAAAGGGAAAAGCGCCTGCCTGAGTAGCACACAATGAGCCAGAATTCACCTAGATTAGATTCTCTTTATAAGATTTTTCTAGTTGGGTGGGGTTTCACTCAAGATGAAAAGCATGTATTCAACAATTTACTCTCATTAGAGTAGGTTCACATTTCATTATAATATTCATTCTTCCCATTAATTGTTAATCATATTCCACCCTGAGGAACCATTCCTCTTCCAAGGGTATATAAGGGTTGAATGGGTTCCATGATTGGTCTTTGGCATTTGAGATAGCCAACCCTTTTTTACTAATTATATGCTAGCATGATTAATAAAATGATTGATTACCCAGAAACTATGTCTCTCTAACTTTTTATATATCACAAACCCTTTTTGTCTTTTGTTTGCCATGCCAATGAGAGGAGTGCTAATGGGAGACAAAATGACAAAAAACAGAAAAGAAGATAAAAAAGAAAAAGGAAAAATGCTCATTTTTGAGAAATGGGATTGATATTCATTTCCCCAACATGTTAATTTCTCTTGAAAATAATAATACCTTTAGTTAGTATTTTAAGATTTACAGAGTAGGAATAAATGTTTCTTGATTAATAGTAATCTTGTACAGTAGATAATTTGAATATTATTATCCACATTTTATGGATGAAGAAACTGGAGCTTAGAGAAATTTTAACTGACCTAACCTCATCTGGCCAGAAAACTGGCTGAGCTGGACTGAAACCCAGATCTCCTGAGTACAAATGTATTTCCAGCACAGTAGGCTTCCTCAAGGAAATAGTTATAAGCATTAATGAGTTTCAGAATCCCAGAATCCCAGGAACTTCAAGAGATTAATTCCTAGGTCAATCTGAATGTAAAGGGGGAATCTTCTTAACTTTTCCAACACATCGTTTTCTAGTCTTAGGTAAGACTCACTATTTAACAAGGGAGGACAAGACAATGAGCATTTTTTAAAAATCTCTACTTCATGGCAGACACTGTGCTAAGTACTTTACAAATATTATCTCTGTCTTCACAAAAATTCTGGGAGATAGTTACTATTATTATCTACCTTTTTACAATTGGGGAAACTGAGGCCAACAAAGATTAAGTGATTTGCTCAAAGTCACAAAGTTAGCAAATAATATTTGAGGTTACATTGAACTCCAGGATAGTGTATGTATTATTTAGATACCATCTGTCTGTATTTCCGTTATTCCCACTCTAGTTCTCCTTCACCTAAAGTGTCCTTTCCTTTCCTAACACTAATCAGACCTTCAAAACCCAATTTAAGTTTTATCACCAGGAATAATTTTTTAAGAGTACTAAACATCTAATCTCCTTCTCTCTGGTACCCTTATACCCTTACAGCACGATGATTTAAATTGTCATTTGTGAGTTGGCCTAACAAATGCATGACAAAATTTTAATCTTGTTTCTATAAGGAAAGGAGCTCTGAGTTCTCAACAGCTGACTTACATATCAATTTACAAACTGTCATCATTCTCTAAGGGTTCCTTGTGTAATAATAACCTTGTCTCCCAAACTACTGCTACTGTTCAGTTGTTCAGTAAAAGATTATTCATAGTGATCCCGTGGGCCATTTCTACCCTTCACCATCTCCTGAAGTCTGTTCAAGTTTGTGCTCATTGCTTCCATGACATGCTCTCTATCTATCTCATCCTCTGTAGTCCCCTTTTCTTTTAGTCCTCAATCTTTCCCAAAATCAGGGTCTTTTCAGTGGGTCCTATCTTCTTATGATATGACCAAAGTATTTAAGTTCTGACTTTGGTATTTTATTTTCCAATGAGTAATCTGAATTAATTTCTTTAACAATTGATTTTCTTGATGTTCAAGATTTCTCTCAAAAGTCTTCTTCAGCATCATAATTTGTGTCAATTCCTATAGTCCAAATCCCTTAGCCATACGTTGCTACTGAAAAAAACCATAGCTTTGATTATATGAAGCTTTGTCAATAAGGTAGTATCTCTTCTTTTTTGTATGTAGTCCAGATTTGCCATAGCTTTCCTTCCAAGGAGCAAACATTTTTAAATTTCAAGGCTGCAGTAGCTGTTTGCAGTGATTTTTGAGTTCAAGAATATCTGACACTGTTTCCATTTTTTTCTTCTTCTATTTGCCAGAAAGTGATAGTACCATAACTATGACCTTAGTTTTTTTTAAACATTAAACTTCAAGCCAACTTTTATATTCCTTTTTCACATTAATCAAAAGGCTTCTGAATTTCACTTCACTTTCTGCCATTAGAGTGGTATCAATTGCATATTGACATTGTTGATATTTCTCCTGGGAGAAATTCTGGTTTTTGATTTATCTAGCCTGACATTTCACATGATATATTCTGCATATAAGTTAAATGGATAAAGTGACAATATTCAGCCTTTTCCAATTTTGAACCAATCCAATTGTGGGTTCCAATTAATTTTTTTTGACCGCTATAAAGGTTCCTCAGATTTTGGTGTGATCACTATAGACAAAGGCTTTAGTGTAGTCCATCAAGCAGAGATAAATGTTTTTCTGGAACTCTTTGCTTTCTCTGTAATGTTGGCATTTTGGTCTCTACTTCCTTTGCCTCTTTGAAAATCTGCCTGCATTGTCCTTTTTATAGTGATGAAGAACTGGAAACTGAGTGGATGTGCATCATTTGGGGAATGGCTGATTAGTGTATGGTATGTGAATGTAATGAAATATTATCATCCTATAAGAAATGATAAACAAGTTGATTTTAAAATGCCTGGAAAGACTTACATGAACTGATGCTAAGTGAAGTGAGTGGAAGCAAGAGAACATTATAAGCAACATTATGTGATGATCAACTGTGATGTACTTGGCTCTTTTCAATAGTGAGGTGATTCAAGTCAATTCCAATGGCCTTGTGATGGGAAGTGTCATCTACATCCAGAGAGAAAAATATGGAGCCCAAATGTGGATAAAAGCATATTATTTTCACTTTTTTTTTGCTTGTTTTTTTCCCCCTTTCTTGTGTTTCCCCTTTTGACCTGTTTTTTTTGGGGGGGGCAGCATGATGAATGTGGAAATGTGTTTAGAAGACTTGAACATTTTAGTTTCTATTAGATTGCTTGCTGTCTTGTCAAGCATTAGATTGCTTGAGGGAGAGAGGAAGAAAAATTTGGGATAGTTTTGCAAAGGTGAATGATGAAAACTATCTTTGCATGCATTTGGAAAAATAAAATACTATAAAAAGAAAGAAAAGAAGATCTGCCTTCACTTCTAATAGTTCTTGGTTCATATAATGCTGAAGTCTAATTTGCAGAATCTTTTTAAAAAATTATTTTCCCCCAATTACATGTAAAAATAAATTTTAAACTCCCCCCCCACCCCGGCAATTGTAGTTAAGTGACTTGCCCAGGGTCACACAACTAGGAAGTGTTAAGTATCTGAGCTCACATTTGAACTCGGGTCCTCCTGACTTCAGGGCTAGTGTTCTATCCATAGTATCAATTAGCTGCCCCCCTAAACATTCTTTTTAAAAATTCCGAGTTCCATATTATTTCCTTCCCTTCTTTGAGATGGTAGGCAATTTGATATAGGTTATATGTGCACAATCATGTCAAACATTTTCATATTAATCATGTTTTGAAAGAAGACACAGATAAACCCTTCTCTTCCCCTTCCCTCACAAATAAAGGAAGTGAAAAAATAATAAGCATTCATCTGCATTCTCTGGATATAAATAGCATTTTTTTAAAAATCGTGAATTCTTTGGGATTAACTCAGATCATTGTATTGCTAAAAATAGTTAAAACATTCACAGTTATTCTCTGGAATTCTGCTTTTACTTGGGTATATCTTTTTCTTTCTTCTTTACTTTTCACTTTCTTTTTCTTCTCATCTATTTATAAAGCCTGATAAGACAGTCATTTTGTTTCTTGTTCGTCTTTTTCTTTGGAATTTTTTGTTGTTGCTGCCTCCTGTTAACAACACTGAAAATGCTGTCCATAGCTCTTCAGGTACTCCATCTCCCAGATCTAATCACTTAAATCTATCTATCACTTCTACTTTATATTCATAAGGAATATTATTTAGGTCATACCCGTGTGGTCTGATGGTTTTTCCTACTTTCTGAAATCCAAGTCAGAATTCTGCAATAAGAAGCCTATGATCTGAGTCACAGTCAGCTCTTGTTCTTGTTTTCACTGGCTATAGAGCTTTTCCATAGTTGGCTACAAAGTATATAATCGACCTGAATTCATTATTATTGACTAGTTTCCCCAGCTAGATTTCAAAAATTTCATGTTTTAATTCTTTGGTTTCCATCATAGCCCCTTCTGAGTTCTGATCACATAGAAAGTACCCACAAAATACTTGTTAAATGGAAAAGAACTTTTCCAATTAAAAGCCCCTATACATTTCCATGAGAGCCACTTTATTTTGGCCTGTTAAAGAATGAATTTATTTGTCCACAGATTGAGTAGCCACAAATATGCTCTTACTCAGAGACAAAAGATGTTGCTTGGCTTCTTATATAATAACCCTGCATCAGATTCTGGCCCTGATTCAAGGTAACCGTGGCAATGGAGAACTGTCCCAGGATTCCACCATCCATCGATGTAATGAACTGGAGTGGGTTTTGCGATTATTCATGAAGGATTTGGTGAAGAGACAGAAGCAATGTCAAGAAGTCATCCTCCATCTTGACATCATGCAGGCCCTGCTGAATGAACATCTGTGCTCCCTTGCACGCCCTCTACAAAGCCCTACTGATATTGTCTGGGGCCATTTCGTAGCTCCCATTGGAGCAGCAGTTGAACCTGGGGCCAAGTAGGTAGTCTGTAAAGAATGAGTGATGAGTGGATGATGAATCTCTTCTTTATATCAAAGTCGAGAAGGATATTATATCTTTAATTGAAATCACAGGCTTTTCTCTCCATGATAAAACAGATCACCTGGAGAAACCTCTTGTAGGTCAGAAGGATTTTGTATTTGAAGCTTTTATCTTAAATACACTGTATCAGTCAGTTCTTTATGGTACTCTCCCCAACTTTATTTTCTGTCTATTGCTTCTTGATACTATTCATCTCATAGTTATGAGTCACTTATTAGTAGTCACATTTTTGTTTTACGATCAATGTTATTTTTGATGAGAGAATTTAGAGAGGGTATGAGTCTGTCTGGATAAAAGCAGGAGACACATCCATTTTTCCTCTATCTTTCTAGCAGGGAAAGTGGGCAGGCAGCTGATTTATAGATTTTCCCCTAAGCATTACAAATCTGGGATCAAACTGAAATTGTTTTCCTTGACTAGTTAGAGGTGAGTCATATTCCCTAAGAGGCAGCTCAGTTATATAGTGGATAAAGCACGGGTCCTGTCAGTAACACCTGAGTTCAAATCTAGCCTCAGACATTTACTAGTTTTGTGACCTTGGACAAGTCACTTAACTGCTACTTGCCTCAGTTTCCTTAACTGTGAAATATATACATACTTTCTAGGGTTGTTGTGAAAATCAAATGAGTTACTTGTAAAGTGCTTAGCATAGTACCTAGTACATAGCAAGTACTAATAGAAATGTTAGCTATTATTATATTAGTTTTTTGTTTTGTTTTGTTTTGTTTTGCAAACCAATGCCAAGGGTAAAGGGGTAGATGAGAGTTAGTTGTATTCAGCTGAAGTCAGCTCAAACCATCTCCAGACAGTTGATTCTGAAATTTTCAGTGTGAGCATTTAATCTCTGAATTAGAAAATGCTACAAATCAGGGATTGATTCTTTCCTCTTCAGTTATTTATTTCTCTGTTTGCTTACTTTTAGCATTCATTAAAAAAAACAACTTGAGTTCCAAATTCTCTCCCCCACCCATTGAGAAGGCAAGCAATTTGATATTGATCATATGTGTGAAGTTGTGCAAAACATATTTTCATATTAGCCATTCTGCAAAAAAAAAAAGAAAGAAAAAGAAAAAGAAAAGAAAAAAATGAGTTTTGAAATGCTTCAAGAGCTTTATTTATTGTTTTGCAATTGTCTAGACTTAATAAAGTGATAGAAAAATGTTAATAATGAAAATTAAATTTCAGTGGATACAGTGGATTATGATTCTTTGGAGAGTTGGTTGTTAAACTTTTACTAGCATGCCCCTACCCAGGCAAATCTTTCTGGGTTCTCTCCCTGAGCATCTCCCTACTTAAACTCATTTTCCCTTTCAGTATTTTACCATTGACCACTGACACCCATCACTGCCATTTCCCATAGATGAGTTACTTCTAATTAATATGGTATTCTGATTACAATTATAAACTCAGATCAATGCTGAAGAAATCAGTCCATCAATTATATTTGACGTGGCAATAGAGCAGTCATCTCTGCCTGAGTGATATGGTGTGAGAGAATAAAGGGAAATGCTACATCTGCTGAACCATCATGATCTGATCTTCAGGTAAGGCCTCAAGATATACTATCAATACTTCTGGCATTATGTAAAAGACGTAGGATTCATTAAATTGAACTAAATTATCTTTCTAATCCTCATTTTACCAGACTGTGGAAAATATTTGAGCTATTTAAGTAAAATTCTTATAACTTTAAAAAACATTAACAACAAAAAGGTGAAAATGTTGGCTAGTTGAAGGAAGAACAACAAATGTCTTCTGATCTTACTTTTTATTCTGGTTCGAAGTGATTTCTATGATTCGATAAACAACAATGTGGGAGTGTCTATACCTAAATTATATCTTTTTTTTTTTTTTTTTTTTTTTTTTTTTTTTGTAATACAGGCCTTCAATTTCTTGAACAGCCTTGTGCATCAACAAGAAAATAATTAAATTTAGTCAGGATCACTCCATCTTGCTTTTGCTGTTTGGTTCTGGTTCCAGTCGTTATGATTAAAGAACTGTCTCTTTGACCTTATCAAAGACACTATAACATAGCTGATTAGAACTGAGATGACTATTAGATGACCCTGATATACTGAGCCCAAGAGTTAGAAGGAGCAACCGATTTACCCCATCCAACAGAGAACAGGTCCAGTGGGATCTCAAGCATGAGAGCCATTAGTTGACCCTATACACATGGGCCAAGGCTAAACCTTTTCCTGTGCACATGCCCTTTAAAGCTATGTATATCCATCTCTCCAAGTGTATTTATGTAGTTTATGTAGTTATGTAGTTAGGAGGGTACCTGAATTTTCAGAAGGTTAATTCTACAATTTTTCTCATTATGCTATTTCATTAAATGCCTTTATTTTCAACAAATTGTGTCCTTTGGTTGACTGGGGGGAAAACCCTAAAACTTTGGCAGTGATTGTGAACTATGGTTTGGAGTGGATGTGGCTTGAGCAGTGAATCTATAGCTATTGCCTATTTCTGAGACAGTGTGCCTCCAGGCAAAATAACCATAATTTTTGCTGGTGTTTTATAGAACCATCATATACTTTTCAGAATTTAACTCCAGAGGAAAGAGGTCCAAGCAGAGTAAATAATTCAGGAAGACTATGAAGTGGGAGGAGAGATTGGATCACTGAATAAAGATGAGAAAAAGATGCCCAGACTTGATTGATTCTCCACTGTGTTTCATTGTGGCTCAGAGGTGAGTCCTATTTGAAGGGCCAGGTTCAGGATAAGAAAAAAAAGTTAAATCTGAAAGAAGTAGCCACAGAATAAAGGATACAGTAGCAGGAAGCAATACCCAACATAGAATCTCAGGTGGATACTGGCCTATCCAGTCATCACAAGCAACTAATCATAGAATCATTGATTAGAGTTATAAAGGACCTTAGAAATCATTTAGTACAAATAACATTTCTGAGCCTCAGTTTCTTCATTTGTAAATTGGGGATATTCATATCAATAATACTTATATTACAGAATTGTGAGACTCAGATTACTTATGTAAAGCATAAAAGTGCCATGGGAAAATTTCACTATAATAATTATTATTAATTTTGTTAATCAGTCCTAACTTGAAGAACCTGAATCAGCAGACAATCAGAAGAGACAGGTGAGGTGAAAAGGCAAACAATTTTCAGGTAGCCCCAGAACATAGAAACTTCCAAGATAAACTGAACAAGGCAGGCATAAAGCTTAGAGACCCTGAAAGAGTTAGTTTTGTGGCTACCAAAACAAGAAGAGTAATTTTTCACTCAGAAATTCTGTTTTATATACTTTTTGGGTAGGCAGAAGTAGGGGAAGTCACAGGATGTACTTTCCCAAGCCTTGGCCAGGGTGTTGAGAATGCAGTGTCCAGAGTTGACTGAGTGGGGAGACAGATGAAGTTAGACAATTGTCATAGCATCCTAATTGGTCTCTGTTTCCAGTCCCTTTCCTCTCCCTTAAAACACAGCTGATGGTGTCAATCCCTCAAGAATCTTTAGTGACTCACTATAGCCTCTAGGATAAATATATTCCTAAACTTAGCACATGAAGTTCTTTTCATTGTGGTTGTTGCCTGCATTTCCAAGTCAACAAACATTTATTAAGGGCATACTATATGTCAAGCACTGAACCAAACAAGCACTGGGAATATAAATACAAGCAAAAACAAAGATAGTTTACTTTTTAACTGGAAGATCCATCTGAAAGAGCTTACAAATGAGTGTAAAGGGGAAAGGGGTAGTCAAATAGAGTGGGGAAGGGTGGAAGAGGGAAAATACTTGATTGGGGGAAAGGGGATGGTGAAGTCCAGAGAGTCAGGACTGGAGCCACTAAGGATCAAAATGATCATGATTGGCCTTGGCATTCCTTAAAATGGAGATTCTGGGAAGAATTCACCAATCAGAGGCAGGACAGTTGGACTTCTGCTGTACTAGTTTTCATCCACTCTCAGTTCTAATCAACTGGCTATTCCCTGAACTTGGCTTTCCATCTCTCTCTTCTGGAGGACATTCTTCTTCCTCTTGGAGTCCTTACCTTTTTTCCAGGGCTCAAGTTCATTGACTAGCCACTTCAGCAAGTATTCTGGAATCTCTCATGGTTCGCATCCTTACCTTTCTCAAATTATCTTTTTACTTATGTGAAGGGAATTTAGAATTTTTCCCCAGCCCAAAGCATTAAAGCAATCAAGATTTACTGATAACAGTTCTGCATATCAATAACCCTACATCAGCTTCATAGCTTCAACATGCTTGTTTGCCTACCAAAGGAGTGAAATGACATGACAATGCAATTGCTACTTTCAGGAAAATGCCATGCTACTATCATCAGTGCCTGTGCTCCCACCATGATGAACCCTGATGAAGCCAAAGAAAAATTTTATGAAGAAGTGGAGAACCTCATTGTCAATGTGCCAAAAAAGGACAAGCGTATAATTCTGGATGATTTTAATGCTAGAAAGGGCTCAGACTTGTGCATCTCATGCCCTCATCACCAACACTAGGTTCTCTTTACCTACATGCAATTAAAGGCCCTAGGCTAGGGGTAGGAGGGAAGAAGAGATCAAGCCTCCTAAATTTACCATTAGTAATAAGCTAATCAGAGGGACATTGGCTATATCTCAGATAATTATCTGTTACTCTGGGTTTGGACCTTTATTTAATCTGACAAAGGAGTTTAAAAGAAAATACTTCATCTTAGCCTCCTTTTTGTATCTGTGGATGATTAAATAACTATGAATCAGGGAGAGTTGTACTGAAACAGAGAGCGATTGCTTGGATGGCTGTGAAGAGGAGACCTTTTGGACAAACAGAGACTACTGCCTAGCAGCTACCAGAGCAACACTGAATTGAAGCCATCAAAGACCAACAGAGAGATGTCAATTAACCAATAAATATCTATTAAGCTCCTACTGTGTACCAGACACTATACTAAGTGCTGGGGATATAAAGAAAGATAGTTCCTCATCGTGAAGAGTTCAGTCTAATGAGAGAATATACAAACAACTATGTAGAAAAATTAGGGCACCTAGGTGGCATTGTGGATAGAATGCCTCCCTATAGTCAGAAAATCTAAATTCAAATCCAGTCTCCTGTACTAGTTGTGTGACTCTGGGCCAATCACATAATCCTGTTTATCTCAGTTTTCTCATCTGTAAAATGGGCTGAAGAAGGATATGGATACTCAATATCTCTGCCAAGAAAACACCAAAAGGGATCACCAAGAGTCAGACACGACAACAATGTATAAACAAATTACTTATAGGATAAAATAGAGATAATCAATAGAGAGAAGGCATTAGAATCAAGGGCGATTTGTGAAGGCTTTTTGTCAAAGGTAGGGCTGTAGCTGAGAGGAAGGAAGCAAAAACAACAACAGTGAAGAAGGAGAGAATGTTAAGTGTGGGAGATAGCTAGTAAAAATACTTGGAGCTGGGAGTTGGAGGCCTTGTTCAAGGAAAAAGAAAAAGGTCAGTGTCATTGGATTGCTGATGTATCCAACAGGGATAAGCAGATCCTATCCTCCAAGCATGACCAGAACAGAGGATTATATCTGGGGATACCAGAAGAGCCCAGTGGAATAATGTGTTGAGCAGAAATAACATGCTCAGCCACATAAAGAACTAGAAAGAACCACTTAATAACATCACCAGAAGACTTCAGAGGTCTTCTCATATTTTCTTACATGGAAGCACCTTCGGAGAAATCCCTGTTTATGCTCTTGGTCTCCATTGAAGGTATATACATTTGTGGAAGAGTATGGTATACACTCTCCGTATCTAAAGGAAGTTTTACAGTGAACTGTATTTTGCTAAAACATTACCATGAGAACTGACTTGATAATATATAATCCTATTGAGTGAAAAGCTGACTGGATTTTTCTGCATTACCCAGAGAACCTTCTCTGGCTTAACACAAATGCTTATTTCTATGATAGCATCGAAGTTTCTCATCCCTCTGTGAAAGGTGATTGTGAGTTAAAAGAGCTTGTCATTACTTTATCAGTTTGGGAGTAGAAGTGCAGAGAGAACTAGAAGGAGAGCAGCTAGCCTTGGAAAAGCTTGATGTATCTTCGATGATTGTTCATGAAAGTACCAAGTACATCAAAGCCTGAAATCCGGAACTGTGAATCACCCTGAGCATGTAAGTCTTCCTCCCTCATGTTTTTTCCTGCTAGGTTTTTGTAAGTTTGTACATACTCTTTTCTGAAGAAATGAAGTATATTGATGGGAGAGTATGACCCAAGTTTATAGTGTTTTTGTTATTAGTGCATTTTTTATATTAAATAACTATGGCTTTTACCTTATAATTAAGTGAATATTTTATGTTTAAGACCTAAAAGTGTCATGATGACTGATTTTGTAAAAATGGGGAACTATATTACCAAAGGTTCAGGAGCTACTGTGGTGACTAATGGGAGTATATCCCTCCCACAATAGTTACTATATAAGAATCTGAGTCATAGCTGTATGGTGCTGGCCCATTACTAGAAACTCCAGATCTTCCTGTAGAAGGACAGATTGAAGTGAGCGAGCCAGAACACACACACACACACACACACACACACACACACACACACACACACACACACACACACAGAAAGACAGAGAGAGAGAGAGAGAGAGAGAGAGAGAGAGAGAGAGAGAGAGAGAGAGAGAGAGAGAGAGAAGAGAGAGAGAGAGAAAGAGAGAGAGAGAAAGAGAGAGAGAGAGAGAGAGAGACAGAGAGAGAGAGAGAGACAGAGAGAGAGAGAGAGACAGAGAGAGAGAGACAGAGAGACAGAGAGAGGGAGAGGGAGGGAGAAGGATAGAAGGAAGGGTAAAGGGAAAGAAAGAGAGGAAGGAAGGGAGGGAAAGAAAGAGAGAGAAAGAAAGAGAAAGGCAGAAAAAACACTCTGAAACAAACTGAGACAGAGAGAAACACAGAGAGAAATTCTAAATGACTAGAGAAGAAAGTAAATATATTAATGGGAGATTGTGAACTATTAATGGATCTGGATATGGCCCCAAAGTATATCTTGAGCCTGAAGTAATTACTCTGGGTGGCCTATATATGAGAAAGGGAAGCCAGTGGTGTACCTTTTATTCTCTCAGTATCATATAACCTTTTTGAGGATTGTTTTTTTTGTTTTTACTATTGTATCCCACCTCCCTATGATGAGAAGCACTTTTAGTCTAAGTTCATATCTTATCTGTTAGGCTAACAATGTGATGGTGAAAAAGTCATAAATTTTTTTAAAGCTTTAGACAACTCTTGAAAATAACTGGGGGAATATCCCCCATCATCTAGAATTCAGAGAGTTTGAACATAGACAAAATCATGTGCCCTTGAAATATTGACCTTAGTGATTTCCACTCTCTGTCATGAGATGACTTGGTCTGCATTTCGTTGTCTACGTGTATTTTTTTCCCCAACAGAATTTAAGCACATTGAATACCAGTAAGGAGAGAGTTTGAATTTTACCTTAAACACTTCTTATTTTTGTGATCCTGGGCAAGTCACTTAAATTTTTTTTTTAACCTCAGTTTTTATGTTTGCAAAATGAGGACAGTAATATAATCTATTCATATTAAGTTGTTAATAATGATCAATTCAGATAATGTAAAGCACTTTGTAATTGTTAAGGCTTATGTAAATGCTAATTATTATTGGTGGTGATGATATTATTATGCTAATATTGACCTTTGCATGTTCTACAATCAACTCTAATTCAATCTAGTGAACAATAACATGAAATAAATAGATGTTTGTTGAATTGCACCTAATAGCAGAAGACCATGAAAACTGGCTTAGGTAAAAAAAATTTCCATGGCAATGACACTAGAGCTGAATTAAAGTCATGTACCAGAGCAAGAAGAATTTGACAGAAAAGAGAGACCAGGAATGCCTCCAAAGTCTTTGGAACCTCAGTTAACCGCAATATTGACTTTTCCATTTATTACTTTTTTTCTCAGACTCCAGGTGCAGGTAATTGAGAAGAAGTGGTGGTAACTTAAAACTTGGGGGCAACAGTGAACAGCTTTTCTGGAGGGAGACAATCTTGGAATTCCCAGGTTTCATGACTTGAAGTTGTGAGATTCAGGGAAGAGAGCATTACTTAGATCTGGAGCCCAATGAACTGGTGTAATCAGTAGGACCTTGGACAAGTCCCAAGTTTCTCTGGGGAAAACTTTGCAGAGCTGGAAAATGGAGTTGACACAGATGGTTTCTAAGGTTCCTTCCAGTTCTAAATCTGTGATCTTATGTCTCCTCCAACACCATAAGGACCCTGAAGGATCTTCTATTCAATTAACAAATTGATCTCTTCTAGCAGTAAAATGGCCTAGGATTAAAATCTTCTGTGCAGAAGGAATGGAAGGGATTTAGCACTGACTGGCTGTTAAAGGTTTTCCATTTCCTGCTTAGCAAGTTTTCCAGTTTTGTTTCTCCTTGACTTGCTTTTAGTCCAACTATCACTAAGAATTCCAAAAACTGAAATGCAGCAGAGAGGGAGGGAGCAAAGGCAAAAAAGTATTATTGGGAGGGTTTTATTCCCTCCTCATTTTATTCCCTCCTCAGCAGCCTGCTCAGAATTACCAGAACCAAGGTATACAGGATTGGATTCTTTCACTCAAGACTGGTAATGCATTGGCAGATTCCCCTGAACAGCTCAACTAAATACTCTGACTGCCTTAACTGTTGAATTCACCAGTCAACTTCAGGAGCCCTAAGATGAATTGATGACTTAGTTAAAGATTTGTCTGTATAGATTACAAAATTTGGAAGTGAGATTCCTCTAATTACTGTGCCAAATGTTTGAGGAGTGCTATAAATTTGGCATTACTCCAACTCTGTTCCATTCATTTTTATGAATCCCATCTCACATAAACTGTAATTCAATCCATGTGGAAAAACATAGGAAAAATCTTAATTCTCCTTGAAAAGAACATTTTTGACAGGATATCAAAGCCTTGAACAAGATACTATTATTAGCTACCATGTATGCTTTGATAATTATATTTCACTATAATTGATTTCCTTTGTCATCCTGTGGACTTAATTTTATATATTTAAAAACATTATTCCAAGAAGGAGTTCATGACACACAAAAAAGTTAAGAATCTGTGAGAGTCCCTGTGCCTGAAATATATGAATGAATGAATTTTTATGGTCTTATGTGCAAAGAAATATGCTAAGTTCTCAAGCTACAAATATAAAAGCAAAGATAGTTCCTGAGCTCCAGAAGCTTATATTTTAATGGAGGAGAAAATACACTAGAGAAGTGGTGTTCAGGGAGAGGAATTTTAGACTAGAAAGTGATAGGGATGGTGAGTGGGCATCAAATCACATATCTCATCCCAGAACAATGGCAGAGTTGGTTGGATCTATATGATAGTATATGATATTTCAATATTTTAAATTCAATATGCATTAGACTATAAGCCCTGTGAAGGCAGAGATTGGGGGGGTTGTTCTTTTTTTTTTTTTTTTTCTTTTTACCATTTTTACCATTATATCCCTAGCAATTAGCACAGTACTGACATATATTAGTTATTTAATACTTGTTCAGTTAAAATAAGACATGGAATTGATCATGGTTCAGATCATGAGTTTCTTATTGCAAAATTTAGACTTGAATTGAAGAAAGAAGAGAAAAATATTAGACCATATGAGTATGACTTAAATAATATCCCTTATGAATATGAAATGGAAATGATGGAAAAATTTAAGGGATTAGACCTGGTAGATGGAATAGCTGAAAAATTATGGCCAGAAGTTTACAATAATATGCAAAAGGTAGCAACAAAAGACATCCCAAAGAAAAGGAAGAGCAAAAAAAAAAAAGCAATATGGGTGTCTGAGAAGGCTTTAAAAATAGCTGAAAAAGGAAGGAAAACAAAAAATAAAAGAGAGGGAAAGAAATACTACTGTGTGGAATTCCAGAGTATAGCAAGAAGAGATAAGAAAATATGCTTAAATGAATAATGAAAAAAATTGGAAGAACACAATAGAATGGAAAAGACAAGAAGTCTCTTCAAGAAAATTAGAGATATCACAGGAATGTTTCATGCAAAAATAGACAAGATAAGAAACAAAAATGATAGGGATTAAACAGAAGTAGAAGAGATTAAGAGGTAGCAAGAATACAAAAAAGAATTAAAATGGAAAGATCTTAACATCACTGATACCACAATGATATAGTTACTGATCTGGAGCTAGATATCCTGGAGAATGAAGTCAAGTAGATTTTAGGAAGCATTGCTAACTCTAAGGCTAGTAGAAGTGATGATATTCCAGCTGAGCTATTTGAAAGCCTAAAAGATGATGCTATTAAAGTTAAAGTGCTGCACTCAATATGCCAGCAAATTTGGAAAATCCAATAGTGGCCACCAGCTTGGAGAAGATCCCAGTTTACATCCCAATCCTAAAAAAGGACAATAATAAAGAATGTTCAAATTGCTGACCAATTGTGCTCATCTCACAAAATTATGCTTAAAATTCTGCAAGCCAGACTTCAGCAAAATGTGAACTGAGAATTACCAGAAGCACAGGGTTGTTCTCAAAAAGATAAAGGAATTAGAAACCAAATTGCCAACATTTGCTGGATTACAGAGAAAGCAAAGGAGTTACAGAAAAAAATTAATTCTGCTTTAAAACCTTTGACTATGTGAGTCACAAAAAAATGTGGAAAGCCTTCAAAGAGATGAAAATACCAGAACATACTTGTCTTCTGAGGAACTTATATATGGGCCAAGCACAGAGATGAGCATGGGGAAACTGTTTGATTTAAGATTGGGAAAGGGGTGTGAAAAAGCTGTATATTGCCACCAGAGAGAGTACATCATAAAATATACCAGCCTGAACACATAAAAAATCCAAATTAAGGTTATCAGAAAAGATATCAATTACTTCAGATGAATATGAAGACAATACTACTCTGATTGCAGAAAGGAAAAAATATTTAAGAAGCCTCTTGATGAGGGTGAAAGAGGAGAATGTAAAAGGTGGCTTGAAGCTTAACATAAAAAACAAACAAAGATCATGGCAACTGGTCCTATAACTTCCTGGCAAATAGAAAGAGAAAAAATGAAAGCAGTGTAAGATTTTATATTCTTGGGCTCAAGAATCACTGCAGACAGCCACTACAGCTATGATATCAAAAGCTGTTTTGCTTCTTGGAAGGAAAGTTATGGCAAATCTGGACAGCATACTGGACAACATAGAAATATCACCTTTCTGATAAAGGTCTGTATAGTTAAAACCATGGTTTTTCCAGTAGCACTGTATGGCTGTGAGAGTTGTGTTATAATGAATCCACACTTTTGAATTGTGATGCTTGAGAAAACTTTTGAGAGTCCCTTGTTTAACAAGAAGATAAAAATCAGCCAATTGTTAAAGAAATTAATTCAGACTACTCATTGCAAGGACAAATACTGGAGCTTAAATACTTTCTGATATAGCATGAGATGATAGGACTTATTGGCAAAGATACTTATGTTGGGAAAGATTGAAGATAAAAGGAGAAAGGGACTGCAGAAGATGAGATGGAGAGACAGCGTCATGGAAGCAATGATATGATCCTGGAGAGACATCAGGATTTAGTGGAGAACAGAAGAACCTGTAATATTATAGTCAAAGAAGTCGCGAAGAGTCAGACATGACTACATGAATGAACAATAACATTCACCACCATAGTTCGTAAGCCTTTACCAGAATCCTTTTCATTTATACATAATTAGTCACCCTGGCATCATTGACTCAGACACAGAATATTTACTTAACAATAAGGCAAATATAGGTATGACCATAACATTTACTCAATAGAAGACAAGAGAAGGAATAGTCACAATATAATAGTCTACTGATAAAACTAGGTTATACTCTCCCACAATTCATAATGTTGATGTATAGTGGTCATACACTGCAGAAATCTATTAAAGAGTAGATAAAGTTGTATGCCTAGAGAAACTCATTATTCTGGATATCAGACCTTAAAATTCATAAGCAAATAATCTGCACCATGCATCACCTGCTTCCTTTCTATATGCTCTGAACTGGTCCTCCAAGCTTTCCTGCTAGCTAGGTAAAACTGTTATGAGGGGCCACTGAATCAGTGACTATACTCTTTTACCACATAGCCACCTTTGATAGGGTGCTGAAAAAGTGACATCATTTAGTGACAAGCACTTGAATATTAAAATTATGGATTTAGAAAATGGAAACATCTGGGTGCACTGATAATCATAAAGAATGTGGGTACCAACACCACGGGAGAAATTCTAACCAACCTCCTTCCTCAAGTATTCCTTATGGGCCAGCCCAAGTGATGGTCCCAACATAAATGGCTCAGAAAGTGAGAACTTCCTACAGCTGTACCCAGGCTGCAAGCTAAGAAAATCTCCATTTTAAGGATAACTCCAGTAATAACACAGCTAAATAAACTCAATGGGATTAATCCCAGAGAGTTAGAAAGGCAAAACTAACTTGAACAGTTTTTTGTGAGAAGTGCTTTTGCTCCCACTGACATCCTAGGTATTTCACCTCCTAGTAAATGGGAAGCTAATAAGGAAGATCTCATAGACAGCCCATGTTTTGTGCTTCACTGGTTAGGCTCTGTTCCAAAAGCTGGAGCCACCTGAGACAGCTAATACTGCTCTGGGGAAACGAGGTTAATGATAGCAGTACAGGGCTGATTAGTCTGATGTGTTTTGCTTCTATTAGCTTCCTTTTCTCTCTTCTGGTGCTGTCTTCTTAAAAAGGTTTAATTCACATTCAATTAACATTCTGTTGCTAATAAAAACTAAGAGCAGATGGTAGAGATGTTTTCATTGGGAACCCTTGAGGGTGTCAGGGCAGCAGGAGAAAGATGAGAAGTAAGGAGTCCAACACCTGTTTCATTTGGGAGGCCCTAGAGACAAACTTCCAATCTATAAATCCATTTAAAACCATTCGCAACCTGACCTGTAACTTATTCCCTTTCATTTTCCCTACTGCTCAGCCCAAGAGCCTTCTTACTGTTCCTCATATAAGACATTCCATTTTCATTTCTGTGCAGTTAATACAATCATCCCTGGTGCCTCAATATGCACTTTCCCCTTATCTCCACTTCTAAGAATATTTGGTCTTCTTTAAGATTCAGCTCAATTATCTTCTATCCAAGGTTTTTCCTCTTATGTCCAAACACTAGTGCTCCTCACAAATTATTTTCTATTTGGTATATATTTACATATGCACATGTTGTCACTCCTTAATAGAATGTAAATTCCTTGAAGGTGGGATTACTTCTCTCCTATCTTTGTATCTTCAATATGTAGCACAATGCCTAATATAAACTACTTGTTTAATAAGGATTTATGTATGGATTGATTGATTGGTTAAGATCAGAGTGTCTTGCAACTCTGAGATACCACTACACACCTGTCAGATTGGCTAGAATGACAGGGAAAGGTAATGCAGAATGTTGGAGGGGATGTGGGAAAACAGGGACACTGATACATTGTTGGTGGAGTTGTTAATACATCCAACCATTTTGGAGAGCAATTTGAAACTATGCTCAAAAAGTTATCCAACTGTGCATACCGTTTGACCCAGCAGTGTTACTACTGGGTTTGTATCCCAAAGAGATCTTAAAGAAGGGATGTATGTGCAAGAATGTTTATGGCAGCCCTCTTTGTGGTGGCCAGAAACTGGAGATTAAGTGGATGCCCATCAATTGGAGAATGGCTGAATAAATTGTGGTATATGAATATTATGGAATATTATTGTTCTGTAAGAAATGACCAGCAGGATGATTTCAGAGAGGCCTGGAGAGACTTACATCAACTGATGCTGAGTGAAATGAGCAGGACCAGGAGATGGTTGTATACTTCAACAACGATACTATATGATGATCAATTTCTGATGGATGTGGCCCTCTTCAACAATGAGATGAACCAAATCAGTTCCAATAGAGCAGTAATGAACTGAACCAGCTACACCCAGCGAAAGAACTCTGGGAGATGACTATGAACCACTACATAGAATTCCCAATCCCTCTAATTTTATCTGCTTGCATTTTGGATTTCCTTCACAGGCTAATTGTACACTATTTCAAAGTCCGATTCTTTTTGTTCAGCAAAACAACTGTTTGGACATGTATACATATATTGTATTTAATTTATACTCTAACATATTTAACATGTATTGGTCAACCTGCCATCTGGGGTGGGGGAAGGAGGGGAAAAATTGGAACAAAGGGTTTGGCAATTGTCAATGTTGTGAAATTACCCATGCAAATATCTGGTAAACAAAAACTATTAATAAAAAAAAGATCAGAGTGTCTTAGAGGACTACAGATAAATTTCTGGGGTGGGAAGAGGTTAGTGAACTTGGATGGGAGAAACAATTACACCTTTATTTATTTATTTTTTTCACCTGTGATTTTTAATTTTACATTTAAATTCTGTTGTGCCACATTTCTCTCTCTCTCTCTCTCTCTCTCTCTCTCTCTCTCTCTCTCTCTCTCTCTCTCTCTCTCTCTCTCTCTCTCTCTCTCTCTCTTTAAATTATAACTTTTTTATTGACAGAACATATACCTGGGTAATTTTTTACTACATTATCCCTTGCACTCACTTCTGTTTTGACTTTTCCCTTCCTTCCCTCCACCCCCTCCCCTAGATGGCAGGCAGTCTCATACATGTTAAATATCCTAGATAGAATATATATGTGAAGAACCATATAGTTCTCTTGTTGCACAGGAAGAATTGGATTCAGAAGGTGAAAATAACCTGGGAAGAAAAACAAAAATGCAAACAGTTTACTCTCATTTCCCAGTGTTCCTTCTCTAGGTGTAGCTGATTCTGTCCATTGTAAATCAATTGGAACTGAATTAGATCTCTTTGTTGAAGATATCCACTTCCATCAGAACACATGCTCATACAGTATTGTTGTTGAAGTGTATAATGATCTCTTGGTTCTATTCATTTCACTCAGCATCAGTTCATGTAAGTCTCTCCAAGCCTCTCTGAAATCATCCTGCTGGTCGTTTCTTACAGAGCAATAATATTCCATAATATTCATATACCATAATTTACCCAACCAATCTCCAATTAATGGGCATCCACTCTGTTTCCAGTTTCTGGCCACTACAAAAAGGGCTGCCACAAACATTTTGGCACATACAGGTCCCTTTCCCTTCTTTAGTATTTCTTTAGGATGTAAGCCCAGTAGTAGCACTGCTGGGTCAAAGGGTATTCACATTTTGATAACTTTTTTGGGCATAATTCCAGATTGCTCTCCAGAATGGTTGGATTCTTTCACAACTCCACCAACAATGTATCAGTGTCCCAGTTTTCCCACATCCCCTCCAACATTCATCATTATTTGTTCCTGTCATCTTAGCCAATCTGACAGGTGTATAGTGGTATCTCAGAGTTGTCTTCATTTGCATTTCTCTGATAAATAGTGATTTGGAACATCTTTTCATAAGAGTAGAAATAGTTTCAATTTCATCATCTGAAAATTGTCTTTTCATATCCTTTGACCATTTATCAACTGGAGAATGGCTTGATTTCTCATAAATTAGAGTCAATTCTCTATATATTTTGGAGATGAAACCTTTATCAGAATCTGTAAAACTGTAAAAATGTTTTCCCCATTTGTTGCTTCCCTTTTAATTTTGTTTGCATTAGTTTTGTTTGTACAAAGGCTTTTTAATTTGATGTAATTAAAATTTTCTATTTCATGATCAATAATGATTTCTAGTTCTTCTTTGGTTCACCTTTATTTTTAATATAATTGATTTTCTTTGTAATTCTAAGCATTTTTCTTTTATATATTAAAATTATGTTAAAAACAAATTCTAAGTTTTTTTTTTATATTTAAAAACATTATTAGGATCTAAAGGCTTGATGAAATGGCCCAAACACACACACATGTCCATTTCACAAACAACAACACCCACACACACATGTTATGGGCCAGAACTCTGAAACAAGGATTCTTACAAGGTGTTAAGTCAGTGGAATTGATAAAGACAATGGTTATCTAGTTTAGCCTGGTGCTTAATAGTTCAGTACAGGTACTTAATACTTAATATAGTTCCACAAGATTCACACCTATGATAATGGAATATATAACAGCCAGCAAGAGCTGGACGAGATTCATTCCATCTTTGGCTCCTCCCGGTGACTCTCCTGGAGGACCGAGAGGCTCAGAGATAGAGCCAGAGAAGAGAAGCAGACTGAGATGCAGGAGCTCAAGCTCTTGGAGCCAAGGAGAGAGAGAGAGAGTCATTTCCATCTTCATCAGCCTTGTGGTGGCTGGCCTGTCCTCCTGCATTTTCTCCATTGAAACCAAGTCCCCTCTGAAGGCCACGAGAAAGTTAGCTGTGCACTAGGCCAAGGAGATAATAAGGATTTGGACTTTAACACCTGGCTATTCTTGTGGTGATTAATTTGCTGAAACGAAGGCTGCTCCAAGACCTCCAGAAAAACAATAAGAACATTACACATACATACACACACCCACACACACACACCCACACACACACACACACACACACCCACACACAAAAAAAAAAACACCCTGATTTAGTTCAATCTCTTCAATTTATATGTGGGGGTTAGGCAGCTAACTGGCAAAGTACATAGAGGACAGGCCCTGGAGTCACAAAGGTCTGAGTTCAGATGTGACTTTAGGTACTTACTTGCTGTGTGATTCTGGACCAGTTACTTAATACTGATTACCTCAATCACCCCTCTCCCCCAACCCCAAATTTTTAGATGGGAAAATTGAAGTTCAGACAGGAAAAATAGTCACAGAGGTAGATAATGGATTAGTCAAGATTCCAACATGGATCTTCTGGCTTCAAATATATTGATTGCTCTTTCTACTACACAAATGAACCCCAGATGCTTGGATTCTTGTTGCCTGGTACCTGTTACAATTTTGTGACCACTACAAGACTGCTTCTCCTCCTTAAAGTTAAAAGCCTTTAAAGCTTGTGTTTTCCTGCTTCCTTTTTCTTTTCAAGGTCTTTCCTTGGCCAGGCAGGAGCTCTCCTTTGTGGGGGAAGTGAACATGTGGAATATTCTTGGAGAAGAATTTGTCCTTGTGGCCTAGAGCCAGCTGATTATGAAGCCAGACAAGATTATGAATTCCCATCAGTGAGAAACTCACTAGAAGTATAGAAATTTCTGGTGGTGATATTTAAAAAATGGTCCTAGCAGCCTGTTCCCTAGAGAATCTGGGTTTTTAAAAGATTTTCTTGGGTCAGAAGTAGTACAGTCAGCCCTCAAGAATAAGAATACTGCAATTCTCACAACTAGAAAAGGCCTAATTTCCCCTCCAGAGGTGAAGAATCTCTTTTAATTTAGGACTCTACTGAGATAAACAATTAGTAGTTGGGGGAAAAGTGCATGAAGTGTTTACTATGAGGCAGGCACTGTCCCGTTCTCTAAAACTTGAAATACTTTAAAAATTAAAAAAAAAATCTTCCTCTCATATAGTAGAAAGTCCATGGAATCAGGAGACTTGGATTTTAATCCAGGATCTGGTATTTTTATTTTTCCAAATCATGGTTGTTTCACATATAAAATGAGACTATCTAATCTGACCAGGTTTCCTGTAAGTTACCTATTCAGCTACAGAATGAGGTCTACTCAGGGGTTTCGGGCAACTGTTTAACAACTAGATCTTGAAGAAAAAATGTACAAGACACACTTTTAAATTTAATTTGCATCCTTGATGTTTTCTCCATAACTTGCTTAAGCCTATACAATTCACAAAATAATAAACCAAACTCTGATTTGTAGACTTTACTGACTTCTGAAGTGTTGATGCTTTCACTAAAAATGTAATGATTGGCACTTTTGAGGTGGGTTGAGCCTAAGCATACCTGTATTACTATTATTCATTCAGTCAGTTCACAAACATGTTTTAAAGTGACTATCATATTCCATCCACTGGGGATACAAAAACAAGGATGAAATGGTGGCTGCTCTCTTATTATTTTTTTTATTTTAATAGTTTTTATTTACCAGATATATGCATGGGTAATTTTACAACATTGACAATTGCCAAACCTTTTGTTCTAATTTTTCCCCTCCTTCTTCCCCCCTCCCCAACATGGCAGGTTGAACAATACGTGTTCAATATGTTAAAGCATAAATTAAATACAATATATGTATACATGTTAAACAGTTGTTTTGTTGTACAAAAAGAATTGGACTTTGAAATAGTATACAATTAGCCTGTGAAGGAAATCCAAAATGCAGGCAGACAAAAATAGGGGTATTGGGAATTCTATGTAGTGGTTCATAGTAATCTTCCAGAGTTCTTTTGCTGAGTGTGACTGGTTCAGTTCATCACTGCTCTATTGGAATTGATTTAGTTCATCTCATTGTTGAAAATGGCCATGTCCATCAGAATTGATCATCATATTTGTTGTTGAAGTATACAACGATCTCCTGGTCCTGCTCATTTCACTCAGCATCAGTTCATGTCAGTCTAGCTTACTCTCTTATTAAGAGAGACAATATTTTAGTTAGTTAATATTTAAATTCTTTTTCTGAGAAAAGTTCTTTATGGAACTTTTTGAAATTTTACCTGGCAAATGCATTGCAGGGAGTATTGATGCAAATATTAATTCATGAATGAATATGAATAGCATAAACATTAGCTGTTATTGTAAACAGAAGCTGTTATATTGGTTACCTAGTGTAAAGAACACTCATGTCAGGAGAAGTCTGAGTTCAAATCTCACTTCTAATATTGTGGATTTGGTCACTTAAGCAAATCCCTGTACGTGACTCTGTGCCTCAGTTTTCTCAACCATAAAATGAGGATAATTATGCTTTTTATAACTATCTTGTAGGGCTAAATAAAATGAGCTAATATATGTAAAATGCTTTATACATCTTAAATAACTACATAAAAGTCAGATATGGTTATTATTTCACACAGAGGAAAGCTGAGAAATATAGCAATGATATGTTTTGCCAAATATCACAGAACACAGATGAGCAGAACCCAAACTCATTCATTTCAGGATTTAAGTGATTTTATCTCAGTGCTACCCAGGCTTCTGTGAAATTTTGTGTCCTTTATTTTGCCAATTACTTTTTTCTACTCAGAAAGATTTTCTTAAACAAAAAATCTAGTGATTATGAACCATATAGAGAATCATGAAAACACATGAATTGATTGAAAGTACAATATATAAAATGAATTTTGTCAATATAAAAAGTAAAAAGAACTACAAAGCAATCAAAAATGAATGTTATAAAGAACAATATTGACCCTAAAGAAGAGATATCAGAAGATAGCTAAACCCAATCCTTTGTAGAAGTTCATGAGTGTGGAACATCAGATTTTTTTCTCCATATATTCATTAATGAGGCTGGGACCACAATTCTTAGTTCAAAATACAAGATACAGGGGGTGGAGTGAAGATGAAAGAGAGTAAACACCTCTTTGTGCTCTTCCTGGCTTCCCTCAAATCAAGTCTCTGAATGGGTTTTGGAGTGACAGAACCCATGAATATTTGGAGTGTAACTAATCTCCAGCAGAAGATATTTTGGAAGAGCTTCAGGAAAGGTCTGCCTCAATCAGGCAGGAGGGTGAAGGGGTACAGGCCAGTGCCCAGGCACAGTACAGTGCAGTACAGGGAGACCCAGGGTGGAAGAGGTTTCCGGGAGCCGAGGGAATCTAGTGGGAGACTCTTAGCCAAAGCACAGCAGCATTTGCTACTCTGTCCTGGTTCAGAAGATGGTGGATCAGCAGACTAGCTGTGAGCTCTCTAACACAACTACAGAAGGCAAATAATGAGCCCCTGAACTCCAGGATAGCAAGCAGGACTTGACCACTCTCATTCAGAACAAGAAGAAATCCAACAGCACCAATCCCAGGTCAGAGTGTAACACCACTGTCACCTGTAGCAGAAGCTTGGGACAATCTCTCCTTTGCCCTAAAAGCAGACCTTAGCTTTTAAAAATGAGCAAAAACAAAACAAAACAAAACAAAACAAAAAAAAGAGTTCTGGCCATAGATAACTTTTATGGAGATGGAAAAACAGACCTCAAACCCTGAGGACACTAAAGGCTCCAGATGGAGCCTCAGAGGATGATATAAATTGATCTCCGTCTTACAAGGTTTTCTTGGGAAAATTCAAAAAGGATCCTAAAAGAGAGAAGAAAAATGGGAAAAGGAAATGAGAGTTCAGGAAAAGGAAGCAAGTTGGACAACTATGATGAGAAAAAGAGCCCAGACAACATCTTTCAAGAGATCATCAAGGAAAATTGCTCTGATGTTCTAGAACCAGAAGGTAAAATAGTCATTGAAAGAATCTACTGATTACCTCATGAGGCTCCAAAATGAAATTTTGGATATATTTGGAATATTGTAGCTAAGTTTCAGAATTATCAGATCAAGGAGAAAATTCTGTCAGCAGCCAGAAAAAAAAAAATTCAAATATAGAGGAGGCACAATCAGGATTGCCCAGGACCTAGCAGGACCTAGATCCATTTTAAAGGATCAGAAAGCCTGGAATATGATATTTGGAGAGCAAAGGAACTTGGACTGCATCCAAGAATAAATTATCTAGCAAAATTAAGCATTATCTTTCTTAGAAAAAGGACATTCAACGAAATAGGGATTTTCATTTATTTTTGATGAAAAGACCAGACTGAACAGAAAATTTGATCTTCAAATATAGAACTCAAGAGAAGTATAAAAGGTAAAAAAGGGAAGAAAAAATTATGTTTTTTAAAGGTTAAAATGCTTATATCCCTATATGGGAAGATGATATGTTTAACTCTTGAGAACTGTGTCTTTTTTAGGGGTATACTTAGAGAATGTAGGTATAATTTGGCTTTACTTTGATGATATAAAAAAGTACTAGGAAAGGGATTGTACTGGAAGAAGAGGAAAAGATGGGGTAAATTATATCACATGAAGAGGCAAAAATGACCTTTTACAGTTAAGAGAAATAAGGGAGAGGGATAAGCATTGTGTGAACCTTAATCTCATCAGATTAGGCTGAAAGAGAGGCTATCAGACATATTTAATTTAATATAGAAACTTGTCTCATCTTATAGTAAGAGGAGAAAGGGGGAAAAAAGAGGGAGGTAATATAATGAACAACAGAAGGAGAAGGAGAAAGGGATAAGAAAGGAGGGAGGGACTATAAAAGGGGAGGGCAGAGAAGGAGAAAGGGATAATAAAGGAGGGAGGAACTATAAAAGGGGAGGGCAGATTGAGGTTGTCAGAAGCAAAACATTGGTGAGGAGGGGAAACAGGGAAAAGAAAGAGAAAAGTATAATTTAGGGAAAATAAAATGGCAAGAAAGTCATTTAATTAGTCATTTTAATTGTGAATGTTAATGGAATAAACTCTCCCGTAAAATGGAAGTGGATAGTAGACTGGATTAAAATCCGGAATCCTACAATATGTTGTTCATAAGTAACATTTAAAGCAGAGTGATACATACAGAGTAAAGGTAAAAGGTATTATGCTTCAGCAGAAGTAAAAAAATTCAAGGATAGTAATCCTGATCTCAGATAAAGCAAAAGCAAAAACAAATCTAATTAAGAGATTAGAAAAGAAACTATATCTTGCTAAAGAGTGTAGCGAGCTGTCGTCTCCAGAAGCTGCCGGATCGCTCTCTGGGAAGAGATCTGCTGTGTCTACTCAAATCTCTCAGACAGATTCTTCTTCCTGTAGAGAACCGTTGTCTCCAGGCAGTTGCCGTTAACTCTTGTCCAGAGAAGTGACTTCCCTTCCTGCAGAGAGCCCCATCAGGCCTGATGTAATGCAGAGACTTCTCCTCTTCCTGGAGTGCTGTCCTCCAGCCCTTGTCCTTCCCCAGTCCAGACTGCTTTCCAAGCTCAATGTTGCCTCTTTTTATCCTCCCAGAGAATGGGCGTGGGATAATACAAGGGCTTCTGGGAAGAACCACTTCAACCAATGAGCTTGCTCCTTCTAGGATTCCTAAGGTGTAAACTCCCTTTACAGGTATGAACCAGAGAACTGTCAAGTCAACCTGAGTTCTCACCTTGTAATTGTCCAGACAACCTGAATTCTCACCTTGTCACTGTCCAGACAACCTGAGTTCTCACCTAGTAATCCTAACAAAAGAGTACCACAGATAATGAAGCAATATCAATACTAAACATATATACACCAAATACCTAGAGGAGAATTTAAGAGAGCTGCAAGAAGAAACAGAGAGCAAAACAATACTAGTGGGATATCTCAACCTTGCTCTCTCAGAACTAGATTAAATCAAACCACAAAATAAGCAAGAAAGAAGTTAAGGAGGTAAATAGAATTTTAGAAAAACTAGGTATGATAGATTTTGGAGAAAACTGAATGGGGACAGAAATATATATATATATATACATATATATATATATTTATACACATATATATGTATATATAGCATAAAACATTAAAAATCAAATGCAGAAATGCAGAAATAACAAATTTATTTTTTTCAAATCATGAGGCAATAAAAATTACATATAATAAAGGGCCAGGGAAAAAATAGACCAAAAATTAATTGGAAACTAAATAACCTAATCCTAAAGAATGAGTGGGTGAAACACATCATAGAAACAATCTATAATTTCATCTAAGAGAATGACAATAATGGGACAACATACCAAAATTTATGGGATCCAGCAAAAGCAGTTCTTAGGGGGAGTTTTATATCTCTAGATGCTTACTTAAATAAAATAGAGAAAGAGATCAATGAATTAGGTGTGCAACTAAAAAAGCTAGAAAAAGAACAAATTAAACCCTTCAATTAAATACCAATTTTGAAATTCTGAAAATAAAAAGGAAAATTAATAAAATTGGAAGAAAACTATTGAACTAATAAACAAAACTAAGAGTTGGTTTTATGAAAAACCAACAAAATAGGTAAACCTTTAGTTAATTTGATTAAGAAAAGAAAAAAGAAAACCAAATTGCTAGTATCAAAAATGAAGAGTGAACTTTCCACCAATGAAGAGAAAATTAGAACAATTATTAGGAGCTATTTTGCTTAACTGTAAACCAATAAATCTGATAATTTAAGTGAAATGGATGAGAGTGCCCAGATTGACAGAAGAGGAAATAAATTACTTAAATATTCCCATTTTAGAAAAAGAAATTGAATAAGCTATTAATGAACTCCCTAAGAAAAAATCTCCAGGGACAGATGGATTTTCAAGTGAATTTTATCAGAAATTTAAAAAATAATTCCAATGCTATGTAAACTATTTGAAAAAATAGGGATAGAAGGAGTCCTGCCAAATTCCTTTTATGATACATATGGTGCTGATACCTAACCACATAGAGTTAAAACAGAGAAAGAAAATTATGTACCAACTTTTCTAATGAATATTGATGCAAAAATCTTAAATAAAATATTAGCAAAAAGATTACAGCAAGTTAGCACTACAATAATACATCATGACCAAGAAGGATTTATACGAAGAATGCAGGGCTGGTTCAATATTAGGAAAACCATGAGCATAATTGATTATACTAATAACCAAATTAACCAAATCATATTATTATCTCAATAAATGCGGGAAAAGCATTTGACAAAATCCAACACCAATTCCTATTAAAAAGACTAGAGAGGAAAAGAATAAATGGAGTTTTCAACCATTCCCACTAAGATGGGGGTGAAACAAAGTTGCCCACTATCACCATTACTATTCAATGTTGTATTAAAAATGTTAGCTTTGGCAATAAAAAGAGATTAAAAGGATTAGTATAGGTAATGAGGAAACCAAATTAAAACTCTTTGCAGATGATATGATGGTATTCTTAGAGAACCAAAGAAAAAATTTACAACTTTAGCAAAGTTGCAAGATACAAAATAAATCCACATAAATCATCAGCATTTTTATATATCACCAACAAAGTCCAACAGCAAGAGATACATAGAGAAATCCTTTTAAAGTAATTGTAGACAATATAAAATATTGGGAGTCTACCTGGCAAGGCAGAGTCAAAGACTATATGAACACAATTACCAAATACTTTCCACACAAATAAAATAATATCTAATCAATTGGAAAAATATCAAGTGCTCATGGGTAGACTGAGCTAACAAAGTCAAAATGATTTAGACCTAAAGAGTGATATTATAAGCTAATTAGAAAAACAAAGGATAGTTTATCTCTCAGATCTGTAGAGAAGGAAGGAATTTGTGGCCAAAGAAGAACTGGAGTTCACTATTAAACACAAAATAGATAATCTTGATTATATTAAGTTAAAAAGTTTTTATACAAACAAACATAGTACAAACAAGATTAGAAGGGAAGCAATAAATTGGGAAAACATTTTTACATTAAAGAGTTCTGATAAAGGCCTTATTTCTTTTTCTTTTCATTTTTTTCTTTTTTATTTACAAAATATATGCATGGGTAATTTTTTCAACACTGACCTTTGCAAAACCTTCATTTCCAAATTTTCCCCTTCCTCTCCTCTAGATGGCAGGTAGTCCAATACATGTTAAATATGTTAAAATATATAAAATAAATATATAAAATAAAATAAAAATAAAATAAAATATAAAAAAATCCAATATATGTATACATATTTATACAATTATCTTGCTGCACAAGAAAAATAGGGTCCAGAAAGAAAAAAAAATACCTGAGAAAGAAAACAAAAATGCAATCAAACAATAACAGAAAGAGTGAAAATGCTATATTGTAGTCCCCACTCAGTTCCCATAGTCCTCTCTCTGGGTGTAGATGGTTCTCTTCATCACTGAACAATTGGAACTGATTTGAATCAACTCATTGAAGAGAGCCACATCCATCAGAATTGATCAATGTTGAAAGGTCTCATTTCTAAAATATATAGAGATTTGACTAAAATGTATAAGAATTCAAGCTATTATCCAATTGATAAATGGTCAAAGGATCCACATGTGTAAAAATGTTTGTGGCAGCCATATTTGTAGTGGCCAGAAACCAGAAACTGAGTGGATGCCCATCAGCTGGACAATGGCTGAATAAGTTATGGTATATGAATGTTATGGAATATTATTGTTCTATAAGAAACGATCAGCAGATGATTTCAGAGAGGCTGGGAGAGACTTACAGGAACTGATACTGAGTGAAATGAGCAGAACCAGGAGATCATTGTATACAGCAACAGCAAGATTACATGATGATCAATTTTGATGCATGTGGTTCTTTTCAATAATGAGATAATTTAGTTCAGTTCCAATGATCTTATTATGAGAGTCAACTACACTCAGAAAGAGGTCTTTGGGAACTGAGTGTGGATCACAATATAGCATTTTTACTTCTTTTGTTGTTGTTTGCTTGAATTTTTTTCTCATATTTTCCCCCCTTTTTGATCTGATTCTTTTTTTTTTCTTTTAATAATTAAAGCTTTTTATTTACAAAATATATGCATAGGTAACTTTTCAACATTGACCCTTGCAAAACTTTCTGTTCCAAATTTTCCCCTCTTCCCCCCGCTCCTCCCCTAGATGGCAGGTAGTCCAATACATTAAATATGTTTAAATATGTGTTGAATCCAATATATGTATACATATTTATACAATTATCTTGCTGCACAAGAAAAATCAGATCAAGAAGGAAGAAAAAAAGTTGCAAAAGAAAACAAAATGCAACAAACAACAACAGAGAGAATGAGAATGCTATGTTGTGGTTCACACTTAGTTCCCACAGTCCTCTTTCTGGGTTTAGATGGCTCTCTTTATCACTGAATAAGTGAAACTGGTTTGAATCATCTCATTGTTGAAGAGAGCTATGTCCATCAGAATTGATCATTGTATACTCTTCTTGTTGCCATGTATAATGATCTCTTAGTTCTTCTCATTTCACTTAACATTTGATCTTTTTTTTCTTGTGCAGCATGATAATTGTATAAATATGTATGCCTATATTGGATTTGCATATATTTTTTACCATGTTTAACATATATTAGATTACTTGCCATCTAGGGGAGGAGGTGGAGGGAAGAAGGGGAAATTGGAATACAAGGTTTTGCAAGGGTCAGTGTTGAAAAATTATCCTTGCATATGTTTTGAAAATAAAAATCTTCAATTAAAACAAAAATAATGCAGACAAGATTAGAAGGGAAGCAATAAACTGGGAAAACATTTTTACATTCAAGGGTTCTGATAAAGGCCTCATTTCTAAAATATATAGAGAATTGACTAAAATTTATAAGAATTCAAGCCATTATCCAATTGATAAATGGTCAAAGGACAATTTTCAGGTGAAGAAATTGATCACCATTGATCAGAGAAATCCAAATTAAGACAACTCTGAGGTACAACTACACACTCTCAGATTGGCTAAGATGACAGGAAAAGATAATAATGAGTGTTAGAAGAGATGTGAAAAAACAGGGACACTAATACATAGTTGGTGGAATTGTGAACTGATCCAACCATTCTGGAAAGCAATTTGGAACTATGCCCAAAGGGCTATCAAACCGTGTGTACCCTTTGATCCAGCAGTGTCTCTACTGTGCCTGTATCCCAAAGAGATCATAAAAACGGGAAAATGACTTACATGTGCAAAAATGTTTCTAGAGCTGGAAACTGAATTAATGCCCATCATTTGGGAAATGGCTAAATAAGTTATAGTTTATGAATGTTATGGAATAATATTGAATGATCAATAGAATGGTTTCACAAAGGCATGGAGAAAATTACATGAACTGATGCCTAGTGAAGTAAGTAGAACCAAGAGAACATTGTACACAGTAACAATAAGATTATGTCATGATCAATTCTGATGGATTTGGCTCTTTTCAACAATAAGGTGATTCAGGCCAGTTCCAATAGACTTGTGATGGAAAGAACCATCTGCATCCGGAAAGAGACTGAATGTGGATCACAACATAGTTCTTTCACCTTTTTAATTGTTATTTGCTAGCTTTTTGGGTTTTTTTTCTCATTTCCCCCCTTTTTGATCTGATTTTTTTCTTGTACAGCATGATAAAAGTAGAAATATGTGTAGAAGAATTGTACATATTCAACATATTACATTACTTGCTGTCTAGAGGAAGGAGAACACAAGGTTTTGCAAAATTAAATGGTGAAAACTATTTTTGCATATATTTTGAAAATAAAAAGCTATTATTTGAAAAAATACAAGGCACAAGGTGCAAAGCATGTGTGATGAATTCATTAGGGCATTCTCTTTGACAAAAGGACCTTTCAAAAAGAGTTTGTGGACAAAATTCAGGGATAAAATAGATACCAAGAGTAGTAAATATGAAATAGATTTTGAAGAGCATATAATTAGTAAGGAAAGTTTTTTTTTTTTAAAACAATTATCAATGGAAAAGACAACTTCCCTAATAGAACTCACAATTAGCCAGGAGAAAGGGAATATGCTATGAGATGGGAATACTCCACTGATTGGCAGGCTAGATTTAGGGTTTAGAGGAATAGCACCCTAAAAGAGTTAATTAGTTACAAAGGGAAAGATATCACGAAACAGAATGCCAAGGTGGGTTAATCCCAAAATGGATTCAGCAAAGATGGCACAGACTATGGACAGATTTATGGGGGAAATTTAACCTCAGGGGTTTGACAACATAGCTTGACTTTCTGATTAGATATTATAAGGTAGGGTTTCCTAAGACCTCCACAGGGATGGAACTATAAGGCCGAGTTGATCCCCATCAGAGTCCTTCTCTGCTTCCCTCAAGGAGTATCATAATCTTATCAGCATTTTAGGTTTTCTCTGCCACCTCACCTAGTTACCTAGGACCTCAACATTGATCATATTTACAGATTTCTTTCTTTTATTCTTATTAACAATTATTGGTTTTAAATAACTTTTCTCTGGAAAGCAAAAGGGGAGGAAATCTAGGGGAAAGTCTAGGTAGTCTTGAAATAAAAGTTATCAATGAAAATCTTTAAAAGTTATAACTTGGATGACTTTTCCAAAGACTTGTGAAATATCTCTCTGGCTATTAACCAAGCAAAATCACAGCTTCTTTGTTACCTTTGAACTTCCCAATCAATAGCAATTTCTATAATCCTATTGATGAAGGCACCAAATACAAGCTCTATCCATCAAGAACAGAGCTTTGAGTCATTTTTGAATCATGGCCCATGGGCAATTATAGAGGAAAGCACATATTTTAGTGGCAAAATATTGAGGAAATGTACTTCTCCATCTTCCATACTTTAGTGACATTTCCTAAGAAAATTGCCATTCCTTTTGGATTGTCTCTGGCTCTCATAATAACTAAAGTTCCTTGTGTAAACTTACAGTAATATATAATTATCAGAAATTACTACCAATTAATAGAGAAGTATTCATGTGCCAACTTTGTGCCTAGAAGAGTGGAATAGAGAACTGACTTCAGAGTGAGGAAGACCTGGTTTTAAGTCTAGCTTCCTGTATGACTGTCTGGCATACTGCCTGTATGACCCAGACAAATCATTTAACCTCTCAGTGACTCAAGAAACTCTTTAGCTGTAAGCTGGAAAAAAGGTCAAGATCTTCATGGATGGAAAGAGTTTTCTCACCAGGAATTCCTGACACTAATGAAAGCTTTCATCTGATCTTAAACCAAAACCAAAACCAAAACCATGTTGTTCAATGTAGAGAATGCAAAGACAACATTAAAACATCTTTCTTTCTTTCTTTCTTTCTTTCTTTCTTTCTTTCTTTCTTTCTTTCTTTCTTTCTTTCTTTCTTTCTTTCTTTCTTTCTTTCTTTCTTTCTTTCTTTCTTTCTTTCTTTCTTTCTTTCTTTCTTTCTTTCTTTCTTTCTTTCTTTCTTTCTTTCTTTCTTTCTTTCTTTCTTTCTTTCTTTCTTTCTTTCTTTCTTTCTTTCTTTCTTTCTTTCTTTCTTTCTTTCTTTCTTTCTTTCTTTCTTTCTTTCTTTCTTTCTTTCTTTCTTTCTTTCTTTCTCTTTTTTCTTTCATCAAGGTTAAGTGACCTGTCCAGATTCACACAGTTAATAAATAGATTTGAACTCAAGTTCTGCCTCTGCTTTATCATTTTGCCATCTAGATGCTCCTACAATGCCAAAATATAAAGAGATGTTGTTCAGTTATGTCTGACTCTTACTGACCCTATTTGGGATTTTCTTGGCAAAGATACTAGTAGTTTGTCGTTCTCTAGCTCATTTTATAGATAAGGAAAATGAGCTAAATAAGGTTAAGTGATTTGCTCAGGATCACACAGCTCGTCAAGTTTCAGATTTGAACTCAGGAAAATGAATCTTCCTGACTCCAAGACTGGAGCTCCATCCACTGTGCCACCTAGCTACATATGAAGAAACATGCTTCCCTTCTGAGTAAGAAAGTTTTGGCTTTTTGCTTAGCATTTTTTTAATGAATGTGTGCCTAGACAATTAACATATAAAAATTATAGTTTAAACATTTAGCATAAGGAGGGAAAAGACTAGGAATCTTTCCAAATTTCCTCACTTCTGCCATTCAGCATTAATGATGTGAAATTTCAGTCCAATTTCCCAACCACAAGCTTGTTGCTATAGCAGTTTGTAAGTCTAAGAATTAATGTGCTTTCTTGTTTTTTCTGTAGTCCCACAGGTCGGCACATGCCAGTCCATATGGGTTGAATCCGAATGTTAATTCCACCCTCAGTAGCCAGCACATGTGGAAAATGTTAGTACTTTCCTCAAAATGGAATTTTTAGGGGCTTTTTTTAAAATGGAAAAAACCCCACCATCCAGATTTTTAAAGAAAAAGATTTCCGAGCCAGTAGGACAACGATGATGACAACAATGTCCCAGAATATCCGAAAAGCATCTCATTATCTGAAGCAAAGCCAGAAGCCGTATTTATTTTAGGGAAGGATATTAAAAAAAAGGCAAGCCTTTTCCTTCAACAACCTAAAGTCATCAGTCCTAGCTAAAAGAGCATTCTACTTCATTTGGAGGAAAAAAAAAAAGTTAATGTGGATAATCTCTGTTTCTTCCCTGCTTCTCCTCCTACACAAACAGTATGGTTGGAACTTTACCACTTACCCTCAGTGAATCCATTTCATAACTAGTTCTGGATACCTAAACTCTAGGAATGCAACCTTGGGGTTAAAAAATGTAAACACAAACTTTCTGACAGTGAGAAAGGAAGAAAAGAAAGAGAAAAGAAAGTGAGACTTGGTAACAGTTAACATATCTTTGTTTCCTATACTATGGATTTTATAATGACTGTTCTGCACAGTTATGGGGTGTAGAATGTAGACGAGCTCTAGAGCAACTGTGATTGAGATCTTTTGGTGGGAAACCCTAATATTGCCTTTCATTAGATCTCATCTTTTGCTTTCTCTGAGCAGGTGACTAACAAATAATGTAGTGGATCAAGCTAGGAAGTAACCACCATCTTCCCTATCACTCTCTGGGGGCCTTTTTCTTCTGGCTGGTCCTCAACTATGTAAATCTAGGCCATTGTGGGCACTGTAGAAATTGGTGAAGAAGTTGGTCTACAGGTACCTAAGAAACCAGTCACAGATTCTTTCATGGTTGAAAAAGCAGAAAACTCTGACAATCTCAAGAGTGTAAATACTACCTAAATTATTTCTTAGCTATGTGGCCTTGGGCACATCACTTAATCCCACTAAGCTTCAATGTAAAAAGAAAGGGGCTGGATTAGCTGATCTCTAAGGTTCCTTTTGGCTGTAGGACAACAATCTGAGCTGGGGATTGGAGTGGGGAGAAAGAAGAAAGATGTTGACATGTGGAAAGAGATACAGGTTAGTACTAGAGAAGTTGCTCATACCATTGTCCCTCTTCTCCGCTTTCAAGGAAACAATTAGTGAGTTCTGATGTTAACTAATTATTTTATTGGATGTCTAACTGTTTTTTCTCAATATTATTTTTTCCAAATAACTAAAAAACTATAAAATAGTTTTCAGCATTCTTTTTGGTCTATGGATTAATTTGTTAATTGATTTGTTATTTGAAATAACACTTTGAATAACACTTTGTCAATACTAGGCACCATAAAATGTAAATATAATTACTGTCATAATACCTTCAAGGATTAAAAGTACTATTTAGTAGATTCCCTGTATGCATCTAGTGTAAGGAGTGCTCTGCAGCTTAGAACTGTGCACACAAGAAGTGATCCCAATTGCAGGAGACTTAGAGAAAAGATTCAGGATTTCTTTATTCTTTGAACAGATAAAATTTTGTGGTAACATCCAGATTTATCTTCCTTTTAATAACCAAGTTCTTAGTTAAGCACACCATAAAAACATCACAGTGAAATGAATAATGAAATAAAAGAATTTTGATACCCTAGAAAACATTTACATTCTATTTATATGATTAAACATCTATTTATATAGTATTTTTCTACAGGATTTCTGGCTAATTTGGGGATAGGGTTTATACTGCTAACAGGATACTTACTCCCCTTAGTTGTAAACAGTAGAATTATAATCTTATTGAGAATAAAACTGATTATATAAATGGACTAAGCAGTTTTCTCCCAGAATATAGTTTATTTAATAATGTATGAAAAAGTATGAAAAAAACTGCCAGTGACATCAATATGAATTCTCAAGCTGCTTTTTACCATATCAGATTTAATCAATAGAGACCAACATGGTCAATCAGTTAATTCTTAATATGAACATCTTGGGGGAAAAAGAAATCTGTACGTGAATAAATAGGGAAGCAAGATGCATTTATCTTTTTTTATTATTATTATAGCTTTTTATTTACCAGATATATGCATAGGTAATTTTACATCATTGACCATTTCCATACAATATACAATATATGTATACATGTCCAAACAGTTGTTTTGTTGTACAAAGAGAATCGGACTTTGAAATAGTGTACAGTTAACCTGTGAAGGAAATAAAAAATGCAGGTGGACAAAAATAGAGGGATTGGGAATTCTATGTAGTGGTTCATAATCATCTCCCAGAGTTCTTTTGCTGGGTGTGGCTGGTTCAATTCATTACTGCTCTATTGGAACTGATTTGGTTTGCAAGATGCATTTATCAAGGAATGTCAGGTGGCAATGATTGTGGATGAAAATCCTATTGGAGTTTTCATTTCCACAACTGTGTACTAAGAGTGTGACTTGACCAGCTTTCAGACCATCCTGCTCAACATTCATTTTTATAAGATTTTGTGTTACAATGAGATGATTCAGGCCAGTTTCAATGATCTTGTGATGATGAGGGAACTAAGTGTGGATCACAACACAGCATTTTAACTTCTTTTGTTCTTGTTTCCTGACATTGCATAGAAGTTCCCCATGGCCCATCCACAGGTCTTTCCTAGGACAAATCATTTTGAGAAGCAGACCTGGGCCTGGGCAAACATTTCTCCCTTTGTGGGATAGCCTAGCCGCTGTTTTCTGTAGGACAAAAGGGGTTTAAAGTACCCCATCTCTTTTTGTTTTAGTGGGTGGCCCACCACACCGACAAACCTGCGTTTCTGCCTAACCTAAATGGGAAAGTTTGAGAAACTGATTAGTACTCTTGGAGAAGGCATGGGATTCCAGAAAAGGCAGATGCTTTGTCCTCCTAGAGTTCTTTGGCTTCAAAAGATACTTTCTACTCTACTCTAAATTCTTTTCACAGAGTTACTTCAAGGACATAATGAGGTAGATATTTAATAAAAGACAGAATTGGTTAATTAAAAATTTTTTTGTTATTTAGTGTCAAGGAGAAACATATTTATTTTCTTGTTTAAAAAATTGAAGCAAGATCAGTGATGGACAGAAACAACTACACCCAGAGAAGGAACACTGGGAAGTGAATGTAAACTGTTAGCACTACTGTCTATCTACCCAGGTTACTTATACCTTCGGAAACTAATACTTAATGTGCAACAAGAAAATGGGATTTGCACACATATATTGTATCTAGGTTATATTGTAACACATGTAAAATGTATGGGATTACCTGCCATCTAGGGGAAGGAGTAGAGGGAGGGAGGGGAAAATTTGGAAAAATGAATGCAAGGGATAATGTTATAAAAAATTACTCATGCATACATACTGTCAAAAAATGTATAATTATAAAATTAATTTAAAAATTGAAGCAAGAATTAAATTTGATGATCACTTTCTATAGAAATCAGCTTGAAACTAAATCCCCAGAATCTGTCCCCAATGTCCTTTGCTCTGTCCATATACAATTAAATCAAACTAGGCCCAGCGTGAGTTCTGTCATGATGTAGCTGGCATACCTGGCATAATGAAATGATAATTAGTCAATTAATCTATCAGTCAATAAACATTTAGTTTATTTAAGCTCTGAAGGTACAAAAAGAGGCAAAAGGCAGTCTCTGTCCGCAAGAGCTTACTAATGGGGGAGACAACATGGAAACAAATATATACAAGATAAGCTACATATAGGAAAAAGAATGAAAACAATTGAAATTCAAAGAGGGCTAAGGCAGAATAATGATACTCATTACATAGGTTAGAAAAGGAAGGTGTCAAGCTTCAGTGAAATCTGAGATGGATGTGGAATAGAATTTAGGAATCTTATTTTTGAGTTTTTGTTATTGTTTTTCCCAACATTTTTACAGAGTAAGTAACAAAGAGACAAATTAAATGATACCATTCATTTCCTTGCCTTTTCTAGTGGCATTGTTAATTAATCAAAGAGGAAGGAAGGATATACATATTTATCAAATACCCTACTATGTGCAGGCACCATGCTAAGTCCTTTGCAAAGATAACTTCATTTGATCCTTACAATAAGTCTGAGAAGTAGGTGGTATAATTATTCCCATTTTACAATTAGGGAAACTGAGGCAGACAGAAAGTGACTTTCCTAAGGTTACATAGTTAGCAAGTGTCTGACACTGAATTTAAACTCAGTCTTTCTGACTCCTGGTTCACTCTCCATCCACTGAAATACATAGCTGCCTCCAAGAGATTGGGAGGAGGGGAGGAACTTGAATCCAAGTATTTATAGAAGACCTAATATTTCCATTATATTCAGTTCTATGCATATTAATTAAAAGACAAGAGGAATTTATTCTTGAAGAACTTAGAATTAGTTAGAGACAAGATTAATTATAGTGTATAGTACAAAACCGCTATAGAATAATACAAGTAGCATGAAACAGCATTAAATTATGTTATAAACTAGTGTTTCCCACTCTAAGTATAGTTCAGTCCATATAAGGGGACTGCCCATCAGAGCATTAATTTAATAATTGCTGTACTGTTTATATCCATTCATAGAGAGAATACTTGGGGAGTGAGAGGATAAGAGAGGGGAGGAAGCAGAAGGAACTAAAGATAAAGTTTTAAAAAATGAGAAGATAAAATTCAGAAAGAAGGACAAATAAAAAAGGACAGCTTTGAAAGTTTCATGTTGAGGTGGTGATTCAAAGCAATTCCAATAGACTTGGGATGATAATGGATTCAAGTATAGTATTTTCACCTTTTTATTTGTTTTTTTTTTTTTTCCCTTTTGGTATGATTTTTCTTTTTCAACATGACAAGTATGAAAATATGTTTTTTCTAAAGTTCCATGTTGAATTTTTATATACTTAAAAAGAAAAACGAGTTCTACATAATAGAAATTCATAGCTTTATGCATGATTCCCTTCTCTTCTACAAAGCTCCTTTTATTTAGTGTCTGTTAAATTCAGAATTGACAAAAAGCTATCATGAATTGGGAAGGATTTTATTTTTTATTTTTTAAATTAATTTTATAATTATAATTTTTGACAGTACATATGCTTGGGTAATTTTTTACAACATTATCCCTTGCACTCACTTCTGTTCCGAATTTTCCCCTCTTTCCCTCCATCCCCTCCCCTAGATGGCAGGCAGTCCCATACATGTTAAATGTGTTATAGTATATCCCTAGATACAATATATGTGTGCAGAACCAAATTTCTTGTTGCACAGGAAGAATTGGATTCAGAAGGTAAAAATAACCTGAGAAGAAAGACAAAAGTGCAAACAGTTTACATTCGTTTTTGGAAAAGATTTTAAATAAATTTTCATTTCATTAATCACAATATGATTTATATACATTTGAAAAATAGCAGCAATATGTTAAATGAAAAAATATTTATCAATGCATTTATTATATAGTGGATGAGATACTGAGAATACAAAAATAAAAACAAAATATTCCCTCCTTTCAAGGAACTTACATTCTCCTAAGAACCACACTGTGTGCAAGCCCTCTATACACAAAAGAAATTATTGATTCCAACAACAACAAGAGGATAGATAGTTTAGGAAGATTATGTCCAAGTCAAGTTTCTGAAACAAAGGTAGGAGACTGTGGGGTATATAACTTAATTTCTTAGTGCCTCGGGTAATTTTTTAAAATAATAGGTTTTGAATAAATTGCTTATTTATGTCTGTGGAGGGAGTTTTCTATAAGAGTGGTATCAATCTTAAATAGAAAAGGGGATCACTAATGATGAGGTCCTCAATCACTAGGTGGGGTTGGCAGAGAAAGCCTCCAAATACTATAAGATTACTCCCTGAGGGCAGTTCATGAGAAGTCTGTATCCTTCAGACTTGGATGGCCCTCAGCCTAGCAAGTCACCATGTCCTACTGACCGCACCCTATTGAGCAGACAAGTTTCAGCACGGAAAGGAGGGGGATCAGAGCTACTTAGCATGGAGAGGAGTATCTTCTCCATGCTATTGCTAAATAAACTTCTTTTTTTTTTTATCAACTATTAGAGGGTTTCTGAGTATCTCATTTCATTCTTTTTGTTGTTGGAAGCAATCGGGGTTAAGTGACTTGCCCAACATCACAATGGCTGGTAAGTGTCTGGAGACAGATTTGAACTCAGATCCTCTTGACTTCGGGACCAGTGCTCTATCCACTTTACCTAGCTTCCCCTTATCTCATTTCATTCCAATCTTGAACCTGAATCATTACAACCTTGTGGCTGATCGATCTGTTCACATTCACCTGCCATGTATTGCCTTCTGCCAACAAGAGGGACAGATGCTTCACTGTCCATCCTTGGAAGTTAATAGGGATAATCACAGCATGTACCTCACAGAGTTATTATGAGAATCAAATGAAATAATTCATGTGTTTTACAGAGTGTAAAGGACTATATAAGGTAAATTATTATTATAAGCATAATTTATTCTGCTATTCCATCAATTGATGAGTACTTACTTTGTTTTCAGTTCTTTGTCTTTTCAGACATCCTTTACTGATAAAACTAGGATGGTTTCTTATCAAGTCAGAAATATGAAGTAATAGAGCATCAAACTTTTACGATCTAATACAAATCATTTATTTCATAGTTGAGGAAACTGAGGCTCAGAGAGGTTAAATGACAAAACTAGGAAGTGGTACAGTTGTGACTTCAATTCTGGTGTCCTTTCTGAGACACCAAAAATTTTGAGAGCCAAGAATTTTGTAGATACCCTACATTAATACAAGATGGTGCTGTGTAAAGAACACTGACTCCTACTTCTGGTGCATATTTATTGTGATTTAATTTCAAATTTCAGTATTCCCATATTTAATTTTTTTTAAAGGAGAGGGATTTTATTAAATGACTTCAGAGGTTTCTCCTGGGTCTGCTTATGAACTATGACTTCCCTTTGGGCAAGGTTCAATGTAAAAGACAATCAGCTATTTCTCAGAGGGCTGGATAAGTTGATAGGGCTTGGAAATTACCAAAGAAACTAGTTTTGTTGTTGTTGTTGTTTATAAATACTATATACCTAAGGCACACCCATCAACCAGATGAGGCTCTTAAAAGTGGCTCAGGACATCTTGCATTGCTTTTCTTTCCTGAAAATGTTTTGCTTTAAGCCCCAGTTTTGCCCATGGATAAATTGACTTTTTATTTTCAGCACTTTTAAGATTCATTTTGCCAGGAGAGTAAAACAAATGACCAATAGGAATGTAAGAGCTGAACTCTGAGCCTCAGAGGCATAAAACAGTCCCTGAGTCTTGCAGAATTCTTGTTGACATTGGTAAGATCTGGGCTACACCATGCCATGTCTAGAAGGGAAATTGCAATTTCCTCTTTTGTGGAGAATAAGAGGATAAATGTAATTAGGTGATTATTCTTTTGCTCTCCTAACCTCCAAGAATATTATTAGGTTAGAATTATATCTATTTACTTTTGTTGTTGATCAGTTGTTCCTGTAAAGTCTGAGTCCTCCTGACTCCTTTTCTTGGCAAGAATACTAGAGTGGATTGCCATTTTCTTTTCTAGCTCATTTTACTTATGAGGAAATTGAGGCAAACAGGATTAAGTATCTTTCTTAATGATTTTCACAGCTGGTTAATGTCTGAAGCCACATTTGAATTTAAGAAGATGGGTCGTCTTGATTTAAGTCCAGGTAGTATTTGCTACAGTCAGGTATTTGCCAACTATAATACTTTTTTAAGAATTCAAGACAAACACCATATACCAAGATAAGATCAAAATGGGTCCATGATTTAGGCATAAAGAGGGAGATAATAAATAGATTAGAGGAACAGAGGATAGTCTACCTCTCAGACTTGTGGAGGAGGAAGGAATTTATGACCAGAGGAGAACTAGAGATCATTATTGATCACAAAACAGAAGATTTTGATTACATCAAACTAAAAAGTTTCTGTACAAATAATACTAATGCAAACAAGATTAGAAGGGAAGTAACAAATTGGGAAAATATTTTTAAAAACAAAGGTTCTGACAAAGGTCTCATTTCCAAAATATATAGAGAACTGACCCTAATTTATAAGAAACCGAACCATTCTCCAATTGATAAATGGTCAAAGGATATGAACAGACAATTCTCAGAGGAAGAAATTGAAACTATTTCCACTCATATGAAAGAGTGTTCCAAATCACTACTGATCAGAGAAATGCAAATTAAGACAACTCTGAGATACCACTACACATCTGTCAGATTGGCTAAGATGACAGGAACAAATAATGATGAATGTTGGAGGGGATGTGGGGAAACTGGGACACTGATGCATTGTTGGTGGAGTTGTGAAAGAATCCAGCCATTCTGGAGAGCAATTTGGAACTATGCCCAAAAAGTTATCAAACTGTGCATACCCTTTGACCCAGCATTGCTGTTATTGGGATTATATCCCAAAGAAATACTAAAGAGTGGAAAGAGACATATATGTGCCAAAATGTTTGTGACAGCCCTTTTTGTTGTAGCTAGAAACTGGAAGATGAATGGATGTCCATCAGTTGGAGAATGGTTGGGTAAATTGTGGTATATGAAGGTTATGGAATATTATTGCTCTGTAAGAAATGACCAGCAGGAGGAATACAGAGAGGCCTGGAGAGACATAAATCAACTGATGCTGAGTGAAATGAGCAGAACCAGAAGATCGCTGTACACTTCAACAACAATACTGTATGGGGATGTATTCTGATGGAAGTGGAAATCTTCAACATAAAGAAGATCCAACTCACTTCCAGTTGATCAATGATGGACAGAGGTAGCTACACCCAGAGAAGAAACACTGGGAAGTGAATGTAAATTGTTAGCACTAATATCTGTCTGCCCAGGTTGCATGTACCTTCGGAATCTAATGCTTATTGTGCAACAAGAAAATGATATTCACACACATGTATTGTACCTAGACTATATTGTAACACATGTAATATGTATGGGACTGCCTGTCATCGGGGGGAGGGAATAGAGGGAGGGGGGGATAATTTGGAAAAATGAATACAAGGGATAATATTATAAAATATATATATAATAAAAAATTTAAAAAAAAAAGAATTCAAGACAAAAGTCACTTTTCTTGCTAACTTGGAGTGAGAAATAACCCCATTCTAGATGGGGAGGATAACACTTAACTCTTGGCTAGTTTAGCTCTTTCCCACAAAATTCTGGTTACACAAAAGACAATCATATAGTAAACAACATATTTGCCAAAGCAAAGGACAGGTTTGTGTAGACAACAGAATTCTCAAGAGTAAATGAATTATTTGACTCAGCAGTGAGATAAAATTCCAACTCAACCCAAAAGAGAATGATTTAGAAATCTGTTCTTAGCAGTCTCTAAGGCTGTAAGCACTGAAACTCAAGAGACAATATGCATTATAGCTTCTTGTATTGATATCACACTTTTATTAGATTATAAGTTCCATGAAGGCAGGAACCACTAATGTTCTGTCCACAGAATACACTTAATAAATTTCTGTCATACTTTAGAAACCAAACAAGTAATGAAATTTCAAGTTCAAAGAGCTCTTGCAATATTTCCCCCCTAAATTTTTTTCTTCTGAATTTCTTAAAGTGCTTAAAGTGGGGTGCTTATTAATTTCCAATGCAATACCCAACTCTAGACACTGGTGAAGCTTACTTTGGGAACTGGCCCTCTGAGCTTTGTACACTTCCATGAACTACCCATTTGTGACTTCTTTCCTATTACAGAAACTTGTGAGACCTCTAGAGATCTTCCCCTTCCTACCCATCTTTCCCTTCCCAGTCACCTGAGCAGCAGATAAACTGCTTAGCAGTCAAAATGGCAACAGCAAACAGGAGCTTTTCAGCTCAATGAAATCGAGCTAAAATAGAGAGCACAGGAATAAAAGAACCTACTTGATGTGAAAGTGAAAATGGTAAATGGCTAAATAACTCTCAGAAAGAAACTGTTTGTTTCCATTTTAACCTCTCAACTGATAGGTTCCTAATTTTTGTTCTAGTTGTTCTATGATTTTTTTTCTGCTTAGAATATGAGAAGAAAGGAAAACGAGAAAGGAGGAGGAGGAAGCGGGGAAGAAGGAAAACTCTTTTTTTAGAACACACTCTGAAAACATGTAGGACAGTAAACTACAGTCATTTGTTAGTTACTATGGAATTTGGTTGATAAAAACAAATATCTCATCATTGTAAATAGAAATCCCAAGATTATTTTTTAAAATATGAAGCAACAGCCAAAGTTGGTAAGTGTGTGAGGGAGGAAGAGGAAAAAGAAGCAGGAGGAGAAAATCCACCTTTCTGCATTTTCTAGCAGGCAACTCCACTCTGGAAAGAGAAAAGTTCTAACTTTTCTAAGCTACTTACACTTATAAATATTTCCTATAGGAATCATTCGCATTTTAAGGTCTCATTTGTAAACCCATTTATTTCCTCAAAAAAAATTTTTTTTTGGGAACTAGTATCTTTAAAACATCCTAAAGTTCATTTTACAGTATTTTCCTAAGGGCAAATTACCAGTTAATTACTAGTGAGTAGTACATTACTGGAATGTGCTGCTGGCTCTTGGGTTTACTCTCTTCCTTAAAGACTATGTAACTTTCTATCAGACTTACAACTGAAATCTCATATATGTGTTGTAAGTAAAACTGGGAAATTCTTAATTTGGAGAGCCTTTAAGGCTTAGGGTTACCTAGCCCAGTCCAGGAAAGGGGTTGGGAAGAAACCTTTCTCATGAACTGAAGTTGCTGTGATTGTGGAATAAGGAAAAAGTAAGGCTGCCCCAGAATCCGAGCAGAACATGTGGCAACCCTTCAAATAGTTGTAGACAACTATTGTAGCCTCTCTTTCAAGTCTCTCTTTTCCAGGTTAATCCATACATGGCATGAATTTATCCTGGTTTCCCTGCTCTGAATGGTCTCTAGCTTAGCTATTCTTTTTAGTTAAATTTTTTTTCAATTGAGAAGAATTCCTTTCCCCTCCCTCCCATCTCCCTTTCCCTTTTCTCATCCGTTTCTCCACATATACTGAAAAAGAAAGAAAAAACCAAATAGCCAGAGTCAAGAAAAACAAATTCCCATATGGGCATGACCCCAAAATGTAGGATTTATTCTGCGTCCAGTTTGGGCTCTTCAGAAGCAAGAACTTGGCTGAAGTGAGACATGGTCTGGAGTCCCTCTGGGAAGTTCCATCCTGGGATGGAGTTTTAAGTTCTACTCAAAGTTGATAAAATTGTTACCCTTAATTTCTTTGTGTAGAGGCTCTATCTTGTGACTCATTATTATTATTATAATTATTATTAGGTTATACTTGTACATTTATTTTAATATTTTCATATGAGTCATCTTGGAGGGAAAACATCAGAACAAAAGGGAAAAACTAAGAGAAAGAAAAAAAAAAACAAAATAAGAAAAAAGAAAATAGGATGCTTCTATTTGCATTCAGTTTCCAAGTTCTCTCTCTGGATGAAGATGCATTTTCCAACCAAACTATCTTGCTATTGCTATACACAATGTTTTCTGGTTCTGTTCACTTCACTCAGCATCAATTCATGTAAATCTATCCAGGCTTTTCTGAAAAGCCTGTTCATCATCTCTTATAAAACAATAGCATTCATTTACATTTACACACACTGTGTGTATATTAATTAGCCATTTCCCAATGGATGGGAATCTTCCAATTCTTTGCCAAAAAGAGCTACTACAAACATTTTTAAACATGTGAGTCCTTTTTTTCTCTTTTATTACTTCTCTAAGATACAGGCTCTGTGGTGATGAAGGAGTATATCTTCTAGGGAAATATAGCAGTGATTTTGGGGGGTTTCTGTTCTGGCAATTTGATTCCTAATTCCTCTGGCTTCCCCGCCCCCCAATTTAGGAATGTTATTGTTCTGACAATCTGTCTGATTCTGAATAGACCACTCAGTCAGACAGCTTCTGGCCTCAGGATAGTCCCTCAGATCAAACTCCTGAGACAATCACTCCTCAGTTCACTGCTGACTGTCAGATAGATAATCTGTTGGTCAGTGATAATTCAGAGACCACTCCTCTGGCCCATAGAATTAGCATGTCAATGATAGAAAGCTGAATAAAGAGCTCTCCTCTCTCTCAGGACTTTGCTAATTTCTTTTGGAATTCAACAGGCTTGTAATAGCATTACAATTACAATAAACTTTGCTCCTTGATTTGGAATGGGTTCAAACTTGCAAATTCTTTTGAGGCGCCTTCTGACACTGGTCTGTGATCCCCCCAAACTTTTGGGTTCCCCTTCCCAACCTCAACAGTGACATTGCCGGATCAAATGGTATATACAGTGTTATAGCTCTCTGGACATAGTTGCAAATTGCTCTCCAGAATGGTTGGATCAATTTACAACTCTACCAGCAATGCATTAGTGTCCCAGTTTTCTAAATACCCCCCAACATTTGTCATTATCTTTTCCTGTCATTTTAGCCAATCTGGTAAGTGTGAGTTGGTACTTCTGCCTTCTTGTTAAATAGACCTGGGCTCTCCTATCTCAGGGCTCCAATTCATTTCTTAGAAACATCCACTTCCAAGAGGGAATGAATCCTGAGCTTTCTTTCTTTCTTTCTTTTTCTTTCTTTCTTTCTTTCTTTCTTTCTTTCTTTCTTTCTTTCTTTCTTTCTTTCTTTCTTTCTTTCTTTCTTTCTTTCTTTCTTTCTTTCTTCATTTATTTATTTATTTATTCATTTATTTATTCATTTATTTATTCATTTACCTATCTATCTATCTATTTATTTATTTATTCATTTATCTATCTATCTATCTATCTATCTATCTATTCATTCATTTATTTATTTATTCATTCATTCATTCATTCATTCATTTATTTAATTAACTAATTATTTATTTATTTATTTGTTTGTTTATTTATTTATTTATTTATTGAAGCTTTATGGCTAGTCTGGTTTCATCCTCTTTTAATAAGATCTTCCTCAGCTATACTGGAGCTACTGTGAGTGGGGAGCTGGTACCAGCCTTCAAATCTATATGTTAAAGAAATATCTCTTAGGTTCCTAAACAGAGTTTGATGTGAGTCAAATGACCTCTTTTTCTTCTTTCTTCTCCTCTTCTTTTTCTTCCTTTCCTTCTTCTCTTCTTTTCTTCCTCTTCTTTCTCCTCTTCTTTTTCTTCCTCCTCTTCTTTCTCCTCCTCTTCTTTTTCTTCCTTTCCTTCCTCCAGTTTCTTTCTGTCTTCAGCAAAGATGATGTAGCTATGTGTAGATTTATAGGGAAAATTTAACCTGGGGGTTTGACATAATAACCTGGCTTTCTGATTGAATACAATAAAACCGGGGTTTTTTAGGACCTCCACTGGAGTTGGACTATAGGCTGAGCTGATCCCCATCAGTGTCCTTCCCTGCTTGCCTGAGGGAATATAATAATCTTATTAGTACTTCAGGCTTTCTCTGTCAACCCCACCTAGTTACCCAGAAAACTGTCATTGGGAGCCTGCCCACTGAGCTTCTCTGCTTTGGGCTAGATTGTCACTTATAGCTGTACCCAAAGGAGGTTTTCTGTTTGCTTTTAAGATTTGGGTTTTTTTTTTAACTTTTTTTTTTCCCTGAGGAAGATTTGAATAAGGAAGATCAGAAGAGTAGGGAGAGATATCAAAATAAACATTCTCATACTTCTTTAACTGGAGAAAGGAATATATTGAGAAGAAAACTGGACTTGGAAGGATTTATGGCATTATTATGGATATATTACAAGCATTTATGAATCACCTACTATGTGCTAAGAATTTTACAAATATCTCATTTAGTCTTTGCAACAACTCTGTGAGATAGATAATAATGATCTATAATAACAATAACATTTACATAGTGCTTTCTATATGTTAAGCAGACTGCTTTACAATTATTATTTCATTGGATCCTCACAACACAATGATAATAATAATAATAGCAGTTACATATAGTGCCAGACACTGCTAAGTGCTTTACAATTATAATTTCATTTGATTCTCACAACAACCCTGGGAGATAGGAACTATTATTATTCTCTTTTACTCATGAGGAAACTGAGGTAGACTGAGGCTAAGTGACTTGCCCAGTGTGACACTGCTAGTAAGTTTCCAAGTAAGTTTGGCTGAGTTCTTTTCCCAGCTCTGATGCTTTCTAGCTATTTGACCATAAATAAATCACCTAATCCCTGTGAGCTTCAGTTTCCTCATCTGTAAACTGGGGATAATATTTGTATGTGCTTATATTATTATTACATTCAAATGAGAAAATGTATGAAAAGTATTTTGAAAACTATAAAGTGCTACATAAATGAAAGTTGCTATTATTTATTATTTATTTTTTTTTGTTGTAATGTCCCAGAGAGGTAACAATCTGAACACTGGATTATATACACATCATTAAAGTGTCCAAGTAAACTTATAGCTGCACAGATTTCACAGCCACCCCAAAGAAAGGCACAACAGGGGAGAACACAAACAAGCCATAGGGAAGATCCCTTAGGTAACCTAGAAGCAGGACACCAGGAGAGCTAATGATGGTCTGGAGGCAGAATTGACAAGATCTGAAAAGTGATTAGATATGATGGATGAGAGAGTGAAGAATCAAGTAAAAGCTTGCAATCCTATGTGACTGCAAGGACAGAAGTGCCCTTGACTGAGATTCAGAAGAGGGTTGGGTTTGGGGGAAAGATTTGGACATGTCGAGTTTTAGATGCCTATGGGACATCCAGATAGGACAGCTTGAGTCCTTTAAGTAGAATGTACTTTTGAAATCAAGGAATATTTCATTTGTGTCTTCATATTCCAAGCATCAAGCAAAGGCCTTACATAAAGGAGCCTCTCAGGAGAGGCTAGGAAGGGAGATGAATACTGAGTGTAGAGATGGATATCGGATCCAAGGGAGCTGATGAGATAAATCAGTGAGATCCCAGGGCTGAGCCTTTGGTTAACAGTAAAGACATCAGTAAAAAAAAAAAAACTGAAAAGGAGGGACCTTTGTTACCAGCGACCATCCCTCTACTCCTGGACATTTTTCATCCTTCTTAGTCTTCTTGGCTACATCATCCTTCTACTTCTAGGGATTAGGACCGCCTATTCTCTGCCCTCTTCTCCTGCTCTCTTCTCTCCTCTTTTCTTCTCTCTCCACCTTTTTTCTCCTCTCCTTCTCCTCCACTCTTCTCCTCTTGTCTTTTTTCTCTCCTGTCTGCTCTCCTCTTCTCCTTTCTTTTCCTTTTCTTTTTCTTTCCCTTCTTTCTCCCTTTCTCCTCTCTGTCTCCTTTTTCTCTTCTACTCCATTCCTCTTCTCTCTCTTCCCTTTACCTCTCCTCTCTTCTTCCTTCCATTTCCCCCTTCTTTCCCCTCCCTTTTCTTTCCTTCTTTTCCTCTCCCCTTTTTTCCTTCCTTTCCTTTCTTCATTTCTTCTTTTCTCCTTCCTCCTCCCCTTCCTTCTCTTCTACTCCATTCCTTTTCTCTGTCTTCCCTTTATCTCTTTTCAACTCTTCTCCTCTCCCCTTCTCTCCCTTCTTTTCTTCTCTCCTTTCCTCCTTTCTACTCCTCCTCCTTCTCCTCTTACTCCTTCCTCCTTCCTTCTTTCCTCTACACCATCTTTGTTTAGGTCTTCATAACCTCTCTCCTGCACTAGTGTATAGGCTCCTAATTAATCTCACCTGCTTGTAGTTGTTTCCCTCTCTAATACATCTTCTATACCATTCCCTAAATCATTTTCCTCCATAGTCTAGCCCTCACCTTTATGAATTTGTGTTCCAATGAAACTAGACTACCAACTATTCTCTGATTTTGACGCTCCATTTCCCATCTCCTGCATTTGCTTGGAATGCCATATCTTTGCCTTTTGGGTTATTTGTATTTCTTCATGGTTCAGTTAAGACACCAGCTCCTGAATGAAACCTGCCTTGATTACCTAGGTGTTAATGCTCCCATTCCTCCTCAGTTTTCTCTGTGTCAAAGTTTTTGAGCAGTAAATTAAACCTGTATAAAGACTTTTGGGATGTTCTATTTTTATTTGGGTGCATCTTGTATCCTTTAAAGAGGATGCATTTTGAAATTTGAGAATATTTAATTTATGTCTTCATATCTCACTCACCTAGCAAAGATCTTACCAAAAAGATTAGTGAGAGGTGGAAAGTATAGTACATCCCTGTGTGTCATTTAACCAATGTAAGGAATTGATACCAAAATTATAACACTTATTAAGAAGCTATTATGTGAGGGCTGCTAAGTGGTGTGATAGATACAGCACCAGTTCTGGAGTCAGAAGGACCTAAGTTCAAATCTGGCCTTAGACTCTTAATACTTCCTAGTTATGATTCCCTGGGCAAATTACTTAACCCCAATTGCCTCAGAAAAAAAAAAGAAGAAGAAGAAGAAGCTACTATGTGAGGGCGGCCAGGTGGTTTAGTAGATAGAGCACCAGTCCTGGAGTCAGAAGGTTCTGAGTTCAAATTTGGTTTTAGACACTTGCTAGCTGTGTGACCCTAGATAAAAAACTTAATTCTAATTGCCTTTCCCCCCAGCCCACCCCACTTCCAAAGAAAGAAAAGAATCTCCTATGTTATTTCCTTTGATTCTCACAATAGCTGTAGAATGTAGGTGCTATTATCTCCTCATTTTTCAGCAGAAGAAACTGAGGTAAACACAAGTTAGATGACTTGCCTAAGGTCACATAGCTACTAAATATCTCAGATTGAATTTGAATTCAGGTCCTCCTGACAACCAGACCCTGTACTCACTCTCTGTGCTAGCTAGTTGTCTGTATTTAAGATTGGGGGGGGGGGGGTAGTGAGAGGTTACTTAACCATGACATTTACTTACCCCATGTAACATATACTTACCCATCATTTATCAGACCGAATTTGTAGCCACGTTTCTGAGTCTGAGACCAGGCAATAGTCCCCTACTGTGTATCTTTAGTGGGTCTTCTCAGGGCTTTGCTATCTTTCTCTATGAGGGTTTCTTTGAGTTCTAAACCTCGCTATGTTCCTATGACCAGATGGTCTATAAATCTCTTCAAGCTTCAAATCCTGTGACTTTACCCAAGGCCACACAGATAATAAGTATCAGAGCCAAGGCTAAGTCCAAGTTTCCTCTCTCCAAGTTCAGTTCATTCTGCCATTATAAAGATTTGTTTGAATGAATGCCCAATGCTGAAGTTAGCACACTAACAATAAATACTGGAGTACTTAAAAAATGTCTTTGGCTTTGTTCTAGTTTGAATTAGTCTCCTTTTCCATTAAAAATATATATATTTGTACTCTTCCACTGTTCTCATTGCTTTCCATCAATTCTCATTAATTAATTATTTATATGAATTAATTAACTTCATTAATATGGATGGACTTGGTTTGCCTCTTCCATTGACCTTTTTCTTCATGAATTTTGTTTTAGGACATAGAAGTTCTTTGCTTTATATAATTTTACTTGGGAGCCAATATAATAAAAATGACAATTCTGCCTAAACTAATTTACTTATTTAGTGCCATATAAATTAAAGTACGAAAAAACCATCTGATAGAGCTAGAAAAAATAACATCAACATTCTTCTGAAAAAAAAACACACACAAAGGAAGGTATCCTAGCTCTACCAGATCTCAAACTATATTATAAAACAGTAACCATCAAAATTATCTGGTACTGGCTAAGAAAGAGAGTGGTGGATCTTTGGAATAGACGTGGTCACAAGACACAGTAGTCAATGACAAAAGTAACCTATTGTTTGCTAAACCCAGAGATCCCAGCTTTTGGGAAAGAACTCACTATTTAAGAAAACTGGTAAGAAAACAATAGAATTCAAACTAAGTATAAATCATCATCTCATACCGTATATCAAAATAAGGTCAAAATGGGTGCATGATTTAAATGTAAAAGGGGATACCATAAGCAAATTGAAAAGTAAGGAATAATCTATATGTCAAATCTATGAAAAGGAAAAATTCTTGATCAAACAAGAGATAGAGCATTATATAATGCAAAATAGATAATTCTGATTATATTAAATTAATTTTACTTGAATGATTTTTGAGTGCTGCTTTCCTGCTTTTCTTATAGTATAGTGAATTATAGTAGCTTCCACAAACTTTCCCTCTGAATCAGCTTTTCAAAAGGCTGCTGTTTCCTTTCTGCCGCTCCCCCTTTTTGTATACTTAATCAGCATTCCTGATATGAGATTAGTATTATCTATCAGAGGACTGAAGGGTTGTTTTCTCCCATTCAAGCACATTTCTTAAATATTGGATAGAAGTAAGGAAAGATTCTCAATCCTGCTAACTCATAGCTCTAGCTTTGAATCTGACATTCAAAGCCAGAACAAATGCAAGCAATAAGACATTTCAATGTGCAGCAGAAAAAGAAAGTCATCTTATTTCTTAAAGAATTATTCCAAGTGAGATAACAGTTTAAGAGGATTGAAAGAGAATGAGCAAAATGGCTCTTCTGGGGTGGGGATAACATGACCATAACATGGCAGACACTCTACAATCATGCCTATGACTCAATAAATTGGACAGCTTCCTGCCTATAGTGGTTCAACGCTGAAGATTAAGTGACTTGCCCACAATGACAGCTGGGAAGTGTTAAGTGTCTGAGGTCGAGATTTGAACTCAGGTCCTCCTGATTTCAGGGCTGGTGCTCTATGCACCAGTTGTCCCAAAGATAAAGGACTCTTAAACTGAGATAATAGAGCATCGCTTTATTTATTTATTTTTTCATCTTCTAGGAATAACTTGCTTTTTAAAAATTAAAAATGTTTTAATCAACAGAAATCTATTTTCTCTCTCTCCCATTTCCTATCTTATTTTAGAAAAAAAGAAAAGAAAAACAAATCCCCATTCAACAGATATGCATAGTTAAGCAAAACAAATTCGTTCATTGGATATGCTCAAAATAGTCTCATTCAGCATCCTGAAATCCATTGCTTCTTTATCAGGAGTAAATAGCAGATTTTATCACAGATCCTCCAGAGTCATGGAATATTATTGTGTTGATTGTAGTTCTGTTAACTCTAAAAATTGTTTGTCTTTACTGGTTGTTGTTATGGTACAAATTGTTCTCCTGGTTCTGTTTGTTTTATTCTTAAATGTTATTAAAAAACATGTGTCCTTTGATGTAGCTACATCACTGCTCAGCTGTACCTAAAAGAGATCAAAGAAAAATGCGGAAAAAATATTTATAGCAGCTCTTTTGTGGTGGCAGCCCCCCACAAACACAAAACAAAAAATACCAGAAAGTAAGAGGATCCCTGTCATTTGGAGATGACTGAATGCATTATGTTAAATGATTATGGTAGAATATATTGCACTGTATGAAATGAGAAAATAGATAATTTAAAAGAAATATGGGAAAATGTATAGAAACTGATTCAGAGTTTATGTTTTATTCTTATGTTTTAAAATATTTTATTTTTTATGATTTAAAATATTTCATATTTTAACATCAATATTATAAAATTGAACAATTTTGAAGACTTTTAATAACTGATAAAGCATCCCTTTTAAAGGCTGCTGGTGTAATGGCACTATCAGTTCAGTGGATAACCAAAAGGAAATTTGACCTCATCCTCTATTTTAAGACCCTTCCTGTGAGGGATGAGGAAGAGGGGTGGTTTGACTAGTTTCTCCCCAATCCACTTCCCACATTCATTTGTGACATATACTCTGCTTAGGCAGCTAAGTTTGGATTTGGGACTGCTTTTTTTGTGCTTATGCTTTCCTGATTGTTAGGTAAAGGATGGATGCCTTCCAATAACAACAATAACAACAACAACAACTAGCATTTATTTGTTTATTGTTATTATTTTTGCAATTCTTCTAAATATATTTCCATATTCATCATGCTGTGAAAGAAAAACAGATCAAAAGGTGAAAGAAAAAAAAAAGAGAAAACAACAACCACAAAGATGAAAATACTGTGCTTTGATCCATATTCAGTTTCCATAATTCTCTCTGGATGTGGATGGCTCTTTCCATCACACATCTATTGGAATTGCCTTGAATTGCCTCATTAACAACTAGCATTTACATAGGAGCAGTTAGATGATGCAATGGACAGTGCCTGGATCTGGACTCAAAAAGACCTGAGTTCCAATACTTCTTAGTTGTGTAACCCTGGGTTGCTTCAATTTTCTCATCTGTAAGATACACTAGAGAAGGAAATGACAAAAAGCAAAACAAAACAAAACAAAACAAAACAAAAATCACTCCAATATCTTTGCCAAGAACATCCCAAACTAGGGGTCATGAAGAGTTGGACTCAATTGAAAATAACAAATCAACAATAATTGTATAAGTAGATTGTATAATATAAGCCAAAGTTTGGATCTTATCAAAGTAGCATTGAAGGAAGGGAAGAAAATGAAGGAGTGTATTAGATTATAAATGATAGAATTTTGAAACTAAGAAAAGCTTTAGGCACCCAGTCCAATTTCCTACTTTTACAGCTGATGAAACCGAGGCCATCTTGGTTTTTTAGAATTGCTTTTTGTTTTTTTTAGAATTTTGCTTTTCTTAAATAAGATTATATCTTATCTAAACTTCATCCTTTCCCCAGCATTATTCATCATGTTCAACCCACAGCAAATGCTTATCCACTGTTTGTTAAATTGAATTGAAAATCTCAAAGGGTCTTAAATCCATTATTATATTTTGCTTTATTATAAGGAGTTCATAAATGCATCCTGCAGAATGTTTCTTTTAAATATATTTTATCTGCCATTGCCATATGGGGAAAAGAGAGAAATCTAAGGAAAAGAACTTTGGGCTAGAAATCTACAGAACTGAATTTCCCAATTATAACTATGTGGCCACAGACAAATCATTTAACTTCTTGGATAGCCTTAGATTGAACTCCTAACCCAAACCAGCTATCCTGCAAACGTCTGCTGCTAGCTACCAGGGGAATCGAGTGATACGATAGAGATGCTTTAGTGGAAAACCTTCACCAATGCTCAGCTCAAATTAACCGCATTTTTTCTCAGTAGCTCTTCAAAATTCAGCACTTGTTCTCTCTCACTCTATTATATGTAGTCTCACTTTCCTCTTCCTCCTTCTCCTGCAAAATTTTCTGAATATGTGTATGGAATAGGGAAACTGGTTTTTTTTTTGTTTGTTTGTTTGTTTGTTTTTGTTTTTGTTTTTTCATCATACAATTGACAGAAAATGGTGTCTTCTAGGTATCTGACTATATTGAGGAAAGTAAAGAGACATCCTTCCTGTGGAAAATCTATTAATGGACCAGGCTGAGTTGTGTCAAAAGGGTTGCACTAACTCCATCCCATTCATTCAGACTGAACTTTATCACAGTTATATGAAAAGAACACTATATTTATTTATTCTGAGGCAATCGGGGTTAAGTGACTTGCCCAGGGTCACACAGCTAGGAAGTGTTTAGTGTCTGAGACCAGATTTGAACTCCAGTCCTCCTGACTTCAGGGTTGGTACTTTATTCACTTCACTACCCAGCTGCTCCAAGAAAACTATATTTAGAAGAAATAATCTAGGGGCAGTTCGATGGTACAATGAATAACACACTAGCCTTTGAAGTCAGGAGGACCTGAGTTCAAATGTGACCTCAGATACTTACTAATTATGTGACCCTGAGCAAGTCATTTAACCCTGATTGCCCTCTCAATTTAAAAAAAAAAAAGTAATTCTAGACTTCAGTCCTAGGATCTCAATTGAGAATTGAAGTCCATTAAACATAGTTTTCTCATTTTACACAGGAGGAAATTAAGGCTGAAAGAAATTAAATGAGTTGCTCAGGGTGTCATAGCTGGATAGTGTCTGAGCCCATATAAATTCAAGATTTCTTGACTTTAAACCTGGCATGCCATCTTTTGTACCCCCTAGCCAGGTCTTACACCCATTTTCTATGTTTAATGTTCTTGGCCATTTCACAAGTAATCTGCAATACCCAAGTGTGCTGCTCCCCTTCTGGTCCTCCTCATTCTTCTGGCAAACACCCCCTTTTTTACTCATAAAGGGATGAAATCCGTTAGATTGTGAGCTCCTTGAGCACAGGGATTGTCTTTCTCCTCATTTTGTATCCTCAAAGCTTAGCACGGTGTCTGGCACTTGGTTAATAATTTTGATTTATAAGCTATTTTTGATTTAATATAAGCTAATTTAAATTAATTTAATATAAGCTAATTTTGATTTAATAAGCTATTTCACAATCTCCCTCAGAAAGATGCTGAAATGTTGCACTCACCTAGTGGGAAATGGTTCCAACGCCCATTTGGTCTTCATCTAAGAATGAACCTAGCCCTACCATGCTCACTTTTCTTTCAGCTCTGTGTGGTCATTTCCACCTCTGCCCCAGTTACCTTCTCACTTTGGAAAGGCTTCTACCTCGGTGACCCCTCTGGGTTAGGGAGTTCCTACATGGAACCTCTATTCGAGGAAGAGCTCTCACCAGTCATGCTTATGGTAAGTGTTTTACAGCTCTGTTCCAGCCTCAGGATTTTCACATCCTGCCCCAGAAGTTGGGCATCTTGGGTCCTACTTCCCTCCACCCTTTCCCCTTTTTTGGCTCCCCTTTTTAATGTTTATATTACCAACACTTAGCAAGGTTTCTGTCACAAAGTAAATATAGATCCCAATAAAGATCTTTGTTCTTTCAGTGCAGGGCAATTCCTTCTTTGCTATCTCAATGAGTAGCCTGGGGCACTTAGGGAACAAGTGAGGACCTGTTAGTAAGAAGAATTTAAATCCAACTTTAGATATTACTCTTATTATTTCAGACAAGTCATTTAACCTCTGTCTGCCTCAATTTGCTCATCCCTAAAATGGGGTAAAAATAGCTCTTTTCTTTTAGAGTTACTGTGAGGAGCAAATGAGGTAAAATTTATAAAGTGCTTTGCAAATCTTAAAACTCAGTATAAATAAAAACCATTATTATCATTAATAACAGATACATATAAATAATAAAGAAATTGATAACAAACATAACAAATACAAATAAAATCAATAAATAGAAATAAAACCAATAAAATAAAATAAAATCAACAACAAAAATTATACATTTTCTAACTTTACAATAAAAATTCTCTAAATAAGTAATAAATAACAATAAAAAAGTTACATACAAATGAGATGAGACCCCAGTGAACTGCAGCCTTAGCCATTTCTCTGTCCTTAAACAGGGTTTTTTTTTTTTAAGTTATCTACTCAGGTCTTCTATTTTTAATGGAAAAACAATGTATTTACACTTAAGTTTTAGCAGTTTTTCATTACAAGTTGGGTTTTTTTTTCCTGCCATTTTCCACTTTTCTCTTGATCCCACTCCTAAATTTCCAGACTTCTCATATCCCAGCAAACTTCTCACCCTGAAAGATCACTCTTTCAACTCCATTTATTGATTGGTATGACCTTTCCAGGGCCTCCATTTTGAGGAAGTACTCAGACCAGCCCAGTGCTCACTCCTTCACTTACTTCTGCAAGCTATGGGAGAAAGGGATCACCTTAACTTACTTCTGCTTTTCAACTACTCTTTGCATATTATTAGAATATAAATTCCTTGAAGATAAGTGATGATTTTCTTTTTTCTTGTGTTTATATTCCCAGAATTTAACACACTGCTGGCAAATAACAAACATTTAATAAATGCTTGTTAACTTGACTTGCCTTCAAAATCAAAATATCAATTCAAATTCAAAATCAAAAAAATAAAATTTAATTATTTTTTTATGTGACAACACATTTTCTTCTTCTAAAGGTCATTTCTTGCCTTTTTCAGCAAACTGTGCATCTACACCTACAAATACATATTGTAAAAGTCTAATGTAACATAGTTATTCAAAATAGCAGTTATTAATACTATTTTCCATATTAGAAAGGGGTTCCCTAAATTTGTACCTGTAGATAAAACATTTGTTTGTTGTAGGCTGGATCTCAGAGTCTGAAAGGTCTCAGAAATTCATCTGAAGATCATCTCTCCAACAAGAGATATGTCATCAAACTTCCCCACCTAGTTGGGGAATTCACCACTTACCAATTAATTCATTCCATAATTGAACAGCTCTGAGAGTTAAAATGCTTTTCTTTGTATCAGATTAAAATCTGCTTCTCTACAACTTTCCTCTGTTCCTGGTTCTGCCATATGGGGATAAGCAGAGCATGTCTAATCTCTCTTTCACATGACAGCCCTTCAGATTTTTGAAGATTACTATAATGTTTCCATCTCAGGCTAAATTCCCCCAGTTCATTGATTTAATCTTAGAATAAATCTTTTTTGTTGTTCAGTAGTTTCGGTCATGTCTGACTGACTCTTCATTGGCCCATTTTGGATTCTCTTGGCAGAGACAGTAGAATGATTTGCCATTTTCTTCTATGACTGACTTGATAGATGAGGAAACTGAGGCAAACAGGCTTAAGTGATTTGGCCTAGGACCACCCAGTTTAGTAAGTGTCTGAAGGCAGGTTTGAACACAGGAAGGTGAGTCTTCCTGTTTCCAGGGCTAGTGATCTAGCAGCCTTGGAATAGATTTTAGAAATCATCAAATCCCACAGATAACAGATGAGGAAATGAGACCAGAAAGAGTGCATCATCTACTCACTCAAGGTCGAACAGTTATCCAATCAATGTGGGAATAAAAAAAAGAGACAAAAAGGAGTCCCTGCCCTCAAGAGACAAAATATTATTTTCAAGCAGTGAGTGACAGAAGCAGGATTTAAATTCTAGTCTTTTGAAAACAGAATATTGCACTCTTTCCTCTGAAATCTACCTCATCCTCTTAATCTTTGTATGGTATCATTTCTAGTCATCTTTATATCAAAATCACTGAACGTGTTTTTGATCATATTGTGCTTTGCTTGTTTTTAACTCGAGAAGCCAAGATATAAGATCATATGTTCTATAAATTCAAAATACTTCCGGTTTTATAGCAGTCAAATAATTTGCCGTTTTGACTGACTCAGAAATATGCTGCAGTCGTCTTTGTAATTGCAGAATTCTTATACTGAGTGCCCTGTTCCTCCTCTCTAGATTCCTGGTATACATAAATACAGTAATACTCCATGACTGTGTTAAACATTTCAGCAATTTCAGAACAAGTTTCTGACACTCCAGTGCAATGTTAACTTTTTTTTTCTTTAAATTTGATGTGCTCAGCATCAATAATTCAGGTTGATTCTTCCCCTTTGTTGAGGAAGACTAAACACACATTAGACAGAAACATAATTTGAGTTGAAGAAAAGCATGAAAGTAAGGAAATATGTTTTGTGTGCATTGCTCTCTCATTGGGTCACATGGCAAAAAAGAAGGGAAGGGAAAGCTAAAAACTGATATGTGCCCATACTTCCTCTCATTGAATTGGTATAAATTCTCCAAAGTTAGAGCTCCTGAGTCTCTCTGAAATTCAACTTACTGACCAGCAATGAGTAAGTATATACTATGTGCCAGGCTCTCTGGGGATACAGAATGAAACAGTCCCTAACCTTAAATTTGCATTCTATTGGGGAAGATAGTAGGGTCAAATACAAATATTTGAAATGTCTATAAAATAATTATAAGGGAAGTACAAATATCTGGAGGATCAGAAAAGGATTTATGTCAGGAAGTAGCATTTGAATTAAGCTTGAAAAGAAAGTATGACTATTTCAAAGTCCGATTCTTTTTGTACAGCAAAACAACTGTTTGGATATGTATACATATATTGTATTTAATTTATACTTTAACATATTTAGCATGTATTGGTCAACCTGCCATCTGGAAGAGGGGATAGGGGGAAGGAGGGGAAAAATTGGAACGAAAGGTTTGTCAATTGTCAATGTTGTAAAATTGCCCATGCGTATATCTGGTAAATAAAAACTATTAAAATTAAAAAAAAAGAAAGAAAGAAAAGAAAGTATGAATTCTAAGAGGTGGAAATGAGGAGGGAGTGCACAGTGAGAGACTAGGAGTATCAGCCTGAGCAAAGACATGGAGATAGTACAGCTAATGTAATTGTGAGAAACAAGAGTCAACCAGTCAATAAACAAGCATTTATTAAGCACTTACTGTGTGCCAAGCACTGTGCTAAAAGTGAGGATACTAAAAGAAGGAGGAGGAGGATAGAGGAGACATGTTAATATCAAGATTACCTGTAAGATAGAGAATAAATGGAAGTCAATCTTAATAGGGGAAACATTAACAGCCGGGGAAGCCTAGAAATGCCTCCTAGAGATAAGATTTGAGTAAAGTCTTGAAGAAATTCAGGAAAGATAAAAAGGAGAATGAAGGGGCAGAATATTCCAAATATAAGGAAGCCAGGAAGTGCAAAGGTGTGGTCAGTCAACAAGCATTTAAGCAATAGAGATATAAAGAAAGAGAACCCCCTAAAAAACCCCTCATGTTTGAAGAACTACATATAGGTCATTTGGAACAACCCAATTTTGCTACTGATGAAACTGAGACTGAGAGAGATTAAATGACTTGCCCAAGGTCAAAAACTAGGGCTGTGTATCTGAGTTAATATTTGAACCCAGGTCTGCCTGACTCTCTCTCCATTATCCCATCATGCCATTTTCCTTCTCATCTTGGCTATCTTTTTTACAGTTTAGGACTCTTCCAAAGAGTGATATATCAGTAGGATAAGTACAGTCAAAAATTCAGGTTAAGGCTTCCCCTTTACTGAGAAAGACTTAAGATGCATTGGATAAACACACAATTTGAGGTGAAGAAAAGATCAAGGATGAAAGAACAGAGAAATGTGAAGAGAAGAGACTAGAGCTTTCCTGGCTTTCTTGATGCCCTTCTCCAAATCACCTTTACATGACTGAATCTACAATCATCGGAGGAAAGAGAAAAAACATTTAATTCCATGAAATATTGAGGCATGCAGAAACTAGAAACTGAGTGGATGCCCATCAATTGCATAATGGCTGAATAAATTGTGCTCTATGAATGTTATGGAATATTACTGTTCTATAAGAAATGACCAGCAGGATGATTTCAGAAAGGCCTGGAGAGACCTACATGAACTGATGCTGAGTGAAATGAACAGAACCAGGAGATCCTAATATACTTCAACAATACTATATGATGATCAATTCTGATGGACGTGGCCATTTTCAACAATGAGATGAACCAAATCAGTTCCAATAGAGCAGTAATGAATTGAATCAGCTACAGCCAGCAAAAGAACTCTGGGAGATGACTATGAACCACTACATAGAATTCCCAATCCCTCTATTTTTGTCCACCTGCATTTTGGATTTCCTTCACAGGCTAATTGTACACTTTTTCAAAGTCTGATTCTTTTTGTACAGCAAAACAACTGTTTGGACATGCATACATATATTGTATTTAATTTATACTTTAATATATTTAACATGTATTGTCAACCTGCCATCTGGGGGAAGGGGTTGGGGGAAGAAGGGGAAAAATTGGAACAAAAGGTTTGGCAATTGACAGTGCTGTAAAATTACCCATGCATATATCTGGTAAATAAAAAGCCATAAATAAAAAAAAATTTTAAAGAAATATTGAGGAATGTATCAGCATCCAAATCAAAGATCGATCTATGGCTGGAGGAGATCTAAGCTAAACTCATATAAGGACAATGTGAAACTCATAGATGATAAATTTAGGTAAAGTTTCTTATTTATTGCTCCCTTGGTAGTACAGTAAATGGATTCCACTATAAAATATATTGTATTTCAAAGGAAAATAGGTATAGTAAAATATAGTTATCCAAATATTATTTTTAAAATTCAATTTACAGAACCCTTGATTAGAGCTAGAAAGGATTTCAGAGGTCTGTGTAGTCCAATACTCTTACTTAATGATAAGGAAACTAAGGTTTACAGAGGCCAATTAACCTGCCTAAAGTCAGATAAGTAGTTTCAGAGGAAGGATTTGAACCCAGTACCTATGTCTCCAAAGCCAGAGCAGTCCCATTACACTATGATAGAATTGATTCTTCCTTGGATTGTCCTTGGAGAGGATGGTCCTATTAAACCCTTACATCATGAAAAGATCAGTTTATATAGGTTTTTTGACCTATAATTTTTTTCATAATGACAACTCAACTTTTGATCAGAAAATGGAAGCTTCTTTCTTTAAAATTCCTATTATCAAAATGCCTCTGGGCTTCTTGTAATTTCTAGTAGAATATTCCAAATATCCCAATATGCAGTTTCAAATACCAAGATTTTCAGTAATGACCTTGAAAAGAACTGAGAGATGGATGACTACCACCCAGTGGGCCGTCTCTAGCAGACAGAACAAGACCGCCATCTTGTGGTCCTGACAAAAACTTTTAAAGTCGTGTTGTTGCATTTTTATATCTCCAGGCAAAGATGCCGTCCCTGGTACTTGTCCCATAGGGTTTGGTGAGATGAACCTGAGCACCTGGAGTCCCTTCTTCCTGCTTCTCAGCCCTGTCCCTGCTCAGCTGGAAACTTTTTTTTTTTTTTGAAGAATTATCTCCATCCATTTTATAAAGTAGCCAGAGACAGTTTTAACGGTTCTTCTGAATGAACCTTTGTTAAATCACAGTAGACTTCATTTAAATTTAATGTGCTATAATTATTTTCAAAATGACACAGTCTGACAAGTTGAAATACTATTTTATGAGAGGATGGAATTCAATGTGCCGTTGTATCTATTACAGGCATGTTAGCATTTTTTCATATGAACCATAAATCTTAATACTCAGGGACTTCAAGTGTGATTGATCATGCTCCGTTTCCAAGACTCCAAGTTCTCTTTTCCCTGTGCCATAACAGCTTTCTTTAACTTCTCCCTCTTGGAAACTGAGAAATCTCTGGACAAGACTAGTGTTAACAATATTTAACATGTATTGGTCAACCTGCCATCTGGGGGAGGGGGAGGAGGGGGAAAATTAGAACAAAAGGTTTGGCAATTGTCAATGTTGTAAAATTACCCATGCATATATCTGGTAAATAAAAACTATTAATTTAAAAAAAGACTAGTGTTAACATTGCAGAGCCTTACTTTTTTCCCTTTAAGTTAATACTACTTAACAGTGATTCTTAGTGAACTTGATAAAAATGTTCCAGTTTCTAGGTGATAGTGATTTCACTTATATAGATAAAATCTAATTCACAAAAGTTCTTCTATGATGCCTTGCCATAGTTAAGAGGTAACCCTGAATTGCTGAAGACTATGTCATTAACAGGGTCCACGCTCTAAAAGATCCCACCTGGCAATGAATTATGTGACACTTCATTGAAAACTAAATTTGGAGACATCCATCAATAGACATTTGGCTAGCAGGTGATGAATTGTTTTTGGCTTTTGTTTTATTTTGTTTTTGCCAAAGTAACCCTTCACAAAGTCCCAGAAGGGTAAAGCTTCCATAGGTTGAGGGTATAATAAGAAAAGAAAGAAGGAAGGGAAGATGGGAGGGAAGAAAGAAGCTCACAGCTTTCAGCCTGATGGATAGAATGCAAATTCTGATTCAATTTTAATTCTGCTTTCAAGGGAGCTTATTTAAAATATTAGGAAAAATTACTGAAATTCTGTTATTCTCAGAGCCCTCAATTCAATACAAAAACCTTGGCTATTGTAGACTGTCTTGTTTTGTGTAATCCTAGCTAATCACCATAGTCTTCCATGGTATCCCCACTTCCTATATACAAAATGCACAAACATTATAAGTCATTACGATCAATCATAGTTTTATATCAAGGTGAGATGTTTTCAAAGACATAAATTAAACTAGGAGTTAGAAACAGATTCAAAATATAGAAAAACTTTGGAGAAAATGCCTACCATCTTGAGGAAGAGTGAGAGTCAGAGTGATGAGGAAAGAGACATTTCCTTTTTTCTCACTCTTTGTTTAGCCACTCTTCTTAGGAGTTTAAGCAAGTGGAGGTGGCTTGACTCTTCTGGGACCACTTTGACACTATGATCTTAGTTCCCATTCAATTTCAATTCCCAAGGACTTTCTGAGAAGTTAGCTTTTGTATATATCCATGTCTCTAACCCATCATTCAAAAATTCATTTTTGTCTCTATTGATTATATACAGTTGTCTGAGAAGACTTGTATGAACTGATGCAGAGTGATGTAAGCAGAACCAGAAGAATGATTTATATAATTAAAACAACATTGTAAATATAAACAGTTTTGTAAATAACCAAACACAATTCCACTTTAACAATGATGAAACATGCTCCTTACCTCTTAGAAAGGAAAAAAAAAGATGATGAATTCAGCTAGAATGAGACATATAGTTTTTGGAAATGGACAATGTGGGAATTAGTTTTATCTAACTACAAATACCTCTAACATGAATTCTATTTTTGTTTCCAAAGAATGTAACAAGTGAGAAGGAGAGAAAATGGATTTTTGCTGATTTTTAAGAAGGTAATAATTTTAAAAAAGAAACCTTCCTTCTTTTATTTAGATAGCATTAATTGCAGATCCATATATGAGTCACTGAATGAGAGAGGTTGTTGGACCCCATTTTGCCACATCACCTAAAGGATTTTGATTTAAAACATGTTTTCATTTTAGACTTGTTTCCAAACTCCTTTCTAAAATCAAAACAATTATCTTTGTAAACAGAAAGATGAGGCAGGTCAACCAGAGTTGGTCTTCTGAATTACTCATGAAGATTAGTAGCAAATATACTTGACCCAATTTTCTGTAATTCATTGTGGGGAATTTCTGTGCATAATTTCTGTAAATTCTCCTTGTAAACTTTATGTAAGATAATCAAGTGACTTTCAATTAATGAGTAAAAATAGAAGCTATCTTTAACAAGCTAGTTAAGTTTTTTGTTAAAATATCTCTTTAAACATAGAATCCCAATCCCTCTAATGTTGTCCGCCTGCATTTTGGATTTCCTTCACAGGCTAATTGTACACTATTTCAAAGTCCGGTTCTTTTTGTACAGCAAAACAGCTGTTTGGACATGTATACATATATTGTATTTAATTTATACTTTAACATATTTAACATGTTTGCCATCTGGGGAAAGGGTGGGGGGAAGGAGGGGAAAAATTAGAACAAAAGGTTTGGCAATTGTCAATGCTGTAAAATTATCCATGCATATATCTGGTAAATAAAAATTATTTAAAAAAACTCTTTAAAAGATCAAAGACAACATATATATATATATATACATATATATATATATGAAAAAATATATATATACCAAAATATTTCTAGCAACACTGTTTTTTATGACAGCAAAAAACTGGAAACAAAATGGAGCTCATTTATAGGAGAATAGATGAAAAAATTATAATATATAAATACAAGATAACATCAATATGCCACAAGTGATAACTGATGCGAACTTTGGAATTGTGGAAAGGCTTGAATAAATTGATTCAGAGTCACTATGCATAAGCATTACAACAATATAAATATAGATAACCCTAAAATGCAGCTAAATGTTGAATAATTATGATTAATCCTTGCCCCAAAGCAGAAGTAGAGAGGTAGGAATGACACATGATGAATATTGCATATGTAGTTAATTTACCTCACCTACTTTTGTTTGTTTTATGAGAGGGCTCTTGTTGGTTATGGAGGTTTGTCTGGAAATAATAGTTAGCATTTATATAACATTTTAAGATTTGTAAAGCCCTTTATATATGTTGTCTCAGTTTTTTTCCCCCCATAACCTTAGAAGATAGGTACTAATATCATCCCCATCTTACAACTGAAGAAACTAAGGCAGACAGTCTTTAAGTGACTTATCCAGGTCCACACTAAGTGTCTGAAAGGCCAAATTTGAACTCAGATGTTTCTGATACCAGATCTAGGACTCAATCTTTTAAAAAGGCATCACTTAAACTTGTTTAAATAAGATAAAAATAAAAACGCCTCCTGAAATTTTCATAGATAGAAGAGTATGTCATGACTATGAGATTTGCTGTGTTAAAATAATAATTTTTAAAAATCACCATGTGAATCCCTGACTTATTGTTTATGCATTTGCATGTAGGAATGACTCCCATAATTCTTGAACCCATGTAACTTGTGTTTTTATGGATTTTCCCTCCAGACTGGATGTTTTAAAATATTTTATTGATGCTTTTTGTTCTTACATTATAGTAATTTCTGAGTACACTATTCCTCTTTGTCTGCTAAATTCAATACTCCTTTGTAATTAAGAAGAGTTAAACAAAAACACTTAATATGGTGATTACTTCTGTCTATAACATGCTACTGTAGTCTTTGTGGAGAGAGCTTGTTTCATTATCTGTTCTCCAGGATCATTACTATTTTTAATTTGCTTAGAGTTCATTTTTATTTTAGTAAACTTTTCATTTGTACTGTTATAATAATTTGGTATATGTGAGTTTTCTTCCTTATTTCATTCATTCCTTACTATTTTATTTTATAGCATAATAGTATTCCATCACTATCCCTCAATTAATGAGTATTCTCTCATTTCCAAATCTTTGCCACCACAAAAAAGAGCTGCTATAATTATTTTTTAATACATAGGATCTTTTTATTTTGATATCTTTGGGAAACAAACATAGTTTTGTAGTTTTTTAGGCAAAGTTCCAAATATTTTTTTCCTAGAATGGTTGGATACTAGTCATAGTTCAACCAACAGTGCATTAGCATGCCTATTTTCCTATAATTCCTCTGACATTTGTCTTTTTCCTTTTTTGTTATGTTAGCCAATCTGATGGGTGTGAAATAGCACCTCAGAGTTGTTTTAAATTGCATTTCTATAATTCTTAGGGATTTAAAGTACTTTTATATGATTTCCTCTGAAAACTTTGTCTTCCTATCTTGTAGTCATTTATCATTTAGGAAATGACTCATAAAATGATTCAGATTCCTATGTTTTTATGAAATGAAACCTTTTTCAGAGAAACATGCTGCGAAATTTTTTCCCCCAAATTTCTGTTTTTCTTCTAATTTTGACTGCATTGATTTTGTTTGTGCAAAAACTTAAATTCTAGGTGTTTAAAATTATCCATTTTATCTCCTGTAACCCTATCTCTCTCTTTTTAAGTCATAAGCTCTTCCATTATCTATAGATCTGACACGTGATTTCTTCCATGTTCCATTGGATTTACTTAAGATATCAGTTTTTATGTTTAAGTCATGTACCCATTTTGAGTTTATCTTGGTGTAGAGTGTGAGATTTTAGTCTATGCCTACATCCTTCCAAATTACTTTCCAGTTGTTCCAGCAGTTTGTGAAATAATGAATTCTTGCCCCAATAGCTAAAATCTTGGGTTTAACTTTGACCAAACTTTGCTCATTTCCTTCTATTTATTGTGCATCAGTCTGTCCCATCAATAAATCACTCTATCTGTTTTTCAATAACAGATTATTTTGATGATTACCACTTAGTTTGAAATGTTTATTTGTTACCACTTTGTCTGAAATACCTAGAATTGCTAGGTTCTCTTTCTTCACATTTTCCCCACATTGGTTCCTCCTTGACTTCTTTGCCCTTTGATCCTCCAAATGAATTTTGTTATTTTTTTAATAGCTCTATAAAGTAATTTTCTGGTAGTTAAATAAACTAATTTAGATAGAATTGTCATTTTAATAATATTGGTTTGACCTATAATGAGTAATCAGTTATTTAGATCTGTCTTTATCTGAGTGAAGAGAGCTTTGTAATTACATTTATATAGCTTCTGTGTATGATTTGGCAGGTAGATTACTATGTATTTTATACTGTCTCTCTGTGTTATTTTAAGAATTTATCTTTCCACTCTTTGCAGATGATATGATGGTAAACTTAGAGAACCCCAAAGACTCTGCTAAAAAGCTATTAAAAGTAATTCAGAACTTTAGTAAAATTGCAGGATTCAAAATAAATCCACATAAATCCTCAGCATTTTTATACATTCCGAACACAATCTAACAGCAAGTGATACAAAGAGAAATTCCATTCAAAATAACGGTCAATAGTATAAAATATTTGGGAATATATCTACCAAAGGAAAGTCAGGAATCATATTAGCAAAATTACAAAACACTTGCCACAGATTTAAATAATTGGAAAGACATTAAGTGCTCTTGGATAGTCCAAGCAAATATAATGAAAATGACAATACTCCCTAAACTAATCTATTTATTTAGTGCTATACCAATCAGACTCCCAAGAAACTATTTTAATGACCTAGAAAAAATAACAACAAAATTCATATGGAAGAACAAAAGGTGGAGAATTTCAAGGGAAGTAATGAAAAAAAAATCAAATGAAGGTGGCCTAGCTGTACCTGATCTAGAACTATATTATAAAGTAGCAGTCAGTCACCAAAACCATTTGGTATTGGCTAAGAAATAGACTGCTTGATCAGTGGAATAGGTTAGGTTCACAGAGCAAGATAGTGAATAAAAATAGCAATCTAGTGTTTGACAAACCCAAAAATTCCAACTGTTGGGATAAAAATTCATTATTTGACAAAAACTGCTGGGAAAACTGGAAATTAGTATGGCAGAAACTAGGCATGGACCACATTTAACACCACATACTAAGATAAGATAAAAATGGGTCCATGATTTAGGTATAAAGAACGAGATCATAAATAAATTAGAAGAACTTAGGATAGTTTACCTCTCAGACTTGTGGAGGAGGAAGGAATTTGTGACCAAAGGAGAACTAGAGATCATTATTGATCACAAAATAGAAATTTTTGATTACATCAAATTAAAAAGCTTTTGTACAAACAAAACTAATGCAAACAAGCTTAGAATAGAAGTAACAAATTGGGAAAACATTTTTATAGTTAAAGGTTCTGATAAAGGCCTCATCTCCAAAATATACAGAGAATTGACTTTAATTTATAAGAAATCAAGCCGTTCTCCAATTGATAAATGGTCAAAGGATATGAACAATTTTCAGATGATGAAATTGAAACTATTTCCACTCATATGAAAGAGTGTTCCAAATCACTATTGATCAGAAAAATGCAAATTAAGACAATTCTGAGATACCACTACACACCTGTCAGATTGGCTAAGATGACAGGAACAAATAATGATGAATGTTGGAGGGGATGTGGGAAAACTGGGACACTGATGCATTGTTGGTGGAGTTGTGAAAGAATCCAACCATTCTGTTGGGTAAATTGTGGTATATGAAGGTTATGGAATATTATTGCTCTGTAAGAAATGACCAGCAGGAGGAATACAGAGAGGCCTGGAGAGACTTAAATCAACTGATGCTGAGTGAAATGAGCAGAACCAGAAGATCACTGTACCCTTCAACAACAATACTGTATGAGGATGTATTCTGATGGAAGTGGATATCTTCAACATAAAGAAGATCCAACTCACTTCCAGTTGATCAATGATGGACAGAGGTAGCTACACCCAGAGAAGAAACACTGGGAAGTGAATGTAAATTGTTAGCACTAATATCTGTCTGCCCAGGTTGCATGTACCTTCGGATTCTAATGTTTATTGTGCAACAAGAAAATGATATTCACACACATGTATTGTACCTAGACTATATTGTAACACATGTAAAATGTATGGGATTGCCTGTCATCGGGAGGAGGGAATAGAGGGAGGGGGAGTAATTTGGAAAAATGAATACAAGGGATAATATTATAAAATATATATATATATATAATAAAAAAATTAAAAAAAAAAAAAAGAATCCAACCATTCTGGAGAGCAATTTGGAATTATGCCCAAAAAGTTATCAAATTGTTCATGCCCTTTGATCCAGCAGTGCTACTACTGGGCTTATATCCCAAGGAAATACTAAAGAAGGGAAAGGGACCTGTATGTGCCAAAATGTTTGTGGCAGCCCTTTTTGTAGTGGCTAGAAACTGGAAAATAAATGGATGTCCATCAATTGGAGAATGGTTGGGTAAATTATAGTATATGAATGTTATGGAATATTATTGTTCTGTAAGAAATGACCAACAGGATGAATACAGAGAGGCTTGGAGAGACTTACATCAACTGATGCTGAGTGAAACGAGCAGAACTAGGAGATCATTATACACTTCAACAACAATACTGTATGAAGATGTATTCTGATGGAAGTGGATATCTTCAACATAGAGAAGCTAATTCAGTTCCAATTGATCAATGATGGACAGAATCAGCTACATCCAGAAAAGGAACACTGAGAAATGAGTGTAAACTGCTATCATTTTTTGTTTTTCTCCCCAGGTTATTTTTACCTTCCGAACCCAATTCTTCCTTTGCAACAACAACAACAAAATTCAGTTCTGCACATATATATTGTACCTAGGATATACTATAACATATTTAATATGTATGGGAATGCCTGCCATCTAGGGGAAGGGGTGGAGGGAAGGAGGGGAAAAATTTGGAACAGAAGGGAGTACAAGGGATAATGTTGTAAAAAATTACCTATGCATATGTGCTGTCAAAAAATGTTATAATTATAAAATTAATAAAAAAATTGAAAAAAAAAGAATTTATCTTTCTATATTTTCCTGCTGGATTTTGTTAGTAATATATAAAAATTTGCATGGGTTCTTCTCTTTTTCTTTACATAAAAGTTCACTTTTTGTCCTTTTCAATAAATCCACACATAAAAAGGGAAATGCCTTACCCTTTGGTCTCTTGCACTAAGGGAAAGTATCACTCCTCACTATCACTCATGGTGAATCAATACATTTAGTCTTTTATAGGTAAATTATGTTAAATAGGATTAATCTTCTATGGGGGAACTGATGAATAATATACTGAATAGAGATTTTTTCCAATGTTGCATGCCTTACCCTGAAAAGGACAAGTAGATTTGCTCATTATATCCCTATTTCTAATTCCTTTTTTAAAACCTCAATTCTGCATTAGGGATAAAAGGAGAGAGGAAATAGCAATGAAATATGAACAAGTGTTTATGAAAGCACACCCAGTCCTAGTTTCTCTTGCTAGCCAATCTCAAACTCTATTTATGGAAACCAAGGTCTTTTGGTGGCAGTAAAATGTGCTATTGCCTCTGTGTTTGGAGGTTTTTCCTTAAAGAAGTAAGAGAGACTCTAATCCAACCCTATTTTGAAGCATGGAAGAAGAAATCTCAAAAGAGGAATATTAAATTCAACCTCAAAGAATTGAACCAAAGGCGTAATATTAATCATTAAAAAGAATAATTTAATATATTTATAATATCAATCATGATAATCCTAGCAATACTTTAATTGTACAGATTATGTTATCCCTAAATACATGAGTTACAGTGACATTTACTTTCTTTAATTCAATATTCTCCAAAAAGTTGCATCAACACTGGATCTGATTTCACAGAAAAGATTCTTTTTTTTTTAAGTGTGCATGCCCAGGTCTTCTTTATGATATCCTTTGAAGTTAGAATAGAGATTATCATCCCTAAATTTGATTCTCTTCTGACTTCACTATGTATATAACAATTTCCTTTTGAAAGTCTTTTAATAGTTCTTTTGTTTTGAAGTGATGGTTTTTCCTGTCTAGTTGTACCTTTCTGTATTTATGTAATCTTTGTTTCAAATTCCTTTCTCACAGAAGATAGAGATATTTTCAATAAATAAAAATCACATATGAGTCAAATGGAATGTTGAGAAAAGCAGTTTCTTTTAGGAGCTTTGTGTTAAGAAAATGTTTCTCTTAAAAGTGCTTCTTTCTATGGAGCCAAGGTAAACGTGAACATTCATGAGGAATCTGTAAAGTATAGAGGGAGGGATAATGGAGTATGAAACTTTTTCCTCATCAGAACTGTCAAAAGTGATATGTTATAAAGAAAAGTTATAAAGAGAATTTTATGAAGAGTTTTTGAGGAGCTGGACACTACAATATCTTTTGACAAAACTGTTTCTTGTAATTAGAGAAGAGAGAACAGAGAGAAAAGCAATTTATCTTATTTTGTGAGAGACTAGATTTAACTCTTGAATAGAAATCTGAAGATTATTCTTAAGAGATTTTAATCCTAGAGTGAACTGAATAATTTAAAACATTTCTAGACCAGTGAAGACAAGCCAGATACTATTACATTGAAGGTCTTCTCTGGTTGTGAAGTTTGCATAGCTAAAATAATATTATTAATATTTATGTCTTTTTATTAATTTAATTTGTTAACAAGTAGTATATTCAGTAAATCTGACACATTTAATTGTAATCAAATAGGGGAATTTCCTTTTGGAAAAAGTCTCCTCTTTTCCATTTTTAAACAATATTTAAGAAACAGAGGTGGGAATTAAGCCAATCATTTAATTAATGAGAAAGATTATAACTTTATAATGAGAAATAAATTATTAAAACATATCTCCAGATTGCTATGAATCTTAGGATTATAAAATCATATATATAGGTATATCAATGAGTCAAGTGACAGATTTAAGTTGTTACTTTTAAGTACAATATAGTCAGACTCCACATTATAACAATGACATTCATTAAAGTCATGCCCTTTTACTTTCTTAAACTTGCTATATCTATAATATAAACATCTTGATTTCTTGTAACATTGTGCTTGTCTTCTATATCATTTCTAATTATTTCTACAGATGAGATATCTCAAGTTCAAATTTTCCTTTGCAGTTATCAAATCTGTATTCTTTGACCTTTCTTTCTTCCTTATCTTTCACATTTAATAAATAGAATATTCTGGTTCTATTTCTGTAATACATTTTAAAACATCTCTATTTCTACTACAGTCTTAGGTTTTTGTTCCTTACTACCTGGATTGAAATAAGCTTCTAACACATACTCTTGCTGTCTTTTTTCCTTCTACCTCTTTAGTCTTCAGTTTGCTGTCAGATTAATTTTCCTTAGCACACATAACATCAACTTCTCTCACTTATGGAAACCTAAAATTTACCCTAGATTCATGACACATTTGGGGTCAGCATCTATTCAAAACCTTTATTCATGAGTTGCCATTGCTATTTTTAACTAGACCAATAATCAAAGGATACATTAGTTCAAAGCAAAAGGCATTCACTTGAAGTATAAAGGCAATGAAAACAAAGATTTAAATAAAAAAGGAAACATAGCTGATACACATTAAGCAATTTCTGCTTTAACCTCACACTTGCCTTTTAAAAAAATAATAGCTTTTTATTTTTCAAAGTATATGCAATGATAGTTTTCCACATTCACCCTTGCAAAATCTTATGTTGTGGATTTTTCTCCCTTCTTTCTCACCTTCCTTCCTCACCCCCCTTCCCCTAAATAGCAAGTAATCCAAAAAATGTTAAACATGTGTAATTCTTCTAAACATATTTCCACATTTATCATTCTGCACAAGAAAGATCAGATCAAAAGGAGGGGAAATGTGAAAAAAAAAACAAGCAAGTAAACAACAACAACAAAGATGACAATACTATGTTGTGGTCCACATTCAGCCCCCATAGTCTCTCTTTGGACTCACATTTGTCTTCATAGGGGAAGTACTGGTTTTGGTTGTTGCCGGAAGATCATGCAAGTTATTCTTAGTAATTGTTAAGATTGGTGTTCCCAATAGCAGCACTAGGTACACTGTTTTTTTGGATTACTCGCTCAGGGATTTTCCTGGGCTCCCTCTTACCCCAATAAAATAGTGGGAGAAAGAATTAGGTAATTAGCTAACTCATGGAAAAGTATTATCCATTAGTATATTAGTAAGCAGCAGTCTCTCATAGAAGCATTTTTTTTTATTCTATCATTAATGGTTGCCTGGATGCAACCTATATTACATCCAATCATTTTTATTCTTCAGCATCTTCCTTCACTGTGGTTTTTCAGCATTGAGAGGTAATCAGCATTTCTAATTTCTCTCTCTCTCTCTCTCTCTCTCTCTCTCTCTCTCTCTCTCTCTCTCTCTCTCTCTCTCTCTCTCTCTCTCTCTTTCTGGTTTCCCCTGGTCTCAGCTTCTCTTATATGCAGAGATTCCTATTCTGCAAGCCCCATATGCTTCTATCTGGCAAGTTGTGTTCAGGACTCTCTTCCAATTAGCAAAGCTCTCAGAGCCTGTTAGAATTATGGAGGATATAGTCCAAAATAAACAAGAGAGTTTGCGCCTACCCAAACACATTTCTCACACATAGGTGTGATCATGTTATTCCCCTGTTCAACAATCTTGATTGACTTTCTATGGCTTACGAATTAAAGTTTCCTTTGTCTGCCTCTAGTATTATGCTATACGTCTAGATTGAAGATATTAAAAAGTTGCAACTAAATGGAGCTACCTAGATTTTCTTAAGATAAATAAAATCGTACTTTTGTTGTTTTCATTATATATCCAAGGGCAATAAGCAATATTATTTCTTAGGACACGTGGAAATGTTATCTCACAATGTTATGATCTTGGTGTTCATCCTTCTTTCACTAAGAGAACCAATGATAACAGAAGGGTAATATATTGACTAGCAAATGAATTGAATTTAAGTGAAACAGAGTTGTGGCAGTCATTAGTCTCATTGAGTTATCAAAGTTCAGTGGCAAGACATAGGTCAGGATGATTGTGATGATCAGCAAAGGATCACTGTGAAGATAAATGTTAAAATATCCTGTGAAGAATCTAAAGTAGAAAAAGTTCACAAAGAACAGACACGATTCTTTAAATCAAATCAACATACTTACTTATGAATGTGGGCATAGGACAGGATGGTGGAAAACTTGCCTGATTATAGTTCAAGATTAAGAAACAAAAAAGCCCAAAGGGTGATAGATTACTCTGAAAACTAACATCAGCATATTATTTTTACTTTCCTCAAGGAGTTGGAAAGCATTGGACATAAAAATTATAATACATAATATGATTTTTAAAATGAAATAGACAGGGGCAGCTAGGTGGCATAGTGGTTAGAGCACCAGCCCTGAAGTCAGGAGGACCCGAGTTCAAATGTGCCTTCAGCCACTTAACACTAGCTGTGTGACCCTGGGCAAGTCACTTAACCTCAATTGCCTCAGAGGAAAAAAAGAAAAAGAAAGAAAGAAAAGAAATAGACAATATCTTAATAAACAATAGATAAAATGAAAATGATTTCAAAATTATTTGTCTGGTTTAGCCAGATCAGAATAAAGATCAAAATCAGTAAAAAATTAAAAAAAAAAAATAACCAAGATGAGAAGAAAGAAACTATATAATCACAACAGCTCCATTTCAATATATTTAAACAAGCTGTGGACTTGAAAATAGAAAAAAAAAAAGTAAAAATACTGATATTGATAGTCACTTTTTCTTAGAGAAGTTTATTTGATGCAAAACAATCAACATAATGAAAAGGCCAAAAGAGCCCAGAAATTTCTTTGAGTAGTATTTAATATGCATACTATGTCTGGAATAAAGTAGCTTCTTAATAAATGCTTATTGATTTATTGATTGCCAACTGAAGAAAGACAAGGAAGGCAAAGACAACATTGGTATAAAAATCCATTTGCAAATGATTATGGAAAATTATGGCAAATGGTTATAATTAGTACTACCTTATAAAGCAGTGAAAAGCAGTAGAAATTGTTCATAGAGTGAAACTAAGTGAAAATTGTTGGAGACAGTCTGAATATTGCATTGATGTACCAAAAAATATTAAAAGAGTAGACATAGTATGTTGATTAGATCTGCTATAGAAAATTTATGGAAGAACAAAGATAAGAATCACCCAGGATAAGAAGGCTTAGGTTGCAATATGCATGGAAGAATGAATGCCTACCTTACTGAAATCATGAAACCATCAAAATATTTATTATTACTATCCTGTCTGCAATCTTTCAACCAAATTGAACCACTCTGTCTCCCAAACATAGTTTTGTTTTCATTCTCCTCTCTACTCCCTCCCATTCTTAACCTATTAAATTCCTCCTCAATCTCTAAAACCCAATGCGAATGGCATCTCCTTCATAAAGTCTTCCCAGATTCCTTCTCCTCTTCCTCTTTCCCTAGTCATTAGTAATGATCTTTATCTTATTAGCTTTTATGTTGCATTTTGTTTTGCACCTCTCTCATGCAATCATCAGATAATATTTTTACTATAATCCTCTATGTCATATATTTTTCTAACAGATTACAAACTCCATGAAGAATCATATTTAATTTAAACTTTATATCTCCTACAGCGCTTAACATAGTGTTCTGTATAGAATAGGTTCTTAATGAACTATTAATGAATATATTTCAGGAAAAAAAAAGTTAACCCCTCTCTTTTCCTCATAGATAGATTTTAAATTTGGGGTAAAAAGAACTTGATAAAAACTGAATGTCTTCAGCACTCTAGTAGTCAATGAATAAAATTTGAATTAAATTTTTGATTTAGAGCACTAAAGACACTAATGCATGGCATCAGTCCATGACAAAAGTTCATCAAGAAGCTTATTGCAAGGTAGAAGGTAAGAAAGTTGTTGGACAGGTAGAAAACTGCTGGCTCTGTGTTACCAAAGCTTTTAGATTGAGATCTGTCTTTTAAAGAATCATTGACATTTGAAAAAGAGGAAATTTGAGAATTGCAAGAATATTTTGCAGTATGTTTTAAACTATGAATTATTAAAGTTTTTTTGATCCAAATACAATCAGTCCCTGCTTTTTTTGCCAAAGTATTCCTGGAAACATTATGAAAAGGACAGATTATTAAAATCTGATCATATTTCTCTATAAGATCAATATTCTATTTGGAGTTATATTCCAAATAGAAGTTGGAAGGGTCAACACCATAAATGCAGAAATATAACAACTAAAAACTTCTGAATACAAAACAATAACATGGTTCTAAATGCTATAAAGTAGGCATCACTTTTGGTTAGAGAAAGAAATGCCATTGAAGATAATTCACCTGATATTTGATCACACATAGGAAAGGTAGTGGAATGTGCTATTATTTCTAATTTGTATTTGATTACAGTCTAATGTAGGAAAGAGCTGGATAACAGCTGAAAAAGGCTAGAACAATATAGGATTTTGAGTCAGAAAGACACTTTAATGTCTGTAGTACAAGCCTTTCATTTTTATTCATGAAGAAACTGAAACCCCAGGAGGTGGACTTACCCCAGTACACAAAGAAGTCAAATATATTGGATTCAAACCCATATACTTTTATTTTGATACCATTGAGTTTTTTTTTAAACCACTGATCTGAGAAATACTCTTCCTGAACCAATATCTATCATAATTCCCACTTCTTTCTTTCCCTAACATGGGTTAGGATAATATAGGCTCCTAATTGATGAAATCCATTCCAAGGGGTGGAGATTGAGAGCCATTACAAGGACTCAGTGTCCAGCAAATTAATTCTGTGTGTTTCTGGAAATTTATCCAAACCAATCAGCACATGGTCTTTAGTGTCTAAACAGGCCTTGCACCCATTCTGGAGACGGCCCGGCACTGATCAATAAATCAAAACTCTAGCCAAAATTGCACTCTATAGCTCTTACTCCCTTTGTGTGATTTCTTTAATTATCATGGGGCTTTTGCGGGTCTTTGAGGGAATCCCCATCCATTGAATTGTCTAGCAGCTGCCCCAGACAGTGCCCTATATAAATAATCATATCATTAAATTATTTTTTTATTATTAAATACTGATGATCCTGGACTCTTTCTTCAGTATCAATTTCCCCTCTTTGGCTAAGGAGTGCCCCTTGTTTTCAGGGAAGCTCTCCTTGGAAAAGGCATTTTGGACCTTACAGATACAGATTCCCTAGAAGGCAACAGTTAGTATTCCATTGGCCCAGGAATGGGGAAGCTCAAGTTGTATTTCACCTCTGGCTGTGTTGAAGTGGCTTCCTGGTCATTCACATGGGATTTGCTTTCTTCAGACTGGGTAGTTGCTAGGAGAATAAAAAAGCACACCCTGCCCTTTAGAACAGATGTGTTTCCATATGGAGATGAGGGGGATAATGAGGGGGATAACACACTTCAGTGTGTTAGGGAGGATGACAATGAACTATATGGGATGTGTGTAAAGGGGTTTGGATTTGTGATTTCCTTGTAAAATGAGCTTCTACCTAGGAAATTTCTCTTAGCTCAGCAATTATTCTGCAATTTATTGTTGTAGAGCGTTGTCTGGGGATACTAAGAGGTCAAGTATTTTATCCCAGAGCCAGGTAACATATCTATATGCGTCAGAGGCAGGATTTGAGCTCAGATTCAACAAGTACAACATATGTAAGTATACTGTTGTTTGTTCTATTGTGGGTCAATAAGGCCCCAAAAGGTCGGAGAATTATACAACAGGCTCCAACTTTCCTGGACTCAAAGGTGGCCTCGGATACTTATTGAAGCAAGTCACTTAACCTTAATTCCCTTAACTATAAAATGGGAATAATAATACCACTTATATCACTGAGTTGTGGTGAGATCTGGAACTATAAAAATGTTAACAATTAATTGTTATGTTATTATTGTTGTTACATAACATGGGATCTTCTTTTTCTATCTTCTTGGTTACCTTTACTTCGATGAGCTCCATCTTGTCAATATTTTTCCCTAGATGTGATTCCTAGACCTGAATATAACACTCCAGAAACATTCTGACCAATCCAAGTACATCAGAACTACAACCTTCCATTTTGGACACTATTCTTCTCTTAATATAGCCTAGAATCACCTTGGATGTTGTATTTGTTTGGCTTGTCATCCCAATGATTTGTTTTGATCTTGCAATCCATGAGAATTCACAAATCTTTTGTGTCATCTTGTACTTGTGAAGCTGAGCTTTTTAATCTTAATTTTGGACTTTATATTTCCTTTTTCCCTATTAAATTTACCTCATTACATTTGCTCCATTATTCTAGTCCATCAAGATATTTTTGGATCTCAGAGGAATTAGAAGAAAGAATGTTAATTATTAAGTACACACACATATACATTACAAAATGAGATTATCTAGTCTAAGTATCTCATTTTTAAATGAGGAAAACAAGGTCCCCAAAGGGGAAGTTAACAATTAACCCCAAATTTCCCAATTCTTTAAATTTGCTTTCTTATTAGTTGTATCTTCTTTGTATGTAATTATAACCTTATCCTGAGATGAGTGCTAACAGCAATTTTGGGGCCACCCAACTTATTTCCAGCGTGAGGTTTTATCTCTTGTTTTCAGTGATTCCTTTCCAATTTATTTGTTATTGAAGAATTCAACATTGAAAAACTTGAGAGAGAAAAACCAGTCCAAACCAATGGTAGTCTATTGGGGATGAGCAGAGTGGACATAGAATGGCAGGATACTTTAGCCCTTTTAAGTTGAAATCTTGTCCACTCAGATGATTTTGGTCATCTCTTTCCATCACAAAACCACCATCTTCTTTCTCTCTGTGGAGTTCATGGGAGCTATCTGTAGGGCATTCTGTTGTAGAATTTATGGCTGTGTAAAAAAGCCCAACTCATATGAATTAAAGATAGACTAGAAATATGCAAAGACCATTTGGATATTCACTAAAAATGATGATTAGCTTTATGTCCTAAATGCCCAATCAAGAGTTAGAAAATGAAACAGAAAAACAAAAAACAAAATTCATTTCAGTCTATCAAATATTTTAGAAAACAAAATGAGATGAACTTTAGCTACATAACATAGGTTAGCTTTTATAATAGCCCCACATTGTATGAGGTATAATATAGCAGCCCCTATGTTTCCTTTTAGTTTTCAGTGCAGATAACTTTGCTTTAGCATTTATATTTATTCAGTGCTCATCTTCTAGATATCACCCTGAAACAAAGAAATGATAACACCCAGCATGAACTGACATTTGTTTTAATCTCATTCAGCTCTGTTAAGTGCTAGACAATGAAGAGATATAACAGTGAAATGATTTGAAGATGCTATATACTTTTTTTTTTTTTAAATGTACATATCTAAATGACTAGAAACACCATCTTGGTAAAGATTCAAAGGGTGAAGAGTAGCAATGTGTTTGTTTATTTATTTCAAAGCCCCCAAATCCCAAATTATTTGATGACTTTTAAAAATCTTTTTTTAATCATAATCAACTTAATCATGTTCTCAACAATAAAAATCAAAACAATCCAAAAATACGGAATACATTTCTTTAAAAAAGCCTTAAAATCTTAATTATGTATTGATTAAACGTAATGATAGCTATTCAACAAAATATAAACATGATTTCTTTAATCTGTGTCCTCTTCTTAATTAGTCTGTATACTTAGTTTTTTCCCTACCCTGGGGACTGTTGTCAGTGCATATAGATTGTCATTATTCAGTTGCCCATGTTTATGATCACGTTTTATAAATCTTTCCACATTTTTTTCCATAATTTTTAGAATACATTAATATTCTATTATTTACTATTTCATAATTTATTCAACTATTTTCCATTTATTGGATTATGGGATATTTCTGCTAGTTTTGCTCTTCTGAGTATAGTAGCTATGAGAGTATTTTTTGTTATTGTTACAAATAGGATTACATCAAAGCATAATATTTTTACTTTTTTAATTTGTTTTTTCTTTCTCACGTTTTTTTCTCTTTTGGTCTGATTTTTCTTGTACAACATGACAAATATGGAAATATGTTTAAAGAGATTGGACATGTTTATTTATATCAGATTGTTTCTGTCTTGGGGAGGAAAGTGATAAGGAAGGAAGAGAAAAAAAATTGGAACACAAAATCTTACAAAAATCAACGTTAAAAACTGTGTATTTGGAAAAACAGAATACTATTGAGGGGGAAAACAGATTTAACAGATTTAAAGTTATGAGAGATATAAGAAGACACTGAATCATACACCCTGGATGAATGCATGTAGAAAATGAAACCTCAACCAGGTAGCAATGGTAGAACTGAGTTTTAAATGCAGGTCTACTCATTCCTGATCCAGCATTTCTTTCAATACCCTACACTGTCTCCTTTTTTTTTTTTTTTCTTTTAATAACATCTCTAGGATATGGTTCCATAAATGGATATGATTAATTTTGAGATTTTTACTGTCAATTTTCCAGTTTTTCTCCAAAACATTTGAACTAGTCTCTGTTCCAGCCAATAATGGGATAGTGTCTCTTTCCCCAAAGCCTCAATAGCTTGGTATTTTAACATTTTGTCTTTTTTCCATCACCAAATTGATATGTAAAAAGTACCAGCATAAAGTACCAGGCTTGGAGTTAGGGAGATTTGAAATCAAATTTATCCTTAGACATATCAGCTGTTTGATCTTGGACAAATCACTTAACCCTGTTTGTCTCAATTCCCTCATCTGTAAAATGAATTGAAGAAGGAAATGGCAAATCATCCAATATCTTTGCCAAGAAAATCCCAAAGTATTAATGAAAAATTAAAAACAATTAAGTGATTAACTTAACAACTTAACAATTAAGTGTCAATAAATTAAGTTGAATGACAACAACAAGGTGACATATGAGTTATTGATCACCTTTGGAGTATTGTGTTCAGATCTTGTCACTACATTTTAAGAAGGAAATCTATCATCTAGAGCATAAATAACTTTTGGTGAAGGGCTATAAGTTTCCTCCATGTCAGGTTTGTTTAAAAAACTACAGATATTTAACCTGGAGAAGAGAAGATGTAGGGGAAGCATTATAGCTCTTCTTAAGTAAACAAAAAGTTGTCAACTGGGAGAGGAATTAAACTTATTTGCTTTGACCCTAATGGGCAAAATTAGGAAAAATGGATAGTGCAAGTGGAAAAAGCAAGATGAGAAATAAGAGGACCAGGTTCAAAATTTCAGATCATCTAGTGCCTTTACAAGTCACTGAAACTCACTTTCCTCTTCTGTGAGATAAGGGGTTTAAATTGGATGATTGTCAAGGTCTCTTCCAGTTTTAAATTTATGATCTTCAGTTGCTGAGAGGCAACTTTAGGTTTGATAAAAAGAATAACTATTTAACAGAGCTATCCAAAAATGGATAGTTTGTGGAAAGGGGTGGGTTCCCTATCTGTGGAATCATTCAACCAAAGGCTAAGTGATCACTTCTCAAGAATAATGTAGTAGGAATTTTGACTAAATGGCTCCGTATTAGCAGTACTCCCCTTAAATCCTCATCTGGCATATAATTCTATTCTGAAATCCTCCTCACATCATCATCATCATCATCATCATCATCATCATCATCATCATCATCATCATCATCTTCACCATCATCATCATCATTATTAGCAGTAGTATTATTGATTTTTCTTAGCATTTAGCATCTAATGTGAGAAGTACTCAAATCATTGACGATGCCCAGATTTTCCCTCGGGATAACATACTGAACTAATTTTGCTTAGGAATAGCATGCAATTGTGGGTAAAAGAAAGGTTTCAAAGACAGGAAGCCTTGGGGTTTTAGCCCTACCTCTCACATATTCTGGCTGTGTAACCCTAGAAAAATAATTGAAATTATGAAAACTCCAAGAGAATCTTTAAGACAACAAATTGGAGAACAATTACTGATCTTCAATAATTTAGGGAGTTTCTATTCAGGAATTCTCCATACCAATAAAATCTAAGTCTGGACAAAATCCATCCATATATATATATGTATATATACATATAGATGCATATAGATATATATGTATGTTATATATACATGCATGTATATGTGTGTGTTTTTACAACATTACTTTTATGAAAATGTTTTGAGTAATTTCTCATGCCTTCTTAATTGGGAGGGAGGAAGTGAGAGAATCTGGAACTAAAAGTTTTAAAAACAAATGTAAAATAATTGTTTTTATATGTAACTGGAAAAATTATATATATATGTATACTTATGTATTTTTGAACAAAAATAATTAAGAATAAAAGACATATATGTGTATATGTTTATATACACACACTGACACACTCACAACACACTTATGTGATATTATCTCTCCTCACTCCTTTCTCCATATTTCTAATCCAATTATGAGAAAGAGTAAGTACAACCCTTTGTTCGTCCTTTCCATGTTCATTTATTACTTTTTAGTCTCCTTTCTCTTTCTCTCTTAAAATTAGCAGAATAAAAAAAATCATAATAAAGCCAAACTACCACTAAGTTCTCCACTTTTATTATTAAACTCTCATTAAGATATTAAGGTCCTAATAGGGTATCTGTTCCTTCTTTAACATTTAGAATGTTAACAGTACATCATCATACAACCCCTTCCAAATGATCAAATAAATTGACTTTTCTAGGATTCTCTTGTCTTTTGTGATTACATTTCATAATTCCTATTTAATTCTTGTCTTTTCATTAAGAATGTTTGAAGATCCTCTGTTCCAACAAAGGTCCATTTTCCTCCCCTCTAAGAATATATTCATCCTTGTAAAGTAAGTTATTTTTGATTATAAACTCATATCTTCCATCTTTTTAAATATTGTACTTCAATATTGGTTTCATGTTAATTGAGGTTATTAGCAGATTCTTTCTTATCTTCACTTTTGCCTCTCTCTCTAGTAGATTTGAAGAGTTTTCATGAATAATTTCTTCCAATATAATGTTAAGGATCATTTTCTGACTTTTTTTCTCAATCTATTTACAAAGTCAGTAACTTTTTAAATATTACATTATGTACGTTTTCTTTCATTTTACAATCTTTTGATTTTGTTCGAATATACATTGCTTCTTATAGAGACACTGGTTTCCTTTTTTTCTTTTTTGGTGAGACAATTGGTATTAAGTGACTTGCCTAGAGTCACACAGCTAGTAAGTGTTAAGTGTCTGAGGCAGTATTTGAACTCAGGTGCTCCTGACTTCAGGGCTAGTGCTCTATCCATTGTGTCATCTAGCTGCCCCATTGATATCCTTTTGATCTATTTTAATTTTCAGGGTTTTCATTACTTGGGTAAGATTTATTTATTTCTGGTCAAAAGAATTTATTCTCTTTCTAATTCATTCCTCCATAATTTTGATTCGTTTCTTCTAGGTATTCTTATATTCTAGGTGAAAAAAAATCTAGTTTTTCCTTTGAGTTATGTATACAATGTTATTCTTTTGGACAAAATTGGATTTTTAAGTGTCTCTGTATTAATAATATTTCTTTATGGTCATAAATGTCATTTTGAATGGAATCATTTGAATAGTTGACTGACTTTTTTGACTTGAGTCTCCTGCATTCTTGTGTGATCATCAGTTCTTAGAATTAGACCCCCTAGATCTTTGAGTTTCATAGTACTAGGTCTTCAGGAACTGCTCTGGAATCTCAAGTCAGAATGCTGATAATTCAGTCCTCCAGTCCCTGAATATCCCAGTCTGAGTACTTTGTTGTCTAGTCATTTCAGTGGTCTCTGACTCTTCATGATACCATCTGGGATTTTCTTATAAAAGATATTGGAGTAGTTTGCCATTCTCTAGTTCATTTAACAGACAAGGAAACTGAGGCAAACAGGGTTAAATGGCTTGCCCAAGTGACAAAGCTAGTAAGTGTCTGAGGACAAATTTGAACTCAGGAAAATGAATCTTCCTAATTCCAGACCCATCATTCTGTGCACTGTGGCGTCACTTAGCTGCTTCAGTATGAGTGTTGCTACAACTTCAGGGGTCTCTGCTGCTTCCCAGAACTTCTATTCCCATTCCTCTGTGGGGTTACAATCACTTCAAAGAAGTCTTCTCCTCTCTCTGCCTCTGATACAGACTCTTGCTCACTAATATGTCATAAGCAAATCTTTGCCTCATGTTGGGGGGGCTTCCATCTTATTTGCCTGCAATGTTACTGGTATCATTAGACCCCCTGGGCTTTAGGCTGACTTAATAGGAAGTTTCAGGGTAGAAGACACTGGATTTTTGTTTGCCTTTTTTTTTTTTTTTCTTTGAGGCAATCAGGGTTAAGTGACTCGCCCAGGGTCACACAACTAGATCATGTTAAGTGTATGAGACTGTATTTGAACTCAGATCCTCCTGAATTCAGAGCCAGTGCTCTATCCACTGTGCCATTTAACTGTCCCTAAGCACTGGATTTTTGAATAATTATTCGGTGTGGTGTGATTTTTTATGTTTTTGCTGAAGAAAATATATGGAAGCAGGGCTGCCTGCCTCTGTTTAGGCAGCCACCTTGGTCAGACAATCTGTTCAAGTATGTCTGCTGCCAACTCTTGATATTCTTCCTATGTAACTAAGTTCTCTATTATTCTTTAGTGAGTCAATGAAGTGAACATCAAATTTCCTTTTTTTTTTTTTTAATCTAATTGATACAATTAGAAGATATGCAATCTGATGTTATAGAAAACAGTTGTCATATTGTTGTTTTTATTTTTTGGCCACTAGTTTTTTCAAATAGTTTTAATTTGTAGATGTGAGAACTAAAGTGAAAATCTTATGAATCAAGTGGGTGGTAATCTCGGAGATATATATCCCATATTCACCTAAATTTGGACTATTATGCTCAGTAGTGTTTTTTAAAGATCTGACTATAGCAAAGGACCCAAATTTCATTTGTTCTTCAAAATTCTTTAAAAAGTTTGGAAAATGTTCTGATACTTCTGCAGCTCTTGATGGATTGATTAAACACTTCTGTGATACAAATGTATCACAGCCCATCCCAGTCCTCCCATATCTCTGAAATTATCCATATCTTATTGTAAATATGGTACAGGGTGGAGCTATAACTAAGGCAAATTAAGTGGGACTTTGCTCTAGGGCGCCAAAATTGGAGAATGCCAAATTTGGTGATGGGGATGTTGATGAAACTAACTTCTTCAGTAGCAATAGAAACAATAGAATTTAGCAGCCAGTCTGCAAGAATAATTGGTTGAACTAAAAAGCTACTCGATGGTGGGCTAGGATAAATTTTTCTGCCTGCCCTACTTTTCCTACTTTAAACCAGCATTTTATAATCTCTGGCCTAGATTATTGTAACAGTCTCTTTTCCTGATTCAAATCTCTACCCTCTCTAGTCCGTTCTGTACATGGATATCAAGGTGATTTTCCTTAAGTGTAGATCTAATTAACTCAACCAATTCAGTAGCTTTCTATTGCTTTTTACAATATAATAAAAACTCCTTTAAAAGACACTGGCCCCAGTCTATCTTTCCAGCCTCGTTGGATATTCCCTCCTTCCCACAATTTTGTGAGCTAGGCAACATGTTTTTGCTCTGTCTCTCACTCATGACACTCCATATCCTCTTTGTTCTTTTAAACAGGTTGTTCTTCATGCCTCAAATGTACTCCCTCCTTTCTTCATTATATAGGCCCCCCTATATTAATTTAAGATGCAATTCACAGGCTGTCTTCTAAACGTATTCTTTCCTGATCCCCAATTGCTAGTGCCCTCTTCCCACAGTATCTTGCATTTAACTTATTTGTGTGCATGCCTATAGGTTTGATAGACTTTGATAGAAGGACCTAGCATGGGGTCACGAAGAGACAGACTTCAATGACAAATGTGTGTGTGTGTGTGTGTGTGTGTGTGTGTGTGTGTGTGTGTGTGTTGAGGAAAGGTCATGATATCCATAATTTTTTTTTTTTTAACTCTACAAAGTGTTAAACATTTATCAGCACACCCTTGGACACTATAAAGTACTTTTCAAATTTTAAAGCACTAAATTAGTGTTATTTATTATTTATTATCATTATTAATTATAGATTGTGATATATGTATATTTATGTATACACTCCTTGTTAGTAAGGATTTCATTGTTTTTATTTTTATCCCCATATTTTTAGCTTTTTTGTAGGCTTGGCATATATTAGGCCTTTAATAAATAGTAGTTTGTTACAGAAGCAACCTGCTGGTGGCTGCTGGGGAATCTCATTCTGACCAGCAAAATAGATTCCTTCATGTTAGAGGAGGAGGATACAAGGAAACCGTGAGGCAGTTGCATTCTCTGAACTCTCTCCTCTTCCCTCTTCCCTCCAATTTATTCCCAATTCATAAGCAACATCTGTGACCGTAAAAGTTGTTTTGCAATTCCTTCAAGTGTGTTATAATTCATAGCTATAGGGGCTTTCGGGGAATTGACCTGCCCCTTCACACTTAGGCATGGTACTTAATTCCCAATTTTTTGTTTTATGGGAACACGATTATTTACTCAACAGCATGGCCAGTAAGTTTGTCCCATATTGTGAAGAGGCTGTTACCTGAGTCAGCATGCTGAGCATTGCAAACCACACTATTGAAGCCTTTTCAGTCCTATTTGGTTGCAGGGTAAGCTGCTATAGCAGGTTTTGAATCTTGTGTGATGTCATGGAGGTAAACTTTCTGACAAATGGAGAAGTAGGATGGTAGTCAGAGTAGGCATTTTTCATAAGCTGCTTATCAGTCTCCTGGTTCGAACTTTTGATGTGTTGGCCCATTTTAATTACCCTGACTGAAAAATTCTTACTGGGTCTCTTCTCCCTTTCCTTCCCCAAAGGTACTGAAGGAACTTCTCTGGGGGGATCCTACTCACGAATAGCTCTCAAGCGCTGCTGCTTCTTTATTTCTTGTGGTTTTTTTGTGCCCCATGTGCCCTACGTTGGGCTCCAAAATGTAGTGTGCTTTCTAGAGCCCCCATGCTGGGGTCCCAAAACATACCATTCAGACTAGCTCTCTAGAGGATCTTGGGACCAGCCCAACAACTTGCTCTTAGTGGAGGAGTGATGAAGCAGGGATCCATGAGGATGGCCAAAGATGGAATCCATTTATTTCAAGTCCTCTCAGTCTCTAAATATGTTAGTACAATTACATCACTACAGCACATCGAGCATGTGTTAACTACAGTACCATTATATCACCAGAGCACACTGAGCATATGCTAACAATAAGCATCCTGCTATTGATATATAAATGCCTCTCTTACTGTTAGTAGCTCTGCTTCAAGTAGACCACAGGTTGTCATGCTCCCCTTCTCCTCCCAGTCTCTCAGGAAGGCCAAGATGCCCCAAGGGAAGATGAGAGCCGAATCAGACATTGTCAGCAGGTTCCCTCTGGGCTGAAGGGTCTTATACCTCACCCAGAGTTCCCCCACTGTCTGTGGCTCTCTACAATAGCTGATTGATTGATTTCTCTCCTTTCCTTCACTCTTGAATCTTTCCAGCATGCCATTTATCCTGGATATGATTTACAGTATTTGCCTCAAATCCCCAAATTCTTAGTTATGGTTCTGAAAAGAGGAGGCCTTCCTCTAGGCATTGCATAAATAGAACACATTTAATAAAGTCTCCAAATTTCATAATCTCCAAATATAACAAAACCTGATTAATTTAGATTGACTGGGGTTGGGGTGTAAGGAGTGTAGACTGAATTAATAGAAAACCTGAATCATAGAAAAAATCTATATTGATATTTTGTATTTATGATGTAATATTATTTTACTTAATAATTATTATTTTATAATTCAACCATTCTTGAGAGCAATTCAAAACGATGCCCAAAGGGCTATAAAACTGTTCATAACTTTTGATCCAGCCATCTCACTACTGGATCTGCAAGAGATCCAAAGAGATTACAAAAGTGGGAAAAGAACCCACATGTAAGCAGTCCTTTATTGTAGTGGCAAGGAATTGGAAATCTAGTGGATGCCCATCATTTGGGGTATGGCTGAAAAAATTATGATATATGAATATAATGAATATGATTATTCCATAAGAAATGATGAGTAGGTTGATTTCAGAAAAGCCTCGGAAAACTTGCTGATGCTGAGCAAAGTGAGCAAAAACCAGGAGAACGTTGTACAACAGAATCAAGATTATGTAATGATCAACTTGGCTCTTCTCAACAATGTGGTGTTTCAAAGAAATTACAATTGACTTGGGATAGAAAATGCTATCTGCATCCCAAGAGATAACTATGGAGACTAAATGTAGAAAGAAGCATTGTATTTTCACCTTTTTGTTGTGTTTTTTTTTTTCTCTTGTGTTTTTTTTTCCTTTTTGGTCTGACTTTTCTTGTATAACAAGGCACACATGGAAATATTTAAAAGAATTGCATATTTAACCTTTATCAGATTTTACTAGTTGGGCAGAGATCACAATTTGTTCAAAGTGAAAGGATTAAATGAACTACCAGGGTAAGAAAAGTTGCAAAACCTTCCCTTTATAAACCTAGGGAACACTTTCCCAGAAATCCATACCCTATCTGTTGAAAGAATAGACATACACAGAAATCATGTGTGAGGAAAATACATGCATAAACATCTATTAAGAGTCTAGGGAGTAAGCTATGAACTACCATATTTAATCAAGTGGAAAATAGTCAAGTGGACAGCTCCCAGGTTAAGATTATAGCCTTTCTTGTAACTTCCTTCTTACAAAAGAATCTCTGTTTTAAAAAATACATCTGATTCAGGGTTATAGAGTCTAATTAAACCCGCACCCATTTCTCATAATCAACATTCCCCAAACAGTTTTAGAGGTTTCCTTCTAACAAATTATAAAGGGCTGTGTAGGTTTCAGGCAGCTTTATTTTTTCATTTTGCAATAATTATCTCTACCTTTCCCTACAAAAGAAAATTCCCTTTCACCTTATTTTGCCCAAAACAAATCCTCCATTTATATTCCTGGACATTTCTAAACCATGGTTTTGAGAGTATACTCCAGATGTTTCTAGTTCCCCTTTATTTTTTGATGTCTCCAAATTAGAATGTAAACTACTTAAGACCAAGCACTACTGGCTTATTTATATGTTTTCCCAGAACTTAGCATATACCAGACGTACCATATAAAGTACATAATAAATATGTTTTCATTCATTCCTTTGGTGACAAAGAAGTACTCCACATTGATACTTCACTATTTTTAAAATTCAATTTCATTTTATTTTCAGTTCCAAATTGTTTTTATCCTCTTTTCTTCCTTTACTGAAAGAGACAATAAATACAAAACCCATTACAAATATAAAGTCATGTAAAACATATTTCTGCATTCCACTAATTTTTTTTCTTTTTTTGTCAAGTAGTGGGAATATATCTTACTTACACCATCAGTCCTTTAAAGTCACAATTGGCTACTGCATTGATTGGAGTTCTGAAATCTTTTAATATTGTTATATTTTATATTACTATGGCCATTGTATAAATTGCTCATGCATTTCTGTTTATTTTACTTTATATCAATTAATGCAGCTCTTCCCAAGTTTCTTTTAATTCTTATATTTATCATATTTTACAGCATAATAATATTCTATTACATAGCACAATTTATTTGGTCATTCCTCAATCAATGGGTGCAAATTTACCTTTGAGTTCTTGTTGCATCAGCTTTTTATACCCTGACACAAATAAGCAAATTAGATTCATAATTGATTTCTCTATTTGCAGTTTTATCATTTAGGGACAATTTTTAATTTTTCCTATGATTATAACAGAATAAAAATAAGACATACAAAAATTACAGAATTAAATTAGAAGGGAACATGTGAATAGTAAAACTTCCCTTCATCCAAACATCCCAGATGGTGTCTATGGTTTGTTTTCGTAGTTATGCAAAATGACAGATGGAGCCAGCCAAATATTTTCAGCATACTAATAAGAGCTAATGCAGTAGTATATTCTGTACTTAGCAGCTATGATACAGTAATAAAAAGTTGATCAATATAAAGCTTGATCTTCAAAGCTGATTCAGCAACATGGAAGTAGGCCTGGGTAACAGCTTTAGTTTTCCTCGATTTTACTTGGCTCCTTTTGTCAAAATTCAACTATTCTTAAACATTTTCTTTCTTCTCTGACCCTGGGAATCCCAGTGGTTTTCAGTGTATAAGACCTATTCCTTATTTGAGCTTAATGGATGGACTGATACAAAGTTCTGATATATCTAATACAGCAAAAGAGGCCCAATAAAGAAAAATATACAAGTGACCACAATACCACAAAGAAAGAGAGCCATAAAAGTCATAATTCATCAGCTCAATGAATTGATCAATTGTGACTCCCAAGGATTGAAGATGGTAAACTTCTCTCAGGAGAGAAATGAGGGACATCAGGTGTGAAATGGAGCATATGTTATCTGTTATGCTCCATGTGTTAATTTGTTTAACAGTACTTTTTTGTTTGTTTTCTTTTGGAGGTTTCCCTATCTTACCTCTGCTGGAGATACAGTGGTCTTCATAGGCCTGAGTTCCTTACTGTTTTGTAGAGCTTTCCTTTTTAAAATTTATGCATAATAGATTCTACATATAATTTTTATAGTGTCCTAGTTGTCTGATTCTTTCTGGCCTTCCTTCTGTTCTCTTTTGTGCATTTTTTAAAAAAGATGTCTAAATCATCATTTCTTTATTTTTTTGCTACCCTATCCTCCCTCTATCTTTCATGCTCTAGTTCCACCAGACAAAAAAAAAAGCCATTGTCAACAAATAGTCAGGCAAAACAAACTCTCATGTTGGCCACGTGCCAAAATATATGCTTTAGCCTATATCCTGAGTCCATCACCTCTCCATCAGTAGAAGGGCATCATTAATCCTCTGTTCTCATGGTTGTCCATTTCATGGATCAGAATCTTTCACAATATTTTAGCTGGGACATGTACTGGCCTAAAAGAGTCTCTGGCTGTTACTTTTGATTTATATCTCTTGCCTTAAGCATAAGTGACTGATCTTGGGATGGACACTTCTACCACTGAAGATAGCAATGCGAGTCCAAGACATAAAAAGCTCCCTCAGGAGGAGCTTCCTGGAAAAAGGAGGAATTTTCTGTTTTGGATAGGATGACTATTGACAGAGACATATGTCTATTCTTTACCTTATTAATTTGGGGCACCAGCCAAGGGTGGTGAGTGACTCCCTAATCTGCATGGTTGTAGCAAGTAGCACAGTTATCGGCATACCAATACTAAATGGTTTAGGGAAGCAGCTCTCAGACCCCAGTAGTAGGAGCATCTATTGTAGCCCTTCTGGCCTTAACATAAGGGGGCAGTGTTTGGAACCTAGCACTGGAACTAGCAGAGAGGAGATTGCCAGACACACAGGAGAACATTGGCCTGGTATAGGTCAGGCACTAACAGCAGAAACAACAGCCCTTGGCTCTTGAGACAATGGACTGCCTTAATGACTGCCAACTCAGCAAAAGTCAGTACAGTTATCCCTTCCACATAACAACTTTCCCCATCTCAGTTTTGTTATAAGAAATTAAATGGGAATTTTGGGGGAATTTTGCAGAAGCTATAGACAACATGCAGAAATGCATAAAATATATGCATATTATCATATAACAATTAAAATTTTACAATAAAATACTATAAACACCCCATAAAAGAAAAAAGAAAAAAATTCTCTAGTATGAAGGGAGGGCCAAGACATTTTACATGGATATTCCAGATCGTAGTAGTACCACATCCCTAATTCCTATGATGTAGAAGGGATAGTTGTAACAAAAAAGACCTAGAATGAAGGGCATTTTTTAAAATAACAGAAACATTAATCATGTCACTCCTTTGTTTTTTGGCAATAGGTGGCAGCCTTTGCCAGTGGCCCCCAAGACCAACTCTGAGGCTCAATTCTTTTTTTCCAGGAAATGAGACCCATAGACTTGACAACATCAGATGAAAGTCAAGGTTCCTATAATTTGCCACAGTGGAAAAACAACTTGGATTTGTAGTCAGAAGACCTGGGTTCGTGTCCCTGCCTTTGCTCTATATTTGTTGTGCAATTTTGGGTAAGATACTAACCCTTTCTTGGCTTTATTCTCCTTATCTGTCGTAGGAGGGACTGGGCCAGATAACCCCAAAGATCCTTTTCATCTCATAAGCTATGAATTCAGTTTCTCAGGATACATCTGGCAATAATGTTATAGAAACTGTGCTTTTGTAGGTATTTTGAGAGGAATTATGCTTTTTTTTTTTTTTAAAGAAGCTCAAAGAAAACATTCAAACTTCATACCTCCACTGAGCTCATTACACCCTCCTGGCCTGAAACAAACGTGACAAATCTTCAGATTTTGCATTTGTCTCTGTGCACAGATTAGCAGATCAGATTCTTTTGGCAACAAATGTTCATTTATTTTGGCTCCCTCTGCTGTTTTATCAGCAAAGAATGTAAATACCAAAAATTCCCAGAGAGAAGAAAAAGAAGAAATATTAGCAATAAATTTGGAATGGTTGGCAATATCTCAGAAGTTTTTTTTTTTTTTTTTTTTTTTCTTCCCAAAAGAAAACAATCTATATGTAAGAAAAAAATGAAGAAGTGGTCCTTTTCAGAAATGGAGCAGCTACTTCCTTCTCTGATCATTCCATCTTCTTACCTGACTTGAACATATTAATGTAAGTAACAGGAATGTTTACTTACTTCAATATTCAAGACTCAGCATTTCACTGGTGGAAAATGTTTCCCTCACTAATGAAGAGTGCAACCCCTCTGTGACTTAGAAGATGGTGCTAATCTAAAAATGAAGAAACAAAAAGTTTATTGAGGCCAGTCTGTCTATGATCATTTAGGATTTAGGTGATATATGTGATTGATTACTTATCATCTCAGGGAGGGGAGAAAGGAGGTTGGCTTGTAGGGATAGAATTTGGAACTCTAAACTTTTTTTAAAAAGACACAGGGGAGTTTAATTTTTATTACCAGAAGAAGCAGCAACATGATGTCATGTTGAGGTGTCAAACTCTTAGTCTACAAAACACTCAGTTTAATATGTAATTGGGAAATTCACAAAATAAATAAAAGTATAACATAAATAATGCTGATTTGCGGTTTCCTAAGTCAATGTGTAGTCCAGCCCAGAAATCTTGTTTCTATTTGAGTTAAACACTATTGTGGGGTTAGGGTTCAGGATCTAGACTCAGGTTTAAACTGAGTTTAAATCCTTCCTCAGACAGAGATTAACCAAGTGACTTTAGATAAATCATTTAACATCTCTGGGCCTCACTTTCCTGATTTATAAAATAAGGGGACAGGACTAGATGGCTTCTGATGTTCCTTTCAGCTCTAAATCTATGATCTTAAGATCCTGTGTGACTTACTTCCTAGAGGCTGCCATTGTCTAACCCTTTCCATTTGTCAAGTAGAGAAAAATAAATTTTTTAAAAAATCTGTTAAAAATAGAAAGATGATTAACCATTGTATAAAGCTATCTTTAATTCTAAAATATATTACTAATGAATACAGTTTACTACTTTAATAATTATAATCATTGTTAATGCAATAGCTTCCCCCCTCCCACATAACCCCAAATTCCTAAAAGTCATCATAACTTCAGTTAATAGGTTCAATAACTATTTATTTAGCCAAGAAGCCAAAATGAAAACCCAATTTTGAGATGGACCAAAGTTATGGCTAATTTTCCCAGGCATATGAAAATGTAGGGTTTCCCTTCTATTTATTAACAATAATGAAGGCTAAATTGAAATAGGGCAAAGAGGTATTATAGCAAGTTTGGCTACAATGATCTTAGGCAGTCAGGTGTTACCAGAAGCCCAGGGAAAAAGCAAAAGATAAGAAAGAATTATAGAAACAGAAGTAGGAGGACACCACTTAAGTACGGCAAAATGAGATGTGACATTCTTCCTAGTAGTGCCTTACTCTCACATATTTTGTTAATGATGGTAGTTTCCAAGCAGGCCCCAGAAAACAACATGGGGTCAATAAGAACCATATCATCCCTAGGTAGGTTTTCTAAAAAGACTGTCTGTTGAACTCTCCCACCTCTCTTTTAGCACCCCTTTTTTATATCTCTTGGTTCTCCTGGGGCTTCCAGTAATTTCTAGTTGTTTAAGTCCTTCTACTGACCTGTTCATACATCTCTATATAGCTGCCCTCTATGCTCCTATCTTTTAAAAAATTAATTAATTAAATTAATTTTTATAAAAATTTTACGCATAGGTAATTTTCCAGCATTGACAATTGCAAAACCTTTTGTTTCAACTTTCCCCCTCCTTCTCCCCACCCCCTCCCCCAGATGGCAGGTTGACCAATACACATTAAATATGTTAAATAAGTTAAATACAATATATGTATACATGTCCATACAGTTATTTCGCTGTACAAGAAGAATCGGACTTTGAAATAGTGTACCATTAGCCTGTGAAGGAAATAAAAAATGCAGGCGGACAAAAATAGGCAAGTCACTCAATTTCTCTAAGCCTTAGCTTCCTATCAATAAAATGGACATAATACCTAAAGTATTTACCTCTCAGAATCATTAAGAAGTTGAAAGAAATAATATAAAGTTCTGTATAAATGTCAACTATTATTATTCTTGCTAGAAGAAGCAATGAAATTCCCTCATCATTGTTTTATTTTTATTTTAAAAAGTGATATGATTCTCCAAAAATGCATGTTTGAAATTAAAGAAGAAAAGTTCACACTTTAAAGTTATGCTCTAAAATCTGAGCTTAAAAATAACAACCTCCTCCATCCATTTACAACGCACACACCCTTGTATGTACATGGTTATTTGCATGTTGTCTGCCCCATTAGAATATGAACTCCTTGAGAGTGGGGAGTGACAGACTCCAATTTTTCTATATATTAATTTAACTTCAGAGTTTTTCTGTTCTTTCATGGACTTTCCCCTAAAGAGAATCTGTAAGCTCATGTCTTTTCATCAAGCTGACACTTAAGATCTCTTTTTTCTCCCCCATTCCTCTCATGCAGGCAGCAAGCACTGAATAACCACTTTTCCACCAAAGAGAACATGATGAGCTTTGAGTTCCTGGATACATTTGTATCTTTAGTGCTTAGTACAGCATCTGACATATAAAAGTGTTTTATAGATGTTTGTTAACTGACTGATGCACATCCGTGCTTCACTTCCTCTTCCTCCTTTTCTTCCTGTTCCTGATCCTCTTCCTCCTGTTCCTGCCCCTCCGCCTGCTCCTCCTCTTCCTTCTTTTCTTCCTCCTCCTCCTCTTTTTCTTTCATGTATCTTCTTGTTCTTGTTCTTCTTGTTCTTGTTCTTGTTCTTCTTGTTCTTCTTGTTCTTGTTCTTGTTCTTCTTCTTCTTGTTCTTCTTCTTCTTGTTCTTGTTCTTGTTGTTCTTCTTCTTTCTTCTCACCTATAGTTTACTATAGTTTATAGATGGTAGAGCATTGAATTTGAACCTAAAAGCCTTAGATATTAGATGTTATTTTCTAATTGTGTGGCATAATATCATGACAGATAAAGAAAGATGCAGAATTATTGCTTCTGACCACAATAAAGATGAAAAAATTCTTCCCAAATCAGAAATTGATGAGAGATTTGGAGCCAAAAGACATAAATAAATAATATCCCTGGCTTCTGGCAGAATGACAGCATTTCCATTACAAAAGCAATTTTCTGATTCAAATTCAGATTGTTTGGGGTGGGGAGGTAGGGGGAGAGAATAGGACTCCATTTAAATCATTAAATCGACAGATTCATCATGCTGGTCTCCCCATTTAGTATACTCTTGTTGATAAAATTAGCTACATTGTTACATGCAAGTGTGAAATAATTTCAAAGCCCATATGAAAGTTTTCTATGATTTCCATTCACGATTTCATGATCTCATCAAGGTGCCTTTCCCTCCCATCATACAGATTACAATCCATTCATGCCTATCCTTTGTGACTCTTGTTCATGTCTTCCCATAAATCTGCCACGAGGGTTCAACTTATATTAAGTGGATGTCTTCAAATTTCTAGACACTATATGGATACCATTGGTAGGCCACCCAAAATTATGCATCCTTTGTTCAAACTCTGAATTGCCCATCCTTTTTTTCTAGTCCTGCATCTCTCAGATACTCTTATATGGCACCCTACCCACAATTCCTCACACCTCCATTACTCTTTGGGAGACATTCAGTGTATTTGGATTAAAGTGTCATAAATCTGGAACTAGAAGGGATCTAAGAGACTATTTAACAATTCTCTAACTTTATAAATGATAAACTGAGGCACAGAGGGATTAAATCTTGTGCCTAAGAAGTATTAGTTAAATATAGTGTTAGTTAAGTGGTGTGTTCCCAATGCTATAGGTATTAAATGACAGAGATAGGATTTGAACTCTAATCTTCTGACTTTAGAACCAGAGCTCTCCGCTACCTTCCAGTTTTCATATTTCTTTACTCACACACATATAATATCACTGGAAAAATATTGCTTTAAAATATAAGCCTTTGTTTCAGGGAGAAGCTTGGGGGTCATTAAGAGCATTACATAATTTCTATAAGTCAGTCTATACTTTTTACACTCATGTTCAACTCTGGGTCCAGCTCATTATTCATTTGTTCTGTGTGTTCAAAACATACCAGTGGTCCTCACTTTTTAAATAGGGGGCCAGTTCACTGTCCCTCAGACTGTGGGAGGGCCGGACTATAGTAAAAACAAAAGCTCACACTCTGTCTCCATCCCTCAGCCCATTTGCCATAACCTGGCGGGCCACATAAACATCCTCAGCGGGCCGCATGTGGCCTTCGGGCCCTAGTTTGAGAACCCCATAATATATACCAAGGTGTTGTGATATGGGAGCCACTTGTATCATGGCAGCTGGAGCCCTAACTCAGACCTATAGAATGGCTCTCTTCATATGAGTGGATGATGATGATACAAGGAAACTGAGAGGCAGTTGCATTCTCTGACCTCCCTCCTGGGAGGCAGTTGTGTTGTCTGACCCCTCTCTTCCCTCTTCCTATAACCAGATGTTGTAAAACTATTATTTGACTATATGTGGTGTCTGCCACTGATGTCTGTGTCCATTCTTGCACAAGCCCTATATGTATTTATGAGAAAGTGAGCCAGACTTCGGAGAGATGTTTTGTACCAATGCTTCTTTCTGTACCCTCTGAATGCATACTATTGCTAAAAAGTTGAGTTTATTAGTTCATTATCAATGGAATTCAAATATATGCGAGCCAGTGATCAAATGTACTAGAAACTCCAGCTCCTCAATATTATCTCAAAAATCATGAAGAAAGCAGTAGCAGCTGTCACTGGCAATGAGAATAGAAGGGGGAGATGGGTGGAGCTTCAGCAGGATAACAATTTCTGTTGTAGTTTAACTTCTTCAATAATTCAATAATTCAATAACCTTAAAGAAGGGAAAGGGACCTGTATGTGCAAGAATGTTTGTGGCAGCCCTCTTTGTAGTGGCCAGAAACTGGAAACTGAGTGGATGCCCATCAATTGGAGAATGGCTGAATAAATTGTGGTATATGAATTTTATGGAATATTATTGTTCTATAAGAAATGACCAGCAGGATGATTTCAGAAAGGCCTGGAGAGACTTACATGAACTGATGCTGAGTGAAATGAGCAGGACCAGGAGATGATTATATACTTCAACAACAATACTATAAGATGATCAATTCTGATGGACTTGGCCATCTTCAACAATGAGATGATCCAAATCAGTTCCAACAGAGCAGTAATGAACTGAACCAGCTACACCCAGCGAAAGAATCTGGGAGATGACTATGAACCACTACATAGAATTCCCAATCCCTCTAATTTTGTCCGCCTGCATTTCTGATTTCCTTCACAGGCTAATTGTACACTATTTCAAAGTCCAATTCTTCTTGTGCAGCAAAACAACTGTTTGGACAGACATGTATACATATATTGTATTCAACTTATATTTTAGCATATTTAACATGTATTGGTCAACCTGCCATCTGGGGGGAAGGAGAGGAAAAATTAGAACAAAAGGTGTAGCAATTGTCAATGTTATAAAATTACTCATGCATAATCTGGTAAATAACTATTAAATAAAAAAAATTAAAAAATAATAATTGTTTAAAAAAAAAAACTGGAGTTTTCATTCATCATTTTTGTCCTGTTAGCATTCTTCCAGTTGGTAGACTGTACTTTCAGAGTTCTTGCTTTTGAAAAGTAGAAGGATCTCGATTTCGGATGTTGTCATGTTTTCACAATTTTATTTTATTTTGTGTTTTGTTTTGTTTGTTTTTGAAAATAAAGCTATATAAAGCTTGTAGATTAAATAGAATAAAAGTCTAAATCTAAAAAAAAAAAAATCTGGGTTTTTTTTTTTGAGGATTTTATAGATTTTTTTTCTTAAAGTACTTACATATCTCATTTAAACCTAATGACAGAATTGTTAAGGAAGATATTATCATCAATCTCCAAATCCAGTAATGAGTCCCCAAAGCGGAAACTTTGTTAAAGATTAAGTGAGCATGCTAATAGATAAATAAGGAACTTAAGGGCTAAACCAGCAATTTCTTATAGTGAAATGGGGCAAACGCCTTCTGTTCAAGGAAAATGTTTGAAGAGCATTATCAAGGTTATGAAAAGCCAAGGATTGATTATAATTTTGGAGGATATTACTGAACTTTTCAAAACTGTGAAGGTCATATGTCCTTGTTTTTCTCTGGAAAAAGAATTGGATCCAAATGAATGGGAATTAGTAGGAAAGCAATTAGGTGAACACTACAATTGCCCTTATGACATTTTACCCTTTGGTTCCAGACTAAACTCAATTTCCAAAGATATAATTCATACCTACAATTTAATCCAAATGGCTTTAAAAAATGCTATTCTAAAGGAAGAGAAGAAGGAGCAAAATGGGGAAGTGTCAACTAAACTAGGTGAAAAGGATGAATCAGATAACAATGAAGTTAAGTACAATTCTGAGCAACAGGAGCACCTCCCATTTCCTCCCTCAATTAACCCTTCAGGGGTGGAGCAAGAAGGAGGAGGGGAAGAGGCAGAAACACAAACAGAATTGCCTGTGAAGCAGCCTAAGCCTATGACAAGATTAGAAAAAGCTTGTCCAACATGACCCAGCTAATTAATGGCAGAACCAAGATCTTCTGATTCCCAATCCAAAGCTCTTTCCATTGTATTATGATGCCCTTGTTCTCCAATTAGATATGAAAGAAAATGCCTTGTAGATAATGATATTCTTCCTACAGAAATTTTATGACTATAATTTGTTTCTATTGGCAGTCTCACAATTAGCTCCTGCAGGTTATACAAATGCATTTCTCTCTCCTAAAAGCACACCATCCCATACAAAGGAAATGTAGATACTCAGATGGCCTTGGGAGAAATCAATCTGATTACCCAGAAAGCTGATTCTGAAAATGATTTCATGCATAGTTGTTCTATAATAAAAATGAATAATGGAAATAGGACCTTTTTGGTAAGAATTTCAAAGTACATAGACTATAAAGCTAAAGAATTTTGAAATAATTTGTATATTCCATTTGATCTTTGCAACAAATTTGCCATGCAAGAAAAACAGGCACAGGGAGAATAAATGAGTTGTCCTATGATAAGAATCAAGAGGCCATTGCATCTGTTCTTAGAGGCCTGAAAAAAATTCTCTTCAATTGTACCTGTGATCACTTTTGGTGTCTAGTTACTTTTTCCTGTTGGTCTATCCCTATGATTCCCTAAATCCCAAGGCTATCATGATTGACTAACTCTACACCCAGAGATTCCAGGCCCCAAAGACTCTGATATGAAGTTCAAGTTTCAAAGACTGAGATGGAAGGGATTAAAGGAATGTAAACATTTTGAGGGCAAGATTTGTTTTTAGTTCTATTCCCATGTACTTATCCCAATGCCTGACACTTTGTAAGCACTTAATAAATGCCTGATGAATGAATAAATGATTCTTGAGTCATCTAGTCTAATCTGTACCTGAACAAGAATCCCTTCTACAATATACCAATCAGCACTTCCCAATTCTGTATTTGAAAACTTCCAGTCATAAGGAATTTATTACATTGTAAATCGGTTTATCCCAGCTTTGGATAACTATTTGGAAGTTTGCTTTTATTTTAAATTTTCTTCATTAAAATATAATTTCATTGTTGCAATGAACAAAAATCTATTTTCTCTCCTTCCCATGCTTTTGCTCCAAATTGAAAGAACATAGGAAAACAAAGTTCTTGAAATAAATGTTCACAGGCAAGTAAAACAAATTCCCACATTGGCCATATCCAAAAAAAACCCCGTCTTAATCTGCACTCTGAGTCAGGAGGTTAGTAGCATGTTTCATCACTGGTCCTCAGATTTATGGTTAGTTATTGCCTCAATCAACATTCTTAAGTTTTTCAAAGTTGTTTGTCTTTATAGTATTATTATATCAGTTGATTTGGTTCTGTTTACTTCACTCTACATCTTTACATATAATGTTTTTCTAAAAGTATCTTCTTTTTTTTTTGCTGAGGCAATTGGGATTAAGTGACTTGCCCAGGGTCATACAGCTAAGAAGTGTTAAGTGTCTGAGGCTAGATCTGAACTCAGGTGCTCCTGACTTCAAGACTGGTGCTCTATCCACTGCACCACCTAGCTGCCCCTAAAACTCATTTCTTACAGCACAAAAGTATTAAGGAACTGAAACCTCCTTCTTCATATCTTCCATTCTTCTGTAGTCCTCATAGAACAAGTTTAATTTCCTTCAAATACCTGAATATAGTGCTTATATCTTAAGTTTTTTTCTTCCCCAGCTATCCATCTCCAGTTCCTTTACAGATTCTTTCATGCTGTAATCTCTAATCCTCTGACTATGCTGATTGCTTTTCTCAGGACACACGCCAGTGTGCCAATGGCTTGTCCAAAATTTGACACCCAGAACCGAGCACAGCATTTTAGATGTATTTGTAGGTCAATGAATAATTATGATAATAATCAAAGTAAAAGAACAAAGAGGACTATTCTGTTAGGAAAGCAATTTGATGATTAAAAATAATCTTTGAAGAAAGTAGAACTAAAATATTTACATTCATCTCTATATATTTAAGTAGATAATTATCACATTTATATTCATCTGTATGTATTGATATAAATAATTATTATATTTATATAGTCAAAACATAGGAAATATACATTAGAAAAATTATTTAATTTTATTCAACTATTTTAAAATAATTTCCTACTTAGGTTCAACTCTTTTTTCCTTCATGTCAGGGAATGTATTCTTTCTCTCACTGTTCCATGACATTTCTCATTCACAGGATCAAAACAAAAACTTTCAACCCATCCTTGAGTCTCCAGATAGGAAGCAGTGTGATATGTTATGGTAGAAAAGATCAATGGAAGTCAGGAGATCTGAATTCAAATCTTGCCTCTGTTGCTTGCCATCTTTTATCTTGAATGAGTCACTTAATTTTTCTGGGCCCCAATTTCCTCATATGTATTGGGGTTGGTCGCTTCTGGTTCAGCACTATTTTAGTATTAGTTGTAAATTTCCTAAACTTCCTAGTGAAACTCATGGAAATTTCAAGCTTTCAGGAAACTTGAATATAAATTAATCAAACTTCATCATTTTATTTTATTTTTGTGTATACATATGTGTGTGCATATGTGTATTTTTTTCCAGTTATGTGTATAATAATTTTTAAACATTTGTTTTTAAAACTTTGAGTTCTAGATCTTCTTCCTCCCTCCTTCCCTTCCATCCCCTATTGGGAAGACATATGTGAAATTAAGCAAACCATTTCTCTTAAAGTCATGATATGAAAGAAAATATAGATCTTCATCTGCCCTCCAAAAAAAACCTCAAGAAAAATAAAAATTTTTAAAAGTATGCTTCAATCTGTGTTCAGATACAAGCAATTCTTTCTTTGGGATCCATCATTTTATAAGTGAGGAAATGGAGATCTTGAGAGAATTAGTACAAAGTGGGCAGCCACTGAACTTTATTTGGTTGAGGGATCAATAATACACAGAAATGGAAATAGAAAAACAATGTGTGTTTTAGCTTTGCCTCTAACAAGCCATGATATCATGGGCAAATTTCCTAAATTCTTTGGGTTTTACTTTCTTCAATTTATCTCAATGGTAAAATGAGAAGGCTGGACCATATGAGATCTAAGACTTCTAGATTTATGACTCAATAGCCCAGAGCAAGCATTCTAAGACAAATTTAGCTCAACAAGCAGCTCTTGTGGTATGAGTGTTGAACTCCAGCCTTCCTTCCATGACCAGACAGGATTGGGCTTCGACCACCACAAATCGATTGGTAGTTTTCTTATAGTCCAACATCTTTGAACGATAATGTCAGTGATTATTTTTAGATACTTATATGCTTATGGATCATCTTTAATTGCAAACAAATATCCAAGATACATAGGGAACCACACGGGGAAAAAGAAATTCTTTCTCAGAAAGAGTCAGCAAATTTACAAAGGCCCCATGGTATTGTGGAAGGGATAGAATACTGGATCTGGAATCAGGAATATCTGGGAATGAATCCTTCTTCCCACTCTTACTGGCTGTGTAACTCCTGAGCCAGTCACTTTCCTTCTCTCAGATTTGGTTTCCTTATCTGTAAAGTGAGGAGGTTAAACTTGGTGACCTTGACAACTCTTTTCCTCTAAATTGATGAATCTCTAAAGAAATGAATAATAATGTCCCAAACATGACCTTGATACTTGCCTTTCCAAACTTCAACCACAAATTGCAATGTGTTAGAGGTCTTATATTCATAGAGCTCAGGGGCCACCTTACAACTGGGGAAACTGAGTCATAGGAAGGTAATGTGATTAGTCCAAGGCCACTTGGGTAATTAGCATCAAAGGTGGGATTTCAGCTCAGATCTTCTGACTTCAGAGTCTATGCTCTTTCTACAGTCTTTGCTGCCTTCACCATTACTTGGAATAGGCCCAAATAATATTTCTTTGCTTTCAGTATCTAATATTAGACAAGATGATGAACATGGAAGAAAAAAAAGCAGCATCGGCTTGTTTTGATAGATTGCTCAAATAAAGGAATGTCAAAGGAAAACTGTCGTGTGCTTATTCTACTTGTGAATTTATGTTCAGAAATATCTGACACTGGAGAGGTGGTGGACTATTGGTACAAAGTAAGGGGTACATTGTCAGATTTATCCAATGTGTGCTTCTCTGGGTCTCTGACGCAAGAGAGGGCTCTACTGGGGTGGAAGCAAAGATTAGGGAATGAGAGCAATGCTAAAAAGGGCATGAAAATTTTCGAAATATTTATTTACCATGTCACATTTATTTACTTAATTTCTTTTTAAAAGAAACATCTGAAACTCCTGGAATTTTTCCACTAAGTTTCTTTGTCTTTCCCCTGGGAACAATTCCTGATTAGACCAGAGAAGTGAACGGTTGGTCTCTACATTCCCAGGCCCTTTCCTCACCTGTTTTGAGCTGTTTCTTGGCCAAGAGCAGCTGGAGCTGCTCCTCAAGTTCAGCAATGAGGCCATTGGCAGGAGCTCAATCATTTGTTCTTGGCATCTTGCTTGAATGCAGAGCCCTTACTGAACACAGCTCTGCCAAATGGTCCTGGGGAGACACAGAAGGGGGCTTTAGGGTAGGGGTGGGGAGTCAGGAATGAACCAGAGAAGGAAGCAAGAGCTCTAATATGATTCAACCAGCAGTTTTATCCATAGTCAATGTCATTTTAAGGATGAGGATGCTGTTTTCCTAAATGCTGCCTCACTGCTCATATTTTGGTCTGACAGCTACCTCCTCTATCACAGTATCTCCTTCCCCATGTCACCGCCTCTTCACAATTCCTTTTCTAAAAGGAGATACCAGGAATGGAGATTTTGGTTCATTTGTCATTTGGGATTTAGCGTCTTTTTAAATTCAGATAAGTAAATCTAGCCTGAACCAGTTTTCAGGGGAAGAATCTGTGGGTTGAGAGCAGAGGAAGGAAACAAGATGGGGAGTAGACCAAAGTATTCCAAATAATAAAAATTCTCATTTATATAGCATGGCAAGGCTCATATTATACTTTTCTTCACCCAATAGCTTAAGTTGGATTTTTATATTTTTAGGCCTGGATTAGTGATTTTTATAACTGTAGGGTATTCTCAGTGTGGAAAATCCCTCTGACTGTTGGATACTGGCACTTTATAATCTTACCCAGTTCCCTCAGGCATTGAGAGGTAAACAGTATTGTTCAGAGTATTTTTTTTTGGTGGGGGAGGTCAATTGGAGTTAAGTGACTTGTCCAAGGTCAGACAGCTAGTAAGTGTTGAGTGTCTGAGGCTGGATTTGAACTCAGGTCCTCTTGTCTTCAGGGTCAGCGCTCTATCCACTGCATCCTCTAGCTGCTCCTGTTCATGATCTTATAACTATTATGTGCAGAGACAGAATTTGTTCAAATCAGGTCTTTCTAATTCCAAGGGCATCTCTATTTTCTGCTGATTGAGTATGTGGTGCAAGTAATATAGTCTCCATTTTGTAGTTGTGGAAACTGTGATTCAATGAGATTAAATGATTTACCTGTTCTCCCAGGTAATAAGTTGAGGGATCAAGATTCAAACTCCTTTCCCTTTTTGAGAGGTAGTAGAAAGAGCACTGGATCTAGAACTAGAAGATTTGAATTTAAAACTCAGATCTGCTGCTTACTGTATGATTGATCATTTAACCTCTGCATCTCAGTTACTCATCTATAAAATAAGAGGATTGGAACAGAGGTCCTCAAAGACATCTGTGATGGTATAAGTCTATATTCATAGTGGGGACAAAACACTAAGAAAAAACTTTCCTAAGATGCTAATATCTGTAAATCCTTGTGCTAATTCTCATCCAATCTATATTATGATTAGAGTCCTATGTGTTTTTTTTTTTAATATAAATTCAGCAGTCCTTTTGAATGTACAGGTGAATAGGTGGTGATAAGAATTTTATTATGTGAATTCATCCCTTAGAGGAAATGATTAACTCTGGAATCCTTCTTTTTCTTTGGAAACCTTTTGGATCCCTTGGATCCCTTTCCCTTAAGTGATGATGAGTGCTTTGTGATTCAGTCCTTCTTCAATGACTCCTTGCTAAACGTATTCAGTACAATGTCTGATATATTCTGCCTCTGATTGACTACATTCACTGATAAGAACTCGACAACATTTGGCAGGGATGCAAATTTCTTTGCCTTGTTTTCTAGAATGATTGAAACTATATTACATTCTCTATTCACCTGATCACTATCCTCGGTCAGGTTCTTGTCATCACTTACCTGTAATATTGTAGTAATCTAATTGGTTTCATGCTTTCCTTCTTTGATCTGTACTTCATACAGCTGACAAAATCATTTCCTTAAAGTACAAGTCTGAAGCTAGCTTTCCATTGTTTAAAAACCTTCTGATGTTCCTTATGTCTCCAGGATAAGAGCTACTATTTAAAGAGGTTTTCATAGAATTTTACATAGATTATGTCCACACAATAACCTAATGTAGGTGCTAACATTATCCCCATTTTACAGATAATGTAACTGAAATTAAGTGACTTGCCCATGGTGACACAGGGTTATAACGAGGATCTACAGATCTTTCTCTCCAAGCCCAGCACTCAATACATTTTACAATGCTGTCTTGATAAAATACATGCTTCTTAAGTAGGCCTTTGTATTTCTTTATTATTGAACTCACATCTTTGTTCAGTGTTTTTCTGTCATGTCTGACTCTTTGTGACCCATTTGGGATTTTCTTGGCAAAAATATTGAACTGGTTCACCATTTCCTTCTCTCTCTAGCTCATTTTACAGATGAGAAAACTGAAACAAATGGAATTAAATTTAAAACTCAGATCTGCTACTTACTGTGTGATCTTGGATTGATCATTTAACCTCTCCGGTCTCAGTTTACTCACCTATGAAATGAGAGGATTGGAACAGAGGCCCTCAAAGATCATCTACGATGGTAGAGGTTTACATTCAACTTTCTTTCCATCATACCATAGTGGGGACAAACCTGAGACGCTAACATCTATAAATCAGCTTGTGTCTGAGGCTGTTTTTGAACTGAGGAAGATGAGTTGTACCACCAACCTGCCCAGCTCAAATCTATCAGATCCCTTCAGGTATTGGTCTTTTCATCTTCCTCAAATAACTTTGTGTTCCTTTTTATGTGCATATGGTGGACAAAAGTGCGTATTCCTAATTCCATATAAAATTCTTAAGGTAGGGACAAATCTACACATTGGCCATAACTAAAAATGTATAATATTTCTCATTCTGCATCTTGACTCCATCATCTCTCTGCCAAGAGGTGGGAAGCATAATTCATCAGCAATATTCTGAAGTAATAATTGGTCAATATATTTATCATAGGAAATATGCTCCTAAAGTTATTTAACTAAGCATACTCTGGTCCAAAGATACCACTGTTGGGTCTATACTCTAAAATATATCTAAATATATAAAGTATATCTAAAGCAGGGTTGGAGAAGCTTTTTTTCTGTCAAGAGTCATTTGACTATAACACCATTCAAGGGTCCTATAAAATTTTCAACTTATAGAAATCAAGTAATGGGAAGTTGTTGTACCTAGTTTTCAGCTTATCATTACCTGCAGTTGATTATGCAAATGATTTCACAGATCTTACATGAGGCCAGACATTTCTACTTCTGCTCTAAAGAGATGAAAAAAAGAGGAAAAGGACACACACACACACACACAGACACACACACACGTTATGGTATATGAAGGTGTAGGATTATTATGCTATGAGAAAGAATGAAAGGACTTGTTTCAGAGTATGGACTAATACAAAGTGAAATGAGTAGAATTAGGAAAACTATTTCTGCAGTAACTACAATAGTCCAAAGGAAAACAACTTTTGAAGCCCAGAAGAATTATGATGAATTATCCTATTCACTTCCAGATAGAAAAGAATGGAACACACACACATACACACACAGAGAAAATGGCTGGAATTTGTTTTGATTGATTCTACTTATTTTTAATGTGGGTTTACCTTTTCTTGCTTTCTCAATAGGGAGAAGGGGGAAGGAAAAGAAAGAATATCTTGAGGATAATATAATAAATTTATAACTTACAATTTAAATAAATTTAACTTACAGTTTCTTGACTCTTTTCACAGTTAAATTCATTTAGCATATTGTAGTTGATGTATATTCTTCTGGTTCTGTTTACTTTATTTCACATCAATTTATGTATCTCTAAATTCATTGCTTTTGTCATGTCTTATGGTGCTATCATATTCCATTATGTTTATAAACCATAATTTGTTCAGCCATTCCTTAGTTGATATTTACCCCTTTTGTTTCCAGTTCTTTGCTACAACAAAAATGCTGCTAAAAATAATTCTGTACATATGGGTGCTTTTATTATTTTGATCTCTTTGGGATATGCACGTAATAGTAGTTTGGGGTAAAAGGATATGCACAGCTTAGTGATTTTTGGGGGGAAGAATAGTATCCAATGTTTTCCAAAATAGTTGGATCACTTTACACTACTAATAGTGTGTCAGTGTGCATGTTCCTTCATAGCTGCTCTAGCAACCATCATTTTCCTTTGAGCTTAATATCACAGGCAAACCAGCTACTACCCTTTTTTTTTCTAGCCCCAATTTGGGAAATATGGGAAGTGATACACTTTCCTAGTTTTTCTCTTAGCCAATGCACAGGAGTAAATTTCCCTTTGTTAACACTTGTACTCCATCTTTTATCCAAGAGCTTGGAAATCTTTTAAATTGACTGGGAGAGAACAGTGAAAGGAAAAAAAAATTCTTGAAGCAAATTACCTCTGAAAGGATCGATTAGTTTTTGTTTTTATTTATCAAATCTCTTTCTGTTTATTCATTACTTGTCCAGAGGGGTAAGGCTCTGGATTCATAAGACTTACTCTTTCTCTGATATTTAATAGCTTACAAAATTATTAATAAAAATCAAAACCATAAGATTCTTTCTCATTTGGTTCAGCCTTCAAACAAGGGAAAAACCTGCTACTATGGACACAGACTCAAACCTTAATTTTTTTATTATATTTCTCTTTCCAATCACTGACTCCTTTGCAGTTCCTCTGTTTGCAAATAAAGGAACACACATATCAAAAGTAATAAAACTATTTTACCTAGCTGGTAAAAAAAAATCAAACTTCTTAAAATAAATTAAAACAGTAACTTTATAGAATAGAGTAAGCTGAAGCAGTATATGGTAGAGAGATTTGGAGTCAGGAAAATCTGGGTTCAAATCCAATGATGCTAGTTGTGATCCTGGACAAGTCATTTTATTCTGCTTCAGTTTCTTCATCTATAAAATGATGGAATTGGGCTTCATGGTTTCCAAGGATCCTTTCTGCTCTAACTCTATGATCCAGTTCATTATCTTCTGTTCTGTTCTTGGTGTCTCCAAGCTTCATACCTTTATATCCCTTTTCTCAGGTAGAAAGATGACAACCACCACTAGGTCAGATATCTCCTTAGATCTTTAGACTGTACGATTCTGGCTGAAATTAGAGACAGCTGCAGAGCCTGGGGCTCAGGCTGCACAATCTGCTGTACCTTAACATTCAGCTGTTCAGTCTCTTAATTCACATTGCTCAGTCTGCTCCTCTTCTTGGTGCTGAAGATAGCCGCAGTCCCTTCCCAAGTGGAAAGAAACAATATTGGGATACATTGCCAAAAATCCAGATTGAAGAATGTGATTTGGAATCTTGGAGTTGTTTTAATTTGTAGTTCTCTTATTATATGTAATTCAGACCATGTTTTCATACCTTGTTGCAAGTTTTCCTTCTCTCCTCTCTTTTCCGGAGTCTGATGAGTTTTTTAAAAAGTGAGAGTGTGATATAAGCCAAGATGCTCAGTAATGATTAAGAGAGATTAGTAGCCAGAAGAGAGGACTCAGAACTGCTCCTTAGTCTGGATAATTAGACTTACCCTTCCTTCCTCCACCCCACCTCTTCCCTTCCAGAAATGCTTTATTTGGCTATACTCAACTCTGAACTGATGCTAAATGAAGTAAAAGAACCATGAGAACACTATATCTTAACAACAAGATTATGTAAGGATCAACTGTGATGGGCTTGGCTCCTCTCAGCTTTTCTCAGTGATTCCAGACAGTTCCAATAGACTTCTGATGGAAAGTGCCATTTGCACGCAGAGAAAGAACTATGGAGACTGAATGTGGATTAATTAAAGCATAGTATTTTTACCTTTTTTTGTTTGTTTGCTTTTTCTTTATTGCAGATTGTGCTTCTCATTAAATGTGTCAGATTAACTTTGTAAATTTTGATTATTTATTTATTAGTAAAGCTTTTTATTTTCAAAACATATGCATAATTTTCAGCATTCACCCTTGCAAATCTTTGTGTTCCAAAAAAATTTTCCCTCTCTTTCCCTCAGACCCTCCCTTACAGGGCAAGTAATCTAATATATATTAAACATGTGCAATTCTTCTATACATATTTCCACAATCATGCTGTATAAGAAAAATCAAATCAGAAAGGAAAAATGAGAAAGAAAACAAAAAGCAAACAAACAATTAAAAAGTGAAAATATTATGTTGTGATTCACACTCAATTCCCACAGAGCTGTTTCTTCATCACAAGACCATTGGAACTGGCCTGAATCACTTTGATGTTGAAAAGAGCCACATCCATCAGAACTGATCATCACATAATCTTGCTATTGCTGTGTACAATGTTCTCCTGGTTCTACTCACTTCACTTAGTATCAGTTCATGTAAGTCTCTCCAGGCCTTTCTGAAATCATCCTGCTGATCATTTCTTATAGAACTGTATTATGATTTTAAAGAAAAGTTCGGATTCGCTCCTATAAATGACGCTCTCAAGCTCAATTAAAAAAAAAAAAAGTAAAAAGTTTTAATCAAATAAGACAAGGTACAGACAATTTAGATTTACACAAAAAAACACATAGAAATAAGAACAATTAACAATATGACATAACAGATAAAGGAAGAGATACATCACCAATTCAAGGGAACCTCAAAAACTCAAATGGCTGGGATCCCCGTTTCAGTCTCAATCAAGTTGAATTGTGTAAAGATTTTCCCAGGCGAAGCGTCCTCCCCACGGGTGAAGCTCAACTATGGCTTACAACACGGGCTTTTTATATGTTTTCAGACAAAGAAGGCTCCTGGCCAAAACTTATCTATATATTCATGTTGACTCACTCCAAACCCTTGAAGCTTGACATGTTTCCTTATCAATTGCATATGCACCCTAAGCATAAGCATGTCCAAGAATGGCTAGTTCCTGGTATCTATTGTCAAGGACATACAGAGTTTATGGAACGGTCAAGTTCCTATAATTTAGAAGCTCAGGCCTGTTAGATTTGAGTGAGCTTATGATTCTAATATGAAATCTTAATTTCTTATTCAAGACATTACTCTTCTCCTGGCTTGGAGGGATGTTTTCTTTCAAATAATTCAGCAGTTTCATAGATTTTAAACTTTTCTATGGGAACAATAAGAAAATTTAAAAAAAATCCTAAAATAGATTGTTCTATAAACCAGACTCTTTTCTGAAGGAACATGAATTATATTTTGCATGATTTTATTTTTTTCTAACTGCCTTTTAACATCTATTTACATTTTTTTGGCCATTAAATTTACTGTGCACATGCCTTCTCTTATTTGCATAGTTGCATTGAAATGATGGAAAAAACAATCTGGGGGTAAGGAGAGGTGAGTTCAAATTCAAACTCAGACATATTTAGTGTGACTCAAGACAAGTCACTTCATTTCTCAGGACCCCCAATAACTCTCCAAAGACCAGAAAATATAGGAAAGGTGTCAACCTATACTGATAAAGGAAATCTCCCTGTCAGATATGTAGCTCTTACGCACTAGCACCCTATTAGTTCAGGTTGGTTGTAAGAAAATAATGAGGCACTCACAAGCTATTGATCAGAATTTCAAATACAAGACAAAGATAGACCCTTTCTACAGAAGGAAAGATTGTTCCAATCTAGAAATGGGAATAATAAATATGTGGTCAATAGATAACATGGAACCTATATACAACGATATTTAAGGATACAGTGGCACTAATTCCATCTCTAATACTATGTGACCTGTCACATGTTTAATTTTTTAGATCCTCAATTTTCTTGTTTGTAAAATGAATATGTTGAAAAACATACTTTCTAGGATCCCTTCCAGCTCTAAAAATCTCTGATCCTTTCAAACTTTATCTAAATAACAAAGTACAGTTTAGCTTCAATGTGCCTTTCAAACAGCTTCAAGGAAAGTTATCTGTTCCTTAGTTGGGAGCAAACCCCTCTTCCTGGAGCCAGGAAGACCCAAGTTCAAATTCAGTTTTACAGCAGCCACTTAAACCTTTGTTTGTCTTAATTTCCTCAACAGGAAAATGGAATTATAACAGCAGCTACTTTATGGGTTTGTTGGGAAGATCAAATGAGATAATATTTGTAAAAAGCATTTGGTACAGTGTGTAGGCACAGGTACAGATGCTCTGTAAATAGTTCTTTCCTTCCTTTCTCTTACCTTACGCCTTTCTCCCCTCCTTCCTGGTTTTACTTTGACTTTCTCTTCCACAGTTGCAGAAAATCAATCAAATTGCTATCCCCCTATCCATAACCCAAACATATGCCCTGTATCTTCCTTGATTCTCTTAAAGTATTACAACATCATTTACTGTTTCTGAATCTGAGCAGTTTTTAATCCTGCTTAACAAATTTAAGGTCAAACCAAGTCAATCCCACTCATTTATTCCCAAATATACTGAACCTCACTCCATTTCTAAAGCTTACATCACACTCTTTCACCCTCTGAGAGTTCCTCTAAAAATGTCGCTCATGATTATTTTATAATCCAAGTTTCCACAGTGTAATCCCTCAGTGGGCACTCCAATGGCTTAGCCATTCAATTTTACTGCAATGACAATCCTTTAAGTAGCTCAGGCTCTCTCTCTTCATGGGCTCTGCTTAGGCTTCTCATCCTAGAAATAGGGGGATCAATGCTGCCTCTCTAGTACCAGAAGCACTTTTAACCTTTTCCCCTGCCTATGGTTTTATTTTTCTTCCTTTACCTTTTCAACCACTTATCTCTTACCCTCAGGTCTTTTAAAAACTGTTTCTTGGAATCATGTTGAAAGGGGACACAGAAGTCACTTAATATCCTGATCTTTTCATGTTCTTGATTTTTGACCCACCTTTACCTCACCCCCCTGGGAATCAGAGAAACTCAGAAATGGAAAAGACCTCAGAGGTCAACTAGTCTAGACTATCTCCAAATCAGCTGCCCACTTCCAACAAACTTATCTTCTTGAGCAGCCTTGGGGAAGAGTCCATCACACCTCCTGAGGCTGCCCATTCCAGCTTTGGACACCTCTAATTGTTAAGCAGAGCTTCCTTTTTTGGACCTAAATATGATTCTTAGTACTATCCACTCACTGTTCTTAATTCTAACCTCTGAAGCTAAGCAAAACAAAAATAAAACTCTACTATAGGTAAACCTTAAAAACTAAAAATCTGTCTGCTAACATGTCACCCACTTAAATTTCTTTCCTAGGTTCAAAAATTGCAGTTTTTTCTCAGATTTTCTTAGAGTCTAGTTTCAACCGTTCCTTCCCTTTTTTGAACACAATCCATCTCATCAATGTTCTTCCTAAAACCATAACACCTATGGGCAGTTAAGTGACACAGTGGATAGAGTGCCAGACCTGGAGTCATTTGGACTTGAGTTTAAATCTGGCCTCAAACACTGACTAGCTGTGTGACCCTGATTACTTCAAACGAAAAAATATAATATCCAAAATTAAACACAGTACTCAATAGGCAGTCACAGGGAAGGCTGAGAAAGTACAAACAGCGGCATTTTACATAGATTTTTAAGGTTTACAAAGAAATCTGCTTGTTGTCTGATCCTTGTAACAATCCTGCGATTGATGCTGTTTAGTATTCCCATTTTGTAGATGAGGGAACTGGTCTTGAGATAGATTAAGTGATTTGTCTGCCATGCATAGCTAGTAAGAGACTGAGCAAAATTTGAACTCAAGTCTTCCTGTCTCTATCCATTGTGCTCTCTAGCCATCTTGTTTTGGACATAGCACTTCTGATTATGCAAGTCGCTAATTTGGGAAGAGAGTTATAATCTCTGTGGACTAGTCCTTCTTGCATATTCTTTTTCACAATCACTTCAATATAGCATCACTGACCTCCGTATTTTTCTCTCTTATGTTATGAAGCTCAGTTGAGTAGACAATTGGTAGGAAGCTGACTTGGTGTGCCAAGAGCTTTTAAAAAGTCATTCTGAAAGAAATTTCACAAAGCAGGATATTGATAGAGATGTAGGTCTTCATCCTGCTCCTGAACCTTACTGCCCATTGATTAAATGCTGTCCTATTTTACAGCAATACTATACAAATAATGAACAGCTTCAAAGGAGTCATTTGTTTAGCACAGTTCTCTGTATGAAAGAAGCCACTGAATCTGAAAAGAGGGAAATTTTAATTGCAGCGTGGGATTCAGACATAAGAAACTTCAAGCAGACTATCGATCGCTTCTGTTAATGACACATACTATGAGACTTTAATTAGTCCCTTTAGGGATCAAAATAGGAGTAATGAAATGAAATATATTTTTGTTGTTGATTCAAAGAAGACAGACAACAGAAGAGGGTGTCTTACTACAAAAGCCCAGTGTAGTTTGGGATAACTCACAGAAGAAATTGAAAAAAGGTAAGCCCTGTTAGACCAAGGATTTTCAACTTAAGAGTTTGTTTTGGATTCAGAAAGTTAACCTTAACTTGCAAGGTGTTGCTCTAAAAGTGTTAGCTGAATGAAAAGCAAAGGGGGTAGATGGATTTTTATAGTAGGAAAATTATTGGCTAAATAGCAGGAATCATTAACTGACATTGAAAGCTGATAGCTTATTTTGCCTGATCTCAAATAGAAAGGGATTATCTACTCTCTATGACCTTTTGAGCAAATGAGAAGGATGGTTGTGAACAAGGTAGCTGCTCTGGAAAAAGAGTAGTTGAACCAGTTCTCCAGTACCTTCTATTTTCCAGGTAATATTTTGATAAAGATTATATAAAGTCCTTACTTGCTACCACCAATTGAAGTAGTTTTGCTAAATGTGCACCAAATAAAAATTTATGCCGAATAAGCTGTCAAGAAATGTTCTTCCTTCTTTCTTTTGTATTTGTTTTCCATCAATATATGGATGGCATATGAGTAAGTATTTGCATACTTACATATATCACATGTGAAAATATTCAGTTACTTTTTCCATATGATTTATGTGTTGTAATCCCTCTTAAGGCTACTTCCTCGATTCTCAATTGCATTGAGAGGATAGGAACACAGAGGGCATTTCAGTTGATAATTCTTCTCAGAGGTCTAATGTTAATATTAAGAGATTACAGCTCTCTGCACCAGTATACTTCCCATTAATATCATTTGGCCAGTCTTCAATTTGCTTTTTAGCAAAGGCTATTTTCTGAGGTGGCATAGTAAGAATAACTGGTTGCAGACATTCTCCCTAAAACCTGGGGATATAGAGTTCAGAAAGTACACACAGAATTCAGTGGAAGAATGGACTTAAACTCTAAATATAATGATAATGTGGCAATATGTAGAGATACAAAGTGATACTTCACTATTCTTGATTATTAGAAATCTTTTTCTCCCTTCATACTCTCAAAAAGTTTGCTTTGGATCAAGATAAGAGGACAAGGGAATTACAAACTGTGATTTGACTGGACTGAATTTTCATTTCTCAAAAATGAGATAATGACTCTGTTACCCAAGAAAGAGACTCCCTAAATATTAGCAATGAGGTAACTAGATGGAGTTGGCAGAGAGGGCCTGAAGTACTGATAAGATTATAATATTTTTTGAGACAAGCAGAGAAAGGCACTGATAGGGATCAGCTCAGGTTGGCTCAGCCTTAGAGTCCACTCCTATGGAGGTCTTGGGAAACTCCACCTAACTGTATCCAATCAGAAAGACAAATTATGATGTCAGAGCTTAAATTTCCCCTATAAATCTGTCCATGGTCTATGCCTTCTTTGCTGAATCCCTTTTGGGTTAGCCTGCCATGGTGTTTTGTCTCATGGTATCTCTCATCCCTTCCCCTATACCTCATGGTGTCTTTTCTCCTTGTTATAGCTAACTAACTCTTTTAAGGTGTTAAACTCCTCTACAGATTTAGTCTGCCAGTCAATAGCATATTCCCATCTTATGGCATATTCCCTTTCTCCTGATTAATTGTGAGTTCCACTGGACAACTTGTCTTTTCCCTTGTTAATTATTAAAAAGAAAAAAAAAAAACAACTTTCCTTGCTAATTATATATTCTCCCAAATCTATTCCATATTTACCATTCCTGGTGTCTATTTTACCTCTTTATTTTGTCTGTAATCTCTTCTCATAAATAAAGGTACTTTTCACAAAGAGAAAGGCCTTGTGAATTTGTTACATGACCAAACCCAAATTTGGGTCCCAACCTCATCATTTGATACAGGACTTCAATCTCATCATTAGTATGGACCGAACAATGACTTCCCAAGAAAACAAACAAACAAAAAAAATAACAAAACAAAATCAACAGACTCAGACAAAGCAACCATAAAAATAAACATGATAATGTCAGAGGTTAAAGAAAGAGTGGATGGATTAACAATGGACTCCAACTGCACATCATTCTATGTAAATAGGACATTGTGAGAGAACTGACCTGATTATGATTTGATAATAGAAACAGGATGGGCTTGTTTTTAGCAATTCCTGAGAATAAGCTAATTGCTTAATAAATGCTTGTTAATTGCTTGACCAGAGATTATACTTTATCTAGAAATTTTTAGCCAAGGAATATGCTCATGAAAAACAAGACATACAAGATATTTCCAGATACCAATCTAACTTTAAAACTGTTGACACAAAAAAGAAAAATCCAGACTAAAATGGAAGAAACTTTATCAGGCAATGTTCATCAGTAGGATATAAACTCTTTTTCCTCCAGATGGTCAAATATTTTAACACTCTCCAAAAAAGTCCACAAATTCTCAATCATACCAAAGAGCTTTAACAAAAATAGTGTTCATAAAATCTCTTTATTTTTTTCTTGAGCAACTGTTAGAGAAAACACTATATTTGATTCCAACAGATTTGTCATGAACCACTTAAAAAAAACATCAACCCATAACACCACAAAACTATGTGCTCCTAAAAAGGCAAATGAATAAAAGTAAAGATCATTTCTGTTACCACTTTTTAGACTAATTAATCTCTCTAATCTCATCATAAGAAAAAGACTGGAAGAATTCAGAAATTATTAGTCAGAAAACACTCTTTTTGCTAATTGGAGAGCACTAGTAATCAAGGGCAAGACTGGTCTAGAGAACAAATTCTTTTGCAAAGTATTTTTGGTGGAGGACAAAAGATTGTAATTATCTTACATATAGCAAAAAGCAGTTATAGTCAAAAAACTACAGAGCTTGGTATGATCCCCAACTAATCTAGATTAATCTGAATATATGAAAATGGAAGGAAGGCAGAAAGTAGATGTGAAAGATAAAACATTTGTGATTTATTATCATTGACAAGGATAAGCAAACATATTTGGACTTCTCTTTCTCATTACTTTGGGTTATTATATAAGTATGTAAAGATAGCACTTAAGAAGATGAAGTTAGAAAGACCATAGTTAAAGTTCATTAAATATGGAGGAAATCTATGATGGAGGCAATAGAATTTTTTAAAAGGGCAATTGGGATTAAATGATTTGCCCAGGGTCACAAACCAGTAGTATGGCCACATTTGAGCTTAAGTCCTCCTGATTCTAGGGCTGGTGCTCTATCCACTGTACCACCTAGCTGCCATAAATTGATACAATTTTAAAGATACTTAGGGATTAATTTTTTAGGAATCCTTAATTACTTAGGGGTTAATTATTATTGCAAAAAAATCTTTACTTGGGTAAAAGAGAGTAGACCTGATAATGAAAGAAAGCAACTGGGCCATCAAAATTCACATTTTGGTTCATAAAATATCTTTAAAATTTTTAAAATTATTTTTTTAACATTAAAACAATTGTGCATTTCATATTTTCTCCATCCCTTTCTCTCTCCCTAATTGACTGAACAATATATCAATTATACACATGAAACCATGCAAAAACCAAAAAACTTTAGTCATAGAACAAACAAGTTTAAAAAAATAGAGAATTTTGCACTCAGAGTTCATCAGTTCTTCCTCTTGAAGTGGATAGAATTTTTTATCATGAGTTCTTTGGAATTTTCTTAGATCATCGTATTGATCATAATAGGAGAAAAAAATTTGGGATATAATTTTTTTTAACATTAAAAATAAAGAAATAATATTCTTACAAGTTTCATGTATCATCTTTCCATAGGAATGTAAACAGTTCAACTTTATTGAGTCCCTTATGACTTCTCTTTCATGTTTACCTTTTTATAAAAGCTTCTCTTGAGTCTCATATCTGAATTTCAAATTTTCTGTCCAATTCTGGTCTTTTCATCAGGAATGTTTGAAAATCCTCTATTTCATTCACTCCCAGACACAGAAGTGAAGGAGTCTGAATGAGACCCAAGCACACTTTTTTCTAAAACTTTCTTTTTCTTCTTCTTTTGTCTTTTTATTTTCAATATGACTAATAAGTAAATATGACTATACATGTATAATCCATGTCAAATTTCTTGTTTTCTCAAGGAGGGGTAGAGAAAGGATGGAGGGAAAGAAACCAGAATTTAAAATGTTTAAAAACAAATGTTAAAAATAGTTTTTACATAAATTTGGAATAATAAATAAACTGTTTTAAAATTTCATTTCATTTAAAATTTATTTCATCAAAGATTCGTTCCCCTCCCCTCCCCCCAAATGATTATATTCAGTTTTGTGGCATGTTATCCAATGCCTAAGGAATCTTCTCCCAGAACAATGAATATCTTAAAAGTGTTATGGTATGGTATCAATTCCTTATATGCATTAGTTTTTGGAATCGAGGGCATATGATTTTTTCCTTTTGAATGGGTGTACATGAGTTAATTTGTATCAGTAATGCTATCTTCTTATCTGTAATGTGAGATCTATCTAATATATTTCTATCTATCAGTATCTAAGTGATCATCTATCTAATTCACAACTTTCTGAGGCAGCCCATTGCATTTTTGGACAGCTTGTATTGTTAGGAAATTTTTTTTGACGTCCAACCTAACATAATTTCTTTGCCACTCACTTTTCCTGGTTCTGCCTTCTGACATCAAACAGAAAAAGTCTGACCTCTCACTACAGGACAGCTTTTCAAACATTTGAAGTCAGTTATTATGGATCACCTTGGACCATGAATCTTATCTTCCCTAGGCTAACTATGCCACTTTCTTTCAATCTACACATGACATTTATTCAAGCACTTTTCACCATCCTTTGTTCTAGCTTATCCACAAATTTTTAAAATTGTGGTATCTAGAATTGAAAACAGTACTTCAGAAAGTTTTAATTAGGGCATAGGAGACTGAGACGATGATTTACCTATTCCTGGAAGCAATGTCTCTCTCACTTTTTGGTTGCATCTCATTGCTTACAATCCTCTAAACCCCCCAGATCTTCAGAACAACTTCTGACTCTTTCTGCCTATCCCACCTTATATTTGAAAAATGATTTCCTGTATTCCTGTGTAAGACTTGATATTTATTACTATTGAATTTTATCTTTTAAAATTCAGCCTAATGAATGAATGGCCTGGAGTATCAAAATCTTTTTGGACCAGACTGCCATCCATCCAGTGAGTTTTCTATCTCTTCTAATTTTGTGTTATCTGCAAATTTGGTGAGCATACCATCTTTGTCCTTATCTACGTAAAAATATTAGGTAGCACAGTTAAGTGAAGCTCCCTTAAATATTCTATTGGAATTCTCCAGCCACATTTACATCAAATTATGAACAATTATTTTTTTGTTTTTTATACAGCTTTTTATTTTCAAAATATATGCATAGATAATTTTCAACAGTCACCCTTGCAAAACCTTGTGTTCCAATTTTTTTTTCTCCCTCCCTTTCCCCTACCCCTTCCCTCAGACGGCAAGTAATCCAATATATGTTAAACATGTATAATTATTCTATACATATTTCCACAATTATCATGCTGTACAAGAAAAGTCAGATCAAAAAGGAAAAAAAATAAGAAAAAATAAAAAAGCAAGCAAGCAAACAACAAAAAAGTGAAAATACTCTGTTGTGATCCCTACTCAATCCTCACATCCTCTCTCTGGGTGCAGATGGTTTTCTCCATCACCAGTTCATTGGAACTGGCTTGAATAACTTCACTAACAACTATTCTTTGAATCCAGACATCCAACTAGTTTGGAATCTATCTAGAATATTATCATTTAATACATATTTCTATATTTTTCTGCATGAGACAGTGCATCTACCTTGTAAAGTGTTTAGCACAAATGTGTTAGAGCCTGGCATATAGTAGGTGCTATATAAATGTTTATTCTCTTCTCCCCATCATAGTGTGTGGGAAAAAATTGCTAACATGGAGTAAAATGTAACCACAGCATTCTCATCATCTACTAGTTTAGTAATCTTATAAAAAAAAAAAAAAAAGAGAAAGAAAGAAAAAGGAAAATAATGATTATTTGACATGACCTAGGTTTGAAAAAGTTTTTTTACCTCTTCCCTATTTATATTCTATTCACTAATATTCTAAATATTTTGTTCTAGAATCCTCTCAGGAATTAAAGTCAAGCTCACTAGTCTCAAGCCTCATTGGAATCACTTTGTGATTCTGTTCTCTTCCTTTTTTGATAATTGTGATGACACTGTCATTTTTCAATCTTGTAATAATAGTTCTCTCTTTTTTTATGTAGGCTTTTTTTTTCATTTGCCAACAAAGAAACAGATTTTTTTAAATGTACCCACTTAATTAGTAAATTGATAAAAGAAAGTAAATGGTTGCAATTTTTTTCTATCAATACAGGTCTAATATAAATAAAATAAAACATTGTAAATATTATTAAATGTTGTGCTCTCATTTTTCACAATCCTCAATACTCAAAATGTTCAAAGAAACTTCTCATGAAGTTTCTTAACTGTTTTGGAATCTAAATAGTTTATCTGGACCAGTTTTCATTTGAATTAATTGATGGCCAGGTACCCTCTTATAATCTCTTTGCTTATTTGGGGGTACCGATTCCTTGCTGATAATTTTTATTATGTTGCTTTCAATATAAAGGTCATTCTCTTTTGCAAAGAAAACAGGAACAAAATAACAATTAATCCACTCCATTTTTGTTATTATGCATTCCATTTTTAGAATTCAAAAATTTCATTTTTTCTGCTGTAACATGAATCTACTGTATCTTTAAATTTTCCTATAGGTCTTGTAGACTAGGTCCCAATCACTAATGCATCATCTATGATTTTTGACTATTTCTACAAAACTGGGAGAAGCATAATGGGCAGGAACATGCTTCCCTGGGGACAATTCCTAGGTTTTATGATCTGAAACCAAATATTCACACCAAATATGATGTCCAGGTCAGGAAACATTAGTTATTGTTGGAAGCAAGGGAGGTCCATCATTCTTCTCTCTAAGGAGAGGGGTACAGATGAGGATCATTAGATCACAGATTTTGAACTAGGAGGAAACTAAGAGATCATTTAGTCTAACATCTTCATTTTCTATTTTAAAAAATCTTTGGTCTCAGGAGTAGTTAGGTGGTGCAGTAGATAGATCACCAGCCCTGAAGTCAGGATGACCTGAGTTCAAATTTGTTCTCAGACACTGCCTAGCTGTGCAACCCTGGGCAAGTTACTTACCCCCAATTGCCTGGATCCTCCCCCAGGGTCAGTTCAGCAGGATGATTTCAGGCTTGCAAAGATTAAATGAACTAATGCTAAGTGAAATGAGTAAAACCAAGAGAACATGTACACAGCAACAAGATTATGTGATGATCAACTGTGATGGACTTGGCTCTTTTCAAAAATGAGGTGATTCAAGTCAATTCCAATAGACTTGAGATGGAGAGAGCCATCTGCATCCCAAAAGAGGACTGTGGAGACTGAATGTGGAGTACAACATAGTATTTTCACCTTTGTTGTTGCTTGTTTGCTTCCTTATATTTTCTTTCTCATTTTTCTCCCTTTTGATCTTTCTTATGCAGCATAAATGTGGAAATATGTTTAGAAGAAATGTACATGTTTAACCTATATTGGATTGTTTGCTGTCTAGGGGAGGGGTTTGGGAAGGAAGGAGGGAAAAATTTTGGAACACAAGATTTTGCAAGGATAAATATTGAAATATATTTTTGCATGTATTTTGAAAAATGAGAAGTTGTTATTAAAAATAAAAGAGCTATTTTTACTGTCTCTGGTTCCTAAAGGCTGGGTAATCCTTAGGCAAATCACTTAACATTTCAAGGCAATTTTCTCTGCAATTTAAGATTTCAGAGAAGGTTCTGACCTTCATTGATTAAATAAGCCCCTCATTGGAAGTTTCCTATATCAAAGGTATAAAATGAATAATCCCAGTGTTCCTTAGTGAGGTTTGAACCAGATTAAAATGTAATTTTATTTAGCAAAATAAGTAAAAATATAATATAATAAATCCAATGTGTTAGGCACCACGCTAAATCCTAGAGATACAATGAATAAAACAAAGACAGTACCTGCCTTCAAAAAGCTTACAGTCTAAAGGAGGCAACAACATACAAAAGGAAGCAGGGAAGGGGATGGAGAATAAATCACCAGAGGGTACCCAGTGTGGGGGCATTTGTTGTGAGAAGTTGAAGCCAAGGACTGCAGATGCAGAGTTGAGTGAGGTGAAAATCCAATATCTAGTCTCTATAATGGAAGGCATTGGGAGGACTGTGATTCTCCTCCTTCTAACTATGCAATCAGAAAGGAGAGGAGATTGAGAGATGTCTTATGATTCAAGACTAGAGTGAGCAGTGTGGTGGTGAATTTATCTTAGGAACTGTGGAGCTGAAATCAGGCAGTTCAGCAGATGCAAAGTGGACATAAGTAATTTTGTTATTATTCAGTTGTTTTCAATCATGTCTGACTTTTCATAATCCAGTTGGAGTTTTCTGGGCAAAGACACTGAAATGGTTTGCCATTTCCTTCTCCAATAGATATTACAATTTAAAATTAAGTCAATATTACATTTTAAAATTAAGCTAATATTCTGTCTGCAAGAATCATTATGTGTGTTTAGTGTCCCTGTTTCTATTTGCATTTGACACCACTGGTCTATATTAAAGAAGTCACAGGTCCAGAACCTATCTATTGCATATGCAAAGGAATGGGTATAACAACCACAAAGGAAAAGTGTGATAGATATGTGTGATCAATATGAGCAAAAAAAGAATTTGGGCTAATCATATAAAAACTGTTAGAAGTTGAAAGCACTGAAATAATAAGAACAGCTCTGTGTCTAAGGATATAGGATTGCCAATTATTCCTCAGGTCAACATCTTTTAGTTAATTATGTGGCTATGAAGACAGAAGTGCAGTTATAGACAATCACCTGTAAAATTCAGGTAAATACTCTCAATATGTGCACAGCTCATAATCTTAAGCAATTTACAGAACTGAAAAAGTAAGCATATGGATTCAATGCTGCTGTTTTCTAGGTTATCATTAAAAATGCCATCTTCTCTTCAAGATATTTTAAAAATCAATCCCCAAGTGCTTTAAAAATAGAATTGAATCTGAACACTGTTTTCTTCTGCACTTTGGTTAATAATGAATGGATTTCAATTCAGGAAAGAGTTGAAATAAGTAATTTCTGAGGTCTCCTTTTAATGATTTCTCTTGCTGTCTGCACACTAATCTTTGGCTCTAGTTTCCTTTTAAACTAGCTATCCTTCACTATTTGAGGATTATATATGCATTGAAGGAAAAAATGGAGCCAGTATCATAAGTCAAGTAGTTCTAGTTTTTGTCATTCATTAACATTACTCACCTAAGATAGTTTACTATCCTTTCTTTTCTTTTTTTTCTTTCTAAATGTTCCTAACATTACCTATTGTCTTTTTTTTTTTTTCCCCTATCAGAAAAGATAGAAATGAAACATCAAAGGAGAATCAGAAGAAAGCCAGAAAAGAAAGTGATATTCAGAGAGTGGTCAATGTAGCAGATGCTTCAGATTAATTCAGAAAGGTCTAAAACAGAAAAGTCCAATGGATTCGACTATCCACTATTTAGAGATGTTCCTAATGTCTCCACACAAAATGGTTTCAGTGGAATGACAGAGATAGAAGTCATCCTATAAGGGATTAAGGAATGAGTTGGCAGTAAGGAAGAGAATGTACATCACTCCTCCTAAGTGTTTGGCAGTGGATTTTCAGTGAAAATGATAAGAAAGATTCAAAGACAGCTAAATTCCTATAGGCATTTCTCAAAAAATAAATAAATAAATAAATAAAATAAAAAAATAAAGGGAGGAAATTGTGAAGAAAATAATAGATATGGAATCTATCTTGGAAATCCTGAATCAAAAGAATTAACCAATGCAGAATTACATCACTGCCAAAATTGAGCAAATAAAGAAAATACAGGCATAGAACATAATTAAATTATCCAAATATTTGGATAGGGAATAAAAATTTGGTAGGGAGTTACATGGCACAGTAGATAAGAGTTCTGGGCCTGGAGTCAGAAGATCTGAATTCAAATGTAACTAATCTCAAAACACTTACTAGCTATGTGATCCTGGGCACATCACTAAATCTTGTTTGCCTCAGTTTTCTCATTTGCGAAATGAGCTGAAGAAGGAAAAGGCAAACCACTCTAATATTTTTGTCAAGAAAAACCCAAATGGGGGCATAAAGAGTCAGACAAACTAAAGAATGACTTTTTAAAAATTGGCAGCAAAAGGGGGAAAGATTCAGTTTTGTGGAATAGCAGGTAAAATTAAGAGTTAGATTTTGTTTTTTCAGCACATGAAAAAATTGCTCCTATTTGTAAGCAAAGAATGAGCATCTAGTTGGTAAAAAAAGACTGAAAATGAAAGAAGGGGGAATTAATTGATAGAGCAAAGACCAAGAGAAAGAAGGAAAAGTGAGAACTGTTGGCATAAACAAATGGTCTAATCTTGTAAAGGAGTATTATCTCTTAAGAGAAAAAAAGAAACAAGAGATTTTGAGGTGTTGAAGGAGTTTAAGAACATCAGAATAAGAATATCAAATGTGGAGAGGGTCTTCAGGGACCGTCTAGTCTCACCCAAAAGGAACATCTCTGATAAATGATTACCAGACTTTTACTTGAGCAATTAATGAATTGGCACCAGTTAATGCAAGATCTATACTAAATTTGTATAGCTCTAATCTTACTTTGAGTAGAAATGTGGCTGTACAATTATTTATTGTTCTTAGTTTTAGTTGTACCTATTGCACCTTTGCAAAACATTAACATTTCAAGGCAATCTTCTCTGCAATCTTAAATTGTAGAAAAATATCTAAAATACTTTCACAATGACAGGGTTTCAAATATACTTATTAGTCTTCTCTCCTTTAGGTAAAATATCTTAAATTTTGTCAAATGATTATTATTCAACAGGCACATGGCAAGTACTATGCTATTTGCTGGCGGATACAAGGACAAAATTGAACTCAGCCATGCCCTTCAGTAGCTTCCACTGTATTGGGTGAGACGTGAAAATATTCACAAAATACATAAAAGATAATTTGGGGGAAGGCTCTATAGTTAAGGAGTGATATCAGGAAAATGCTTGTGTAGAAGGCAATATTTAAAGCAAAATAGGGACAAGAAATAGCTTGAAAAAAAGCACAGAAATGGGAAATGGCCCATCACTTATGAGCAATAGAAAAGCCAGTTTGGCCAGATTATAGCGTATATGAAAAGGAGCAATAAGAAGAGTAATCTTGGAAAGGCAGGCTGGAACCAGGTTGTAAGGATGTTAGATGTTGATATCTTTTAAGATTATCCTAGAGGCAACAGGGAACTGGTGTATCATGTCCTAAAAGGATGTTCTCCTGGACTTTTACCAGTCTTCAGAAACTCATTTTTCTCCAAAATCTCACCTATTCTAAACATGCTGCCCTTAGAACCTCTCTCTCCTCCTGAAGAAAGCAGAAGGTAGACATCTACTTCAGGAGGCGGGCTGAGAGCAGTCATTTAATCATTTCCTATCCAATTACATAATTTCATCATGCTCCTGTGCAGGTGGCCATTCCTCTCCACCCTTTTCAGTTTCTTTTTGTGTTGTCCTTCCGTTATTACATTCTGAGCTCCTTATAGGCAGGGACTGTCTTTTGCTCTTCTTTATAGCCAGCCTAGTGCATGGCACACAGTAGGTATCTTAATACATGTTTATGACTTGGCTACAGACCTCTCCCTGGATCAACTTGTATTCATTTGTATATAGTCCTACGTGTATCTTCTCTTCCATGTGTTAAGTTCCTTGAGAGCAGAGACCATTTCATTTTGTCTATCCCCTAAATCCAATTATTTATGTATTAGGATTAGTTGATTATGAAACCTATAGTGTGAATAGAAAGATCTAAAATACATTGCCAAAGAGTTCTTAAATTTCAAAAACCTCATTAGATGAGCATCAGCTTAAAGACTTCCCTACATTATATTATTTTTAGGTCTGTTAATCCATTTGACTTATTCTTTTAAATATTTAGTTGTTCCTCAAAAACCATTTTGGGGACAGGCCTAGGCTGACTCTGCTTTTGACTCTTTAGACTTTAATGCCATGCCCCTGCAAGAGTACTTCCCAGCCTTAGCTCCATCACAAGGCTAGGACTGTCTTTTTGCTCATATTTATATGCAGGGGTATGTAGGATGTTTTAAGGAGAACTAGCTCCTCTAGTTTGAGGACTTACTGAATGCTTTTCAAGGCTGTTCATCCGTCTTTGCATCTAGCACTCAACTCAGCTGCGGCTTTATAACACACATACAACCACCAAACCTAGTGAGTGACTCAATAGACCGTAACCAATAGGCCTCAAAAATGATGAACTGGGAGTGAGGGGCATATATCTCAATCATGTGAAGACTTCCCCTGGTGGATTGGGTGATAAGAACAGTTTGCTGAAGGATGCCTTGTGGAGGGCTTTGAACTTGATCACACATTGAAGACACCAAGGTCATCCATTACATCTCAGGTTATCTTAGTTATCCTGACTTTTGTCTTGCCACTGGACGTCCATGACTGGAAAAGAAGATGAAGCTGCTGACTTTGTACAACTCTGCCTCACTTAAATCCAAATCAGGCAAGAGTTAAGACATCACCCTGTCATATCATTGGTCCTCTTTGAAAATCAAAAATAAATATTCCTATGTCATACACTTAGCAGAGTGCCAGAACACAGAAAAGTGCTTAATGCATGCTTACTGCCTATCTGTAAAGACTAAAGTCTTTACAGTACTATAACACTTTACAACACTAAACAAAATAAACAAAAAAAAAAAATCAACAATGGCAGATAAATAGGAATTTATTAAAATCAATGTCTCCAACAATAAAAAATTAAATGACATTAAGGCATCTTTTACTCCATTACTGTGTATTCAGTAAAGATTTTTTTTTTTTAAAAATACAAGAGAGCAACATCTGTACAAAATTCTTTCCAATGCATTTGGCAGAATTATTTTTTTTTCTTAAGCTATATATTATGAAAACCTCTCATGTTTAAAGATCCCAATATATCAATATTGAGAAAAATATAATTTAGATTTATCTGTGAGAAGACAGCAGTTCGCTGGAAAAGAACAAAACAAAGTAACTACATACAGATGTGAACTACATGAAAAGATCGTGGTGGTATTGAACCACTAGCTTTCTCTGAAGCAATTTAAACATCAGTAATTCAAGGGAATGATAGATGAAGACATAAAGTGACAAGCCTATTAATACAGGTCATGCTGCCAAATAATTTCACTCTTACTGTTTACTCCACTGAGATGAAGACTTGAAATGGGTATGCTTGATAAGCAGCTTTATTCTAATTGGCTTTACATTCCCTTAAAAAAGTCATACCCTAGAATAAGACAGTATAATTAACACTGCATATATCTTCATTTACTCTTCTTGATATTTGATCACTTATAAAGCTTAACAGGCTCCTGAAAGGACACTGCACATTCTTAGTGGCATGTTTTACCTTCCTTTAAGGCAAATTTGTGAGAATAATGAAATACCAACAAATCTCTGCATGAATTTGTGATCTAATTATTTAGGAACATACAAAAACATGTCTTATAAAATGCCACTTCAATAGAAGAAAAAAAAGTTGACTTCAGTTACTGTATTAAAAGATGGTGTTTTCTTGTATCAAGTTTCTTTCATTACTCATCATCTTTAGAACCAGTTTTGCTTAACTATAAAAAGAAAAGAGAAATATTAAGTTTAAACTGTTACATTATTTCTACTTCATTTCAAATTAAAAATATTTCTAGCTAATACAATTGGTAACAAAGTTTACATATTTTGAAAGCTCTAAGTTTATTCTGTATAACTACTTCAAACATTTAAAACTACAGGGAATGTTAAGATATAACTATCAACAGAAGACATATTTCTAAATTATCTTTTTTTTTTTTTTTTTTTTTTAAAAGGCAAAATATATGTAAGCATTTTTAGGACTCACAAATAGATTCCATTATGGTACAACAGGAACCAAAATGAAAAACTGGGGAATTAGTGAAAATTTATAAATTCAGAAATGTAGGAAAAACCTATGAAAAACACAAAACACTTTAGGGAGCAGACCCTGGGTGCAAACTTCTAGGCAGAACTTCAGTGGTTATTCCTTCTTACTCTGATATCTTCACTCTTATTTTTTCATTTCCTTTGGTCAACTTGGTCTCAAATTCTACCAGTATCTTTTGAGTTTGCATTGGAAACCTTTCAGCCTACTTTCCCAGTAACATTTATACACCTTAGTCAGAAGAAAGGAAAAAGATGTAATTGGGGAGCATGGGTTACTCAATTGGGAGGGACATCAACAACATAAAAGCAATAGGACGCTAGGATGAATGGTACTGAAAGGAAGGGGTGAGGATGCTAAATACTGTACTTGGGGCAGTTAGTTGGTGTAGTGGACAGATCACCAGCACTGAAGTCAGGAGGACCCGAATTCAAATCTGGCCCCAGACACTTAATACTTCCTAGCTGTGTGATCCTGGGGGTAAGTCACTTAACCCCAAATGCCTCAAGGAAAAAAAGAAATGCCGAACTTAAAAATTTCTAAAACCCTCCTCTTTAATCTAATAACTATTGTCTAGGATTCAAGCTTTATGCTAATATAGTTCTCTCATGTTACATATTTAATTAAATGACTGCAATGCAGTTGTTGCAATAAATGAACTGTTTTTAGGAGTATTGTAAAAGTATTGTCCTAGCAAATTTCAGATCTAATGAATCTGGGAAAAAAATTTAAAGCTGACTAAAGTGTTAAAAAGAATGAATCAAAGACAACAGGTTGAAACAAAGAACTAATTAGTTTGTAATGTTTAATGTAATTGTCAGGAGGGGCACTTTCCTGGGAACTGTCTTGGTTTAAGAAACCAATTCATAAAAATTTCCATGGCTCAACCTATATTCCAAATATAATTAATAGACAAATTTAACTGTGTACAATTAAAGATGCACTATTTATCACTATAGAAATTTGAGGTCATCTAGTCAAACACCATCAACTTAACTTCTCTGATTTGTCCAAAGTTATACAATTAGTTAATGAAAGAGGAAGGATCAGAACCCTTATTTAAATGTTCAATATGCTCTGCTCTGAATAAAGGATCAAAGATTCAAGCTGAACACATGCTCAGCCAAATTGAAAACAAAATACTTTTAACATAGAGCTAAACATAAGCCCATACTATGAGCCATTCCTTGGGTTTTGTATGCATCATATAAGTTAGCCAACCAAAGGAGGAAGTTAGGGATGGGATGAGGAAGTAAAATGGGATCCATCAGCAGATCTGGAATAGGAAGTAGTTGAAGTATTGATTTTCAGATCTTGGAGTAGAGGATGGGGCTATGGTGAAGTGAGAGGCCATGACAATTTATGTGCCTGTTTGAAAAGGAGATTTCTCCCCATCCCATATCCATTCATTTAAGGGAGGACAGGAAATAGAGAGGGGCAGCTTGATAGTACAATAGACGGAGCACCATGAGTTCAAATCCAGCCTCAGACACTTACTTAGGTATATGACCTTGGATAAGATTTAATCTTTTGCTTCAGTTTTTTATCTTTAAATAAGCTGGAAAAGGAAATGGCATACTCAAGTATTTTTGCTAAGAAAACTCTAAATGGAGCCATGAAGAGTCCAACATGATTGAAATGACTCAAAACCAGGAGAATGTCAGCTTCAGGAACTCTCCATTCTGTAATCTTCCTCACCTTACTTGTCACAAATATCTCTTGGCTATCTTTTTCATTTAGAGCTGGGTGATCTCTGGTTATACTATAGCTCTCTGGTCACCCCTTTCCTAGAAGTGCCTCATACGCCAAAAAAGCACCACTTCCTCTCCAAAATTCTAATTCTATCGCTAATTAGTGGAATCTCAAGGACTTGAGAAGCATTTCTGAGTTACTTCTTCTCAAATAACTAATTATGACTATGGATAGAACAGTGGAGTGCTGGGATTGGAGACAGGAAGACTGGAATTCAAATCTAGCCTCTCATTAATTGAGTGACTGGGCAAATAACAAATTAGCTCGATCTCCTTGTCTATAAAATAAATAAGAGTACCTACTTCCTAAGGTTGTTGGTAGGATCAAGAAAAAGCATTATATGTAAAATGCTTAGAATAATGTCTGGCACATGGAAGAATTTAATAAATGCTCATTCCCTTCTTTTCTCTTTCCTCCTACTCTCCCTACACATTGCTACAAGGTTACTACCTAGGGGGAATAAAAAACCCAAGTATTTAAAAATACTCACATGCTGAATGTACACAAACATCAGACACCAGTCAAATCCAAAGGTTGTTAGGGGAGAAAGTAAAAAAAGAGATTACATAGAAGTTTCATTATGATACCAATAACTACTAAAACTAAGATAATAAAATACTTTGTATTTAAAACATACCTTAATCACATCAACCCAGTTCCAGCCTCGTGGAAGTTCACCTTTGTGATCTACAGAATCAAAAATAAATAAATAAATAAATAAATAATCATATATTAAAAAAATTCTCTTTTCTTTTTTTTAAAGTCATTTTCAAGAAGAAAAGCAAACTTTATACATCAATACTAAGAACAAAAACCACTTAGCTATACAATCACTTTTAAAGAAAAGCACTAAGTTCACTAGTAATTGAATGTTCTATTATTGGTGAATTGAACTTGATTAAGACTATTATATACTTTTCCAATGTGAAACACAGAGGCAAAATGCCCAGTGTGGGAAGAAAAAGTAATTTTATTGTTTATATTTATGACTAAAGCTGATGTTTGGGAACACTATGAACAAATACTTGAATAGTGTCCAATTCATTCAAAATTGTTTTGGTACCTGTCAGAAGACAGAACTAATTATTTTGAACTAATTTTGACTGGGACTATGAAAGTCTAGCTTATAGTTGTTTTAGAGAATTTAATATTATTCTAAGAAGTCTATGGCATCCTTTTTTTTTTTTTTTTGCCTCTTCTTAGTAGATATGAGACCGTGACACCCAAACAGCACCAAGGCATTAAAAAAACCTTCTGAAGAACCAAAGGAGTGCTTAGTCATGAGGTTCACCAATGGCTTAGCTAATAAAATGCATGGATGGATTTACAAGTGGAAACTGTTTTTAGTCACTGTTTCAACAGTTGCCAAAGAAGAAACATATGCAACATTTTACTATTACAGGGCTGGCATTACTGCTAAAGGGACATAAGAAAAATATTAAAAGAAAGGAAACTAGTGATGTTACGTAAGAATATCCATTCATTTCAGACAAAAGTTCTTATAAAACTGTTATATTCTTCAAAAGGCTAAGTTTATTATGTATAATTTTGAGAAATTAAACCTAGTACCTCACGAATGCTTGCTTTTTAAATTATTTAACACTGTTTTGTCTCACAGTAATGAGAAAACAATAATTATGAGATGACATTTAAATCTTTTAATATTTATAGAGTGCTTTTATTTTTATCTTATATGTTTTTTCACAACCAAGAAATTAAAATTATCCATTTTACAGCATGGGAAACTGAGGACTAAAGAGGGACATGATCACAAGAATAGTAAGAGTCAATATTCACATATTGGTTGTCTGATTTAAAGTCTAGTCTTTCTACTATATTAGAATTACCTTCAATTTTCTAATAACCAACCTAAAAATTCTAGTTGGCTGGATTTAACAAATTTGAAGGAGGATTCTTAAAACAGAAAGCTTTTTTTTTTTTTTAAACACTTAACAGAAATATATTATAAACATGAAGAAACAGAAATTCCCAAAGGAAAGATTGAACAAATAAAATATAGAGAGTATTTCCATACCATTTTTCTAATACAAATCATGCTAAAATTATAACTTTCCTGCTAATCTGACTTATGGTTACCCTAACATTCACTTACCTGATCTTCAAATAGCAACATTTAGTGATGAAACATTAATAGTAGCAATTAATCAAATTTATACTTGTGGCCCAAGGTCAAATCTGATTCTAAGGCTCCAAAAGTAATCTTTTGAAACAAAAATTATTAAGTATGCAGATAATCATAATGAGAGAGTCAAAAGCTTATCCATAAGATTAAAAAAAAAATCAATGGATCTAATACTTAGCAGTACAAACCTGTCTTGTCTGCAAGCTTCCGTTTCTGAGTTTTTGAAAGCTGTTCTTTTTTATCTTTTTTCTTACTTGGAGGAACAATATTAGAAGTTTCAGCTGAAATAATATTGCTTATTGATGTCTGAAAAGAATAAAAACAATTCATGAACTATATTTTATAGCTCATATTAAATAAGCTACATATTTTTAGTTCTTGAAATACTTCAATTGTCTTACTATCAAATAAATGAAAACAGGCAAGATTAAAGTTATCTTCTATTAACTAGCTGGCATCATTATACTACCAATACTTAATAAAATACTGTATTCAAAGGGTTACATATCAATCGAACTGTTATAAAAAATACCAATGACAGCAAGTTTTAAAGCACATTGAAAATAGATGACATTAATTCCAGGATAGATATTAAGAGCAATTAATTTACCACAACTTAAGAATATTTAACATGGGCTTTAAAATGCACATCATGCCACCAAGCACCTATAAATTATAATTACTTCTTCAGATCATCTCAGTTTTCCCCCTAACCAATGAAGAGGATTTTTTCCAACATTATGGTCATCAAGTCATTAAGGATATTTCGAAATCCAAAATTGTGGTACAGCCTTATACTAAGAAGGTATATAGAAAGAAGACGTTATATTCTCTGTCCTTATAACCTATTCAGAAAAATGTATATAATTAAGTGTTAAGATATGATGTAGTAGCAGTACCAAAGCTACATGCATTAAGTTCTGCCTATTTGTAACAAAAGTAGCAGTATGATTTTATAGCAAAAAATTATATCAACAATAGGGCATATCCCATACCAATAGCAGATCACAGATTTTTAAAAATTATTATTTTTATTTATTTATTTTATAATTATAATAATTTTTTTTTTTGGACAATACATATGCATGGGTAATTTTTTTTTTTTTTTTACAACATTATCCCTTATACTCACTTCTTTTCCGAATTTTCCCCCTCCCCTAGATGACAAGCAATCCCATACATGTTAAATGTGACAACAGATTTTTAAAGAAAGTAACAGTAAATTGCCTAAGTTATATTTTGTCCTATTTCTCCAAGAGAATTTAAAAAATTCTCCAAGATACATGAGAACAGTTTTCCATGCCTCAATGGAGCCAAATGAATATGAAAGGAATTAGATAATTCTGGTTATTGATATCTTGGTTTCTATATGACACTGAAGCATATGAAATTTAATGTGCTAATTAAATTTTAAAATTTATTTGCATTTTATATTTGACCTAAAGTTTTTTGCAAAATAAACTCCTGGGGCATTTAAATAAAAAGAATTAGGAAAGGTTATCATAAGGACCCCAATTATATCCTCACCACATTATTAACAGGGTGATGATTCTCCATGAACTGTTCTTTATTGTCCTTGGCATATTCAAACAATGTATATGTCATTGCAGTTCCAAGATTAACTTCAACTTCTTCCTGTAATTTAGCCAGAATACTCTGCTTTACAGCTGATGATCTAGAACATAGAACATATTTTTAAAAGAAAAGGAATTAGCAAAGTAAAAGAGAGAGACAAATGGAAACAGTAAATGAAAAAAGCACTTACATGGTATTATTGAAAAAAGCATTCATAGATATGATTGGAGCTGTTTGTGGATATGTTTCAGTCCAAGAAACTTCTATTAAGAAGGCTTTGGGATCACCATTTTCACCTATCTGAAGGAAAGCAAAATGTTAAATAGAAAAGTAGTTACATATGTTACAAAAGTCAAAGGCAATAGAAGATATAATTATAATATTTAAAATGATAAATTATTTTCAATACTAGTACCTAAACCATGAATTTAATATAGTTTTTTAAAGAACCAGGAACTCTGGATGAGCTCCAGCTCATTCTTAATCTGTAAGGACTTTGGTTGTTCTGGTCTCAGAATGCAGGAACCTTCATGTATGTGCCTTATTTCTAGAAGTACAGAGAAGCTCCTTCAAGAGGAGTCTTATGTTACCCAGGTAGTACTAGGGCTCAGCATACTGTAGAAATTTTAAAAATGTGTGTTGAAAATGTAAGAAAATTTGAATCAAAAATCCACTAATGACAGAAAAAGCTCATTTCTCTCATCATTTTCTGCCTATTGAACCATGAGATTCAATATCTAGAACCATAATATAAATATTAAGAAACTCATTCAAATTTTCATCGTCTGCATTCTTCACTAAGCTTCAGGAAAGAAAATAAAAAGTAATTACACAGTATTTTAAGGTTTACAAAACATTGTCTTCAACCACTCTGTGAATTAGATAGTGTAAATATTATCCTCATTTTTAAGATGGGGAAACTAAGGCTCTGAATAGCTAAACAACTTGCCTATGACACAAGTAGTCTGAAGCGGGAATCAAATCCAACTTTGGACTAGTGCTTTATCCATAACACTATGTGAGCAGTTAAGTGTACAAGAAGGAAAAGACAAACAAAATGGGGAATCTACAAACCCCAAAATCAAGTACTAAATAAATTAAACTTTACTCATTCCATAAAGAAAGTTAAGAATTTTCCCCAAATACTTTTTAGACTTTCATTTTCTAATTATTTAACTCTTGTTCCTCATACTTAACAAAAGAAGCAATAAAACAGTTAAATTTGGAAATTCTATGTACTAGACATAGTTTTATTTCTCTAAACCAATTAAAATAGTTCCAGAAAATATGGTATAATTATTCTAGGAAAAAAAGTATTGCACTTATTATTATAAGAAGTCAGATAAATGATATATAAAGGAAAAATAATAATTGTTAAAGATGTGTTTAATACCAATTCTATTTCAGACAAATATTATCCTATAACTTTTTACATTTATCACCTCAAAATTGAAAAATCATTTTGGGAAAATATCAACTATCCTATTAGTATATCATGGTACAATAGAAAAAAAGAGCCAGCCCAAGACAGTCTTGATTATAGCCCCAACTCTGTCACGAACTGGCTGTATAATTTTCAACAAATTACTTAGCCTCTGGTTTGTTTCTTCTTTGATAAAATCAGTTATTCATTGTTCAGCTGTGTCTGACTCTCTGTGACCCCATAGACCACAATATGCCATGTCCTTTTATCCCCTACTATCTCTTGAAATCTAAGCTCAAGTATGTTGTTAACATACTATCCATCTTATGCTCTACAGTGAACTTTTCCTTTTGCCTTCCATCTTTCCTAAAATCATAGTCTTTTTTTTTTTTTTAAATGAATTCCATCTTCTAATTAAGTGACCAAAGTATTTAAGGTTCAGCTTCACTATTTGGCCTTTCAGTGAATAACTTGAATTAATTTCTTTCAGTATTGACTGCTTTGTTCTCCTTGGTATCCAAGGGACTCAGCTTTGTTATTGATTATTTGTTGCTGAGTTTTCTTTATATTCCATTTCTCACAGTCATACGTTACTACTAAAAAAAAAAAACCCCATAGCTTTGATTGTTGTCCACATTTGCCATAACTTTCTTTCCAAGGAGCATCTTTTAATTTCATGGTTGTCTGCAGTGATCTTTGAACTCATGAATATTAATCTGACACAGTTTCTATTTCTTCTCTATTTGCCAAGAAGTGATGGGACCCAATGCCAAGATCTTAAGGTTTTTTTTTTTTCCCCCAATATTAAGCTTAAAGCCAGTTTTCTCTTTCCCCTTCATCAAGAGGTTTCTTAATTCCATTTTCTGCCATCATAGTGATACTGTCTACATACCTGAAATTGTTGATATTTTCCCCTGAAACCTTCATTCCAGCTTTGGAGTCATCTAACCTGGTATTTCACATTATATATTCCATATAAGTTAAATAACTAAGGTCACAACTTACAACCTTGTCCTATTCCTTTCCAATCTTAAACCAATTAGTTGTTCCATGTTTGATTCTGTTTTTGGCCTTCAAACAAGTTCTCCAAAAGACAAAAGGTGATCTACTAAAGAAGGAAATGGCAAACTACTCCAGTATCTTTGCCAAAAATTCCTCACGGACAATACTAAAATGATTTAAAGAGATGATACCAGAAAATGAGCTCCTCAGATCAGAAGGTGTCCAAAACATTAATGAGCAAAAGTGGAGAAAAACTACATGTAAGTACAGCACTAATGGCTGGGCTAAAACCAAAAGGAAGATTCAGCTGCAAACAAAAATGATAACAAAAGTCTGATGTTACAAAAAGCAATACTGCATAATAATCTGGAATATAAGATTTACAAACCAAGGTAAATTAGATGAAGCCAGGTAGGAGATAGAATAACCATTGGTATCTTGAGTGTTAGTGAACCTAAATATATAGCAATGAATAAATTTAATTCAGTTGATCACTACCTATACCACTGTATACAAGAATTCCTTAGAAGAATTGGAACAGTCCTTAAAGTTAATAAAAGGAGGAGAAAAAAAATAACTGGGATATAAACCCCAAAGTGAAAGTATTAAAGTATATTATATTTGATTTCAATTTCAATTACCCAATTCTAAGAATCTATTACAATTTTTTAAAGCTAACGTTGTGATTTTAAAAATCTCATTTATTGAAAGATACATAATTTACTTTATAATATGTGCTATAAATAAGTACATCAATTTAAACAAGAGAAACAAATGACTAGATTCATAAAACAAAAACCAGCATCTCAACAATATCTCCTTTTGCAAAAATCAATGAATAAAACATCTAGAAAAAGGAGAATCTGCTCTCAAGTTTACATTCTAAAAGGAAAGACAGCAGCATATCCATATGTAGGCACAGAGAAGACATATATAAAGCACAAAACTTAGAGGGGAAAGCAACAAAAAACAATCTCATTTTTGCTTTGATTCTTACCCTATATTGAAATGACACTGGACTTAATTCTCGGAAACTTTCATCACCTTCATAAATAGAACGCAATGCTTCCAGCTCCATCTAAAAGAAATAAATCAAATTATTCTGCTTCAGTAATAACCGGGAAACAGAAATTGGTATAAATTTACTACATGAAAATAATGTCTGTTAACATACTTTAAAAAATTATGAACTTACTACAAAGCACTATCTACTTGAAAACAACTATCTTTTAACACATTTTAACATTTAACAAATTTCAAGTTGACAGTTTAGGGCAAGCAGAGAAAAAACAATAGGTACAATTAAAAATTAAGTGAAGGAAATTTTAAAATATATTTAACAATTATCTAGTACTTATAACATTACTCAGGATTGCTCAATGCATTTCATGAAAATCAAAATAAAGCAATCTATTTTATGTCTTCTGAAACCTGCATTAAAAAACAAAATCAGATAATTCTTCCCTCTCAAATATTCACAAATCAGCAAGGTTTTAGTCCATTGCTATAATCTCCCTATGATGATTACCTTCTAAATATATAACTTCTAATAGTAAGTTACTTCCCAAACACCAAATTTGTTTTACATATACTTATTAATTTACACTTACAAAGAATTTTTCTCTCAAATATTTTTTTGTTATTAAAATAGTACAGGAGAAGAAAGCATTCAGCACTCTTTTCATCAATGTTTCAAAGATCATGATTTTGTAAGTATAGACACTACCTGAAGAAAACCTCTTAAGTTCCCATCTTGAAAAAAAATTATTATTCTACAGAACCTGGTGATGAACTTCCAGGACCTTAGGATGGTCCTTGAATAACACACACATAGTAAGTTACTAGGCTCATATAAGCTTTTCCAGTGAAACAGGACATACTCTGGAGCTTGCATTTCCATAGCCAAGTGTGAAAGAGCCTGGTGGAGGGTTATTAGCACTACAGCAATATTTCAACTTGTACAATGAAAAAGGATTATCTTCAAGAGATCACAAATCCATTGAAGCACCAATTATCCACTAATGCTGCATTTAATACTGGCAAGATACAGGTATGACATCTTAGTAAATTGAGTTTAACCTAGAGTCAGTGAATTTGTTTTTAAAAATATTGGATAAATGTGTTTCAATAAAACCAGTTTTATTTCTAATTTTATTGTTTTATTATATTATAAATTAAATTATTATATCATAAAATATAAAAAAAATTTTTTTATTAATTCAAATCACAAAGTATTATATAAATGACTATTATGTGCCAGACACACACGTGCTGGGGAAATATAGAAAGGCAAAAATCAGTTCCTACTGTCAAGGAACTCATAGTTTAATGGGGGAGACAACATGCAAACAATTACATACAAACAAACTGGAAAGAATAAAATTGAGATAATTACAGAGAAAAGACAGCATTGAGGGGATCAGGAAAGAATTCTTGCAAAAGGTGGGATTTTAAATTTTATGAACTAAAAAAGTCCTGAGAAGGGGTCCATAGGTTTCAAAGGTCAAAGAATGAATTAAATATTTCAGTTTTATTACAGGTTAAAGAAGCTTCTGGGAGCTGACCATCCCTTAAAACACTGTTTCTAAGGTAAAGTTCATTTCACAAAGGGAAGGAAAAAGATTTTAATAGATGTAGCACAACTAGCTCTTTGTAAAAAAGAAACTGGTGGATGAAAAGGTATTTCTAGATGTTTTGCTTTCACTTTCATCAACTTTTTAAAAGTCACAGACTGAGTGAATTCTATTTTGGAGATGGAAAAAAAAAAGGCATGACAATTCTCCCTCAAAACTGCTTATTCAAAGGATGGATATTTTAAAGAGCTCACTATTTCCTGGAGAATTAATGGATCATTTAAATAGACATGTTTTAGACTTTACAAAAATATAAGTTGTAGAAACTGCAAGTATGATTTTATTAATATAGAGAATAAATTGGTACCATCTCAAAAATTTAAGTTATCTCATCTTAGATAGGGCTTGAAATCTTCCTCCCCCCCCCAATCCCCAACAATCCCCTCAAGTCTTTTAAGAATATCACTACATAGAATTCCCAATCTCCCTATTTTTGTCCGCCTGCATTTTTGATTTCCTTCACAGGCTAATTGTACACTGTTTCAAAGTCCAATTCTTTTTGTACAGCAAATCAACTGTTTGGACATGCATACATATGTTGTATTTATTTATACTTTAACATATTTAACATGTATCGGTCAACCTGCCATCTGGGGGAGGGGGAAGGAGGGGAAAAATTAGAACAAAAGGTTTATCAATTGTCAGTGCTGTAAAATTACCCATGCATATATCTGGTAAATAAACACTATTAAAATATTAAAAAAGAATATCACAACAGAAAAATCTATATTATCAGCACTGCAACTGAAATTTCTCTAAGTGACATTTGTCCAGGCCCCTGCCTAGAACTGAAACATTTGGGTGTATCTGCAGATGCCCACTTCTCACCCACTGGATAAGGTCAAGGCAACCTTGTTGCACCAACAAGCCATTTTGGTGTCATGGTGAACCACCGAGTTTTTATTTTTCCCAAAATAAATGTAATTGATTAAAATAAATGTAATTGACTCAATTTTTAAAAACTAAAATTTAAAACTTCAAGTTTCCTTGGTATATGAGACATAGACATGTATGTGTCATATTAAGACTAGTGATCACCACATTGTTGATTTCATTCTTCGAGATCTAACTCATAGATAGGTGTAAACTACAAACATCTTCATTTTTTAAATAATGAGGAACAGTAGAAGGGGTGTGTAAGGGGTGGGGTTGGGGAGGCTGTTTATTTGCATCGATCCTTAATCCGGGCCGACTGCAAAGAAAAGCAGCAGGGTTCTGCACCCTGGATTCTCCCAGCTGGGAGGAGGCAAGGCTGGAGCCGGACTCGGCCCACCCCTTTTACAGGTCTCGGGAGCACAGATTCTGAGCAGAAAAGACCTCGAAGTCACATACAGTCCGCGGACCCAAGCCCATCCCCTCCTCATTTTCCGGGGTCCTAGAGAGGACACGGGACTTAGTCCCAGAAGCTGCCTACCCGGGTCCGCAGTGTAGGATCTCCCTACCGGGGGTGGAGATGGGGAGGGGTGTAGAAGGGTCTTCGGAACGAAGGGGGGAGGGAGAGGGCAGCTTGTAGCAGGCGCTTAGTAAAATGCCGGTTGATTTGGAAGAGCGCTGCTGGCTTCAGATGAGAAAGATATCCTTCCCCACCTCCAGGGGCATCCTCGGGGACGAGAGCTGCTCCCGGCGCTCCCCCTTTTCAGCCTCTCAATTCCCTGAAGGGCGGGATCCTACCTCCTGGTCCTCGTTGGCGCTCATCGCTCCGGCAGCGAGGGCCTCCTCCCTCCGACGGCGAGACAGGAAACTGGGGGAGGGAGGAGGCGGCCAAGGCAGGGGTCAGCACCCAGAGGCCGAAGCCCCCCTCGCCGCCACCACCTCGCCGAACCTCAATCCCGTCACCTCCTAGCCAAACCTAGCCCCGGCACACCAACACGCACGCGCACGCAGGCCCGCCGCCCTCTCCGCGTCAAGCTCCTCGCGCCTAGACCACAACGCGCGTGCATGCGTCATGCGTTCCTCGTTTTTCGCCCCGCCTTCCGGCTCGCGACGTGTGGGAGCATTGAACCAGCGGAACAGCAGTCGGGCTGAGTCGCGGGAGTGGATAATGAGAATGTTGGAGTCCTCCTCTTACCTCGCTCCTCCCCTCCCATTGGTCATTGCTAGAAGCTAAAACTGCTCCCCTTCGCCTACCACGCGCCTTAAGAACAACCGGAAGGGGCGGGAACGCAGGTGTCGGCAGAAGTCGCGGTTCCGCCCAATTCCGCGTTTGCTTCCTGGGTGCGAGGGGGCGGGAATAGTGATGCAGACTAGGCGCCGGTGCTGAGTCTAGGAGTTGAAGGGGCCACAGTGGTGGTTGCTCCACAATTGGTGACCCCGCCTCCCGCCTCTTCCTTGTCCCGTGCGTTCCGCCGCAGCAGGGACCCCCGGGACGCTGAGGTACGGGGCTGAGTCCTGGCGCGGCGATCCCCTCCCTGGCCTCCTGCTTCCAGGGGCTGGCGGGGCTGGGGCCGGGGTTCGGGCGGCCGGAATCGTGGCTAGGGCCTGGGACTGGAGAGTTCTACTACGGCCTTTCCTCAGCGAGATCGTGTTTGGGAGCTGCAGTGTTGGATGTTTGAGTTGCAGTTTAGGCTCGGCCGCTTCCGAATTGGGTGATCTTGGTTCGGGCCTTGCCCCTCTCTCTTGTCTCAGTTTCCTCACCTGTATAAGTAGGGGATTCGGCTAGATTTAGGAGTTCTTAACGTTTCTCGTGTAGTGGACCTCTTGGCAGTCAGTCAACTAGCATTTATTGGAAGAGACCTTAAAAGGTTTTGCAGGGGAAAAAACGAGTAATGTACATACTCCGCCGTGTTATGCATGTGCTATATTAACTAGCTTTGTGGTTCCCATTTATATTAGGTCACTACCACGCTTCACTTGAAATTCATGTCAAAACCGGTAATCCTCAAAGCTGTTAAATAAATGGGACAAGGACGCGAAGCTTCCTGGAAGCCTGCCTTGAGTAGTACTCATTCACTTGTCTCCCAGGGGGAAAAGATTTTGCAGCCGTAGATGATGTGTTCAGGCTTTTCTAGTCTTAACTCCTTCCCTCCCCCCTGGCACATGCAGGCTACCATTTGAAGTGTATAACTTTTACTACAGCACAAAGGAATCTTAGGATGTAAATCACAGAGACAAATGGTAAACACAGGTTCATGCTTCTCTATTTGACACAGATTAGGACATAGTCTCATTTTCTCTGTCTTAGTTTATCTGCTCCAGAGTTGTCTTTTGTTGCCTGTAGATATACCGGGATAAATCCCTCCTCTGAAGGATCTTAGTGGGGGAAGAAGGGATAGTCATGGGGAGCGTCTGGGCGTAAGTAATATGGAGACAAGCTGAGGTGAAAGCTCATCTGTCAGAGCCCAGAGTGGTTCCAAGAATAACCCCTTGTTTTTGAGACCTCCCACCAACTTACAAAGTTCTGTCAAGTTTTACCAAGCTGGAAAGTCTTTACTTGTTTATTCAGCTCAATTCAGTTTATACAATATTGGTTAGACTCTTTGTGCCACACAGTGTATTAATTAGTGACTGGATGTGATGGAAAGCTTAGGTGGGCTAGGGTACCTACCTTCTTGGTTTATAGCAGAGTTCTCAAACTTCAGCCTGTGGGCCAGATGTGGCCACTGAGTTATGGCAAATGGGCTGAGGGACGGAGACAGAGTATGAGGTTTTGTTTTTCCTATAGTCCAGCCCTCCCACAATCTGAGGGACAGTGAACTGGCTCCCTGTTTAAAAAGTTTGAGGACCACTGGATAGTCTAGTGAAGGGATTCTTTCAGCAGTATAAGTACAAAACACAAGCATCATCTTATTATCTTCCTTTTATTAGAGTATAAAACTTTTGGAGAGCAGGGACTGGTTTTTGGTATCTGTATCCCTGGTGCTTAATAAATGTTTGTTGACTGATTAATTCTTCCACAAACCTTCTCTAATTTCAGGGTTTTTTTTTTTTTTTTAGGTCTTCCAAATTCTTTGTATACTGGTGGGCTGCTCCCTTTTTCTTTCTCTATGATGAACACTCCTCATTTCTACTTATATGCTCCATATCTCATTCTGTTGTCTGTGAGGTCACTCACAATTTGTTGAAGGTTATAGTGTTATAGCATTAATTAGCAAATATTGGTACTAAAGATTTTTTTTTCCCTGTCATCTACTCAGAATTGTTTGATTATGACATGCAGTTGCCCAAATGCAATCTAGCAAGGTCACTTTTTAAATTTTTTTCTCCCCTGAGGCAATTGGGGTTAAGTGACTTGCCCAGGGTCACACAGCTAGGAAATAGTGTCTTGAGACCAGATTTGAACTGTGGTGCTCTATCCACTGCGCCATCTAACTGCCCCCACTTTTTTTTTTTTTTTTAATTCATTTTTCCAAATTATCCCCTCCCTCCCTCCACTCCCTCTCCCCAATGACAGGTAATCCCATACATTTTACATGTGTTACAATATAACCTAGATACAATATATGTGTGTAAATACCATTTTCTTGTTGCACATTAAGTATTAGCTTCCGAAGGTATAAGTAACCTGGGTAGATAGACAGTAGTGCTAACAATTTACATTCACTTCCCAGTGTTCCTTCTCTGGGTGTAGTTATTTCTGTCCATCATTGATCAACTGGAAGTGAGTTGGATCTTCTTTATGTTGAAGATTTCCACTTCCATCAGAATACATCTTCATACAGTATCATTGTTGAAGTGTATAATGATCTCCTGGTTCTGCTCATTTCACTCAGCATCAGTTGATTTAAGTCTCTCCAGGCCTCTCTGTATTCCTCCTGCTGGTCATTTCTTACAGAGCAATAATATTCCATAACCTTCATATACCACAATTTACCCAACCATTCTCCAACTGATGGACATCCATTCATTTTCCAGTTTCTAGATACAACAAAAAGAGCTGCCACAAACATTTTCTGCCCCCACTTTTTAGCAAGCTAATTGTACACAACAGCTATCAATAGCTAACATTTATAAAGTATTCTGTGTTTTGCAAAGTGCTTAGGCATAATTCAGCTAGTACATTGTCATCCTCAAATAGGATCTTCCTTTTGGACTCTGTACAGGATATACAGTACAGGAAATTGCCGAGGAAGATCACATAGACAAAAAAAAGAAAGAAGGATGGAGGGCAGAACTTTGTGCTACAGCCATCTTAGATAGGTGAGGAAAGGATAAAAAAGTTAATTGAAGAGATAGCTTTCTGGTGAAGTTGATTCTTACCTTCTTTCTCAAGCTCCTGAAGTCTTAAAAAAATTAGTAGTGATGAATATCTAGAATTGAGGATTAACAAAGAGAAGAACAAAGAGAGAGAGAAAGTATGTGTGTGTGTTTGAATATTGGGGGGGAGAATTCTAAGGTGAATTCATTATTATTGGATGATAAAGATTATAGATTTATTGCTGGAAGGACTTTAGAAATCATCTGATTCCCCCCCCCTCCCCTTTTATACTGTATAGATTAGGAAACTTAAGAAGCAGAATAATTAGTTTAGCTGAGTAAATGTAGGTAGCTATGTAAATAGAGTTGAATTTGAATCTAGTTCCAAATTTACCATTTTTTCCATTGTACATTATATCTCTCCTTGTTTATACCTCTCTTGTTGATAATCAGGACATCTTGATCTGTGACTCTTATTTATTGAGTAATTTTGACATGTTTGAGAATCATCTTATTATTAAAGGTTTTTTTTTTAAAGTCATACATTGAATCAAATGCCTTTAGAAAACAGCAAACAATAAATTGCACTTTTTAGGCATTTGTGTGACTGAAGACTTGACCTGTAATCGATAATAATTTGCCACTCTTAATTTTTTTGGAGGGAGAAAAGTAGAAGAAAAACTTGTAGTTTCATTTGTTTAGGGAATCCTCAGTAAGGAAATTCCCTCTACTTATGCACTTTTCCAGTTAAGAGAATAGTCTGAGGTCACTGATCAGTCAGGAGTCATAAACCAGTATGTATCAGAATCATTTCTTGAATCCAGGTCTTTTTTCTTCATCTAAGTCTAGTTCTTAATCCACTATGCCTTATTCTTTTCTCACATACCATCCATACAATTATAATTCTTTTTTGATATGCATATAAATCATTCTACTATTTAAAAAAAAACATGTGGAAGTTAATTGTTTCTAATGTCTTCGTGATCACTTTTTTGGATAAGAATTCTCTCTGATTTTTTCTTAATCTTGTGTTATTTTCTTTTTTTGGAGAGAGCTTAAAATGAATGGCACAAGTGCTTCCAAAATTGTTATCATCTCCAACACAGATTTCTCTGTAACATGATTTAGTCCAGCTGATTTTTTTTTAGTATTGCTTCGCATTGAGATATTGGTATTAAATCATGGAGTTGTTTTTATGAGAAAGATAAGCTTACTTTTGAACATGTTGGCCTTCAGCTATATATTGTTTATCCAAGTAGAGAGGTCTTTCAGTCATTTGAGGATATGAAACTGGAGGTCAATTATAGGTCTTAGTGATTGTAAAAGCAATTGCCAAGGAAGATCACATAGACAAAAAAAGAAAGAAGGATGGAGGGCAGAACTTTGTGGTGCATCCATCTTAGATAGGTGAGGAAAGGATAAAAAAGTTAATTGAAGAGATAGCTTTCTGGTGAAGTTGATTCTTACCTTCTTTCTCAAGATCCTGAAGTCTTAAAAAAATTAGTAGTGATGAATATCTAGAATTGAGGATTAACAAAGAGAAGAACAAAGAGAGAGAGAAAGTATATGTGTGTATGTTTGAATGGGGGGGGGAGAGAAAATTCTAAGGTGAATTCATTAGTGAATCATTAAAAGTGTTCCATCATGTTTAACATATTGGCTTACTTGCCATCTACTGGAGGAAGTAGAATTGAAAGGGAAGGGGAATTGAAAGGGTCAATGTTGAAAAACTATCCTCACATTTGTTTTAAATAAAAAGCTTCAATTAAAAAAAAAAGTGTTATGCCATGGAAAGACAAATTAAAATACACTTTGGGGAAAGACAAGTCATCATGAGAGTGAAATATTTACTGTCAGTGTCTCTCCTCAGAGCACCTGAATCATATCTGGCTGCTTCTCTTCATTCCATCTACTTAAACGCTACTTTCTGTCTCAGGGTATATAAACTTTTGGGGTCATTCTCCAATCTTTACTTGTCCTAATCACTCTATACTGTTCTAAAATATTCTTTTCCTTTCCCATAGTTTCTCTACTGTTTTCCACTGCCGCCTTGCGGCAGAGATGACTGACTATGATGGTTAGTTCTAAATTCAGTAGACCGAAAAGCTTCAAAATTACAAATAAAATTTTTAAGCAGAAAAGATGATCATAAAGCACTTTAAAATGCATAAGAAGACAACAGAAAAGTTAGAATCACAAACAAGCTAAATATTTAAAAGAAAAGCAAGTATACATACAGATTCACAGTTTCATGCATAATCTGTGTCTATAGAAATGCCCACTTTATTTTGTGTTCAGAATAAAAAAAACTTATAAAACTTATTATTATTAAAATATATTTTTTTCTGAAGTATTATCTAGCTAGTACAAGGGAATATGTTCATCAATTTATATATCTATAAAGCATCCATAGTTTTATCTAGTACAGGTGAAATATACATTAATCTGTGCATGTATAAAGCATACATGTTTTGGTCATTTCATGAAAGCAACAGAAAGTAGAACCCCCTTTTCTCCTCTATTATTAGTGGTCATGGAAGGATTTTTTGAGTCAGAAAATTTTGAAATGTGAACAATTGAGGAATTTCTTTTCGTATCATATCCTTTAAGAGCAGTTGATTATGCAGGCTTTACTGTTTGTTATTCATTTGTTTTCATTTGTGTTAGAGTGGTCATGACTGTATTTGAGGTTTTCTTGGCAAAGATACTAGAGTAGTTTGGCATTTCTTTTTTCCAGCTCATTATCAGCTCAGGAAATTGAATCAAACAGGATACCCAAAGACACACAGCTAAGTAATTTCATGAAGCTGGTTTTGAGCTCAGGAAGAGGAGTCTTCCACACCCCAGACTTGAACTTTATCCACTGTACCATCTAGCTGCCCCCAAAGCTTTACTGTACATAAAAGTATATCATGTCATGCTCCAGGAATTATACATGGTAGAGTAATTTTCTGGAGGTCGATAGGTAGGAGCAAAACTCTAGTTTCAAAGCAGGTTCTCTAAATCCAGTGTTTCTTCCACTATGTTTCTTGCAGAAAGAGCACTGTGTTGGATGGGAAGGTAGGGTGGAAATTAGAGTCAGGGAGTATCCTAGTCCAGAGTGAACTTCTATGTGCATTAAATCTATGTCAGCAAGTATATAATGGGAATCTAGGACCAAAATTATGCTATGTATAGTAATGAGGATATCTTCCTTATAGGGTTACTATTTGATCTAGGTAATAGACCTTTGCTTCTGCCTAGGAGAAAGGAAAGTCCTTCTACAGGGTCCTTTGGTGATTGGTGAGGAGTATGGTAATGATTAGGCTAAGAATGACCTTCTTTCGTGAAACTTAGTGCTTATTGTTTGGGTCCAGGTACAAGGCAGCAGGCCAGACATTTGGATGACAAACTAGATGTCCTTGAAGGGTAGCTTAGTGGAATAAAGATTCAGACTCAATTCCCTTTCTTTCCCATATGTTCTCCAAGATTGCGTCATATCACTCACAATAGTTACATTCTTAAGATGATTACATTATTGCCAAGGATAGATGGCTTGAGGATTCTTGAAAAATGTTGAGGTCCCCACTGTTAATGCAATTAATACATCATTTCCAAGGGCTACACTACATCAATATCCAACTCTATGTCACCTCATTTAGGGTTTTCTTGGCAAAAATAGTAAAGTAAAGTAGTTCACTATTTCCTTCTTCAGCTCATTTTATAGAAGAGGAAACTGAGGCAAACTGGGTTAGGTAGGTGATTTGCTCAGGATCATATTGCAAGTATGTGTGTAAGGCTGGATTTGAACTTAGGTCTTTCTGATTCTAGGCAGCCCCGATGAACTTCATTTTATTTGTTTATATCCTCTAAAGTTGTAACTCAAAAATCTTGTTTTAAAAAGTACTAGAAGTTCTGTTATTGTTTAGCATTTTCTGTTCATATAAATCACTATATTAAAAGGAACTTTGGAGTAAATCTTTTTATACTATGAATATTCACTTTCTAATATTGGTGCTTTGAATACCAATTTTTGTAATTTTTTTTTTTAAAACATGGTGCATCTGTATTTTTTTTTTTTTTCTTTTAAAGTCTATACCCAAAACCGAAGGCTTTTAAATAATTTCCTCTTCCTCCTGGTGAAACTTACATGAACTAAAGCTAAGTGAAGTGACTAGAATCCAGAGAATATTGTATATACAGCAATAAGATGATCAGTTGTGATGGATTTGGCTCTTTTCAACAATGAGGTGATTCAGGCCAATTCTAGTTGACTTTTGATGGAGAAAGAGCTATCTGCATCCAGAAAGAGGATTATGGGCACTTAATGTGGATCACAACATAGTATTTTCACTGTTGTTATTATTGTTATTTCCTTGCTTGTTTTTTTATTTCTCATTATTTTCTAGTTGAAGTAGTTCTTTAAATCTATCATTTATCATTTATTATTGATTTATATTTAAACATGATACTGTTAATGCTTGACTGAGTTAGGAATCTTAATTTTGTAGATATCTTTTATTTTTAACTCATTTTCCCTATATATCTATATCTATATAACTTTTTTGATTTAATGAGCTATCTCTTGTTGTTACAAGATTTAAAAGGGGGGGGGGACAACAGTTGAGCAAAACTAATTAATATGTTAGCTGGGTTTTGGTATTCCATACTCATAATTCCCTTCCTCTGCAAAGAAAAAAAAAAAGGAAGTATGCTTTCTTATTTCTAATCTGGTACTAAGATTTGTTACCATAATTACATTGTATTCAGTTCCTTTTTTTTTTTTTTTTTTTTTGCTCTGTTTTCATTGTTTTAGTGATTAAGTTGTTCTGGTTCTACTTCACTGTGCATCAGTTTATGTTTTCATATTTATAATTTCTTATGATATAATTTCTTTTTCCATTTTTTTATTAGCCACATTTTGTTTATCCATGCCATAGTCAATTAATATCAATCTCGTTTTTAGTTTTTTATTATAAAAAGTGCTGCTGTGACTTGTGGAATCTAAAAGACTCATCTTCATAATACCAATCATTCAGACTAGCTTTGAGACCTTAGACAAGTCTCTTAACCTTGTTTACCTTAGTTTACTCATTTGTAAAGTGAGCTGAAAAAGGAAATAACAGACCACTTCAGAAAAACCAAGGCTAAGAAAACTTTAAAGAGGGCCACAGAGACTCAGACACAACTGAAAATTACTGAAAATTATGAATATTTTTGTGTATGTCAGGCTTTTCTTCCTATCTTTGACTTTCTTTAAACATTAACCTAGTATTGGGATCTCTGGGTCAAAAGATATGAAAATTGACTTTCAGAATTGTTGAAACAATTCATAGTTGCACCTACTGTGTACTGGAATATATGTCTTTCTACCCCTAACTCCTAACCCAACACTATTTCCATTTTTTTATCATCAGAAATGAAGATCTTATTTTTTCTCTACTTTTTCCTCCTTGTGACTATAATGAAAATTAAAAAGTGGGGGATTTTCTTTAGTAATTTCTTAATGGGAAGAAATTGATTTAAGTAGAAATAAGATTTTGAACAATATAGTAAAAATAAATTTTATGCTTTTTACAGAACATTGAAGATGAGTCCCACTCGATGGGACTTTCCTGTGGAATTATGTTGCCGACCTATGGCCTTTGTTACCCTCACTGGCCTTGATGTAGTTTATAATGCTGTTCATCGTGCTGTTTGGGATGCTTTTTGTGCCAATCGAAGAGCTGATCGAGTACCAATTTCTTTCAAAGTGCTCCCAGGTGACCATGAATATCCAAAATGCAGAACCAAGGTAACAGTGTTACTGTGTGTGTGTGTGTGTGTATCCCTATCAGTGTGTGTGCATGCATGCATGTGTGGTATTACCTGTACCTGTCGCTGTCTAAACTTATTCAAAACTTTATTCACATTGGAGTATTCACTCATGTATCCTTGAAAGTTAAAATGTATTAATAGTGTAACACACTAGAAAGCAGTGGTATGACTTTATTAAGGGCATCTTGATTGTTTCATGAATTGGTGTTTTATCCTTGATTTTACTAACTAAAATGAAACAGTTGACATAAACCTAAAGACAAGGAAGTACCAATGACCATTACAATTCCCATCATCTCCACAGTGCATCATTACAGTTCGTAAAGTTTTATATTCTTCTGGCTCCAGCTCATTGTATTAATATAAAATTTTGTTGTTTGTTGCCATTTTAAAAATTATAGCTTTGAAAGATCAGCCCTGAATACAAGACTTCATTCTTAATACAATGAGTACAGAAGCTCAGTGACTTCTTGGTACAGTGGAAAGAAATCTAGACTCAGAAAACCTGGATTCTCAATTCCAATTGCATCACTTATGGTGTGACTTGAACAAAGTTATTTTGTCTTTCAGAGTCTTGGCGTCTTTTAAATATAAAATGAAAAGTTTGGAATAGATGATTTCTAAGATCAATTCTTAAAAGAATCTGTGATTCTACAAATAGTCCAGGAAACATCAGGATTTCTCTGAAATTTTACAATGTGACAGCTATTAGCCACTTTACTAATTTTCCTTTCTATTATTAATGTTGGGTGGCAGCTGTCAACATCCAAACTTCCAATGGACACTTTGCTTTATGTTCTCAGAGGGTCTGGCCCCAAGTATTATTTTTTTCATGGACTTGGAGATAGCTTATGAAAACTGTTTTCTTCTACAAGAATTGTAATTTTTTTTTTAATTAAAGCTTTTTATTTACAAAACATATGCATGGATAATTTTTCAACATTGACCCTTGCAAAGACTTCTATTCCAAATTATCCCCTCTTCCCCATCCCCTCCCTTAGATGGCAGATAGTCCAATACATGATAATACAGTTATCTTGCTGCACAAGAAAAATCAGATCAAGAAGGAAGGGAAAAAAAACTGAGAAAGAAAACAAAATGTGAGCAAATAACAACAGAGAAAGTGACAGTGCTATGTTGTGGTCCACACTCAGTTCTCATGGTCCTCTCTCTGGGTGTAAATGGCTCTCTTCATCTCCGAACAAGTGGAACTGGTTTGAATCATGTCATTGTTGAAGAGAGCCACGTCCATCAGAATTGATCATCTTATAGTCTTCTTGTTGCCATGTATACCTGGTTTGGCTTATTTCACTTAGCATTGATTTATGTAAGTCTCTCCAGGCTTCTCTGAAATCATCCTGCTGTTCATTTCTTATAGAGCAATAATATTCCATAATTTTCATATACCATAATTTATTCAGCCAATTCTCCAATTGATGGGCATCCACTCAGTTTCTGGTTGCTTGCCAGTACAAAAAGGGCTGCCACAAACATTTTTGCACATGTGGGTTCCTTTCCTTCCTTTAAGATCTCTTTGGGATATAATCCAAGTAGAAACGCTGCTGGATCAAAGGGTATGCACAGTTTGATAACTTTTTAAGTTCCAAATTGTTCTCTAGAATGGTTGGATCTATTCACAGTTCCACCAACAATGTATCAGTGTCCCAGTTTTCCCACATCCTCTCCAACACAGAATTGTATTATTAAGAGTTGGGTGGGGATTGTATATTGCTATACTCCTGCAATTTAGTCGTTGCTTAAAGTTTTCAACTGAATTCCTGAAGAAGATCTTTGGAATTCTGATTGAAATCTAGTAAATTTTCTTTTCGTTAGGTTGAAATCAGTCTTGGCATTAAACTGGCCGCTATTCTGCCTTCATATTAAAGCACTGTTTTCCATTTTGCTTGACCCTTAGATGTTGTAAAGACCATCAGTTCATTTCTTATTACAAAGGAAATACAGGGTATTTCAAAAATCTTAGTACAGTTTTTATCTTGAATAGTTTAATTTACACCAATACTTTTGGGAAACTCAATATATCTGCTTTTACTAAAATCTGCTTTTAAATTCTCTTCCAATGGAGGCAATAAATATCAAGATACAGATTTCTAAGGCATGGAAGTTCCTTGAGATAGTTTTTACCCATGATTCTTTATTTCTTTTCTCTCAAATCAAGTAACAACTTTGTAAATTTATCTCTTAACTTGTATTAATATTTGCAGAGGACATCCTACGAGTGGTACATTCCAAAAGGGATCTTAAAGACTGGTTGGATGAACAAACATCTGAATCTGGTTCCTGCACTTGTGGTTGTGTTCTATGAATTGGACTGGGATGAACCTCAATGGAAAGAAAAGCAGTCTGAATGTGCTACTAGAGTGGAAATAGTAAGGTATGGTATTTTTAGTTTGCATATTTTAGGAGCTTGTAAATATCCTATAACTGTAAAGAAAGTACTAGTTATTTAGAACCCTTAATGCCAAACAGTAATCCCTGTTGGGAGGGTTAAATTCCAAAGAAAGAGGTGTTTCACCACTGGAGGTGATAAATATTTTCCCACAGTAGAAGATGTGAAAAAAATCTAGAGATAACATTAGTCTACATTTCTTTTATTAACACTTAAAATTTTAGTTGGTTTGAACAATGAACTTTGAGACATCAAAGTGGATTTTTTTGGTGTAAAGAATTTAAATTTTTTATATCTTTATGAGTTATCTTTAATTGCAAACTATTGATGTTGCTGGTAAGAATGAAAATTATCAGGACTCATATCTTTGTTTTGGGTGAATGAGAGGATCTCCCCTGATTTTTTTTAATCAGTTGAATGTTAAAGCTTATGACATTTTAACTAAAAAATAAAGCATTTATACATTAAACTAAAATATTTCCCCTTAAAATATTCTTTTTCATAATGCAGGCAAAGTTTACAAGGCAGAAATACAAAAGTTGCTGTGGTACTCATTCAAAAGAAAACCCCTTTACCTCCAGGTATGAAAAGATTAATCAAACTATATATATATACATATATATATATATATAATTCTTTTCATTTGACTTTCATAATCCTTTTTTACTCTCCCAGAAATTTTTATTATAATTTTTTTGGTTGGTGTCTAAATGAGATTTGTAACATGAACTTGTGGAACAATTGTTTCTTTTATGTTTTAAAAATGGTACATTGTAGACTCCTAAGAGTTGGAAGGAACCACAGAGACCATTGATTCTAATCCAAACAGGATTCTTCTTTCCAAGATCTTTTTAAAATGATTACTGAAAACCTCCAAGAAGAGGAAGCCAAGTCACAATCTCCAGAAGCAACTCATTACACTTTTCAATAACCCTAATGGTTAGGAACTTCTTCCTTAAATCAAGGTTAAGTCTATATCTTTGCAACTTCAACCTGTTGCTCTGCTCTCTTTCTCTCTCTTTCTTTTTTCTTTTTAAATTTGTTTATTCATTGGCACACATTTGATATGAACAGACAATTTTCAGATTAAAAAATCAAAGCCATCTAGAAAAATGAAAAAATGCTGTAGATCTGTATTGATTAGAGAAATACAAATGAAAACAATTCTGAAAAACTAACTCATGCCTCTCAAATTGGCTAAGATAACAAGAAAAGATAATGATAAATGTTGGAGGGATATAGGAAAACTAGAGCATTGATGCATTGGTGGAGTTGTGAAACTGATCTGGCTATTCTGGAAAACAATTTGGAACTATGCCCAAAAGGCTATAAAACTGCATACAGTTGACCTAGCAGTGTTATTTACTGGGTCTGTGTCCCAAAGAGATCATAAAACAGAGAAGTGTTAGTGCAAAAATGTTTGTATTAATGTAGTTTTTGTAGTGGCAAGAAATTGGAAATTGAGTGGATGCTCATCCATTGAGGAATGGGTGAATAAGTTATGGTAAATAAATGTAATGGAATATTATTGTTCTTTATGAAATATAAATAAGCTTATTTTAGAAAAGTCTGGAAAGACTTGGATAAACTGATTCTGGGTGAAGTGAGCAGAACCAGGAGAACATTGTATACACTAATAGCAAGATTATGTGATCAACTTTGGTGGACTTAAGTTCTTCTTAGCGGATCCAAGTGACTTGGTATGGAAAATGCCATCTGAATCCAGAGAGAACTATGAAGACTGAATGAGGGTTGAAGCATAGTATTTTCACCTTTTTTTTTGTTTGCTTTTTTTTTCCTTGTGGTTTTTCCCTTTTGTTCTTTTTCTTCTTTTACAACATGACTAATTTGGGAATATGTTTAAAACAATTTTACATGGATAACCTATATCATATTGCTTGCTGTCTTGGGAATTGGAGAGGGAAATAAAGGAGAATGAAAAAAATTTAGGACTCAGAATCTTATAAATATGAATGTTAGAAACTATCTTTACATGTAATTGGAAAAATAAAATACAATTAAACTTAAAAATAAATAAATAAATACTACTCTTTCATTTTATACTTATGAAGTTGAAACATGTTTTAGTTCAGATCAGTAATTAAAATGCTACATAACAGAGGACCAGAAACAAATCTCTGATGTACACAATTCAGACCTCTCAGATGACATTGTCTTTCAGTTAGTTATAAATTTGTCTTGACTACTGTTGTCTAAAACTTATCTTTCCATCTTGTTGGCATAAAAGATTTGCTTATTTTGCTGAAATGTAGTGCTACATCTACAGTGTTCTTTAGCTAGGTATACCATTAATGGAGTATAGATCTTCAAGTCAGGAAGACTTGAGTTCGAATTCTACCTCATACTTCCCCTAACTGGGTAACTCCGGGCAAGTTCTTTCTTCCATGAACTCTTTTTCTTCAGTGAAAAGTGAAGTTTCTAATCACAAACTCTATGACTGCACGATCACATGCTCTCAAGGTTCTTATTCCTATTTTCCAAAAATTTCTGTCGGTTTAGAATCAAATTGAGAACAGAAGTTTTCTTTAATGAAATTATCAATAATGCAGAAGTTGTGTTAGGCAAACAGAGAGAATTCTTAGAAATGTTTGGATAAACAAAGCCCATCATTACTATATGATGCCTTTGTCAGGATTCCTGAACTCTGTGTTTAATTCTTTGTCCTTTAATATCTTATCGTATCTCCAGAATAGTTACTATTGACTAGGTTAGTTATCTTGATTATAATTATGGCTTTTAGGGAGAGAATTATTTTGTGGTCTTATTCTCTTTTTTTTCCTCTCTTGTTTTCTTTGTGGTGGGCATGTAATAGGAGAAGACGTGATTGCTTCAGAAAGGGCAGCTGCTTTGTGTAATGCCTGTGAACTTTCAGGAAAATCTCTGTTTGTCCTGCCACATACTGATCATCTTGTGGGTTATATTATAAGGTAGGTGATAAAATTAAAAAAGAGTTGTGTGTTCATGTAGAAAAATGATATGCAAAGTAGTTAATAATTTTATATTTTTGATAGCTTATTCCATTATTAAAATGTAGATTGAGTCAAATGATAATTTCTCCTACAGTATTATCTCATATTTTTATATCATCTTAGAAGATATTTTTTCTAGTCCAATTCTGTGAGGTGAGTAGTACAGTTATGGTCTCCTTTTATAGACTTTGGAAGCTGCACCTCAGAAAGAGCAAGTAGCTTGACTAGGGTCCGAAGGATCAGAAATGTTTGATCTAGCAGGTGCCCAGGTACCTAGAACCTTAGGTCAGCCCTCTCTTACCTATGCCTTTCCCACTAACTATCCTCCTTAATGGGCTAATCTTTGCTCTGCTAAATTAACTTTTCAGATCTAAATTTTGAACAACTTAGTATTTTGTTGCTCTCTGTCTTTCTCCCTTCTCTGTGTCTGTCTGTCTGTCTCTTCCCCCTCCCTTTGTCTCTGAACCCCACTAAACTTTGTACTCTTTTGATTTAATTTTTTTTTCTTCAATACCTGTTGCTAGTGTGTTAGATATTGTGAGAGATCCAAGGGAAATTACATTAATCTCTTCCCTCAAATAGCTTCAGGTTATTAGGAAGAGAAAATTAATGAAGGTAAAATAGGTAAAAAACAATAAAAGACAGAGTCAGTTAAGTGACTCAATGAATAATGAAGATGTATTTTATTTAAATGCTGAAGTGATCACTGTGCGCTGGAAAAAATTTCTCAACATCATAGAACCCAAGCATGTGCTTAAATGGTTTTTGAATTTAAACAATATCTAAAATAACTGCAATCTGGAAGACCTACCTTAAAATTGGTAGATTTGGTTATAAGTTTAGGAAAAATCCTAGAAAGGTAAAACTGGAAAGAGCTTTATAGAGTTGATTCTCTTTCCTCAGTCACAATTTCTTTGTTTTAAAATCAGGAGAGAGGAGCAGCTAGGTAGTGCTAGGATAGAGCACCAGCCCTGAAGTTCCGAGTTCAAATGTGGTCTCAGACACTTAACACTTCCTGTTAAGCTGTCTATATACTTCAGGCTGTGTGACCCTGAGCAAGTCACTTAATTCCAATTGCCTCAGCAAACCAAAAAAAAAATCAGGAGAGAAAGTCTGAAGATGAGCCACTTTTTCTATGATGCTACTACAAGATTTTTAAATAATAAAAACCAAGGAAAATCTGTATGCTTAAAAAACTAATTTGAACTAAGTTATAAGTAAAATAACTGATATTTGAACTTAAATATTGTAAAAATAATTAGTTAACTACAGAGAATTGTTTTGTCCTTTTTGTGTGTTTTTAGTTCTTGCTTGCTCTTGGACAAGTTTCATTTGCAAAGTCACAAATATGCTTAGGAGACTACATGTGGAGTGATAGTCTCATATCACATTTTCTCATGTCTGTATTTTTATGTCTTTTGGAGTTTAATTTTGATTATAGCATAGAGAAGTGGTATTAAACTCAAATAGAAACAGAAGCCTGCAGGTTACATATTGACTTACAAAACTATAATGTCATAATGGACATAATGTTGTATTTTTCTTTTATTAAATGTTTCTCAATCTGGGCCTGCTATAAGTTTGAAACCTTTGGAATAGGGAGTTTAATATCCCTTTCTAATTTCACTTTAAATGTTCAAATCATGTAGTTTGATTTTTGATGGTCGCTGTAGTTCTCTGAAGAACAAGGAAAATGTTATATGTCTTTTTGTGAGGGATTGAAGTGAAGAAGGTATTCAGGATAGGAAGAGAAATTAGAATATTTTATTTCTTTCCCCTCCCCGCCATTCTCTTTCTTTTTTTTTTTTTTTTTTAATTTTTTTTTTTTTATTATATATATATATATATATTTTATAATATTATCCCTTGTATTCATTTTTCCAGTTTACCCCCCCTCCCTCTATTCCCTCCCCCCGACGACAGGCAATACCATACATTTTACATGTGTTACAATATAGTCTAGGTACAATACATGTGTGCGAATATCACTTTCTTTTTGCACAATAAACATTAGAATCCGAAGGTACATGCAACCTGGGCAGACAGATATTAGTGCTAACAATTTTCATTCCCCTCCCAGTGTTTCTTCTCTGGGTGCAGCTACCTCTGTCCATCATTGATCAACTGGAAGTGAGTTGGATCTTCTTTATGTTGAAGATTTCCACTTCCATCAGAATACATCCTCATACAGCATTGTTGTTGAAGTGTACAGTGATCTTCTGGTTCTGCTCATTTCACTCAGCATCAGTTGATTTAAGTCTCTCCAGGCCTCTCTGTATTCCTCCTGCTGGTCATTTCTTACCGAGCAATAATATTCCATAACCTTCATATACCACAATTTACCCAACCATTCTCCAACTGATGGACATCCATTCATCCTCCAGTTTCTAGCTACAACAAAAAGAGCTGCCACAAACATTTTGGCACATATATGTCTCTTTCCGCTCTTTAGTATTTCTTTGGGATATAATCCCAGTAGTAGCGCTGCTGGGTCAAAGGGTATGCACAGTTTGATAACTTTTTGGGCATAATTCCAGATTGCTCTCCAGAATGGCTGGATTCTTTCACAGCTCCACCAGCAATGTATTAGTGTCCCAGTTTTCCCACATCCCCTCCAACATTTGTCATTATTTGTTCCTGTCATCTTAGCCAATCTGACAGGTGTGTAGTGGTATCTCAGAGTGGTCTTAATTTGCATTTCTCTGATCAGTAGTGATTTGGAACACTCTTTCATGTGAGTGGATATAGTTTCAATTTCTTCCTCTGAGAATTGTCTGTTCATATCCTTTGACCATTTATCAATTGGAGAATGGTTCGGTTTCTTATAAATTTGGGTCAGTTCTCTATATATTTTGGAAATGAGACCTTTGTCAGAACCTTTGTTTTTAAAAATATTTTCCCAATTTGTTACTTCCCTTCTAATCTTGTTTGCATTAGTATTATTTGTACAGAAACTTTTTAGTTTGATGTAATCAAAATCTTCTATTTTATGATCAATAATGATCTCTAGTTCTCCTCTGGTCATAAATTCCTTCCTCCTCCACAAGTCTGAGAGGTAGATTATCCTCTGTTCCTCTAATCTATTTATTATCTCCCTCTTTATGCCTAAATCATGGACCCATTTTGATCTTATCTTGGTATATGGTGTTAAGTGTGGATCCATATCTAATTTCTGCCATACTAATTTCCAGTTTTCCCAACAGTTTTTTCCGAATAATGAATTTTTATCCCTAATGTTGGGATCTTTGGGTTTGTCAAAGATTAGATTGCTATAGATGTACCCTTTTTTGTCCTTTGTATCTAATCTGTTCCACTGATCTACCGGTCTATTTCGTAGCCAATACCAAATGGTTTTGGTGACTGCTGCTATATAATATAGCTTTAGATCAGGTACACTTAGACCACCTTCCTCTGAGTTTTTTTTCATTAGTTCCCTTGCAATTCTTGACCTTTTATTCTTCCATATGAATTTTGTTGTTATTTTTTCTAGGTCATTAAAATAGTTTCTTGGGAGTCTGATTGGTATAGCACTAAATAAATAGATTAGTTTGGGGAGTATTGTCATCTTTATTATATTCGCTCGGCCTATCCAAGAGCACTGAATGTCTTTCCAATTATTTAAATCTGATTTTATTTTTGTGGCAAGTGTTTTATAATTTTTCTCATATAATTCCTGACTTTTCTTTGGTAGATGGATTCCCAAATATTTTATACTCTCAACATTTGTTTGGAATGGAATTTCTCTTTGTATCTCTTGCTGTCGCATTTTGTTAGTGATATATAAAAATGCCGAGGATTTATGTGGATTTATTTTGTATCCTGCCACTTTGCTGAAATTTTGAATTATTTCTAGTAGCTTTTTAGCAGAGTCTTTGGGGTTCTCTAAGTATACCATCATGTCATCTGCAAAAAGTGATAGTTTGATTTCCTCATTTCCTACTCTAATTCCTTGAATCTCTTTCTCGGCTCTTATTGCCGAGGCTAGCGTTTCTAGTACTATATTGAATAGTAATGGTGATAGTGGGCAACCTTGTTTCACTCCTGATCTTACTGGGAAAGGTTGCAGTTTATTTCTATTGCATATTATGCTTACTGACGGTGCCATTCTCTTTCTTAACTTTTTTATATGTCTTAGACTCCTTTCATAGTCTAAGTCCATGACTCTTTCTCAGAATTTTTTTTTAATGTACAAAATAAAATATGCGGGATTATAAAGATAGCTTATTATGTTGAAATGTAATTTTCAAAAAGTATATATTTTAAAAAAGAAATTCACGGATTCCAAGTTAAGAACCTGTAGAAAATGAGCAGGGAAAATAATGAAAGTAGCAAGATTCCTATGCTGCTATTATTTCTGCTTTCCTTACTTTTCTTCCTTTGGCTAATGTTTTAGTTACTGTAATAATTTTCTTTTTGCTTAGTCCAAGATGCTTTCCTTGGCTATTCATAGTTTCTTACATTTGTACTTAAACTAGAGCCTCTGATGCTCAGTATAAAGTCCTCTAAAAATAATGCAACTATGGTTTGGGAATATACAGGTTCTGGAACTAGAAACTGTAAGCTATGATATCCATAGACTTCCTCAAGCTATCAGGATTTGAGTCACAATTTATATTTTTGAACCCTCACATTCAGAAAAAAGTAAGGCTTTTACCATATCTATAGATATGACTATCTATATTTGTATCTACTTATCTCTTTATATATAAACATATAGAAAAATAATAGTTTAATTTGCCTAAAAACAAAAGTACAGGAATAAGTATTTTACCTCTAGAGATAAAGAATACTTTGAGTATTTAAACTAAGCTTTTTAGGAACTTCATGAGATGTTTTAGACTTGCTCATGGGTTCTGTACCCTGAAACTGTCCAGATTGGATTTAGGATTTTAAAAATTTGTTCTAAATAATTTATGCAGAGTGAGGCTTCTAGGAACCCCATGAGATAAAGTGCTCTATTCAAACATTATTGTGCCCTATTTACTTTTTATAAAAACAGATTATATAAATATATTGTTTGAAAAAATGTAATTGGAAAGTTTTTTTAATCTTTGATCATCTGTTTGAACATTAATATTTCATCAGTATATATAGTTTAAAATAAAAACAATCTTCAGAATGATTTTTAAATAATTTCTACATATCCTTTTGTATTTTCTTTATTTTGGTGGGGGATTAAAACATCCCCCATCAAAACTCTTTGAAAAGAGATTCAAAATATTTTTTCCTCATTCTAGAGATAAATTTTTACTTTGTGGATATTTACAAATTTCATTTAGTTCTTTCTCATTCAGTGTTCATCTAGATGAAGTATTGCAGTGGTAATTGCAGAGATAATTGTTTTACCCCATTTATATATATATTTGGGGTCCATTTTTAGGTTGTTCAGTTTACCAGTTCTTACTACATTATTAAATTTACTGAAGTAATTAAAAAGTACTAGCTGTCTATATCCTTCAGCTTTTCCAGATACTTACCTTTCATGTTATAATGGTATAATAATAGCCTAAATTGTGAACTACATTTTTACTTTGTTGTTTAAAAATTATATTATTAAATTGTGGAAAAATGATATACCCTGATATTAAAGTCAGGCTTCATACATAAAATGCTTTTGAAAGTATTATTAGTGGGACACCTAAGTGATAGAACATCAGCCCTGAAGTCAGGAGGACCTGAGTTCAAATCTGGTCTCAGACCAGATTTAACATTTCCTATCTGTGTGACCCTAGGCAAGTCATTTAACCCCAATTGCCTCAACCAAAAAAAAAAAAAAAAAAAAAAAAAATATATATATATATATATATATATATATATATATAATTAGTTTGACATGATTTCAGTATTAAAACATTTCTTTTGCAGATTAGAAAATGCTTTTTATGAACATGCACAAACTTACTACTATACTGAGATCCGAAGGGTAAAATCTCATAAAGAATTTTTGAACAAAACAACGCACCAGGTACGTATTCCTTTTTTTTCTAATAGAAAAATATTTTAGTCATTTTAGAGTAAAATTTTCAACTTTATTTTTATGAAGAGATTATCTTAAAATGTACTTTAAAAATCTTGACTTTTTAATAGTTTAAAATAGTTTATTTTCAAATGCAGCCAAAAGATTAATTAAAAATCTGTGGTTCTATGAGCCTTAAATTTAGTATGTAGAGGTAGACTGTAAATTTTTCTCAGCTTTGTTTTGGTTTACTCAATTAGCCCTTCCTTATATTTCTGTGTTGCATTTTAAGTTCCCTTTATAGATATTTAATATAGTAATTTTCTACTTATTGTAGGATTGTATGTAGTGGAAATAATTCATTTGTATATTTCCCAGCTTTTATTTGTCAGACATCAATTCAAAATTGCTTTCTTCAGTGAACTTAAACAAGATACACAGAATGCTCTGAAGTAAGTCTGTTACTGTTACTGTTTTCCTTTTTCTTAGCAATTTGAAATATTCTGTGTGTCTACCAGATTGTATTTTTAAAATGTATAATCTATTTCTGCTTAACATTTTCTGAGTTTGTCCTAAAGAATTATATTCTTTTTTTGATCTTTTTAATATCTTATTTCTAACTTGGAATAAATTTATAGTAGTTTATTTAATCTGAATGATTTATTTGCATTTTAATTTATATTTATAAACATTGAAATTTTTTTTCAAGTTCAAAGGAATTTTTATATTGTATAATTACAGACATTTTTTTCCCCCTTCATGTTTCTTAATAATATTTTCATTTGAACTGTGAATAAAACTGATTTTTGAACTAAATAAGTATGCAGTTAATTGACTGGTATTATTTTAAAACTACATCACCAGGTGAACTTTGTTTTAGATGACTCTACATTTTCTTAGATGATTGTTTAGAATTTCCATGAGATTTCCTATTTCATGGACAAAAATGGTAGTAGGGGAACATTCTTATACTTTTACATTATATACTCTTTGCAAAGCAACTTCATAGTGTATCATTCAGCTTTTAGTCTCTTTAAATGGTTTAATATTAAAAGTGGAGAGGGGAAATTGTTCTGTGATAACGGTTTCAACAGCAGTAATTCCTGGCAACTCACATTTAGCTTCCTGTGTATTTCTGTAGCTATTAGAAGAGTTTTTGAACAGGATATAAACCTTGCTGAAAGTAAGTAATAAAGTACTCAACTGCAAAGAATTTAATTTGATACAGTTCCCATCTTTTCACCTGCACTTGCCATGCCTTTGAAAATAGAGAATTTAACATAGCTGACAATGGCATCTTGCAGGGAATCAATAATGCAGAATAAAAGAAGTTTTTTACAAAAATGAAAGGGAGGAGAGAGGCCAGAGGTAAGTACTGAAGAATAGAAAAATAAAGGAGCAAAATGGGAGCCTCCTTATTTGATTATTGACAAAACAGAACTGTTTATTTCAACCTTTTTTTTTTAGTATAGATCTGTGATTTTGTCAGTATGGCATACTCCTGATGGGAAATAATCCTTTATTAATGCAAACCAGTACCTTTTCTACAATTTATAGTTTTAGGAAATTCCCTTGGCATAGACAATTTAAGTGGCTTTTTCAGCCAAGTATCAAACTGGAAATTAGGACTTCCTTGCTCAGAGGCAGGCTTTTGTTGTACTGCCTCCCAAATTCAAAATATGGTGAAAGTCAGACCATATTCTTTGAATTTAACATAAAAGACTGTTACAAAATAATTAGTTCATAAATTTGGTGTGACTGTTTTCTTCTAAAATCTTTGTCACAAAAGGGATTTTGTAAAAAGAAAAAAATCAAAATCCTTCCTTAAATCTTTGTTTCTTTCTTCAAGGATCCTAGGAATAAATTATTTTGGATAGGGAAATGAATAAGAAAAAATTAATTTATTTCTATGAAAAAGACTCTTCTGAGATTTAAAAAAATTATATTTATGTTACAGTTAAGTTTGAACTGTAAGAGGTAGATAGCCAATATGCTAGGCCTCAACAGCATAAACTTTTATTGGTGCTTCTACTTATATTCATTGTTTTTTCCCTTTTTGTTTGCCTCTTCCCTTTGTTCTTTTGTACATACACTTTATGTCTGTCCTTGTTATTCATCTCCTTAGGGGCAAAGCTCTTGAACCCTAATATATCTTGATTTCAACCTAGGTATAATTTTTGTATATACATGTACCATTATGTTTTGTTTAAAATTTTCAAATTGTAAGATATTCTATTTCCTTTCCTACCTCTCCTCTAGAAAAAAAACAAAAAAAAACCAAAAACCACATATACACACACACAAAACGCTTCTTTTTTATTTTAATATTTTATTTTTTAAATTATATGTAAAAACAATTTTTAAGCTTCCTTTTTTAATAAATAATTTTGAGTTCTAGATTCTCTCATACTCTCTTCTCTCCTTCATTAAGAAGGCAAATAGTTTGATAAAGGTTATATATGTATAGTCATGTAAAGCATATTTCTACATTAGCCATATTGTGAAAGAAAATATAGACAAAAGAAAAAGGAAAAAAGGGTTTTTTTAAATCCAATATGCTTCAATCTGTATTCAGATTTTGTCTGTTCTTTCTCTAGAGATGGATACCATTTTTCATCATAGGTCTTTCAGAATTGTCTTGGATCTTTGCATAAAAGAATCCATTTCTTGAGTTGAATTTCAGATGAAAATGCTATCATTCTCAATTGATGAATTTTGTAGGTCTGTGCAAAGAATAGCTTTCCAAAAAGGGAACTGTTTTTCTAATCTTATGATATTTCTGTTAAACCTAAATTAAGCAAATGAGATTGATATTTTGGGGTTGGCTAGGGTTCCCATTTTTCTGCCTTTCTTAGAGATAATCAAACTGTATTCGGAGGCAAGATTTCCTCATTTCATTTGTATAGAAAAATTATCCCTTTCCTCCTGCCCCCAAATAACTTTATCCTAGCATTAAAGGCAACAATAATAGTGTTTTGACACTCTTTCACATTAGAATTTAGTGAATTGAGAGGATGAGATATCAGGAGAGTTTTTCTACTCTCTTCCTCTTTCTTGTGTATCTAGCTGCAAAAGGTCCTATTCACATTGTCCATAAAACTTATTTTTCTGTCTTAATCACTATCTTTTTATTTTCTTAAATTATGGAGAGGTAGAGTCAGAGCTTTATAGGCTAGAAGACCTTGATTCAGGTCCTTCTTGTGATTGTATTGCAGGATAGCTGTGAGACCGTGGTCAAGTCTGTTGTAAAGGCAACTCTTGGAGTTGGAGAATATGCATTTTTTATCTATATCCATAGAGGGAGTTTTCACATCCTGGGAATTCCTTATTTAATTAAAATCATAATTACAGACAAAACCAATTTATTTTCCATGAAGTTATTTTTAAAGAAGGCTAGAGGAAAACTGGATATATGTATTGTTGTGTTCTTTAAAGGATGCAAGGTAATTTTTCTCTTTCCTCTATTATGAAAATAATTTAAAAAGAGGTACTTGTTTGAGGAAATTAGAGATGAACATTATACAGTAAATGAATTTTTGTTCTAGAGAAACCTTCAGGAAAAATTATCTATTGTTTGTATTTTTCCTTAGAAATTTATTCCTAATAGTTGTTTGTGTTCTATGTGATGTATCTTTTACAATTAACTCCCAAATGTTGTTTTTAGGAACTACAGGACTGCCTACAATCTTGTACATGAATTGAGAGCCCATGAAACAAATATGCTGGAAATTAAAACAATGGCAGGATTTATAAACTACAAGGTAACAATTCTATTTTAACCACCAAGGGGATTTTTTCCCTTCCTTTTCATTTAAAAAAAAAAAAAAAAAAACTATGAGGATAGTAACTATTCTGCAATTGTATTTTTTTAAAATTCTCAGGTCAGATTCACTTTCTGCTTCTGAGATCCTGGCATTTTATTATCATCTCACCTCAAGTAGACACTCTTATTCAAGGAAACTTAATTATGAATTCTTGGTTTCGTCTTTTCACATGCCCTTTTTTTACCTTTGCCCAATTCCTCAGAGAGTTGATGTTGGAGAGGCAGAAGTAAGAGGAAAGTTTTTAAACTGTTTACTTTCTAGAGTAGTAAAATTTAAAAATTTTTGAGATATATTGTTTTTATTATTATTGGGGGGGATTAAATTTTTTTTTTTTTTTTTCAATTCTGAACTTGACACTTTTATTCAGAATTGTTATTGTTTTACAGTTATCCCTAGCCACATAGATTTTTTTAGCCCTCCTTCTAGAAAAGTCTGAAGTATTATGGAATGAAATGATAAAATATTTGGTATTATGAGATACTAGGCATAATTTTTTTTTTTTTTTGCATTTCTGAGTTTCTAAACTTTTTCTATGTCATCTGGAGCTTCCACAAAACTCCCCTCCCCCCAACTCCTATTTAATTTCTTATGCCAATTGGCAGTATTTTGAAATCATGATAGGCAAGTCATGATATGGAAGAGATAACTATATTTAAAATTTTTATTTAGAATTGTTAACTTCCTGGAAGTTCTAGAGATTTAATTTTTAGGCTTTTGACTTTTCTAGTATATTTTGCAGATTTTTGAGTTATCATATATATATTTAGTACTTCTATTTTTATCTATTTTGAAAAGCTTGGATCTCTTTTGAAAATTATTTTTGATTTTGTCCTGTATTGTTATTTTATTTTTTAATCCATAGATAACAACTAACTCTAGTACTTTCATGTAACTGGATAGATAAACAGATGAAGCATAATCCTCTTTTAAAGGTTCTTAAGGCTGTATTTTGATTTTTCATTTAGCTTTTCTTACAGTAGGATTATAATGGATGTGTGCCTTACGGTGCCCCACTTCTTGATCCATAGGTGATTTTTGTGTTTTATAGATCTGCAGGTTATGTTTCCAGCACAACACTCCATTGGATGCAATTGCTCAGTTCCGAAAGCACATAGATTTGTGTAAGAAAAAAATTGGAAGTGCGGAGTTGGCTTTTGAGCATGCAGCTTGGATGTCTAAACAGTATGTTTTTAGTGTTAAAATTAATAGGACATCTTACATTGAATTGCATTTAATCCCAGATTACACTAGGTTTTGTTTGGTATTAATACAAAAGTTTTTAATTGGTCAACATGTAATTATAGTTACTCTAGCAGTTGATAGTATATCATGTTAGCTGTTCTGATACCTTTTCTTTGTCTTCTGGGCAAATAAAACACTTGTCAAAAGCATAGAGGCCTCTCTGTATTACATTGAAATCTACTTTTAGTATGAGGATTCAAATGCAGCTGTCTAAAATGTATTTATGTTTAATAGAGTTTTTTGTAAGATATTACAGACATTAAATTAAAGAGTATGATTTCATTACAATCTGCCAAAAATGTATAGAAAGCTCTATGCTGTTTAAGTGGATAATTGGTGAACATATTTTTTACTCTTTAATTTATTTAAAGTTCTATTTAATGTTTCTTTAAAAATTTTTTTTCAATAGTATTTAATTTTCCAAATGTATGTAAAGATAGTTTTCAACATTCATTTTTGTAAAACTTAGTGTTCCAATTTTTTCTTCCTTCCTTTCTTTCTTTCCCCCTTCCCAAACAGCAGTAATCCGATATAGATAAATATCTTTTAAACATATTTCCATAAATAATTTTGTTTCAATTCTATTTCTTTGAAGGTTCCAAGCCTTTGGAGATTTGTTTGATGAAGCTATCAAATTAGGTTTGACAGCTATTCAAACTCAGAATCCTGGTTTTTATTATCAGCAAGCAGCATATTATTCTCAGGAACGGAAACAGCTTTCAAAAGCACTTTGTAGCCATGAGGTAATTCATTGATTTAAATTTTAAAAGAATAAATTTTTCATTCAATTAACCATGTAGCTGTGACTAGTGGATAATGGTGGTGATATTTTTCCTCTAGCCTGTAAAATTGACAGTTTGCAGCATGTATCTTTTCAAGAATTATGATTCTTGTTTTCTGCTTTAGTATGATAGCTAATATTTATTTAGCATATATTTTACAAAAGTGATTATATAAGGTACATTATGGTTAGTATCTTCATTTTACAGATGTGGAAACTGAGGATCAGAGCGATTTAATCACTTGTCCACTGTTAGAAAGTTAGGCAGGTTTTGAACCTTCTTCTTCTGACTCTAAATTCAATATTCCTCTTCATCATAGCAGCTCCACCTGTTTTACTAAACCAATGAGTTAGAAGTTTGATGTCACTTTTTAATGGAAAGCATGTTTAAATTCCAGTTGAGCATTCTTGTAGACAAAACTTTTCTTAGGCAAAAGTAACAATTTACCTCCCCCAGCAAAGGAGAAAAAAATCATTATTTCAGTTCCAACTTCATTGCACAGCTTAAATTTATCTTTTTCCTCTGAACACAATGAGCAAGAATGGTGTGTAGGATATCAGAAAGAGATTGAAAGAAGGATATTATTGGAAATACTTATGATATCCTTTTGGCTCTTGTCTCCCTTAGAATTTTCTCTATGAGAAAACAAGATGCTTTTACAGTTCTACAACTTCTTGAGTTTGACAGTATGTTTTGCATTCAAATTTAAAGAGGCCATTTGGAAATTGAACTCCCTTTTATAAGCAAATTAAAAATAAGAAGGTAGTGAGTGTCTGATATGTTTGCAAGTATTTTCATTATGTCATCCATAAAATGTTGTCATGTATACATCAAAAAGTCTGTAGTTTCATTTAAAAACTGTCTGGAAGAAAACATTTTGAATACCTTTATGTTTCAGAATTCAAAAGATTACTACTTAAAAATCAAAAAAGTTATCTGACTTTGTCATTAACAGTAAAAAAATTCTTTGCATTCTTCATATGTGGTGTTTTAGTCAGTCAAGCATTTTAAATTTTTCATTGTGATATATTAAAACTTGAAATCAAGTTTAGACATGGTTTACAGATTATTGAAATTAGGATTTATTGTACAATGAAGAATTAGAAACAAGCTTTGACAACAAGCATTTATTAAGTACTTTTGTCTTGTATAAGGTAAATTTCCTTTTGATTTCTTCTGTAGGACTATTCCTATTTTCCTAAAGAACAAGCATTTTTTACAGGAAATATAAAAAGCAAAATTTTTAATATATCTTTATTTAAATTACCAGATAAATAGTAAAATAATGGAAGTAAATGAAATTACATGGTGATATTGTTACATTACAAATGGAAGCTTTATCGAGTTTACTTTCCATGATGCTCCAATAAAGTTCTATTTTTTCTCTTTGTGTCCTACATTTGATTCTTGAGGGCTATCTTACCACATTCCAGGATTGTTATGGCATCTTATGGAAAACCAGAAAGACATAACAGATGATTAATTGTGGGTTATTTGTCTGGGGACCAAACTAGCTACGTTCAGGAAAGGCTCATGAATAGAAAGTAAGCTGCTTGGTGATAAATTTTTTTAGCCTCAGAAACTCATGAACTGTTGCACTTTTTCAGCAAGTACTCATCTAATGAAATCATAAATCTTTCATCTAATTTTCACGAAGCTATTATTCTGATCCTATAGAAAATATGGACAGCTAGGGCACAGTGGATAGAGTGCAAGGTCTAGAGTCAGGAAGACATATGTTCAAATCCAGTCTCAGAAAATAACTTTATAACAGGGTTAAATTTCCTCATTTGTAAAATGTTCTGGAAAAGAAAATGACAAACCACTCTAGTATTTGGCCCAGAAAACTCCCAAAGGGGTTTATGAAAAGTCCAACAGAAGAACAAAATAGAAAATATATAATAAATTTATAAATCTGGTCCAGAACTTATTTTTAAAATATACCTAGATTTTTTGAATGTAAATTTAGGGTATATATTTCTAGAATTTTTTTCAAAATAACCTTATAATGAATATATATGAAGGAAAAAGAAGGAATTTGTAACAAAACGACATCACTCTATTCTTAAGACTTTATTTAATGAATTTACAGAACTCTGTGATGTATCCCAATCCTGATCCCTTAGAGACACAAACAGGCACACTTGACTTTTATGGACAGAGAGCATGGAGACAAGGAATTCTAAGTAAGTCCTTTTTATTTTTTTGCTGCATTGGGATTGGGGGGGAGCAGGCATGGTTTGTTATATTTATCCTTTCTTTTTGAAGAATGCCTTTATAATAAGCCTTTATTTTAGTGTAAATATCCAGCTGCCTCTATCCTATTTTTCTGGTTCTTCTTTACTCCAGTTCTTTGCAAATTTCACCAAAAAAAACCAAAAAACAAACCAAAAAAACCAACAGTCTTCCTCATCTCAAACTGAGACTAGTAATAAATCAACAAATTAGAAAGTTTCTGGCCCCTCTAGAATACAACAAATGCTGCTAAGGTCAGTGGCTGACTAGTTGTAAATGCAGCATGGCTGTAGGAAATGGTTTGTATTCAGAAGTCCGTTTGCCTTGAGGAGACTTCCCTTCTCCTTCTCCCCTTCTACTCTCCCTTTTCTCCATACACACACACACACACACACACAGAGGCCAAATGAGGCTTTTTTTTCTTTCAATGGCTTATAAATATGTATGAAATAAAGCTTATTGTTGTCTTTTAAACTATAAGCAATGTGTTATCTTTCCTTATTTTTATAAGGTAAAATTCCTGCCACACTTTTCCTATTGGTTGTCAATGGGTGTGTGTGTGTGTACATATATATATATATATTATGAAGGAAAAATTTGTTTTGTCTCTGGGTTTTTTTAAAAGAAAACTTTTTTTTTTATGGATTTAACTTTTTATTGCAATTGTTAGGCTATCTTTTTAAGATTTTATGTATCATGAGAATCCATTTGTAATCATATAACTCAAGTTTTTTTTTTTTTTTTTTTGTAATTCACTAAAAATTAGGCTTGGTGTATCACTGTTATTTTCTGCAATGTTTTGACTAGATTTTTAAGTTTTCTGCTTTGGAAATCCACTTTGACAATAATAAATCAATTCATACTGAAATTTTAATTTACTAATTTACTAACTCATTAAAATATGATTCAACTACAGATGATAGAAATAACTTCTCTTTACAAGTTATAGAAATCATGAAGATCATGTTTGTCATCTTTGTAATGATTAATATCTTATTTGTCAAGGAATTATTACTTGAAGAAGCTCTGCAGAGAAGTAAATTATGTAAACACTGAGATTAATAGTAGTTCTTAATTATCTTTCAGCTGTATTAATTTCAAAGATGAAAGCACATTGAATCCAAAATTTTCTTTTCAGAACAAAGATCTTAAAGTAACAGCTATTTCTTAAGAATCTTACAAGAAAGAATGCTTATGCCATTATGGAGGATTTAGGGATTTTGTTCATATTACCCTTGTGAAGAATTTGTTTAGTGTGTTATAGTGAAATATATTGTTTTAAAATTTGTTTTGTTCAGGTTTTGATCTTTCTGATCCTGAAAAAGAAAAAGCGGGAATTCTTGCTCTTCAGCTGAAGGAAAGGAATGTCAGCCACTCGGTGAGGGTTCTTCTCTAAACACTCATGTTCCTCAAGGTCAGCATTAAGTGGTTTTCTAACAGTATCCCCCTACTTGATTCTCTCTGATAGGAAATAATAATAACTCTTCTAAGTAATGCTGTTGCACAATTTAAAAAATATAAGTGTCCAAGAATGAAGAGTCATCTCAGTAAGTATCAATTGCCCTCTTTAGTTATATATGACTTGAAATAGATTTTAAGCATCATATTAAAAGTTAGATAGATTTTATTTTTGCTTCTGATATTTTAGTTCTTTATTTTTATAGTGGTTCAGATGGGAGAAGAATATTACTTTGCCAAGGACTATAGTAAAGCTTTGAAGTAAGTATGATTATTACTAATTTTCAATATCCTTATATTAACACAAATTGTCTCATCATGAAATCACTGTAGTATTTTTTTATAGGCAAATTCATTGTATATTTATTATTAAAAGTAGCTACTATTCCCCTATAACTTGCGACTCATTTTGAGTGGGATTATTCTAAGAGCTATTTACTGGCCTAATCTTTTGCTAGCAATCTGAATAAAGTTTTGCTTAGTAATTAGACATAGATTATTGTGATTTCATGTGAAAAATCTTATTTGAATAGCTTACTAGGTTTTTGATGTTTATATGTAAACTGAAAAGAAAGCCCTTGAATTGTCTTATAAAAACTCTTTATATATATATTTTAGCCTTAACTAAAATTAATGAAATTAATTAGGCAAAAAGGCATGCATCTAATATTTTGGTTGCTTTTCATCTCATTTTAGATTATTGGATTATGTGATGTGTGATTACCGGAGTGAAGGATGGTGGACTCTACTCACATCTATTTTGACCACAGCTCTGAAATGTTCCTACCTCATGGCACAACTAAAAGATTACATTACCTATTCTCTTGAGCTCCTAGGAAGAGGTATCTTATTAAGGAAAAATGTGATTGTGATTCTATAGAAGAACTAGAATGAAAAAATTTTAAAAAGCATTTAACACCTACTTTGTGTCAGGTACAATGCTATGTGCTATGAATACAAATGTACAGTGAGCTTCCTTTCGTATAGTTGAAGGAGATAACATATATGCAGGAGTTTTAATGGTAATAATAGAGCTATTTGGGAGTTTTAGTCTAAAGAGTCAGAGAGCATAAGAGTAGAGTCACAGGGCAAGTTATTATCACATTCTTTCTAAAAGCATTGGTAGCAGTGATTTGATTACTATTTTAAGGGCAAAGGGTAGAAATCTAGAAAGCTGAGAAGCTTGATGTGGTAGGGCAATAAATATTGAGATGCTTCAGGGTTTTCTGAGTACTGGATGGGATATGAATTGTGTTCTGGGGTCTGATTTTCAATAATGGATTAGATGAATTTACACTGGCTTACTTATTCATCATTTAGGACAGCTTAGTTCCAAGGGTTTAATTCTAAAATTGATTGCAATCAATGGTTCTAAGGAGTTGGGGCATAGTCTGAGGAGGGAGGTTAAGTGTATAGGATGGCTCCTCCAGGCATGGTGGAAGGGAGCATTAGCAGAGCAGGTAACAGGATCTCCGAAGGGTTCCCAAAGCAGTTTGGATGTACATAAGAATGTCATTCTTTAGCACATGCGCGCATTCACACACACACACACCCGTGATTTTTCTTAGTTCAATATTTGTATTGAGCCATTATGAAGCCTTATTTTTAACACCATGCTCTGTGTTCTTGAAGGGATTTTTTTCTTTATGTCAATTCAAGCATCTTTGATTTTGTGGGTGTGGGAATTCATCTTTAACTTAATCATTTATAATGTTGTATAGGGCTTAGAAAGATTAAATCACTTGGCCTACATTTTTAGAAGTGTGTCAGTTTTTAGCAGTCTGTTCACTATAGCACGTGTATCTCCTGTTTTTTAAAAATGAGAAAACTTCAATCATTACAGCCCTTTTTTTTTTTTATCCTCTTTCATATTAGCTTCTACCCTAAAAGATGACCAGAAATCTCGAATAGAAAAGAACCTAATGAATGTTTTAATGGTAAGATCTTATTTTCTTCTTCCCCAAATCTACCTTTCTATTAAACATCCCTATTTTTGTTGAAATTAATACTATCTTTCCAGGCTCCCAGGTTTACAGTTTTAATATTGTCACTTTGCATTTTGCATTTTCCTTCACTTACATATCCAGTCAATTTTCAAATTCTCTCAGGATTTCCTAACACAAGATGAGACTAATGGACAATGGACTTATGGACATTTATAAATTCTCAATTTATGATTATTTGATCATGTTATTTGTTACATACTTCTAGCATGTATTATGTTACTATGTATATATGTAATCTATGTAATTATGTGTAATGCCTCCCATATTGATGGATTTATGTTTCAAGGTCATGATCACTCTATGTTCTAAATCAAAAGAAAGGGGGAGATGTTAGGTTCTTACTAAGTGCTAAGTCGATACTTGACAATTCTCTAGTTCCAGACTTTAATGGGAGTTTTTACTTGTGAATTCCTGGGGAAGAGCTTGCATGCTTAGGAGGAGCAAGTTCATTGGTTGAAGTAATTTTTCCCAGAAGCCCTTGCATTATCCCATGCCCTTCCACATTATCCTACTTCCTTCCACAATTTCCCTCACATCTGTCCCCTTCTCATATCTCCTAAATCACCTCCGTGCAATCTTTCATCACCTCTTGTTTAAATTATTGCAGTGGCTTCCTAATTATTCTATTTTACCTCTCCTCATATTAATCCATCCTCCATTCAGAAGTCAAAGTGACTTTCCTTAAACATTCTGTGTGTCTCTTTCCTATTCAGTAATTTCTTTTGTCCCTGGTAGCACTTCTGAGCTCAAATATAAGCTGTCTTCTAACCTGACCCCAACCTATCTTTCTGTACTCTTCAATTGCTCTATCTAAACTGCTCAAACACTCCATATCCCATCTACATACCCTTATTCCAGCTTGTTTCCTATATCTAGAATGTAATCTTTCTTCATCTATTCCTTAATAGAATTTCTCATTTCCTTTGAGACTTAGTTCAAGCACCACTTTCTGCTCAAAACTCTTCCTGATCACTTCCAGTTCCAGTTGTTCCCAAATTACCTTGTATTTACTCTATGAACACATATACTTATAAAATATCTCCATTAATACATGTAAACTTTAGAGATGAAGAATTTTTATGGTTGCACCCCACTATTGTACATTCCTGTCACATAGGCAGAGCTTAATAAATAGTTAATGATTGCTGAAAAATTGGACATCTCTCTTTTTTTTTTCTCCCAGTTTTCCTTCTTCCTTTTAAATTGAATGAATTGTGTGATTTTATATTGGTATAGAATGAAAATCCTGATCCAGAACCTGATTGTGACATATCAGCTGTGAAAACTGCTCAAAAACTATGGGCTGATCGTGTTTCCTTAGCAGGCAGCAATATTTTCACAATAGGTGTCCAGGACTTTGTACCATTTGGTAAGTAATGAATGATTATATTTATAGAAACAACTTCTGTAAAATTAGGGGATTCAGAAAGTAAAATTTAAGTGTGTAGTTGTGGTATATTTCATAGTCAGTTTCATATTTCTTTCTGTTTCCCCCTTATTCTCCAAAAGAGTGGCAGACTGAGAATCTGGCTGCTTCATTGATTATTTAAAATATGGTCTTTTTTAAACCCTTTGTAGTACCACTATTACTAAACATGATTACACTATGTGACATATCACAGCTTTGACACAGAGAAATTTTTGTGTTTTACTATCCAGAAATCTTTGTATAGTTTGGGAGGTTTCACTTTATTCATTCTAAATAACCTTACATACATTTTTTATATGTTTCTTTGAATTCTTCATATTCATTATCCTTTATGGTCCAGCAATATTTTGTTGCATTCATTTGTTCTAATTAGTTCAGCCACAACTCAGTATTTTGTTTCCAGCTTTCTGATATTGGAGATGATGTTTCTATGAACATTTTTTGCCTTTGTGGATCTTTTCTAGCCAGTAAACTCAGTGGGATATAATCCCAAGTGTTGAGATTCCTGGATCAGAGGATATAAATAATAAAAACAATAATATAACTTTTCCCACATAATTTCAAATTGTTTTCTAGAGACTTGAACCAACTCAAAATATAACTAGCAGTAGATTTTCTTGTCTGTCTTTCTACAGCCTCTCCATTAATGAGCTTTCTCATATTTTAGCAACTTTGTTAGCTTGATATATATGAAGTGATACTACTGAGTTACTTTAATTTATATTTTTCTTGTTAATTGTGATTTTAAACTTTTTTTGTGTGTAGTGTTATTTTTTTTTTTTCTTCTGAGATAATTGCGGTTAAGTGGCTTGCCCAGGGTCATACAACTAGGAAGTATTAAGTGCCTGAGGCTAGATTTGAACTCAGGTCCCCCTGATTTCTGGGCTGGTGCTCTATCTCTATCCACTGCACCACCTAGCTGCCCCAATTTTAAATTTTTTAATAGGATTATGGATAGCTTATGTTTCTTTTGAAAACTTTATTTCTATTCCTTGAACATTTATCTATTGGGGCTTTAAAAACTTTTGAGATTTTCATCAATTCCTTATAGATTTTGGATTGTCATACTTATATAAAAATTATATTTAATCAAAAAAGTTTCCCCCCCCCCCAGCTATATTTTCCTTTTGATTACAGTTGCATTGAATGTGTGTGTATGTGCAAAAGCTGTTTTAATTTTTTTTTTAAATTTGGAGTCATCTCACATCTTTTCTTATATGCTTTCAAATTCTTCCATCTATGGGTATTGAATAATCCAGTAATATTGGAGGACATATTTCTATTCTCTCTTGATTTTTTTTTTTTTAAACCAGTGTTTTGTTTTATGTTTAGGCCATTATCCATTTGAAATTTCAAGCATAAAATGAATTGGGAGGGACCTAGAAATCATTTACTTCTTGTAAAATAGAGGTCTCTTTTCCAAGTAATTTGCATTCTTCAATTATTTATTAAATACTAGCCAGCTGTATATGTTTGTTTTTAGGATTTCGTTATCTAGTTTTCTACTGATCTACTTTTCTATTTTTTTATTTAGTACTAGTTAATTTTTATAATGACTACTTCTTGTAGTACAGCATAGTCTAACTTTCCTAACTACTTCTTTTCATTGTATTTCTTGACAATTTTGACTTTTTTTTCCTTCCAAATGAGTTTTGTTATTTTGTCTAAAACTATTTTTAAAAAAATCTCTTTCTTCATTTATAATGAAATATAACACTGGATCTTCATTTTCATAAAGTTTTGTTTTTATATGTCTCTGAAATGCAATTGTATTTGTTGAGATTGAAATGTTTTAAATGTAAAAAAATGTGTAATACAAATGCAACTCTCTTAAAGAAAAAAAGTGAATATAGAATTGTTGTGTGGCAGTATGTGACTACTCTCTCTCTCTCTCCCTTTTTATTTTAAATTTCTAGTACAGTGCAAAGCCAGATTTCTAGCCCCAAGCTTTCATGTGGATGTGCCTGTTCAATTTGATATTTATTTGAAAGCTGATTGTCCACATCCCATCAGGTTTTCCAAGCTCTGTGTTAGCTTTAATAATCAGGTAATACATTTTTCATTTGTTTATTCACTTGGTTAAGTGAGAAGTATCTTAATTTAATGAGGATTCCTTTAAACTAGCATATTTAATATATTTCAGTTGTTCGTGAATTTGTAGTGACAAAAGAATTTCTCTGTGTTCAGCCTTAAAATGACTTATGGTACAAATCTTGTTTATAAGCTGGTTAACTGCCTTTACATTTTGATTTTCAATAAGAAACCTGACCATAATTTTTATTTTCATGCCAGTTTTCTGAAATCTAAATATTTTATATAGTATACATCATTATAAGAATAGTGTTAATGTTGTAAAACCTTTTTTTTTTTTGCTATTTTAATTACTAATTTCAGTAAATTTAAAATGAATACTCAGAACAAATTCATCTATACGTCTTAAAACTTCAAGCTTAAACTTGCTAAAATCTGTGGTTTAAAATTATTTAAAATTTAAGTTGTAGCTCATTTATTTAGATCAGGAAATACTTTATTTCCTAAAACTTGCCTGATCCTTTTAATCAAATATTCATTGAGTATACGTGGTCCTATACAAGACTTTGCAGAATATATAGAAGAGTAATGTGATATCTTCTCAACTATATTGTTAAACAATTTAAATACAAAGACCAAAATTAACATGCATGACAATTAATGAACAATATAGGTTACTAAATACTACATTGTTTGATAGAATCATTTTTAGACTTAGAAAGGACTTTTTTCAAGTCCCTCCTGTTACAGTTAAAGAAATTGAAGCCCAGAGAAGTTACATGCCTCATAAGGGATAGAGTAAAAATATTAACTCATGTTAAAGTCATGCTTTAAAAGTTGGAAGGCATTTTCTCATAATAGTCCTATCAGAGAGATAGCATAATTATTTTAATCTTATACTTGAAGAGATTGAGAGCCATAGCAGTTAAATAATTTGCCTATGGTCATATATAGCAAATAAATATTCAAACCATATTTAAAATCTGCTATTTTGACTATTAGAATAAGTATTCTTTTTATATGGATTCCTAGTGAAGTAGGGCTTTGAAAAATGGGTGGGATTTAGGTATACTGAGAGAGAGAAAGTGAGCTGTGATGCTAAAAAACAAAAGGAAATATAAAAATATAAGAAATATTAACCTTGATTTTTAACATACCCTGTAGTAAAAAGAAATTTTAAAAGCTTAACCTACATAAAGCTGTCACTACAGTCAGGAAGCCAAAGAATTGTCTAGAAAGCACCTTAACCAGCATCCTTGCCAGATAAAGAAAAATGATAGCCAAAGGCAATACCATTTTAGAATACCAGCTCATTTGTACAATTTGCAGTTGTGCAAAGGATCATGCAGAAGTTTATGAGAATTCTTTTTCAACAAAATAGCAAGCGCAATGGAAATGAAAATAAGCCCCCAAAAGGTTGACATGATACCCAATTAAGTTCTTTTATTTCGTGAGCATTCAGAGATGAAACTGACAGAGCAATTCTATGCAGAATGGAACCGATATAGGATAGACTTGGATGATCTCTACAATCCCTTTCAGTTCTAAGACTCTTATTCCATTTATCTCTCTCACCAATGACAATAGAACCATCATATTTTGACTTGTACACTGTAGGTATAGTGAGGGGAATTGAAATGGTGCTTAAAAAGACAGTCAGAAAGAGTGGCTAGATCAGGTGAGTTTACTCCAAGCAAGTCCATACTGGATATATGTAGTTACCATAAGTGTTTTCCACTGTCATGGAGTTTGCCACTGCCTTGAATGAAAAAGCAGCTTTCTTTTAAATTGCTTTTCCAGTAGGTAATTTGTGAAAAACTTTTGATAGAATTAAGTCCTAGAACATCATAGGGCTTCCCGAGTGAGATGTATAATGACCTGAAGAGATCCTGCCTAATATTTATTATAGTAAAAACTACATAGATGAAAAGTGTTCACATTTTTACATGCAGCTGTACAGCTAAACTGCTGGGTTATTTACTCATGTGTGAAACATATTATGAGTTGATCTTACATTTAAATAGGAGAGAAAGAGCTGGCTAGATTGTATTTGGGAAATCATAATACTTTAAACAATTTCAAGTTGTTCCTTGGCACCAAAATCTATATTTAAAAATATTAAAATGCTGAGGGCATGTTTTCCAAAAATCTAATAGACAGGCAATGAAAAAGGTAATGGAAAAATGTTTGGTGGGTACTAATAGATACCAACATATTTCTAGCAGTGACCATGTCAGAAGGAATCTAAAGGATACTATCCAGAAAATTGCTAATTGCAAAAGGAGATAGATCAGTCATGTGAAAGCAAAAGCTAGCAACAGAGAGCTGTTGTAGGCTTTTTATTAACCCAAAGTGAAAAAGTTCTTTTCAATCTAAAGATTTTTCTCCTTGGTAAAAAAAACAAAAAAGAATTATAAATCTGTCTTCAATCCACCATCTTTTAGTACTGATTTCAAGCAATAATTTTATCTCTTCTTTGATTTTCTACTTCTTCCCAACATCACTTTATTTTTTTGTTTGTTTTAGATACCTTTTTTTAAATTAAAAAATGTTATTATTATGTAATTATTTTTTTTTTTTTGGCTGAGGCAATTGGAGTTAAGTGACTTGTCCAGGGTCACACAGCTGGTCTGAGATCAGATTTGAACTCGGGTTCTCCTGACTTCAGGGCTGGTACTCTTAACCATTACGCCATCTAGCTGCCCCTATTTTTTATTTTTTAAATAACTTTTTATATTTCAAAATACATGCAAAGACAGTTTTCAGCGTTTACCTTTGCAAAATCTCGTGTTCTGAATTTTTTTCCCTCTAATCCCCTTCCATAGACAGCAGACAATCCAATATATGTTAAACATCTGCAATTTTTCTAAACATATTTTCATATACATCATGCTGGACAAGAAAAAGAAAAAAAAAAAAAAGAAAAAGGTAAAAGAAAAAAAAAACAACCACATGCGGGCAACAACAAAATGAAAATAATTATGTTGTGATCCACATTCAGTCTCCATAGTTCTCTCTCTGGATGTGGATGGCTCTTTCTATCAGAAATCTGTTAGAATTGCCTTGAATCACTTCTTCCTATATAACGTTAAAGAATCCATTTGTTGTCATTATTCATTGATCAACAAATATTAAGTGCTCATAAGTTATCTGAATCTGTGGTATGCAAAGATCAGTCTTGGCTTTTAAGGAGATTACATTCTGTTAAAAGAGACAAAATGTAACACGCATAAATACATTCAAAATGCATACAAGGTACTTTTGAGAAACAAAGCACCAAGAGTAACCAGGGGAGATTGGGAAAATAGAGATGTTTTGGAGAAACTTTATTTTGGCTGTGTTGGATTTTAAAACTCAGCTAGTTTGGGGCTTTAAATGATCATGACATTTTTATAGGACTTTGTTACCTATTTGTATATATCCTATTACCTATTCTTGTTCCCTATCTTTGTATGTGCTAACATTTTTTTCTTTGTATTCTGTGTTATTTTTTCCTATTTCTCTTTTTTTTAAAGAATTATTTAGCTTTTTCAGAATTTTTATTTTGAGAATCTTTGATTCCCCCTTGAATTGACTTTCCCTGGAGAATCTTTGGCTATAACATCTAGGCTCATAATCATAAGCATTGAAATAAATGAAGTTAGATGAATTTTCAAAGGGTAAGAACTTAGGAACATAAAATCAAATATTAAGCTGGGAAAATACCCATACTAAGGAGTGAAAAAAAGAAGAGGACTCATTACAGAAATATTAGAAGAATCAGGCAATATTGTGCACTTTAGGACAGATTTCAGGTGATTTTATTTAACAGCATCAAATAAATAGAGAATTCATGCAGAGTGAATTGATGATGTTGCAAAGATATTGGCATTTCTACCCTCTTTTTCCGTATTTGTGGCAGTTCGTCCACTTTTATAAGTTCAGAATTTGGACAGTATCCAATAAGGACCTCTTCCTAACTTGTTACTTCAATTTCCAGAGTGGAGGGTATTGAAATGGACACCTCTCCTCTGACAGGAAACAGAACTTCTGATGGAGAAAAGCTGACTTTTCTCATACAAATCTGGCCAGCTTCTCAAAAAAGGGGGCGGGAGGGTAGGGGTGGGGTGGGGAGGATTAGAATTGAAACACATTAAAAAGAAGATTGGGATGTTTTTGTCAGGTAAAAAGGATGTAAGGGCTAATTATCATTGACATGTCCATGAGGAACTGTGTTCTAGCAAACTCTTTTAATTCCTCTCCATTTGTTGAGGTTTACTGATACATAGAAAAGCAGCTAGAAGCTGCTAAGTGGCACAGGAAATGAGGTTTTGGATCTGAATTCAGGATGACCTAAGGTAAAATCCAGCCTTACTGGCTGTTTGACCTTGGGCAAATTCTTGAACCCCGACTGGCATTTTCCTCATCTGTAAAATGAGGATAATAATAAATAGCACCCACCTCTCAGGATCATTGTGAGGGTAAAGTGAGATATATAAAATACTTACAATCTTAAAATACTTGTAATCTTAAAAGCACTAACTATATTAATGCTATAGCCATTATATATATAGCCATTGCTATAATATTGATCTCAATCTTGAAATATGTCTTTTATGTCAGTAAGTTGTCAATATTCCCTAGAGTAGAAGCCACTTCTGTGCTTGAGTTAAGACATCAGACTATTATTTCATAGTTAGTGATTTCTGTGTTTGACCTATCAATAGTAGACAATTCCTTATCAAATAAAAACCAGAAATTGTCCTTTGTGATAAACATCCCTACATAAGTGTGCAGAGCACATCCAGTTAATCTAATTTGATTTTAGTAATTTGGGGCAAATTTAAGGATCAAAAGTTAACATGGCTTGTTTAAAGCCACATAGTTAGAACTGGGAATTAAAACTAGTATGTCTGACTCACAAACCAGAGCTTTTTTAGTTGTATTAAAACTGCTTCTTTTGACTTAAAGGGAGAAGCAATATGCTTTCATGCATTTTCTTATTTCAGTCCTCTGTACTATAAAGAGAAAGTGGCACTTAAGAATAAGGACAAATTTATTAACATATGTTGTTGACAAAACAGTAGTACCCTAAAATATATTTTTTTGATCTTGGTATTAATTAAGGAATTTTATAGAATGTAATATGTTCTTTTTTGAGTATCTGCAACTCAGTTGGGAAGGATTATCTTTAATTCTCTCTAATTTATTAATCATAATTGTCAGTATTTAACATTTTATAATGTTTGTAAGGTTGAAATGTTGTAACGTTAATATCATTAAAGACACCTGTATTGTTCTAAATTTAACAGTGATTTGAGATTAAAATTTATCCCTTATACAGGAATATAACCAGTTTTGTGTGATAGAAGATACACAGCAAATGGGTGATGTTTTGGAAAATTCAGTCCAGGGAACCATGTGTCTAGTTCCTGGTAAAACAAGGAAGTTTACCTTTAAATTTGTTGCAAAAACTGAAGATGTGGGAAAGAAGATTGAGGTTAGTTACTGAATTTGAAAATCTTTACATAAAGGAAGGTATGTCATGATTAAATTGATAATTCTACATTTTTGTATGTGAACATTCCTTTGCATATTACATATAAAAAGAATCATATTAACTTTCTTAGTTTTAAGATTCTGAATGACTAACTACATTTATCCCAAATGTTTTTACATTGCTACCTCTAGAGTTTTGTTCAAATTACTTTAATAATAAAACTTATGCTTATTAGTTGAATTTAAGTAGCATTCTTCAGAAGTCAGAATACTATTAGTTCTGGGAAATGCTGAGTTTGCTTCCCTTATCTCATATACACAATGTGAATTTAATTAATCTTTTAATCAATAAAAGATTTGTGACTTTAGAGGTTTAAGGGCAATGTGGCCATCAGAATGAACCATAACGGTGATTGGGGCTGGAAGCTGTCGAATGTGTGAACTGGAGTTTTTTAGAGAATTCTTTGTTTTAGATTTCTTCAGTAGATCTAATCCTGGGCAATGAAATTGGAAGATGTGTGGTTTTAAGTTGGCAGGGAGGAGGAGGAGATGCTGCTTCCTCCCAAGAAGCACTGCAGGCTGCCCGTTCTTTCAAAAGACGGCCTAAGTTACCAGATAATGAAGTTCATTGGGACAGCATAATAATTCAAGCAAATACCATGTAAGTCTTCCTTGCTAGTCAGAGTTAAGATATGATATTTTGTTTTAAGAAAACTCTTTTTAAAAAATCAGTTATATATTTGTATTTTCTTTTCAAAGGATCATTTCCAGAGTTCCAAATATTTCTGTTCATCTCCAGCATGAGCCCCCTGCCCTGACTAATGAGATGTATTGTTTAACTGTCACCATTCAATCACAAGAGAAGACCCCAATCAGAGATGTGAAACTCACTGCTGGTTTGAAACCAGGTATATATTTTTTATTTATCTGAAAAGAAATATAGAGGAAACAGAACTAAAAATTGCAATGCTTGAAGAATTTGTAGATCAGAATTGGAGGAATAGACGAGGTTTCTACAATTTTTTCTCCTATACATATTTCCACATTTATCATGCTGCACAAGAAAAATAGGATCAAAAAGGAAAAAGAAAAGAAACAAGCAAACAACTATAAAAAAAGGTGAAATACTATGTAACCATGAAGAAATTACTAAAGCAACTGTTAGAATCATTGAGGACTGCTCAGCACAAGAAAGAAAGATTAGAATGGGATTTATTGAAAATTTTTCCCTCAGAAGAGTATTTGATTCTGCAAAATTGAACATGATCTAGGAGGTAGAAAATGAGCTTTTAAAATAATTAATTTCTAAGCATTTACTTTGAAAAAGCTTCTAGTTTGAAAAAGGACTGGGTATGATGGTGCTTACCTGGAATCCTGTAATGTGGGGAATGTGAACCTGATCATACATTTTACTCAGGCGTTCTGAGCTTCAGGCAAGACTAGAACCAATTTAGTGTTCACATAATATCCATCTATTAGTACTAATATGACATGCCTTTTGAGAGTAGAAAACCACCAAGTTGACCAAGAAGAGCATTGCTTTATTTGGCCTCATAACTTGGTTTAAAGATTTGCAGGTAATTGATATTTAGGAAAGTAATGCAAGCATGAGCTTTATTTCCATGCAGTGTAGCAAGCAGACAAAACCAAAAGCATGCACACATACACACACATACACGCGATAACATAGTCAGATTTGGTCACATGGGACTAGAGTCACTCAAATGAAAGGAGATGTATACAATAGCAAAATTTTGATGGGAGAAACATCTGCTCTTGAGTTAGGGAAATTTTATACCTTAATAATGGGCCAGGTTGAAAGTAGATAATGTAACAGATAACTAATCCCAATCATGGGAGGGGAAATTCTTAATTAGACCCTGGATGTGGTAGGGAAATATTCTTAATCACTTATTGATACTAGACTCAGGTTGGAAATTTTCCTATCTGGAATTAGAAATTGGTTGAGGGTCCAACTCTATAATCAGATATCTCAAAAATGGGTATTGGCACATAGTCTTTGGAATCAGCCATGAGCCACATATAGTTAGGAGTAATGATTCTTCGTGTTAGAAATATGTTCAGATTGAGTCAGGACAGTGGCCATTAGGACCACTTAGCTTAAAGTAACTCCACTTTAGAGTTCTGTAACTTGTATTACTACATCAAACAATATCAGAATTATTACAAGCAGATTGGAAAAAAAAGAAAACAGGTCAAAGCTTTAATGCTGATCATTATGATCAGATCAATGTATGGTTGCTATACTTCTAGCCTAGACCTGGGATTCCGAAAGTAAAGGGCAGAAAAGAAAATAAGAAAAGGCCAGGACTGCTCAATCTTTGAAATATAAATGTAGCATATAAGATAAATTAAGAAAGCTAAAACAAAAAACTATGCTAAGAAAAATTAGATGATAATGTATTGTTCACATATTGTTATCCCTTGGTTGTTTTATGATGTCTAAGAGTAAATTAAAGAATTCAGAGAAACTCTGGACCTGCATTCCTGAAAGAAACACATTAAAGGGAAAATAAATGTTTTTATCATATATCTCTGATAAGGTCTTGTCAACCAAGATACACACACATAAAGAAAATCAAAAGCCATTCCTCAGTACATAAAGAGTCAGAGGGCATAAATGAAGGAATGCTCTAAAACAGTAATAATAAGAGAAATTCAAATCAAAGCAATCCTGAGGTTTTACCTTACACCTAGCAAATTGGCAAAGATGAGAATAATCAAAGTTGGAGGAATGGTGAAAATATAGGCACACTAATGCATTGTTAGTGGAGCTATGAAACATTTATATTGGAAAACAATATGAAATTAAGCAAAGAAAGTAGCAAAAATGTTGATATCCTTTGATCCAGCAATTCCACTTCTAGGCATATGCCCCAAAACAGTTACAGCAGGACTTATCTAATACTAGATTTAAAAAAAAAAAAAAAAATAGAAGAGTAGGTAAGTATTGCTGTTGCCATACACAGTGTTCTTCTGGTTCTGCTCATTTCACTTGGCTTCAGTAGCTCATATAAATTTTCCCAGGTTTTTTCTGAAAGAATCCTGCCTGTCATTTCTTAAAGCACAATAGTATTTAAAAAAAAAAAAAAAAAAGCACAATAGTATTCTATCATGATCACGTACCACACCTTGCTCTGCCGTTCCCCAATTGATGGGTATCCTCTCAATTTCTTTTGCTCGATAAAAAGTTGCTATAATTATTTTTGTACATATAGGTCCTTTTCATTTTTCATCTCTTTGAGGACAGACGCAGGTTTAGTTCTGTATCTTATATATAGCAATAAACTGCAAATAGAAAAAAAATCTAATAAAAACATGTACCCATAAAAAAAATCAGAAAATAGAAGGTTATGCCTATAACTATGATGAAAATTCATAAAAATTCACAGTATAGACAGTATAATAAAATGCAAGATAAACTTTTGTATCAAATTACACTTTTGCATAAATAAAATCAATGCAGAAGATTTCTGCTAAAAATTTCATTTTCAAAATCTAGGGGGTTGACAACATTCTGTAAGATTGAATCATGTATCAATAGATGAATATTCAGAGAATATCCAAAGAAGTATAAGAATCAACCGAAAAAAATGTTCCAAAATCACTAATAATTAAGGACAGATAAAACAATGCAAGTTTCACTTTATGTTCATCAGGATTAGAAAGATGCTTATGAAGGCTCTGTGGGAAGACAAGCAAGCTCAGTTTTACTAGAAAATACTTGAAAATTATGTAAGAAAATACCTTGTATAAGAAAATAAGAATCATGTTGTTCATATCTTTTAACCCAAATGAATATAATCTTGTACAGGAATATTCAGTGTTATTGTAATAAAATATTGGGAAGAATATATTCTATGATTGAGAAATGGTATTACAAATTATGGGTAGGGGAAGAAAAGAATGAAGAATATTAAAAAGTCATTGAAACATAAACAGACTTGTATGAAGAGATTTAGAGTGAAGAAATCAGAGGCAAAATAATATGCAGTGATTACAATGATTTAAATAAATGGAGAGGCAACAGAATTCTAGTTATATGTAATAATCAATGTTAATAGCATATTGTTCGTGTTAAGGGACATCTTTTTCCTTTTGACAATTGATAAACCGACTTGTAGAGTAATGTACTTTATTAAATTACTTGTTGGAAAGCATTAGCTATATCAAAACAATAGATTTTTTTAAAAAGAAAAAGTTCAGTTGAAGTATCATGATAATAAGTCCTTGATTAACAATTAATGGTATTATAATATTATAATAATTATAATGGTATAATTAATGGTATTTAATGTTCTTTACATGATATTATTATTTCTACATTATTGTGACAATGTGACTAATTCATTTTATTTTTGTAATATTGCTTATGCTTTCAGGACAAGATGCTAATCTTACTCAGAAAACTCATGTGACTCTTCATGGCACAGAAATGTGTGATGATTCCTATCCTGCTTTACTTCCTGATATTCCCATTGGAGATTTGCAGCCAGGGGAACAGGTAAACTTCTGGATTAAATATGATTAGAAAAAAATAACTATTAGCTTGAGAAGTAGCATGATATAATAAAAGTAATATATTTGGGATTAGAAGATAAGTTAAAATTCTGCTTCAGGCTTATGCTAGCAATATGGTTATTATTAGGCCTCTCAGAAGCTCTTTTTTTTCTTATTAACTAAGCAGGATGATATCTGGAGAACCTACTTCAGATTTCTTATGAAGATCAAGTGAAATAATTCATAAAAAGTATTTTTGAAAGCTTATTACTATACATAAATGTTAAGCTTGTTACTCTATATTAATGTTATTATATTACTATATATAAATATTAACTATCACCAGTGATTACTGAAATAACAGAATAACAAACCTACTTAGCTTAAACTTAGCTTCATACACAATTTTTTTCAAGTCCTGAAGTTCTCATCTCTTTAGACTAGAAGTTAGAATTTCCAAGTCATGTTACTATAATAAACTAAAGGACTAAACATTTTCTTCAGACTCCACTAATTAAAAAAAAACAAAAACAACAAACCTATCTCAAAAAGAAGAATTATCTTCTAGTAATAGAACAGTTTTAATTGAATTCACAAAAGAAGCAAAAAACCTTAAAAGTAAAAACAGTCATGAATTTGTACTACATAATGTTAATCCTTAACCTGTTCATTCAGTACCTTCATAATTTTATAGGGTTGTACAGATCAATATGTAGACTTTGGGATTCACACATAGATTCTCCTTCCTTGGTCAGAGATTATGCCAGCAAATCCAGTCTTCACTTGGCCCCCATGCCATGTAATAGGCAGCAGACATTAATTATCCAGTCTTTTGAGAAGAATTGGACTTTCTTTTCATTTTATTAGGGAAAGCCAAAGCTACAAAGACTCTGCTCAAAATAGTTATTTTTCCTTCCCCAAAAACTGCAGAAAGTAGCAAATGCTGATTCTGCTCACCCAGAGAGAGGAAAATACAGGTAGAACTAAGGCAGGGACCAGCATGCCATACAACAAGCCTGAACAAAAAAGAGTAGAAATCCAGTTGGTGCCCATTCTACACCCTGCTGGCTGCTTAGAGCAAGGAACAAACTGATGTATGGTGAAGCTTAAGATTTTGCAGTTCAGCACACAAGATATACCCAGCAGCAAAAGGAGAAAAATCAAAGTGTCAGGAGACTTTTTTTTTTTTTTTGAACAAAGCTAAAACCAAAGATTTCAAGAGGAAGAAAGTTAAATTAAAAACCTAAAGCAGAAGTAAATAAATCAGCATTGTGCTAATTTAAGAAGGATGACTATTAAAACATCAAAAAAATTACTGACTTCTTTAAATATTACAAAAGAATTTGAACTGATGTCTGCTAGCACATGCTTGTGTAATCTCAAGATAACATGAAAAAAGAAAATGTTCCAAATTGTCTCAATTGCACAATATAGATAATTAGCAGAGTAAAAAATTTAAATCCACAGAAGTGAATTTCCCTCTAGAAGTAAAATAGAACAATAAATTGATAATACAAGTATATTGCAGTGAAGGACAGTCTGAAAAAATAGAAGAAAAAGGCAATAACACTAAAAGAATACATGATCAATATTACAAGTAAAATTCTGTCTCGGTGGACAAAATACATATGGGCAGTTTATCATAAGTCTTCCAAAAGAACCTGATAAATTTAAAAAAAAAAAAAAACTGCTCCAAACTTATGAATTTAGAAAATAAAGCACCATTTGATAGAAGTCATGTCCCATTCAGTGAAAAAAACCTTTTGTCTCAAGCTTCAAGTTACATGGTGGTTAATTTGAATAAATCACTTGAAATTCTGCAGGTGACCAGAAGAACACATCTTTGATGTGTGGTGTAGGCAAGACAGATCGCCTCTTGTTGTATCTCCAGTGCTTAATACATAGTAGCCACTTAATAAATGTTTGTTGATTGATTGATAAAGAGTCTTGGGTTTAAATTCTGACTTTTAAGATTGATCTGTTTTGTGATCTTGGGCAAGGCACTTGGACAAAACAAATCCATGGGCCTTAGTTTTGTCATCTATAAATTAGAGATAATAATTTGCTGCCTGAACGTTGTAAAACTAGTATTACATAAGTATGAATTATTATTTTTATCCTGCCTTCTTATAGCTGGAAAAAACATTATACATTCGTTGTGGAACTGTGGGTTCAAGAATGTTTCTTGTGTATATTTCTTACTTGATCAACACAACTGTTGAAGAAAAAGAAATTGTTTGCAAATGTCACAAGGTAATGCTTTTTTCTTCTGTTTTTGCTTTTAGGTTAATTTATTGAACTAGAATGAAGCTTTAGCATTTTCTTAGCAGGCTTCTTTGCAATGATGAACTACTTTTTAGCTTACTAAATGTGATAACCTCAAAATTCATAGTACATTTATGAAAGAACATCAAGGATTAGTAATTTTTTACTTTACTTTTACCAACAGAAATCATAGCCCATCCACACTTTAGAAGATTAATTTTAGGTTATCTCACAATCAGAAGTAGTTTTATCCAGGGTCACACTTGTAAGTAACTAGGTGATGCAGTAGGTAGAATACCATTCTGGAAAGAACTGTTTTCAAATTTGATCTCAGATAATTAATAGCTGTGTAAATATAAAAATCACTCAGTCCCTCTTTCCCTTAGATTTCTCATTTATAAAATGAGGATAATAATAGCCTGTATCTCCCAGGATTTGGGGGATGAAAAAATGGAAAGATATTTGTAAAGGACTTTGAAAACATTAAAAGTGCTTGATAAATATTAGTTATTATTGAATGTCAGAATTTGTACCCCGATCTTCATAAATTCAGGTTTATTATTTAATCCTATATATTAAGATAGAACATACGTCAGCAGTAGGCCCAAATAAGAGATTTCTTAGACTAGGCCAATGAAAAAGTAGCTAGGACCATTTTAGGTGAATGCTATGGTTTAGCTACAGAAAGCAGAGAAAACAAAAACCCACAAATTCTCATATCATGTGATTTTTTTTTGGTCTCTTTGCATTCCTAGCCCTCCGTAGGATAAAACCAGCAGTGGCATTAGGAGAGAAAGGACTTTTAGGATATTCTGTAAAAGTAATGCAATTGAAATTCCTTGTCCTAACACCCTTTGACCAAGAGAGAAACATTCATTGATTTTTTTCATTGATAATTAAGCACTCATGAAGCCCTTATATTTTTTGACTTCTCAAAACCATAGATGATGCTACTCTAGTACCTCTTAATAGGGATGGAGGTAAGAGAGGAGGGATCCAGTTTATGGGCCAAATACCATCTAATTGTGGATTTTTCTGGGATTGCCCAGGGTGCCAATTCTTTGTGTCTGGGGACTTGGCAGGACCTTGGCATTTTGTTGTGGGGGTTACCTAGTTAGACCTACTTTCTATTAGTTTGACATGATGATATAGTTTGTCCTATTTAGGTAATCAAATGTTCATGCATTTACTGTGCTTCCTAGGATCACAGGAAAATGGTTTTGAAGTTGGAACAAGGGCCAAGGAGGCCAGGGTTCCCTCTTATTTTACAAATAAAGAAACTGAAGTTAGGGAAGAGAACTATTTTGCCTAAAGTCCCCTAGGTAGGTAGTAAGTGTGAGCAGCTGAATTTGAACACTATGTCTCTTACCTTCAGAGCCAGCCCTTTTCCCATGATGCCACATCTCTTCTTTTTCAAACATTTTGAAATGCCATAACTAATATTATTTGAAACATGTATGCAGTCATTTTTTTAGTTGTGCCTGATTTTTTGTGACTCCATTTGACAAAGATACTTGGAGTGGTTTGCTTTTTCTTTCTCTACTTCATTTTACAGATGAGGAAATTGAGGCTTGCCTAGATAAGAGATTTGCTTGGGGTCACACAGCTAGTGAATGTCTGAAATTGGATTTGAATTCAGAAAGAGAAGTCTTTTAGATTCCAGGCTTGACATTTTATCTATTGTAGTGCCTAGCTGCTATGTATGTTGTAACACAAAAGTGTCTTTAGGGCTTTATGCAGTAAATTGTTAGAATGTTTTGAATCAGCATATAGTAGAGGGAGGAACCTGAGACTGAGTCAAAAAAGTGTTCTGCCACTTAACAACTTAATTGATTTTGAACCCTAGACGTTCTTGAGCTTCAATTGTCTAGTCTGTAAAATAGGAGTGATTAATACCTACCCTCACTTTCTTCTAGGATTGTTGTGAGCATCCAGGGAAAGTGAAAGTGTTTCATCCATTGTAAAGCGTTACACAACATAAACTTTGTCATTAGATTGTCATTACATAGATTTTTTTTTTGAAAAATTTTATTGTCTTTCATTCTTATCCTTTTCATCTATTCTTATACCCATTTCACTTTTTATTGTAAGACAGAAAAGTATTTCAGCAAAGCCAACTGACACAGTGACCACTGTTCATAACATACACTGGTGTTCCATATTCCATAATTTAAAAAAAAAGATATTTCTTTGGAAGGAATATGAAAGGAGACGCATCACTTGATCTTTATAGATTCTTCTGTTATGTAGAATGGGAATATCATTGATCAGAAATAGAATCTAAATTATATTTTCATACAAGATTTATTTTACTCCTTGCTGTTAAGTTTTGGAAAAGGAAATTAAATATGCTTTCTAAATTATCTTCCAGGATGAAACTGTAACAATTGAAACAGTCTTTCCATTTGATGTTGCTATTAAATTTGTCTCTACAAAGGTATGTGCATTTAAACTTGCTGTAGATAATTTAGGAATACAAAATTTATAAGAATAAAATTATTCTTCACAATCCTAATTGAATTCTCTCTGTTATGGCAGTTTGAGCACTTAGAAAGGGTCTATGCAGACATACCCTTTCTTTTGATGACAGACATTTTAAGTGCCTCACCTTGGGCTCTCACCCTTGTATCTAGCCAGTTACAGCTTGCTTCTTCCATGACTCCAGTGGATGATCTGCAATCGCATGTGGAGAAAGGTGAGAATTCAAATAAATATAAATATTAAGATTAGACATTTGAAAATAACACTTTGTTGTACGTAGAAATTTTTGATAAATTACAAAAGTTTAGGTTAAAGTTCATGAGAACAAATTCACAATTCAAACAGCATCAGTAATTTATCAAATTGTTCCTTGCTCTATTTATTTATATAATTATGTGTTTTTTGAGGGTGGCAAAATAAAAAACCTAAGAAACCTATTTAAAGCATATAAGCAAAACCAGTTCCCTTGTTTAAAACACTAAGATATTCAGAATGTATGAAAATTAGAATTATTGGTAGGGCTTTAAATGCTTCAATGTTGATTATAATAAAAGCTTTCTGATTTGATTTGATGTATTTACTTTCACATTTAGGATACATGTAAACCATTTCCCTTTATTTCCCAAATACATTTTTATTTATTTCATTAAATGTTTCCTAATCACATTTTTAAAAAATAATTCATTTTTAAAAATTTGGGATTTCAAATTTTTTCCTTCCCTCTCATACCCCATTGAGAAGGCAAGTAATATAATACCAGTTATTCCTATGAAGTCATACAAAGCATATTTCCATATTAGCCACCTTGCAAAAGAAAATATACCCAACACTGGGAAATGAGTGTAAACTGTTATTTTTACCTTCTGAATCCAATTCTTCCTGTGCAACAAGAAATTCGGTTCTACACACATATATTGTATCTAGAATATATTGTAATATATTTAACATGTATAAGACTGCCTGCCATCTGGGGGAGGGGGTTGGGGGAGGAAGGGAAAAAAATCTGAACAGAAGTAAGTGCAAGGGATAATGTTGTAAAAAATTACCCATGCATATGTACTGTCAAAAAAAAAAAGTTATAATTATAAAATAAAATAAAAATTAAATTAAAAAAAAAAAGAAAATATACCCAAGAAATCCCAAGAAAAATAAAGTAAAAATAAAAGTGTATTTCAATTTGTACTCAGTTTATGAGCTTTTTCTGAAGATGGGTAGCATCATGAGTCCCTTGGAATTGTCTTGAATTATTGTTTTGATCAGAAAAGCGAAATCTTTTGCAGTTAAGATCCTTACAGTATTGGTTATTACATATTTTGTTCTCCTGGTTCTGCTTTCTTTAGTTAGCATCAGTTTTTTGTCTTCTAGATTTTTCTAAAAACTCCCATTTATCATTTCTTATAACACAATAGCATTCCATTACAATTATATAGTATATCTTGTTCAACTATTCCCCAATTTATGGGCATCCAAGTCTTTTCCACTACAAAAAGAGCTGCTGTATTTTTGTACACATAAATCGTTTTCCTTTTTCCTTGATCCATATAAGATACAGATCTAGTAGTAGTGCTACTGAGTCAAAAGATATGCAGAATTTTATCACACTTTAAGCTTAGCACCAAATTGTTCTCCAAAATGGTTGGACTGGTTCACAATTCCACCAACAGTGTCATTAGAGTCCTTTTTATACTTCCTCTCTGGTATTTGTAATTTTCTTTTCTGTCATGCTACCCTGATAGCTATGGGGCAATATCTCAAAAGTTGTATTAATTTTCATTTCTCTAATCAATAGTGATTTAGAACATTTTTTCATGTGTCTAGAGATAGCTTTGATTTCTTCTTCTGAAAATTACCTGTTCATATATTTTGAAACCAGTTCCTTTTTAAATAATCCCCTTTTGCCCTCTGAAGGAAATTCTGCTACTTAATTTCTTCCTTAGATTTAGTACTTATATCATATTATTTTTTTTAATTGGTGCTTTTTGTTTTTTAAATCAATCATTTCCATATATGCCTTTCTAATAAAACCTGCCATATAACAAAGAAAGATAGTGAACGAAAACTAACAAAGTGCTCCCAACAATGTATGTTCCATTATTCTCCCATTGTCTCCCATCACTCTACATAGAGGGAAGTTTTACATCTTCTGTGGAACTAGGATTGATCATTACAATTCATTTAAATCTATTTATCTATTTTTTTTAACATGGTTTATTCGGTCTTTCCCCAGTCAATGGAAAACTGACTGGTTACATTTTTATTTTGCTATCAGAACAAATAATGATATAATTATTCTTGTAGGCAACTAGATGGTACAATGATAGATCTTGAACCTGGAGACTGGAAAACCTGAGTTCAGATACCACCTCAGACACACACTTGCTATGTGACTCTGGGCAAGTCACTTACTTTTTTGTCCCACTTTCCTCATCTGTAAAATAGGAATAATAATAGCACCTACCTCTTGAGCTTATTATGGGGCATAAAAGAAATAAATGTTTGTAAAATATTTTGCAATCATTAAAGAGATACATAAATGCTGGCTATTGTTATCATCATCATTATTTTTGTTATTGTAGTAGTACACATGGATGTCTTTGGGGTTTGTGCTCAGTTAAGGGTAGAATAGTTTATTAATATTTCTTGCTTAATTTCAAATAGTTTACCAGAATTTTGTCAGACAGTTTCACTGTGTCATTGGCAGTGTCTCATCATATCTATCTTTCTACATTCTTTCTGGCATTGACTGTTTTCTATTTTTCATCATCTTTATTTCTTTTAGGAGTATGAGGTGAAACTTCTGAATTGTTTAGTTTGCATTATTCTTGTTAATGATAAGGAACATATTTATGTAGTTGTTGGTAACTTGCCTTTCTTTTGGAAACTGCCTCTTCATAACTTGACCATTTATTTTTAGGGTGATAGCTCATTCTCAGATATTTATATCAATTCATTATTTAACTTAAGATATCAGACCTTTATCAGAAAAAATACTTGGTACAAGGATTTTTCCTCACTACATAATTTTTGTTCATGTTCTAAATTTGTTTATATAAAATTTCCAAAAAAAATTATTTGTTGTCCAGAAATTTTAGATTTAATTACTTCTACCCTATATTGTTCATCTTCCCCTTATCATAATTGTAAAAGGAATCTCTTTCCATCATTCCATTCCAATTTTTATATGATATTTTTTATGCCTATTTCTACCTGTTAACTGTATATATCTCTACTTGGAACTTATAAATAATTTTGTTTGTTTTTGTTCATACCTTTTAGTAATGTCTGACACTTTGTGGGTTTTCTTGACAGAAATACTGTAATGTTTTGCCATTTCATTTTCCAGCTCATTTGACAGATGAGGAAACTGAGGTGAAGAGGGTTCAGTGACTTGTCCAGGATCACACAGCTAGTGTCTAAGGCCATTTTTAATTCAGGAAGATGAATCTTTTTGACTCCAGGCTTGGTGCTCTTCTTCACCTAACTGTCAAGCATAATGGCACCGTTTATGTGGTGATTTAATGTTTACAGAGTGCTTTTCATTATTTGATTAGTGTATACAATAGCCCTTCAAAGTGAGTAGTTATTATTCACATTTTACAGATGGAGAAACTGAAAGTCTAACATTCTATCCACTGTGCCATCTAATGCCTCTTCAGAGTATGCTATTGTAATATTAGAATGGTCCCTAACTTTTCTTGCCATTCTGGACTAAAACTTTTAAATGGAATTCTGCCAATGCCATTTCAAAGTAATTTTTAAAAATCTTTCTGATAGTTGTCTTACAGACTGGTGAGAGTGCTAGCGAATGTTTCTGTCTTCAGTGCCCATCAGTTGGTAATGTCGAAGGTGGAGTACCTACTGGACATTATATTATCTCCTGGAAGAGGTAAATCTTACCTTTTCTTCTACCTCACTGAATTTCTTAAGTATTTTATTATTCACCATTTTTACTAACCATATGGGATCCTGTGATACATTGAGTTGAAATTTAACAAAATAAAATACCTGTAAAACATTCTTTCAAAGATGTGGAAACATATTTTATATTTCTTCCCCTTTCATCACTCCTTTCCCTTCCCCACAAAGCTCCCCTCTCCTCCTAACTTTATATATACACAATTTCATTTGTCATCATGAGGGAAAAAAACTAGTGCTAACTTGACTACTTTTCACTTTTAATTTAAAATATCCTTTGTGTTGAATTATAGTTTCATTGTTTGGCTTGACCTATATACTAATAATAGAAATAAATTCAAAATAACATTTAGTAGTGTGGTTTGACTTTGGTATATCATTTATTCTAGTTTCTGCTACGTTTATATGCATATTCTTTGATGAAGATATAACATTTTTTTTTCTTATATCATAATGTCAGGTTTTTAATTTGTAAGTCAGGGAAAAGATGCAGTATGTTTCATTGTAATACGTCGTTCTTTGAAATGATAGTTTGAGAATCAGTAACATTAGAGTTATTTTGGACTTTTTAGAAATTGCAAAGGATTATTGCTATACCAAGCTCAAGACACAAACCTGTTTGGTGGGCCTTTACTCTTGGAAACATATTATCTCCAAAATATTTTGACAATAATTAAGCATAACATTTTACTAATCTAAGATTACTTTTTTTTTCTTTAATGGAATGTTAAACTTTCATGGAACAAAGTTTTTGTTCCATGCCCTGAATAGATAGAGCACCAGTCCTGAAGTGAGGAGGATCTGAATTCAAATCTGGTCCCAGACTATTAATACTTCCTAGTTTTTTTTTTTCTATGAAATCAGTTAAAGAGGAGGGGTAATATAAATGGTTTCTGATTTGCTCTTTTGTTTTATTACATTGTATATGAATTGTGAATTAAATTTACAAAATGCTTTTTTTTCACTTCTTTTTGTCAGGACTTCAGCCTTAGAAAATGTTCCTGTCATCAATACTGTCATTACTCTGCCACATGTGATTGTAGAAAGTATCCCACTCCATGTGAATACAGGTAACAGGAACATGAATTTCACTTGGATGAAAAAGATTATAATTATTACTACATGTAGGTGCAGATGTAACTTTTAAGAACACCAAAATCTTGCTTACAAGTTCTTAATCATTTTTCTAAAAGAGTCAGAGTGACATAGTAGATTAGAGAGCCAATCTTTGACATTCTAATCATATGATATAGACAAGTTACTTAACCTCTTTGAGCCCCAAACTTAGCTCTTTAAGCCATAAGTTTGAGTGGGTTATATTGATTTATGTTGGGAATTTGCTTAAACCAGTGAAATCAGATCTGAACTTCACTCTTTCCAGAATGTCAGTAAACACTCATAATTCAATAAAAAAAAAATTTTTTTTGGTGCTATTACTTTCCTTTTTCTCTCTATAACTGCTGTAGAGAAAAGTTTTTCTGATGGTTTTTATAACTGTCAACAAGGATTTAATTATTAGGCACTGCTAAATGTTGGGTTACAAAGACAAAAGTGAAGTACTCTGGCTTCAAATGGCTTACTTTTTAAAGAGAGAGACAATGTGTACACAAATAAGTATTTATAGAATTTACAAAATAGTTATGACAGTTTGGAAAGGAATGGCCTGTGATGTTTTCCAAATAATTCATTTAGGGGACAGCCACGATGACAAACAGTAGCCAGGAAATAGCATGAGCTTTCCCCATCACCCTCAGAAACAATGCTAAGTCGAACCTCTAAACAGATTCTGAAATGACAGAACCTATAAAAAGACAGAGTAAAACAATTTTCTAGTTTAAGATAACTTAGGAGGATTTTAGGAAAGGTCAATCTTGATAGTGTAGTCTGGCATAGGCATGATATAGGGAATCTAGCAGGATACTCTTAGCAGGCCAGCTGTGAGACCTCTAGTTCCATTGCAGAAGGTAAATTGTGAACGCTTAAGCCCCTGGTACAACAGGGTTAACTAAACCAGGCCAACTCAGGACAGGGAGAAGCTGGCACCTCCAAACCCATGGAAAGTCAGTGTCAGGACCCCTGTCTCCCTGCAAAAGGATAGTCTTTCCTATGCCTTAGGAGTAGAGCTCAACTTTTTAAAATGAGCAGAAAAAACCCCCAAAACAAAAAAGCCTTGACCATAGCAAGCAAACTCAGAGAAGACAGTAATGGCAAAATGCCTATCTGTAAAGAATCAAAGAGGAATATGAGTTGGTCTCATGCTCAGAAGATTCTGTTGGAAGAGCTCAAAAAGGATTCTATAAATCAAATAAGTGAAGTAGAAGAAAAATTAAGAAAAGAAATGAGGGTTATGCAGAAGAATTATGAAAAAAGTCAATAGCTTAGAAAAGGAAGTATAAAGTTTGAAGAAAACAATTCCTTAAATAATAGATTTGGTGAAATGGGGGGAAAAATACACTGGAGAAAACAACTCCTTTAAAAGTAGAATTGGCCAAGTGGAAAAGGAGATAAAAAAAAACTAACTGAAGAAAATAATTCATTAAAAACTGCAGTTGGAGAAGTGAAAACTAATAACTCAATGAGACATCAAGAATCAAATAAAATCAACAAAATGAAAAAATAGAACAAACGTACTTATTGGATAAACAACTGATCTGAAAAATAGATCCAAGAGAAAGAGTGTTTAAGAATTACTGAACTTACTGAAAGTCACGATCAAAAAAAGCATGGACAACATGTTTCAGTAAATCATAAAGGGAAGAGCAAAACAGTCACTGAAAAAATCCACCAATCACTTCTTGAAAGAAACTCTAAAATGAAAATTCCAAGGAATATTGTAGCTAAATTCCAGAATTATCGAGAAGAAAATACAGCAAACAGCCAGAAAGAAACAATCTCTTAAGATAACAATGACATTTATTTGTTAATAGGAGAGAAGGGTTAGTGGGTATTCATGGGGTAAATTAGGAGCTAATTTTTCTAGCAAAAAATTGAACCTTATTTTTCTTCTCTAAAGATCTGCCATCCTTCGGTCGTGTTAGAGAATCATTACCTGTCAAGTATCATCTACAGAATAAGACCAGCTTAGTTCAAGATGTAGAAATTTCTGTGGAACCCAGTGATGCTTTCATGTTCTCAGGTCTTAAACAGGTACAGTATTTTGGTTTTCCTTTGTAAAACCTCTAAGTAGTTTGTAATAAAGTATTTGTATACTTATATAAATGTACTAATAGGCTGTGTTCTTCATGTTATTTTATTAAAATTGTGTTCATTTGTTTTTTGAAAGTATTAAAATCTGCATGTTTACATAAATTAAGAAATACAACTTTTAGAAATACAACAGACTTTCAATTGAGACAGAACACATGATTATCAAGTTCAGACTTGTATCAACATTATGCTTCCCACAGCACATATACACTGACAGAATTATAGATCTTTTGAAACATTAAACAAATACATACCAAAATATATACTTATACATAGCTTGACATCATGAATTCTCTTTTACATATATATGCCTACATAAATTATCTCCAAATGTGATGTATGGTTGTGAAATTCAGTGTATAACTGTGAGCCCAACATAGAGAAAATTATGTGGAGTCTTGTATTCTAGGTCTTCAGATAACTACCTTATAAATCTGGTTTTTGGTTTTTTTGGACAAGGTAGTTGAGGAGTAAAATGACTTGGAGACACAGGTAGAAAATGACAAGTATCTGAGGCTGGATTTTAATTTGGTCTGACTCCAGAGCTGGTACTCTATCCATTGCATCACTTAGCTGCCCCCTTTTAGATTTTTACTTTGGAACAATCCAATTCATCCACCAATTTTTATTTATAGTGACAAAATATATGCTTTATACTGTCTTCAGATTAGGGCAATAGATGTGAAATCACAGAGTTGCCACAATTAAATAAAACAGATACAGTCCACAGTTATTATTTGTACCAATTAAGAAGAGAACAAGGGTTTTCCATATTCCTTTTTGAATAATTCGGAACACCTCAGCCTTAGATTTGTTTTCCTAAAATTAGCAAAACACATGCATAATAATTTAGTACTCTTTCCCTAAACCCAATATTATTCTTATTTATTCCTATTGTTTTAGGATTTAGGATCTAAATGATTTATCAAGTATAGATAAATGAACATCAACTGAATATGTACATGACAAAAGCATGTGCATTTCTGGTTATCTTTACTTAACTACTTTTTATCGTTTAGATTCGGTTACGTATCCTACCTGGCACAGAGCAAGAAATGTTGTACAACTTTTACCCTTTGATGGCTGGATACCAGCAGCTGCCGTCACTCAACATCAGCTTGCTCCGTTTCCCTAATTTCACAAATCAACTACTCAGACGTTTTATACCTACTTACATTTTTGTAAAGGTATGAAGATAATAGAAATTTCTTTTTTATTTTGTTGTCTTTTCATTTCTCAACAATTATGCTGCCAAAACAAAGTTCAACTGGAATTAGATTAATTATTAATTTTCATCAATTTTATTTTTATAGCAGAATGCTATAATGATTTCTAAACTGCCAACTCTGTGCTGAGAGAGCACTGCTAAGTAGACATGGGGATATAATGTTAAGATTATGTTAGAACAGCATCCCTACCCTAAATTCATTTACATTTTAATAGAGGAAATATGATGTACATGGATAATAGCATGACAGTATTAAATGAAAGAGTAGAGAGTTACATAACAAAATTTGAAAGCAGAGGCTTAGTGAATTACAAGTTAAATATGAGTCAGTGATATGAAATGAAAACCAAGAAACTTAATGCAGTCTTGGGCTGTATTAAGAGAGTTATAATTTTCAGGACCTCCAAAGGTGGTAGTACCAGAGTATTCTACCAATGTTCAGACCACATCTAGAGTATTTAATTCATTTTGGGGCTCGAGGTTTTAGGAAGGACAATAGTGACCAAGAGAGTGCCCAAAGGAGAATTTCCAGATTATTAAAGCTCAAAGTTAAGCTACATAACAATCCATTGAAGAAACTAAGAATATTTCACCTAGAAAAAAGAAGACTAGAATGGAGAAGAGGTGGACTATTCAAGTAGTTGAAGTTGTGAAAGAAAGACTTGTTCTACTTGGACCTAGAGAGCACAATTAGGAATATTGAGTAGAAGTTGCAAATAATCAGATTTAGGCTAAATAAAAATTTCTAATAATTAAAGCTGTCCAGGACACAACAAATGAGTTGTCTGGTGAGATAGTGGATTCATCTTTAGCTAAGGTTTTTTAGCAAAGCCAAAATGACCTCTTAAGTATATTTTAGATGGTATTCTTTTCCACTTGTGGATTTGACTCAGTGATCACAGTGGTCTCTACAATTCTGCTAAATTGGGAATTCTGCTGAACCTGAGAAAATGTTAGGTAGTATCTGAGGGAGAATGTCATTATTTATGGAAGGATAAAGGAACGTTCAAATGGAAAAGGTGATCATTTTAACTGGGTTTTAAACGAGTGAGTAGAATTCAGTAGGCAGATTAAGACTATCAGCTATTAAGAAATTGTGTAGCAGACATGGATGCAGGAGAATGCAGTGCATGTTGAGGTAGAGCAGATAATAGTCATTCTAGCAGGTATATAAAATGCATTGTTAGCAGTACTAGGAGAGACAGACTTCCAAAATGTCTTGGGCCTTCCATGCAATGTATTCATGTCTACAGGTCTTGGGGTGGGGAGGCACTGAAAACTTATAAACAGAGGAGTAACAGAATCAAACCTGTGCATAAGAAGTTATTTTGGAAGTGATGTGGGGGTTGAAAAAAAAATGGTATATTGGCTGTTGCCATGAATCAAGCCTGCTCAAGCCTGCTCTAGATAGAAGCAGCCAGGAGAAAGTAAAAGAGCAGGTATGAGAAGTAATGCAAAAGTTACTTTAATAGGATTTGGTAATTGGTTGGTTTTGAGAAATGAAGAAGAGAGAAGAGTGAAAGAAAATCAGATCACAAACATGATAGCTAGGTGAATATTAACACACAAAATAATAAAGTCTCAAAGAAGGGGCAGGCAGAAAGTAAAAAGAGCTACTTTTGAACACGTGAATTGCATATGTGCTCATGAGACATTCAGGTAGAGATATCTTATAGACTGAAATATCGGTCTCAGCTCAGGTGGCAGCAATAGGGGTATGAAATGGAAATCACAAAGCAGCAGTGGTTGAGAGTGTGCAAATGAATGAGATTGTGAAGGGAGCATGTGCAAAGAATTAAGAGAAGGCAGTATGGAAATTTGGAATTATGAGAGAAAGCATAAAAAATATTAGAACCAAGTATTAGTATTGTTTCAGAAGTTGAGGGAAAGAAAGTGTACACAGTATAATGGAATAGTCATTGGTGTCAGACATTAGTGTCTTAAGAACAGTTCCAGTAATAGCAGAAGGATAAGTAGAAACCAGATTTCAGAAAGTTGAATTATGAGTAGTGAGAAAATGAAAGCATTATTTGAGGACAGATTTTTATTTATTATTTTTATTTTTTTTAGTAACTTCAGTAGTAAAGGAAAGAAAAGAGATATTCTGTGGAATAGAAGAATCAAGGGAAGAATTGGCATGGGTCAGAGATTTTGAACATATTTGTAGATAGAAGGAAAGAAACCATTAATGAAGGGGACTTGTTGATATATGAAGGAGAAAAAGGGGGCAAAATGGAGTCAAAACACAGGTAATAGCATTAACTTTAATAAGTATCAGTGGTAATTCATCTGTAACTAGAGGAAAGCAGAAAAGTAAGTAATGATGTTTACAAGGTAGGAGAAGTGGAGAAAGAAACTGGTGCTTATGCCACTGGCTTTTAGTCTTGTCAGTGGAAGAGGAAAACTTTATGTGCTGTTAGGGTGAGAAATGAAGATGGTGTTATGAAGATACTGTCAAAAGGAGAAAAGCAAAGGCTTGGAACAGTGATTCTCAAAATAAGAAGATAGTGAGGATCAAAAAGGATTATTGAGCAGCAACAAGAAGCCTGGTGAGATTGGACATCAGAAATTTATTTTGGGTAAAAATGAGCTGTTGTATTCCATATCTGAGTATTTTCCACATCTAGAGTGGAGAAAATGGATGAAAGATCAGGATTTGTGGCCAAAAAAAGATGGAAGGTCAGACAAACATGGAATCCTAGTAGCTAGTGGAATATCAAATTAAGCTAGCTGTAGGATTCGACTGCCTTGAAAAACATATGAAGTCTGTGTGAGGGATAGGGAATCGGAGAAAAGAAATGACTATGATCTCAAAAAATATAATCCTACTTTGATCGTTAAACAGTCAATTTTTATGTAGTGCTGAAATATATATTTTTTTCCTTTAGCATTATAAAACTTTTCCTTTAAAAAAAATAGAATTATTATCTAAATTCAATACCAAAATGTCTTTTTAAAATAGCTATAAAATCCCATCATACTGTATTTGGACCTTTTTTTTTAAATCCTAACCCTAAACCCATGTTAGATGTAGATAGCTCATTTAAAATTCATATGCTTATATTCTGCTATTATCAAATCTTAGCAATATAAGACAGAGTAGTCCCATTCAAAATCACTTTGGTAACTTGATAATAAAGGTTTAAGAAATGCCATATTTGGCTACATATTGATCTATCCAGCCTAGTATTCTTTCTCTGATAAGAGCATCCTAATTAGACCTCTGTACCTTTCATGAAATCACCTTCAAGAGATTGGAGCAGATCCCATATTTCCCTAACTTTCGTTTATGTTACATTACAGATATTTATGTTAATTCACTTTGACCCTTATTTGTATTTCTAGCCAGTACCAGCTTATTAGAATAATAAACATATTACTTTCCCTTTAAAATTGTACTTCCTAATCTTAAGAGTTCAAAGGGACCTTGAAAACAAGGCATAAAAAAATACAGGCAGTCAGTAGCAAAGCTGAGATTAAAACCTAAGCCTTTTGACTTTAAATCCATGCACTTTCCTCAGCTGTTACCTCTTCCTTACCCCAGATTGAGAGAATTTGAAAGAAGAGTTGTAATTAGCCTTCATGCTGATAAAGGAAGACCAGAGTTTCCACTCTGTCTTCCTACTCTTGTCATCTCTTAAAGATTCCTACTTCCACCTTAAGAAACATTGCCTTAATTCATTAAGTAAAAGGTGAAAATGAATCTTGTGTCCATAGACACATACTAGAGTTAACCAAATTTGGAAACATGTCTTTATGCTCCATTTCTTAACCCTTAATTTATCATGTCATAAATGGCATTTCTCACTCCACATAGTAATTTCAGTCTTCTGGCTTACTTAAGGGGAAAAAAAAAAAAAAAAGAAGCCAGCTTTTCCTGAGTGGAAGGTATTTAACTTTTTTTTTTTTTTTTTAAATTTTATAATTATAAATTTTTTTGACAGTATATATGCATGAGTAATTTTTTTTATAACATTATCCCTTGTATTCATTTTTCCAAATTTTCCCCTCCTTCCCTCTACTCCCTTCCCTAGATGACAGGCAATCCCATACATTTTACATGTGTTACAGTATAACCTAGGTACAATATATGTGTGTAAATCCAATTTTCTTCTTGCACGTTAAGTATTGGATTCCGAAGGTATAAGTAACCTGGGTAGATAGACAGTAGTGCTAACAATTTACATTCACTTCCCAGTGTTCCTTTTCTGGGTGTAGTTGTTTCTGTCCATCATTGATCAACTGGAAGTGAGTTGGATCTTCTTTATGTTGAAGATTTCCACTTCCATCAGAATACATCTTCATACAGCATTGTTGTTGAAGTGTATAGTGATCTTCTGGTTCTGCTCATTTCACTCAGCATCAGTTCATGTAAGTCTCTCCAAACCTTTCTGAATTCATCCTGCTGGTCATTTCTTCCAGAGCAATAATATTCCATAGCCTTCTTATACCATAATTTACCCAACCATTCTCCAATTGATGGACATCCATTCATCTTCCAGTTTCTGGCCACTACGAAAAGAGCTGCCACAAACATTTTGGCACATACAGGTCCCTTTCTCCTCTTTAGTATTTCTTTGGGATATAAGCCCAGTAGTAGCACTGTTGGATCAAAGGGTATGCACAGTTTGATAACTTTTTGGGCATAGTTCCAAATTGCTCTCCAGAATGGCCGGATTCTTTCACAACTCCACCAACAATGTATTAGTGTCCCAGTTTTCCCACATCCTCTCCAACATTCATCATTATTTGTTCCTGTCGTCTTAGCCAATCTGACAGGTGTGTAGTGGTATCTCAGAGTTGTCTTAATTTGCATTTCTCTGATCAGTAGTGATTTGGAACACTCTTTCATTATCTGAGAATTGTCTGTTCATATCCTTTGACCATATATCAATTGGAGAATGGTTTGATTTCTTATAAATTAGGATCAATTCTCTATATATTTTGGAAATAGACCTTTATCAGAACCTTTAACTATAAAAATATTTTCCCAATTTGTTACTTCCCTTCTAATCTTGTCTGAATTAGTATTGTTTGTACAGAAACTTTTTAGTTTGATCTAATCAAAATCTTCTATTTTGTGATCAATAATGATCTCTAGTTCTCCTCTGGTCATAAATTCCTTCCTTCTCCACAGGTCTGATAGGTAGACTATTCTCTGTTCCTCTAATCTATTTATGATCTCATTCTTTATGCCTAAATCATGGACCCATTTTGATCTTATCTTGGTATATGGTGTTAAGTGGAATCACCTCATTGTTGAAGAGAGTCAAGTCCATTCAGTTGATTATCACATAGTGCTGCTGTCACTATGTACAATGTTCTCTTGGTTCTGCTCAATTTCCCTTAGCATCAAAGTGAAGAAGACTTTTCTGAAATCAGTCTGTTCATCAATTCTTATAGAACAGTTATATTCCTTTACATGTAAATACCATGATGTATTCAGCCATTCCCCAACTGATAGGCATCAATTTCCAATTCCTTGCCACTACTGAATGGGTTGCTACAAACATTTTGGCATATGTGGATCCTTTTCCCTCTTTTTATGGTATCCTTGGGCTACAGACCCAGTAGAGACACTGCTGGATCAAAGGGTTGATATTTTAACTAGAAATGGACAAATTTTACTAGGCAGACTTTAGTGTATGATTTCTTGGAAGACTGGTTTTTTCTCTGTTTCTTTTTCTTCCATACTGTGCAGTGGTTCCACTAGCTTGTTATGAACATCCATCAATCCTTTGAAATACTTGACAGTTTTCACTTTAAGCTCCAGTGTGGCATCTTCATCACATACAAATACTGTACGAGGGTGCTTCTGGAGGGAAGACACAGTCCACATGTGATTTATCCCCTTCTCAATGGCCATGTACAATGCAAGTGCCTTCTGGGCCCCGGTAATAAGGACAATGACCTCCTTGGCATCCATGATTGTGGCTACACCGACAGTCAGAACCAGTGGGGGAACTTTTGAAAAGTCTCCTTTAAAGAGCTTGGCATTGGCTAGGATGGTATCCATGGTGAGAGTCTTTACTCAAGTTCTAGACTCCAGACTTGAGCCAGGCTCATTGTCCATGCAAGCCAACACCTCCAACAAATAGCTCAATTACTCCAGTTGCCTTGATCTTCTCTTCAAAAGCATTGCACTCTGTCTCTAGATGAGCTGCATTTCCATCCAGAAGATGGGTGTTTTCAGGGCAAAAGTCAGTGTGCTTTTGAAGAGTTTATTCCACATGAAGGAGTGGAGGCTCTCAGGGTGATCACGTGGGAGACCCACGTACTCATCCATGTTAAATGTCTTCACATATTTAAAAGATAGATCCCCATTCTTATAATACTCAACCAATTTATTATAGACTTCAATAATGGTGCTCCCCAGTAGGAAGTCCAAGAGTAAAATATCTTTCTGGCCCTAGTCGAAACAGGATGATTCGGTTTCTGATGTACTTGACAGCCCATTCACTGACCTAGGAGTGATTGTCTAGGATGATGAGTTTCATTATGCCTTGTCCCTTTCCACCCTGCCCCCCCAAGTTCCTGTGGTGCTAGAGATGGTGCCTATATAACTCCTTTGGAGCTAGAGTCATTCCCGCCCCCTTTAAATTCCCTATTACTATCTAGGGATACCACTATTCTTCCAGTCATCCAGACTTACAATCTTGGTGTCATCATCTCCCTGCTGCTCCTTCATTTTCTGTATCTAATAAGTCCTGTCAATTCTCCGTGACATCACTTTCTTTGTCTCCCCTGTCACTGCCAAATACTCTGAAGGCTGTCATCACCTCACACCTGGATGTTGTGGTAACCTTGTGGCTGGGTCTGCCTGCCTCAAGTCTTACCCCACTTCGGTCCATCCTTTGCTCAATAATTATCAAACTGATCTTCCTAAGGTGCTGGTCTGTTCATGTCCCTTAGTAAACTCCAGGAGCTCTTTATTATTTTCAGGATCACACATGAAATCCATATATAAAATTTCTTGTTTAAAACCATTCATAACTTAGCCCCCTCCCCTACCTTTCCAATTTTCTTAAGATATATACCCCCAGGCAGTGCTGTGTTCCCTTGATACTGGCCTCCTTTCTGTTCCATGCACGGAATATTCTATCTTGTCACTCCCAAGTGTGTTCAGTGGTTATCTCCTGTGTTTGAAATATTTTTTCTCTTCATCTTTGTCTCCTGACTCCCTTCTCTTCAGGTCCTAGAGAAAATGCCATCTTCTAAAAGGAACCTTTCTTGATCCCCCCTAAATACTAGTACTTCCCTTCTGTGATTATGTCCCATTTATCCTTTCTGTAGCTTGTTTGTAAATAGTTGCATCTTGTCTCAATAGAGTGTTGTTGGGTACCAGTTTTTTTTACCTTTCTTAATATGGTTCCTGGCATTTTATAGGCATTTAATACTTATTGAATGTGACTTTTTAAAACCAGGTTGTTTTGTTTTATTGTAGTAAGTTTATTTTTTAATACATATTGCTTTATGAATTGTGTTAGGAGAGGAAAATCAGAGCAAAAGGAAAAACCATGGGAAAGATTAAAAAAAAACAAACAAAACAAAACAGAAAAACAAAGTGAAGATAGCATGTTGATTTACATTCAATCTCCATAGTTTTTTTTTTGTTGTTGTTTGTTTGTTTGTCTGTCTGTTTGTTTGTTTTTTCTGGATGCAGATGGCATTTTCTGTCCAAAGTCTGTTGGAATTATTTTGGTTCACTAAACCTCTGAGAAGAACTAAGCCTTTCATAATTGATCATACATTCTTGCTATTATTGTATACTGGCTCTAGTTATTTCACTTAGTATCATTTCATGTAAATCTTTCCAGCTTTTAATAATCAGCTTGTTTATAATTTTTTATAAAACAATAATAATCCAATACCTTTACATATTACAACTTGTTCAGCCATTTCCCAATTGATGGACATCCATTCCTTTTCCAATTTTTTGTTACCACAAAAAGAGCTGCTACAAACATTTTTGCATCTTTGCCCCTCCTTTATGATTTTCTTGGGATACAGACCCAGTAATGGCTCTGCTGGGTCAAAATGCACAGTTTTAGAGCCCTTTGGACATAGTTCCATATTGTGCTCCAGAACGGTTGGATCATTTCATGATTGCACCAACAATGCATTAGTGTGCGAGTGTTCTCACATCCTCACCAAAACTTATTATTATCTTTTCCTGTCATCTTAGTCAAACTGAGAGGTATGAGATGGTACCTTAAAGTTGTTTTAATTTGCATTTCTCTAATCAATAGTGGTGTAGAATATTTTTTCATATAGCTATAAATATCTTTAATTTCATCATCTCAAAATTCATATCTTTTGACCATTTATCAATTGGGGAATGGCTTGTATTATAAATTTGACATAGTTCTTTTTTTTTTTTTTTTTTTTTTTTTGCTGAGGCAGTTGGGGTTAAATGACTTGCCTAGGGTCACACAGCTAAGAAGTGTTAAGTGTCTGAGGCCAGATTTGAACTCAGGCTCCCCTGACTTCAGGGCTGGTGTTCTATTCACTGTGCCACTTAGCTGTCCCTACATAGTTCTTTATATATTTTAGAAATGAGACCTTTATCAGAAATATTGGCTGAAAAGATTCTTTCTCAGTTTTGTACTTCCTTTTTAGTCTTATTTCTGTTGATTTTTGTTTGTGCAAAAACTTTTCAATTTAATATAATCAAAGTTGTCCATTTTCATTGTAATGCTCTTGTTGGTTTTCCTGAGGTCTTGGGACCAGCCTTCATTTCAGCAAAGTAATCACCACAAGAATAGCCGGGTGTTAAAAGTCCAAATCTTTATAGTCTCTTTGCCTGGGACCCAGTTAGCTTTCTTGAGGTTCTTCAGGAGTCTTGGTTTTAGTAGAGAAGCTAAGGAGGAGAGCCTTGCCACTATGGTGGTGTGAGATGGGATGAATTGATCTGTCTGGCTGAGTTTGTCCCAGCTTATATGCTCTAATATAATTACATTATCATAGGTATCAATCTTGTAGAAGTGTATTAAGTATAGAACAGCTAGGTGGAGCAGTGGATAGAGCACTAGCCCTGAAGTCAGGAAGACCTGAATTCAAATGTGACCTTACACATTTAACGCTTCCTAGCTGTGTGACCCTGGGCAAGTCACTTAACCCCAAAGAAAGAAAAAAAGGGAAAAACAAAAGAACTATATTAAGTACTAAATACATGTACTGAACTAGAGAACTATTAATCACCATGCTAAAGTATATAACCATTGTCTTTTATCAATTCCACCGAGTTAGCACCTTGTAAGAATCCTTGTTTTAAGTACAGAGTTCTGGCCCATAACATTTCACAATGTTCTCTGGTTTTTTTGGTCATAAATTCATCCCTTATTTTTTTATTTTTTTGCTGAGTCAATTGAGGTTAAGTGACTTGCCCAGGGCACACAGCTAGAAAGTATTAAGTGTCTGAGGCCAGATTTGAACTCAGGTCCTCCTGACTTCAGGGCTAGCACCCTATCCACTGCACTACCTAGCTGCCCCAAATTCATCCCTTCTTCAAAGATCTGATACATAAATTTTCCCTTGTTCTCCTAATTTGTTTATGATATCATCCTTTATGCCCAAATCATGTATTCATTTTTGTAAAGTACAGTAATACTTAACTCTGGGCAGTCAGTTCATTTGTGCATGCCCTAGTGTAACTCTGTAATCTTTACATTGCCAGTCTCTCTTAATTCCCAGGGCATTAGAGAATCCTCTGGCCACTGACCTTTGTAGTATCAACTAACTTTAACTTGACTCACCTCTTCTGAGGCCTTCAAAGGTCTGTGGTTACAATGTCTTGAATCATGGTTTAATAATTGATAGTGCACTCAAGAACAGCCATGTGCAAACTTAAAGTCTTTATTATACTTGCTCACATAATGCCCTGATCTGTTAACTCCCAAGTGAACACCTGGTCTTCAAGAGATCCACCTGCTCACTATCAAGCTCCTTACCTCTTTTGGCTATCCATCCACTTGGTTCAGCTACCCCAGGATAAAAAGAGCAACCTCCAGCTACAGGGGGCTTAAGAAAGGTCTGTGAGGTCACACGCAAAGACAATCAGAGAGGGAGCCGTTTCCTGTTAGGAAGCTATTGAGATAGCCCCATCCATGGGGTAGTCTCTGGCCACAGAAATTACTTCCTGGCAGCTCAATAACCTCCTGTTTGCTTGGGCTGACTCATTGTTAAAAGACCCTATTTTGACCTTATTTTGATACGGGGTGTGAGACGTAGGTCTATGTCAAGTTTCTGACATATTATTTTCCAGTTTTCCCATCAATTTTTGTAAATAGAGTTCTTATTCCAGAAGCTGGAGTTTGGGGGTTTATTAAATACTAGATTGCTATAGGCCTTGATTATTGTGTTGTGTATATCTACTCTATTCCATTGATCTACCACTATTTCTTAGCAAGTACCAAAAGGTTTTAATGACTACTACTTTATAATATAGTTTTAGATTTGGTATTACTAAGTCTTTTTTTTTTTTTTTATTAATTCTCTTGATATACTTGACCTTTTGTTCTTCCAGATGAATTTTGTTATTATTTTTTCTAGTGTCATAAAATAATATTTGGCAGTTTGATTAGTGTGACACTAAACAGGTAGACAAATTTAGGCAGATTGTCATCTTTTTATTACATTAGCTCAGCCTAGCCATGAACAATTGATATTTTCCCAGTTGTTTAGATCTGATTTTATTTGTGTGAGAAGTTAAAACCAGGTTGTTGTTTGTTTTTTTTCCTTAAAGCCCCAGGGTCGGCAAGTGGATGATACTTCAATTGTTGCTGCATAGTATCCAGATCTGAGATGCTCGGAGAGAAGATCCTGCACAGATTGGTTAAAAAGGCTTTTTTTTTTTTTCCCCCATTTACAACTATTGTTTGGTCAGACAAAAAAAATTGAATTTACAAAAAAATTTAATGACTGATGTCTTCAAAGAAACTTGGTTTAAAATATATGTTTTTTAAATTTCCTTTCATCTATTGTCACTAATATTTGAAATTTCAATGTTTTATGAGGAAATGAGAATACTATTATTCTTGAAATACTAAATGTTTTTAAAATATTATTTAATATGTATGTAGGATGTCTGTGGATAGAAACACATGAACTGTGTTTATTAATGGATTATATTCAAACATTTTGGCAGTGATAGTTGTAAAGCCTTACAAATGTCTTTATGCCCTTAATAGCACTTACTAAACACAAAATTAATCTGCCCTGTTGGATTTAGTCAGCACATCAGATTATACAGCAACACAATAACCCAAATTGGTTACAAAGAAATTTACAGAAAGGTTGAGGACAAATTAATTTCTCCAAAGAATTCTCTCCATCTTTTTTTTTTTTTTTTCCCCCTACCCTTGAAGTCTGCAGTTTAGATTTTACAATATTTGGTCATTAATACATGAAATATTTGAGAAAAGAATGTTTCTACTTCCTATTATATTATCAAATTCTTAATTAAATTTCATGTTTTAGAGCAGCATGAGATACAAGCATAATTTCTCAACATAAAGGTGATAAAACATCTATGTTTGGTCTGTGTTCGCCTACTTCGCAGTGATGTGTAGTTTCAGAAGATCTATTTAGAACAATACTATATATCATGTATATACAAATTGTTAAGGTGTTTTTCACCTTTAAACTTTCTATATATTAAATTAAAACCTAATTTTGATTTCTTGGAAATGTATTATTTAAAGTATAAGAAGAATGTAATGAAGAGAATAAATAATGTAAATAAATAAACTATGAAAGATACTTATGTATACATTGCACTATTAATTTGAACTGAATTAATGAGCTCAAGTTGCAGAAAAGAAATTTGGTAAAGGCCTTTCTTCATGTGATATTATACAAATAATGCTAGACTGTGACAAGACTTGTCACTAATTTTCTACTTTACTACTAATTAGTGATATAAACCTGGGTAAGATAGATGCATCACTTCTATGAGTTTTAGTTTCCTCATATGTAATAAGGTTGGACTAAATGAAATAAATAGCTCTTTCAGTTCTAATCATATCATTGTTTTAAAAGCCCAGCAATATGCCCAGTGAGGGACAAAGAGCTTTTGTATAGCTAAATATAAAACATAAATTTAAAAACTGACATGTTAACATGCTTTACATAAAACCATCTTTTATTTCCTCATGATGGTATGGGAAGTACTCTGTGTTCTGAAGAACTATTCCAAAATACTGTATGTTTAAAGGATTCACCTTCTAATCTCTTCTGAAAAATCCACTTGTATACAGACCTGAATATGCTATTTGTTAGTTTTTCAAATACCATTTTTTAAAAAAAGCTCAGTAATTACACTTACAAGTTCTCTCAGGACCCTTAGATTCAATCTAGTAGCTAGCAACTTAAATTCAATGGGTCCTACACAATTGGAAAAGTTTTAAGAACTGACCCAGTGATAGAACACAGTTCTGTCTTCTGAACACAAGAATCTATGTAGGTAAGTCCCTGCTTAAATGTGGGTCACAGCCCTTCAGCACAGTTAAGATGGTTTTCCTAAATTTTGTGTCCAGGAATCTGATGACCTGGAAATAAATATTTTTGGCCACATCTCTAGTACGTGGGTTGTAATATCACTTGATTCTGATTTGCACTAGTGAATGGATTTAGAATACTTATTGAATGACAGGTCCATGTTCTGCCATTGTGCTAGTTCTTGAAGTATTGAAAGAAAAGAGTTGGAACTTCAAATGCCAAGGTTGGCAGAATAAGGCAAGGAACCCTATGAATCTCTCCTAAATTTCCCTCCAAAAAACTAGAAAACCACCTCAGAATTGATCATGAAGTAGGGAAGTAGCTTATCAATCTGGCAAGAAAGGTCTATCTCCCTAGGATGGGAAGAGAACTAGATTCAAAAACAATTGCAGCAGCCAGCCTCACATCACAGGGGCCTATAGCAAGGCTCCAAACCTGGGGCAATCCACCAGTGAATCCCCACCCTCCTAACTAGCAACCTCTTAAACAAATGAGTAGTCTGCAATTTAGCAAGATCCTATCCGCAGCAAAAGCAACCAACTAGGCCTTGACTTCATTGCTGACCAATAGTGGGATAATTAATGGTGATGTAAAACTTTTAAGTAAAATACTAGCAAAGAGATTACAGCAATTTATCATAAGGATCTGTGACCAGGTGGTATTTATACTAAGAATGCTGAATAGTTCAATATTAGGAAAACTATCAACATAATTGACCATATTAGTAACAAACCCATCAGAAATCATGTGATTATCTCAATAGATATACGTAGATAGTGTGTGTGTGCCTATATTCTTCCAATGTTACAACTTTTTTGTCTTTGCTTTAGTATTTCTTATTGTATTATAGAACTTTTAAGTTCTATTTTTTAGTGTGCCCATTTGTTGAGCAAGGTTTTGTTTCCTCTAATAAGTTTATGTTTTTACTAAGTTTTTCATTCCTTAGGATAAAGAGAAGTTTATTCTTTTTCATCAGCTTCCAGCTTTTTGTGGAAGGACTTGTGACAAATACTCTTTTCTGGACTTCCACTAGTAGAAGTATTAACATATTGCAGAAGTATTATATCCTCTTAACTCATAGAATTTCTTCATTATATTAGGATTTTTTTGGTAATTGCTTTTTTTTTTTTTTTTTTAGTCTTTACATTAGAGATGGCCAACAGAAATCTCCCTTCTTGCTGTTTCTTCTGAATTTTTATTTTTCTATATTGTTGAAATTGTCACACCAATTCTTATTGTTTAGGGTGAAATAGGAGTATCATTAATAGATATTTGGAGTTTTCACTCTGTCCAGAGAAGAGTAGCTAGCATGGCTAGTTATTTATTAATTTCGGAGCCCTTCTTCTTCCATGTAGTCCTGGGAAGATCAAGTGGCTTCTAGTCCTTACCTTTCAGTGCATTTCCAAGCAAACTCTAAACCCTTCCCCATTCTAGGAAGTCCCAGATAAAGCAGTTATTGAGCTTGGTAAAATTCACTTCCTGGGCTATTATCCTTGGAGATTATGCATCTCCAAAGGGAACAGGAGTCTAGTTGGAGAAAAGTGGCATCCAAGCCTTTCTATTCAGAGCAATCCTGGTAGAAATGGTAGAAGATAGAGAGATCTTCATCTTTAGCCAATGCCCTTAATGGAGCCAGTGGTCATTGAGATTGATAGCATAGTTTACACATAATTCCACATATTAATGTGGAATTCATACACACACATGTAAACACAATAAATGTCTATTGTGTATCAGACAACTTTTGAGGATACAAAAAGGAGCAAAAGAGCTCATGAGTGTGTGTATCTTGAAGCGATATTTAAAGATAAAACAAAGTTCAGACATTTCCTTTGATACTTCAAGGACTTCTCCCCTTGAGTCTTTGGAGAAATAACCTTAATTTATCTCAATTTCCATATAACATTGGTTTAGAAGAAGCACCAAGTCTGTATCCAAAAGCACTATTTGTAGAATGAGTCCTTGCTTTCACTTATGCCTGTATTGGAAGCCTCAAAGATCATTCCCAAAGGTCATTTCTTGCTCTTCTGGACTGTGATGTTTTACTATCTCAGTAACTTAGTCTCTGGAATTCCAGAATTCCCTCTGCTCTTTCCAATTTGAAAGGTTAGAGACTTTATCCTTTTCACCTAGAATGGAAAAGAATAAATTTAGAGGCAAAAGGCAAAGGTCAGTTTCTTTAGAGCCATATAGTCTCTCCACTTATAGTATGGTCTTCCACGATTCCATGGATACATGATTCACACAACCAGGAGCCAAGCAGCCTAAAGAAATGAGTGAAGACTCCACATGTAATATTAATATCATCCTTCTGTGGGTTCCAAAATATGTGTCCTGGGATAGGAGCCACATGAAAATCTTTAAATTTACCAATTGGTATGAAAACCCATCCTCATGAAAGTAGTGAAATCTATTATTTGTTTATACTTGGAACCTTTTAAAGGTCACAATATAAATGCCTACATATGAGAACAGAGAAATGCATATTACTTCTGCTATATAGAACAAAAATTTAAGGAGACATTGTCAGAGAGGATAATTTCATCCAAGACCATAATTGCTTATTAAGCAGTCCTTCATTGACAAAAATTGTGACATTCCATAATGTAAATTGTATGCTTTTGAAAATAATTTCTCATGTATTTTTGCTCCTTAATCATACGAAAGATTTCAGGAAGAACTTGCAAGCTTATTCACTTCTCATTTACAAAGCAACTTTGTCCCTACAGTAAATGAGTGCATGTATATCGCAAAAAATTTCAGACACCACGTCTTGTGATTTCTTCTCATCTCTTAATGTTGTAATTGTTTCAGTAATTGTCTCCACCAGGATTTTTCTCTTGATGATACTATATGGTGGCAAATCATGGAACACAGTGATCTTAAGAGAATTGCAATTGCATATGATCCAAAGCTTAAAGAAAAGATAAGATGATATGTGTCATGATAAAACCTATCACTAATGATGAGTGACACTCAAGAAATGGTTAAAAATAAAGCATCACAGAAATGTGTTACCAGAAAAGGAAATAGGATTGCATGTAGCAAGAGGAAGCGTGACAGATGAATAATCCCAGGGTTGTGTTGGTATGCAACTGAAAGAGTTTGATAAAGGCAGAACATCCTCTATGGAAGATTTATGGAAAGAAAAGAATGCTAGTAATACTTAATGTGCAACAAGAAAATGGTATTTACACACATGTATTGTATCTAGGTTATATTGTAACACATGTAAAATGTATGGGATTGCCTGTCATCGGGGGGAGGGAGTGGAGGGAGGGAGGGGATAATTTGGAAAAATGAATACAAGGGATAATATTATAAAAAATAAATAAATAAAAATTTAAAAATTAAAAAAAAAAAAAAAGAATGCTAGTAGAGAGGACCCATATCACTAAGTACTTAAGTATGGAAGTATAAGTTTCTCACCCAATTGATCAAGATCTACTTTAAATAAATGCTTCTTTGATTGGAAAATGAATAATTTTCTGACTAAAGCAATTGTATGTATTCTGTGGATCATATTTTGTCCTCAGGTCCATTAAGGTTTTCAAGTAGATAACACAAGAATTTTTAATCCCATTTAAAAAATGAGGAAACTGAAGGTTGGAGAAGTGGGCTGGTTTACCCAAGCCTCCAACATAGGCCCTCTAGCTTTAAATACAATACTCTTTCTGTGGTATCAAGTTACTATTGCAAAGCAAACATCAAACACCTTTTCCTTGTCCGTCTTCCCCCTCTTCCCCCCTAGCTGCAGAATACAAGCAAAAAAAGAGCAGACTAATCATACTGGTAGGTACCATAAAACAAGCAAGTTAAAAGGATTCAAAATTATCTTGGTGGTCTGAAAAGTTTTCCTCAAACCAAAAACATGACATTTAACAGTGACAAGTATAAAGTCCTGTAGGTAGGTCAAAAGTATCAATTAAGTTCAATGTGGAAAAGACTTGCCCATTCATGTAAAAAAGTTCAAAATCTGTCAATGATGGGACTCACTTTCTAGAAAAGCTAATGGATTAGATTGCAAACAGATCTAGGGTGATAGTCATTCCACCTAGCAGAATTATTGATTGTCATTATTATTTTTAAAAAACTATAGCATTGAATCTGTTCAGCTCATTGAGTCTATTTTTTGCTTCCTGATGTTTTTATGTCACATCACATCTATCTAGATCATCACATCAAATTATTTAGGGAAAACATTGACAATGTTAGAGAGTATTCAGAAGACAGTGACCAAGATGGTATACAATTATTCAACTAGGTCACATATTCAGCTTGGAAAAATGAAGACTAAGATGATACTCTGGAGCTAGTTCATGTAAAAGAAATAAACACATGATAATGCATTGTGTAGAAAGAAAGCCAGATAGATAGATAAATAAAATTTAATAAATTTGTAGTTTAAATAATAAAACCAATGATACTAATTAGTATTCTTGTATTAGATATTCAATTAAGGAAAATTCCATTCACCAGAACTTTTTATACCTACTACATACACTATGATATGGATGCCCATGAATGATGAGGATCTCAAGGCATGGCAAGATTACTTTTTAAAATTATTTAATATTTTATTTTTTCCCAATTACATGTAAAAATAATTTTAAAAACTTGTTTCTAAAAACTTTCAGTTTCAAATTTTCTCCCTCCTTCCCTTCCCTTCCCCTTTATTGAGAAGACAAGCAATTTGACATAGGTTACACATGTGCAGTCATGGAAAAAACTATTTGTATAGTACTCATGTTGTGGAAGAAAACACAAACCAAACCAAAATCAAACCTACCAAGAAAAATAAAGGAAATAAAAACCAAGAATGCTTTTATTTGCATTCAGACTCCATCAGTTCTTTCTCTGAAGATGAATAGCATTTTTCACCAAAAGTCCTTAGGACTTGTCTTCGATCTTTGTATTGTTGACTTAAGTCATTTGCAACTGATTTTTGTATAATCTTGCTATTTCTGTGTATACTATTCTGGTTTGGCTCACTTCACTTTATATCAGTTCACCTAAGTCTTTCCAAGTTCTTATGAAAGCATCTTCCTTATCATTTTACAATAATTTTCCATCACAATCGTTTATCACAACTTGCTCAACCATTTCCTAGTTGATGAATGTTTCCTCAATTTCCCATTCTTTGCCATCACAAAAAAGAGCTGCAATAAATATATTTGTACAAATAGGTCCTTTTTCTTTTTTTTTTTCTTTTTCTTTTTTTTTTTAATCTCTTTTGGGATGCAGATCTAGTAGTGATATGGCTGGGTCAAAAGGTATGCATGGCTTAATAAATAACCCTTTGGGCGTGGCTCCAAATTGTACTCCAGAATGGTTGAATCAATTCACAACTCCAATAATGCATTAGTGTTTCTATTTTCCCATATCCATTTCAACATTTGTCACTTTCCTTTTTCTAGTTTTTTTTTTTTAGTTGTGTGCCCAATTCATTAATCTCCTCTTTCACTATTTTATTCATGTAACTATTTAAACATACAGAATTTTCCCTAAGAACTGCTTTAACTGCATTCCATAGGTTTTAGTATGTTGTCTCATTATTGTCATTCTCTTGATGAAATTATTGATTGTTTCTATAAGTTGTTGTTTAACTCACTATTTTCTTTTTATTCAAGCTTTTTATTTACAAAACATATGCATGGGTAATTTTTCAGCATTGAGCCTTGCAAAGCCTTCTGTTTCAAATTATCCCCTCCTTCCTCCAGCACCCTCCCCTAGATGGCAGGTAGTCCAATATATGTTAAGTATATTAAAATATATGCTAAATCCAATATATGAACATATATTTATACAGTTGTCTTGCTGCACAAGAAAAATCGAATCAAGAAGGAAAAAAAAAACTGAGAAAGAAAACAAAATGCAAGCAAACAACAACAGAAAGAGTGAGAATGCTATGTTGTGGTCCACACTCAGTTCCCACAGTCCTGTCTCTGGGTGTAGATGACTTTCTATACCCGAGTGAATATATTATTCCCTTTTTGAGCCAAAACTGATGAGATTAAGCTTCAGACAATGCTCATCGCCCTCCCTTCTTTCTCTCTATTGTAACTGATTCCTTGTGTCTCTTCACATGATTGTGATAGAATTTATTCCATTTTGCCCCCCCTTTACAATCTTTTTTCTACTCTTTAATGTCTTTTTCTTTGATATCCTCAAATCAGAGTCAATTCATACCCACATCCTCTGTCCATATATGTCCCTTCTAAATGTCCCAACCAAAAAAATTACAATTTTTGAGAATTACAAGTATCATTTTCCCATTTAGGGATATAAACACCTTAACCTTTAAATAATGGTGTGTGTGTGTGGGGGGGGTTTCTTATTTACCTTTCTATGTTTCTCTTGAGTCCTGTGCTTGAAAATCAAACTTTCTGTTTCATTCTGGATTTTATAGTACAAATGATTGAAAATTCATTATTTAATTGAATATCTCTCTGGGTAGTTGGTTCTTGGTTGTAATTCCAGATCTTTTGCTTCCTGGAATACGATATTCCAGGCTCTCTGATCTTTTATTGTTGAAGCTGTAAGATCCTGGATAATCCTGACTGTTGCTCCTTGATACTTGAATTTTTTCTGGCAGTTTGTGGTATTTTTTTCCCTTGAGATTATATTTCTTTGCAACAATGTTTCTTGGGGTTTTCATTGTGAGATCTTTTTCTGGAGGTGATCAATGAATTCTTTCAATGATTCTTTTGCCCTCTGGTTCCTTTAACTAGCTAAATAGTTTCAGAGCAGTTTTCTTTGGTGATCTCTTGAAGAAAGCTATCCAGACTCTTTTTTTTCCCCCTTTGGTCATGGCCTTCAGGTAGACCAATAATTTCTGAATTGTCTGTCCTGGATCTGTTACCCTCTGATTCTTCATTCAAAGGGCAGTTTTGATATTTTTTTATCCGTTCCTAGTTTTGTTAAATTTATTTAGTATTTTATTTTTCCCTAATTACATATAAAAACAATCTTTAACATTAATTTTTAAAACCTTGACTTAAAACTCTTTTTTTCCTCTTTCTCCACTCTCCATTCCCTGACACCTCTTCCCCCCTCCCCCCCAGCTCTCATTGAGAAAGTTCGCAATTTGATACAGGTTATATGTGTGTAGTCATGCAAAACATATCCTTAATAGTCATGTTGCAAAGGAAAACATACACTAAAAAATTAATAATATTCCATTACATTTATATGTCATAACTTATTTAGCCATTTCCCAATTGATGAGCATTCACTCAATTTCCAGTTCCTTGCCACCACAAAAAAGCTGCTACAAATTTAGCAAAACATTTTCCCCCATTTTTTTTCCAAATACATGCAAAAATAGTTTTCAACATTCACCTTTGCAAAATCTTGTGTTCCAAATTTTTCTCTTTCCTTCCCACCCTCCCCAAGACAGCAAGAAATCCAATATAGTTTAAACATGCAATTCCTCTAAACATATTTCCAAATTCATCATGCTGTGCAAGAAAAATAAGATCAAAAGGAAAACAAACCACTAACAAAATTGAAATTATAATGCTTTGATCAACGTTCAGTCTCCATAATTCTCTCTGAATGAAGATGGTTGTTTCTATCCCAAGTCTATTGAAATTACCTTGAATTACTCATTGTTGAAAAGAACCAAATTGTAGTTTCCTTCAAAAACCACAGGAAATCAAGCATCTGAACAAAAGATGACAAAATGAAACCACTCTTCAGCTAAAAATAGAAAGAAGAAAAACATACACTAAAAAGGAAAAAAAAAAGGAAAATAAAGAAAGTATAAAATATATATATATATATTTCCATTTGTATTAAGATTACCACCAGTTCTTTCTCTGGGTATGGATAACATTTTTTCTTGGTAATTTTTTTTTTAAAGATGATGTCTACCCTCTCTTTTGGATCATGGCTTTCAGGTTTCAGGCAGAGTAATAATTCTTAAATAATTTCTCCCAGATCTATTTTCCAGGTCAGTTATTTTTCCAATAAGATATTTCACATTGTTTTGTTTTTTTTTAAGTCTTTGGTTTTATTGCTTCTTAATGTTTTATGGAGTCACTAGTATCCATTCATCCAGTTCTAATTTTTAAATAATTATTTTCTTAATTGAAATTTTTGTATCCCTTTTTCAATGTGGCCAATTCTACTTTTTTTTAAGGATTTTTTTTCTTCAGTGAATTTTTGTATTTTTTTTCCATTTACCCAATTCTGCTTTTTAAGTTCTTCTCTTAAGTGAATTTTTGTATATAGTTTACCATTTGGCCTATTCTGTTTTTTAATTGTTGTTTTCTTTGGCATTTTTGTGTGTTTCCTTTATTAAGCTATTGACTTTTTTTTCATGATTTTCTTTCATCATTATCATTTCTTTTTCCAATTTTTCCTCTACCTGTCTTATTTTGTTTTAAAAAAAATTTTTTTGAGCTCTTCCAGGACATGAAGCCAATTTACATTTTTTCTTTGAGGTTTTGGATATAGCATTTTTGATTCTGTTGTCTTCTGGCTTTATGTTTTTATCTTCCCTTTCACCATTGTATCTTTCTATGGTCAAGGTGTTTTTTGTTGCTTGGTCATTCTTCCAGCCTATTTCTTGACTTTTAACTTTATTATTGGACTCTGCTCCTGAGGTGCCAAGGGTACTGTCCCAAACGCCAAGGTTTTTGTGCAGCCTTTTTCAGTGCTAGTTCTTCCAAGATGGTGTGATCTAAGGAGTGGTGTGTTTACTATTCCCCTAGCTTGTTTTCTGGCCTATGAGTGATCATAAGCACCCTTTTTAACCCTGTGACCAGGGTCCCTGCTCCCCTATGATTATTAGTTCTGGTATGCTACAGACTGTGACTCAGGAGTGCAACATCAGTTCCAAGTATGGGTTATGCAGTGGAATTCTGTACTCAGTAATAGCAAAGGAAGTTCTATAATGTTCTGACCAATTATCCAGCTCCCTGTTTATGTTCTGAGAACTTTGAAAGCTTCTTTGATTCAGTTGCCCCTAAGGCCTGCTTCTGGTTTCCTGTGGTATGCACAGCCTACATTGGAAAGCACTCCAATTTCACTCCAGTTCAATTGATTTTTCCTATTGACCTATGTTGTCTTGCACTGGAAAATTGTTTTATCCTGTACTTTTGGGTATTCTGTCACTCCAGAATTTGTCACTTTATACATCATTATTTGGAGGAGGATTTAGGAGACTTCAGATGAGTCTTTGGCTTTTCTCTGCTGTCTTGGCTCAACCCATGAATTGACTTTTGAGTGATTGCATTAAGAATCAATGTTTTGGGTTCTATTTCTTTAAAATTGATGATCCATATTGTTATGCTATAAGAAATTTGAAAAAGATACTGTTTCTGAGAAACTTGGAAAGACTATGAAAAACTTAAGAACTCTGATGAATGCCTTGACCATCCACAGTTCCAGAGGAATGGTGATAAAGCCTACTACCCAATTCATAACAGAGAGGTGATGGACACAAGTGCAGAATAAGGCATGCATTTTGGGGACATAGCCAATGGGCATGACTATTTGTTTTTCTGAATTGCATATTTGTTACAAGATATGGTTTGGTTGTGTTATTTCCCTAAAAAGGGAAGGAACATGAGAAGAAGAAAAAATTGATTTTTTGTTAATTGCAAAAAACTAAAATTAAAAAAAAAATTGATGTTCCTTTTTTGGATATATATGGTACTTTTGATTTTTTGTTAATTGCAAAAAACTAAAATTAAAAAAAAAATTGATGTTCCTTTTTTGGATATATATGGTTATATTTAAATAAATATTTTCTTGATTCTTTTAAAAAATATTTATTACTTCCCAGTGATTTTCTACCCCCCAAAACACACACATACACACATACACCTTCCATTATAACTCAAAAAAAGTATAGTTAAAATACATGAATAGATTGACTGTATTTTTGTATGCCTCATTCCATACCTGTAAACCACTACTACCTTTCTGCCTAGAGAAGAAAACTATATTTTACAGTCAGCTTCACTGCACTGATCAGAGTTTCTATGCCTTTTTTAAATATGGTTATTGTGAAAATTGTACTGTTGGCTCTCATAAGGCATTGATCAGAGTTCTTAAGTCTTCCCAAGTTTTATCTTTAAAATATTATTGTGATTGCATAAATCACTCTGAGACTAATCATTTCACTCTGTAGTAGTTCATAAAGTTTTCCCAGGTTTCTCAGAAACCATCTCTTTTTAAAATTTCTTGTAGGAACAAAACTAATGCAGACAAGATTAGAAGGGAAGCAATTAACTGGAAAAACATTTTTTACATTCAAAGCTTCTGCTAAAGGGCTGATTTCTAAAATATTTAGAGAATCGACTCAAATTTCTAAGAATTCAAGCTATTCTCCAATTGATAAATAGTCAAAAGATATGAACAATTTTCAGATGAAGAAATTGAAACTATTTCTAGTGTAGTTTAGTGCTCTAAATCACTATTGATCAGAGAAATGCAAATTAAGACAACTCTGAGATGCCACTACACACCTGTCAGATTGGCTAAAATGACAGGAAAAGATAAGGCTGAATGTTGGAGGGGATGGGGGAAAACTGGGATATTGTTGGTATAACGGATCCAGCCATTCTGGAGAGCAATTTGGAACTAGACCCAAAAAGTTATCAAATTGTGCATACCCTTTGATCCAGCAGTGCTACTACTGGGTTTACATCCCAAAGAGATCTTAAAGGAGGGAAAGGGACCCATATGTGCAAGAATGTTTATAGAAGCCCTTTTTGTAGTGGCCAGAAACTGAAAAAACTGAGTGGATGCCCATCAATTGAAGAATGGCTGAATAAATTGTGATATATGAATATTATGGAATATTATTGTTCTGTAAGAAATGACCAACAGGATGATTTCAGAAAGGCCTGGAGAGACTTACATGAACTGATGCTGAATGAAATGAGCAGAACCAGGAGATCATTATACATGGAAACAAGAAGACTATACAATGATCAATTCTGATGGATGTAGCTGTCTTCAACAATGAGATGATTCAAATCAGTTCCAGTTGTTCAGTGATGAAGAGAGCCATCTACATCCAGAGAGAGGACCATGGAAACTCAGTGTGGACATCACATTCTCACTTTTTTTTGTTGTTGTTGCTTGCTTGCATTTTATTTTGCTTTTTTTTTAAACTGGTTTGATTTGATTTTTCTTGTGCAGCATAATAATTGTATAAATATGCATGCATACATTAGATTTAACATATATTTCTAACCATGTTTAACATATATTGGACTACTTGACATCTAGGGTAGGGCATGGGGGAAGGGAGGGGAAATTAGAACACAAGGTTTTTCAAGGGCTAATGTTAAAGAATTGTCCACACATATGTTTTGAAAAATAAAAAGCTTTAATAAAAAATAAAGACAAAAAATAATAAAATTTCTTGTAGCATATGGTGCATTAACCTACTATTATATTGAAATACTTAAATTCGTTCAAAAAATCTTGATTATTTGAAGCATCCATTTCCTCTCTGATCAATCAGAAATATACTTCCTTAGGCACTTTCATTCCTTGTCTGAAAGTGCTTTAGAATTTCAAGTATTACTTGCTTCTCTTTCATTGGCACAAAAATGAAGATATAGAAAGATTTTTAGCAACTAGGAGACGTGACATATCCACCCCAGCCTCTTTGCACTAATAATACTGTTTTTAATTCCACAGGATATTGTTAAGTTGCTGACTCCAACTTATGGGAACATCATACAATTTTCAAAGTAGCCAGACAGGCTGGGTGACTTGTGGACAATGAGTCTTTTGTGTTCTCGTAGGCACTTTCAGTCTTGTCAAAGTTCCCTTGGACTTAGCTGACAAAAGTGTATAAACACTTGAATGTTGAGTAGTCCCTTCTAGATTCACAATTCACTTGCTCAACATCTTTCCTCTGAAGATGACCATTTAGGAATGCTCTGGCAGTTGAAAATTAAGGAAAAGATAAAGCTAGCTTGCCACATGCATTACTTACTTAGAAGCTTTTGTTTTCCCTTATTTCATGTAAGTTTCCAGGTAGAGGCCTGTGGGCTGTTTGGTGGGTTAGCCTGTTTGTTTTGGGTATAGGGGAAAAATACCAAGCCAGTTTTGTTTTTTGGGAGGTTTTTTGTTTTCTGTTTTTTTCCAAAAAAAAGCAAACAAACCTGCAATTATCATGCACCTTTGGCTCTGAAATGTCAATTATGCTATTGTTTTATTCTGCCTTTGGGGGAAGAAAGGCTCTCTCTAACTTGGCTAACAGTCAGAAAGGGGCAGTTTTGATTGATAGGTGCTTCTACCTTTGAAGTTGCCCTTTGTTTGAACAAACACATAAATGTTTTACCCAAAGTTACATGACTAGTAAAATGATGGAACTGAGTCTAAAATAAAATATAGATGTATAATGACCTTCCTCACAGTGACCAGACCACTTGAATAGTGCAAGAACTATGCTCATTTTACAGATGAAGAAACAGGGAAAATTATGTGAGTTCCAAGTCACACAACTAGAAAATAGAGTCCAGATGAGAACCCTGGCCTTCTTTCCGACTTCATGTTCAATGTGTTTTCCACACATTGCTCTGTCTTCTAACGCATGGCACAATATTGTTTATTAAGGATTTTGCAAAGCCAGTTGGTGAGGTGTTTTAATTTAACCTTCAGAAAGACAGCCAGAGGTCAGAGCAAAAACAAGATTTGTCCCTAACCCGCTATTGAGTCAGGCTCTGGTGTTCTCTGAGAGATTCTTTTGTTTTTTATCTAGCTTGCTGCCTGCCTATGGAAAGCTCCTTGGTCTCCTTTCCACATGAGATGTGTACTAGCAAGAACTTATTTTCCTGGAGAGATGCTTTTTTAAAAAAATCCATTTTCAATTCTAGTTATCTAAAATACACAGTGATTAGAGGCTAGATCTGGAGGACATGATTGGGAAGATCAGAAAAAACATGAGTTCAAATTCTGAGCATCCTCAGATGCTCAGTAGCTGGAAGACAATAGACAAGTCATTTAACCTGTTTAAACTTTGTCCTTAAGTAGGGAGAATAGCACTTTATAGGACTGTTGTGAAAATAAAATGAGGTAATACGGGTGTTTCAAAACACGTAAGTCTTAGTGCAATAAGCCCAAAACTCTGTCTTAGTGCAGGAGCCTAAATATAGTAACACTATATCTAGAAAATATTTAGCAAAGTCCCTAATCCATGATAAATCTTTTTTTTTCCATCTATTATATTTATTCATTATTCATTAGTGAATCTCCTACTGCTTTCTGGACATCACCTATATGTACTGGTCACCTTAAAAACAAGTCTGAAACTAATCTCCTCATCTCCTCCAAACCAGCTTCTACTTTGAATTTCCTGTCAATATCATGTCAAAACCTACATTCCTCTAGAAGGAGGACCTATTTAGGTCAAACCCTAAAAATTAATCATCCCACCCCAAATCCTATAAGTAAGTTCTGTCAATTCTCCATTTATGACATCTTTATCTAGCATCTTCTCTTACCCCCCCCCTTTTTTTTTTAGGCAATCAGGGTTAAATGACATGCTCAGGGTCACACAGCTAGTTTCTGAAACTCTATTTGAACTCAGGTTCTCCTAACTCCAAAGCCTTTATCCACTGTGTTATTTAGCTGCCCTCTTATTTCTTGCTTTCTGCTTTCATTGTCACTACCTAATTCAAATCCATCCTATACTCCTGGAAAAAGAGAAAGATCTTTAGATTGGAAATCTGGAAACCCAGAATGTTATCTTTTTCTCTCTGCTCACTTAATGTTTCAGTCTCCTCATCTGCTATATGAAAAGGTTGAATCAAATTATCTCTAAGACCCCCTTTAAATATGAAATTCTATGATTTAATTTCCTTTTCCAGTAGTCTCCTGATTAATCTATCTGCCTCTCATCTTTCCTCCATCTTCTTTTAATTCATTTTTGCATATTACTTAACAGGGGAATCTTTCTAAGGCATCACTTTGCACACATCCTGCTCAAAATTATTATATATATTAATATATTTATTTATTATATGTATTTTATATTTCCAGGGAAATCAAGACCAAAACTTCTTTTAGGGCTCAGCTCAAGTTCCACCCTCTCCAATCTATTTGACTTCACTGGATCTCAGTTTTCTCATCTGTAAAAAGAAGAGGTTGGACTAAATAATTGTCAAGCTATTTGATAGATTATATGCTCATTGAAGGTAGGGATGCTTTCATTTTTGTTCTTGTATCCCTAGCTCCTAGCACAGTATAGGGAACATAATAAACATTTAATAAACACCTATTGGTAATTCTTATCCTAAAATTATTTGATTCTATGGAATGTCAAGTCTAGAAGTTTATTAGTAGGTAATAGAGGTATTTCCTATTAATTTTGGCAGGAAATCTGGGTTTCCTGACTTGTGTCTTAGGGTCAGATTTGAACTCAAGCCCTCCTGATTCCAGGGTGGGTACTCTATCCACTGTACCACCTAGCTCCCCTGAAGGCATTTACTTGTTAAGTAAAAAGGGATATATGATCAAAACAATTTCTTTCTCTGTCTCCCCCTTTCTTATCCTTTCTTTAAAAACAAAAAACAAAATACTGAATTTATTAAAACTTAGAGATATCAAAAAGTTATCAAAATGTGCATACTCTTCGACCCAGCAGTGCTACTACTGGGCTTATATCCCAAGGAAATACTAAAGAAGGGAAAGGCACCTGTATGTGCCAAAATGTTTGTGGCAGCCCTTTTCATAGTGGCTAGAAGCTGGAAGATGAATAGATGTCCATCAATTGCAGAATTGTTGGGTAAATTATGGTATATGAATGTTATGGAATATTGTTGTTCTGTAAGAAATGACCAACTGGAAGAATACAGAGAGGCTTGGAGAGACTTACATCAACTGATGCTGAGTGAAACTAGCAGAACCAGGAGGTCATTATACACTTCAACAATGATACTGTATGAGGATGTATTCTGATGGAAGTGGATATCTTCAACATAGAGAAGAGCTAATCCAATTCCAATTGATCAATGATGGACAGAATCAGCTACATCCAGAAAAGGAACACTGGGAAATGAGTGTAAACTGTGAGCACTGTTTTGTTTTGTTTTGTTTTTCTTCGCAGATTATTTTTAGCTTCCAAATACAACAACAACAACAACAACAACAACAACAACAAAAAAAAAAAAAAAAAAAAACCAAAGAAAAAAGAAAAAAAACTTAGAGATATAAAATGACTGTAATTGAGATTTACAAATTTATGACCAATCCTCACTGCCTACACTGCAGTATATATGGAAGTGTTCATTTTATTTTATTTTTTTAGTTCAAAATTAAAAAAAAAAATTAAGATCATTTCCAGCTGGGAGATAATTGGTTCTGAATTACCATGGGCTTTTTAGACATATCTATCTGTAAGTTATTCCAAACCCAACATGTAAAAAGAAAACTCATTATTTTTCTTTGAAAACTCTCCTTTCTTCTAAATTTTTCAGTCACTGTGGGGTACTTCTACTTTTTGAACATTAGCTCCAAACTAGCTTTCACTTTAGCCATAATCACAACCTTTTCCTAAGCAAAAACTTGGATACTCCTCCCTAAGTCCTATGATAAGTGGAGTTTTCATTTTATCTTGTCCAGAACCAAGCTTCTCCTCACTTCCTGGCTATCTGCTCCAAATCATGCCATGGACAAATGGAGTTTTCCTCCTCTTCCCTCAGCTCCTCTGATATATTGTCTTTCCCTCTTTGAGGGCAGCCAATGCCTTACATGCTTATATTTGGATCCTTAGAATTTAATCAAGTGACTGTCACTTAATAAGCACTTTTAAAAATTCTGTCTGTCTGTCTCTTTCTCTGTCTTCCTCTCTCTAAATCTCTCTTTCTGTCTCTCCATGCCCCTTGCTAATTATCTGTCTTCCTTTAAAAAATACCATTCTTTTCTTTTTTCTCTAACTTATTCTCTCTCTCTTATCTTTTACATTTAGAATTAAAAGCTCTCCTTTAACATTTGTCCATTTCCCACCCCTCAGTCATTCAGTCATTAAAAAAAAAAAAATGCTTCTGTCACTGTGTAAGATCTAGATACTTTTGGAAGGAACATTTAATCCTTGGAGAGTCTCAAGTCTCTCCCCCTCCCCCCAAATTAAAGTTTTAAGGCACTTGAGAAACTCCAACACATATGGCTACAGCTGTTTTCCTCATTTCAACGCAATGTAAATATGAAATCTACAGTTCCATATGGCAGTGTTTCTCTGGAAGAAGAATAATTACTTTTCTGAGTATGAGAATGAAAACTAGTGTAATTTAGGTAGTACCAAAGACCCAAGCTCTCCTTAAAACAAACCTTTTTTTCTTCCCTCAAGAATCAAACATCGCCTTATGCATCATTGCCAGGGTTCAGAGTCATTTGTAATCTATCTTCTGGGGGCTCTTTTAGTAAGTAGAGGGTCATGATACAGAACATGTTGGGAACTTTTTCAAAGACCCTTTCCAGACTTCTTTATCGGTCATGAAAATGAGCATTGTTAAGACCTGAGCTCACAAGAGAAGCCTTTAATGAGTCCAGAGAGTGGTCCCAAATAAACATAAAAGAAACTTTTTCTCCTTAATGTTATTAGGTCTTAATTTGAGTTCCTTTATTTTTTTTTAGATACTGTTTCTTGAAAATTGTATTTGTGAATGATCTCTGTATTGTTTGAATTCAGGGACTATTTGTTTCTTCATATAGTGATGTCATAAGGGACGATAGAAGGAAGCCATGAGTTGTAAGGTTTTTAAGTCAGAGAATCTGGAATGGACTTTTGAATCTGCCATTTAATATATTTGTAACCTACAACAAGTCACTTAGCTCCCATAAGCCTCAGACTCCTCTCTTTAATGGATATCCCATATCATTTATAAGAAGCCATGTTCAATTATCAGAGCATGAAATCAATCATGGAGTGAAGCGTTGATGAACTTCCCCAAAGATATGCTGAGCTTTTTCTGGTAAGGTCTTGGTATGGAAAGTCAGTAACCTATTCTTTCACTTTCTCAGTTGTCAACTGTCATTCTATCTCAGCTTCTTTGTCTTTGCTCTAGGTCAAACTTGGAGAGTGATGTCAAAGATCCTCTTCCAAAGGAATGTAGTCATTAAAGGTCTCAGGCACTTAGGCCATGTTAATGTAGTTCCATGAACATTCTTTGGGAATGACAGTCCCTGCTGCAAGGGCATGTTTCCAAAATTCCTTATCGGTTTTGTATTTCAATTCATAAAGAGGGGGTAGATAGTCTCTGAAAGTCTCTTTCAGGTCTATGATCCTGCTTTTATATAGTGCTTTTAATACATTTTCCTTGTTTTTGGAGCAGTTTGAATAGAATACTTCATTATGAAAGATGAGCAATCAATTGCCTATTTGGGAATTTGCCCCAGGATAATGAGATTAAACGTAGCCTTTCTCTTGATCTTGGCTTCCTGGCATATTTTGCAAATGGGAAAAAGTCAATGATTATTAACAATTGTCATCTGCTTTTCATTCTCAGAAGATAGTGCCCTAGACTGAACCATTCAGTGATCTACAGAAGCATTTGGTTTTATGCATCCCAGTGTGATTCTCTGACAGTAAATTCTCTATTCACAACATATTTATCTAGTATCTTTCTCTTGCTTTCTCTTCCCAGTCATAAACTGATCTATATTTATCCCCTTACTTCTGGAAAGCAGAAAGATCACTAGACTAAAGATCAGGCACTAAGAGGAAGCCCTTTTTTCTGCTCACTTTACTTGTCTCAGTTTACTGAGTTTCAGCTTTTCATTCTGGTATTAAGTATTATTTTAGAAGATTAGAATGGTCACTATGTAACTGGGCAAGCAGATATGGTACAGAGCAGATGACTGAATTGATTTTTTTGTAAGGTAGGGTGAGAAACCTGTCATCTAGTGTTGAAATCAGGAAGATCTGAGTTGAAGTACTGATTTTATCATTTTTAAGAAAGTCACTTAACCGCTTATCCTTAGCATCTCTACAAATCTCCAGATTATCTGTATTGGTTTGGGGAAGTTTCCATGCTGAGGAACTCACAGATTCAGAGCAAAGTAAAATCATAATCAGTTGGAACTCAATTTTCCAGCTTAAAATATTTTGGAAGGACTTCAGGAAAGGTCTGCCTCAATTGGGCCAGGGGGAACATGGCCCCGTCCAGACGTAATGCAGAAGACCCAGCACAGGGAATCTAAAAGGAGCTCTTAGCCAAAATATAGCAGTATTGGCTTCTCTGTCCTGGTTCTAAAAGCCAGTGGATTAGCAGATCAGCTGTAAGACCACCAATGCAACTATAGAAGGCAAATAGTGAGTCTTGGAACCTCAGGTGGGACCCAGTACAGTGGGGAAGCCTATAGCACCACTAGCCCCAGCATAGACAGTGAGAAGCTCCTGTTACCCTGCAGAGGAAGCTCAGGACAATCTCCCTTGTATCATAAGAAAAGACCTAAACTTTTAAAAATGAGCAAAAAAGAAAGTTCTGATTACAGCTACTTATGGAGACAAGGAAGATCAGTACACAAACCCAGAAGACAGCAAAAGCAATGCCTTTAGGTAAAGCCTCAAAAGGGGAGATGAACTGGTCTGCAGCTTAAGATGTTCTCTTGGAAGAGTTCAAAAAAAATCTTAAAAGAGAGGTAAATATTATTTAAAAAAAAGAAAATCATCTGGGGGGAAATGTACACAGGACACACATTTTTAATTGTAATTTTCATTAAGATTTTATCCATTATTTTTGTAAGTACAGCCAATCACCAAAACAATAAAGGGAACCTCGGTTTATATTATATGTCGACTTATGCAATGTAAATGCTTTCACTGAAAAGAAAAGTCAAAATGAGTTTATTCATAGCCCTGTGGCTTTTACCATTATATCAGAGAAATGCTTCATTCTTTATACTTGAGAACCAAATACTTGATCCAGGTCATCATATATGATAAGAGCCAGATAAATACTTAATAATTGATGTTCTATGAAAATTGTCTGAAGAAACCAGGAATGTGTATTCTGGAAAAGAGAGATCAGGAGCATCAATCAGTTAACTAATCAGCAATTTTTAATCATCTACTACATTCTGAACTCTATGCTAGTTACTATAAATAGGAAGATTAAAATGAAGCAGTCCTTGATTTCAAGGAGCTTATGTGGTGAATTAATTAACTAATTGATGATAAGAACGCATGTAAGAGTTCACTATGTGATGATCACTGCACTGAGTGCTAGGGAATAGGGCAAACAATCCAAAGAAAAAAGTTCAACTGCAAGAGGGAGAGAAAGGGAGAGAAATTTACATCTGTACATTTTTTTTTTAATTGACAAGGCCCAGAGGTCTCTGATTGCATGAGTAATTGAAATGACAGTCTGGGGCATATAGGATGACCTACTGATCCTCCATCTCATCAGAAGGAAAATGAGTCTTCAAGCATCTTGAGTAAGGTAAGAACTCAAGATGAGAGAACTCTCCTAGTGGCTACTCCACATGGGATGTTGTCTTCTTGTATTTGAAGACTTGAGATATGAAAAAGGGATTAGACTTAATTCTCTTTGATCCTAGGGGGAAAAACCTAGGCGGAAGTAGAAGAGAGCAGAGTAAGGTTTAATGCAAGAAAGTTCTTCCTATTTTACTAAAACTATCCAAAAATAGAATTCATTGCTTTGGGAAGAAAGGAATTTCCTTTAATTAGAGTCTGAATGAACAATTGTTAGGCATGTTGTTTAGGAACAAGCTCACAATTGTGGATAGAGCATAGGTTGTATGTATAGCTCACCCACATCTCAAAGCCCCATTGATCCTGTGAGCCTGGTATGTATCCAATCCATGCTCTTATTCAGTCATTTTTCAGGCCCATCTGACCCTTCAGTTTTTTTGGCAAAGATATTGATGGTTTGTCATTTCCTTTTCCAGGTCATATTCTATGCACAACTAAATACAAATTGGACTCAGAAGTACCTCGGGTCCCCTTCTAATTGAAAGATTCTGTGATTCTGTTCACAAATACACCTTTAAATTTGCTAAAAATACTTAAGCTGGGGACTTCTAGTACCAGTAATTCAGATGAAAACTAAGGATGGTAGTGAATGTAGCCTCTACTGAAATACTTCATGAATGGGTGGAGATGACTCTGAGTTCTCAAAAGCTAGATAAGCAGAGAATAAACTCAGACAGGACTTATGAAACAGACCCAGAGATACATTGTGTGTTTGCTGTCTTGAGGACAGGTCTAGTTAAATGTAGAAATATTCTTGTCCAGGATAGGTCACCAGGTGATAAACATTTGGGCCTCAACAATTCACAAAGATCATCTACTATTGTTTGGAAAAAGTGAACCTCTGCCTATAAAAGGAGTTCCCACATTCAAGAGATCATGAATCTTAAAAGTCTTGCAATAATCAATTTGATAACTCTTAAGTATTTGGCTTATTCAGTTTGATTCATGGAGATGATGTATTGCTATATATTAATTATAAATTACAAAATAATTTATAAAATAACTTTAAAAGTCACCAAATTTAATGAATCTAATAAGTTAAATTAGATAATAAATAAATTTATTGAAATAAAATATAATTTATACAAATAAATCATGAAAATAATTATAAATGAATTATAGAGATTGTAAGGTCAGGAATTCAAAGTTCAGGAATATGATGATGAAAGACTGAACTAATAGAGAAGGGTGTGACTATGAGAGTTATTGTGAAGGAAGAATGATCAAGATGGGAACCAGAATAAGTATAGTAGGAGGAAGAAAAAAGATGTCTTCCTTCAAAGTCATAAGCTTTATTTTTTTTTCATATGAAACTTCTATTATAAGTTTTATGTCACTGACATGGTCAGTTTCAGGTTCATCTCATAATCTCCATAATGCCTAAGTTTTTTATATCAATTTTATATAAATTTTTTTGATAAAGTACCCTGATTGAGAAATATGATTTTACTTTAAAAAATTTTTTGGAACTTAAAAAACCCCACTTAATTTGAAAATGATCTCATCTCCTTTTGGGGGATGGTATTACTACATGATCAGGGGAATTCCAGTGAAGAAACTTCCCCTCCCAAAGCAGGTTGACTATTTAGCCAGCTTTCCACTTGGAGAGTTGCCTGGGGTGTAAATTTATTTAGGATCACACAAACAATATATGTTGGAGGAGAGATCTGAACCCAGGTCTTCCTGACTCCAACTCTCTATATACTATTTATTCCACACATCCCATCATTGATCATTTAGGAAGCATCAATAAGAGATTAATAACTGGTTTTTCATCTATTGACTCATTATTTAATTAGAGGATGGTTCCCAGAATCTAGAGTATTGTGATGGATTCTAAGATCCACATTATAGCAAGGATTTTGAGAATTCTGGATGGTTAGTTGTTGGGGATATTGTTGGACAGATTTCTGCTTCAGATCAAGGTTAGATGAAATGACCCTCTGAGATGCTCTCCTAACTCTGTGATTCTACAACACCTGCTTTCCTCTTGATTTGCCATTTTTTCTGTCTATAGAGGCCATAGACCTACCTATGTATAGGCCTATGTTATAAACTCATTGAAATGAACAGACTTAAAATTCAGTATAAAAGACCAGCAATCACCATCAATCCTGGGACAACAATCTACAATTTTTTAAAGACATTTTACACTCCTTTATCAAGCAAGTTTAAAAATTCATAGAATCTTTGGCTACAAGATGATATGTTCAGTTGATCTAACCATTCTGAAGAGCAATTTGGAACTGAGCCCAAAGAACTATAAAACTGTGCATATTGTTTGATCTAGCAGTGTTTCTACTGGATCTATATCCCAAAGAGAGCACAAAAAAGGGAAAAAAGATCCACATATGCAAAAATGTAGCTACTCTTTTTATAAAGGCAAGGGACTGGAAATTGAGTATATGCCCATCAAAATAAAATACTATGAGAAAAAAAAAAAGATACATTCAGATACATAGTTAACCAGGGGTTAAACTTACAGATGGTTCTCAAAGCAGAACACAGAGAAGAGGCTGGTGAATTCTAAAGCAATATTCAATCCCCAAGAACTTACATTTTAATATAGACTTTCTCAAGAATTCTTAACCTGGAGTCACTTTAAAAATATATTTTAATAACCATATTTCTAGACAATAAGTGTCCTTGGTAATCCTTTTTATTTTTTAAAATTTAAAAACCTTATTACAAGAAAGAGTTAGTAGGCTTTATAAAACTTTATAAAAAAAGGAATTCTCCTCCCCTTCTCTTGCACACGCACACACACACGCACATTAAGAATTCAAAATCTCTATCTATGGAAGAATTATCTTATTTCTTGTAAAACTTGCAAAGAACTTCAAAGAGGATGACAATAAGAGTGATGAAGAAATCGGATTTGTTTCTCTTACAAATATGGAACTGGAATGACATTTGCCACTGGATTTTGAAAGAGCTGAGACCTGTGATATTATGCTGTTAATTTTTACAGATGATTTACTTTTCAGATCTTAGTAGATTTGGTAGAATGAAAGATTTGTTCTTCATGCATTTTTATCTGAAGCAAGATACCTCTTCCCATATAAACATTGTTTTTCAACTTGGAAATGTCCATCTCTACTGGGTCAGTGTTACAACAGAATGTTTCCAAGAACTGCTTCCAACCTGCCAACAATGGAGATAAATGTAACTTGGAAATACTGAGAAATCCCACTATAGGAACCTGAGATAGAATGAGAAGAATTGGCAGACTTACTCTGGTAACTTAGAATGAGTCTGGAAACTCAAAAGACAATGATAGGTTATGATATTTTAAAAGGAAGAATATGAGCGAAGTAGGGTGCAAAATCTGGAATGGAGGTACTATTGTAGACAGCCCTCATGGGCAGGGACTGAAGATCCCAGAACATCTGGATATTAGGTATTTAGGGAAGGCCTTGGGCTTGTTGTATCTGAAGAGCAGGCCCAGATCCCACAATGATTCAAGCCAGTTAAGCTTCTGAGTCATTTGCTATCTACCAAAAAACTTTGCACCAGCTTGTCTCTCCTGTGTTCATGATTCCCATCTTTTCCTTCTATTTTTATTTACATTTCAAAACGATCTGAACTTCTAAACACTTTTGCCTCTTCCCTCTTTCCCACAGGGAAGGATGAGAGAAGCCATACATAGCAAGTAAATCCTAGAAGCTCTGAACAGAAATGAAATCGAGCCATGATGAACTTTTAGAACCAGATACTGAAGGAGTGGGTGCCTGACTGTAATCCTCACTCAAAACTCAAGGGTGATCAGACTAGCAATCTGAGCAATGAGTAAAGGCATGGGTGTGTTGGCCTTTGACTTCAGGTCTCAGTGACAAGACCAGACCACCCACTCATTCCCCCCAGACTGAAGACCTTCAAAGGCATCTTAATGCTCAGAAATCTACCTTTGTCCGCCACCAGAGTGGATTCAGCAGATTAAATTCTCTATTTTGCTGTGGCAATTGTGTATAGAATGACTTAACAGATCTCTCTGTATGTATGCACCAGAGGATTTCAGCTAGGCAGGGGGCTTACTCAGAAGAGAGCCTGGGTTCTTATTTGTACTGTTTTTACAACTGGGGAGGCCGAGGAGATGAGTCAGGAACTGAAAAGCAGAAGCTACTGTCCCTAGTGTCACTTTCTCCCTTTGAGGATGTAGGCAATAGATTAGAAACAGAAGCCCCAAACCTCCAGCTAATTAATGCACCTAAACTGGTCCTAACATTGGGTCTGATTGGCTTGACGAGAGAGAACTAAAGAGAACTTTGCATAGCAGGCAACTTTGTAGGAAAGGTCCATGGCTGTTAATTACTCTCAGGCTAATAAGTGTAAAGCCCTCTTCATCTTGACCATGGTTGTTAGCCAGAAGACCCTTAGGATTCAGAAGCCTGAGCTTGTTTTAGAGCAGTGTGATATCAGCAATTGAGTAAGTATGAAGTGGATGTACAAGGTGAGGAAGCAAGCATGAAGAAAGAAATCATTCTGCTCTAGATTCTGGGAGTTAATTTAATGTTGAAAGAGAATGATATGGAAGGGAAGGGAAGGGAAGGGAAGGGAAGGGAAGGGAAGAGAAGGGAAGAGAAGGGAAGAGAAGGGAAAGGAAGGGAAAAGAAAGGAAAGGAAGGGAAAGGAAGGGAAAGGAAGGCAAGGGAAGGGAAAGGAAGGCAAGGGAAGATGGTAAGATTTTTGGCACAGTGAAGATACCCAGAAGACAATGCTCATTTGTTCTGGATCCTTTTAGCAATCCCATGTATCATCATTTAACTGATTAAGCCAATAGAAGTTAAGTAAATTATTCAAGACAAGTAGTGAGGACATGTCAAAGCTGTATTCTAGGGTGTGTGAAAGACAGATCCTAAGGGCTCCAAGAGCTATTAAATTCTCAGTGTAAGCATTTATAACCTTGGAAATCAGCCACTGCTACAAACCAGGGCTTGATTTATTGTTTCGTTGACTGCCTATTCTTAGAAAATGATGGAGAAAATATTAATAATAAAGATTAAACTTTAAAATGTGTCAAACCTCCAGATAGCCCCAAGGGAGATGGTTGTTAAATGTTTAGCACCCGCCCTGAGGTCCAGCCCTCTGACTTCAAATCTAGAGTTCTCTCTTACACCATTACATACCACAGCAGCATAAAGTAACAAATCACTTACCATAATCATGTAAATATGGTTGTCATCAATGTAATGTCCAATCATGATAAGCCTGATGAAGTGTGTCTCCCACTTTTGAATTAAGAAGTGGTGGACTGCAGGTATGATATGAGGCATAAGTTTTCAGATGTGATCAATAAATGTGTTTAGTTTTTGTTTTTGCTTGAGTGTAATTATTTGTCATAGGAAAGGATTCTGCCATGGAAGTGAAGGGGGAGAGGAAGTTCTTTATTGAGAAACTACAACAGTGTTTTTAAAAAAGGGGGGGGGGTGGAGTATCAATAAAACATGTACAAAGAAAAAGATTATCAAATGCTTTCTTTCCTGATGGGAAGAACTTTGGGATCATGAGAACTCTTGAGTACCTAGGACTAGATCAGAGGTGTACAGATAAATGTTTAACAACTGTCTGCCCCTACTCCCAAGGCACATAATTTGAAATTTAATTTTTTATTATTATTATAGCTTTTTATTTACAAGACATATGCATGGGTAATTTTTCAACAATGACCCTTTGCAAAACCTTCTGTTCCAATTTTTCCCCTTCTTCCCCCCCCCCACTCCCCCAGATGGCAGGTAGTCTAATACATGTTAAATATGTTAAAGTATATATTAAATCCCATATATGTATACGTATTTATACAGTTATCTTGCTGCATAAGGAAAATCAGATCTAAAAAGAAAGAAAAAAACCTGAGAAAGAAAACAAAAATGCAAGCAAACAATAACAGAAAGAATAGAACTGCTGTGTTGTGGTCCACACTCATTTCCCATAGTTCTCTCTCTGGGCATAGCTGATTCTCTTCTTTACTGAACAATTGGAACTGGTATGAATCACCTCATTGTTAAAGAGAGCCATCAGAGTTGATCATCTTATAATCTTGTTGTTGTTGTGTATAATGATCTCCTGGTTCTGCTCATTTAACTTAGTATCAATTCATGTAATTCTTTCCAGGCCTCTATGTATTCATCCTGCTGGTCATTTCTTATAGAACAATAATATTCCATAACATTTATATACCATAACTTACTCAGCCATTCTCCAAATGATGGTCATCCATTCAGTTTCCAGTTTCTGGCCTCTACAAAGAGGGCTGCCACAAACATTTTTGCACATATAGGTCACTTTCCCTCCTTTAAGATCTCTTTGGGATGTAAGCCCAGTAGTAGCACTGCTGGTCAAAAGATATGCACAGTTTGATAATTTTTTGAGCATAGTTCCAAATTATTCTCCACAATGGCTGGATTCATTCCTAATTCCACCAACAATGCATCAGTGTCCCAGTTTTCCCACATCCCCTCCAACATTCATCATTATCTTTTATCAGTCATCTTAGCCAATCTGACAGATGTGTAGTGGTATCTTAGAGTTGTCTTAATTTGCATGAAATTTAATTTGTATAGTTAATTCTTTTAAAAGTCTAGACAATCAATAAAACAATAAATAAAATCATGATTTGTAGCATTTGTTGATTTCTAAAGTATAAATGCTCCTCTGATATTAAGAATCAGACCTCTCTCCCCAAATTGTTCGTGCTGGCTTCAGCTTATCTTTGAACTCAATGAAGGAAGCAGATGCTGAAGAGAAGGAAGAAGTGGAAAGGATAGTAGGATTTGGGGAAAAAAAGAAGCAGTGACTACAGGAAATGGTGAGACAGATTCAGAGGTCCAGTGCCATTCAGGCATCTCTAAGACATTTTGAAATTTAATGGATTGTGTATAAAATATCATTACAATTCATAGTCTAAACAGCCGGCATTGGATGATTCAGGGCCTGAAGTGTTCTTTTGTACCAAAAAGATAAATTAGCTCATTTCAATTCACTTTGTTGATATGTAAAAACTTTAATGATAAGGAGTTCAGGCCTCTTCCACTTCAGAGCTTCCCAGATTCAAATCCATTAACCTCTGCCCCTCAAGCTCTCCTACCTGTCTGCCAGAGTTCTAACAAAGGTGAAGTCAAAAGTTTAACTTGAGACAAGAAGTTAAGCTAACTACTTAAATATCAGTCTTCTAAGTCAGCACTTAAAAAACTGGCCACATTACATTCTATAAAGTTTATGTGTATTTTTCAGATCTGGAGCCCTGACAGAAATGTGCAACAGGACCTGTTTCCTCATTTGTAAAATGGGTGAGGGGAGGGGAGGAGAGATTATTATTCCTACAAATTCCTACAAATAAATTCCTACAAACCATTTGAAATAGTCCCATTTAGAGGCTATTTCAAATATTGAAATAGGCTAGTTCCAATGATCTTGGAATGAAGAGAGATATCTATACCCAGAGAGGGTGTGGGAACTGAATGTGAATCACAACATAGCATTTTCACTCTTTGTTGTTGTTTGCTTGCATTTTATTTTCTTTATCATTTTTTCTTTTTTGATTTGATTTTTCTTGTGCAGCAAGGAGTTGTATAAATATGTATGCATATATTGAATTTAACACATATTTTTACCATGTAACATATATTGAATTACTTGCCTTCTAGGGAAGGGGATGGGGGAAAGGTGGGGAAAAATTGGAACACAAGATTTTGTAAGGGTTAATGCTGAAAAATTATCCATACATGTTTTGAAAATTAAAAAGCTTTAATAAAAAAAAAAGAATATTAGGACTTAGAGAATTAAGCCACTTGACCAGAGTTATAGCAACAGCAGATCCTTTGACTTCAGACCCAACACCATTTCCACTGTCCTGCCAGTCTTTCCTAAATCTCATCCAGTTCCAAAACTATGTGAGTCTATAATTCTAAAGTATAATGTATGGGTCTTCCATTTAAAAGAACTGGGTTTGAAGCTATTGCCCCTGGGCAAATCACTATATCTTAATTTATCTGTCAAAGAAGAATTAATAATCTTTGTTCAACCTACCTCCCAGGTTGGGCACATAAATCTTTTTTTTTTTTTTTTTTTAATGTGTAAACATATTTATACAATTCTCTTGCTGCACAAGAAAAATCAGATCAAAAAGGAAAGTAAATGAGTAAGAAAACAAAATGCAAGAACACAATAACAAAAAGACTGCGAATGCTATGTTGTGATCCACATTCAGTTCCCATAGTCCTCTCTCTGGGTTTAGATGGCTTTCTTCATTGCAAAACCTAGAGTACAAGTACCATAGTGTTTAAAAAAGAGTTAAGCATTGGGTAGAGGGAATTATGGCTGGGGAGAGTTCCAGTCAGAGGCATTCCTCTTAATAGGTCCCTTAGAAACATTGAAGTAAAATGGAGAATTTACTTTATAAAGAAAAGCATATCTCTTAGTCGCATGGATTACCATCTGTGACCTACCCAAGGTCAAGTTTTGTAGTAGTTTCCTGGTTAATTGTCCCCAAGGATGACTATAATTGCATGACATCCTTTCAGTCAGAATGTTAGTTCTTCAAAGAAGGTGCTGTAGAAGCATTGTGAGTGAGTTTGCCAGAATAATCCCGGAATGGGTTCCCTACTGTTATTTTTTGGGGGGGAGGGTCCATAGTCATAGGTACATCTAACCGTTGACCCACCCGTGCAGCTAGTACAGGTTGCTGAGGTGAACTGCGGCAGGCTTGAAAGGAATCACACTTACTTGCACCCACAGTATTGGTGGTACAAGTCAGTGTCCCCACATCAGGGATGTGAAGGTGGCCATTATAGACCATAGTGACAACTACTGTTCCTATGGTATGGATGTGGTAATATGTGGGTGTGAGACCTTTTCCAGCAAGAAAACAGGGGACAGTTGGGTCAGAGCGATTTCCTTGGAGGGTAGCTAGCACAAATGGGGTGGCGTCCAGGTGGAGATGGTGACATTTGGGAATGGGACCTTTGCAAAAAATGCATTAGATTACATCTGTGGGCCACCTTGGGAGGGGGGTGTTGATGGCACATCCAACAATCCTGAATGTCCCCTCTAGAGTTTCCTAGTCTGACTAGGAAATTATCTCCCCACCAGCGGAGGCTCACAGAATAACACGGAGAAATATGGAGAGAGTGTATTAGGAGTAATTGAGTCATTAATGGGCCATTTTTCCTGGTTCCAAAAATATATTGAGACTAGGCAGCATTGCAAAAGTAAATGGCTTTCTTAGTCTTAAGATCTTTCAAGCCAAATTTGTCTGTCTGTCTCTCTCTCTCTCTCTCTCTCTCTCTCTCTCTCTCTCTCTCTCTCTCTCTCTCTCTCTCTCTCTCTCTCTCTTTAATATGGCTTTTTATTTACCAGATATATGCATGGATAATTTTACAGCATTGACAATTGCCAAACCTTTTGTTCCAATTTTTTCCCTCCTTTCCCTCACCCCCTCCCTCAGATGGCAGGTTTTTGTCTCTGTTTTTTAAGAGACAGCTTAAGGGAGTCCTTAGGGATAGAAGCAGAGGTCGATTGTCCCATTTTTTTTTGCCACAAACCTTAGATTTTCCAGGTTCTATAGCTCCCCATCCTCTCAGGCATCCCTGAGAGGGGAGAGAGGTGACAGAAATTCCCTGATAAAGGGTACTTCTGTTAAAAGATGCAGAAATCCCCAGTCTAGGTGTCTCTAGTCAAAGAAGAGTCTGCTGAGCATAGAGCTCCCAATAGCTCAAACTTTTCCAGGTGTTTGAGTGTCCCAGCTATAGAATAGACAACAAATGCAAGAAGAGGCTTGCTTCGGCTAAAATTTCGGGGATCTCCATAGCGGGCCACCAAATGTTGAGGTCTGAGAGCTGAGGGGTGACAGATACCCTAACAGCAATTGAATCCCCAAGCTGATATCGCAGGTTTTTGCAAAAGATTTCACAGTCCTGATCTGCAGGCGAGGTTTTTGCTAAAAAATGGTTTATTACACTGAGAAATAACTTCCCAGAGGACTAGTTCCAAATAGGAATTTAGCAAAGGTTTGGGTACAGAATCTTTTTTTTTTCTTTCTTTCTTTTTTTTTTTTTTTTTAGCCTTCTATGGTTTGGGGCTAGGGAGTGATTATAGATTAATTTTCAAATCAATAAGGGTTGGGATTATTTCCCAGACATATTAATTGGAGGTGGGCAATTCCCATGGGAAACCAGGTAGCTTTCCCAAGAAAGATTCAGGTGGGGATTATTTTTAAGAATTTCCCCCAGGCCAGGTGGCCTCCACAAAGATCAGGGAACATAGTTCCATTACATCAGGGGAAAAAGGGATGGGGAAATTGGAAAGCAATGTTTTGCAAGGGTTAATGTAAAAAAATTATCCATGCATATGTTTTGAAAATCAAAAATCTTTAATTGAAAAAAAAAAGAAATAGTCTTGTGATTTCAGTGATAAATTATAGAGAATTCCTAGATTAAGAATTTTCCCTCCGACCTGTATGTGCCAAAATGTTTGTGGCAGCTCTTTTTGTTGTAGCTAGAAACTGGAAGTTGAATGGATGTCCATCAATTGGAGAATGGTTGGGTAAATTGTGGTATATGAAGGTTATGGAATATTATTGCTCTGGAAGAAATGACCAGCAGGAGGAATATAGAGAGGCCTGGAGAGACTTAAATCAACTGATGCTGAGTGAAATGAGCAGAACCAGAAGATCACTGTACACTTCAACAACAATACTGTATGAGGATGTATTCTGATGGAAGTGGAAATCTTCAACATAAAGAAGAGCCAACTCACTTCCAGTTGATCAGTGATGGACAGAGGTAGCTACACCCAGAGAAGAAACACTGGGAAGTGAATGTAAATTGTTAGCACTACTGTCTATCTACCCAGGTTACTTATATCTTTGGAAGCTAATAATTAATGTGCAACAAGAAAATGGTATTTATACACATATATTGTATCTAGGTTATATTGTAACACATGTAAAATGTATGGGATTGCTTGTCATCGGGGAGAGGGAGTGGAGGGAGGGAGGGGATAATTTGGAAAAATGAATAAAAAAAAAAAAAAAAAAAAAGAATTTTCCCTCCCCTAATGCCAGTAACCATAGTTTTAGAGAGAGGTTGTCTAAAGCATTGACAAGTTAAATAACTTACTTAGGGTCACATTGCAAGTGAACTCAGGTCTTTTCCCTCTAGAGCCAGCTCTCTAAAGCCACCCTCTTTTCTAACACTTATAGAATACTTTATAATTTGCAAAGCAATTTCCATGTTACCTCACTCATTCTCACAACAAGCCTGTGAGGTAGGTACTATTTGATGTAGGTCTAGTGGTAGAGAATTGAGGTGTGAGAACTGATGAGAGAATCCCCTCTGGTCTCTGTTCAGGTCCAGTGTGGAAAAATTCACCAAATGGAAATCTGAATGGCAAAAGGAATTTATATTTTTCACTAAGAAGAAATCTCTTAGTGGGCAAATCTCTTACTGAGGAAATCTGCAAAGAATATGTTAACAGAAACCTATTTTATGAGCAAACCTTGGGGGGCTAGGGGCAGTTTGAGCTAATTATCAGACCAAGATCTCCCAATTGAATGAAATCACTTTGAAGGCTTTTTTTCCAGAGCCTGGAATTTCCTGAAAGGGGACCCAGCTACTCCTAAAAGATCAATTGGGGGTGATTTGCCCAAGATCTCCAATTGAATGATGCTCTTATCTTAAAAAGGGCCAATCTGGAAAGTATGCCCCCTCCCAGACTCTCAGGAGTCTGAGACCCCAAATCTCCATTCCTTTACAGATCAAAAAGGGACACAGTTTCAGAGTGATTATTTTACAGATTAAAGGGACACAGTTTCAGAGTTCACTCCCATCACTATTGATGTAATATAGCAATGATTTTGAGGTCCCCTGATTTTAGGGGAAAGCTTCTGTTCTAACAATAAGTCAGTCATCCTAAATCTTCTGGTTTTGGAGTCTGCCTCAGAGACTTCCCACACTCCCAATCTAAGAACAAGCAATCTGTCTGATTCTAAATAGACCACTCCTTAATTCATTGTGGCAACCAAGTTAGCACCTTGGGTACCTTAGAATCAGTTGGAGTCAGGATAAGCAAAAGTCTTTATTCTTGGTCTTTAGCGGTAGAAGTGAAGAGAGCAGACATGTAGGATCTCCGTGACCTCACCTCTTCTTCTCTCTCACAGAAGTGACCCTGGCTAGTCTCCCTGCCCCTCCTAATCCCTCCCACAATTCTCTGTATACACCAAACAATTGGGCCAGCACAGGATAGTGGGAAGGGCCATTTTCCAAGCATATTCCTTTAGACTAGAGTATTGTTTAATCGGTAATTAGCCTCAAGTGCTCTATTGTCCAACCTCAGTGCATTGACTCAAGAGTTTCAGCCCCTTGCAGACTGTCAGATAGTTTCTAGCCTCAGGATGGTCCCACTGACCAAACTCCTAATACAATAGTGATAATCTGTTGGTTAGTGAGAACCAAATTCGGAGACCATTCCCTGGCCCTAGCCATATCTCTAGGCAATGGAATTAACATGTCAATGATAGAAAGTTGGATAAAAGTGTCCTCTTGAAATTCAGTCTGCTTGTAATGGTGCTATAATTACAATAAAACTTTGCCCCTTAACCAGGAAATGGGTTCAAGCTTTCAAATTCTTTTGAGACTCCTTATGACACCAGTCTGTGACCCCAAACTTTTGGGGTCCCCTTCCCAACCTCAACACTATTATTTTAGTCTATACATTTAGACTATACATTTAGTCACTGCTCAGGATCACCCAGCTAGTAAATGTCTGAGGCTGGATTTGAATGCAAATCTTTCTGATTGAGTCCCTAGTACTCTCCATTATGTCATTTATGTGCCTCTAAGTAATAAAGTTAAAGGGTGACTGAACCTTGACAGTAATATACAAAACAAAAGGAGAGCTTGCTGCTCAGTGATTTCATAACTGCATGATAATTATATGTAATTAGAAAAAAATTTAGGAGAAACTTAAATGTCCTTTAGGGGAATGGTAGAAAAAAGAAGGGATAATTTAGACACTTGTTAAAAATACAATAAATTATGAAAAGACCTTTATCAATCAATAAACCTAGAGCCAGAACAGAACTCAGATACTATGTAAACCAACTCACTAATTTTAAAAGATGAAGAAAATGTGGACCAAGAGTATTTAGATTATTTACTCAAGGTGACACATTAAGAACTTAGTCTGGAAACTGGTGCTTTTATTCACTGTACCAGCTGCTCCTAAGTTAGGTATATATGCTAATTATGTCCTTTTCTTTTTCTTTCTTTCTTTTTTTTTTTTTTGAAAGGAAACAAACTACTAGATCCTGAGGATGATTTATTGGGAAGAACTGAAAAAGTATTATAATATTTTATGCACCAAAATTAATTAGAATATAAATAGCTTCGGGGAAATTGATTTGTTTACATTGGTATTTTAAGTTCTGATAAAATCTTTTTAAAAGAATTAAAAAGTTGCAGAGTCATATGATCCATTTACTTTATACAGAGGTGTTGAAAGATCTTACAAGGGAATATAATAGAAACATGGAATGGTTTCCAAGGAGAGGGAAAACACTGGAAAGGCAAATGAAAGAAGATTTCTCTCCTCCAAGAGCAAAATATTTAATTCAATTCCTTTCATTAAAAAATACTTGAATAGACAGGAGCAAACTGGAAATCATGCCCAGTAGGAGAGCAGAAGTTGACAAAAGTTGTCTCTGCTTGAAAGTGAAGTTTGGGATAGTACCTGATGTCATTCTCTTAGGAAGGAAAAGAAGGAAACTATTAGGTTTATTAGATACTTCAATATGTGAGGCATTGTACTAAACAGCTTACAAATTTTATCTCCTTTGATCATCACGATAACCCTCTGAGATGGATATTATTAGTACTATATACCCATTTTACAGGGGAGTAAATAGAGGCAGACAGAGGTTGACATGTCAAAAGTCCCATAACTGGATAGGTTTAGGAGAAGATTGAATTCTTTTCTATTGGATAATAATAATAATAGTAGCTAACATTTAAACTTTAAAATTTGCAAAGCATTTTACATATGTTACCTCATTTATCCTCACAATTACTCTTGAGGTAGGTGCTATTACTATCCCCATTTGACAGATGAAGAAACTGAAGTTTAGAGAATTTGAGTGGTTGATTTACCCAGGCTAATCCAACTAAAGTATCTGAGGCAGGTTTTGGATTTAGGTTTTCTTGACACCAAGTCCAGCACTCTATCCCCTATGCCATCCACCTGCCTTACCAATTGGCCATCTACATACAGGCTGATTTGCGCTTTGACCCAAGGGCAGCTTGGAGATATCAGTAACTAATTCCTTTAGCTCCTTTGCTGAGAGAGTTAGGTCCCTTATAAGGACTTAGACTAAAAGAACATAAAAAAATATAGGTTTTTTTTTAAAATCACAACAAAAAAGACAGAATGAGCTCGACCTTACAAGATTAGGATAGGAATTTTTCAGATGAGAAGAAGTAGGAAACTCAAAGGAAAAAGCCCATATCTCCGAGGTTGGTGAATGTTTTGGCCTTTCCTTCATACCAGAGAAATTGCATATATTTATGGTATTAAAAGATAAAATATATTGATGGTATAAAATAAACTTAAACACACATATATATACATTTACATATATATATATAGTTACATGCATACAACACATGTATATGTAACATGTATACATGCATGTATATATGTAACTGTGTTACACATACATTTCATTACATATATATGTTTATACATTTCTGAGTTTCTAAACATTTTCTATGTCACTTGATGGTCATGGTATGTCATCTGTAGCTCCTACCATGCAAAATGCCTCCAAAATTCCTACTTAATTTGTTATGCCAACTCACAATATATAAAAACCTCCATGGGGAAAAAAATCGTGATTTGGAAGTGATAACTGTTTTTTTTTTTTTTTTTTTTCATTAAATCTATCTGATTTATGCAGATCAGTATTGGGATTGAGCTCTTCAATGGGAAGTAAGGAAGAGATGTTTTAATGACTCATGGCTTCAAGATTGAGTGCATTCTATGTTTGACTGCTTTTGTTAACTTATGCACCTGAACCATGGGATGTGAGACTCCCCTGTTCCCTCTTTGTTGTTGGGGAATGAACTAGAGAGCCTCCAGCCTGTGAATCTCACCCCAAATCATTTAATTTTAGTTTCCTTATCTCTAAAATAAAGGTGTTGGACAGTATGTTTCATTTAGCTCTGAATCCTGTGAATCTGCTTACAGGTTCTTTGAGGACAATACCATAGCTTACTTTTTTATTTTTTTTATTTTTTTTTATTTTCCAGTGGAACCAATATACTAAATAGCCAGTGTTATAAATACAGATGCTACCCAATACATATTTTTTGATGGAGAAAAATTTTAGTACTTTTTAATATTCAGACTGCAGATGCAAAGGAAAAGTGCTGCCCCACCCACACATGAGGTCATTTTTGGTATTCTTCTCTAATAACATGACAACATTGAAAGGGAATCTGGTTTTCTTTTCTTTATTTTTTTAAGCATTAAATTTCTATCTACAGTATTTCCTCAAATATATAAGGGGAAGGGAGTGGTGATTTCCTAAAGGAAGTTAATAGCATGCTACAATTACAGGCATTTTTAGAGTTTAACCTTACTGTGTGAGTGTGTGTGTATTGTTACAGTAACCTAAAATATATGAAATAGTGCTTAGTTTTTGAGCAATGAAATATATATTGTTTATATATAGATAGATAGATACATATGCATATATAGGCATAGGTATATTATATAAGCATACATATAGGTGTATATACACTTGTATATTTATATGTATATGTACTTTCATATACACCTATATGTATGTATATCTCACAGGCATTGATGAAAACAAAACTGATTTGCTAACAGAAATGTTGGCAAATCAGTTCTCTATATATTTGTTTTTCTTCTAATTTTATTTCTGAATACTCTCAGGATGACCTTGTTCAAAACAGCTTTCTAGATTTTTAATTCCATCCCCAAAAGGATCCATGTCCATTTGGTATATTCTCCCAACAATGCAGATGGTGCTTATTCTTATGTAATTCTTATCCATATCTGCCTATGGATAGACCACTGGGGCAATATATAGTAATATAAATAACTAAATAAGTATAAAATGGCAAAAGTGTGTCTAAAGGGCAATTTATCCAAAAAGGATGGGGAATATATGGCAATTGTGAAATAAGAGGCAATATATAATAATAGCATTATAGATGGGGAAGAAAGATGGAGTCAATCCTCCTCCATTACTGAAGGCATTTCTCCCTTTCTTCTGACCTCAAGAGTTCACAAATGGAGCCCTTGACTATATTATCCTTCTCTTTCATATGACTAGTCTCACTTCTTTTGATTCCATATTTCAATGATAACATCTCTTGCTTTCCAGTTTTCCCTCTGGCTAAATTCTGCTAAATTCCTTCTCCCATACTACAACATGGCATAGAGATCACCCTGTAAATTCTGGCAAGTTGTTCCAAGCTAGAGAGACTCAGCAAAGGACTGTCTGTGGCAGCTGGTGGTGCAAGAGTTTGGGGATCTGTAATTAGGAAGACCTGAGTTCAAATCCTACCTTAACCACATTCTTAATTAGCTGGAATGATATGTTCAGTTCTTTTTTAAAAAATTAATTTATGAGTGAATGCCCATCAACTGGAGAATGGCTGAAAAAGTTGTGGTATATGAATGTTATGGAATATTATTATTCTATTAGAAATGATCAGCAGGATGATTTCAGAGAGGTCTGGAGAAACTTACATGAACTGGTGCTAAGTGAAATGAGCAGAACCAGGAGATCATTGTACATGGCAACAGCAAGATTATATGATGATCAGTTCTGATGGACATGGCTCTTGTCAACACTGAGATGATTCAGGCCAGTTCCAATGGTCTTGTGATGAAGAGAGCCGTCTATATCCAGAGAGAGGACAGTGGGAACTGAAAGTGGACTACAACATAGTATTTTCACTCTTTTTGTTGCTGTTTGCTTGCATTTTGTTTTCTTTCTCATTTTTTCCCTTTTTGATCTGATTTTTCTTGTGCAGCATGATATTTGTGGAAATATTTATAGAAGAATTGCACATGTTTAACATATATTGAATCACTTGCTGTCTAGGGGAGGGAGTGGGGGGAAGGGAGAAAAAATAGAACACAAGATAAGGGTGAACACTGAAAATTATCCATGTATATATTTTGAACATAAAAAGCTTTAATTAAAAATTAGTTTAAAATAGTTTGTATTTTTAAACTTAAAAGTAATTTTTAAAATTTTGTTTTAGAGCCAATCAGGATGAAGTTAACTTGCCCAGGGTCACATCGTTAGTGTCTGAGGTCTGATATGAACTCAAGTTCTCCTGACTTCAGGACTAGTACTGTAGCTATTATGCTACTTAGCTGCTCTGCTTGTAATCACTTATAAGTGCTCTATTTGAGGAAAGTATTGGCCATTTGGAATGTTTCCAGAAGAGGACAACCCAAGCTAATGATTCCAAGCGCATGGGGTTATGTTATATAAGGACTGGTTGAAAGAACTGTGGATGTTTATCCTGAAAAACAAGAGATTTAGTGATGCACACACACACACATATATATATATATATATATATATATATATATATATATATATTATAAATATAAATATATATATATACACACACACATATGTTTTTTAAATATTTGAAGAGCTATCATGTAGAAGAGGAATTAGATTCATTCTGCTTGGCCTTTCACGTAAAAAAGTTCAGCCCCTTGAGGATAGAACTGGAAACAAAAGGTGGAAATTATATGAAAGCCAATTTGAGTTCCATGTAAAGAAGTTCCCTTATAATTCAAGGTATCTCAAAACAAAATCATAGAAGTCTTCCCTTTGAGAAAGACTTCAAGCCAAATCTGATTGACCAATAAGTGATGTGATTTGGAATATTTTCCAAGTTGGATTAAATAGCTGTTGAGAGCCTGAGCAACTAGGAGATTCTGTTCTTTGATTCTCCTCATCAAAATAAAGGAATTTAAACCAATTCATTTTATGAATCATGGACTTCTCAACTTTTACCAGATGGAAGATAATATTCACCAAGTTGAAAGTGATTCTCTTTTTCCTCCATCTTCTATTAGCATTTGCCGGGGACCACTGCAATCACATTTTATTTTGACTCTCAATACAGCCTCCATATTACATGCATATATATTGCCATCTTTTTTTTAAAGAAGGAAGAACTCCATTGGACTTTGATGGCATTTGAATCCAAGACATAATTTGGTTTAGAAGAGTAATAAGTAAGACAGAAATTCTAAAAATCTATACCCAGTTGGTAGCATCCTTTTTTAAAAAAATAAATGTCAGGGATGGGAAGGCATAGCTAGATAGCACGATGGTAAGAGCACCAGCCCTAGAGTCAGGAGCACTGAGTTCAAATCCTGTCTTTATATGATAGATAGTTAGGTAGGTAGCTAGCTAGATACATTAAGTACTTATTACATATCAGGTGTCATACTGAGTTCTGTAGACAAATATATAAGCAAGAAAATATTTGCACTTGTTTTATTTGATTTTATTAGCATGCAAAAACATTTATTGATTGATAATCAGAAATAAGTTGGTCAGGTAACATTTGCAGCCTATGAACCAGAAATTATTTATTTATTTATATTTATTTTGTTTTTAATTTATGGAATGAAAGAAGCATTTTCATAATAAAATATAATAAAAATGATCCCACATGAAACTGCGAGTCCATTATGTACAATTTGTTATTCCTTTTAAATGTATAAGTTATTGCGTATATTTTCTCTTTTCTTTCCCCCTCTTCTCCCAGACTTAAGATATAGGACTTTGTATTTTAATAGGAGAAGGCAACACATAAAGATGAACTTGAATAAGTCATAAATTCAGAGCACCATTCTTTCCACCGCAGCGCACTGGCCGGAGAATCAGGGGAGTCGGGGGAAGAGCAGATTTTGTGGGCAAAATCAGAAATGCAGTTGAGACACGTTTTCCGAAGTTGCGCCATCTCTGACTAGTAAGTTTCTGCGACAACAGGCACGGGCACGACCGAGAGAATAGATTGCAAGCTCCTTCAAGGCAGGGTCAGCGCTCCCCTTTTGTCCCTCCCCAACCACAGCGCGGCACGTGGCATCCAATGGGCCAACAGGGAAAGTGCCGCTTGAACTGAGGCTCTAAGAGGAGGAGGAGGCGGCTGGAGCGGAGGGAGCCCAGCATTCCTGCGCTCCCCCTCTCGCCCAGCGCTGGCGCTGCTCCAGGTTGGCCGGGTGCCCTGCCAGGGATTCCTAGGTAATCACCGGGGCCTCCTCTCTGCTTTGGCTCGGACTGTGTTGACAGTTTCAGAGACGTTCCTAGTTTGGGCAGCCCTGGAAACAAGGCTCGGGGGGCTCTGGCTGCTTCACCCGCCAATTAATCATTACAGAGGAGAAGTCAGAATCTTAGCCGTACGGGACTATCATTGCAGGACTTCTTTCTTTCCCCGGAAAGATAAAGATAAACGGTGGTTAGGAAACAAACGAGATAGTAGGAAAATGGATTGAGACACGGACTTTAAGTCTGGAGAACTTGGGTTCAACCAGCGCTGATTAAGCACCTGCCGCGTGCCAGGCACTGTGCTAAGCACATGAAATACAAACATAACTGATACAGTCCTTGCTTTTAAGTATCTTATTCTTTTGGAAGGATACAATATATCTATAGCTAAGTCACAGCAGGATATTGAAAAAATACTAGGTGAGTGAAACAGTGAATAATGAATAATTCTATAACCTTTCCAATCAGAGGACCTAAGCTAAACCTGTTTCTCCATCTGTCTTTCTCTTTCTCTCTCTGTCTTTGTCTCTTTCTTTCTCTATATCTTTGTATGTCTGTGTTCTCTTTCTGGCTCTCCTTCTCTCTGTCTCTGCCTTTCTCTCTGTCTGTCTCTATCCTCTCTCTGTCTCTCTCTCTCTCTCTCTGTTTCTGTCTCTCTATCTCTGTGTGTCTGTTCTTTTTCTGGCTCTTTCTATCTCTCTCTCTCTCTGTTTCTGTCTCTTCTCTTTATGTCTCTCTGTCTCTCTCTTTCTCTCAGTCTTTGTGTGTCTGTGTTCTTTTTCTGGCTCTCTCTGTCTCTGTCTTCTTGTGGGTCTCAATTTTCTTATCTATAAAATGAAGAAATTGAACTAGATCAAGACTTTTAAACTTTGGGTCCATGAACTTGTTTTGTTTAGAATATTTTGATGAGTGTATTTCTTTTTGAAGGCAATTGGAGTTAATTCACTTGCATAGGGTCACACAGCTAAAAGTGTTAGAGGCTGGATTTGAAGTCAGGTCCTCCTCCTGACTCCACAGTAACACCTAGCTGTCCCGATAATTGTATTTCATCATAATTGGTTTCCTTTGTTATCCTACACATTATATTTTGTGCATTCAAAAGCAGTGTTCTAAAAGGGGATCATAAGCTTTGTGGGTCAGCTTTAGAGTTAGCAAGACCTGAGTTAAAAATCTGGTTTCAGATACTTATTGGCTATGTGACTGTAAGGATCCTTTAAATGGGCGGCCACAGTGCAACAGGAGATTGAGTGGCCCAGAAGTAATCTCTGTGGATATAGGACTGCCCTGTGGGTGGGATCCTGGCTATATTGAGATAGCTTCGTAATGGGTGACAGCTCTCTCGCTGGTTGGCTGTGTGTGACTTCACAGGCCCTTTATAAGCCCATTGCAGACAGCAGTCTCTCTCTTTAACCTGGCTCCCTAACCTGGGGTAGCCGAGCCAAGCGGATGAATAGCCAAGAGAGGTAAGGAGTTTGGTAGAGAACACGTGGGTCTTCAGTTCAGGTGTTCACTAGGGAGTTAACAAGTCAGGGCATTATGTGAGTAGGTATAATAAAGGCTTTTAAGATTACACGTGGCTCTTCTTGAGCGTGTTATTGGTTATTAAACTACTATTCAAGAAATCGTGGGCCAGAGACCTTTGAAGGCTTCAGAGGAGGCGAGCCGGGTAGAGTTGACACTGCAAAGGTCAGTGGTTAAAGGTACTCTGTTGGGCCTAGGACAGACTGGTAATAGTAACTGCCAAGAGGGCATGTTACATGTGACCATGGGCAAATTATTTTATCTTGTTTGCCTCCTTTTCTTAATCTATAGAATGAGCTGGAGAAGGAAATGGCAAACCTCTCCAATACCTTTGCCAAGAAAACCCAAATGGAGTCACTAAGAGTAGTCAGGCAAGGCCGAAAAGCAACAACAATAAAAGACTTTACAAGATTGTACAAGAGTTCATGACATAAGAAGATTTAAAAACCCTGGAAGAGGTGACCTCTAAGGTTCCTTTCACCTCTAATTCTTTGCTCATGTTATCCTGTGAATCAAGAAAGACCTTTTGAAGGAAGTGGCACTTGAACTGAACCCTGAAGTGAACTAAGAGCTGCCAGATTGAGGTACACGGGAAAATATGCATGCCAGGCATGGAGATGAGCTCACACAAAGGTCAGGAGATGGAATAGTAAATAGGCCAGTGTGGCCACAGCTTGGAATGCATCGAGGGGGAATTATGTGTAACCAGTTTGGAAAAATAGGCTAGATCCAGCTTATGAAGGGCTTAGAATTCAGAAGAGAGGAGATGATATTTTATCTGAATGGCAAAAGGGAACCTCAGATGCTTCGGGAATGAGAGAAGCACATGGCCAGACTTGTGCTTTAGCAATGTCAGCAATGTGGAGACTAGAATGGAGAGACTGGATAACATGAAAACTCTCTGGGAAGCTAGCACAGTAGCACTGGTAAATGAGGGTCTGAATGAGGGGAGTTCAAACACACCTCCAATGCTTATTAGCTACTTGTTCTTAGGTAATTCACTCATCGCTCACCCTCTGATTTCTCATCAGTAAAATGGGGATAATAGCATCACCAACGACTGTACTTAAAATTTGCCTTAGGGTGTCCAGGAATATAAAAGATTTTTATAGAGGAAAATATCCAGAGCTTAGACTCTGAATCAGAAGATGTAGGTCCCCACACTGTATGCTTTGAGTAAGGTACTTAATTAGCTCAATTTCCTAGGTGATCATTCAGTTCCCTTCAGTTCTTTAGGACTATTCTAGAGCACCAGAGTAGTAATTCCAAGTACTATTTAAATTTGATCACAGGATCAGAGATACAGAACTAGAGGATATCACAGAAAATCTTTTTTTTTTTTTTTTTTTTTTTTTTTTTTTTTAATGGATTAAGAACTGCAGGCAAGTGGCTTACCTAAAGTTACACAGAAAGTAAATTGCAGAACAAGGATACAAACCTATTTGAGTGCAAATTCAGCATTCATTCCATGGAAAACTTTGATTTTCTGTTGGTAAAAAGTGTCTCCAATAGAAACTACAAGTTTTCATGAATGGGCAAGGTAGGGAAATGCCAATGCCTGGTAGTCAACTGGTGAGCATCTCTGACCTTGACCAGGTTCTTGTAAAGGGCTTTGAATTCAGAGCAGAGGAGATGATATTTGGCAGGCACGTGGACTTCTCTGATCCAGACTGGAACACTTCAGTTTGGGAATATCTTTGAGAGCTTGAGTTTAGGAGATAAACCACACTGGCACATAATAGGACTTTTTTCCTCACTGTGAGATGGAGTTTTGAAGCAGGGGTCAGAAGACAGCTTTGGTATATCCTTCAATAGATTTTATTTCACTTAAGGTTAGAACTAGATGACCCCTGAGTTTCCTTCTACTCCTGAGATTCTGTGATTCCAAATAGTAGATTTGAGGCTAAATCCAGGCAAAATTATGAGGCATACATAATATGATATATACCTTTTCATAATATGAAATATATCATACCATTATATTGTATCACAATATGATATACACACATACATATATATATACATATATATATATATTCCATAGATATCTTTTTAGCACCCCTAGATCTCCCATAGGCATCCTTGTCTACATACTCTACTCCTACATACTCTAGATCAAAGCTTCTTAAAGTATGGATTGTGACCCCATATGCTGTTATATAACTGAATGTAGGGTTGTGAAATTGTGATTTATTATCAGTAAATGTTTTATTTGTATACCTATTTTATATACCTATAGACCTGAGGTCTTGTAAAAATTTCTTGGGTGAAAAAGAGTCACGAGTAGAAAAAATTTAAGAAGGCTTACTCTAGATCAGTGGTTCTCATTTTTTTTTCAGTATCTTTATATTATTAAAAATTATTGAGGATCTGTCCAAAGAGATTTTATTTATGTGGATTATATCAATAGATATCAGAAATAAAAACTAATTTTGAATCTGTAGTCCCTCTGAAAGAGTTTCAGAGACCTCAGGGTCTCTGAGTTATACTTTGAGAACCACTGCTCTAGAGAACCCAGATTCTTAAACTGTGGTTCACATCCTATATGGGATCTTGTAACTGAAAGTGGGGATCATGAAATTATGATTTATTATCAGTGAATGTTTGATTTGCATGCCTATTTTATATACATATATACCCGGGTTATGTAAGAATTTTTCTGACGAAAAGGGCTTGCAAGTGGGAAAAGGTTAAAAAGCCCTGCAGTAGATACCTAATGCTTAAGGCAGCTCTCAATGGCAGGCAGGATGATATACTGGAAAGAGCACTGCCTTTGGAATCAAAGAACCTATGTTCAAATCCTACTCTGCTATTGCCAACTTAAAATTGTGGAAATAGAGTGCTGGATCTGAAGTTAAGAAGGCCTAAATTTAAATCTAGCCTCAGATATGAGAAGTGTGAACCTAGTCAAGTCATTTTACCTTCTATTTGCCTCTGTTTTCTCATCTGTAAAATGGGGATAATATAGCATCTATCTTCCAGGGTTGTTGTGAGGATTAAAATATAAGAATACTTAGAATGCACTTAGCCTAGTTCCTGGCATATAATAAACACTATACAAATACTATTATTATTTTTACTTGCCTGAACTTAGATGAACTATATAATTTCTCTGATGGTTAGTTTCCTTGTATAAAAGTGTTGGATTATTGGACTGCCATGGTTCCTTCTAGCTATAAATCAATGATCCTGTAAGCCTCTCAATGACATGGGTCATGGATGCCTGCCTCCCTAAAGTAGGATGTTCTCCTTGGGTTACTAATTTAAAAGAAAAGCAACTGAAGTATGAAATCCAATTCTCATGTAGTTCTGATGCTGAAAAATAACACAGTGTGAGAAGCAATATAAATTAACTGTATAAATAATCCACAGAAATAATATATAAATAAAACATAAATAATAAATAGAATAAAATTATCTACAAATGCACTTACTAAATGTTCGCTGAATTATATTCAAATTGCTATACATATACAAAATCACAAAACTATGATCATTGTAACTGAAGGCTTTGATCTTGAATCTACAGATGAAATTGAACCAGTGGATTAAGGTGATATACATACCTTGGTCTTTCTCCTATTAAGGAGACAACTTGAGGCCAAAGCTTGATGGGAAGAACACCCAGAACAATTAATAGGCATGCTAATATATACTTTTGGTCTGATAAAGTAGAATAACAAAGACTCTAGAAAATTTCCAAACAAAAACACACATGAAGTAAATGAAATGCAGAGCTCATCACCTCATTAGCTATACAGAGACTAATATTTCCTCTTCTCAAAAGGCAAAGGGACTTGATGGAATGCATATGATAAGCAGGTTAAAATATTTAGAAATACTTTTTTGGAACAAACAGGTATCGCTTCACAAAACAATGGAAAGTAGTGACCACAGGTGTATGCCACTGTGTGGATTCAGTGAAATTATCAATGAATTATCTCTAGATAGGGCCTTTGAAATGACTAAATATCAACAGTCTGCCTAAACATTGCATATATTTTCTATGCAATGACCAAATAAACTTTTTCATTAAAAAAAATAATAGCTTTTGATTTTTAAAATACATGCAAAGATAATTTTCAACATTCAACTTTGCAAAACCTTGTGTTCTAAATTTTTCTTCTTCCTTCCCCCTCTCCTTCCCTTAGACAGCAAGCAATCCAACAGAGGTTAAACATGTACAATTCTTCTCAATATATTTCCACATTTATCATGCTGAACAAGAAAAATCCGATAAAAAAGGGGGGAAATGAGAAAGAAAAAAACAAGCAAGCATTTTCAGTGAAAATACTATGTTGTGATCCACATTCAGTCCCCATAGTCTTCTATGGCTCTCTTCATAACAAGTCTACTGGAATGGACCTGAATCATCTCACTGATAAACTTTCTTATTAATGGTTGGATGTCTAGGAGTGTTTGATTTCATTTTGATAACAGACCTAAAACACCAGATAGCCTTAGGCCTTGCCTGTAACCCTTCAAATTTCAGTAATTGAATAATCCCTTTTTCAGAGAATCCTAGAATTCCCTAATCTAGCTAGAATCCAGGTGCATAGAACAGATCACAATGACATGGGAAATTCAAGAAGAAAATAATTATCCTGGATCTAGATGCAGAAGACTTAGTTCAGGGCATACTGAGGTCTCAGCTATGTTACCTTGGGAAAGACAGCTGAACTCTGTGGCCCTCTCATTTTTCTCCTCCAAAAGGAAAGAATTGCACTCTATCATCTTTAGAATTTCTTTCAGCTCTAAATCTTATGATCCCATTTCTGCCACAAAATGAAAGCCAGAACAATTTGCCAGCTTTCTATTATTAATTGGACATAATTGCACCGGAATAGCTATCAAGCATGCAGCTGTTGAGGGGAGTCAACATACTTGTTCAAAGGTGTTTGGAGAAGCTGGTGCAAGTCTACTCTGATGTTTACGGCCTCCGGGCTATTTGGTATTCCATTTCAGTGAGTCAGGCTTTGACTTAAATTATATACTACGGGGAAATATCAAGTTGTTTATTTTGCTAACACTGGTCCCTCATTGTTGTTGGGTTTTGTCTTTTTTTTTAAAGTTCACACTACTCCAGATGACAGGAGGTGGGGTGGTTGGGGGTGGGGGAAAGGGGATAAGGAATGTGTTTTGAGCAGAAGTTGGAGGACAGTTTGAGAGAGTGAATAAACCTGTCTGTTCTTCCCCTCTTGGGCTCCCCTACTTTTCCTAACCCTCAGTCTCTTGGCTTGTGTGAGGCTGAAGTTGAGTTCATATCTCCACAAAGTCACCTGTGAAAATCCTTGAAGGAAGACTTCGAGGTGTTTGCCAGGTATTCCCTTATTCCTAAAGCTATCTCCTCATCCCCCATTTAATCAAAAGTGATTCCCTTCCTGGAATTTTCTAGGCCATTCTGACCTACTTTTTGCAGCTTTGTACATACCATTCTTTGCATGAGATGCTGAAGGTCAGGACACAGCTATCCCTCCCCATCCCACTTAGGTTAAACCCATTCTCCCTTCCTTTCTTCCTCTTTCTTTCCTTCTTCCTTTCTCATTTCCTTCCTTCCTTCCCTATTATATATTTTATTTTTATTTCTCCCAATTACATGTTAAAACAATTTTTAAAACTTTTTTTTTGTTTATTGTTCCAAATTCTATCCCTTTTCCCCTTCCTCTCCTTTCCCCATTTTGAGATAATAAGCAATCAGACATAGGTTATACATCTACTTTAACATATTTAACATACATGGGAGTACCTGCTATCTAGGGGAGGGGGTAGAGGAAAGGAGAGGAAAAGATGAAACAAAAGTTTTTGCAAGGGTCAATGTTGAAAAATTACCCATGCATATATATGTTTTGTATATAAAAAGCTATTTAAAAAGATATAGGTTATTCATTCTTTTGCACTTTTCTAATGCCGCATCCACATCTTCACCAGCACAGAACCATTTAAAACTTCCCATGTTCATGGTTCAAACTCACAATTCCAAAGGGAATATGGAGTAAATGACTTAATATACTTTATATTTATTTGAAGCAGCAGAGAGCTGAGTGCGCAACATCAGGAAGATCTCAGTTCAAATTTAGACTTGGACTAGTTGTGTGATCCTGGACAATCCTTTAATTTCTATTTGCCTCAGTCTCTTCATCTGTAAAGTGAAAATAATAATAGCACCTCCCTCCCAGGGTTGTTATATGAATAAAATGACATGAAATGCAAGCTATTATAAATTATTATTATTTATTATGAGATGACTTATTTCTACCTACTGACTAGATTGAAAATTCCATATAGACAGAAATGGTACTTTGGTCTTTGTCTTTGCAGTTTGCCTATAGAAAACACTTGGTTTATTGAACTGAACTGAGCTACAGCAGGGGTCATGAGAAATGCTACAAGCTCAAAGTTTATTCCAGCTCTAAATCTATAATACTCTGATTCTAATTATTCTATCAGTGTAGAAATGGCTAAAAGACGCATCGCCCTTTAAAAACACTAAATTTGGGGAGCAGAAAACTGGGAAAATTTTTTGTATCTAAGCATTCTGATAAAGGCCTTATTTCTAAAATATATAGAGAATTGACTCAAATTTATAAGACTATAAGTCATTATCCAATTCTCCAATTTCCTCCAGATGCCTAGTTTCTGCCACACTGATTTCTAGGATGTGGCTCTTTTCAACAGTGAGGTGATTCAGGGCAATTCTAATGGATTAATGATGGAGAGAGAGAACTGTGGGGATTAAGTGTGGATCACACAATAGTATTTTCACCTTTTTTGTTGTCTGCTTTTTTTTTTCTCATTTTTTCCCTTTTTGATCTGATTTTTTTCTTGGGCAGCATGATAATTGTGGAAATAAGTATAGAAGAATTGCACATATTTAACATATATTGGATTATTTGCCTTCTAGGGAAAGGAGGAGGGAGAAAAACTTGGAATACAGGATATTGGAAGAGTGAGTTAATGTTGAAAACTATCTTTGCATATATTTTGAAAATAAAAAGCTATTAATTTAAAAAAGAGTAGGAAAAATCACTATGCCTTTTTTTCTTTCTTTCCTTCTTGTCTCATCTTTTCAAGGCAATTCAGATAAAGTGGTATAGGAATAATGTGATAGTCTGCTGCTTTTCTTTTATATTTAATATTCTTCAGCCTATTGCAAAAGTAAATGCAATAACTTGCTTTTCTATAATTGAGTAAAATTGTGAATAACATAATTGATAAAAAAATTGAATGAATAGCATTGAAAAGAAAGCTCATTTTCTGTAGGGTTCTTGAAAAATCTTTGGGAACATTTCATTTTATTAATTACCTCTATAATTATTATTAATTACCTTTTTTAGTGGGATTCAGACAAAAATAGTTCTCAGACAACAAGTTGCTATCCTGCAGGCACAGTGGATAGAACACCAGGCTTGAAGATTTGAGTTCAAATTTGACTTCAGATGTTTACTTCAAGTCTTTTTGCCTCAGTGTCCTCACTATACGATTAGGATAATAACAGCTTCTACCTCCTAGGGATGCAGTGAGGAACAAATGGAATAATAACTGTAAAGTCTTAACATAATGCCTGGCATATAAATGTTAGCTATTATTATTATATTCAATACGTTTATGAAGTTTTGTAATTGAATAAAGGTATCATTTGTAGACTAACTGAAAGTATCTCCTGTGTAGCCCCAGTTGCAGACAGGGATGACATCAACCTTCTATATCATTAGGATTCCCATATCATTTGGCCTCCATACACAGGATGCTATATTTTTTATTCTATGTAAATTTACATGAAAGATGAGTTCTTGATATGACAATATCTTTTAAAAATAATATTCTTGATTTTTTGTGAGTCAGTAGTAAGTCTGAGTAATTAAGGTACCAGTTCAGTCTATAATAATGGCTTGGTTGTCTTGTAATTTATTGGTTGAACTCTCCAGAGTGTTTTGAGGTCTCTATTTGTATTTTTTGTTTGGCAGCTTGTGAATGATAGTGAGTTTCTGTTTACATAATTATTGTCACCAGATCTTATATTATTCAGTAGATGCTAAACTCTTATAGCCCATATATTTTATATATATATATTTATATATTTTATATATATATATATATGCATATATATATATCCCATAGTCATGTGTAACAAACTATCATTTGTTTGAATAAATTATATATTGACCACTAAAAGCCGAGTTCCATAATGAAGCAGAAATATGAAGGAGATTTGGGAGGGCATAATGGTTTGAACACAACATGAAACAATCAAAACATAAGCATTTATCACAGATTACAAAGATTTGTCATTTATTATGTGAAGTAACTAGTTTAACTAAATATGATTAAACAGGACAGAATCATAATGATTAAGCAACTTGCTTCCAAAGCCTCAGGTAGAGGAGGAATAAGGAAAGGATGCAGGGAAGAATGGAAGGATTGGGGAAGGAGTTAGGGGAGAGGTCAGGGAGGGATCAAGGAGAAGCCTAGTGTGATTGACCAGGCTCCAAACTCAGCTAAAGATGATGTGCTAATCAAGACAGTCTCTGAAGATGGAGACTAGTTGTGGATGGATTAGTTACTTACAAATAGGTGAGTTGATTAAGATTTCTGGCTTCATATCATTATATGCTAATAAGACAGTCTGAGATAACTGACACATAGCATTTCTTGACAAGGGAAACAGAATGGGCTGGTTTAGAGTTTATATCATGACTGTTTTACCTATGCTAATAGGACAATCTGGGAAAAGTGATCTTTTTGTATATAATTTTTTTATAATAATAGCTTCTTATTTTTCAAAATACATGCAAAGATAATTTTCAATATTCACCCTTGCAAAATTTTGTGTTCCAAATTTTTCTCTCTCTTTCTTCTCCCCACTTCCCTAGACAGCAAGCAATCCAATATAGGTTAAACATGTGCAGATCTTTTAAACATATTTCTACATTTATCGTGCTGCACAAGAAAAGTTAGGTCAAAAGGGAAAAAATGAGAAAAAAAATAAGCAAAAAACAACAATAACAACAAAAAAGGTGAAAATACTATGATGTGATCCATATTCAGTCCCCATAGTTCTCTCTCTGGATGTAGATGGCTCTCTGTGATTATGATTGATGATAGGAACAGGATGAGATCATTTTAGTATTTCCTGATAAGGGGACAGAATAAGCTAGTTTAGAGTTCCCATCAATAGAGATAACCCTCTAGAGTTTCTGGTGGCAATAACCTGATGTTTAATTGCCATCAAAAACTCTTCTGTTTCCACAAATGATACTCATGACTCAGGTTAGGCTGAAAGGAAAAATTATGATGAAGTCTGTTTTGGACATGTAGAGTTTGAGATGCTTACAATTTTGACATTCAGTTCAAAATGTGCAAAGATAGTTGGTGGTACCAAACATCAAAAGCAAGCTAACTCCCAATCCCTGTCCCCCAAATCCTCCCCACCCTCAATAAACAATATTTTAACGTATGCATTGAAAACCATTATTCTTAGAAGGGGTTCATAGACTTCACCATCTAGCCAAAGGGATCCAAGAAAAAGAAAAAGTTAAGAATATCTGCTGTACAGGAGGAATACAGAGAGGCCTGGAGAGACTTAAATCAACTGATGCTGAGTGAAATGAGCAGAACCAGAAGATCACTGTACACTTCAACAACAATACTGTATGAGGATGTATTCTGATGGAAGTGGAAATCTTCAACATAAAGAAGATCCAAGTCACTTCCAGCTGATCAATGATGGACAGAAACAACTACACCCAGAGAAGAAACACTGGGAAGTGAATGTAAACTGTTAGCACTAATATCTGTCTGCCCAGGTTACATGTACCTTCGGAATCTAAAGTTTATTGTGCAACAAGAAAATGGTATTTACACACATGTATTGTACCTAGACTATATTGTAACACATGTAAAATGTATGGGATTGCCTGTCATCGGGGGGAGGGAATAGAGGGAGGGGGGGATAATTTGGAAAAATGAATACAAGGGATAATATTATAAAAAATATATATATAATAAAAAATTAAAAAAAAAAGAATATCTGCTGTAGAAGGAAAATGAAATTAGGGTTTCAGGGGAACAACAGCCTTCCTATGAGACCTGCGTTCTTTAAATAAATTACAGGAATAGTGGAAGGCAAAGTCTATTTCTTTTCTTTCTCTATATCCTGCATTAGTCCTGCTTTTCCATCTCAGGGCCATGTGATCTTCTCTCCAAAAATAACAGCTGCTTAGTAATATTAATGAATGAGGGAAAGGAAAGGGGGAACCCCATTTTTCAGCACATAGATAATCCCATGAGGCACAGTGTCCCCTGTAAATGAATTTACAGGCCCGAAAACCTAGATTGATAAATAAAAGGTTTATTGTAGGAATTTGGAAGTAAAGTTAAGTTAGAAAGACGTCAGGGCCAGAGGTGGCCGCTGGGTGGGCAGGAACCCTTACATGGCTGGAAGGATACCATGTGTTGGCGGGGAGGGCTTCTACGAAGAGGGAGTTCCGGCTCACCTCTTTTATACCCAAAAGATTGTGGATAATTCCAAGTTCTTGGCGGGCTTTTCAGTTAGCTCAGATCAGGTGAGGGCTGGGGAAGCTGAGCTGGTAGTGGGTTTGGGCCTGGATATTCAAAGGGTGCCTTTGACCAGGATTTGTGAATCAAGGTCAGCCATGGGTTGGGCAATTAAAAAGGAATCTTAAAGAGACCTCAACCCCCATCAATATCTTCTCTCAGAAAACTAAAGATTAGCTTCTTTTTGGGGAGAGTGTGGGGAGAACATTCTCCTCTAAGAAGGCTCTCCCTGAAATTCTCATATTATAGGAGGGGAGGCTAACCAGCCCTGAAGCTCAACCAAGAGATGGTTACCTGGATCTCACTGACCGGGAAACTTACCAAGGTTTCTGGAACAGCAAGATGGTGATGGAGACGTGATGGATTCTGCCAGTTCTTCTTCTATCTTCCCTGAGTCTTCTCATTCAACACTCTGAAGTCGAGTTGGTCTTTTCTATCTTTCTTCATGAAGCTAGACAACAGAATTGTCCAAAGAAATGAAAATTGAAGAATCCTAAAGAAGCTTGAAGCTTGATGTGTCCTGAAAGGAGACTCCTTTTTCAAGAGTCCCAAAGAGGCCCTGAAGAAAATATAAATACCAACCTAAAAATACAAACCTGGCTAACACCCATTCTTGGGAAATTCAGAATTTTAGAGATTTCCCTCATAATCTTTCAAAGCTCACCAAGTCTCAGTTTCCCCTCTACATAATTTTGTTTCTTAGTTCCAGCACTTGCTGGTTGTATTATCATGAGGTAAGTTAGATGGCACAGTGTCCAGAACCTGAATTCAAATTCAGTCTCAAATGCTTGCCAGCTGTGTGATATTTTGCAGTTTACTTAACCTCTGCTTGTTTCAATTTCTGCAACAGTAAAATAGAAATAATGATAGAATCTGCTTGCCAGGATGTTGTGAATACAGAAAGAGATATTTGCAAAGTCCTCAGCACAGTGCCTGACACATTGTAGGTGCTTAGTGTTTATTTTCTTCCTTGAGTAAGTCATTTCAGCTTCAACCTAATTTTTTTCTGGGGATAATAATGCTTACACCATTTGCCTCACAGGATTATAGTATCACACCCAGGAACTCAGAGACCATTTGGTTCAATCCTCTCATTTTAAATAAGAAAACAGAATACTGGAGAATTGAGACTTCTCTAAAGTCACATAGATTATTACTATGCCAGCGGTGGTATTTGAACTCAAGTCTTCTGACCCCTTTCCAATATACTACACCAACTTTAGTGTCAAGAAAGTATATTTTTGGTAAACCTTAAGATGCTATTGGAATGTGAGCTATTATATCTACTATTATTATGATCATTGGCCCACTTAACATTTTCACACTTTTTTTCCTTATCTGCTCAGTGTGATTGTAAGCCTCCCACACATCTCCCTCATAGCCTTAGAAAAACAAAAACAATTTAAAATATCTTTATAATTACTTCCTTACCTTTTAGGCTTTCTGAATTATGTATTTTTCCTGGAAAAACTTGTACCTTAAACCCTGATGTGCCTAATCTTGGTTTATCCTATCCTGTACTTGTCTAAATCTCAACCTCTAAATCTTAATGAGTTATTTCCTAGCTATGTACTATGCTCAGAGGTATATTTACAGAAACCTGAAAATGTAACCAGCTTTTCATGCAAAATTTTATCAAGTGAGGCTTGACATTTAGCAAAGAATTCTGTGTGAGGGTCTTGTGATATCTTAAACCATGGAAGTCTGGTAAGAGAATAAGCTTTATAGAGAAAGGCCTTATGGCCTTCTCCTCTCTGAGGCCATGAAGACCCAAGAGATAGGCTTTGATCTTTGGTTTGTGTGTGTGTGTGTGTGTGTGTGTGTGTGTGTGTGTGTGTGTTTCCATTCTGGACACTGTGCCATCTAACTTACCTCATGATAATACAACCAGCAAGTGCTGGAACTAAGAAACAAAATTATGTAGAGGGGAAACAGTTTGGAAGTTTGGAAGAAAACCCAATGAGATTGTTAGAGAAATGAAATAAAATGGGAACAATGATATCTGTCAGGGTTGAATGAAGAAAGCACATTTTGTGAAATACTGTATGAACATGAATGTGAGAGCAATTGGGTGCTATATAAAGAGAGGCAGCATGACAGGGACATAAGAAGTGGGAGGAAGAGGGAGAAAAGCAAGACAAATAGAGACAAATAAAACAGAGGGCAGCCACATTGAAGATGAAAGTGTACATTGTTTGGGACTCATTTTTGATAAAGCACAATTTTGGGAAATTCAAAATAAACCAAACATTGTCCTTGTAGGCACAACAGATCTACTCCAGCCCCCAGAATTAAAAGGTTATGTTTTCAAATGGCATATAAAATCGACATTTCAAAATACATATATTATATGCACATATGTATAAAAACATCTTTAAGTCCTTCTGTGCTTCCAAATGTTACTTTGCAGTTATGTGTGGGTGGGTGATGGTGACTCAGGGTAACAGAAACAATAAAGCATCTAATATCAAGTTTGGTCCCGTATGGCTTGTTAATTCATGTTTTTTTTTTTCCTCTTCCCATTTATTTTGAGTTACAACTGTTAACTCTTCCATAAGCTTTAAGGGGAAAATATTCTATTAAAGAGAAGGAAAATGAAACGAGGAATGAACTCTTTCCTGTTAAGACTAGTTCAAATGTCACTTCCTCTAGGAAGATTCCCTTTTTTACTAACTCACCTTCTAACTGTCACCAGCTGGAAGTGGTTCTCCTTCCTCTGAAATGATACTATTTTGCACCATTTCATTGTTCTTTGATTTCATGTATTTTATATTTTACTTATTTGTGTGTAACCTGGGTTTCCCTCAGCATTCTACTTGAGAGTTGTACCAGATTCAAAATATTCTTTGAATTAGCATCTATTAGAACTTCTAGCTAAAGCCCTATTCAGAGTACATTCTCATAGAGAAAGCCAGGCTAGATGCATACAATTATCAGTACAAGATATTTAACAAAATAGAATATCATGGCAAATGATTAGAAAAAAATTCCGTCCAAGTGTTTTCACACAAACAACTCTCTGATGGTTCTACTTGGTCATTCTTTACAGAGCCATCTACTAAATTGCTCCACTGAATTGTTATCTTTTAATTCTGTGCTATTGCCATTTGCTGCTTTCTCACTGACTATAACTTTCTAGATATTATTTTCTGCCCAGGGAGTGTTTACATCTCTTTTATGAGTCAGATTATAGACTCGAGTTATTTTAGCTCTTTTGTGAGTCAGATCCACAGTTATCCCCTTAGCTGGTTAACAAAGTGCCCCTTAGGTCAAGTCTATTTTTTTAAACTACTAAGTTTCTTCTCCTTGCCACCCTCCTCATACTTCCCCCAAAGCGAAAACACTTCCCTGAGGTTTGCCTAATATTTGAACTTGTAGGTATAAATTATTTTCAATGCTCATCATGCTCCTGGTAGATCAGAACTATATATATTATTCTGTAAGTTAGCTACACTGGAGGGATGGAATGTAATGAATGAACCTTTGTCCTACACTCCTACAACAAGATTAAGTTGATGCCCTGATTACATATGAATATTTTATATACCAAATTATAAGCTTTATGAGGGCAGGACCCCTATTAACTATTCTTTGAACTTTCTGTGGTGCCTTTAATAGTGCTTTGAAATAGTAGACAATAAACATTTTTAAAATAAAAGAATGATGATTGTTTTTCTAATTCTTTCTGGGGGATGTGGAGAAAATAACTTTTAAAAATTGAATTGAGTTGAGCAAAATAAATAGGAAATATCAACAATTTGGAAAAATGAAAAATGTGGGACTTTCTTATTCATTAGAGAAATTTTCTCAATTTAGGGGACTTAGAGAAACTGTAAGATTAAAAGATAAAGGTTTCACAGGATTAAAAGATTGGAATACTATACAAAAATCCTGGACATGCCTATGATCATAATACTTTGATAAACTTTAAAATTACTTTTAATTGAATTGGTTTTACAAATCCCATTAAAATTCTATAGTACTGATGGAATTGTAATGAATTAAAAAGGTTTTTGACTGAAACTAGAAACTTGAAAGCTAGATAGGAACTATTTATAAGCTCTGAAGTAAAACAGAAATAGTGAGCCAGATAAAACAGAGAAATCTGTAACAATCAGGTGTTGTTATAGTCTAAGACCAGGCCATCTGGGTTTTTTAAAGGTATAACTATCAACAATGTCTGTTCCTCTAGAATCTGTTGCCTGCGATTAGCAGTTTCAATAGGATTATTCTGGAAAAACTTCTGTTATGGAGTTTGGAACAAAGTCTTCCATTGATAAAAATAACATGGCAGAGGAAACAGAAATATGGCCAAGGATTCCTTTCTATTGTGTACAAGTGAGGGCCAGTGGGAGAGAAAGTAGGATTGATGTTGAAATTTCTCTGAGACTGATGAAAGGGATAATTATGCATATTTCTGTCATCAGCAAGTGAGGGAAGGATATTGCCAAGCATTTAAATCGCAGATATATCTTCTAGTATCATAGAGTCATTTACAATGAACAAATGATGGTTTAGGAAAGTTATTGTTTAGGAAATACTTTTTAAAAATTGGTTTTCTAGACACAATTGGCACCTCTATTTAAATATAGAATATGTTTGTTTCTTGTTGACTGTAATAGAAACAGAATAGAAGCTGTGAACTACACATTACTGCTATAAGACATAGCCCTTGAACATAGGAAAAGGTATTAACCTTTTATCATTTCATCAGTGCAATATTAGGAAGCCCTTGTAATAAAAGATAATCTTATGATTGCCACTTACACTTACATCATAGGGATCTGTTGCTGGTGCAGAATTTTGGATTATTTTTGTCTGTGAAAAACTTGCTTCTGAAAGAAATGCCATGATGTGAAAGTACCTTGGAGAGATAGTGCACAGACATTCTGTAACTGGTTCCAGTTGGCTAATCGTATGGCTTGGAGAAGCCTTTTCAACTGACTGCTCAGGCTTGACTGTTGGCATCTTCAAAAAAAAAAAGTCAGCCTTGGCTTGAGGAAACTGTTCCTCTTGCAACATCTGGTGAGAGGCTATGATATAAAGAAAAAAGCCTCAGGATTTTTGTCCCCTCTAAGAGAGGGGCCTGGGTTCTTATCGTTTCTGTTTCTTGGTTAAATGGATTGCTAAACTGTTAAATAGAAGTAGGGTGAGTTACTGGCTCCCTAACAAACAGGGGAACATATTCATTGGGGGTTTTAGACAATATTAGTAAAGGAGAGATACCCCCAAACCTCTCAGAGTAACCTAGCTGTAATATTTGAAATGTTAATTTCAAAGATGTAGTTCTTATTTTTCTCCCTCTGAACTTCCTTCTATTTTATTCTGCACATTAAAAATATGTCATTGATGATCTCTTCTTTGTTTTCATTCTTTTTTAAGCATTACTATGGCTAACCTCCATTTCCCTAAATTCCCTTCCCCTCCAAAAAAAAAAATTTAAACCTTTTCTTATAAAAAACAAGCAAAGTTAAGTAAAACAAATCCATCCATTGGCCATGTCCAAATCTTTTCTTTTAGTCTTTCATCTCTTGGTCAGGAGGTTAATTACATGCTCTTGATTGGTCCTATATAGAACTGGATGATCATTGAATTGAACTGAGTATTTAAATCTACCAAAGTTGTTTTTCTTTGCCATATTATGGTCACTGTATAAATTATTATCCTGGTTCTATTGATTTCACTCTATATTTGGTGTTTCCAGCATAAACTTTCCAACATAAACCATTTTATATATGAGGAGTATGGTTGTTGAAATGAACATAAAATGAAATTATGTATTACAAAAATAATTAAATAAACTTATGGAGGATGTAAGGTAGTGTCCCTTCCATAGGTAAACAGCTTGATTGTTTACATAACCAAAAGGATATGTAAAAGGATCAGAAAGAGGCCTTTTGTTTCTTGACAAACTCATAAAATTCAAGCGTGAAGAAACGCAGTTTTCAAATGAAGAGAGACATTGTTAGAAAGATCAAATAGAGAACTGAGGGAACTTGTTTTGGACAGAGAAATTAATGAAACTTCAGGGCATTGTGTTCCCTCAGCTCATTTTCATATAAAATTCTTTTTTAGAGTTTAAGAGGCTAGAATTCAAAGTAGCAAATCAAATAGCAGTTTGGAGATGACAGGGAAAATTTTATTTTATTTTATTAATTTTTATAATTATAACATTTTTTGACAGTACGTATGGATAGGTAATTTAGTATATATATGTGGAGAACCGAATTTTGTTGTTGTTGTTATTGCAAGGGAAGAATTGTATTCAGAAGGTAAAAATAATCTGGGAAGAAAAACAAAACAAACAAACAAACAAAAATGCTCACAGTTTACACTCATTTCCCAGTGTTCCTTTTCTGGATGTAGCTGATTCTGTCCATCATTGATCAATTGGAATTGGATTAGCTCTTCTCTATGTTGAAGATATCCACTTCCATCAGAATACATCCTCATACAGTATCATTGTTGAAGTGTATAATGATCTCTTAGTTCTGCTCGTTTCACTCAGCATCAGTTGATGTAAGTCTCTCCAAGCCTCTCTGTATTCCTCCTGCTGGTCATTTCTTACAGAACAATAATATTCCATAACATTCATATACCATAATTTATCCAACCATTCTCCAATTGGTGGGCATCCGTTCATTTTCCAGTTTCTAGCCACTACAAAAAGGGCTGCCACAAACATTTTGGCACATACAGGTCCCTTTCCCTTCTTTAGTATTTCCTTGGGATATAAGCCCAGTAGTAGCACTGCTGGATCAAAGGGTATTCACATTTTGATAACTTTTTGGGCATAATTCCAGATTGCTCTCCAGAATGGTTGGATTCTTTCACAACTCCACCAACAATGCATCAGTGTCCCAGTTTTTCCACATCCCCTCCAACATTCATCATTATTTGTTCCTGTCATCTTAGCCAATCTGACAGGTGTGTAGTGGTATCTCAGAGTTGTCTTAATTTGCATTTCTCTGATCAAGAGTGATTTGTAACACTCTTTCATATGAGTGGAAATAGTTTCAATTTCATCATCTGAAAATTGTCTGTTCATATCCTTTGACCATTTATCAATTGGAGAATGGCTTGATTTCTTATAAATTAAAGTCAATTCTCTATATATTTTGGAGATGAGGCCTTTATCAGAACCTTTAACTGTAAAAATGTTTTCCCAATTTGTTACTTCCCTTCTAATCTTGTTTGCATTAGTTTTGTGTGTGCAAAAGCTTTTTAGTTTGATGTAATCAAAATCTTCTATTTTGTGATCAATAATGATCTCTAATTCTCCTCTGGTCATAAATTCCTTCCTCCTCCACAAGCCTGAGAGGTAAACTATCCTATGTTCCTCTAATTTGTTTATGATCTCATTCTTTATGTCTAAATCTTGGACCCATTTTGATCTTATCTTAGTATGTGGTGTTAAATGTGGGTCCATACCTAGTTTCTGCCATGATGACAGGGAAATTAAATGAAAATTGTTGGTTTTATAAATAACAGAAAGATTGATTTTGTGACTTTTATTTCACAAGATAAAGTTGAGTCCCTCAGCATTAAGAGATTATGACTTGAGCCACTGAGAATGTTGAAAAAGTCAGGAGAAAAGTTTAACAATCTGCTGGAAGGAGGAGAGTTGAGAAGACAGAAGAGACTTTTAAGTATACAGCAGGATAGTCAGGGAAGGAAAAGTTTTAACTTGTGCTGGGTGATGATGATTGGTCAGAAAAAAGGCTGAAGCTCTCAGCAATAAGAACTGAGAAAGAGATTAAAGGAATTAGAGTAGGTAATGAGGAAACTAAAAGATCCCTCTTTGCAGATGATATGATGGTATACTTAGAGAACCCTAGGGATTCTACTAAAAAGCTATTAGAAATAATCCATAAAGTTGCAGGATAGAAAATAAACCCACATAAGTCATCAGCATTCTTATATATCACTAACAAAATCCAACAGTGAAAGTTACAAAGAGAAATCCCATTTAAAGTAACTGCTGATAGTATAAAATATTTGGGAATCTATCTGACAAGGGAAAGTCAGGAACTATATGAGCAAAACTATATTTCCATACAAATAATGTCAGATCTAACCAATTGGAAAAATATTAAGTGCTCTTGGATAGGTCGAGCAAATATAATAAAGATGACAATACTACCTAAACTAATCTATTTATTTAGTGCTATACCAATCAGACTCCCAAAATACTATTTTAATGACCTAGAAAAAATAACAACAAAATTCATCTGGAAGAATAAAAGGTCAAGACTTTCAAGGGAACTAATGAAAAAAATATCAAATGAAGGTGGCCTAAATGTACCAGATCTAAAACTATATTATAAAGCAGTGGTTACCAAAACCATTTAGTATTGGCTAAGAAATAGTCTAGTTGGTCAGTGGAATAGGTTAGGTTCAAAGGACAAAATAATCAATAACTTTAATAATCTAGTGTTTGACAAACCCAAAGACTTTTGGGATAAGAATTCACTGTTTGACAAAAACTGCTGGGAAAATTGGAAATTAGTATGGCAGAAACTAGGCATTGACCCATACTTAACACTGCACACCAAGATAAGGTTAAAATGGGTTCATGATGTAGGCATAAATAATGAGATTATAAATAAATTAAAAGAATATAGGATAGTTTATCTCTCAGACCTGTGGAGGAGGAAGGAATTTGTGACAAAGAAGAATCAGAGATCATTATTGATCACAAAATAGAAAATTCTGATTATATAAAATTGAAAAGTTTTTGTACAAACAAAACTAATGCAGGTAAGATTAGAAGGGAAACAATAAACTAGGAAAACATTTTTACAGTCAAAGGTCTGATAAAGTCCTTATTTCCAAAATATATAGAGAATTGACTCTAATTTATAAGAAATCAAGCCAAAATTCTCGAATTGATAAATGGTCAAATAATATGAACAGACAATTCTCAGACGAAGAAATTGAAACTATTTCTAGTCATATGAAAAGGTGCTCCAAGTCATTATTAATCAGAGAAATGAAAATTAAGACAACTCTGAGATACCACTACACACCTGTCAGATTGTCTAGGATGACAGGAAAAGATAATGATGAATGTTGGAGGGGATGTGGGAAAACTGGGACATTGATACATTGTTGATGGAATTGTGAATACATACAGCCATTCTGGAGAACGATATGGAACTATGCTTAAAAAGTTATCACTGTGCATACCCTTTGATCCAGCAGTGTTACTCCTGGATCCCAAAGAGATCTTAAAGAAGGGAAAAGGACTTATATGAGCAAGAATGTTTGTGGCAGTCATTGTTGTAGCGGCCAGAAACTGGAAACTGAGTGGGTGCCGTCAATTAGAGAATGGCTGAATAAATTGTGGTATATGAATATTATGGAATATTATTGTTCTGTAAGAAATGACCAACAGGATGATTTCAGAAAGACCTGGAGAGACTTACATGAACTGATGCTGAGTGAAATGAGCAGGACCAGGAGATCATTATATACTTCAACAATACTATATGATTATCAATTCTGATGGATGTGGTCATCTTCAACAATGAGATAACCAAATAAGTTCCAATAGAGCAGTAATCAACTGAACCAGTCACGCCCAGTGAAAGAACTCTGGGAAATGAGGGTGAACCACAAGCATGCCCAATCCCTGTATTTTTGTCCACCTGCATTTTTGATTTCCTTCATAGGTTAATTTTACATTATTTCAAAGTTCGACTCTTCTTGTGCAGCAAAATAACTGTATGGAAACGTATACATATATTGTATTTAATAGATACTTTAATATATTTATCTGCCAGCTGGGGGAGGGGATGGAGAAAGGAGGGGAAAAGTTGGAACAAAAGGTTTTGCAAGGGTCAATGCTGAAAAATTATCCATGCATATATCTTGTAAATAAAAAGATGTAATAAAAAATTTAAAAAAAGAAAAAGGCTGAAGTTCATTGGAACAGAGCTGAATTCTGCCTGCTGCTCTCCAGTGCAGCTTGAAAGATGCACCTCTCAGAGAGGCTGGTTGCTCTCTACAGCCATCTATGGTGTAAAAGGGTTAAACAAGCTTTGCTATTGGCATAAACTAAGCTGATTGGACATGCAGCATTTTACTAAGTAAGGAGCTGCCGAGGCTTGTTTGCATTGCCTAGAGAGCCCACCTCAGATGCTCTGCTGTGAGCTCTGATTTACGGAGACATTTGCTGAGACCTAAATGGACAACACAGAATCCCACTGAGTAGAGGGGTTTGTCTGTATTGCCAGCTCAGGGACCTTGCAGTTAGTACAGCCTTGTCTCAGTGCCTTTTTGAAGGATGATCTTCATTGCTTCATCAGTTCAAGAACAAAAGAGGAGAAACAATTTTTCAAAATATTGATGAGGGAGCAGTGAACAGCATCATCTAGTGCAGATTGTTCTTGAAGGTGACCAAGATCTCAAGTCCGGTAGTCTAGCACTGTTTTCAGTCAGTGTGCCTGGGTGTTCGTTCTAATGCTAAAGAGTGCATTCTCTCCAATGGGTATTACGGGAATTGGGGGGAGAATGAATGGGGAAGAAACAAGCATTTATGAAGCATCTATTATGTGCTAGGCACTGTGCTAATAAATAAGTAAAATAAAAATAAATTTTAATAAAGAGAAATAAAAAGAGGCAAAAAACAATCCCTGCCCTCAATGGATTTATAATCCAAGGAGGAGACAATATGCATGTAAACATATACAAAGCAAACTATACAAGGATAAATGAGAAATAATTAAGAAAAGAAAAGAACTGGAATTAAGAGGGGTTGGGAAGGCTTGTTGTAGAAAATGTACTTAAAGAAAGCCAGAGACATCAGCAGTCCAAGCTGAGGAAGTAAGGTGTTCCAGACATGGGGGATGGGGGATGGCTCAAGAAAATGCCCAGAACTGAGAGAGGCCATGTCTCGTTCGAAATAGGCAGGAAGCCAGTATTAACAAATAGAAGAATACTCAAGGGGGAGTAAAGTCTAAGGAGATTGCCAGGGTAGGAAGGAGTTAGGTTATAAATGCTAAACAGAGCATTTTCTATTTGCTCTAGAGGTAATAGGGAGCCACTAGAGATAATTGAGTAGGGGCTGATATGATCAGACATGAATTTTGGAAATATGGAAAATTACTTTAGTGATGTATCCAAAGGCTACATTGGAGTGGAGAGAGGGTTTTTTTTGGGGGGGGCAGCGAGGCAATTGGGTTAAGTGACTTGCTCCAGTAAGTGTTAAATGTCTGAGGTCACATTTGAACTTGGGTCCTCCTGACTCTAGGTCCTGTGCTCTATTCACTGCCATCTACTTGTTCCCATGGAGAGAGTCTTGAGGCAGGGAGACCCACTAGCGGGCTATGGCAATAATAAGGTGATGAGGGCTTGTACTATAGTGGTAGCAATGGCAGAGGAGATGTTGCAGAAGTGAAATGGATAAATAAGTCTTGGCAGCAACTTGGATAATGGGGCTTATGTGAGAAAGTGAGGAGGCAGGATGATTCCCAGGTTGTGAGGCTGAGGGGTTGGAGGGACCCTGGAACTCTTCTGCAATCCTTCTTAGAACCTCAAGTGAAGGATCTCATTATCTCATGCCTAAGCTAGTTTTGCTGTAGTCTACTGCTTGGTCTTCTTGCTTCAAGACTTTTCAAATCATCTTCCACTCAAACTGATCTTCCTTCCCACCCCTCTCCCCATTCAGTTTGTTCCATAACACCTCCAGATCAAATATATAACTTTCTGTCTGGTGTTCAACACTCCTTATAATCTGGTTCATTCCTACCTTTCTAATCTTCTTATACCTTTGTGGTTGTTATTTAATCATTTTCAGTTGTGTCCAACTTTTGAGATGCCTTTTGGAGTTTTCTTGGTAAACTTATTGAAATGGTTTTGACATTTCCTTCTCTAGCTTATTTTAAAGATGAAAAAACTGAGACAAACAGTGACTTGCTCAAAGTTAAACAGCTAGTAAGTGTCTGAGGCCAGATTTGAAAGCATATATTCCTAACTCCAGGTCCAGTGCCACCTGGCTGCCCTCTTACTCCGGTCTCCAATCGGGTAATACTGGCTTCCTTGCTGTTTCTCTCATAAAAACACTATCTCCTGACAGCATTTTCACTAGCCACACTTCATGTCAGAAAGTCTCTCTTCCTGGCTTCCTTTAGGATTACCCGATATTAGTCACACTATCCAAGAATGAAAAGAAAGCCATTTCAACAAACTGAGGCAGTCATATGAACCAGTCAAGTCTCAAACTTACAATATTCTTTAATAATTCTTTATCATGGGGTAGCAAAAAGGTAGAGCAGTTAGGAACCTAGGACCTTTTGCTTCTTCTACACTGGAATATATTTCTCACAGTGGAAACTCTAAACCAAATGATATAGACATTTTAATCACTTTCTTAGCTCATTCAAAAATCAATTTTCAATTTGTTTTCCAGAATGGCTGGAATAATTCACATAATTTTTGCCAGTTTATTTATTCACCTTGTTTTCAACACTAAATGACCTTTTTGAGGTCTCCAAAGAATTAAGAAATGGAGAATTGCTTTGCTCATCTCACATGATCCTACAAAGATTAAATGTAAAACAACCGATTCTTTGCCCGATTCCACTTCCTTGTTGACTCATTTTTTATTTGCAGTACAGGCAATTTCACTTTTGCATGAAATATATGAATTATGCTTGTTTATTGAATTACATAGGGACTTATTAGTCCTTCCCAAATGTAGTTCATTGTGGAATTTCATCTTAATTTTATCTAAACCTTCTCCAGTTTGAATCATTTTAGAATTAACTCTGGCTAAAAGGCTGGCAATATCTGTCAAAAGAGTATCTTTTGGCAACTTTTCATTTACCCTTTGTAAATGCTAAAACAAAATAATCCTCCCCCCCCCAAAAAAAACCCCACTACCACTATCACAACAAATTAGGGGGAAGTGTTTCTATGTATCTGCAGCAAATGCCAGGATACAGAGTTTTAAGAAAAACTCGATTCTTTTAAATTTATTTTTAAAGGCAAATCCATATATCTAGCCCTTATTTTTTTTCCTGAGCTCCAGTTGGACATTGTCAGCTGCTTGTTAAAGATCTCTTCCTGTTTATTCTCTGAAACTGGTGTTATTTTTTAGTATCATTAAAGTACTACAGCAAGAAATTTTCTCAGTTTCATTCTAAACATATTTTTCATGCACAGCTCCTATTATCTCCTCTTCTCTCCCTCACTATTTACTTTCACTGTGTATTCCAGAGATATAATGTTATGTCCCTCTAATCAGCAAGGCACTTTATCTATCCTGTTACCATGCAAAGGCAGGAACTAAATATGTCTAAGATGAGGATAAGGATGAAGTCTTAAATATAGTGAAGTCCTAACAACAAAGCCTTGCTCATCTCAGTTTGAACATTAAATCTGGAAAAATTGAATTGAGTGTATAAAAAATTAAAAATTTAAAACAGAATTTGTCAGAGCACACTAAACAAGTATCTAGTTTAGTTTCAAAATCTATATTAGACAGAAATCTGTTGAGAAATTAAAAAATAATCTTTTAAAGGGTTATGAGAATTTTTATTTTGAATATTCACAGACCAGCCAGAATAGGAATTCATATGGAAGGAATGGTATATTTTACCATATTTGTCCTTAACTAGGATAACTGGAGATGCCATTCTCATTTGGGTGGGAATCTCTGATGTAAAATTCAGTGATCAGTAAATTCAGTAAATTCAATATCAATTTTACATGGTGGGGTAATACAAAGATGTTTCAATGAATGTGATGATCTATGTTATGTTCCTTCTAGCAGCTATAGAAGATTTCCTTTTTCAACTAAGCTCTTTAACTAAGATCATGGTACAATGTACATAATAATATAAATAGATGTGTGTGTGCATGTATGACATGTCATATATAATATACATGGTATCTTATATATAGTGTATTATATACAATCATATACATACATGTTCTTTGTAAAATTCCATAAGCTATAATTTTTAGCTTGAATATTATGTTCAAAATACTGTAAAAGGAAAAGGGAACTGTTTGAAAACAATTTTTGTATATGTTGAAGCAAACTGGTGACCTTACTCTATTAGTGAAATTCAGAAAACATTTTTAAGTCAGCATAGATGCTTTAAAAATGTTGCTTGAATGAATGCATGAGTGATTCCATTAACAATGCTGTATTTGCTGTTAACAAATATCTAATTTGAATTTTACTTGCACAGTAGATGTAAAAAGTGAAGTACTGGGTGTGTGTGTGTGTGTGTGTGTGTGTGTGTGTGAGAGAGAGAGAGAGAGAGAGAGAGAGAGAGAGAGAGAGAGAGAGAGAGAGAGAGAGAGAGAGAGAGAGAGAGAGAGAATGAATAAACTGTGGCAAGGTTTATAAATTAAAGATCTTATCTTGGTTGCCACCTGCACTTAAGGCTTTTCTTCATCCTTTTGGTATGCATTATTTCTGAAAAGAGGAATAGATCAGATGAATAAGGGTTTTTGTCCTCTTGTGTGTTTTAAAAATTCCAATCTAGATTGGAACTCTATCTATTAATAACTTAGTATGTGCAAGATGGGCAACTGGGTGGTTGTGACTGATAAGTAATTGTTGACTTGAAGAGATATTGCTATAAGAGAGTCCCCAGAGATCTGACTTTGACTCAGAATTTTTAAATGTTTTGGTTTTGTTTTGATCAAAAAACTGGGGGCAGCTAGATGGTGTAGTGAATAGAACACCAGCCTTGAAGTCAGGAGAACCTGAGTTCAAATGTAACACTTCCTCTCTATGTGACCCTGGGCAAGTCACTTACGCCCAATTGCCTCAGCAAAAACAAAACAAAACAAACTTGGGCGAAGGCATTTATGCTCCTCTTATCAAATTTTCAGGTGATATAAAGGTGTGATGTAGAATTAATAAATTAGTTGGTAAATATAGGATCATAAAAAAAGTCTTGAGGATGAATTAGATTCAATAAAGTGAAATTGAACAGTGATAAATGTGAAGTTCTATATATGGAATAAAAGAACATCTATCAAGTACTATGCTAAGTGTTTTACAAATCTTATCTCATTTGACCCAACAATAAGATATGTAGTTAAGAAATCATATGTAATGTTTGCTTGCAGCAGTGAAAGCATGGTATCCATAATGAGGCAGATGACCATCATAGTCAGGACATATCTGAAACATGTTTTCACTTATTTGACTAATCTTTTTTATTTTTAATTATTTTTAATTTTTAGGTTATCTATGTAAATTCATTTTTTAAAAACATATTTCCAAATGAGTCATGTTGGGAGAGAAAAATCAGAAAAACAAAAAATGAGAAAAAATACAGAAAAAAAGGTGAAAATAATATGCTTCAATCTGCATTCAGTCTCCATTGTTCTCTTTCTGAATACTAATGGCATTTTTCATCAAAATCCATTGGAATCACCTTGGATCACTGAATTGCTGAGAAGAGTTAAGCCTATCATACTTTATTATCACACAATCTTGCTGTTGCTGTGTACAGTATTTTCCTGGTTTGCTTGATTCACTCAGTATCAGTTCATGTAAGTCTTTCCAGGCTTTTCTGAAATCAGTCTATTCATTATTTCTTATAGAACAGTAGTGCATTCATGCATTCATTCAAGCAACATTTTTAAAGCATCTATGCCAAACACTGTGCAAGGCACTATATTAGAAAGATTTCGGACTTACTTTTTTCTAACATCTGCATACAAATTATAATCTATATATTGATTTTATATTTTCATATTTGCTCTATATATCATTACTTTTATATATCAATATTTATTCAGCCCTTCCTCAGCTAATGGATATCCAATCGTTTTCTAATTTTTTGCCACCACAAAAAAGAATCTTTACAAGCATTTTTGTGGACATGTGGGTCCTTTTTCCTCGTTTGTGATTTCTTTGGGACCCAGTAGAGGCACTGTTGGATCAAAGGATTTGCATAGTTTTATAGCCTTTTGAGCTTTTGGTTCTAAATTGTTCTCCAGAATGGTTGGATCAGTTCACAAATCCATCAACAATGCATTACTGTCTTGGACTAATCTTTTAGCTCAAAAGGATCTAGTGGAAGATGACTGTGAAAGGGGTGAAAGAACTGAAGCTCATGAATAGAAGGAATTTAAGAATGCTCAGCCTATAGAGAAGACTTAAGTGAGATAATGACTATAAATATAACAAGCTGGGGCTCACCTACTCCAGACTCTCACAAATTCAGATTCAAATTATAGGTCCTTTTAATAGTAATTAAAAAAAATAAATTTCAACATAAGATTAAAAATAAATTTAGACCCTTTGTTTTAATGTTATATTTCCTAATATATTCTTATCACTGCTCCTCTCAGAGAACTGTACTGACAATCAATTAATCAATCAACAAGTATTTATTAAGCGCTTATTATGTGCTAGTCCCTGTGCTGAGTGTTAGGAATGCAAATATAAGGAATTAAAAAATTCCTACTCCCAAAGAGCTTGCATATCTTTTTTCCCCCCCTGAGGCAATCAGGGTTAAGTGACTTGTCCAAGGTCACACAGCTAGGAAGTGTTAAGTATCTGAGAGCAGACTAAAACAAATCTACATGTAGAATAAAGAGAGAATAAATACAAAATAGTTAAATAGAAAGTAGTTGGGATGGAGACTAGATGAGAAAAGGTTTCATGTAGAAGGCAGCTGGGTTCTAATGGAAGAAAGGAATTCTTCAAATCAGAAGTGGATGACCACTGGTACAAAGGAAGATGAGAGAGAGTATGTGTATATTGAATAACTGCATATACAGACATATATACACAGCACACAAACATATGCATACAACACAATATAGATATATGTATCCGTGTGTTTATATATGTGCATTCATATCTCATGTGTATACATGCATGCATATGTATGTCTGTATTTGTATACACGTACCCACATATGTGTGTATACACACATATAAATATTATATATATTACATATTAGGTAAAAAGAGAAGTTGTGGAGATAGAAATAGCAAGAGCAAAAGACTGGATACATGTTCCGAGGGAAGGTGAGAATTACAGAATCATGTATAGGTTATAAACTTAGGATTCTCTAAGGATAACGGTGCCTTTGGAGGCCAAAAAAAAAAAAAATTCAGCAAAAGTCTCCAAAGATATTATATCCAATGTTCCATATCATCATCCCTCACTGCCACAAAAAAGGAGGCGAGGGAGCAGTGACTAATGAGAGGACACACACCATTAATCCCAGCTACCAGGAGGCTGGGGATGATTGAGTCTTGTATATTACTCCCCTTCAGGCATTCTACATTTCTAGCCAAACTGGTCTGGATACTATTCCCCAATTCAATATTCTATCTACTTTTTTCCATGCTGTTATGCAGGCTATCTTCCCTGTCCCGAATGCACTCTCTCCTTGCTACCATCTCTTAGAATGTTCTGTTTCAGTCACTACATATCACATCTATTCCAGAAGAGACTTTCATCAAGCTTCCATCGTCCTGGGAGCTAGAAATTTTTATGGCTTTTTTCAATTCAAGGAGAAGGCAAGAACATCATCCTCCTTAGTCTTGGGGTGGGAATTCCCTTTTTATCCAACATCTTGAATAACAAGAGAACTCTTTGAAAAGGTGAAGGAGAGGGAGTTTTACACAGCCTTGTCCCTCCTTCCAAGAATTTACTGGCTATATAAGGGAAAACTTTTCAAACACTAGAACTTTTAAACAACTATGAGTTGCCACTTCATACTGATTAGGTTGGCAAAGATGACTAAAAAGACAGTGACAAGTGCTGGAGGGTCTGTGAGAAACCAGGCACATCAATGCACTGTTTCTGCGGCTGTGAGTAGTCCAACCATTTGGAAAACAATTTGGAATGATGCCCTAAAAGTTATTAAACTCTGACTCTTTGATACCACTACTTGGTTTCTATTTCAAAGAGATCAAAGAAAGAGGGATAGGACCTATGTAATAAATATATTTCTCAAGGTGGTAAATAGCTAGAAACTGTATCATCAAGTAGAATATTGGCAAGATATATGAATGTAAGAGAATACTATTGTGCTGAAAGAAATGATGAAAGTCCTAGTTACAGAAAAACCTGAGAAGACTTAAGTGAACTGAGGCAGAGAGAAGTTAGCAAAAATATGATAACAATCTATACTAGAGCAACAAAATTGCAAAAATAAACAGCTTTGAAAAAAATTGGAACTCTGTTCAAAACAATGCCCAACCATGATTCCAAGGATTCATGACAAAATACGTTGCCCACCTCTTGACAGAGAAGTGATGGACTCAGAACAGATTAAAAAATATATTGTTTTAAATGTGGCTGATGAAGTATAGTTTGACTATACATGTTGATAACAGGGTTTTTCTTTCTTTGTTTTTGAATGGGGGAAGGGCGTGTGGGAGAAAGGTGGATTTTTCATGATTGAAAAAAAATTAATGATGATATCATAAAAAAAATAAAGATGAGAGCTTTCCAAAAGTAGAATGAATGAACTGCTTTGAAAGTCAGAATATTTCCTGTCACTAGAGATCTTCAAGTTAAAGGTTGAATAACTGTCTATAAGAGATTGTGTAGGGAAGATTCCTATACAAGTATCAGCTTGACGAGAGGACTTTTGAAATCTCTTCCAGTTTTGACATTCTGGATTCATATAAGCAACTTATAATTTGGGAATGGTAAGAGGGATGCAACATGAGCATAACTACAGTGGTACCTTGGTATTTCATCATTCCTTAATTCCAGAAGGCATCAAGAGTGCCCAAAATGATGAGTACTGAATAAAATTTTCCTATAAGGAATTCATCTCTAGTCCAGAGCTTAACCATTCCTCTCTACCCAATTCCTTAAAGGGACAAGGGGGACTTCAAGTTGTTAACCCAACTTCAAGTTGTTAACCCAACCCAACCCAGCCTGGCTCTTCCCTTTTTGACCCAACTCACTTTCTGAGAAGAGCCAAGATCTTTATACTCTCCCCCACAATATCCGAGCTTCTTTGGGGCGACTCTAATTGCCCTGGCAGCCAGGAATCCTGGAGGTCCTCTGCCTCCTCCCTGCCTGGTTTCCTTCTGCTGCTTCTCCTGCTACTGAGCTTGCAGGCCAGCCCATTCTCCTTTCAGTACTACTTGTTTTGGGAGCTGGGAGACTATAACTGCAGCTAAATTGTCCTGTAGGAACTGCCTCAAAATCTGCTGTCAAAGCGTACAACCTCAGCATCATGGGCTCCAACCTGACAGTCCTATGCATGGCTGCCACCTTCATGGCTGAGGGAAATAGTAGCACAGCCTGGGAGAGGGGAAGAGAGAAGGGCTGGGCAGTACACCTGGTCAATCTCACTCCCTTCTTCCCAACCAAAACAGCAACCCAGTGCAAAGAATGCCCAGAAAGTGCCAAGTGCTGAAGTATTTTTTCCCTTATTAAAATGCGTCCAATACTGAATTTGATAAGTTTTGAAGCAGATGAGTGCCAAGGTACTTATCTGGGCACATATAGTATAGTCTGTGATAGAGTCAAAGTAGAAATTCAGTTAAAATGCTATAAGAATTTATGGGAAGGAAAGGTATCAGAGAAGTCTTCTTGGAGAAAATGGTACTGGACTCAGACCTAGAAGGAAGAAAACATTTTTTTTTAATTTAAAAAATTTTATTTTTGTTGTTCATTCTGAATTTAACAAACACAAAATAAAACAAGACCTTCCATATAGGAATGTATGTAACAGAATAGATAGAGAAGGTTGTATATGAACCTGTAAATCTATGTTATATACAGCTTTCTTTTCTTTCTAAGTATACAATAAATTCAACTTGTAGCTTTTAAAGCTATCCTATTTGTCCATGCTTCTTTTTGACTTTTCTTTTTGTTCTTTGTATCTAAAAAAAGCCTCAATTCATTCCTCCTTCCTTCTATTCCTTCTTTCCTTCTTTCTCCCTCCCTCTTTTTACTCTCTCCCTCTCTTCTTTTTCTTCCCTCCCTCCCTTCCTCTCTTCTTCTTCCTTTGTAAGACTCTCCAGACCTTCCTGAAATTATCCTCCTGATCATTTCTTATAGAACAATAATATTCCATAACATTCATATACTATAACTTATTCAACCATTCTCCAACTGATAGGCATTCACTCAGAAGAAACTTATATTCTTAAGGAGGAAGATAATGGACAAAGAGGAATGCAAAAATGGGAATGTGGGTGGTAGATTAAGGGATGAAGGGAGATGAAGATACATTGTAGGGGACTGTGAAATTGAAGTCCAAAACTTAGGAAAAGGACTAGGAGGGCAATAAAGGCAGGCTGATGGGTCTGATGAAGGAATGGACTGCTTTGCAAAATGAGGGAACAGAAATCATTCATCAAAGGAAGAAGTAGCATAGGTCTTGTGGAGAAAAGATTTCATAACAGATAGACTAGAGGGATGGTAGGCTGTTCCAGAGAGAGGAGGCCCTAAGCACTAAGAGAAACTATAGTTGGAGCTAGAGAGGTTATGATTTTGAAATTCAGAAAGTCAAAAATAGACCTGGAAGGGAAAAGATGACCAATAAAATATTGTACTTGTATTTGAGTCACCAGTGGGACAACTAAATGGAGATGTCCACCAGGAAGCTGGAGTTACAGGATGAACATTCAGACATAAATGACGAAAATAGAATTAGATTGGCTGTAGATGATTTTCAAGTCTAATTTATAAGTTGTAAAAAATTTTTAATGACCTTTTTCTTTTTACTGTTGTTTTACTCACTAAGTAAAAAAAAAGTTTCAAGTTTTTATTCTTTCAGACAGAAGAAATATACGTAACTTCACTGGACATGCCTATTTTTTATTTAACCAATACCATGCTCTTTTAAGCATGAAGCTTTTACTGATAATCATTGGGGAGCAATGTGTTTTAGGAACTTTGACAGAATCCTAGATGTTTGTAATTCTGTAATTTTGGGAGAGCTGGGCATGACACATTCACTGCCTTTTCAGTGAGGTATATACCGCAGGGCAGAGCTTGGAAAGAGAGCTTTTTAATTTAATGACTAACTAATTGATCTTGTCCTTAAGAATCTGAAGAGGAAGAGAATTTGTAGGGTCATTTACAATGTAGTCTTGTAATTAAAATCAGTTATTGCTGGGGCACAAGAATGAGCAACAAGATGCAACATGTGTAGAATAACTATATACTTAAGTGAATTAACGAAGAACTTGTGTATATTTTAAGATTTATCTCCATTGCTGCTCTTAGAAATGAAGAGGTAAGAGCAGGCAACTCAGTAACTGTGGGCTTCATTGGGTAGGTTTTTGGGTTTATTTGTTTGTTTGTTTTTTTCTTTTGAGAACTGACTTCCTTATCTTGCACAGGCTGGAAAGGCAGAAGTTACTCATAGGCCAGTTCTACTACAGATTAGCAAGGGAGCTTTGACCTATCTTGTTTCCAATTTAAGCTGATTCTTTTCTCCTTACAAAACCTGATGGGTCCCCATTCCTCAGAGCTCATCATGTTAGTGCTAGACCTAGTATGGGCACTGGATCAATTCAACTTTAACTCTACTGCAGCTCAGGACTCCTGAAATTCAGACTCAGAAGTCTCTCCAGTGGTTAATAGTGAGGCATACCTCATACCACCAAACTTAACCAACTCAGTAATTTTTAACTATTGAAAGTTGGGGCAGGTATATCATTAGGCAATTACAACTTCATGAAACTCATATCTCATTTGTGGAAACAGGGTTTCTGTTATTGTGGATGCCTATTTGTTTCCAATAGGTTTCTAAATCTTCTGTGAATCTTTTTTCCCCTATAAGGTCCATATTTGATCATTTGCTTTAGTATCACTGATGGAGTAATGTTGTTACTATGAACAAAGTTTTCCTGGTTCTGCTCATTTCACTTTTTTTTTTTTTTACTTTAAAAATATTTTACTGATATCCTCTCTTTAAAAAAAATGACTATCACTTTCCACTAACTACCTATTTACTTGCATCCATATGAAGCTCTGCTTTGGGACAAATAAGTATAATTATATATATATATATATACATACATACATACATATATGTATATATATACATACATACATATATGTATATATAATAGCTCTTTATTTTTCAAAATTACGTGCAAAGTTTTCAACATTCATTCTTGCAAAATCTTGTGTTCCAAATTTCTCTCCCCCCTTTCCACCTTCCCCCTACCCTAGACAAGTAATCCAGTATATGCAAAAAATGTGCAATTCTTCTATACATATTTCCACATTTATCATGATGCACAAGAAAAATCAGATCAAAAAGGAAAAAAATGCTGCTTATTTCACTTTGCATTAGTTTCTTGTGACAGGCATTTCTGAACAATATCTATGAAGAAGGACATGCATCAAATAGCTAGTATTTTTTTTTAAAGTATCAGCTGTGTATTAGGCATTGATTCTGTTCATAAATGGTACCTGTTCATATGGACCCTGAACAGGGAAGAAGGGGATCAAAGCAGTAGATATACTTATGATTCTCCTCTAAAATGCCCCATAAACCTCTCCACACTACGCAGAGAGCTCATTCCACTCCTAGACTTGAAGTATCCTGCGGCCTTTGCAGCCCTTCCTTTTGATTGGCTAACTCCTCCCAGAATCTCCATTTTTGAGGAGAATGACTAGGACACGGGTATCTTCAGTCTTCTCAATGGGGTACTCTTAACTGTGCTCCCAGGCTTTCTCTCCAATACTCCTTCATTCCTTCCCACCCATTCCAATTTCCTTTTTCTGATACATATAGTCCCAACCCTTTTGGAATTTACATTCTTAAGAGAGGAAGAAAAGGCAATAAATAGGAGCTAGAAAGCTGTGGAGGCAGGTGAGAAGGATCTCCTGTATTAGTGAATGCTAAAGGAAATCTGAAATTTAATTTAAAATGTCCCCTCTACCAGGGATCAATGTTGAGCTTTTCCATTTCTTGGGGAGAAAGTAATGACCTTTTAGCTCCAATTTCCTATGTGACTTTTTTTTTTTTAAATGTAGTTTCTGATTTCAGGAATCTCAAAACATTTACATTATAGAACCCAGGATCCCTCCACTCCCCTCTTTATGTTAAATGGAAGAAATGCCCTGGAATCAGGAGTGAGCTTTTAAGAGCAGGTTCTGATTCCTTCTGATCATTTAGACTAGCAGTATGCTGTGAGATAACAAAACTGGTCAGGGTGGGGAGTGGACAGAAAATCTTGCTTGGTTAAAGTCTGACTTAGATGTTTTCTAGTTCTATATAAAGGGTGGGTAGGTGGCACAGAAGATAGACCACTGGACCTGAAATCCAAATCCAGCCTCAGACACCTACTCCCTTTTGAATTTGGACAAATCACTTCACTCGATTTGCCTCAGCTTTCCTCATCTGTAAAATGGGCTGAAGAAAGAAATGGCAAACCATTTCAATATTTTTGCCAAGAAAACCCTAAAGAGGGTCACAACGTGTTGGAAATGAGATTAGGAGGGAACCTCGAGGCCGTCTATTTCAACTTCCTCCTTTTACAGGTTAGGAAAGTGGAGTCGGTGGAGATGGTGACTTGCCCAGGATCACGTAGGTAGGCAGGGGCAGGATTAGAACTCAGGTTGAAACAACAAATTGTAAACCCAATACTTAACAGTTGCTTGAATACAGTCATTTAGAGCCTTATTACCTCCATCCTGGACTATGGCAATAGCCTACTAGTTGGTCTTCCTATTTCTACTGTCCCCCCAACTCATTCTCTATTCACAACGGCTATCAAATAGATATTCCTAAGACCCAGATCGGGCTATTCTCTCTCAAGATGCTTCCCTTGCTTTATATTGTCTCTAGGATAACATACAAACTCTGTTTTCATTTAAAGTCTCTATAATCTGGCTCCAACTTGTGTCTCCCGATTTTTGTTAAATCACTCCCACCCTACCCCCACCCCTTCAATCAGAATTCCAGACAAACCAGTCTGTTGTTTTCTCATTTAAAATCATCTATTTCTCTCTTCTGGGTCTTGGCATAGTCTGTCCGTATGCCGGCACGCCTTCCCTTTTTCCTATGAACTCTCGGAATCCCTGGCCATGCCAATGCCCAGCTCAGGTGCCATCTCTTCTTCTGATCCCCAGGGCCGCTAGGGCTCTCTTTCCAAAATTGCCTTGAACACATTTTGTATTTTCTTATTTGCCCACATGCTATATTTTCTTTTCCCCGAATTTAAACTTCTCTAAGGCCAGGTCTGTTTTGTCTTGTCTCCCAAGGGTGCAGCACAATGCCTGGCACATAATAAGTGCTTACTTGTTGAACGGAATTGAATTATCCAATCACGTATCGGGGCATGTAGGTTATAGGTGTTTGCGGTTGGAGATGAAAAAGATCGTACCCAATTCGATTGCGAGGTCGGATTGAGAAGAGCTTTGGGAATCTTGGCCAAGGTATTGCAATCTGAATGCCCACTGTTCTTGGGGAGGAGAAGTCTGAAGTTTACCAGTAATGGGGGGTTAGGGAGGATCCTGGCCAGGCGTAAAGCTTGGAGCAATCTCTCGGGGATCTCAGGGATAGTTTAGTTTGGGAATAAATGCTTTCTCAGGCCGCTTGCGCTTTTCATCCTGTCTCCCCCAGGGCCTCCTCCACCGCTGGGACTACCTCAAACATCGCCGGGACTACCCCCCAGCTTTGGATTCCTACGGTTAATTCCAGGAGAGGTTTCCCCAGCCTTTCTGCAAACTGCCCGCCTCCCCGCTTTCCTCTCCGCCCCCTGCGCGCGGAGTCAGCCAGGCGCCGAGGGCAAGGCGAGGGCTCGGGCGAGTCAAGTTTGTGGGCCGATGCACTGGGGCACCGGCGGCGGAAGATGATCGAGGGCCAGAAGGCCACCCAGACTTGGAGGTAACTTTCGAGCGACTGACTTCCCTTGACCCCGGAGAGGTTTTTCCCTTCTTTTGGAATGGGACCAGAGTGGCCGGGAGAGGGATTTCCATCTGCGTCCCGGGTCTCCGGGGAGACTTTCCTTTGGAAACGGAGGAAAGGGGGCCGCAGGTACTGCTGGTGTTCTGGGCTAGCCTCCGTTAGGGTCGTCTCGCTGGGGACGGGAGCGAGAGGGAACTTCTGGGGAGGAGTGGGGGAATAGGGAGTGGAGGTGGCAGCCAGGGGGTCACTCCTCGTTTTGTTTTGCAGCCAAGAGCTGCAAACATCCTGTGGCTGCACGAGCGGGAGGCGACGGTGAGAAGGGACCCAGCCGCGGCAGTCACCCCAGCACAGGCCAGCGATGCCTCAGAAAATGGATAAGTTTCTGCAGATCGCGCCTCATTCCCTAGCCATAGTTCTGAGCCAAGCTGGGGGGCCGGCGACGGCGAAACCTGCGGCCGTAGTGGAGCAGGGGGCCTCGGCCCCAGCTTTGGGACCGCCGCAGCTGCAGCAGCTGCAGCAGCCGCCCCAGGGCAGGCAGCTAGCCCGTCACCACATCGGCTACGAGATCTTCGCAGACTTCAAAGCCGAGAACATGCAGCATTTCTGGAACAAGAAAGTGACGGCGGCCGTGGCCGAAACCTTCTTCCTGGGCTGGATCGATGAGCAGGTCCTGCTGATCCAGGGCAAAGAGGAGCACTTGGAGGCGCTCCGGGAAGGTTGGATGCGCCGGGCACTCAAACCCCCCACAGGTTTCCTCATCCGCTGCCTGGGTGAGTCTGGGGAAAACCCTAGCCGGGCACCCCGAGGTGCTCGGACTTGTGACAAGTGTGGGACTGAAGTCTGCGGGGCCCAGGGAGGGGAGAGCCTAGTGTTCGCGGGGGTTCTCGTCTGCTAGAGGTCGACCTGAGGGCCGGGACTTGGGTGAAGCCCATAATTCAATTCGACGGTTATGGAGCGCTTACTGTGTGCCGAGCATCTTGGGGCCAGTCGTGGCGGTGGGCGGTCAGGGAAGGGTGGGACACAAACTTTCGCCAAGAGTTGGCCCAAGAAGTCGGAATGCTGAGTTGGGGACCGGGAGAATAAAAATTTACCAATGACACGGTCTCTGAAGTTTGCTCAGAAGGATGAGCGAGGGCCCAGTGAGTGTGTGTCCAGTCTGGAGGAATGGGGTGGACATGTGGTGTGTTCACCGCGTATCGACGGAGTGAGGAGTTATAAAGTTTAGTCAAGACTATATGGTTCTGGAGTTTATTTAGAAGGCACAGTGTGTACTCAGTCCCGAGAGAGTTGTGTGGTGTGGTGGGTCTGTGTATAACAAGTGTTTATACGTTTTAGACAAGATTGTGGCCCTGTAGTTCACTTAGATGTATTTCCCCAGCCGTGGGGTAGGGTGTGTGTGTGTGTGTGTGTGTGTGTGTGTGTGTGTGTGTGTGTGTTCAGAGGATTACCGAGTTTAATCCCGACGAGGGTCTTGGAGTTCACAACCTAGTCCAGAAAAATGATACACAAGTAGAACAACACACATGATTTCACTGAGATCCAGTTTTCTTTGAAGTCTGAGATGGGGAGGCATCTAAGATCCCGTACATTGTGTTTGCAAACGTAAAAAGAGATGTGAACTACGGCTGGGTTCCAGGGGCTCCGCGCTGAATCTTTGCCCTCCCCACCCCTACAGGGGTGGAAATTCCTGCTTTCTTTTTCCCTCCTTCCTCACTCCTTCCTTCCGCTCTTACGGTGAACCGCTCTCCCCCCTCCCCCATTCCCGGAATTTGAAGGGTACTTTAGTTCTGTGAGGGAGGGAGGGCCTCCGGGCAGGCTTGGCGTGGGAGCTCCGGGTCCCCGGGAGCAGGTTCATCCCCTCACCTCCGCTTCCCCCCAAATTCCGCCGCAGGGCGGTGCCCACTCCGTCCAGGTTCGGGACTGCCCACCTGGCCTCTTGCGCTACTCATTTGTGGCGACTCTGGCATTCTTTGGGATCTGGGAGTTTTTCCTTTTTAGTGGGTATGTTCGCACCTGTGCGCTCCGAGACCCAGAATGGGGTGTGAGATTCAGGTGTAAGTGATCGCCCTCTACCTGGGACGGCCCATTTTTTGGCCCTTTCACCTCCCGGGGCGCCTGATTTCTCCCAATCTCCTTTTGGAAACGGGTTAAACCACTCTGTTTCTAAGCGTCGGTGTTTCTATAGCAGACACAACAGAAAACTTCGTTCTGAAGGTATTCTACTCGAACTTATCCTATTTAAGTTTCCTTTTGTATGTATTTGTATGTGTGGGGGTTTGGGGGGTGGGGTGGAGTATTTCGATGTGGGAGGATAAGAGAGTAACCTGAGCCTCAGGTATTGAGAAAAAAATGTAAAGAGGGAGGTTGTGGTAGTTCCAAGGACGCTGCCAATACTGAATTGTGTTGAAGTATGCCTTGTTTTTACACTGCTTGATAATGTGCGAAAAAACACAGAGTACATTTCTGGGCTTTTAGGTTTTATTCTTTTACTCAGATCTCGAAACTTTAATAAGAAAAGTTTAATAAAAACTTAATTGAGGATTTTCAAATTTTTTTTTTTTGGTGGTGGTGGTTGTTTTTATTTTTTAGGAAAAAACCCCTTCCCTCCTCATAAGCAAGTGAAGAGGACTTGCATTACTTGTAGAATGTGAGGTCAAAAGTTCTGAGTCTTTTCTTCACCCTCTGGGGCTTTACTTTTCATCCTTTATGATCCATGGGCCATGGAGAACTCTGTTGTGGCACTTTAGCTTTCCCATATGTGTATAACAACAATATAGTTTTTCTAAATGTTTGCTTTTTTTTTTTTTTTTTACAAGTCACACGAACTGAACAGAGAAGAAATGCTAGTAAAATTTGTGCTAAATCTTCCCTGTAACCTGCAAAATGTTGCATGTTTTACAAACCATGGGCTTAACAGAATTCTTAATTGAGTCTGGGTAATTGAGTTGAAGTAATAGAAAAACTCACATAAGTGGTTTTTAAATCACTGAGGCCAGATAGTCTCAAGGTTAGAAAGTAAGAGTAAGGGAGCTAATCTAATCCTCCTTAGCAATGGATGCTTAACCTGTGGTCCATGTACTTGTTTTTGTTTTTTTAATATTTTGATAACTTTTTCTTAATATAATTACTTTCCTTTGTAATCCTATATATTTTATTTTAGACATTGAAAAACATTCTGAGAAGGGATTTGTGGGCTTCACCAGAGTGCCATGAGGGTCTAGGAAGCAAACAAAAAGCAAGTAGTTCTTTCTGCTAATGATAAAGAGCTTGCCACTTAATGAATCAACCAATTTGGTTTTTTCCTAATTGCTAGGAAATTCTTCCTTATGTTATAATGAATTCTACTTTTTTCTTTCTGGATTTAAGTCAAATAAGTATGCTCCCTTTTCCACATGGCAACACTTCAGATGATTGAAAATAACTAGCTTTGGACCCTTCTAAATCTCTCTTCTAGACTAAACATCCTGAATTCCTTCAAAGTGTTCATAAGACATAATATTAATTGATTTTAGACATATACTGGGGATCTGCTTCATTTTATCAATGTCCCCTCTACAATGTAGTTTTCAGGCTATACTCTAGAAAGGGTATGACAATTCAGAGGAAATACTGACTTTGTTTTGATTTCTTTAATGTAGCAAGCCTTTATTATAAGCGTCATCTACTCTAGCAGATAGAGTTGGCCTTACAATTAGAAAGACTTGGATACAAATTCTATACCTGTAATTTACTGATCATGTAACTTTGGGGCAAATCACTTAACTTCTACTTGCAGAGACTGTGTGGGAAAGGAAGGGTCTATATTCTGTAATTCCATATAGCAATGAAATAAAAACACCTAATTACATGTAAAGATAGTTTTCAACATTCTCTCTCTCTCTCTCTCTCTCTCTCTCTCTCTCTCTCTCTCTCTCTCTCTCTCTCTCTCTCTCTCTCTCTCTCTCTCTCTCTCTCTCTCTCTCTCTCTCACTAGTCAATTGGGGTTAAATAACTTGCCCAGGGTCACACAGCAAGTAAATGTTAAGTGTTTGAGGACACATTTGAACTCAGGTCCTTCTGACTTCAGGACTGGGGCTGAACCATCAACATTCGTTTTTGTAAGATTTTATGTCCAAGTTTTTTCTCCTTCTCACTCTTACTTTCTCCCTTACCAAGACAGCAAGCAATCTGATATATGTAAATGTACAACCATTTAAAACATATTTCCACATTTGTCAATTTTTTTTCAGGAAGAATCTTAGATCAGTAATTAATTTTTAGCAATACAATAACAGAATAAGTGTTGGTTACAAACATAATATGGTTTGAAGATTGCAAATGATGTTGGATACTACAAGTCTATATGAAATATGATACAAAAGGTTATTCTTGACACAACAAAGAATTGTCTTCAAACCCTAAACATTTTTTAAGAGTTTACTGTCTATAAGGCATATGTTGTGCTGTATATTTTTTGGGGGGGAGAGGAAACAGTTATATGTTCCCAAAAGTATACTCTAGTGGAGGAATCAACACACATGATAAATTCATGTAAATTAATTTCAGCAGAAAAATAATGTTAACAACTGGGGGGGGGAATCAAGAAAGGATTGTTATAAAAAGTACCTCTGGAAAGATGTTAGGAAATCCAAACGGTAGAGGTTAGGAGAGAATTTATTTCAGATGTGGGGTTGGGGAATAGATAGAAGAGGAAGGCTAGCTTCTTCAAGGGCATGGAGAGGGAGATGGCAGTGGATTGGTTTTAAGAGGCTGGATAAGGAAGAAGGAATCAAGAGTCAAGGACAATTTTGAGCTTTTGAATTTTGGTGACTTGAAGTATTGGTGATTCTCTCAATAGAAATAGAAATTGAAGAATGCTTGGGATTTGGTGGAAAATAAATTCTGTTTTGTACATGTTGATCTTGAGCTATCAAAAGGACAACTGGGAAGAGGGGAGAGATGACTCAGGGTACAGCTGGTGTTATGGAACTGGAGTTAAGGAGAGTAATTAAGAATAGATATAGAAATTTGAGTCATCCCTATGGAGATGACTGGACATATAGGAATTGAGTTCACTGTGAGAGAATAAAGAGAAAAATAGAAACTGGGATAGATCTTTAGGGTGATACAACATTAATAAATGAGATATAGATGATGATTCAATCAAAGAGATTGAGAAGGAATCATCAGAGGTCACAATAGTGTCATAGACACTAGAGGAGAAGAGAATAGAGTGACTGACATGCTCTTAGATCATCGAGAAAAAAACCAATCTTAAACTATTGGATTTGGGAGTTTAGATATTGTTGATTTCTGTGGAAAGAACAATTTCAGTAAAGTGATAGGTAGGGTTAAATAGATCCATAGGGCTGATCTGTCTCTGTCTCTGTTTCTCTCTGTGTTTCTTTGTCTCTCTCTGTCTCACTTTCTGGCTCTCTCTGTTTCTCTGTATGTCTCTCTGTCTGTCTCTCTCTTTCTTTGTCTCTATCTCTCTTCTCTCTTTGGCTCTGGCTCTGGCTCTCTCCATCTCTCCCCTAGGCAGTTCGGGTTAATTGGCTTGCCCAGGGTCACACAGCTAGTATTTGTTAACTTTCTGAGGCTGGATTTGAATTCACTTCATTTTGACTCCCCAGTTGGTGCTCTGTCCATTGTACCATCTAGTTGCCCTTCCTCCCATTTCTTTTCCCCTCCCTCTCTCTCTCTCCTCTTCCCCTTAGTGTCCCTTTCCCCAATCTCTTTTTCCCCACTCTATCTCTGTCACATTTCATTTTACCCTCACAGTAACTTTATAAGATCAATCAATCAGGCAATTCATCAATAAACAATTTATTACAATAAACTCTGTGTCAGGCACTGTGCTAAGACGTAGACATTATTATTCCCATTTTCCATGTAATCAGGGAATTTGTCAATGAATCCAGTCCTTGTAAGCATGTTCTGCTGATGTAATTCCCATGTAGATTTCAGAGCAGATTAAGACATTGTTTCTGGTCTGCAGGTGAGGAAACTAGTACTGAGTGAGCCCAAGTCATTTGTCAAGAGTCACACAGTCACATAGTATCTGAGGAAGGATTTGAACACGTTTTATTGATTCTTAATCTAGTGGACTTTCTACTCTATGACATATTTTTTATTAAGTCTACCTTTTCAGCAGATTATTAGCTCTACTCTTTCAGTTCTTCTCAAGCTGAAGTAAGAATCTTTGGATATCACATCACCCAAGAGCTTTAAGCAAGTTATTTTAACCCTCCCTGCACTTGTAAAATAGAGGTGTGGGAATTACTGGACTCTGAGTTCCCCTCCAAATCCAGATCTATGTAGAAATTCTACCCAAATAGATATTCATATGTAAACAATAAATAATTACCGCCTAAAACAGAGACAGATGTTGAAAAAAAGAACCCAAAGCTACCCAGAAATGCTTAATGTTTGGGCTATCTTGGGCATTTTTATACCTACTTTTATAGTAGATTCCCTTTTATGCTAAATTTTGGCTTCTTTCTAAAATGCTGACTTATGTAAAATATCATTTGCTATCTTCACTAAGTTTTTTTCTGAGCATGTTAGCCCATGCTCATTCACTCTTTTTCCTGGAATACCTACAGTACATATGCTTTTTGTTCCCCATGCCATGAATTTTGCTTCACCCCAACCCTCCCCAAATCATATGATATTTCATTTTTCATGTGTATGTGTTGAGCCTGCCCAATGAGATTATAAGCTTCCTGAGGTCAGTGGCCAGGTTTCCTTTTCTGTTTCTTAAAATTGTGCTTTTGACTCTACAGCCCAATTGCCACTATAAAGAAACACATCCAAGGCAATCCCTATAGACTTTGAAAAGAAAATGTCTTCTGCATTCTGAAAAAGAACTATGGAGATTGAATGTAAATGAATGCATGCTATGTTCACTTCTTTTTTTTCTCATTTTTTTCTTCCATGGTTTTTCTTTTGCTTTGATTTTTCTCTCCCAATATAAGTCATGAAGCAATGTTTATTAAAAATTAATTATAGGGAAACCCAGAAGGGGTTTAGGATAAATAAGCTAGGTGGTGCAATAGATAGTATTCAGGACCTGGAATCAGGAAGAGGTTTTTTTAACCTCAGTTTCCTCACCTGTAAAATGATCTAGAGAAAAAAATGGCAAAGCACTCAAGTTATCTTCACCAAGAATATTCCAAATGGGATAACCAAAAGTCAAACCTAAATCAACAACTATAGCATCTTAGGAAATTGCAGAATCATGTGATATCCCACAACATACAGTTTTTCAAGGAAATGTGTATATTCAAGAAAGTAAGAATTCACGTAGTTTTCTCATATATCGTATACATTCTTGATCTTTTAAAACATGTGAATATTGTTCTAAGCCATAGAAAATTCAAAACTAAAATGTTCTTGTAACTGGAAACCTTTTTAAAAAATAGTTGAAAGTAAAGTGGTAGGAGATGTTTACTTTGTGGCTTATTTGGTAAATAACACACTAAATAAGACTTAAAACCACAAGAATCAGAGTGAAGGAGCTCAGATCTTTTCCATTTTAACCTTAGGAATGTAAATGACTGAGGAATTTTAATTCCAAACAAAAAATGCAGGATGGCAAAAGGACAAAATGGGCCTTATACAACTGACACAGACATGTAGAATAAAAAAGCCTTTATTTTGGTTTTGCCTAAAGGAATGTTTCCTCTCCTTTAGAAAATGATTCTCAAAATTGGAAATTTAAGAGCAAGCTATGGGGAAAGGTCTTTTCAATGCCAGTTATATAATAACCCTTTATTCAAATGAATTTGCTGGGAATTATACAGGGATCATATAGGTCAGGGATTCAGCTTATTTTCCAGTTACCACAAAGATTTTTGAAATGGATTATTCTGTCACAAATTCCTCAGAAACATCCTTCATTCATCCAAACTTAGGCATGAGTGCTTTATATACACATAGTATTGTTGTTATCCTCCTTTGTTTTTGAAGAGGACAAATGACTTCATGGGATGATGTCTTGACTTGTGCATGACTTGTATATTAATTGTGTGAATTGGATTAAAATTAGGCAGAATTAAACAAAGTCATCAATTTTACTCTTCCTTTCAGACCACTGAAGTCCAGTGGCAAGGTAATGGGCTGGGATGCAGTGAATGATTTCAGTCTTCAGTATCTGGCCAAGCTCTACGAACTGCATAGTGCCTGATGCAGCTGCCTTTTTGGCTATTGGAACAAATTATTCTCATCCATCTATTCCATCAGGGGAAGTCTTCAAAACATGCTTGGGATAGACATTCCCTTCACTCCTCAGAGCAGTTAGGTGGAACAGTGGATAGAACACCAGCCCTGTACTCAGGAGGACCAAGAGTTCAAAGCTAACTCCAGATCCATAGTGACTATGTGATCCTGAACATGTCAGTTAACCCTGATTGTAAAACAAACAAACAAAAAAGACATTATCCTGTGATATCAATGGTCCTTTTCAAAAATGAAGGATAAATAACAAGTAGAACAAAAAGACCTACTCCATGCACACAATCTGTGGATCTCTCACCAATATGCTCTCTGATCTCCCCTTGGCTACACTAAAAAAACAAAAACAAAATACTTTTATCATACTTAGAACTATTTCCCATTACTTATTTGATTACTTTGAAGACATAATCTTCAGGGTAGATAACCAACTTTCACACTTACATACTTGCTAAAATAGTTTTCTCACTACACACATTTCACATTGTTCAGTTTAAAAAAAAGTTGAAATATTTCCCCAGTATTTTTAATGTAAACATTTTAAACCTGATCCTGACATTAGAAAGGGAATGAAACCTAGATAAGACCATCAAAGCTTATTTATTAATTTGAACCTGAGTGTATATAACTGCAAATATCATTAATGCTTGGTTAGCTATTTTCTTGCAAGTAAGATCAAATCATAGTTCACAATTTTAGAACTGAAAGGTATCTTAGAGGTCATGGACTCTAATTTTTTCCTTTTACAGATGAGAATATAGAGATCCAGACAGATGATATGATTTTCCCAGGGTTATGCTGATAGGAAGTTGGGAATGTAAGAATTAGGATTTGCATAATTATTCCAAATCCTTTCTCTTTCCCTATTGTCATCATGGTCAATTTTATATTTTCATTTAGTTTCAAAGCAAGATTATATTTGAATTCTTAAATAAGGTTTTTTAAACTTTGCAACATATTTAAAAAAATTATTAGTTTTTGACATTTACTTTGATAAGATTTTGATTTCCATTTATTTATTTCTTCCTCCTCTCATTCTTCCCCAAGATGACAATCAATGTGACATAGGTTATGCATCTAGTCATATGAAACATATTTCCACATTAGCCATGCTATAAAAAAAGGAGAACAAAAGGGAAAAGGTTTTAAATCATTATTAGCCACCCAAATGCTAAAGAAATGGCTTTCCCCCTCAGTTCTCTTATATCTCTCCAGTATTTGCCATTGTCTACCACCTCCACTCTGCTGTTATTTATAACCCCCTGGATCTAATGTCATTGCACACTATGCTACTCTCCTCCTCTGTTCTTTCTCTCTTTTTTTCCTCTTTCTACACTTTATGATCCTTTTTTTCTCTATATACTTTCTTTGCAATGCCATAAACTTCCAACACTCCAATTTTCATCTTTATTTGGATAATATCCACATCTCTTTGTTCCTCTCTTACATCTTAAACCCTAAACCTTTTTTTTCTGCTTTAAGAGTTATTTTCACCTGAATATCCTGTTTCCCTTTCAAACGTGGTAACTTATTAGCCTTATCAGGAAGACAGGTCAGTGGATTTCTATAGCAGGAAGCTAGCAACTATTACTTGTCATCAGAATATTCTGTATCAGACTTGTTCCCTTGCAGGCTTTCTATAAGTAGTTTGTAAAGGCAGAGAGAATCCATGCTTTTGGGCTAGATTATCTGTCTAAACCAGCCTTCATCCTGCAGACTTGATTGTGGAGGTAGAAGGGAAAATTAAAATTAGAGGAAGCCTGTCTCAGGTAGTATAGAGTAGTTCTGGGAAGTTTTTTAATCAGAGTGCTTTTTCTGGGTGTGTTTGTGCCTCTAGGTTTTTGGGTGTGTTTCCTGGGGGATTCTTTCTTAAAGTGGTCTATATTGTGATCTGTGAAATGTCTTAGGGCACAACATTCAGCACGGGATTGAGTAAGGATGCTGCTGGGACTCAAGGTCAATCAATTATGTCCTTGATAATATCTTCTGAAAATTGCCCAATTTTATCATATGGGTTTGTGCCAGAAGTTATGGGTAACTGGTAGTTGGAGGTCCTGTGACCTTGAAAACATCAACTAAACAAAATTTATAGTAACTTCCCATCCCCACTAAATCTGCTCTTTCTGATTTCCCCATTTCTTTTTTTTTAAAATTTTTTTATTTTAATAGTTTTTATTTACCAGATATATGCATGGGTAATTTTACAACATTAACAATTGCCAAACCTTTTGTTCTACTTTTTCCCCTCCTCCACCCCACCCAGATGGCAGGTTGACCAATACATGTTAAATATGTTAAAGTAAAAATTAAATATAACATATGTATACATGTCCAAACAGTTGTTTTGCTGAACAAAAAGAATTGGACTTTGAAATAGTGTACAATTAGCCTGTGAAGGAAATAAAAAATGCGGGCGGACAAAAATAGAAGGATTGGGAATTCTATGTAGTGGTTCATAGTCATCTCCCAGAATTCTTTCGCTGGGTGTAGCTGGTTCAGTTCATTACTGCTCTATTGGAACTGATTTGGTTCATCTCATTGTTGAAGAGGGCCACATCCATCAGAATTGATCATCATATAGTATTGTTGTTGAAGTATATAATGATCTCCTGATCCTGCTCATTTCACTCAGCATCAGTTCATGTAAGTCTCTCCAGGCCTTTCTGATGATTTCCCCATTTCTAAAGATAACATATTATGATAAAGTATTCTGGATTTTGAGTGAGACAAGCATTGTTTAAATCCTTGGATAGTAATACACTTAAACCTTTCTAAAGATCTTCATTTCCTTGTCTGTAAACAAAGGAGCAGAATCAAATGACTGATAAGATACTCTGTAGCCTTAAATGATATTTCTATGATCTTGTGTTAATGGTATCATCATCACCAGGGTCCCCATGGATGAAGTCTTGGAATTATCTTCGGTTCCTTACTCTCTTTTCATCTAATCAGGTGCCACATGTTCCTCATTCTGTCTCCAAAACAATTTTCACATGTATCATTTTCTTTCCCATGTCACTAGCAGAGTTTAAACCCTCATTTCCTCTTAATTTGCACAATTATGGTAGCCTTCCCATCAGTCTCTGCATCTCCTGTCTTTATCTTCTTTAACCCATCCTTCACACTGGTGCCATTTTTTTTGGGGGGGAGACAAATATTTATTAAGTACTTACTTATCCTGTGCCAGTCACTATGCTAAGTGCTGTACAAATATTATCGTATTTGATCCTACAAGAATCTTAGGAGATAGTTTGCTGAATCTCTTTTCATGGAATACTTGGAGGCTATATTTTTGCATTTCAGGGAATAGGAAGGCCTGAAGAGATGAAGACAGATGGGGAAAAGGTTGTCAGTGGAGCAATCAGAACACACACACTTTATTAAGTTTGCCCTCTTATGTGGACATGATTTGTGAAGCTACAAAACAATTACAATATCAATAACATCAAAGATCACTGATCACAGATCACCTTAACAAGTATAATAATCATGAACAATTTGAAGTATTGTGACAATTACCAAAATGTGACATAGCGACATAATATTAGCACATGCTTTTGGCAAAATAATACCAGTTTGCCACAGGGTCGCCACAAAACTTCAATTAAAAAAAAAGTAATATCTGTGAACCAGAATAAAACAAGGTACTTTTTCTCCAGCCCAAACTGAGTTATTTGCTCTTCCTTAAATATATCCCTTTGCTCATATCATTATAGCCTGGATGTTTTGTCCTGCTATCTGTCCCTATCAAAGTCTCACCAGGCCTTAAAGACATTATTCGAATGTTCCTCTTTCACTGGAACCCCTTTCCAAAGCTGAAATTTGTCTCTCCCTCCTCTGAACTGTTAAAGCACTTCATAGATGTTTCTATGTTTTTGAAATAACATGTTTAGTCCTTCTCTTTGTATTTTTCTATTTTTCCTTCCAGTTCAATTTTTTTGAGAATAGGGACATATTTAGATATTTAAATATTTATGTACATAATATAGTACTTGACACAGATATGTTAATGAATATTAAATTGAATTGGAGAGTAAGCAACTTCCTTCCTTGCTAATTTCTTTTATTACCTTTATTTTTAATTTTTAATTTGGTTTCCTCTTTATCAAGTTTTATTGTTGCCTTTTGTTTTTATATCATATTCATTTTTGAATTTCTGAAGCATTTTTCTGCTCCCTCCCAACGAGCCTTCCTTTGGAGAAAAAAAAAGGGTGGGGGGAATCATAAACAAGGAAAACCAACCATTACATTTACCACAAGGGACAGCTTATGCAACATTCTATGTTCATAGTTCCCCACCTCTCCTAGGGAAAGGAAGGAGGGCAATATTTCTTGATCTCTTCTCTAAGCTTTTATTACTTTTGTTTCTAAATCATTTTGACACCCATGAAAAGGAGTTTAGAGGTGAATTGGCAAATGCCCATTTTGAAAGTTACAGCTTTAACCATTCATCTGAAAATTTGTGTCTCTAAGTAGTTTGTTTGATTTTTTTTTGTATTTTTTTAATCCCTTAAACTTTGATGTATGCTTATAAAAGTTCTGAATGCCTCCTCCCCATGCCAGGTAAATTGTTTTCCCAGGGTTCACTGACATAACAGGGCTCATCGTTACTTAAATCATGTTTATTTCTGAAAATTAGTCTTTAAAATATTTGATGTTTAATTTTATATACAGATGATTTAATGTGCTGAAAAGTAAAGAAACAGCAAAGGGTCAGATTTTCCTTGATTAAATATATAGAAAATAAGGTCCTCCATAAACCATGTATCCTGCTTTCTGTGGATAACAAAATGTGTTAGCAAACTAGTATTATTAGTTAAACTATGTATACTTCCATTGTATCCTTAAGTAGAACATAATAGCAGCGTATGTGGAATTCTTGAATTATTTTCAAAGATAATTATCTTGAATTCTAGTATTTTGTATACTTTAAAGGATTCATAACTTCATTGATGTGGATGCTCCTTGCACTGATGCATATCACAGCCTCTTCATGCTCAGTAGATGTTCTTCACAAGATGCTATGGCCAGTTCCCTCCCAGATCCTCCCCCAAACCTTCTGGTATATAGTTTTCTGGTGATGAATCTTTCTGAACTTGGTGAGACTGATCATCAGATGACAAATATATCCCTAAGCCTATATTTGATCCCCTTTTCAGCTTGGTCAGACTTGCCATATCTTGTATTCTTCTGACATCATCTTCAGTAACCCAGAATCAACTCTGTGCCCCAGTGAAACATTTGAGTCTGAACTTAATTATGAATTGCCACATTCCATATTGGAAGGATAAGGACCAACCCTGGGATTTCATTGCCATAGAAGCACCCTAGTTGAGGAAGCTCCCCTAGCAATGCTGATTGGCAGATTTATAATAGAAAGTTAGAGAAGGGAGGGAGTGGTAAACCTTAGGTAAGGATGCTTCTGAGCTAATGTTGAGTTAGAAAACCACACATTAGGTATTATCTATGTTCTATTGTGTTGTTATTTTATTGAATATTTCCCAATTACATTTTTATCTAGTTTGAGATTTTTGGATGTTTTCATTAGGGTCTATTATTTGACACCTCTGGTCTGGGACACTGAATGATTAAGGGACTTGCTGAACTTCTCTTTCAGAACCAAGTGTGAGCTACTTATTCATAGCCAAGTATGAGTCTAAGGAAAAATTTGAACTAAAGAATTCTTGGTTTCCCTAGACATGCTGCTTGTACTATATATAGTTCTTGAAAATATTTTCAGCTGATATTTGATATTGATATCTAAGTCAAAGTACATAATTGCAGCCATTTCTTTGGAGTTAATTATCCAAATTATCTTTTATTAGGGTCTCCCCCCATTCCTTTACCCATTATTTGTTACTCATCATTTGATTATTTCTTTGCTCATTACAATTTATACTGGTATGGAGGAATGGAGTAAAACAGAATACATGATTAGTTGGTTTTTTAGTCATTAAGCATTTATTACACTATGTGCCAGATGTGCTGAGTATTAGAACTTATTACCTGGGACCACCTTGGTTCAAATGTTCATTGAGGGAAGAAATTGAAACTCTAGACTGAAATGAAGCTTTAGAATTATCTGGACTTTTTAAAATTATCTGTGCTATTCCACAAGCAGCAATGGATGTAGCCATGGCTATACCAGTAAGTTAAAGATAGATAACCAAGAACTGATTGTACTCATGTCTTAAATCATATTTAATCACATAAGATGCTGAATCTTTTTGACAGTCTTTTATTAACCCAGGTCTCCTTTTCAATAGAAAATGTCAACTGGCAAGTATTTGGAAAAATAAAATGCCATTGATAGAAAAAAAGAACTTCTTATTTGTGAGGTCAAAAGCAAATCCCTGAGATACTTCACTAGAGACCTTTGTCCACATTGAAAAGGATCCACTGTTGCTCATTCTTTGAATCCTATTATTCAATCAGTTCCTTGAAATAGCTATTTGTGTTTTTTGATGAGAGAAGAGAAATGTAGATAAAGAGTCAGAATGTCATAGTAGCTTCAGAGTTAGGAAAATATGATTTTGAGTCTTCCTTGTGACCCAAAGGTCATCACAACTAGTAAGGTCAAGGTCAAGTCCCTTTATCTTCTATTGCCCCACAGAACTCTCTTAAGGTTTTTAGGTTATGGATGTGTGTGGCACATACCTGTCATCCCTGCTTCTGCATAGATTGAGGATATTGTATTTCGTGAACTTGGGAATCCTAAAGCCCTTTGGGTGTCTGTACTAAGTCAAATACAAGTTAGCTTCTGAAGCAGCTTCTCTTCCCCACCCCCCTCCAGTAAGTCTAAAGTAAATCAGCCAAGATTGGAAATGGAGCATCTCAAAGCTTCTGTGCTTATCATAGTGGGATCAAGTTCATTAGGAGCAAAATAGGGAAACTGAGTCCAAAATAAAGTAAAACAGACATTCAACTTTCATTTTTGTAAGATTTTGAGTTTCAAATTTTTCTTCCTCCCTCTCCCCAAGACAGCAAGCAATCTGATCTAGATTAGACATGTATAATCCTTTTAAACATTTTTTCATATTTGTGTAAGAAAAATCAGACTGAGAGGGGGGAAAAACCCATAAGAGAAAAAAAGTAAACAAATGAACAAAAAAAGATGCAAATACTATCATTAAATAAATTGGGTTCTTAGGCATTTTTGTGAGCTCCTGGAGGGAAAGAGGGCTAACTCTTGCCTTTTTCTGTATTCCTAAGATACAGGACCTGACGTACAGTAAGCTCTTAATAAGTGTTTATTAATTGAATTATTTTTGTGTCATGGGTGAAACCTTGTGAACCTCTTCTTGGTGTACTATTTCTAAATACACGAAATAAAATACATAGGATTTCCAAGGAAAGTGATTGTGTTGAAATGCAGTTATCAAAATATTTTTTAAAAACCAAGTTCATGAACCCTAGGCTAAGAACTCTGTTATTCATGAATGAATAAAAATATTTATTAAGCATTTACTATGTACAAGATATTATGCTAAGTGCTGTGTTCTGTCATAATTTTATCAAGGGCCTTGGTGAAGGCATAAATAGCAAACTTGGCAAGTTTATAGATGTTTCAGATCTGGAAAGGAAAACTGCTTTATTGGACCAATCAGTGTCCAAAACCATCCAGAAGCATCCTGAAAGGCCAAAACAATAGATCAGATCTAATCAGATGCCAAATGGAGATGACTGAACCATAAGAATAATTTATATTATCACACTGACATTATAAAAATGAAAAATTTTGAGAACTCTTAAATTGATGGAAAATGAAATAAATAGAATTAGGAGAATAATTTATATAATTACAACCCTGTAAAGACAAATAACTTTGAAAACCATAAAAACTATGCTCAATAATTCAATGACTTTGTGGTTTTAGAGGACTATGCTATTCATGACATGAGGGTACCCTACCAAATGAGACCTATCTATTTTGTATGGTCATTTGAATTCACTCATTTGCTTTACCTTGCATATTTGTTTTGAGAAATTTGTGTCTTTTTCTTTTTTTCCTTTAAGTTGGAATGGAAGGGAGAGAAAATAGATTTCTGTTCATTTTTTTTAAATAGAGAGGTGGAGAGGGTGTGTGTTACAGATGTGGAATGTGGCATGTGCTTTCAGATGAGGTAACTATTATTAGCCTTATTTAATTGTTGTGTTTTGTTACAAGAGGCCTCTCACAAGGTGGGAATCATCTGCAAATGCTTGTAATGTAAACAAAACACATCGATAAAGTTTTAAAAAATAAAGAAAACTTCTTAAAGATGAAATTTCAAAGAAATAAATATAAAGTTCTAAAATTATATTCAGAAAGACAGTTGCACAGCAACATCCCCATAAAGATAGGGAGAGACTATAGCTCATGAGGAAAGATCTGAGTGTTTTTTGAACTGGAAATTCAATTTGAGGCAAGTCATCCAAGAAACCTAATTCACTCCTGGACTATGGTAAGAGCAAAAGGGCCAGATCATAGCTGGGTGCTGTATTTGGGATGTAGTATATGGGATATTACATTCAATTTGGGTTTCCTATTAGGGAAAAAAAAGTTGACAGGTAGGTTAGAAGAGGGTAGCCTGGGATATTGTAGGGAATAGGGTGCCTGGTATTGTTTAAAAGAACTGAATATGTTTAGCCTGAAGACTTTTGGGTGTTTTGGTGGTGGGATTGAGGGCAAGTGGTAGCACTTGATAACTATCTTCAAATACTTTTGGAGCTGCTCTGTGAAAGAGAAATTAGATTTATTTTACTAGGTCTCATACAGAACTAGGTGTAATGGAGAAAGTTGCAGAGAGGTAGATTTAATTATGAGGATGATAGATAACATTTATACAGAGTTTACTCAAAGTCTTATTGTACTTGTTTGGGACATGCTGTAAAATGAGAATTATCTGTGAAATTATTGTTGTAGAAATGACTGTCTTTCTTAGTACTAAGTCTACTTTGAGATGTTTTCTCTTCCCCGAATTATGTTTTCCTTTTAGTGGTGCCTTTCTCCTTACTCTAGTTAACTTTGGTTAGTCTCTTAACTCCTCTATGGAGTCAATGACTTCCTTTCACCTCATGGAGTATTTCCTTTCTTCTGGTTATTCGTAAATTCTTCTGGGGAACTTGCCTTTTTTTTTGCTGGCTATATTTTCTCCTAACTTTTTCATATTTGCCACTTCTGGTGCCTTTTTGACTTCTTATTTTGTCTGTAACCTCTTCCCCTAAATAAGATTACTTTTTGGCAAAAAAGAGAAATAAATTACTGCTGTAAAAATTTAAAATTAAAATTAGAGTTTAGAGAGATGGTATGATAATACTTACTTTTGATGATGAGATTTCAGAAATTGTCTAGTTCTATCCCCCTCATTTTACATTTGAGAAAACTGAGGATCAGAGTAAAAGCATAGAAGGAATGTTCAATTTGGAAACAGACCACCTGGGATTGAGTTTTGAGAACCCAGCAAGTGGGAGCAATAACTTAATTTCCCTGAGCTCTAGTTTCTTTTTTTAAAAAAGTAGACTTTTACTTCTGTTACCTATATTATAATAACTCCTTACCTTAAAGAAGTGAGTAAATGTGAGTTATGATAATTTACACTAATCAATATTAACAAACAATAATTATAAATAATAAATATTACCAGGATCACATGACTAATTAGAAGTCAAAGCTGAATGAGAACTTAGTTCTTTTGAATTCTTTTTTTTATTTTATTTTTTTTAAATTAATTTTATAATTATACATTTTTTACAGTATATATGCATGAGTAATTTTTTTTTATAATATTATCCCTTGTATTCATTTTTCCAGATTTTCCCCTCTCTCCCTCTCCTCCCTCCCCTAGATGACAGGCAATCCCATACCTTTGACATGTATTACAATATAACCTAGATACAATATATGTGTGTAAATTCAATTTTCTTGTTGCACATTAAGAATTGGATTCCGAAGGTATAAGTAACCTGGGTAGAAAGACAGTAGTGCTAACAATTTACATTCAACTCCCAGTGTTCCTTCTCTGGGTGTAGTTGTTTCTGTCCATCATTGATCAGCTGGAAGTGAGTTGGATCTTCTTTATGTTGAAGATATTCACTTCCATCAGAATACCTCTTCATACAGCCTTGTTGTTGAAGTGTACAGCGATCTTCTGGTTCTGCTCATTTCACTCAGCATCAGTTCATGCAATTCTCTCCAAGCCTCTCTGTATTCCTCCTGCTGGTCATTTCTTACAGAGCAATAATATTCCATAACCTTCATATACCATAATTTACCCAACCATTCTCCAATTGATGGACATCCATTCATCTTCCAGTTTCTAGCCACTACGAAAAGAGCTACCACAAACATTTTGGCACACACAGGTCCCTTTCCCCTCTTTAGTATTTCTTTGGGATACAAGCCCAGTAGTAGCACTGCTGGGTCAAAGGGCATGCACAGTTTGATAACTTTTTGGGCATAGTTCTAGATTGCTCTCCAAAAAGGCCGGATTCTTTCACAACTCCACCAGCAATGTATTAGTGTCCTAGTTTTCCCACATCCCCTCCAACATTCATCATTATTTGTTCCTGTCATCTTAGCCAATCTGACAGGTGTGTAGTGATATCTCAGAGTGGTCTTAATTTGCATTTCTCTGATCAGTAGTGATTTGGAACACTCTTTCATATGAGTGGATATAGTTTCAATTTCATTATCTGTGAATTGTCTGTTCATATCCTTTGACCATTTACCAATTGGAGAATGGTTTGATTTCTTATAAATTAGGATCAATTCTCTATGTATTTATATATACATATATATTTATATTTATCAGAACCTTTAACTATAAAAATATTTTCCCAATTTGTTACTTCTCTTCTAATCTTGTTTGAATTAGTATTGTTTGTACAGAAACTTTTTAGTTTGATGTAATCAAAATCTTTTATTTTGTGATCAATAATGATCTCTAGTTCTTCCCTAGTCATAAATTCCTTCCTCCTCCACAGGTCTGAGAGGTAGACTATTCTCTCCTTTAATCTATTTATTATCTCATTCTTTATGCCTAAATCATGGACCCATTTTGATCTTATCTTGGTATATGGTGTTAAGTGTGGGTCCATATCTAATTTCTGCCACACTAATTTCCAATTTTCCCAACAGTTTTTTTCAAATAATGCATTTTTATCCCTAATGTTGGTATCTTTGAGTTTATCAAACGCTAGATTGCTATAGATGTACCCTTTTTTGTCCTTTGTACTTAATCTGTTCCACTGATCGACCGGTCTATTTCTTAGCCAATACCAAATAGTTTTGGTGACTGCTGCTATATAATATAGCTTTAGATCAGGTACATTTAGACCACCTTCCTCTGACTTTTTTTTTTTTTCATTAGTTCCCTTGAAATTCTTGACCTTTTATTCTTCCATATGAACTTTGTTGTTATTTTTTCTAGGTTACTAAAATAGTTTTTTGGGAGTCTGATTGGTATAGCACTAAATAAATAGATTAGTTTGGGGAGTATTGTCATCTTTATTATATTCGCTCGGCCTATCCATGAGCATTGGATGTCTTTCCAATTATTTAAAACTGACTTTATTTTTTGTGGCTAGTGTTTTGTAATTTTGCTCATATAATTCCTGACTTTTCTTTGGTAGATGGATTCCCAAATATTTTATACTCTCTACATTTGTTTGGAATGGAGTTTCTCTTTGTATCTCTTGCTGTTGCATTTTGTTGGTGATGTATAAAAATGCTGAGGATTTATGTGGATTTATTTTATATCCAGCAACTTTGCTAAAGTTGTGAATTATTTCTAATAACTTTTTATTAGAATCTCTGGGGTTTTCTAAGTATACCATCATATCATCTGCAAAGAGTGACAATTTGATTTCCTCATTACCTACTCTTATTCCTTTAATCTCTTTCTCGACTCTTATTGCCGAGGCTAACATTTCTAATACAATATTGAACAGTAATGGTGATAGTGGGCAACCTTGTTTCACTCCTGATCTTACTGGGAAAGGTTCCAGTTTATCTCCATTGCATATTATGCTTACTGACGGTTGTAAATATATGCTCCTGATTATTCTAAGGAATAGTCTATTTATTCCTATACTCTCAAGCGTTTTTAGTAGGAATGGATGTTGGATTTCATCAAATGCTTTTTCTGCATCTATTGAGATGATCATATGGTTTTATTAATTTGATTATTAATATGGTCAATTATACTAATAGTTTTCCTAATATTAAACCAGTTCTTTTGAATTCTAAGTATGTTATTCTTTCTAGTACACCATTCTTGCCTCTCATATTTATTCATTCCTGGAAGAATGAGAAGAATGCTAATGATTGTAGTGACTATCAGTGCTTTCAAACATGATACTGTAAAATGGAGATGATATACTCATATCTATAAGTGCTTTCAAACATGATACTGTAAAATGGAGATGATATACTCATATCTATAAGTGCCTATCTGTAAAAAGTTTGTTGTGAGTCCTCTCTTTGTAAACCTTTTATTGTTGTTCAGTTGTGCTTTGTGACCCAGTTGGGTTTTTCTTAGCAAAGATATTGGAGTGTTAGTCATTTCCTTTTCCAGCTCATTTTACAGATGAGGAAATTGTGGCAAACAGGATTAAAATGAGTAGTCTATGATCACACAGCTCATAAGTTTCTGAGGTCAGATTTAAATTCAAGAAGATGAGTCTTCTTGACTCCAGGCCCAGCACTCTATGTGCTATGGCACTACCCAATTGCTTCTTGTAAATCTTTAAGTACTCTATTACTGTCAGCAACAGTTGTCCTTAGTTTAATCCCATAATCATTAAACTATGGGTATCTTTGTTTAACCCTTTAAGATAAATATTCTACAATCCTATCATTTTGATTAGTCATTAAGTCTAAGTTAACAGTTGACTAGAAGTTATTACCTAGAACATCCCATTCATTGGGGGTTACCTAAATGATGATCTGTCTTTTAATATCATTTAATATGTCTTTTAATCTTTTGATCTTGTTCAGGTTCATATTGCAGGACATTATCAATGTATTTGTGTAACGTGCTGTTGTCTCCAGAAGCTGCCAATCGCTCTCTGGGAGGAGATCTGCTGTGTCAACTCAAATCTCTAGGATAGATTCTTCTTCCTGTAGAGAACCGTTGTCTCCAGACAGTTGCCGTTAACTCTTGTCCAGAGAAGTGACTTCCCTTCCTGCAGAGAGCCGCGTCAAGCCTGATGTAGTGCAGAGACTTTTCTCATCTCTGGAGTGCTATCCTCTTTTATCCTCCCAGAGAATGGGCGTGGGATAATGCAAGGGCTTCTGGGAAGAAGTACTTCAACCAATGAGCTTGCTCCTCTTAGAATTCCTAAGTGTAAACTCCCTTTAAAGGCCCAAACCAAAGGTCTGAGCCAGAGAGCTGTCAAGTCAACCTGAGTTCTCACCTTGTAATTGTCCAGACAACCTGAATTCTCACCTTGTCACTGTCTAGACAACCTGAGTTCTCACCTAGTAATCCTAACATTTTTGTATTTTTATTTTAAATGGGAAGTAGTTCTCCTACCATCCCTATCCCTTCCCAAAGTCATTTCAAAAAATTTTTTCAAAGAAAAAAATAAAAAGAGAGAAGATTCAAAAATTAGCAAAATCAACCAATATATCAAAGTCTCAAAATATGCATAATGTTTTCGACAAGTGGACCTCCTACCTCAGTAAAGGAATGGGCTTGGAAATGTTTTCTAATACCTTTTATTTGGGGCTATTCTATGCTTTGTAAATTCACAGCATTCACTTTACATCACTGAAAGTCTCAGAATGAGTCACTGGCATGGTCTCTTGCACAGTCCTATACTTATCCTGTGTCATGGCAAATTCAATGAAATTTTCCTTCATTGTATTTGCCATAGTAATTAGCATCTTATCCTTTTTTTTTTTTTTTGCACCTTTTAATTTTTTTCTTCAATTACATATAAACACACTGACCCTTTCTCCTCCTTCCTCCCACCCCCTCCCCTAGATGGCAAGCAATCCAATATATGTTATACATGTTGAAATGTAGAACATGCTAATATTTTCAATGAACATCAATTTCAGTAGTTCTGTTCCCAATAATCTGATGAAACTAATGAATAGTTAAGGACCAAGAGCCGTACTATTTGGAAAGTTAAGTTAGCTTAACCTGTCTGTGACTGCGCATACAAGACAGGGAACCTAAATGATTGGTTGTGACCTGGGGAACCATTTGTGGAACTCAGGTGTCTGCTTTTAATGCAGTGATTCTGCTGACTTTGATCTCACTTTTGGTGTTTTCAGTTATCAAAATGTGTCATAAATATTCCTCGAAGCATCTCCAAACAAAATTAATTTTAAATTAAAATTTAATTCAAGTCAACAAGAATTTATTAAATGTTTTTTTATATGTGAGAACCAACGGTGAACACTAGTGATACAAAAAGGGGAAAAAACAAGTCTGCTTTGAAAGAGTTCACAGTCTAATGGGGAAGACAACATGTAAATAAATATGTACCTACAAGCTATATATAGGATAAGTTGGAGATTGTCTCAGAGGGAAGATTCTAAGATTGAGAGAAAGGCTTCTTGCCTGAGACTTTAGTGGTCTTCCAGAAAACAAAGTCAGAGCTTTTTTTTTTTTTTATGAACTCACTGGTTATTTCATGGATTTTGTTATGCCCTAGGTCTTTCCTTCATTAATAGACATTGTGGGTGATAGATGAATCCAGCCTTTCCACTTGTATAGTAGAAAGGATGCTGGATTTGAGTCTGTGCTCTGCTGTTTATATGTCAGATCCCAGGCCTTCTTTTTCTCAATTGTAAAATGATTAGATTGAATTAGATGATCTTTGAGGTCTCATCTAGCCTTAAGATGTGGGGAGCCTATTAATTTTAATTCTTGACTCTATCATCATAAAGGGCTTCTATCTAAATATAAAGATATCCTTTGGTATCATAAAAATGTAGCTCTATAGATGGTAGGGACACCAGAGAACCCAAGTGTCCATTATATCAGGCTTGTTGGAGGAGCAGGAAGGGAAAAAGTCATAAAAAATTCTGACAGGGTCTGTCTGCCCTTACATAAAAGAGTTGACTCAAGGAAATAAGATGAGGTTGCTTTCTCCATTTAGTGTTGGAAAACACTAGGTAATTTTTTGGAGAATTATATTTTATAGGAAAAAAGGTCTGTTTGACAATCATTCTTATAGATGAGATTTTTATGTCTGATATAATGTATCTGTGTTGTTTTTCATATACATACACAAGCATATGTATATATATACATGTATACATATATATGTATGTGTTTTTGTCATTTTCTTTTATTTATTATTAGAAAGCTTGATAGCATAGTAAATATGGTAGTGGTTTTGGACTTCCTGATCTGGAATCAGGAAGATTTGAGTACTAATGTAATCTACCTTGTCTCTAGGCAAGACATTTAACCTCAGTCTCAATTTCCTTATTTGTAAAAAAGGGAAATAAATCCACTTACCTCAGGGAGTTTTTGTGAGGATAAAATGAGATAATTGTAAAATGTTTTCCCAAGGACTTAAAGCACTTATTTTTAATATTTTTAAATTATGATTTTTTTTGCTGTCAATATTACTTTCATTCCATATATTACTTTTCATTCCAAAGATATCTTATCTAGTGAAATGTCCCTTGCAACATAGAATCAAAAAAAGGAAGAGGGGAAGAAAAACAGTTCAGCAAAATCAATCCATATATAAACTGAAAACATTATGCACTGTTTTATCACCTGTGTTTCTTTTCATATATGAAAATGATACATTTACTTTTGCCACTGTAAGAATCAGTGATTTCCTTATAATGGGTCCTGATTTCATAAATATAGGTTGAAGTTTCCTTGAGTCTCAGCTGTTGATCTTTTTTGAGTTTCTGCGGCCAAAGAAGAAATAGAACCACTGGTAGCATTTGACATTTTCCTAAGATTTTCCTTGGATGCTAAATATATAGTGCAAATTCAGGACTGTTCATAAAATCTTTCCCTTTGGGTACATCCTCACAAAATTTGAGCTCTGCTAGTTTAGCTTTCATGAATTCAGGGATTTTTCCTTCCTGTAATGAGGCACCAGAACAGAACTCATACAGAGATGAGTAGACTCAGTATTTTGAATTGTATTTTTAATAATGGTAATGGGTTTTTCCTAAGCTGTATAATTTGTCTCAATCTTCCTTGAATCTAGCCCAGGGATTTTAACCTGTTTTTGTATCATGGATGCTATTGGCAATTTGGGAAAATCTATAAACTCTTTTCTAGAATAATATTTTTAAATAATTGAAGGAAATGCTAAATTTTTGATCTAAAAAATCTAATTTTTTTTTCATCCAAGTTCATGGCCATCAGATTAAGAACCCTTGATCTAAAAGAAGGGATAGAGAGTAGAATATGGGATCCTGGAGCAGAATATATCTCAGTGTTTATATGTGGACTTACCTGGTGACTTTCAGCCCATTCACACTATAGTTTAATAAAGAAAGCCTTTGGCTAAAACTCTTCTTATCAAAGACCACTGACTCAACGTGTTAGATGCAACATATGAAGCATGACCATAATCTTTGTTAAAAAGAAATTCCCATTTCCAGTTGTGTTTTCTTAGTGATTTATAGAACTTTCCTTTCTAAAATCTAGTTTTCTTGCATTGTCAGTATTTGTCCAGATTCTTAGATCTCTGTTTTCTCCATCCAGAGGGTCACTACAGCTCGGCTAGGTTTAGTCATTTACTCCTGGCTGGGTCTCCATTTTGTTATGAAAAGCTTAGCCACCTGCTAAGTATTTACTATTGGTCTTGGAGAGGCTCCCAACTCCAGAGTTAATGTCCCATTTCAGGAGAACAAAACAAATCCTCTTTGTTGTACTAACCTCATGTGATCAGCCTGGTTGATTTAGGCTGACCACTCTCCTGCCATAAATGAGCTGGTTATTGATTCTCAAAAAAGAGATTAACCTAGGGAAGACATACAACAAAATCTTTTATGAAGTTCAGGGAAAAAATTAATGAAGAAAAATGGAGGAACAGGTTAGAATATAAATATCTTTTCGAATGGTATTAGTGTCTTTCCACTCCCACTCTGCCTTCTTTTAACCTTAGCCTTTTGTATTTTGCTGAGAAAAGAGCTGTAAAACACTCACTATATCCCTATTACATACAGATGTGTGTGTGTATGTGTGTGTATGTGTGTGTATGTGTACATATATATATATATAAATACGTATATACACACACACATACACACACATACACACACACATGCACACATATATATTTCTTAACACAACCATCATATGAGCCTTCAGTGAATTGTAATCTTTTTGCTGGTGGAAGGTCTTGTCTACATGTTGATGGCTGCTGACTGATCAGGGTAGTGGATGCTGAAGGTTGTAGTGGCTGTAGCAATTTCTTAAAATAAGACAACAATGAAGTTTGCCCCATTGATTGATTCTTCCTTTCAGTTGAACTCTTAGAAGCCATTGTAGGGTTACTAATTGACCTCATTTCAATATCCCATCTCAAGAAATAGGGAGGATGGAAACAGAGGGAGAGAGAGAGGGAGGAATAGTCTATTAGTGAAACAGAACACATATTAATTAAATTCCCTATGCTTTGTAGTGCTCAAAACATTTACAATAGTAACATTAAAGATCACCATAACATATATAATAATAATGAAAAAGTTTGAAATATTGTGAGAATTGTCAGTATGATGTAGAGACACAGGGTGAGCACATGCTGTTAGGAAAATTGCACCAAGAGACTTGCTTGATATTAAGGTTGACACAAATCTTCAATTTGTTAAATAAAAATACAATATCTCTGAAGTGCAGTAACATAAACACACTAAAATGAGGTATGCCTATGTATATAGAGTGGTGTAGTAGAAATAATGATAATTGCTAGTATTTATATTGCACTTTAAAGATTTTAAAGCACTTTGCAAATATTATCTCATTTAATTCTCACAACTCCATTATTATTATCCCCATTTTAGAGATGAGAAAATTGAGGCTGACAAAGGTTAAATGACTTGTCTATCTAATAAGTACTTGAGATTGGATTTGAACAGTTCTTTCTCATTCCAGGTACAGCACTTTATCTATCCTACCTAACTGCTTTTCAGGGAAAGAGTGCTGATACTAGCTTTGGGCAAATCCCTTTATCTTCTTGTGCTTGATTTTCCTCATCTATAAGATAAAGAGAATAATATTTATTTAAACATATAAATTTAAATTTTATTTGTTAATTTAAATTTAAACATTATTATAAATTTAGTATAAACAAATTTAAATTTTACATAAATATTAAATTAAAATTTATATATTTAAACATCATTTAAATATTTTAAGTTATTATAAATAATATTTGTTAATAAGTATGTGATATTTATTACCTGCTTTTAAAAACCGTAGTGAGGAAAGTACTTTTTAAAAGTTAAAGTGTTCTATAAATGAGAGTAGTCCCTTTCATTCCTGACATCCTTTGATCCTATTATATGATCCTGTTGTTATGATTTTTTAAACTTATTCTCCCCTTTCTAACTCTATAATCATAGAATTTTAGGTAGTCCAATTATTTCATTTTACAGACAACAAAACCAAGATTGACTAAAATGTCTTACCCATGATCTCACACAAAATATCGGTAGGAGACCTAAGATGTAAATATAGGTCTTTCAACTCAAATTCAGGGCTCTTTTCACTCTGTGACACTGCCTTAGATTGTTAGATTGCAATTGCTTCTAAATGTTGAATATAAAATTAGGAGGAGGGCCTAGAGAGCCACAATTTCATTGAGAGTCTCCAAAATGAGGAAAATCCCTCCACTAATACAGTTGGGCACTTTCTGTCACTTCTAAGAGGCTTAAAGTTGCATAGAGCACTGAGATTTAGATAGGGTTATGTAGCAACAACATATGCCAGAAATACTTGAATCCTGCTCTCAGTACTGAAGCTGGCTGTCTATCTATGTTGCCTATTAAAAAACATAAAACTATATACATTTGTAGTGTTCTAAGACTTAAAAGCACTTTTTCGAGTATTATTATTTTATTCTTAAAAACCCTGGGAGGTAGGTGCTCTTATTATCTTACTTTTACAGCTGAGGAAACTGAGGCTGAAATATATTAAAAGACTTTCCCGGGGTTACACAGCTGTCAAATGGAAAATTTAAACTTAGTCTTCCTGATTCTAATGCTTTCTTAGCTGCTGTGGCAGGCTGCCTCTAGAGAGTTCTGTATTCCCATCTCTTTCCCAATTCCAGATAAAAAACATTGAGGAGTGGCTAGGTAGGAAAGAAATCCTCAGGATTCTTCCTCTTAAAAAACTTTGCACTTTTTCTTTACTTTTCAATTTCCCATGGTTTTTGTACCATTCTCATTTTATTCTCTTTCCTCTATGGTTTTTGAATGGCAGAAACTACGTTTAGGTGGGAAAAAACCCCCAAAATAAATTAATGATATGTGTGTTTTTAAAAATGGATATTTTGTGCATTTTTAAAGCATATGTCTATTTTTCCCTTTTATGAAAACGTGTTAGCTGCAAAATTGATAATTTAGATGAGTGTGGTACATAAATTCATAGCTAATATTTTAGAGGGAAAATATCATTAATGGATTCTGAGGGACATAGTGTGGGAAATGTTGGCCAGGCAATGTGCAGTACATTGTGCTCAAAATATTCATGGAGAGACATAAGATTTAGAGGACTTCGAAAGTCCAGACAGAAGATTAACAGAGTTTCTAAATGTAGATTCACCAGCTGTCTAGGATATGGTGATAAGGAAGAGATAATATTAAAAGAATCTTTTATCTTAGTCAGTCCCTTGGAAATAGTTTATTTTGATTATCCAGCAATTTCTGGGCAACTTAAGGTGTTACTTTATAGGAACAAAGGAAATGATAATATTCAGGATTATAGAAAGATTGTAGAGCTATTACATGGGATTAAGAGTAGGAAAGGGACATTTATTACAGTAGTCATTAAAAGTGGGTAGAAGTTCTTTGAGGCATTGTTTTACTGATGTCTTCTGACCTTACATCTTTATTGCTGGACCTAATTTTAGAGTATATAGTTACTTTTAGCAGTGAGTAATCTTTGCTTTCAGATGAAATGTGGCATAAGGAATCTTTGGTGGAATAAAATGTTCATATTCATGTCAAATTATAAAAGTGTTTTGTAGATGTAGGAAGCCAAAGGTCTGTTGATTCTTTTTTAAAATAGTATTTTATTTCTTCCAATTATATGTACACAATTTTGAGCATTCATTAAAATTTTTGAGTTCCAAATTTTCTTTCTTCCTCTCTCCTTCCCTTGTGTCCCTGCCTAAGATGATAAACAATTTGTTATAGATTATATATGTGCAATCATATAAAACATTTTCATAGTAGTCATGTTGTGAAAGTCATGGAGAGAAAAAATACATAAAAATAAAGTGAAAATAGCATGCTTCTATCTGTATTCTATCAGTTTTTGGATGTGAATAGTATAATTCCTTTAGAGTTTTCTTAGATTGTTGTCTTTCTGAGAAGAGTTAAGTCATTCATAGTTGTCATTGCACAATGTTGCTGTTACTGTCCTGCTGGTTCTGCTCACTTCACTTTGCATCAATTCATGTGACTCTTTCTGGGATTGTTATTTCTGATGAACAGAACATTGACTCTCAGAATGCAAGAACTGGAGAGGGCCTTATTATCTTATCCAACTTTCTCATTTTATAGTTAAGGAAATGTGAGTGAGTTGACTTGCATATAAAAAAGGGGCAGAGATAGGACACATCTTCTGCTTCCAAATTCATTGTTCTTTCCAACACAGCCTGCTACATCTGCTGGTCTTTTGTACTACTTAAAATTTTTGCAATATGATGCATATAATTCTGTGGATCTAATAATTTATTGGTTGTTTTCTTTTCCATCTGCTTTTGAGATGATAATTACTATTTAAATAGTAGATCAAACTGGAGAGCCAGAAGAACCTGGATTTTGGCGCCAGCTCAGTCACTAAATAGTGGTAGGTGCATGGGCAAATTTCTTCCTTCTAATGGGCTTTGGTTTTTTTCACCTGTAAAATTAGGGGCGTTGGACTAGCTTAGGAGTATCAAGCTATCAGCTTGTAAGCACTACCAAGTTTAGTGAACCAGACTAAAATGTAAATAGAAAATATTCAAGAAAATAAATAAAATACAACATAGGCAATGTTACTTTGTGATTTTTCAAAAAGCAAGGTTCTAATTTTATTTGAGCTTGACATAATTGGATTGGATGATTTCTGAGATCTGATTTAGTTCTCATATTCTGTAGGGGTTCAAAATAAGGACGCAAAATATTGTAGATATTGAACAATTTATGGAAAGAAAAATCATCATCATCTTACTATTATAATTAGTAAAAGAAAATATTCAATCAGCTATTTAACTGTTTTTCAATGACAAAATGGCAGATACTTCATTGGAGGACCAGCCTGTATTAACATCAAGAGCCTGGACCTGTTTTGTTTCACAAGGAAATATCCTGAGATTCAGATACCTGATGGGAAGCAAATAAAGCCCTGAACTGAGCCAAAGATAAATGTACCATGCTGTTAACTGCCCTTGGAGTCAATTTGTTAATGCAGAGAGAGACCAAGAAAATAAAAGTAATGTCAACAGAAGATGGAGACTGCTAAAATAGCACAGTTGGAGTTTGTTGTCATCAGTTGTCTAATTGAAAGCACTTTACTTTGACTTTAGGGGCAGCTAGGTGATACCATAATGGAAAGAATGCCAGGCCTGCAGTAAGGAGAACTCATCATCTGGAGTTTATATCTGGCCTGTTTGCTGGTTTTCTCATATGTAAAATGAGCTGGAGAAGGAAATGGCAAATTACTCCAGTATTTTTACCAAGAAAACTCTAAATGGGAGCATAAAGAATCAGACATAAGTTAACAACAACTTTGACTCTGTGAGAATCAGGGTAATGGATGCCTCTTATTAATGGTAATCTGATCGTGGCTACCTTTCTCTTTATTGTGGACAGAATTCATCATAAAACCAAGTAATCTCTCTTCTGGGATGTCTTTTTTGGTCTGTTCTGTGTCTTCCTCTATATCAATTCATTTGGGATCAGCGAAAAAGAAAGATTCCATTGTGTCCTCTGAAAAATTGGAATCATGATAGTAGTTCTCCTAATCTTAGCTGTTGGTGGATCTCAGGTAGAAGTTGGGACTTAACTGCATTGGGCACTTTGTAAGGGGCAGTAACTACAGATTAGAACTGTCCCCAGAGTAGGATAATTTGGCTGTTTATCCTATATATATTATATGCTATATCTCTCAGGCTTCCTCTTTCTCTACTTTGAAGTGTTTATACTTGGGAAAAATTAGAATATCTTCTCAGGGAATTTCCCAGGGTCTTAGCTCAAAATTGTCAAATTATCCTTCCCCCCCCCTTTTTTTTTACAATAAAAATACTATATAAAAATCACTTGTAACAATTTTGAGTGTAGATACTATAGAAATTATGCTTTGTGTAGACATTGTTCAGTTATTTCAGTTGTGTCTGACAAATAACCCTATTTGGGATTTTCTTGGCAAAGATATTGGAGTGGTTTGCCATTTCCATTTCCAATGTGTAGATATATTTCATCTGAAGTTGAGTGTATAGTAAAAAACTTAAATTGAAGACAGTTAGTCATGTGACTTGGAGATCTGCCTTATTATACTGCCAGGTAAGTCCCTGAAGGGTCCTTTTTCTGATCTTGAAAATGACATGGCTGGGAAAAAAGTAGTGTATTTTTCTAGAGAGATTCCAAGACTCATCTAACAGCTACATTATCTAGCATTGACTTCTGTTTCCTATTCTGCTTATAGGATAACTGGACTAATCTAAGATCTGTGTTCAGTTTAAACTATATGTATATACTACAACCATGATGTACCTCAGTTTATGCTTTCTCCAAGTTTTTTAATCTTTTATTATCCTTTTCCTTTAAACTTTTCTAAAATTTAATATTTTTCCATATCTTTAATTTTTAAAGAAATTCTACTTTTCTAAGTTCCTGAAGAATTTTCTTTTCAATATTGGGATTTTAGGGAAAAGCTAATGCCAGTGGTATTCATCTGGCTAACTTCTATATTGCTTTTTCATATGGAAATTGAAAGAGCTTGTGTAATGTTTGTAATGTTAAACAGTTATAAAGTGAACATTCCAAGAGTCATGTTTAAAATCCTGTTGGGCCAGTCTTAGATTCAATAGCAACTCAACATTTATGAAGCAGTTACTATGTACAGAATATTGTATTTATGGCTGAGGCAAAGATTTAACTAAGATATGGCCTCTGTTTTTGAGGATCTAGAGTGATAAGAAGTCAACTCAAGTAATATGATATTAAATAAGCTCATTAGGGAGTTATAAAACATAATGTAAGCTCTTTCTGAGTGGGAGAGTCTTGGGGTATGAGGAAGGCTTGTTCCATAATCCAGCATTTGGATGGGCTTTAAAGGATTAATAGGAATTTAGCATACAAGGAGAGGGATGGATGGAATGGGAATGGGGGGCAAAGAAAAGAAAGAGGGAAAGGGAATAGCCATTTATTTAGCACTTGTTATATGTCCTGGCACTCTATTAAAGGTACTTACCTTTATAGATATTTCATTTGGGAAAAAAAAATCCAAAGAACAAAATAGCTCATTTAAAAATTCCAATTGGTCAAATACAAAAGGAATTTTAAAAGGTAGCTGAAGAAAATAATTCACTAAAAAGTAGAACAGAATAAATGGAAATAAATGACTCAATGACACGTCAAGAATCAGTCAGGCAAAACAAAAAAAAAAAAAGAAAAAAGAAAAAAATGAAAAAAAAATAGAAGAAAATATTAAAAAAAAACCTCATTAGACAAACAATTGATTTAGGAGAGACAATCTAAGGTTTATTGAGCTTTTTGAAAACCATAATGAAAAAAAAGAATTTAGATGTTATCTTTCAGTAAATCAAGGAAAACTGCCTTGATGTCCTAGAATCATAAAGTAAAATAGATAATTTCATTTGGTCCTCACAATTACTCTGGGAGGTAGGTACTATTATTATGTCAACTTTTCAGTTGAAAAAACTGAGGTTAAAGGACATACTTAAGATCACACTGCATTTAAAAAAAACAACTTTATTTTTAAAACATAGGCATACATAATTTTCAACATTCACAAAACCTTGTGTTCTAAATTTTTTCCCTCCCTTTCCCTACCCCCTCTTCTATATGGCAAGTAATCCATTTGTTAAACATGCAATTCTTCTATACATATTTCCATGATTGTCATCCTGCACAAGGAAAATAAGATCAAAAAGGGAAAAAATAAGCAAGAAAACAAAATGCAAGCAAACAACAAAAAAAGTGAAAATATTATGTTGTGATACTATGTTATGTTGTAAAAATACTAAGTTCACTGGAACTGGCCTAAATCACCTCATTTTTGAAAAGAGCCAAACCTGTCAGAATTGAATCATCATATGATCTTGCTGTTGCTGGGTCATATCGCTTTTAAGGGTCTCAGGTTAGCTTTGAATTTAGATCTTCCTGACTCTAGGGTTAGTGCCCTATCCACTTTGCCACTTGATATCTCTTTATAAGTTTTATAGACTATTGCTTTGTATAAAGGACTAGCATGATCAGACCTGTATGTGAAGAAAATCACTTCAGCATTTGTGGGGAGGATGGATCAGAGAGGACTGGAAGTCTATTCAGAGGCTTTTGCAATTATTTCAGTAAGAGGTGTTGAGACCCTAAAACAAGGTGGTAACTGCATGAGTAGAGAGAGTGGGACAAATGTGGGTAGTCATTGGAAGAGATTTGCAACTGTTTGGATATGTGGAATTTCAAAGATGATGCCATGATGGTAGAACTCTTAAATAAGTTTGGAAGAGCAGTTCATTTTGGGGAAAGGATAATGTAAAGAGAGTTGAGATGGGGCTATCTGTGCTTGTTCATTCTGTTTGACCTATTCTAATCTCATAGAAAAGGGAAAAGTGCCCAATCTCTCACCAATAACTAAGCACATTGGGTAACACTGGATTTGGAGTCAGAAAACCTGAGTTCAAACCTTGTCTCACACTTTTATGGAGCTGTATTTTTTTAATTGCAGTTTCATCATCATACAAATGGGGAAAATAATAGCATCTATTTCACAAAGGAACAAGTGAGTTACCACAGCTAACACCTTGCCAATAAATGCTAGTTATCATTATTATTATAAACTGTTCGTAGTGTAGAGTCTGCTCCATGCCTTCAAATGCTATATTCCCTGGACTTTGGTGGAAATTTTATAGTACTGGATTAGTACTAGTATTAGGCTATCCAGGAGATGATTTTTGGTTAAGTTTGTGATTGGCTAAATATGGTCTGGGAAAGGTTCTTTAAGTTAGTATCTCCAGAAATATTATACAAGCTCTGGGCTCACTCTTCAATCCTCACTTGAACTGTCAGGTTCAGACTTTACAACATGACAACTACTTATCTCAGGACACGTCTGGAGGCCAATTCTGTTAGACTGAATGTGGTTTGGGAGAATGAACCCAGTGTCTACACTACACAGAGCTCATCCAAGATAGCATCAGACTACTTCAAACCCTCTAAGTTACTTCCTAGAATTCTGAGAGCACCAGTAGCCAATTCTACTCTCAGGATCTAACCTACTAGTCTGTGTGGAGTGGGAGGGTAAGCCTCAGAACCTTTGTGGACTTCATTCAGGATAGACATTGGGCCCTTCAAATTTGAGGGGATTCATTGGAGAGATTCTCCAGCTAGGATTCTAATCATTAGTTATCCTAGTTTTCCATATCTACTAGGGAAATTTAGCATTTTTTACTCTCTTTTGTTTTTAGAAAATAATAATATGGTAATTTATTTTTCTTGTATGCATGCTTAAAAGCCAGTGCATTGTCTTTGCTTTTCTCAATGTGTTTAGTGATATTTATTGTATTCTGTCCAGCATGAGTATTTCAACTAATATGAAAAATATGTGTTTGCATCCCTAAAATATTGTTATCTAAGCTTAAATACTACTTTTCTTCTTTCTTTTAAAGAGACATAAACTTCTTGTCTTATTCTGATATCTTTATGAAATACAGGTTAAGATAGGCCCACTGGCCTAAAAATGCTGAGCAATGAACCCCAAGTACTTATTTTTGAGCATAACTGAATGTTTCTCATGAACTGAGCCTAATTATCTTATTTCTGGGCGAATTCAGAATTCCATTTGGATTATTCTTGCAGTGGCAAGATTCCTTTGAGGGAAATATGGAGTACCCTTTGGTGTTAGGACCCTATGGGAATTTGTTTGGATCTTCAGAGAGATTTCCTCTATGTTATACACTGACCTCTGGAGCCAATGTGGTGTGCTCTGTGCAAAAAAGGATATGAAGAGATTTTGTTGGGCCACTAATTAGATTATCTACATATTTCAAGGCTCCCTAGAGAAAATTTCAGGTACTCTGTGTTGTTTCAGGTACTCAGTATTTTGTTTTGCCCCATGTGAAATAGACACCTAGAAATTTTGTTCTATCATTTGGATGACCCATGCATTTAAAGGATGCTTTTTAAAAAGCACATTAAATTTAGTTTGTTGGTATATTTCCGGAGAACAATGGAAAACAGAAAGAAACTTCCCAAATCTCTCTTTCCCCTCAAAGGGACCCAGTATCATTTTGCTATAGTAATACTTGGTCCCTGTTATTATACAAACAATAAAGCAAATTAATTTGTTTCTCAACTTCCAGTGAGGGGATGACTTTTATTCAATGACATGTCCTAAATTTCTCTGGGGAAAACTGGACTCTAGGGAATAGACTCTGTTTGAGGTAGAAATCTTGATTTTCTTTTGTCTTTTTAAAAAAAATTGCTTTTGGTTTGGAAAGGCCATATTGAACAGCAAGACAGGCTCTAGTTTAAGAATTAACAAAGCAGTAATCCCTGATAACCAGTGTAAAGAATTCTGTATTGAAAATCCACATCAATCTTAGAGCAATTGTGATTTTTCTCCTCCCCTGTGTGGAATTGTATAAAATCTATAGCACTTTAAATTTTTTAAAGAGTATTTCTATATATGGAATAGAGGAAGCAAGAAATGTAATTTTTATAAGATTATTTGTTTTTAAATAATCAAAATTTTAAACATAAATATTGGGTTCTCATTCTTTTTGATCTTTGTGATCTATTAGATTTACTTTTGTCCTTCTATAAGGTTTTAAATTTCTTGAGAACAGATACCAATTAATTTTATTTATGTTGTCTCTATTAGCTCCTGCTTTTGTAAACTGAATTTATGTGTGATTTTCTCCTCTACCTGATTTCTCTTTCCATGCTCTTTTTTTCTCTGACATCCAGTTTGAGGTCTGAGGTAGCAGGAAGAAGGAGTGAATCCCTAAGAGTGATTTTTCTATTTCCCAGGAAACTTCCTTGTCCTTCTTTCTGATTGGTCATATAACTAGGAAGGCCTAGATCTGGGGCAATGGAAAGAGCTTTGCAATGGAATGAGAGGACTTGGGCTATATATTATAGCTCTGCCACTGAAACTCTCTGGGTCTATTTCAGAGTATGTAAAATTAAGGATTGTACTGGATAATCCAAGGTCCATTTCAGCTTCGGTTCCTTATTACTTTACCCTATTACCTCTAGGACTCTAATTCTTCACCCCTAACTTCAGTTCCAGGCCCCTTTATGATAAAGAGTGCTTGACTATGCTTTTCCTTTGAAATGTAGGTGAATCTTACTGTTTTGGACACCTACTTACACTTTTCTTTTACTATGTGTAATTTTTTTAAGGGGCCAAAATTTTGTCTTAAGGGGAGTCTTTTAACTTCTGGCAGTAAAACTGGGAGCTCTACTCCAGAGGCAATCCTGAAGAAAAGACAAAAGGATGACTAGAGCCAGTTTAGTCTAACTTTGCCTGAATTTCAGGCCTTTGTGCTTTACCTATGAGCCTGCTAAACACTGAGCACCATATTGTTTTCTGCAAGAATGTGGTCCAAGTTACAGGTAAGTGATTGAGGAAATAGCTTTTAGAATTTAGCTTGTTGGCAGGTTTGATGGAAACTCAAAGGGCCTGGGTTCATATCTTACCTCTGATGCTTCTTATAAATCTTGCTGACTCAAGGCAAGTCACTTCCCTTCTTCTTTCTCCCTCTCCCCTTCACAGATTCCTCATTTCTAAAAGGAGTGGTTGGTCTTTGCAGTCTCCTTCCAGCTCTAAATCCAGAAGCCATAAATGGCAAATTGGCAAATATCTTATCAGAAGTAAGTCAGTGCAAAGTACTTGCTCCATACTAATTATTTAATAAATAATTGTTGACAGATTAGCAAGATCAGGGATTCTTAAACCTTTTTGTGTGTGGATTTATATATATATATATATATTTTTTTTGGTGATAATGTGGTGAAGGCTACAGGTCACTTGTCAGAATAATGTCTAATTTTAAATGCATAAAACATATAGGATTACAATGGAAATTGATTATATTACACAATATCATAACATACAGTAATTATAAATAATATATTCATGTTGTATATAGTTACCAAATTATTTTGAAAAACAAGTTCATAAGTCCCAGATGAAGAATTCTTGGACTAGATGGTGCTGTCAGTACTAGAGTTGATATTGAAAAGTTGAGTAGAAAGTTCAAAGCCAAAAATTTTCAGCTTTTACTTATAGTTTTAATTTGTCTTTTTAAAGCTTATGATGAAAGCTTAAATATAAAAATTATATTTAAAGGGAGACATTTGTAAATAAGTTGGAAAACATTTCTGGGAAGATTATAATATAGTTTTTTTTTTTTTAACTCAACATAGGTGCCTGTTACATGCAGAATATTCTGCCATGCAGAATCAAAGTTTTTTTAAAGAGAGACTTGGGCTATGTATAGCATTTCAAAAGGTTTATAAAGGACCCGTTTTAAACTTCTGAGGAACTGGTCTATACAACTTTGTGTGAGAAGGAAGCATTCTATGATAGCCTAAAGGTTTTTGTTGTCAAGGAAAGGGAAAAGGCTCAATTTCTCATAGTTGAGAGGAAAGGGTGTAAAATCAGATAACAATTGCAGGAAATAATGGTCTTTATTGTTAATGTTCAACCACTTGGTACCAAGCATAGAGAGGTAAACACAGGATCTTTTCATGTAGGTCACTATACAGTTTTCTCTAAGTATTGTGTTGCTCCGAGGTTAGAATAACAATGTGATATTAAAGAGACTAGAGGGAATGGGGAAAAGTTGTTTACTTTTCTTCCTTTCCCTCTTTCTTCCTCCCTCCCTCTTGCTTCCCTTCCTCCCTCCCTTGCTTTTTCTGTCTCCCTTTCTTCTCTCCCTTCCTTCCCTCACTCTTTCCTTCCCTCTCTTCCTTTCCTCTCTCCATCCTCTTCCTCCCTTTTTCTCCTCTCTCCCTTTCATCCCTACCTTCTTCTTTCCTTCCTTCTCTCTCTCTCTCTCTCTCTCTCTCTCTCTCTCTCTCTCTCTCTCTCTCTCTCTCTCTCTCTCTCTCTGTCTCTCTCTCTCTCTGTCTGTCTCTCTCTCTCTCTGTCTTTCTCTTCTCTCTCTCTCTCTTTTCCCCCTTATTTTCCTCCATCTTTACTCTCTCCCTTCATTCATTCCTTCTTTCCTTTCTTTTTAATGAAGAGTTGGAAAAGATGTCTGAGTGAAAATTCTGTTTGTACTTTAGAAAGTAAACATTTCCAGTTATCTATATACTTTTGCCTTTACATAACAACAATAATAGCATTTATTTATCTCTTAAGGATTACAAAATGCTTTACAAATTTGATTCTTACAACAACTCTAGAAAGCAGGGTTACTGTTATATCCATTTGCAGATGGGGAAACTGACAGAAGTTAAGGGATTTGCCTAGGTCACAGGTTATATCTGGGGTTGGATTTAAACTCAGGTGTTCTTTGTGTCCAATGCTTTTTATTCATTGTGTCAATCTAGTTGAAGATGAGTATAGAGAGATATTAATACAAGATGTTCCAAAAATTTCAATGAAGTTTTAAGCTTTTAAAACTTATTCTTTTTTTAATAATAGCTTTTTATTTTTCAAAATACATGCAAAGATAGTTTTTAACATTCACTTTTGCAAAACCTTGTGTTTTATATTTTTCTCTCCTTTCCCCCCTCTCCCCATCCATAGAGAGCAAGTAATCCAATATAGGTTAAACATGGGCAATTCTTCTAAACATATTTCCACATTTATCATGCTGCACAAGAAAGATTAGATCAAAAAAGGAAAAAAAATGAGAGGAAAAAACCCAACCAAGCAAATGATAACAGCAATAAAAAAGTGAAAATACTATATTGTAATACACATTCAGTCCCCATAGTCCTCTTTCTGGATGCAGATGGCTCTCTCCATCACACGTCTATTGGAATTGGCCTGAATCACTTCATTATTGAAGAGCCAAGACCATCACATTGATCATTTTATAATTTTGCAAAGCTTATTCTTAAAGCTTAAAGTTGCACTAAGACTTCTTTCTTCATTTGACTTTCTAAGATTCAAGGCACCAAATTTCCTCCTTCATTGATGTTGCAAGCTCAAGGTTGTTAGAAGTGATATAATATGGGGATGAGATCAAAGGGACTTTTATTTGACTATTACCACTCCTTGGGCATCTATTCTAAGTTGGAACACTTTGAATGCGCGAACAACTGAATGAGGTATGTTAAAGATAACATCTAATTGCAAAAAAGATGCATAGCTTAAAATCTGATATTATACAGCTTCTTTCTTATCTTATTCTTTTTTAAAAAGTAGATTCCTAAACTTTTTTATTGACATTTTAGTTAAAAAAATTCATTATACTTTTGTTGCCTTCTACAAAAATGACAGCTTCTTTAATATTTCCAAGAGACATAGTTAAATTTTTACGTTTCATTGCCTGTCCTTTCATATCTTTCATTTCATTTAAAGGCCTAATATCTCTTGTGAGGGAGGGAGGGTGTTACCATATGACAAATTGGTGCTTTATTGTCTCTAATCTGCATGTAACTTTATCTTGATTGCATCAATATCCGGAAACCATCAGCAGCACATTATGTAATACACCATATTCCTATCTTGGAAGAGTTGGGACTTGATTGTCATCCTCTCTCAGGCCTGTTACTACATCTCCAGTTCCTTTGATTATAGTTTGAAGTCTTTTGTATTATAATCTTGCCCTCAGCTAAAGATAAAGTAGGGATGAAAGCTCTTCATATTGACCTGTTTTTAGGTTTTGTCTTCTGACTGTTGGAAGAAGGAGAGAATTTTGGTCCCTCTTCTTATTTATTAATGAGAAAAAAAAGGCTCAAAAACATCTTTGGGATTTTCCACTGTTTTCAGAGTTTGTTTCTGAGCTCTGCCCTAAATAACTCCTAAAATCAGAAAAGAAAAAATCAAGCATTTTATACTTATTGTTCTATTAACCTTGTGACTCTCTCAGTTATGGCCAAATCAGTAGAAAATAGCATCTTTCATTCTCTTTTTAGATGCACACAGAAGCCAGGTTTAGAATATTTCCTTGGCCTAATGCCCACATGTAGCCATATGGTGCTTAATGGAATGCAGATAATGGCTTCATTTTCTTGACTGTTTTAATAAGTGGAAACCTGTGCTAGCAGGTACAGGCTCTTTTAAGAGGCCTAATAAAAGCATTACATTAGCATTATTCATGTTGGAGCCCAACAGGCTATTAATCTACTCTGAACATAGTCCTTTTCCTCTCTCTCCTATTTTTTTTTTTCTTTTTCCTTTCCTTTGGTAAGTAAAGGAAGCTCACCAAGGGTGATTGACTCTGCCATGTAGTCCTTATTTCCCATAGCTTCCTTCCCCATCTAGATCACTTGATTCTGTGTATGCTGAGCTTGATTCTTATCTGTTAGACTTCGATTTGTACTGGTCCACAGATTAGTTCTGTATGACTATACATAAAGATGCTTAACCCTTTTGAGCTTCAGGTTATATAATCCTCAGCAAGCAGTTGCTCTGTTGAAGTGTGTTACTCAGTGGCCCCATGCAATTTCAGGGAATTCTGGAGGCAAAAACACTGGACTTTGAGTTAGGGCCTGTGATCATTAGCAAGTTAATTAACCTTTTTCTTAAAATTATTAAAAAATTTTTATTCCTAATATAATAAGCACTCAAAGAGTGAGCATTGGTGTATACATAGTGAGTATGTATCTCAGTGGATAGAGTACCAGGCCTGGAGTCAAGAAAATAGATTTTTTTTTTTTTTGGATTAAATCTGGTCTCAGATACATACTGGCTGTGTGACTATGGGCAAGTCACTTAACACTGCCTCAGTTCCTCATCTATAAAATGAGCTGAAGAAAGAAGTGTCAAACCATTTTTTTTTTGGGTCTTGTCTTTTGACAAGACAGAAAATAAAACCAGTATTTTTGCCAAGAAAACCCCAGATGGAGTCATAAATAGTTGAATATGACTGAAAAATGACTGGACAACAACAACAACAACATAGATGTGTGATCATGTAAAATATATTTCCATATTAGTCATGTTGTGAAAGAAAACACAGACAAAACAAAAACCACAACCAAAGAAAAATGAAAGTAAAAAAAATCTCAGTATGCTTCAGTCTGCATTCAGATTCCATGTTTTTTTCCTCTGGAAGTGGATAGCATTTTTCATCATAGGTCCTTCAGAATTGTCTTGGATCTTTGCTGAGAATACCTAAGTCATTCACAATTGATCATCATTAAAATGCTTTTACTGTGTACTGGTTCTGCTCATTTCATGTAAAAAACTTTGCAGGCTTTTCTGAAAGTGCCTTATTTATCATTTTTTTCACTATCCTTATTTGATGTTTATTGGAACTTATAATGAAGGCAGGCTAATCATAATATCATTATTATAGGGCTTTTCTGTATGCATTCTGGATAACCACATGGGTAGTTTCTTTTTTTTTATTTATCATTTCTTGTAGCACAATGATATTCCATCACAATTCTATACCATAACTTGTTGAGCAATTTGTGATTTTCAAGACCAATATATGCCCTGATTATATACATTTCTATTTGAGTTTGATACCACTGTCATCATATTGCCTCTTATGGAAAGTCTTATTTACCTAAAAATAGCTCCATGAAGGCAAACATTCCTTTTATATTACCAGTGCAGTCTGCCCTATCAGAACCTCTTAAGTGAAATAAGTAGGTAGCTATGATCTCAGTAAGAGAAAACAGTTATCAGTCCTCTTTTGTGAGCGCACAAAGTCCAAAGTCTCACTATATTCAATCTTAGAGGATAGAGGATTTGATTTTAAGACCTGATAGAAACTGTTTGCTGCCAAAGAGTCCAAACTGTCCACTTACTCTCTTAAAGCCATCTGTCCTTTTTTTGAACTGAAGCGACTTCAGCGTTTGGTCAGCTGTCCTCATAACTTTAAATAACAACCTTACACCTACCTTACATATATGTCTGTTTCATTAGATCAGAACCCCTTAAGAGTATGGATTGTTTTGTTCATTCATTGTATTTCTCTCTCTAGCACCCACCACAGAGCCTGACACGTCACTGTGCCTAACAAATGTTTTTTAGAATTTAGAACTTGAGAAGATTTTAGCAGTCATCTAGTTTAACCTCTCTTAAACATATGGAGAAACTGAGGTTTAGAGAAGGAAGGTGAATTGATTAATTAGTTAGACATTTGTTTAAGATTATTTTTAGCACTCATATACCCATGGAAGTGAAGCTGATCTTGGTTCTTTTTATATGATAATAGCTTTTTATTTTTCAAAATACATGCAAAGCTTATTTTAAACATTTACCCTTGCAAAACCTTGTGTTTCACATTTTTCTCATCTGCAAATTTCTTATAGCTCTTGCCTTTGTCTTGGCACATAGACTCTCAACTATTTTATATTATCTACAATTATTTTAAATGAAATTTCTCTGTCTTTTGCTTCTATATATATAACATATAGAAGTGCTGATGATTTATGTGAATTTTAAAAAAATTAATATCCTGCAACTTTGCTAAAGTTGTTAATTGTTTCTAGTGGTTTTTTTAGTTGATTCTCTAGGATCCTCTAAGTATACCATCATATCATCTGCAAAGACTGATAATTTTGTTTTTTCATTGTCTACTCTAATTCCTTCAATTTCTTTTTATTATTGCTAAAGCTAACATTTCTAGTACAACATTGAATAGTAATGGTGATAGTAAATAACCTTGTTTCATCCCAATCTTATTGGGAATGAAAATTTAGTTTATCCCAATTACATATAATGCTCCTGATGGTTTTAGATAGATGCTACTTATAATTTTAAGGAAAACTTCATTTATTCCCTGTCTCTAAGTGGTTTTTTTTTTTTTTTTGTAGGAATGGGTGTTGAATTTTGTTAAATGCTTTTTTCTGTATCTATTGAGATAATCATATGATTTTTTTTTCTAAGTTTGGTTGATATAGTCAATTATGACAATAATTTTTCCTGATATTGAACCAGCCCTGAATTAAATAATATTTCTGACCCTGGTTCTTGAAGACTAGTGGAATATAGGTCCTGGCAGGTTTTGCTAGGCTGACTTTGTACATGGGATTGAGTGATGGATTGTGCATGTGATGTTCAAGGATCAGCCTTGGAACACTTGAAGAAATTCATCACAAGAAGATTGGGCTTATTTTTCCTCCCCAAACAGCAATTTGTAAAAACAAAACAGGGAGGTTAAAATTTTTGTTTGTTAACCTATGATCTGTGAATTTTTACAAAAATTTTGATAGCTGCATTTCATTATATTTACTTTCATTTATAATTCTTGGAGATTTGCTTGCTGGATTTAGTCTGGGAGATTTGAATTTGAATTCTGATTCAGATACCAGTTGCTTGACCTTGGGTATGACTTCATCTCTTCCAGCTCAGTTTCCTTATATGCAAAATGGGAGTGATTATTATGTTATCATCTTTAATACCTATTGTGATATGGGAGCCCACCTACAAGTGGCTGCTGGAGGTTTAACTCAGACCTGTAGAATGGATCCCTTCATGTGAGAAGATGATGATGCTACAAAGAGACTGAGAGGCAGTTGCATTGTCTGACTTCTCTCCTCTTCCCTCTTCCCTCCAATTTATTTCATTCCCAATCCACAAGGAACATCTGTGAAGGCTGCTTTGCAAAGCCTTCAAGGGTGTTATGATTCACAGCTGTGGAGGCTTTCAGAAAATTGACCTGCTCCTTCACCTAGGCATGGTCCTTAACAATTCCCCATTTTTTGTTTCAAGGAAACTTGATTATTTTCCCCCTACAGCATAGTCAGTAAGTTTATGCATTAGCTGTTATCTAAGTCCACGTGCTAAGATATCTGAGTCCATGTGCTAGGGAATGCAAACAGCACTATGCAAGTGTTGAAGCTTGTGAGATGTCATGGAAGCAAACTTTCAAATGGAGAAAAGAACTATAGTCAGAACAGGCGTTTAAATCTCTCATCAGTCTCCTGGCTCTGCCCTTTGATGTGTTGGCCCATTTAATTACCCCAACTTAAAACGTCTTACTGGGCCTCTTTTCCCTTTTCTTCCCTGCGGGTTACCAAAGGAACTCTGGGAGGACTCCACTCACAAACAGCTCTCAAGCACTGCTGCTTCTTTGTTTCTTGTGTTTCTTATGCCCCCACATTGGGCACCATATCTTGTGATATGGGAGGCATCTGCCAGTGGCTGCTGGAGGTCTAACTCAGACCTGTAGAATGGACCTCTTCATGTGAGAGGATGATGATGATGATGATACAAGGAGACTGAGAGAGAGTTGCATTGTCTGACCTCTCTCCTCTTCCCTCTTGCCTCCAATTTATTTCATTCCCAATCTCAAGGAATATCTGTGAAGGCTGCTTTGCAACGCCTTCAAGTTTATGATTCACAACTGTGGAGGCTATCGGAAAATTGACCTGCCTCTTCATCTAGGCATGGTCCTTAACAAATACCTGCTTCATAAGATTTTTCTAAGGACCAAAAGAGATAATATACAGAATGATCTTAGTCTTAGAGAAGTTTTAAACTATTAAAGTAAGAATTTAGGAACATCCTGCAGATACTCCTTGTGAATCTTATATTGACATATGATTCTAGGCATTACCATTATTATTAATCTTCTATATGGTATTTTATACATTTAACAACATTATTTTGAGAGGGAATACTTGGACTTTCTAGACTACAAAAAGGTGGGGTCCATGGCCAAGAACCCTTGTTAGGGCTGAGGTATTACTATATATGTATATAATAAAACTTATTTGCTGAATGACTATTGTTGTTTAATTATTTTTCAGTTATGTCCAAATCTGTGTGACCCCATTTAGTTTTTTTTTGGTAAAGATACTAGAATGGTTTGTTGTTTCCTTCTCCAGCTCATTGTGCAGATGAGATATGCAGAGAAAACTGAGGCAAACAGAGTTAAATGACTTGCCCAGCCTCACACAGTAAATATCTGAGATCAGATTTAAATTAATGAACATGATTAGTTTTGATTTCAAGAAAAATGATTTTTCTCACTGTATCACTTACCTGCCCTTAGACAAGTCATTTTGCCTCTGTCTTGCTTTAGTGTCCTCAACATAGAATGGGGGTCAAAGCATCTACAACAACAAAACTGTTATGAAGGTCAAATGAGAAGACATTTGTAAAGCCCAGTGCCTGGCACAAAGCAGGTATTTGATAAATGCTTGTTCCTTTGCCCTTCTCAACTCTGCTATGTGTTATCTGCGTCTCTCTGGGAAAGCTATGAATTAGTCAGTGCTCTAGGCAACCTTCTAAGACAATTAGCTGCCCACAGCATACTGATCTCTATTGGTGGAGGAAGTTCCCTCATTAAAATCACCCCACACTGAGGAAATCACAGGTCCAGTCAAAACAGGAAAAATTGGTAGGATATTTTTGTCCCTGAGTGAACTATCCAACAGATAAGCACAGGCAACTTTGTCTGATCAGACAAAGCTAGAGGGGGGACACATATCATGAGCTCCATACATTTGAAGAACAAGAAAGTGTGACTTGCTCCTCACTCCTCACTCCCTGTAGTCATTCATGACCCTGATTATTGTGCATCATTAAAACAGTCCTTGCCCTCCACTCTCAGTCCAGCAAATCCAGAAGAGTGCAAAAAAGAAAGTCACATTTTTCACAAATCCAGCCATCTGTCAGCTTCAGCAGAATTTTGAAAACTCACCTGATAAGTTATGTTCCAGCTTCACATGACTTCATAGATTTTTTTCCTGGACTTTTTTTATCTCAACCTGTCAATGCTTTGGGGGTAGGGATTTTTGTTCTCTGGCAGATCTTACCTATTGTAAAGTGTTGTGTACACTTATAATAAAAAGTACAACAACAGTACAACTACATCCTTCATCAAGCAGCCTCAGGTCTTGATTTTTTTCTCTGATAACACAGACATGTGTAGCCATGTATCTTGTAAAATCAGATACTCTTCTTTCTCCCAGAATGATTTTTTTAAAGATAAAATTTGCTTTGTTCTTCTGTACTTGTGATTGACATCAAGTCCTAAAATAATCCTAACTGCTTGGTGTGGTACTTTCTTCAATCTCTTATTTCATAAACTGATACTTGAGATAATTTTTATTTACTTCCTTGTTGATTCAGGGGTCTCTCTAGAGAGTATCAGGGAAAAAACCCCCACATTTTCCTGAGGAAAAATGGCTGGATAGGGTAATGTCCCTTTTGCATACTCTACATTATAGATAAATTGAATTATCAGATTCTGTTCTTCATCTAGAGGCATCTATCTAGGTGTAAATGGAGCATCTAGTAAATGGAGCACTGGACCTGGAATAAAGAAAACCTGAGTTCAGATGTGTCCACCAACACTTTACTAGCTATGTAACCCTGGATAAAAGTTACTTAAATGTTATTTGCTTATGGGCTCTTCAGAATAATGTTTTTCAATGCATAAAATAAAATAAATAAAATTATAAGGGAACATGAAATAAAGTTATCAAAATGTTAAAAATATTTTTGGACACTCAATTAAAAACCCCTTATCTGACCTAATCCTTTTGTTTTGTTTTGGTTAGTAACTTGCTCAGCTCAGTAGTTAGTAGCAAAGATGAGACCAGGTCTTCATTCTCCAGATTCCCAGTACAGTTTTCTTTTCCTTTTGATGTTTGAGACCAGATTTGAACTCGGGTCCTCCTGAATTCAGGGCTGGTGCTCTATCCACTGCGCCACCTAGCTGCCCCTCCCCCTTTTGATGTGTTATAGTAATAAAAAGAGTGTCTACTTAAATTTTTTTTTGTAATGGTTTTTCCTATTTTTAATAAAGTTGCTTTTCATCCTCAGCTTCTTAATTCTAGTCTTTTTAAATGGAACAAACATTTGTTAAGTATCTATTCTGCATTAAGTGCTGTTTAACAAAAATTGCTGTTTAACAAAAATCATAAAGATGCTTACACATTCTCAGGGGATTTATAATACATAGACAAATAATTATAATGCATTTGTGTCTATTCTCTGTGCAATTTGCATACCAATCTTATGAGACATATTTGATGCCAGGATTTTGTTTTCCTTGACCATTTGACCATAGCTGTATTGATTTTGTCTGTGGAAAAATCCTTTTAATTCTAAATAATAGAACATATCTCATGACTTTTTATATTTCTTATTTGATTATGAATTCTTTCTCCCTTTCTATCTTCTTGTCATGACTGTGAGAAGCACCTTTTCCTTATTCTAATTCTATTAAAAAAAGGGATGTGGTCTTTTGTCTTTTTTTCTCTTTAGATTCCAGTCATTTAAAACCTATTGTGATATTTGATGTAGAATATTGTTCTAAACTTAATTTCTGTCAAACTGCTCTCCTATTTCCCTAATAGTTTTTACATAATTGACTCAGCAGTTTGTGTTAGTGGGTTTATCTAATACCAGACTGCTATATTCATTTGGTTATGACTTTTATTTAATTTGTTTCACTATTTATTTTTTTCTATTATATTCAATACCAAATAATATTGATCATAACTGTTTTATAGCATAGTCTGACATTTTATAATGCTTTTTGACCTTTATCCCTACTAGTCTAGACTCAACGAATTTTGCTCTTTTAAAAATTTCCTTTGTACTTTATGCATTTAGAAATATTGTTCTATGGATTCCATCAACTTCACAGGCTGCTAAAGGGTCCAGGATGCAACACCTTAGGAATCCTTATCATAAATATATATTGATTGATTGACTGGTGGTAGAGGAGATTCATTGAAGCACAGTTCACTAAGGCATAACTTGAATAAATGAATATACAATAGCTAGTAGAGAGGGATAATCAGAAATTTGGTTAATAAACAAAAACATAACTGTAGAGAGATGGGGAAAAAAACACAACAATATTTCAGTATTTCCCATAAAGGAAATGGAGCTAAGCAGAGAGTGAGTGAGGGAATGGATTGACAAGCAGCTACTTCAACATATTGAGAAGAATGGAATTGGAAGTCTTACTGATAAATACTGTGTCCTTCATTGTTGGGTGGCATTTGCTACAAATCAATTGTCTTGGACTGGACTTAGAAAACCTGGTTTCAAAAGCTACCTTGGAACTTCTGTATGTGTATTTGGACCAACATTTAATATCTCTAGATCCACGTATCCTCCTCTCTATCATCTATGAAATGAGGAGGTTGACTCAGTTGACTTCTGAGATGCCTTCTAGCTCCCTATCTATGATTCTGTTTTTTTTTTTTTGTCTCTCTCTTCAAATTTCTGTTTCTTTCTCTCCCTATCTATCTGTTTTTTTCTATCAATGTGATATAATCTTTTGTCTTTCTTTCTGTAATGTAAATCTCTTAAGAAAATAAGAATCATGTCTTATCAGTCTTTGGAAGTAGGATTTTATTATAATTATGTAATACAGAGTAAATGTTGTTTGATGATAATAAAAGGAAGATTCCCTGAGACTTGGTGTCTTATTGGATGCAAGGACTGAGAATTACTCTATTTTGCTGAAGTTTTCATGTGACGTCTTGTAGTGACATGGAAGTGATCATGAATTCTTAAAACACTTAACCAACCCTTGTTGCTTGATTGACACTTTTGACAACCAAGAATAAACTCTATCACTAGACTAGAAATGGTTTTTGTGTAGGCTCAAGTAGTGTCTATAGTCTGAGCACCAGCTTCACTAAATTTAGAAGAACTCATCACCCCTCGATGAGCTTTTTTATCCCTAGTGCATTTTGTCCTAAGTGGTGGAGAATAGAAAGGGTGCAGATTGTGAGTTGTGTTGCTAGGTGGAAGGATTTCCCATACCAAAAATTGTAAACTAGCGAAATCACAGGTGATTGAAATAAAGGAAATGGATAGGGAGGGCTCCAAAGTTTGAAGTTTTGGTGAGCTGTATAAGAGCTACCACTAATAGGTATTATTAGGAAGTTGAGAGAAAGGACCAGTTTGGTCTCAATCTCATTCTGTCTGAAAGCATATTTTCAGCATTTAGTTGTTCATTTATTGCCCATCAAACAAATTCTACTCTCAGTGGCAATTGGAAAGAGTGTATATAAAGCTGTCTTTTTCAGAAAACTCCAGGTTTCTGGTTCCCATTAGCAGCACTCCTGTAATTCCAGAATTATAGGTTAGAAACAAGGTGAGTATTTAAAGGAATGAAGTCAGGGCATAAAATAAATAAAAGTAGTGGGGGTAATCCCAGTGGTGACAGATTTAATTTTTGAGACATCATGTTTTCGTTGTTTGCTCTGATTGATGTGTTACTGGAAAGTGTCTTGTCAAATGAATAAACTCTGATTGAAATGGAACGACAAAAACCAGCAGAATATTATTCTTTGCTTTGTGAACCTTGCTAACTTCAAAGGCAAAGGACCTGGTTTACCTTGAGCTGGGGAGATGCTTGATGGAATTTCTGTATTTACCTAAGCCTCTACTTTGTAAAGGGGCATGCTCTTTACAGAAGCATGTGTGTTTTGCAAGGATCTGCCAATGAAACCTGCTGCTGCAGACAAATGAGTTTCATCAAATAGGTTTAAGTTGTAACAGGCACAAAAAACGGCATAAATCTGGTGCCAGGAAGGAGATTAGTTGAGCAATTTGCTTATTCCAGCTGTTTCATAGTAGTTTTTAGAAGACTTAATAATTTCATTTGGAAGAATTTTGCCAACTAACATAAAGCAAAAGCTGAACCTCCCTTTTTATCCTCCCCAAACTTTTTGAGTTTCTTTAATCTACATAGGTGGCATTGGGTCTCTGTGGATCACCTTTATCTTTATGATAAACAAAATTGTACTCCATTGAAAAACCTTGACTTCTAAGGAGCTTGTCATACCCATTATTAAAGGTCATTCTCAAAATTCAGTCATGAAGCTCTACGTGGTGCTGTTGGATTTCTCTGACATGTTTATTAACTCTCTTGCTTTCCAGCTTAACTCAAGGTATATGAACCCCTACTCTGAAAATAATCCTAGAATTCAAGAGTTATAAGAGCTAAAAGGGATCTGAAAGGGTTAGTTAGTCTCATCTAGTTCTGTTTTACAGTTGAGAAGCCTGAAGCTCAGAAAATTGTATTTTCTGTTTTTTTTTTTTTTTTGTTTTTTTTAAAGTTAGAGTTAAGTGACTTGCCTTGTCAGCTAGGGTCTCCTTACTCAGGGTACCTGTCTATTCCTTCACCTAGTTATTCCTGTATTTTATGTTCTTCTGGACTGAGAAAGGATGAGAGCAAAAGCCCTATCTAATAAAAGAGTCTGATGCTTTAAACATTAAATAAATTTATTGCTCATCTAAATCCGAGCAGAACAAAAAAACTGAATTTCTGATCTGGGCTCTGTGCATAATGCCTGGTACATAAACAAGTGTGTTCCATAAGATAACTTTAGAGGTAGAAGGGATCCTTTTGGCCATCTAGTCCCTCATTTTATAGGTGAGAAACTTGAACCTAAGCAACTTGTCCAAAGTCAGAGCTGGTTAAAGGTCCTTTAATTTCAAATTCACCATATGTTGGTTGATTGGACTGCAGTTTCTTCCTGTTAAGTAGGGACAGGGCAGACTAGATGAGTCTAAGATTCCTCTAAGAGTCTATGATAGTCTCTTTATTTACTTGATTATTTCAGGGACTTAAAAGTTCATTGGTGTGGGTGTTCTGTTTTCCAATGCAGATTGCAATTCCTTTACACATTCAAAAAAGATCTTTTTAACTGTTGCAGTATGTTAAAAAAAATTAATTACATTGTAACCAGTCCTTGAACAACAAGTTCTCTTAGCTAACTACATTGGTTCCTGGGAGAATGGCCTCATATGTGATCATTACATTAAAATGTAATTGGGAAATTTTGAACATAGTTCATAAAAAATAAATTAGAACATAGATAATGCTGCTAATATATGGTTTAACAAACACAGAGGGACATTTTATATAAATTAAAGGAAAAGAGGAAGGTTAAAGTAGATTTTACAGAATAAAGCAAAATTAAAGTTAACATGTAAGCCTTATATATAGAGGTTTAGCAGCCTCTGTTTCCATTTATCTATTTGGTCCTCCATCTCACCATAAATTGGAAGCCTTTTTACCTTTTTGCCTTGGTAGGTAGGACCCATTGGGGCTTGATTTTTCTGGCATAGTTTCAAGAACTCAGGATCCTTTCCATGCCAAAAGACAGTATTAGAGGAAGATTCTACTGAAAGCATTTTATGTATAACTAAAAAAGATGTTATCATGGAGAATCTACTTTAACTTTATTCTTTTTTCTTTTTGATTTATATAAAATACCCCTTTGTGTTTGATCAGACATTCTTAACATTTTTAATTTTATGAATCCCTTTCTTAGATTGCTTTTAAATAATCAACGGGGAGAAAGAAGTAAATACCTATTTAAATATATCTGTTGTTATTCAATCATTTTCAATCATTTCTTCATGGTCCTATTTGGGGTTTTCTTAGCAAAAATACTGGAGTGGCTTGCCATTTCCTTCTCCAGCTCATTTTGTAGATGAGGAAACCAAGGCAAAAAGAATTATTTGTCATTTAGTCTTTTAGACTTTTCTATAATTACACAGCTAGCAAGTGTCTGAAGTCATACTTGAATTCAGTTCTTCCTGATTTCAGGCCTAGTGCTCTATCCATTGGGATACTTAGCTGCCCCCTGGAGCTTGAGTTTTATTGACAGTAAGTATTTAGTATAATTTTGCTTTTAATCTGAGGAGTTACCTTTAGTTCAGCAAGGAAGGGAAGAAGACAAAATATTTTGGATGAGAAGGATAGAGGTTTAGAAAAGTACTGAGTACAATTGGAGCCTTGCATTGCTATTTAGGAAGACTGGTTTCATTTGGATCTAACACCTCAAATATCATCTGAACTAAGCATATTCTAGACTTTCTTTGGTCCATAATGATGGTGAGCAGAAGGTTTTAATCCAGGGTGTTGGATATCTCTAATCTGGTGGGTCCTTGGGGAGACAAAATTAATTGAAACAAAGTTTCTAGTGGAAAATCTTAACCTTTGGCCTTATTCTTTGACAGAAATCTGGAACTGTTTGTTTGTTTTTGTCTTTGTATCCCCATGTACCTAGATGTGCCTTCTGAGTATTATCAAATTAATAAGAAACACAAAAGTAGGAGGCATAGCTAATAAAGGCAGGAAACAAAAAGATCTCAAGGCTTTAAGGATGAGTCAAGTTAATAACATGGAAAGTGATAGAGACAAATATAAAACAAATAATAAAAATTGTGGACATAAAATCAACTTTACTACTGCAGGATAGGAGAATGCCTGATAAGATTATGCTTTGTCAGATTAAGTCCAAATAAGTAGAAAATGGAACAGAGCAGGAAAAACAAAAGTACAGTCTTACAAAAACAAGGGGATGCATGGTTTTTTCCTTTTGATCTGATTTTTCTTATGTAGCATGATGAATAAAGAAATATGTTTAGAAGAATTGTTCATCTTTAATTTGTATTGGATTGTTTGCTATCTAGAAGAGGGAAAAGAGGAGAGAGGGAGAAATATTTGGAACATAAAGTTTTGCAAAAATGAATATTGAAAACTATTTTTGTATGTATTTGGAAAAATAAAACACTTCTAAAAAAAAGGAAGTAATAGAGCATAGAGATGGTATCTATGCCAAACTTTGCCTTGGTCAAAAAATATCTAAAAAGACTCTGAAGCATTGGAAATGTTTAGAGAAGAGTAACTAGAATAATGAAGTAGAATGAATGAACTAAAGACTATGTCATATAAGATTAATGTAAAAAAATTTAAGGATGTTTAGATTGGAAAAATGAAAGACTTGTAGAATGTGGGGAGTCGGACAGGATGATAGACTAGATAGCTTTCTAGTCTTTGAAGATATATAAAGTGGACCAAGAATTAATTTTCATTTCTTTTACTTCAAAATATCAAATAAGATAGATATTGAGTCAATATAAAGAAAATTATCTTAATGATGAAAGCTTTTCTATGATAGAATGTGTTTCTATTAGAGGGAATATATTCCCCCTTCTTCCCCACTGAAACTCTTCAAGTCAAGATTCAATAACTACTTGTTGGGAATGTTGAAGGGGTGATTCTTAATTAAATGTGGAGTGAATTAAGATAGCTTCAGATGTCACTTCTTATTCAGATTTGGGGCTGATCTATTTATTGGCTTCATTCAGAGTTGGAGAATAATATATTAATACAGCATGCTAAAATCACAGGTCCATCATGCAGGAAATATAACAATTGGGTATCATTCAAAAGATGATAAATTAATCAGCAATCTAAGCCTCCATACAAAAGTTAGAAAATTAGTTTCTGTGTACAATGTTGCCTAATATCCATCATTAGTACATTTGAATTATTTTGAATACATAACAGTGATGATTGACCACAAAGCCAATGCTATTCAAAATTTAAAAGTGTTATTTATCCTATATGTATATTTTTAGAAATGCTAGTGGACGAATGGAGTAGTGAGCTTACTACCTGTGAAGCACTCACCATTTAGGATCTCAGGGACCCAGGATGGAAATTAAGGAATAGAAGGGTTAAATCCTTCCCAGCATATAGGTCACCCACTCCAGGTTTTTATTCTGTGATAGTATAGAGGACTGTATATGAATGATTTAGGAATAAGATAGAAACGGTAAGTTGGCTTCACTCAGGAGCTCCGCCCATCTTTACCAGGGACTAGATCAGAACTGGACTACCCATCAGGATGATAAATTTCCCCAGAACATTTAGCCTAGCTGTGCAGTTACAGAAGAGCAAAGGAAATGGGAGGATATATGGGAAAGGTCAGAAGGATGTTCCCTATCAAGCACAGGCAATAGACCTTGTCCTTGAGTCAGGAAAGGCTTGACAGGAACTCTGCTGAAGCTCATTTTTGCCAACAGTAGACCTTGAACTTGGAACTTTTTCCTAACTGTCCCTGCCAATTTTACCTTTGAGTCAGGAAACAGGCAATCTAAAAACAACTCTGAAAAAAGACAACAGTTTAGGGATTATGGAAATTCCACTTTGACAAGCAAATTTAAGATAGCTATCTTTTAATTTTGTGCATGTGGCCCATAATGCAATTATAGTGAGGGGAAAACCTAATAATCCTTTATACGTGACTTTGATACTTTTATAATTTAATAAAATATTTTATTTATTCAGTCTATCAGTAAAAAATACTTCATATTGCCATTTTACATATCTTATTTATCCAGGCCCCAAATCTATTCAAGGATTCATGGGAGAAACCTTAGAGATAATTTCATCCAAGCCCCTCATTTTGTAGAGGTAGAATCTGCACCCAAAGAGATTAAGCAACTGCGCCTAATTGTAGTAAATGTCAGATCTGGGATTTGAACTCAGGCCTTAGGAAGTCAAACTCCATATTTTTTTCCATTGTATCATGTTATCTATGCTTATATAAACTTATTCTCTTGGCACTTTTTGATTGGATGATACAATTTTCTTTATCAGGCATTGCCAATGCCAATATTTGCCTCTGAATCTTTGATTTATGTCTGAATTGTGCTTCCCAAAACTTCTTTTAAAAAAATTTATTTTGTGAATGGATGCCCATCAATTGGAGAATGGTTGGGTAAACTATGGTATATGAATGTTATGGAATATTATTGTTCTGTAAGAAATGACCAGCAGGATGAATACAGAGAGGGGCTTGGAGAGACTTACATGAACTGATGCTGAATGAAATGAGCAGAACTAGGAGATCTTTATACACTTCAACAACAATACTGTATGAGGATGTATTCTGATGGAAGTGGATATCTTCAACATAGAGAAGAGCTAATTCAGTTTCAGTTGATCAATGATGGACAGAATCAGCTACACCCAGAGAAGGAACACTGGGAATGAGTGTAAACTGTTTGCGTTTTTGTTTTTCTTCCCAGGTTATTTTTACCTTCTGAATCCAATTCTTCTTATGTAACAAGAAATTCGGTTCTATACACATATATTGTATCTAGGATATACTATAACACATTTAACATGTATGATACTGCCTGCCATCTAGGGGAGGGGGTGGAGGGAAGGAGGGAAAATTCGAAATTGATGTGAGTACAAGGGATAATGTTGTAAAAAATTACCTATGGATATGTGCTGTCAAAAAATGTTATCATTATAAAATTAATAAAGAATAAATTCTAATAAAAAATAAAAATTTTATTTTGAACTTAAGAAATAAAACAAGCATTTTCATGAATGGAATGGAATAGAATAATGGAATAAAAATTATTTTACTGAATTAGAAAAAAATAACAAAATTCATTTGGAAGAATAAAAGGTCAGGAATATCAAAGGAACTTATAAAAATGTAAAGGGAGCCTAACAATACTAGATCTTACACTATATCATAAGACAGTACATATCAAAAGTATCTGGTACTAGCTGAGAAATAGAAAGATAGATCAGTGGAACAGAATAGATATACAATTTACAGCAGCTAATAAATATAGTAACCTTGTATTTGATAAATGTAAAGATTTAAGTTTCTGGGATAAGAATTTATTATTTGGTAAAAAATGTTAAGAAAACTGTAAAGCAGTCTGGCAGCAGTTAGACCATTTACCAAGATAAAATCCTCTTCGTTCATTGTTCATTATAAATCTTCTATTTTCCATGATGTGTTTTTGAACTGTTCCCTGCTCTATTCTTAGCACTGTCTTTGCCTTCAGGGAGTACACTTTCTAATGTGGGATTAATGTGAAATAAGACTAGAATGAGGAAATGTTAGGAGTGTGTTTAATTGAGTAGGCAATAGAGAACTGTTACACAGTTTTGAGGAAAGGAGTGACATAGAGATATATCATTAAGATGATTTTGGCAAGTTCATAAATAGTAGATTAGAGAATACAGCTATTGGAGGCAGGCAGATGATATAGGAAGCTATTTTATAGATATTTATAAGTACACATATGTATATCTATGGATATACACAAATACACACACACATATATATATATAAACATATCATCTAAGGGAATTTGGCAAATGTCTGGCTCTGTGGGAACGATAGTGGGGGACATAGATGAGGGAGAAAGAAGAACTAAAGATGACTATAAGTCCTCTTAAATAGTTAACTGTTTATTTAGTGTATTCTTGTTTTTTCTGAAACTTTTCTCTACCTGGAATATCTTTTTATTCTCCTAATTTCTTTTTGTTCTAATCTTACACATGCATCAAGTTCAAATTAGTCACATTGTTATTTGCATTATAATTATTTGTGTATCTTTCCTACTAGTATTTGTATATTTTGTTTATCTTTTCTATTAGATTCTAAGTTCCTTGAGGGGCAGGGGGATCCGCTTTACTATTTTTTAGATTTTACAAGGTGCCTTACACAAATCGATGATCTGTAAACGTGCTTATTGAATTGATCCACTAATTGTACATGCCTTTAAGCACCACTTTGCTTAGCTTGTGGTCCACTTGGATTTTCAGATTCTTATAGTTAGATTTAAAGCCAAATTTGATAAATATCTTGCTAATCTTCTGTAACTTGACAATATTTATTGTTTTTTCTTTAATCAGCTGGAAGAGTTATTCTCTGTAATCTTAAATGGCAGTGAAGATTTTATCAGGAAAAGCATTTTAATTATGTGCTACTGAATTAAAATTATCTTAGATAATGATGTTCTTAACATTTCTCCTACAAGACTATTCTAGTTCACTGGGTTTTAACATCAATACATTTAGCTCTTAATCGTCCTAAATTTAGCTAAAGACTTTTTTTCTTCAGCTTAAACAGCTGTACACAGAAAGCCAAGTTCAAAGCAAAAGGCCGGTGTTTTCTAGGTAATGATGGGAGACTAATGCATAAAAGCTTTTGTACTTTGAAACCTGATCTGTGGCTCCAATTCTGCATGTTAGAATGCTCTTCATAGTTATACCATATAGGTGTTGGCCCACAGTAAAATCACAGCAAAATTGTTTCAGACTCTCTCTTTTGGTAGTTAGATAGAGATAAATTGAAAGACTGCCTTTGTTTTACAGTTTTTCATGATAGCCTAATACTGTGGATGATTTTTCCATGTAATACAAATTTAGTTTCCTAAAAAGCCAGGTAATACTTTCTTCTTTGTCCCAAATTAATCATCTGCTTTGTACCCTCATTCTCAAAATAACAGCAAACCACAATGCTTTTGTTTGTTTGTTTGTTTATTTTAAATAAAAGAACACTGAATTACTGTCAGTCATATACTTAGACATCATGGCGTATTAGAAAACTGATTATGAGACCAAGCATCAAATCTCAGCTCTGCCATTTGTTAGCTAGGTATTTTTCTTCAAGAAAAATGCTCCTTTAATCTTCATCTTTAATGCTCCTTAAACTATCTATATCAGAGGTGTCAAATATGCGTTCTCACATGACCCAATACTTTTGAGTTTCACTTGAATTGGATTAAGATGTAATTGGGGAAATAGCAAACTAAATAAAAACACAATAAAAGAGATTATTAGGAGCAGTTAGGTGGCACAGTACAAAGAGTTCCAGACCTGAAGTTAGGATGACTCATCTTTTAGAGTTCAGATTTGGCTTTATACAGTTTATTAGTTCTGTCACCCTGGGTGACAGAACCCTGTTTAATACTGTTTACCTCAGTTTCTTCATTTGTAAAATGAGCTGAGAAGGAGGCCTGCCTTACTGCCCCCTAAACATATTATGATTCATTTTTGCCTTGAGCATACTGTTCACACTGTTTCTACTACTCAGAATATCTTTTCTTTTCATCCAGAGCCATAAATAGGAATTTCTATGCCTGGGGCAAGAACCACAAATCCAGTGTCTTTGCCAAGTAAACTCCAAATGGAGTCATGAAAAAGATGTCATGATTGAAATAAACGAACAGTAATAAAACATATTACATTTTAACTTTAAAAAATCTTTTAAAATATTTTTATTAATTTTAAACTTAAATATAAAAAAATTCAATATATATAGCAGAACATGAGAGGATTCAATATAAAACAATAAATTTCAAGAAAACCTATATAATAAACCTACACATTGTTTTCAAAGCTACCCAGTTTTTCTTTGCTTCCTTGTAGATTTTCTTTTGTTCTTTGCTGTGAACTTTTTATTTTTCTCCACTCCCTACGCCATCTCCTACTCCTTAAAGAAAGCTGAAATTAAACATATGTATGTGTGCGTGTGTGTGTGTGTATATATATGTATACAACATATATATACACACACATATACATACAAATATATATGTATATATACACACACATCACACACAGATATATGTATTTAGATATCCATAAACATACACATATACACAAATTTACCTGCATGCACATATGTGTAAGACTATACTAGGCATATTTTCACTTGTTATCCCTTTCTTTGGAGGTGGATAGCATCTTCCTTCATAGATCCCCCTTTGTGCTTTTTCAAATCAATCAGTTTATTGTTTCCTACATCACAGTTGTATTCCATCATAATCACATACTATCTAAGAAGCTGTTCATTAAAGTTTTCTCCCAATTTTCTGTATTTCTTCTATTCTTGGCTATATTGGTTTGATTTATTAAAAAATTCAAATTTAAAATAATAGAAAATTATTCTTTTTATAATTCAACAGTGCCTTTGCCTTATAATGCAGTTTCTTCATTCATTTATTTTTTTAGGCAATAGGGTTAACTTACCCAGGGTCACATAACTGATATGTATTATAGGCCAGATTTGAACTCAGGTTCTCCTGATTCCAGGGCTGGTGCTCTATTACTGCACCACCAAGTTGTTAGATATAATTAAGTAGTTTAAGGTCTGATATTGCCAAATCTCCTTTCTCTACATCTTTCTCCCATTTTTTTTTAATTCCTGACTTTTTGTTCTTCCAAATGAACTTTCTTTACTATCTTTTTTTTCTAATTCAGTAAGATAATTTTTTTAGTAATCTAATTGGGGTGACATTGAATAGAACTTTTTGGGTAAAATTTTCATTTTTGTTATATTAACTTTCACCTAACCATATACAATAAATATTACTCCAATTATTTACATCTGACTTTATTTGCATAAAATGTCTTTTATGTTTATGTTCATATAGTTCCTGTGTCTGTTTTGGCAAATATACTCCCATTAATTTCATACTGTCTAGTTATTTAAATGATCTTAAAACAATATTGAATAATATTGGTGACAATATAGTTTTTTTTCTATTTTTCTTGTTTTATTAAATCTATTTTAGCTTTAACTTTAAAGTCATGATTTTTTTTTGGACATAAATTCTACTTCATCCCTTCATTTTACCTTTATAAGTATCTCTCAAGTATGAAATGGGGAAAATAACCTCTCCTTCCTCCCCACACCCTGGGTTATTGTGAATATCAAATGAGATATTTATAAAACATTTAGCACAGTGCGTGACACATAGTGGCCACTATATATTTAGGTTTTTCCTCCAGATCAACAAGTTATAGGTATATTAACCACAGGAGTAACACAAGGAAAGCAATACCTAATCAAAATCATCTTCTTTTCCTTGATATCTCTTCCACTTCCACATTTCGGAATTGTTCCTTTCTAACTAAAAGTCTATCTTAAGGTCTGAAGGCCTCACTGAGGGACAGTGACCCCTTGTATTTCTTCCCTTACTCTCCAGAGCCTCTTCAGTTCTAGTTTCTGGCTCAGTTCTGATGTTTGACTGGCTTCTGGTACAACAGTTAACAAAATGGCATGGGATGCCAATAGTTTGTTAAATCTAAGTGTTCAGGTACCAGGTTCAGAGAAAATCCTTCAGATTTGAGATCAAAAGCCAGATTCCACCAATGTCTGGAATCCTCTAGTTCCCATATTTCCCACAACTTATATTCCATTCTCACAACCCGTGCCTTTCCTACAATGATTTTCTTCCTCCCCAACTTTCAGCCTTTTAGGGCCTATACATCTCTAAACATCAGACCCCATAGTTCTAGATTTTGTTGTGATTTTGAGATAATTGACATTCATATTCAGAAATTCTTTTTCATATTGACCCCGTGTTTTCTCTTGCTTACCCTTTAATTGCCAGGCTAAACCATAGACAGTCTTACAATTCCTTGAGAGAATTCTGGAATCATTAAGTTCTAAAGAACTGAGATTTTATAACTGTATGCTCTCTCTGAAGTCAGAGGCTGTCCTTCCCCATTGTTTAGTAGATCATTTAATCAATTGCTGAAGTGCCTTCTCCCACAATGTGATCCCTTGGTGGCAATGCTTCTGGTGATGAGCTTCTCTGAATTGAGCAAATGTGGTTTCCTATAAGAGACATAGTGTATTCCTATTCCCCACTAAAAACCTTGAGAAAATCTACATTCCCTAAGATGTGAATGAAGCTCTGGAATAGATTTGTTCTCAATTCACAGCCTTTTCAGAGTTGTCTGCCAAAGTCTTTCTCTTCTAAGGTTCAGTTCAATTAGTGTTCTGGCTTCCTTAAAGACATTTTCTGATCCCTTTTTTGCCTTATTTACTCCTCATCTGTGTACCCACCTTTCCCCCTCAATAGAATGTAAAGTTTTTTTTATTCTTGTCTGTTCTCAGTGCTAGGAGCTAGCTGGTGCAGTGAATTAAAGCACCAGGCTTTCTTTCTGAGTTCAAATCCAGCCTCAGATGCTTGATACTCAACTTTGAGTAAGTCAATTCATCCCATTAGCCCTAGTTTCCTCATATGTAAAATGATCTGGAGAAAGAAATGGTAAACCATTTTTGGTGTTCAACACAGAACCTGATAGGCATTAATAATTGTTTATTTATTGAGCAAATGAATTTAGAGTTAGGAGATCTATCTTAATTTCTTAGGTTTACTTCTACCAACTATATGAACCCAGACAAATCATTTAAGTTCTTTGAATTTTTTTTCTCATCAGCAAAATGAGGATATTAATTCTTGTATTACCTAAGTCAGAGTTTTGAGGAAAGTGCTTTAAAAACTTTAAAGAATTATATAAATATGATCTATTTTTACTACTAGTTATTTCTAATAATAGATTATAATAAAATTAATAATTCTATCAGTCCCACTTGCCCCAGTTCCATCCATCTGCCTCATTTACTGGGCAGAAAGAGCATTGCTTTATTCATACTAGATGGTACTCTGGTATAATAATCAATCACTCATTTTATTGAGTATAGAAGGAAATATTGAATTACATAAGATCATAGATTTAGAATGGGAAAGGAATCTTAGGTTTAATGACCTCATTTACATATGTAGAAACTGAGGTTACAAAGATTAGCCCAAATGATTAGCACAAGATTACATAAGCAATAAATTTCTAAGGCAGGATTTGAATCCATCATTCACTGTTACATTCTGGTTGCCTTTTTTTTTTGGGGGGGGGAAGAGGATGTTCTTGAGTTTATCAGCATTCTTCCTAAAATGTACCTAGAACTGAATATACTCAAGATGTGGTCTGCAGTACAATACAGTACTAGTCTTCCCAGTCCTGGACACTTTAGTGTTTTTCTTAATGTAACCCTAAGATTACTGTTTTTCTTGGCTCCCATTAGTGTTTTAGCACTCCCAAGTTTCCATGAATTTAACTATTGATATGATTACTCCTGTCATCAATGTGGATCAAAACCATCATCACAGGAGACTGTTTAATAAATTTCTGTGTCTACAAAACAAAATCATCCCTTGGTGGTCAGTCTCTTGTCCTGACCTGTGTGTTGTTTTTCTAGGCTAGTCCTTGGTTAAAAGATACACTGTTTGAGTCTGGGCCCATATTCAAAATCTCTTCAGCTGTGTGGGATCTGATTAAAGTTGTTCTCTCCTGGCATAACTTTATAGAACTTCAAGGTCATTTCTAAGCCCTGGTGAGATGTTGGATAGGGTTTATTATGGGCTTGGGGATTATCAAAGAAAGGGAAATGTGTGTTTGAGATTGTAGCATAATGCTATGTTCACTACCCGCATTTAATACTCTAATCCTTTAAAATGTTTTAAAATAACAGAGTGCCTTGATTCTTGATTTTTGAGTTGTAATCTATGTTATTTTATACATCGTAAGTGTTATGCTTCAGAAGATTATATTTTTGCTTTCCATTCCCCATGTATAAATTGTAATGATAATTTAAAAATTACATTGCATATATCAATGGTTAATTTTGAATATTGGAGAAAACCATAAAGAACCATTTTAACTATAAGAAAAATGACATTGTTATAGAAAGATTCTAATCCATTGGTATGGTGAGCATAGTGTATGGAGCATAGTAAATATTGAGTTAATATTTATTGATAAAGTTTGCTCAACTTTTTTCTCTTTCCTTTTTCAGCTCTATCAATTACTATTGACCCGCTTAAAAGATTTTTGACAGGCTAGAATTTTGATCTGAATTTAGTAACATGAAACTGAATGGGATAAAAGTACAATTTTGTACTTGGGTTTAAAAAAAATCAAAGTCAAAAGTTTAAGACAGGGAGATATGAATAGATAGCAACCATTTACAAAAAATCTGGGGGATGATAGTGGACTTAAGTTTAAAAGAAGTCAATAATTTGATATTTTAACTAATGGGATTTGAGACTCTATTCTAAAACAGACAAAAGAGACATGGAGTCCTGGAGGACTAGGTAGATATTAGTTCAAATGTACTCTGCTCTGGTGAGACCCTATATGAATTGTATTCAGATCACATTTAGATAGGACATTAATATGTTGGAGAGCAATCAGTCACAGTAGTAAAAAGCATCAATATGATTCTAAGTAAAGATCAACTAAAGGAACTTGACATGTTTAATTTGGGAAAGAGAAGCCTGAGATGGTATGTATTTTTTCTTGAAGTATTTGACGTTTGGAAAAAGGATTAAATTGTTAGTGCTAGAGAGCAGAAGCAATGAATTGAAGATTTGAAGAGGAAAAAATATAGGTGTGATCAAAGAAAATCTTCATAACAATTACAACTCTCTCAAAGCAGAATGGGCTGTCCTTTAAGGTAGTATCTCAACTCTTACTAGAGATCTTAAAACTAAGGTTTTGAGTGAGAATTCTTGTTTGGGATGGGTGGCCCTTGATGTCCCTTCTAACTCTGTGATTGTTACATTGATTTACCTTTTCATTCCTTTAAAAATGTACTTTTTTATTGATGATCTTTGTTATTCCATCATGTTCATTTATGGATACATTCTTTCCTACTTTTCTAACTGGTCAGCACCCCTTAAAACAAAGGATAAAAAGGAAAAAGTGGTTTAACAAAATCAGCCAATCCATTGGTCAAATCTAATCTAATATTCTCTATAGTATAGAAGAAAGGTGCATTTTTTCCATATAGGATTGTCTTTTGCCTCTTTTTGTAAAGCTTAACCCAATGCCTCCTGGTACATAGTTGGTACTTGTGTGGAATGGAGAAATAAGGTGAAGAACTTAACAGGAATGTTTAAATTCTTTTTCTGTATATTACTATTTCTATGTCTCTGTGACCTACATAAGTACTATATGTGCTAGCCAATATTTACTTAAACCATATTTACTTCATCAGAGATGATGACATTTATCCTTGTTCAATGTTGTCAATATTTAGATTATTAGTTTAAATGATGTCAGCTCAGTATCTGAAGTTTGAAGATCTGATGATTCCTCTGGAAACTGGGGAAACTGAACGTTCAGTTAGGGGAGAGGGCACCTATTTCTCAATGCTCCCCATTGATGTAATCCTTTGTAACCATACCTATAAAAGCTGTATATCTTTTCTAATTCTAATTGGGAGCTTTCTCTCTTTCCCTTATCTTGTGGTGGAATTGCTTATTCTCATGAGAATTTATTAATAAATACCAATATATCTGCTTTTTATTTCCAGAGGTCTCTGAGTAGTCATTTTTGGGTAAGGCTATATCCCTCACAGTGTTTAGTAAAGTTTGTTGGTTGATTTATTTTTTGAGAGCATTTAAAAATTTTTTCTTTTACATTGTTGTCATATATTATTTTCTAAGATCTGTTCATTGCACTTTAAAATCAGTTCATATAAATCTCATTTTTTTTCTCTGAATTCTTAACATTCTTTTATGATTCAGGTATGTTCCACTTCAGTCATATGCCACAATTAGTTAAGCCAATCTCTATTCAAGGGACATCTGTTTTGTTTCTAGTACATTGCAACTACCAAAAATGCTGCTATGCTTATTTTAGTGTCTAGGGGGACCTTTCTTTCTGTCTTTGACTTTCTTGGTGCATGTGCCTTCTAGGCAATCTAGTGCAATCTCCAGTCATAGAGCGGTGGACAGACATTTCAGTCACTTTCTTAGCAAATATAAACCGTTTTCCAGAATAATTGGACAAATTCACAGCTCTACCAACAAAGTATTGATGTGCTTGTCTTTGCAAAGCTCTCTGACACTGACTTTTCTAATCTGTCATCTTTGCTTTGTTTACCCCTTTTTCATTCATATATTTGCATAAGGGCACATAAGTTACTCATTCCCTTCCTTCCAGAAAAAGTGATAATACTATCATACATCTTAATCAATGGTTATTGACTGGCTAACATAGGTGATTTAGATTATAGAGGAGAAAGAAGTTTCCCTTAGAATCCCTTCCATTTGGCATTGTTTATAGCTTTGGCTTGGTTACATAGTGGATGGAAAGAGTCTTGTTACTTATATGCTGTGAGTGTATTTTATCCACTATTCCTATTTATGAATTGTACAAGAAAAAAAATCATCTAGTGAGGATCTTAGCAGTGGGACTTTATCTCAGTCTTGGATGATTGCAAGAGTCCAATGTGGAAACCTTTTCAACATGTTACTTAAATATTCTGCTAAGGTAATTGTTAAGAACTCAGGATAACTTCTATCCCAGAGAGACAGAGAAGGAAGAGATCTAGACCCTAATCTTTGAGAGTTCACACTTTAGAAGGCCAATTCTAGGGCCACATATATGAGAATGTGTTGAAAATGTTGAGTATAATCCTTAGGACTTAGTTAGAGAAGAATTCTTTGAGGAAATGATTCTCAATTATAAACTGGTAGAGTATTAGAACTGACAGCATTGGAGGACAACTTTAGTGTAATTTGTTATTTCATTTAAAGGCCAACACATGTAAAGGCCTTCAGTTCCAATAGACTTGTAATGAAGAGAGCCATCTGTATCTAGTGAGAGGACTATGGATACTGAATGTGAATCCTTTTTACCTTTTTTGTTATTGTTTGCTTGCTTGTTTTTTTCTCATTTTTTTTCCTTCTTGGTCTGATTTTTTCTTGTGTATATATGTGTATATATATATATATATGTATAAATGTGGAAATATGTTTAGAAGAACTGCACCTGTGTAACTAGGGGAGAGGGGAGGAGGCAAGGAAGGAGAAAAATTTGAAACACGAGGTTTTGCAGTAATGAATGTTGAAAACTATCTTTGTATGTATTTTGAAAAATAAAAACTTTTAAAAAACCAAATAAAGGCCTTATTCAATGTTGTGAAAAAGTAAATTATATTTGTTAGCTAGGTGGAGCAGTGAATGAAAGTGCTGGGCCTGGAGTCAGGAAGTCTCATCTTCATGGGTTCAAATCCAGCGCCAGACACTAGCTATTTGTCTCTGGGTGAAGTCACTTAATTCTGTTTGCCTCATATGTAAAATGAACCGAAGAAGGTAATGGCAAACTGTTCTTCTATCTTTGCCAAGAAAACCTGAATTGCTGTCATGAAGAATTGAACACCACTGAACAACAACAAAGGATTTCTAAATAATTTAAGGTTATTTATTTACTTCAAAGTATAATGCTTCATCAGTTGGCATCAGTCTAGAACTACTGTCATCATTCACATCCAAACTTGTTTCTGGTACAAGACTACAATAGGTCTCAGTTTCCCATCCTCAACACTAGAGGTCAGTATTAACAAAGTAATAGAATGGCTAGTAATCTATTCATTGAAATTGTTAAAACTAACATTGTAGATTCATACATAGCATTAGAAAATTGAAAAGGCATTAAATATCATTTGGGACGATTGTTTAGATATGAAGATAGAAATGGCAAGACTTAACAACTGATTGGTAATAGGGGATGAGGAAGAAAGAAGAATCAAGGATGCCCTTGAGGTTGTAAATGTGGGGGACAGGAAGTATGGCAGTGCCCTCAACCAACAGAAAAAGGAAGGTTTAGAGGAGGGAGGACATAAGCTTCATTTTGAATATGATGAGTTTTAGATGTTGATTGAATATTTAAAATGAAAGACTGAAGAGTTGAGGATAAAAACAGTTAAGAACTTGGGAGACTAGAAGAATATTTGTATTTTTGATAGAAATAGAATTGGAAGAAGAGAAGGTTTGTGAGGAAAGTGTTGTCCATAATGAACTTGAGATGTTTCTAGGATGCAGATTTTGAAATATCCAGATGGCAGTAGGGGGTGATATATTTGCAAGATGGAATATATTCGGAGACAATCTGGTGATTAAAAATAATGACTATTCATGTCTTTGTAAAATTTCATGTTTTGTGATAAATGTGTGCGTGTCTGTGTGTCTGTGTGTGTGTTTTGGATAAGAGGTGAGTGGTCAGTTCTTGGTGTCTGAGGGATATCGTCCAAACTACTTGCTTTTCCTTTTTGTTGTTTCTTTTCTGGTTGGCAACTCTACTGGAGAAATTTCAGGAAGGAAAGGGAGAAAGGATAGCGTTCAAATTTACAAACTTGAGACTTTTAACTTTTCTGATTTCTGATGTTGAAAGACTTGAAGAACAGGGTTTGGATCTTGGCCTTTATACTTATTAATTGTATGACCTTAGTTTCCTCAGCAATAAGATAGAAGTGTTGAACCAAGGGGCCTTCTTGCATATAAATCTCCTATGATTCTGTAGTTCTTCTGACGTGTCTCAAGTTAGAAGAATAATAGAAAGAGTGGATTTGGAATCCAGAGATCGCATTTCCTATCATCAGTTAAATCCTCAAACTTCAGTTTCCATATCTATAAAATGGAGACAGTAATACAATGGCCCTTTATTTTGGTGCTGTTTTTTTGGATGTTTTCAGCCAGGGAGGCTTTGAGAAACTTAGAGTGATACATCTGAGCTAGGCACCAGGTGGTGCTCCTTCTCTACTTCTCTACCTTATAAACTTTGTGGCTTCTAGAGTTTGCATTTAAGGCTAAGGAGCATTATTAATATTTATCATTTAATGGCAATATTAAAATAGTATTTGCTTTAATTATATTGGCTTAGCTCTAACTCCATATGATAATTATTATTCTCTGTAGCTAGCATGTTCTCCCTCTTCCTCTCCCTCCCTCCTTTCCTACCTCCTTCTCTCCCTTCCTCTTTCTTTCCTTCCCTCCCTTCATCTTTCTCCCTCTCCTTTTCCCTTCTTCCTTCTCCCTCTCCCTTTCTCCTCCATTACTCCTTCTTTCTTCCTTCTCCCTCTCTCCTTCCCTCTCCTTTTCTCCTCCTCTTTTTCTTTATCTTTTTCTCTCTTTTTGTCCTCAGTCTCTGTCTGTGCTTCTCTCTTTCTTATTTTCTCACAATTTCTGCTTTTTTTCTCTGATGCTCTGTTTTTCCGTGTCTCTCTGTCTTTCTGTCTCAGTTTCTCCCCACTCATACCATTAATTTGATCAGTCAAGTTAAATATTTGTTTTTGTTGGGACTGCTTTTTTGTCACCCCCCCCAATGGAACTGTGACTTCATTGGTAGAGGAAACTCCTGATAAGGAAATTTCCTCCACCAGTGCAGGTGGTACCTTTTCTCCACTTTCTCATCTGAGTTGCTTGGGAGCCTTGACTGAGCTCGGCTCACAGCTAGTATGTGCCAGAGGCAGGATATGAACTCAGCTCTTTTTTGATCCACTATGCAACATCATCTATTTGTATATAAGTTATTTATCATTTCTCTAGGTTTTAATGCAAAAACTCTCAACCTTACAGGGTTGCTGTAAGGATTGATTAAAATAATGGATGAAAAGGATTTTTAAAATTGTAAATGTTATATTGAATGAATATTAACCCTTTTCTGAAATCAAAAAGGAAGTTCATGGAAGAGATAGAATTTAAATCTAAAGTTTCAGCTTTAACCCTAATACTTTCCCTCAGTACCAGGCTACTTCTCTATTGCTGTTGTTATATTTCTACACAAAGGCATTTATTAAATATCGACTATGTGATGCAGATATAAAAGTGAGATAGTCCCTGCCCTCAAGAACTTTATAACCTAATGATGGAGACTACATATGAAGGGCAGTGATGATTAAGAAAAGGAGTTTTGATTTGTTCAAGTTCTAAAGCTGGTTAGTGAAGGAATAAGATTCAATGAATAATCTTCTTTAGCCCTTGGTCGTTAGTCACAATTCTTGGGATAAGAATTGGAGAGCAGAGGAGAGGCGAGCAGAAATGTGGAGGCAGAACAGAAAATAACTAGGGTGAAAATGAGAGTACATCATCCTAAGGAATGTAGAATACATTGGTTTAGTTCCTTCAGTCATGCTCTCTGGTGGCCCAGTTTGAAGAGCTAAGCAGTAACAGCAGAATGAATGCTATATTTTCCATTTGTACATTTGGGAATTCTTTAAGTACTGGTAAGTGCCTACAGCTTGTCTAGTAATTTAAATGGGAATTTTAATGCCATAGGATTTTGCCCAATTTGTTTTACTTTCTAAACAAGTATTTACCAAATCTTTCCACCATTGCCTTGAGAATTTATTGCATGTTTATTTTGCCTCCCTAAAAAAATAATTGAGCCCTCATTGGCCTGTTCCCTCATAGTGAGATGCCAGTATCTAAGTAGTTCCTTAGTCCCATTTAACCACTTAACACTGATTTGGTTTTACTAGGGAATTTATTTTGCAATTGCTGTGCAATAACTATTTATTACAAATAAAAATCAACATTTGTAATTTATACATATTTTACAAAGTATTTATTGTATAGTATTTTCAGTTAATATTTTGCAAATAATTTTTTTGCAACTTGCAAAGAAAATGTTTGGAAATAAATATTTGCGATTAATTATACACAGGTTTTTTTAAAGAAGGAAAAAAAAGTACACATATTTCTGTACTGTCTACAGTATCACATGATCATATTATTCATAAACCATTTTGATTTCTGGAGAGAGAAGGCTACTCTTAGCTAGGTTTCTATATAGGATTGGTTCTACCAAATTCACGTCCAGATGGGGCATGATTGCCACATGAATTTTTATGTATGACTGGTTGGATCCTGAAGCATTTGCTCCTCTGACGATGCTGAGTTGGATGCAGATGCTAGGATAATGAAATACTACTTTCGACCTAAAATGAAAGAATAGATGCCAAGCCAGGCCATGATCCCAGATCTGTTCTTACAGGGCATCTTGGCCTTAGAGGGGAAAGTCTAAGACTTCTTCCCTTAAAGTATTGTCTCTCACTGAACTCTGTGAGCAAAGGTAATCAGACTATGATCAGAACACAGCTTAAGAAACTGGACTGAGGCTATCTTAGGTCTTTTTTGAACATGCCCTCAGTTCTGGCTATACAACCAATCAAAAGAGGCTTCTCCCAACCATGTGGTTAGTAAACCAGAACCAGAACACAGAATATCTGTGCATGCTCCATGGACTCTCCATTTCTGTAACCAGGAATCTTCCCAAAGCAGGTTCTCTTTAGCCTTTCCAGATGAGGGGCTCCTATAGATAAGATTTACTTATATTTTGTAGATATTTAAGTTGTCTTTGTACTCTATTCAATAATGGTGTGCCAATAATGGTATTATTCATTTATTTTATATACATATTTATTATATATTTAGATATTATATATTTATATATAGTGCATGTTACATATTATTTATATTTATTATATATTAATTATTATTACATATAGAGCTTGTTTGTGCATGTTTATTTACTTGTGGTTTCCCTTGTTAGACTGGAAGCTCCTTGAAGACAGAGATGTCTGTAGCCTTTCTTTGTATCCCCAGAACTTAAAATAAGTGTCTGGTTCACAGTAACTGCTTAATAAATGTTTGTTGACTGATTCACTGATGTACTAGAAAGACCAACATGACCCTTGTGAAAATTTCAGCTTCGTATATTAAATTAATTGTTAGAAAAGTCTGATAAATTTGCAGTAGTAATGGCTTTTTTCTCTTCCTGTCTTCTGTTTTGGTGGTATGTATGGTTTAGGTTGTTGAACCTCTGGGATAGTCAGTTAGGAGCTCACATAGTGCATCTGCTTATTATATCCATGAGTATCTTGGGCGACCAGTAGTTTTATTCTGTATTGTTAGGAAGCCAGGATATAAACTGCTTCTCAGGGGAGATGAGAGTACCTGGAAATTTGGCTTTAGTGCATTATAGTTAATCCTTTATGGCTGGCCATACAACTAATTCCTATGTGACTTTTAAAAAAGATTCAACTTTATTTTATTTTCAGTTCTGAATTAACTTTTTCTCATCATCCTTTCCCACCCACTAAGAAAACAGAACAAACAAAGCCTATTACAAATATATACATAAAACCAAATTCCCTTATTAGCCATATCCATTTCCCAAACCCTCCCTCCCTCCCAAAATAGCTCAGCTTGCACATTGAATCTAATATCTCTCTATCTGAAGGTGAGTAGTATATTTCATAAGTTGTTTTTTCCCATTGTATTGATCAGAGTTCCTAAGTTTTTGAAAGCTATTTATCTTTACATATTGTTATTGTATAAATATTTCTGGTTATGCTCATTTCGCTTTGCATCTATTCAAATAAGTCTTCCTAGGTTTTCTAAGATTGTCTCTTTCATCATTCTTATAGCACAATAGCATTCTGTCACACATATATATCATAACTTGTTCAGTCACTCCTTAAATCATGAGCATCCTTTCCATTTCCAATTCTTTTGCATCATGAAAAGAACTGGCATTAATATTTTTATATCTATGGATCTTTTCCTTCTTTCTTTTATCTTTTTGGGGTATAGACCTAATAGTGATATTGCTGGGTCAAGGAGTATGCATAACTGAATACCTTTTTGAACATAATTCCAAATTGCTTTCCAGAATGGCTAGAAGCAGCTTATAATTCTACTAACAATGTGTTAATAAATCTATTTCCCCATATGCCTTATACCATTTGTCATTTTTTTTGGTCAACTTTTCCAATCTGATAAGTGTGAGATTGAACCTCAGAATCATTTGAATTGTTTAATTTGCATTTCTTTAGTTATTAGTAATTTAGAACATTTCTTCATAATCATATTTTTCTTTGGAAAACTTCCTATTAATATACTCTGGCTATTTATAATCCACATCATTTGTGAAGATTGTGTAGCAACAGGCATCTTTATGGTAAAGCTATTAACTAAGGTAGCCATTAATATAATTTATAAGTTTTAGAAAGTATACAATATATACAATTGTCATATCACAGGAATATATGTATACGTATGTATATATGTAAATGAGTCTATTTGAATGAGTCAATTTGAATAGGTCAGAAATAACATTGGATTAAGAATTACCAGACCTTTGGGGAAGATGAAAAGCTTTCTTCCCAATAAAGTAGGGTGCAATATGATTCTAAAACGTTATCTGACTTTGCTTTTATTCACTTTTCTTTATGGTTGTGTGAAGTATCATCCAGCTGATTCAACTCTATTTTATATTGTCCCACCATAGTGTTTTTGCTCACCATCTTGTCAGGAAATGTCAGTTGGTTTTTGGTTTTGACTCAAAAAGCTTCACAGCAATGTATATCTAGTTTTAATATTTCTCCTTGTCTGTTTTTTAATCTCCTATTAGATTGAGACAATCTCTAACAAATGGAATAGGAGGCAAAATAGCTTTTAAAAACAAAGTATTTCTCTGCCTAACTTCTCTATTAGTAGAAGGATAATGAATTGAATTTCATTTGGGAAAGTTGCATAATGTTTTCAGGAATCACAAATTAATCCTTGTAGCCAATGTCTATCTCTTATCCAGAGGATATCAAAAATTATAGACTACTACCAACTTGGATATATTAAGAGTATAAGTATTCCAAAGGACAATGGGAAGGTGATCATTACCAGGTTTTGCAGTATGTTACAGTGATGATTTTAGAAATGTTGCAGAGAGACAGAATCATGTATTGGATAGAGAGTCAGCCTTAGAGTTAGGAAGAATTAAATTTAAGTTTCTGATAAATACTGATGTTGCTGTGTGACCTTGAACAAAGACTGCTAACTTTCTTTTTTTCTGTCCCCAGCACTTAGCACAGTGCCTGACATACAATAGGTGCTTGAATAAATACCCATTGACTGAATGACTTTTTAATGTCTTAAACTAGGGTCTAACGTCTTAAGAGAATTATGAAATTGCATAATAGGTCCTAGTCTGAAATGACAGGAAGTTTCTTCATTGGCTGTTATCTACATGATGAAATCACAGTTCTGGGCTCTACCTCCTTCCTCATGTCAACAGTGATATAAAAGGCATTGTTGAAGACTAGAAAAAGAAGTGGGTCACTTGTAGTGAGAATGAGATTCAGCCAAAGTGCCTTATATATTTTGTCTGATTTCATCTTCACAACAACCCGGTGAGGTAAGTGAGGTGTTTTACAGATGAGGAAACTGAGACTGATTGTTACAGAAGCAGCAACAGATTGAGGTCATCTTGCCTCCACATGTAACACTGTCCGCTAAGCCACCACTAAGCCACCTAGATGCATGTAAGGGACTAATGATATCAGCCATTTATCTAAGAACCCTCTATGCCTGCTCAGGTGTAAACACATGTGAAAGCATATATTGCATGTTTATTTTTTTACACATCTCAATAGCAGTGTGGATCTTTTTCTTGGTTCAAGAAAGAAAATTGGTATGATGATAAAATATGACAGACTTAATTCTTCTCAACAATTCACTGACCCAAGGTAATCCTAATAAACTTTGGATGAAAAGCACAATCTGCAACTAGAGAGAGAATGGTAGAGACTGAATGTAAGTGAACATATACTATGTTCACTTTTTTTTCTTTTTCTTCTGTTTTTTTTCCCTCTCTTACTTTCCCTTTTGTTCTGCTTTTTCATATTTCATAAGGAAATGTGTAAAAAAGTTGAATGTATATGTATAACAAGATATTTTTTTATGTATAACTGGGGCAAATAAAAATTAGAAAAATAAATACAAAAAGAAAGGGAATGGGGACTTTTAAGCTAAAGTGAAGATGAAGGAGGGACTAGGGGAAAACGTTTGCTTTTTCCAGTGATCTAACTTCTTTTGGGATACTATTCTAGAACTTGACTTTGTGTTCCTAAAAGTTGAAATGTGAATAGCATATTAAGAATAATTTAGTAAAAATAAGCCACCAATCATGACCCTGTTGGGGTTTTCTTAACTAAGTCGCTGGAGGAGTTTGCATTTTCATTTCCAATTTATTTTGCAGATGAATAAACTGAGACAAACCAGGTTAAATGACTTCTCTAAGGTTACACAACTAGTAAGTGGCCTCTGACTGAGGCCAGATTTGAACTTTTTTCTTCTTGACTATTGGCCTGACACTTTGTCCACTAGCTGCCTAGATTAGGTGGTAGTACATTTACTCTATTTGGTCTTACTGGAGATGAATTTTTCACTGATGCAGACCACAATCCATCCATCTGGTGTGACTTTTACCCATTTCCTTCAATAAATTCACTGTGAAGGTTAGGAGGCATTAGTATCTTCAGTGCCTTCTTCACTTTCTCCTAACATTCTAAAGGAACCAATGGAACCTTTTGGTTATCCCCTTACCACAAGACCAACCTATATATTTTTTCCCTAGCAAAAATATTGTTTTAACTTAACTATCTGATTTTATTTTCTCCTTAGTATTTCTTTTTTTTCTAAGGAAAATTCCATTTTCTCAGAAACAAATGTGTTCTTTGGTCTCATGGGTCTCTCTCCCCACCCACATCACTTCATGTCAAAACAAGTATGTACAAGAGTTGAAAGAAATGTAGGAAGAGAAAGGGATATAATTAAAAGCCAAAATGTATATGAATTAAACACAGCATTAAATAATGAAGTTTTAATTGTCACTTGGAAGGAACTATTAATTATAGGTTTTCTATCACCCTTTTGCTTCCCTTCCAACCCCTTACACCTGTCCTTGCTCCATTCTCAGGATAGTCTTAGAATTTCTCTGTTTTAAGGTTTATGTGAGTAGGTGTAAGCACTGCATTTAGCATGATGTGTTCAGCTAATGTCTAAAACATTCAGGGACACATTTTCTAGTTTGAAGAAACTGAGTTTAAAGTTATCAAGTAGTTGCTTACTAGGAAATGAGAAAAGCTCACTTGTAAGTCAATATTAGAGTTTGAGATCTTTTGATTCTCTGTTTTAATATTTTTATTTTCTCAAGTTACATGTAAAACAATATTTTATATTTGTTTTTAAAAATTTGTGTTCTGGATTCTCTCCCTTTCTCTCCATCCTGCCCCTCTCCCTCCAATTGAGCAGACACATGTGAAGTTATGGAAAACATTTCCATAAAAGTCATGTTGTGAAAGAAAACTTAGATCATTCCCTTCCACCAAAAAAAAAATCTTCAAAAAGTTTAAAATATGTTTCCATCTGTATTCACACACAATTAGTTCTTTTTTTCCATAAATCCTTAAGAGTAGTCTTGGATTATTGTATTATTGAGAGTAGCAAAGCCATTCACAGCTTATCATTTCACAATGTTGCTATTACTTTGTACACAATACATTTCATTTTGCTTGAGCTCATGGAGGACTTTCTATGTTTTTCTGAGAGCATCCTGCTTATCATTTCTTATGGAACAATAATATTCCATTTTGTCTATATTCAGACACAATCAATTTTTTTCTTTTTTTCATCATAAATCTTTAAGCATAGTCTTGGATTATTATACGAAAATAGCAAAGCTATTCACAGTTTATCATCTGCCACAACATTGCTATTACTTTGCACACAGTACATTTCACTTTGCTTGAGCTCCTAGAAGACTTTCTGTGTTTTTCTGGGAGTATCATGCTCATCATTTCTTATATAGAACAATAATATTCCATCATAATCCCATACCACAGTTTATTCAGCCATTCTCCAAATAATAGGCATTCCTTTAATGTTCAATTTTTTGCCCAGAGCTGTTATAATATTTTTGTACACACAGGTTCTTTTCCTTATTTAAAAAAATATCTTTTGGTATTCATATCTAGTAGTGGTATTGTTAGGTCAAAGGGTAGGTATGATTTTATAGCTCTTTTAACATAGTTTGTATTTTTTGATCATTTGTCAAATGGGGAATGGCTCTTATTTTTTTTTTTTAAAAAGCCCAATTTGGGGCAGTGAGGTGGTGCAGTGGAGAGACCACCAGCTCTGAAGGAGGACCTGAGTCCAAATCTGACTTCAGACACTTAACACTTCTTGGCTGTGTGACCCTGGGCAAGTCATTTAGTCCCAATTGCCTCAGCAAAATAAAATAAAAATAAAAATTGACCAATGCCTGGTACATTTGAGAAATGAGGCCTTCATCAGCAAAACTTGCTTCAAAATTCTTTTCCTAATTACTATTGCTAAGTGCATTTTTCCCATTCTATTCTCTTTTTCCTTTAATTCTGTTCCTCCTCAAAAATATCTTGCTTCTGATCACCTTCTCCCCTAATAAGCCTTCTCTTCTATTAGTCTTCCCCCGTTTCATATCCCCTTCTTCTCCTACTTTCTTGTAGGGTAAGATAGATTTCTATACTCCTATTGAATGTGTATTTTGTAGGTATTATTTTCTTTTTGAGCCAATTCTGATGAAAATAAAATTCATTCACTGCTCCTCCTTTCCCTTTCTTCCCTTTCATTATAAAAGTTTTTCTTGCCTCTTTTATGGCAGATAATTTAGACCATTCCACCTCTTCCTTCTTTTTTCCTCTTACTACATTTCTTTCTCTTACCTTAATTTTATTTTTTAGATATTATCCTCTCATGTTCAACTCAAACTTGTGCCCTCTGTCTTTATATACTACTAGCTGCATAATAATGAGAAAGTTCTTATGAGTAACTAATATCCTCCCATGTAAGAATGTAAACAGATAAACCTTATTAAGTCTTTTATGAATTAGAAAATCAGATTTTCTATTCAACTCTAGGGCTTTCATTACAAATACTTGAACATTCTCTATTTCATTGAATGTTCAGCTTTTTCCCTGAAGGATTATACTCAGTTTTTCTGGGTAGGTGATTTTTGGTTGTAATTGTAGCTCCAATTTTCTCCAGAATATCACATTCTAAGCCCTCTGATTCCTTAATATAGAAGCTGATAAATCTTGTGTTATCCTTACTGTGGCATCACTATACTTGAATTATTCTTTCTGGATGCTTGCAGTATTTTCTGTTTGATCTAGAAGTTCCAGAATTTGGCTATAGTATTCCTGAGAGTTTTCATCTTGGAATCATCTTGGAATCAAAAGGTGATTGGCATTTTCTTTCAATTTCTAATTTACAGTCTGGTTCTAGAATATCAGGACAGTTTTCCTTGATAATTTCTTAAAAGATGATATCTAGGCTTTTTAAAATTATGGCTCTCAGATAGAGCAATACTTTGTAAATTAACTTTCTCTAGATCTATTTTCTAGGTCAGTTGTTTTTCCAGTGAGATATTTCACATTGTTTTCTCCCCCTCCATTCTTTTGTGATTTTGTTTTATTGTTTCTTGATTTCTCATAAAGCCATTAGCTTCAATTTGCTCAATTCCAATTATTAAGGAATTATTTCCCTCAGTGAATTTTTGTACCTCCTTCCCCATTTGGCCAGTTTTTCTAATTAGCTTTTTGTATTCCCTTCTGCATCCACTCTCATTTTTCTTCCCAATTTTTCTTCTATCTCTTTTACTTGATTTTCAAAATCCCTTTTAAGTTCTTCCATAGCTTGAGATCAATTATTTTTTTTTGGAGACTTTGAATTTAGGAACTTTGACTTTGTTATCTTTTTCTGAGTAAGTATCTTGATCTTCCTTGTCACCAGAGCAATTTTCTATGATTAGAATCTTTTTCTGTTGTTTGCTTATTTTCTCAGCCTATTACTCCAACTTTTAACTCTTTGTAAGTAGAACTCTATTTTCAGGATGGAGGGTATTCCAAATTTGAGGTTCTCTAATTCTCAAATCCAGGACAAGGATGATGGTGGTAGAAATGAGAAAAAAATTGAAATATATTAGGCCTTTTAACAGGTTATTTATTGTTTAATCTTTAATTATAATAGAGATTCACATATTATTTAATTTCATTCTATCATGTATTTTCTTCATCTAAAAATATAACAAGCCCTAAAAATAACTTTAGGAGTTAGACTATTTATTGAGGCTCTAAGATACAATGGGGAATAACATCTATTAGGTGACCCTCTTTGGTGGAACCATTGCAAGACCCTTGTGATGCTTAAACAAAAGTCTTAAGAATTCATTTAAAAATAGAGTTGTGAAGAACAATTGCAAAAGTTGGAATGTAAAAGCATTTTTAAAAATTGCAACTATATTTATAGAGATTAATAATACCCATGAAGGTAAGAGTACAAAGAGTACTCTAATTGTAAGTAGGAAGGTGGTTAAAAGATTTAAATGTACTGAATCTGTTCCTACCAGTACAAAGAGAGCATTTTGTTCACTTTTTGAAAATACATCAACTCTTACTGGTGAATGGACTGCCCATTAAAGTACATTAAGAGAAAATTTAATGTATAGATATTAGTACCTAAAAGAGATAGCTTTTAGCTTATCCTGAGTGGCAAAGCCATCTGCCTTCTCACTATGACTGGCATGCTGAACTGATTAACAAGTCCATAACTTTTATCATATCAGCTCTTATTTCTTTGGTTCTACAATGAGTAAAGAAATATAGTAAACTAACACCTATGAAGTTATTATTATTATGGTCACCTAAATTGACATCATACTTGAAATTCATTGGTATAATTAACTGAAAACTTTTTATTATGGAACTGAGTGGACTACTATAATTATACTGAGAGAATAAGTCAGTAGGACAGGGATGGATCTTCAAATACATTAATGCTGTCTGGGGTAGGTGTAAGTTTAAAAGGAAAAAAATTAATAACTGGTGTTAGAGGCTCCCTCCTGATAAAAGAAACTTGAGTCACTTCGGGGAACTCTCATTTTTCTGTGACTTGTTTGCTGTCATCCAGATGAACCCTGGGAATGTAGACATCTGACTCATTTTTTCCACTTTGATGAAATGGGCCACATTTGGCTCATTGCTCTCTACTCAGATGGCAATTAGGAATGCCATTGCCATATATTGCCTCAAGAGGTGGCCATCAGCTCTTAAGGAAGCAAGGAATCAACATAAAATAGATTTTATTTACACAGCAAAGGACATAATAATAGCTCATATTTAAGATCACGGTACCAAAAAGACTTCTTTCCCTCCATCCAATCCCTGTTACCTCTATGCCCTTTCCATCCCTCTTAAGAAGGCAATGTAGTGTTGTGTAAAGAATAGAGATTTGGAATCAAAGGCCTGGATTTAAACTCTACCTCTGAAATCTTGCTGCCCTTGTGAGTTAGAGGACCTAACAGTTATTTATGTAACTTTGGGAAAGTTATTAAGCCTTTCTGTGATTCAATTCCTACATCTCTAAAATGAATAGGTTTGACTTAAATGATCCATAAAGTCTTTTTTAACTCCAGATCTTATAATTCTTTTTCCCATTTCCATGGGGATTTGCACTGTGCTTGTAATTAACATTACTGTCCCAGGACAGCTTCTACAAGAGGATAGGCCAAGCATTTTCCCATGTCTCTTTTCTTCCTTCTCTTTCTCTCTCCCTTCTCTCCCTCTCTCTTTTTCTTTCTGCCTTTCTGTCTCTCTCAATCTCTTACCCTCCTTCCTTCCCTTTTCTTTTTTTTTTCCTCTGTACCACTCATAGTGAAGTGGGTTGTGGTCCCTTTAAGAAACTATTTCCTATTGATCTGTGATTCCTTTCAGATTCTCAGCCCCTCCTGGCTCCCCAGACAGGTTGTTTTTCCAGGATGCCAGAGCCTTTGATTCAATTACAAATCTTGGTCAAAAAGCATCTCTTTGAATTCCAGTAGGAGATCCGGCTCCCCCAGTCCCCACTCGGTCTGAGCCAACTTTCTCAGCCCCCACTAAGTCAATATACAATAAATATATAAAAATAATAATATATATTTTTTTTACCAATATAATAAGCTTCCATCAACTAAAGTCTCTGGAGATGGACCTTGGCAGCTTCCTTTGCTGCCAGGACTTTCTATCCACTGAGAACTGTATTCTCAATGTAAAACTCCATTTTCCATAGATCTGCCCGCTGGAATAATATTCTTTTCCAGTATTATCCTCTCTTTATCCTCACCTATTTCCCTAACCAGACTTTATGCCTCTTTGTCAGGATTTCTAACCTTACTTCCAATCTCCATAAGAAACCCTTTTATCAATCTAGGTTTTCGGGCCTGTAAATTTCTTTACAGAGAACCTCTGTGCTGCCAGAAGGGAGTCCCCAAAACTCCTTACCCTTGCGCCAAATCCCAAGGGGGTGCAGGGGAGCCAAACCTCTCCATTTGGTTCCCTGAACTTCGAAGTGCCACTAGACCTTATCATTTAACTCCCCAACCACCAGAAACCCTAATCTCATTTTGGTTCCATAAATCTAGACCTTATTATTAGATACAGTCTCAATGCTGCTCAACCTCCTTTAGATATCTTCATGAGTCCCTTTTCAGGAGTTGGTTAATAATATTAATTGGTGTTTTCTTTGATTTGCCATTTTTTCCAGCTTTTTGGGACTTTGTGCCAGGACCATGTTCTAACACCTGCAGTAATTTTGATCTCATTTTAAGACTCCTGGGTTCTGAGACCCCTGGGTTGATCTCAGCCTCCCTTACTTAGATCTCTTTGGACCTTTGGAATTCAGAGCACTGATTCTTCATGAATGCTGTAGTCACAGATAGCACTGATCATTGGTAGCTGTTACTCAGGTATTTCCAAAGATGCTGCCCTGGAGTTTTCTGACCACATGCTGAAACATCCTCAGGTGAGCCCTCTATTCTTTTTGTCTTCCAGCATAGAACCCCATCCTGTTTCTGGTCATGGTGGGAAGCTGCTCTGTCCTAATATTGATTTTGCTGAAGGGGTCTCATTGCCTGTTCCTTGTTGGCTTTCGGCTGACTTTTTGTGTACATCTGGGGTCAATGTTTCTTATTTGAATTCTTAATCATTATTCAGTCTGATATGGATGTTAAGCTTTGCTGGAGTAGATCTGTGGGAACTGGGTGGTTCACTTTTTATTCAACCATCTTGGAAGGAATTAGCCTCTTCTTTTTAAATATCAGATTTAGGGTGACTTTTTGTATTCCTTTTCTCTCAGATATGGGGTGAATTATTTGTCTTGACATCTCTCCCTGAGTCTCAAAATTTGTGAAAGGTATTTTTACTTTTCCTTTCTTTTTTGTCTTCCCTTCCATTCTTTATCATTCTCCAAGGCTGAGAACCATAAAAAGTAACTAGTGATGAAAGCCCTTGGAGCATAAAAGATGGGGAAAGAGATGAATAGCATTATTCCAATATTTCCTTCCACTTAGTAAAACCATAGGAGCTTATTTTCTGGGTCAGAAATAGCTAACATTGTTGGCAATCTTAAAAGGAATTTGTGTGAAAGGTAGGAGTAGAATTATATAAAGTTTCACTTTGTTTTGAAATATATGGAATTTGACAGTTGATAATTAAATCCAAATAATTTATCAGATTTGCCCTTAGTAAAATTTTTGGTAAAAGTCACAGGTTTAAAAACAACAAGAACAAGAACAAGAATAACAAGAACATCAACAAAACTACCTGTAAAACTCTAATCAGTTCAGTGACCAACCATAACTACAGAGGACTGAGCAGAAGCATTCTAACCTTCCTCCTGATAGAAGGTACAGAATGAGATATATTTATGACGTTGCAAATGTGTGGTTTTCTTTTGTTTGTCTTCTGATTTGAGACATGATAATGCTTTTCTTTTTAATTTGGGGAGAGAGTTTATTAGAAAGAAGCTTCAAAAAACCTAGCTAGAATATTTTTATAAGAAAATAAGAAAAGTATCATTATTAGAAAGAATATAAGTCTGATGGAGCACCTGGAAACCCCAGTTTTGGTGACCATATGATCATAGTAAAATCACTTTCTTCTTAGAGCGCTCAATTTTCTCATGTAAATTGAAAGATTAGACTAGGAGTTCTTAACGTAAGGGTCTGTGGGTAGGTAGTTTTCCTATTAATTCAGATGGGAAAGCTCATCTTTATTTTCTTTAATCTCTAATTGTCATTTTCTTTAATTCTGATTTTTAAAAGTCCATATATTCTGAGAAATATTCATGCTGCCTAGAGTTAAATAATACACAACAATTTAAGAACCCCTAGAGTAGACTGCCTTTTTTTTTTTTTTTTTTTTTTTTTTTTTTTTTTTTTTTGCCAAATATAATTTTAGTGGTGTAGGAAAACTCCTGATGAGGAAAGCCCTTCTATTTAATGTATTTCAGTATGTACTCTGTAATCTTTGAGAATTGGTGGAATCAGGGGAGATAAGGAAGAAAAGAGCAGTTAAATGATCTGCTAATGGTTACATGGTCAGTATGTATGGAAAGTAGGACTGGAACTCAGATCTTTCTGACTGAAGAAAGCTTTTTATTCCTTAGGCAACACTGCCTAAGAACTACACTGTCATCTTGTCTCTTAGAGCTCTACATTTTTTTTTGATTTGATGCTTTGCTTTAATAATTCTCTGATTAAATACTCATTAACTTAAAGTTATCATATGTTTGAGTACACTAAACTACCACAAAGTTAAGAGGTACATTGTTGTTCTGATGTCATCGATCCTAATTTCAGTAGTGTTTGTATTCTGTCTTTCCTGATTTTTTGAAGCTAGTTAGGAAGCAGAATGATTCATGTAAGAGGGAGAGTATGCCTCAGGTTAAACTCATCTTGTCAAATATGTCTCCCTTTAATAATAATAATAATAATAAATAACTCTTTATACATATTATGCAACTTGATACTCACAATTACCATATGAGGTAAGTTCTATTCTTATCCTCATTTTACAAATGTGGAAACTGAGGCTATGTTAGGATTTGAACTCCTCTTCCTAACTCCAAATCTAATACTTTATCCACTGTGCCACATAACAGCAAATTAAAAAAAAAATAGATATTTGCAAATTGAAGATAAGTCCATCTTTCTCTCATTTGTAAAGAAAATACTGCTCAGAAAGTTTTATTAAACAATATTTATAAGTTCCTTTTAATTCAGAGTTGCCAAATTTAAGAAGATGAATCACCAAAAGTTTTGTTGGCCTTCAATTTTGAGCAAAAGGACTTTTTAAAGTGATTTCCAAGCTTAGTACTAAGGTATCTCCCCCACCCATTCTTAATTAAAAACCAAATTACAAAACACTTGTTAGTTACTCTTCTTAACTTTAAATTGCAGAGTTATTGAAGAAAGGGTATTTTACTATGAGGAAATCTGACAAATTATTTGCCTCACTAATTTGGATTTGATTATCAGCTGTCAATAACAGGGAAAGTTATTAAAGAAAGGGATATTGCAAGGGGTGTGCAAAGTTATTGAAGAACAATCATTCAATCAATCAATATTTTTAAAGTACCTACTTTGTATCAGACCCTATTCTAAACCCTGGCAATACAAAGAGAGGTGAAAAACAAAAAAAGTTCTTTGCTAATATCAGCTAAAAGACCTGTTTGGGATGTGTACTGAGGACTTTTTTTTAAATTGCAGCATAAAGTACTATTCTTTTCCATCTGATATAAATTTAACACGCTTTCATATAAATAAAACATATTTGCTGTATCTCCTTCCAGAATTTTCTGAGTATTTGACTTTTTTGATCCCAAAATTTAGCAGTCACATTCAAAATAATTTCATCCTCAAACTCCAACTTTTTTTCCTCTGGAAAAAAGGTTTTTTAAACCTCTTTTAAATGAAGTTTTTTTAAAAACCTCTTTCTTCAGTTCTCTTTTATATGACTTATATTGAAAAGAAAGTAATTTTCTTAAGAGCTTTATAAGTGAAGAACTTAAGTAAAAGGCATATGGGTGATATTTGTACTCAATATTGGATGCAGCCTCCCCCAAAGTGGTTGACTTCTTTATGTGGACATTTTGTTTAAAATGCTGCGGATGTGTATAGAAAGCCTAATTCTGGATACAAGTTATGTTTTCTTCTACTGTCTCTTCTATAATCAGTATTCTCATGAAATGTTTCATTTTTCTGTCTTAGTTAAGTACTTTGTGTGGTTTTTGAGAGATTCATTGTCATTCATTTAAAGAAAAGTTTATACTGTCAACCTAAGTTTATGCTTTTTAGTTTTCTTGAATGTAAATCTCTGATAATGAGAAGGAAGAGACATTATTATAAAGTAGTTGTTGAGATTAAATTATCTTCTCTTGGCTGCCTTACTATTTTTCTAAGCTCTAATGCTTGGGTCAGTTGAATATTTTTAGATTTGGGAAATTATCTTTAGAAAAACAAAAGTTGATGCCAGATCAACAAATCTGTGAACTCTCTTGACTCTTCTAGATGTTCTGGTATTTGAAGTTCAGTGAAACCGAACTGAACTGCTTTGCTATGATATGAAATTTCCATTATTGATTTTTTATGGATTTCATCTCTATCTACATATTGGAAATCTCTGTTGGGTTTTGAACTGGATATGAGATTGTGAACATAATGTCGTTGCTTTGCCTTCCTCTCTATTTTGTAGATCCTTTTTATTCTTAAACTTTTGAAAAGAAGATAAATTTTGAAAAAATTCTTGTTCCAAGAGGTCCAAAAAAGGATAATTTCAGAAAGTTAAGCTATCACTTGCTGTGGAATTTGTAAGGTGAATCATTTAACTGCTTTTCTTTTTTCATCTATAAAATGATTGTGTGTGGTTTATCTTAAGTGGAAACTGTAGGTGGAATATTAAGATAATAATGTCATTAAGGATGTTGCTTATAAAGTGCTTTGAATTATTCAGGTCTGGTTCTTTATTAGATTTGCTGTGTTCCAAATATTGCTTCCTCCTATGCCAGAAAAGATACATTTATTTCCCTATGACCTTGGTCCTAAGTTCTTCATAGATTTTTCTATAGTTGTTGATATTATTTTTGGTGTGTTTGCTGGGAAGAGACTGGAGTGTGATTTACAGCTATGTTTTCTTATAAAATATTCTTTGGCTTGATAAATGTTGGTAATAGTCACTTTATATAAAACTCAAGAAAATGGTTCATATTTGTAATATGGTGTTCACATTTGTAAGAATTGCTATTTTAGGCCTAATCTTCAGTGTTGTTGGTATAGATCAGGTTTTTTAAAAGAAGGGTTAAAAAAATTGATTTTGAGCACTAATTTCCATTTTGCTGCTTAGTCATGGTGCAAACAGGAGAAAGGAAGAGTTGAACAGGTTACATCTTCATGCCAGTGATAGAATTATTCTAGGGCTGAAAATCCACCCATTCCCTTTAAGCCAAAGAGTTTTATATTTCTAATGAAGAAAATGTGTGGATTTAAAAAAAAATTTGGTATTAACATTAACACATGAGCAGGTAGATAGTGCAGTGGAAAGCGCACTGGCCTGGATTCAGGAAGACCTGTGTTCAAATCTGGCCTCAGATTTTTACTAACTGTGTAACCCTCCCGAATCACTTAACTCTTATCATCATCTATAAAATTAGTTGGAGAAGGAAATGGCAAACTCCTCCAGTATTTTTGCCAAGAAAACCCCAAATAGAGTCACGAAGAATTAACCATAATCAAAATGACTGAATAACAGCAACCATAACAAATCGACAAATATACCCTTTTTTCTTATGTTATAAGAATGGTATAAGATGCAATCCTATCCCCTTACACCTAGACAATTGCAAAGCCTTCAAGGTGACCTCCCTGTCTCAAGTCTCTTTCATTCCAGTCCATACTCCACTCAAATATCAGAGTGATCTTTCTAAAGTATATGTCATAAAATTCATATCTGATGTCATGACCTCTGGTGGCTCTCTATTACTCCCAAGGTCACATTTTAGCTTTTAAAGATCTTTATAATCTTGTCTCCTGTCTCTCCAACCTTCCCACTTTAATCCTCTTCAGATATTCTGTGATTCAAAGACAGTAGTCTCTTTCCTATTCCTTATACAAGGCCTTTCATCTCCTAAGTCTGCATTTTCACTGGTTGACCACTGTCTCTTCCACTCTGTGCTTCCTGGATACTTTGGCCTTCTTCCAAGTCCCATTTGCATTTTCTACTGTAAACTTTTCCTGCCCCCCCCCCCCCCAACCTGCTCTTCTGACTCTCTCATCTACTTTGTATATATCTTGTTTGCTTGTTGATTTATAAGCTCCAGTCCCACCCAGATGGCCTTCTTTTAGCACTTGGGATATACTTGTTGTCCATTACTCTCTCCACAAGTCTAGCCCACCTCCTTTTTTGATCACTTTTCCCACATAACATCTTTTATGGCATTTTTCCTATACAAATGCCAAACTGTCAAATTATTTTTGAGACAAAAAGTTCATAACTATACCTCCAAAATGCAATATTAATTGTTTTTCTGTATCCCTTCAGGTCACCTACAATTCTTATTCTTCAGAAATTGTGGTATTCTCCATTTACAAACTTGTAGCATCCCTGGAAGAATAATGGTATTAAAGTTATGGGATTTTATGGGAAGATTTATATTTATATCAAGTGATACAAAGTGAAGTGAGAGAAGCAGAAAAACATTATACACAATAACAGCAATAGTGTATGATGATCAACTATGAATTATTTAGCTATTCTCAACAATTGACCCAAGATAATTCTGAAAGATTTAAAATGAAAAATACTATCCACTTTTAGAGGGGAAAATGGATGGAGTGTGAATGCAGATAGAAACATACTTTTAAAACTTCCTTATTTTTCTTTTGGATCTGTGGTTCTTTTGGGTTACATGGCTAATATGGAAATATATTTTGCATAACCTGTTAAATTGCTTGCCTTCTCAAAGAGGAGGGGAGGAAAGAAGGGGAGAGAGAATTTGGAACTCAAAATTAGAAAACAGCCAAATATTTAAAAATGTTTTTACATATACTTGAGAAAATTTTTAAAATAGTATTTTATTTTTCCAAATACAAAGATAGTTTTCAATATTTACCTTTGCAAAATCTTGTTGCAAATTTTCTCTCCAATTTAGTTTAAACGTGTGCAATTCTAAACAAAGTTACATATTTGTCATGCTGCACAAAAAAAAAAAAAAAATCAGATCGAAAGGCTAAAACACGAGAAAGAAAAAAACCCAAACCAGACAAATAACAAAAACAGCAGAAATGTGAAAATACTATGCTTTGATCCACAGTCAGTCTCCATAGTTCTGTCTCTGGATGTGGATGATTCTTTCCACCACAACTCGATTGGAATTGCCTTGAATCACTTCATTATCGAAAAGAGCCAAATCCATTACTTTTGATCATCACATAATCTTGTTGTTCCTATACAGTGTTCTTTTGGTTCTGCTCATTTTGATTCTGCATTAGTTCATGTAAGTCTTTCCAGGCTTTTCTGAAATAAGCTTATTTCTTATAGAACGATAATAGAGAAATGTTTTTAATGGGGTTTTGAGTCAGCAAATGGTAATCCCACTGGGAAATTTTCTAAATGCCATTCAATCTTTCTTCATCCTTTGGATCCTTTAACATCATCATCATCATCATATTTGGGGTAACTTCCAAAATATATGTACTAATGGACTACTTATATTAAATTCAAATCATAGTCTTCTATATCATAGTCATCAAATCATAGACATTTTTTATCTGTTTTTTTTTCTGTCTAGATTTTTAAGCCTCTTTAAGATCTTTAAAATGATCATTGAGCTTGTTGAAGAAGTCTTATATTATTCTGGGTCTTTAAGTCATCAGCATAATTTCATTCACATACAGAGTTTTGGAGAATTTACCATTTATAGAAAACAACTATTCCATTCAGATTTTGAATATCACCATGACTTTGATGATTTCTGCTAAATAACATAATAATAGTTCTATTTGTAAAATACTTGATGCTAATAATCATGTAATCATTGAACAAAGTATTATTGTCAGTTCATATATCTAAGGACAATATCCTAAAGCGTGTGATAACTCTTTTCTGGACTTTTAAGACCATATTTTGCCCTAATGAGTAAATGCTTAAAAAAAACCCAACTTGTTAAATTTAATTTTTCAATGAAAAATTTCTTTCTGACTCACCTTCCATTTCCTTCATTGCTCTTCTGGAAACCTCTGGAGTTGAACATTGTGCTGATTAGAATTTGCAACAAAGTTTTTGGAGTTAGGTCTTTTTTTTTGAAACAATCAACCAACAAATCCTAGGGGATCTTGCATCTCTATGCTTTTGAATAGTTTATCTCTGAAGAGTCTGCATCTTCTATAGCAAAGATGCTTACCATTGACTGCTACTTGTGTAAACCTGTTATTCCCTTCCTACTATCATCAAAGTTATCCTTAATATATGTGTATCACATTCTCATAAAGATTTTATAGAGATGATGGAGTGAATTGGTAGTTAACAATGTCATTTTGATCATCATTTTTAAACATAATTTATCATTTCCCCTCTCCAATTAGTATCTTCTCTTCTTTAGTATCTTGGAAATGCATTTTTGACTCTCATTGTGTTTTGAAGATACAGTTATGAGACTTTTCTTTCCTCTCCAAAACAACTTGCAGAATGCAAAGACCGTTCCAGGCCTGAAGCCAAAGGCTACAAGGGATGAGTCTTGGTAGTTCCCATAAAGAGTGGCAAAACTAAATCCTTACTTCTGGCAGCTAAATTGTAATCCTATTTCATGGTATAAAATACAAGTAATACCAGGTTCTGGAAATACTAACATGAATGAGTATGTCTTGGTGCTGTATTCTTCTGGTGCCTTTTCAATGGTAGTTGATGGCTGTGTGGAAGCTGTGCAGAGTAAAATCAGGGCCTGTCCCAGTAGGTACTTAATGACTTCAGTGTGGGTTTTTAATGTCCTGCCCAAAGAGTTATCTTACTTGCCCAGACAAGCTGTTCCCCACTACAAGAGGGTGTGGGAAAATTAACACTGCCAGAACAACTAGAGCCAGAAGAAAAGGGGGGGAGACTGAAGTTTGAAATGAATTTCCTTAATATTTAATTTAGTGCAGCCCTGCAGAGGTCCAACTTCAAATCTCTGTAATGGATAAGGAGAGTCTAGCACCATTCCAAAAAAAAAGAAAAGAAAACAGAATGGAGAAATATCCAGAGTGAAGCTATCTTTAATGTCTGAATTAACTATTGGGAAACCTGAAACAGTGGATGTAATAAAATGTTGACATCAGTTTCATTCAGCATACAGTAACACCGGTACATACGGACATCTTTGGCACCAAAGGAAATCAGGAGAATAAAAACAGCAGTCAAGAGAATTTGAAGGAACTCACTGATTATTTCCATCTGTACATTTTACAGACCTTTTGCAAAAAGCAGAAACCTAGGATCCAAGCTGGAGAGTGAGTATGTTGAACCATGGAATATATTCTGTTGTTAGAGAATCCCAAAGTAAATGGGCATAAATCCTTTTTAAAGGTTTTGAAATATGACAATTGTTTCCTTAAGAGCAAAAGTCCATTTGTTTAAAATGTTGTTACATTGGAATAATTGACTGATTTTTTATGCCTCATGTGAAAAATGTTGCTAAGGACCATGACTGTATTTCATTTCCATACACTTATTTCTTTCTGAATGATATTTTATTTTCAAATTAACAGCCTTGAAATTATGAATTGTTTTTGTTTTTATTATATTACTGAGGAAGGTCAATGAGTTGCAGGCCTGATGTGAAATTGGCAGTTGTTTCTTAAATGGTCCTTTTGGGAAAAACTTCCTTTGGACCTAAGAGAGAAGATTGACTGGAGGATGAATTTGAGACCATTCCCATGTTTTCTCCCAAAAGAATTTAATTTTTTTCAAAATTAAATTGCATTATATTTTAAGCAGCATGATGATATATTATTATACTTAACTGAAGCAAAGAGGAGAAACATATATCACTAGTCAGCTTAATCTTCTATGTTTATGTTAGGAATAAGTACTTTCTGATAAATATATGTACAAAATATGTATATATATACATATACTAGATATTAGTATTTTAAATAATGTACCTAATTGATTAAGTTAGTAATAGGGGCAAACCACCTACATTTTCCCATATGTTCAGAAGAGTTATTAGACTTGACTTAGGGAAGGGATGGTGTGATCAGTCTATAGAAAGGAAATTGAAAAGATGAGTTGTTTGTATACATATTTTAAGTGTTTTTTTCCCCACACTTTTAAAGAGAAAGTTTAGGGAATTTTGTTGTTCAGAGTTTTAAGGCTTTTATATAAAACACAGATTTCTGGATAAATGATTTGATAGTTTGTGTCAATATATAATTGAAAGTTAACTCACCATTATCAGAAATCAATTCCTGTGTATTGACAGTCTATGATTAATAGAAATGGACTATTGCATTGCATAGTCTAACTTAAGACAATAATAGCAATAATGTGAGATTTTAAAACAAAGTACTTTTCATCTTCTCGAAGATAAATATTAGCCTTCTCAAAGAATAAATGAAAATGTTGTAGCATTGGAAATACAATTTGGTAAAAAATATTATTTTAACCTAAAATAGTAACTAATGGCAGATTGTGAAAGTCAGACTATTATAAATTTTTATTAAGATTTTTCTTATCCAGCACATATGGAAGGTTGTTTATTAAACAGCTTTTTAAAAATGTGTGTGTAAATTTAGGATGCTATTTGGCAATTCTTGTTCAACATGGCATTGCCAAAAGCCCCCGTTCTTTAAACTTATTTGGAATAGTTTCTTGTGATTTGTTCTTTTCCTGCTAGCCCTGTAAACTTAATGACGCTCAAGAAATTCTTTACTTTTTTGAAATCTCAACTCCACAGAATAATTCACCATAGAAGATTTGAAACTATGAAGATTTTGGGGAGGTTGGGAATCTTAGAATTTATTCTAAGGCCAGCCAAGCATTGTGTTAGCAAACAGGCAGTATATTTATATTTTGTAATTAAAGCATATGTCTAGATTTCTTAAACTGTGCTTGGTGTTAATCTCAGAATAGTACTTTTTATTTCAATTACTTAATGAGTCAGATTTTCCCCTTTTATTTGTTACTCTCGGGGAATAAGTTAGACATATTGAAAAGTGGCATTAATGCTTTTGGTCACTGGGGTCCTATTTGGTGAATTAATCCTTCAGTCCATTAAATAGGGCCCTGATGGCCTACAACATTTAATCCAACTTGCAAGTATGTCCTTCTTGAGGGAAACAGCTTATGGGTATTGGCGAGTCTGGCTTCATATTTATGGAGCACATTAATGGTTATATCATAAAATATATGCTATGGGAATCTAGATCTGGAACATTTAATAAATTCATATAATTGTCTCAGTAAGTATCCTGGGTCAGTTTGAGTGATTCTGGGGCCAAGAGAAATTTTAGGAGAATTCTCCTGAGATATTCATTTGCCCCATATCTCCTGGGAGCAGCTTAAGAACTGTGGCAGTGAAAGCCTCAGGGGGTTTTGCTGCAGACCTGTGTTCATATGGTCTGCCAGGCCTTTAGAACCAGCTCATCTGAAAATCAGGTATTCCTGGGCTGTCTGGCTGACAAAGTAGATCTGCCTCAGTCTCTACTCAGATTTGAAGTTAGTGGTAAAGCTGCCGCAGGGTTTGAGCTCTTAGATTTACTGGCCTAGGAGTGGCCATTTGTACTAATTGCTACTGGCTAATTGTAGTTAATAGTGGGGTAATACATGTGAGCCTAGTATTGGAGTTAATTGTTCTTTAAATGTTTGATAGATTTCACATATAAATCCATCTGGTCATTGGTTTTTTTTTTAGGGAGTTGATTAATAGCTTGTTCCATTTCTTTTTTCTAAATTGGGACTATTTAAGTAATTTATTTCCTCTTCTGTTAATCTGGGCAATCTACATTTTTATAGGTATTCTTCCATTTCACTTAGGTTATCAAATTTATTGGCATAAAGTTGGGCAAAGTAACTCCTAATTATTGCTCTGATTTCCTCTTCATTGGTGGAAAGTTCTCTCTTTTCATTTTTGACTAACAATTCGATTTTCCTCTTTCCTTTTTCTAATCAAATTAACTAAAGATTTATTTATTTTGTTTGTTTTTTTTTCCTAAAACCAGCTTTTAGTTTTATTAACTAATTCAATGGTTTTTTTACTTTCAATCTTATTAATCCTTTTATTTTTAGAATTTCAAGTTTGGTATTTGATTGGGGATTTTTAATTTGTTCTTTTTCTAGCTTTTTTAGTTACAAGCCCAATTCATTGATTGTCTCTTTCTCTATTTTATGCAAGTAAGCATCTAGAGATATAAAATTTCCACTTATTACCTCTTTGGCTACATCCCACAAATTTTGGTATATTGTTTCATTATTGTCATTCTCTTGGATGAAATTATTATGTCTATGATTTGGTGTTTCACCCATTCCTTCTTTAGGATGAGATTGTTTAGTTTCCAATTACTTTTTGGTCTGTTTTCTCCTGGCCTGATTGAATGTCATTTTTATTGCATCATAATATGAAAAAATGCATTTACTATTTCTGTCTTTCTACATTTAATTTTGAGGTTTTTATGCCCTAACACATAGTCAATTTTTGTATACATTCCATGAACTGCTGAGAAAAAAGTAAACTCTTTTTTTGCTCCATTCAATTTTCTCCTAATTTTTTTTAACATTTTGTTTACCTCAGTAACTTCTTTCTTATTCATTTTGTGGTTCCATTTATCTTGTTCTGAGAGAGCAATGTTGAAATCTCCCACTGGTATAGTTTTGCTGTGTATTTCTTCTTGTATCTCTTAACTTCTCCTCTAGAAATTTCCATTCTATACCACTTGGTGCCTATATGTTTAGTATTGATATTGCTTTATTATCTATTGTAAAATATATTTTCCTTCCTTATCAATCTTTTAATTAGATCTATCTTTGCTGTTACTTGATCTGAGTTCAGGAGGATAGCTACCCCTGCTTTTTTTTTTCCTCACCTGAAAGATACTATATCCTGCTTCAGCCCTTTATCTTCACTTTGTATGTACCTCTATGTTTTAAATGTGTTTCTTGTAAACAACATATTGAGGGATTCTGCCTTTTAATCCAGTCTGCTATTTGATTCCGTTTTATAGGAGAGTTCATCCCATTCACATTCACAGTTAAAATCACGAATTCTGTATTTCCTGCCATCTTATTTATCTTAAGTTATGCTTTTCTCTTTCCTTTCCCCTTTCCCTCCTCTCCAGTATTTTGTTTTTGATGACCACCTCCCTTAGTCCTTTATAGCCCCTCCCCCTTTTTTACACCTTTCCCCTAATTCTTCTGTTTTTCCTTTTATTAGACTTTCCCTTTCTTCCCCCCCCCCCTTCTACTTCCCTATTAGGTGAGAAAGTTTCTCTGTGAAACCAGATATATTTGATATTCTCTCTTAGAGCCAAATTTGATGAAAGTAAGATTCACACAATGCTCATTCTCTTTCCTTCTTTCCCTCAATTATAATAGGTTTTCTTTGCCTCATTGTGAGATGTAATTTCTCTTATTTTACCTCCCTTTTCCTCTTTTTCTAGTACAACCCCTTTTCCGTCTCTAGTTTCTTTTTCATATAATCATAATAAAATCAAATTATACCTGCATTCTGTAAGTATACCCATGACAAAAATAAAGTTTTCAAGAGTTCTTTCCTTTTTACCTTTTTATGCTTCTCTTGAGTTCTATGTTTGAAGATCAAAATTTTTGTTCAGTTCCAGTCTTTTCATTAGAAATAGGTGAAATTCAATTCACTTATATCACTGAATGCCCATCTTCTTCCCTGAAAGATAATGCTTTTAGCTATATAGTTTATTCTTGGCTATAATTCAAATTCCTTGTCTTTTGGAATATCAGATTCCAGGCCCTTTGATCCTTTAAGGTGGAAGTTGCTAGGTGATGGGTCATCCTAACTGTGGATTCTTGGTTTTAAAATTTTTTTCCTGGCTACTTGCAATATCTTTTCCGTGGTGCAATAATTCTGAAATCTAGCCACGATATTCCTTGGGGATTTAATTTTGAGGTCTCAGGAGGTGATAGGCAATTTCTTTCGATGGCTATTTTACCTTCTGATTCTAAAATATCAGGGCAATTTTCTTTTATGATTTGCTGTAAGGTAATGCCTAGGTTCTTTTTTTCATCATGGTTTTCAGGAAGTCCAATAGTCCTTAAATTGTCTCCCCTACATCTATTTCCAAATCATTTGTTTTTCCTAGGAGCTATTTCATATTTTTTCTATTTTTTCATTTTTTTGTTTTTGTTTGACTGATTCTTGATACGTTATTGAATCTTTCACCTCCATTTGTTCAATTCTAATTTTTAATGTATTAATTTCTTCAGTTACCTTTTTTTAGCTCCTTTTGCAATTGGCCAGTTGAATTCTTTTTCCATTTCACAAATTTTTTTTTCAGTAAATTGGTGTCTTTTTCATATATCTTTTGTAGGGAATTATATGCTTTTTTCATTCCTTCTTACAATGATCTGATTTCATTTCCCCATTTTTCTTCTAATTCTCTTTTGAGATCCGTTATGCAGTATTTGAAGAAAGTCTTGTGAAATGGGGACCAGCTCATGTCTCCTTTTGGGACTTCTTCTGGAGTTGCTTTGCCTTTAGGAATCTTAGGATTTGAGGTCTTTTCTTCTCTCTCTCCATAAAAACTGTCTATGGTGAGAGTTCTTTTTTGTTTTTCATTTTTTTAAGGCTTGAGGTCTGTTCAATGCAAAGGAGTGACAGCTGTTTTAATTTGCCCTGGGACAGTTCTGTTGATTTATTTCCAGTACTGGGAATTGGCGGTTTGGTTCAGCGTTCTTCCAGGGCTCAGTGCTTTACATTTTGCCTTTTACAAAAAGTATATCTGTCAAACCACCACCTTGCAACAGGACAGGGTGGCCTAAGAGGCTCACAGAAGATTCCCAGGTGCACAGAAGCTACAACTCTCTGACTCCTGGCCCCAGCTTCTTACCTCTTCTCCCTGTGCTACAGTCTGGGCCTAGCAGACTGTCCTCCTGCCCATTTGAAAGAGACCTGTTCTGAAGTTATTCCCAGGTAACTTATAGAAATAAATTGTACTGCAAATATTTGTGGATCCTTTGACTCCAAAACCAGTTTAAAGGTTTAATCTGGTGTTGGTTTGAGAGAAGATCAGAGGAGGTCACAATCATATCTGCTCTCCGCCATCTTGGATCCACCCTCTCATAGTGTACTAACATATTACTGTGATTCACATTGATTGTATGATCCACTGAGGCTGTCGGGTTGTATCACATAAAGATGTCATTTCACTTTCAGATTATAGTTGGACAAATGATTTAAAAAACAGCAATATCAACAAAACAATCAGGTATAAGGACTCATTTATCTTTATACATTTCATTTCATTCCAGGCTGTTAAGGTCTTTTTGGTCTAGACCCTTCCATCAAGCCATTGGTGTCTGGTAAATGTTAATAGTAGCCTCTGAGACATAATTTTAAGTCTAATCAGCATCATTAACATTTTCTCCATCATTTTCTTAAGTCTAACATTAGTCAATTTATAGAATATATCAAACCCCAGTTTTTAGGGTTTATTGATTTGAGGTAAAACTGTACCCACTGAAAATTGAACAGTCAAGGTGCTGGCTAGAGCTGGCTTCAGGACTCTCTATTTATCATAGTAACATCATCTTGTAACTTTATATCAACTGTAAATTTCATAAGTATTTCATCTGTGCCTTCATTCCATTTTGACAAAATGTCAAGCAGTGCAGAATAGAACTCTTAAGCAATCCAGGTTGACAGGATGCATTCTTCTCCATTGTTTGGGTTTGGCCATTCAGCCAGTTCCAAATCCAGCTGACTACACTAGCATCCTTTTTATAGAACTCCATCTTGTTTTGTGTGAACATGAGAGACTTTGTCAGGTGACTGATTGAAATTCATCTGTACTTAGTCTGTTACATTATGCAGATCTACCTAGCTAGTAATATTGCCCCTACCTGCTTCCCACCTCCTTCCAGCCAAACAAAACAGGAAATGAAGTTTGGTATGACCCAACTTCTATCTATTACTGCTTCCTTTGTCTAGTTGCTAGCTTATTCTACCACTCTTATTCTCTCTTTTCCCCATTCTTCCAAGCTTTTCATTATACTTTTTTTGAGGCAATTAGGGTTAGTTGACTTTCTCAGAGTCACATATCTAGCAAGTGTTAAGTGTCTGAAACTGGATTTGAACTCAGGTACTACTCGCTTCAGGGCCAGTGCCATATCTAGGACACCATCCAGCTATTCCTTTTCCTTATACTTTTAATGTGTTCTTCCAAAGAACCTTTATAAATGCCTTCTGAGAATGATAAAATAAGTAGGCCTATAACCTATGTTAATATGTGTCAAAAAACTGCAGAAAAATGGGACCCTACTCCTTTCAAGGACAATGGGCTAGAATTTTCTAGGGAGAGAGCAAGCAGTCTTATAAGTCAGTCTAAGGGCAAAGCCAGAAATCAACTAGGTCCAGTAACTGTAGAAATAGACAGTCTGAGTTCTGGCTTTCCCCTCCTATTCTGAGGAAAATTGAAGGAAATGCCTTGGGCTTCAACTAATTACATTTTGCTTTTGGCTCAAGCCAGCATCATTTTTAAAAATTTATTATTTTTTTGGTAACCTCCACCTAGCTTCTCTCTTTTTTCAATCAGAAGAACTTGGGGGTGGGCTGAAGTTTCAATCACTGTTTGCAGCTTTAAAATAAATGTTGAAGCTCAAATACTATCTATAAGTTAATGGAAGAGAAAGCCCAGAACCAAAGACCTTCTGGTGTGGTCCAGCTGCTATGGACCAAGAAAGCATTATACCACAGTTTGGAATACTTTCAAAGAGGATGGCTCAATAATAATAATATCTCCAAAGGCTTTGGACAGAAGTTTTTATCCACAAGGACCAAGATAATCCAGATGCAAAATGGTTCTATGCTTTTGGATATGGCCAATATGTGAATTTGTTTTACTTTATTATAAGGGTTTTATTTTTCTTTGGGGTAGTTGGGAAGGAGAGAATAAATTTTTCTTTCTTGAAGAAATAACGTTAAATTAAAAAAGAAAAAGATTGCTCATATTTTTATAAATTGACTTCTAATTATGTTAGAGAAGAAAGGAGTGTCTAATCTAACCCCTTCACTTTATTGCTGGAGAAATGGAGACAAGTTAAATGACTTGCCCAAAACCATATGTCTTTGAAGGCCTCTTGCAATAGTCAGTTGAACATTCTTACCCATATACCATATTTCCTTCTCCTCCCTGAGTTAAAAAAAATGTTGAAGAAGTGTACAGGTTGATTTCATTTTCTTTCTTTCTAAAGTGTGAAAAATCCTGATATTCTTTAAAGGAAGCATTTAAAAATGTATCAGGACTTGTAAAGAAGATCAGGATTATTTGTTATATGCTAATTAAAAAGCATTATAGTGTGAGAAACTGGAAACTTGGCAGAAGAAGATGCTATTCTGAGTAACCTGAGAGAACTTCAAAGAGGCAAAAAGTACATTCTTTCTATTTATTTGATAATGTGTAGTTGCCATCAAATTTCTGATAGGGTCTGACACCTTTATAATAAACTACACAGAAACTGGAGTAATCTGTCAAACATATGGAAGAGAAAGCAAACAATTACATTTCCATCTGAGTTTCCTTAGGTGTAACATAGGGCCTTTCCAATAATCCTTGGCTGCCAAATTTCCTCCTTGTAGAAACTTGTCAGGGGCCACCATCAGTAGTTTAGAGAGAGATTTTGTTTTGGCAGCCATGTTAATCATTCCAAGGTGACCTTTTATTTAGAGAAACAAATCCTTTTCAGTTGTTATAGAGCACTAATCTAACTATTCAAGGAGTAACTCAAACAACCCGACAACACCCTAAATCTTTCTGAATCTCATTTTCTCACTACAACTACTATTTATCTTTTCAAATCTCCTATCTGAAAGTTCTGCTTAGGAATAGTGGTTTCCCCACTGTTGAATACTGGGTCAAAGTATGCAGAGACAATGAATGTCATAGTCCATTGAGATCTAAAGAAGGGAGACACAATATTATTTATTGATAATTAAATCAATGATTAATTGATGAAATAGTCCCTCTGAAATGAATGGGCATTGTCTTAGACAAACTGAGGCCTGTGAAAGACTTATTTAGAAAGACCAAGGTTATCTACTATATCCTGGCCAATTGTCTTGACCTTTGTCTTGCCTTTGATGCTTTTGGAAGACAGAGTAAGACTGATGACTTTTTGCAACTCTGCCTCATTTAAATCCAATTCAATTACAAATTGAGATATCACCCCCATGATGTCATTGATCCTCTTCAAGGAAGGGCAAACAACAGCAGCAAACAAAATAATTTTTGTCCTGGTTGTTTTCCATCCCTGTAAAGCTCTCTATCACTTCTGCACCCCATGGATTCTCTGGTTTCCTTCAAGATTCAGTTCAAATGCCACTGTCTATATGAGGTCTTTTGTGGTCCCATAGATGCTAGTGCCTTCCCATCCAACATCACCTGATGTCCCATTTGTATATATCTTATATATGTGTATTTATATATATGTCTCTACTAGAAAATAAACTCTTCCAGGGCAGGAATTATTTAGATTTTAATCTTGTATATCTAGCTGTACATATGCCTATTAGTATATAAGAAGCACTTAATAGATGCTTATTTATTGATTGATGTGAAGTCCATCTAGGAGTTGGCCAGTTCTGCCAGAAATGTTGACTGATACAGTGACTTACATTGTTTAACTAAAGGAGACTTCACTCATTTTAGCCATTCAAATAATCCTCTGGAAAAATTTGGATTTGGAATCAAGGGACCCCGGATTAAATCTTGCCTAGTTCTTAACTATGTGATCTTAGGCAAGATATTTAATGTCTTTGGGTCTCAGTTTTCTTCTGTAAAAATGAGGGGATGGGAGAAGAAATGTGCTATAGTTGAAAACAATTGCTCTGAAATCTTTTTATACTTGACTCTTCTCCTCATTTTCTAAAATCCAACTATCTTAATTTTCTTATTGTTTCTCATACATATCTCTTCTGCCACTTCTGCATTTGCATTGGATGTAATCCAATGTTCTGGCCCCTCACCTTCATTCTCAATTTTCCTGGCTTCCTTAAAAACTCAGTTCCAATCTCGCCTTCTTCAAGACATCTTTCCAGGGCTCCCCCTAAGCACCAAGTACCAGTGCCTTCCTTTTTCTCTTTTGCTACATTTATCTAGCACCTACCTAGTTATGAGCCTCTTGAAAATAGGATGTATCTTTGTCTGCCTTTTTATCCCTATCTCTTAGCACAAATAAGTAAATATATTTGTTATCTAACTAACAAATTCCTTTGCCCCAGTATTTAAGACTTATCTACAGCCTGCTATAGGGTTACTTTTTCAGCGTTATTTCATATTATTTCCCTTCACCCACTCTATGATACAGTCAAACTGGACAAATCACTAATTCACTGTTCACTGTTGTGCCACCATGAGAGCTCATTGAATATTTGTGAGTAGTGAGAGTATCAGTGAATTTTTTAGTCTATTGCTTGTGTCTGATATGACTTCTTTCTGTCATTCGAGCAGTTCAAAGCCTACCAATCCTTTGTTGCCCATTACAAGTAGCATCGCCTTCAGGAAACCTGTGGTTGAATTTTAAACTTGGAAGGATGTTAGAATCCATCTAACCTTAACCTCTTCTTTTACAAACATATTTTACAAAATGGCCCTTGCTTATTCAGCCTAACTGTGGAAGGCTAAAGGAAGGCTTTCTCCTACTCCCCTTGTGAACTGCTGTTATTTCAGAGTGTGTGTGTGTGTGTGTGTGTGTGTGTGTGTGTGTGTGTGTGTATGAGAGAGAGAGAGAGAGAGAGAGAGAGAGAGAGAGAGAGAGAGAGACAGAGACAGAGACAGAGAGAAACAGACAGAAACTAGAGCATGAGTATTGAGTGGCTCCCCTCCTTCCCCCAATCCTTTTAGATTTAGTGCTCAATTCCATCCAATCCATTAAGTGCTTATTAAATGTTTATTATATGTAAAGTTGTCCCACAAGTCTCCGACCTTAACCCTCTCTTTTTTCTCTATATTACTTCACTAGATGATCCTATCAGATACCAATGATTAAATTAGCATCTTTTTGTAGATGAGTTTCAGATTTATTCCACTTCTCCAACTGCCTATTGGACATCTTGAACTTGATATTCAATAGTGTACTCATTATCTTTCCCTTCATGCCTCCTTCTTCCTGTTTTTCCTGTTACCATGGAGGGCTTCACAATTTTTTCAGTTACCCATGCTTACAGTCTCATTTTAATACTCAATTAACTCCTTATATTTAATCTGATGCCAAGTCCTGTCAATTAGCAATAGTAGTGCTAATTGCCCACTAATAGTAATAATGCCAATAATGTCCACTTTTTGCCCTCAGCAACTCATACCTGAACTATTATAATAACCTGTTGGTTAGTCTTTCTGCCTCAAGTCTCTCTCCACTCCAGTCAAATTAATTTTCCTAATGTGCAAGTTTTGATCATGTCACTCCCTTGTTCAGTAAATATAGGGGTTCCCTATTGTATCCAAGATCAAAAATAAAATTCTGTTTGACTTTTAAAACATTTCATTACCTAACCCCTTCCTATATTTCCAGTTTTTGTATAGCTCACTCCTTTCCACATATTTTGTGATTCAGTGATACCCACTTCTTTGCAATTACTAACACATGGCCGTCTGCTTCAGTGCATTTTCCCTGTCAATCCCCATGCTTTCAATACTCTTCTTTTTTCTTTTCTACCTCCTAGTGCTGTTCTACAGTTCCCTTTTATTGTCCTGCTTCAGTTTCCCTAATTGGTCCTGCCTCAGTTTCCTTAATTGTTCTGCCTCAATCCCCTTAGTTGCAACCCCCCTTTCATCTCCAGTATAATTCAGAGCTACTTACTCTAAGGTTATAAAGTGTCAATGTATAAACTCAAGATAAGGGGGAGTCCAGACTTCCTGGCTCTAAGCTGGACACCTCCTTAATTCCCAGTTTGTTAGAATTTATGGTCCTACCCCCTATCCTATCATTGCTCTTCTTTATCCCAACTTATCATCCCCCCACCCAGTCAGAAATGGATTGTTAGTCCGTCCATTCTTAGTGCTCTGACTCCCCCCCTGCCTTGTTGTACCCCTGTAGCCGAGCCACATGTGTATATATATATTTCATGGAAAACACACGGTAGTTGCTGGATGTTTTGGACATCAGCCCTGGGGGCAGCATGCCCCCTTTCAAATAAAATATTAAAAACTCTCTAATCTCTGTCTTGCCTCAGTTTCTCTGGCATTACATTAGTTTCCCTGACTTCCTTCAGTTCAGATAAAATCTCACCTTCTGCAAGAAGCCTTTCTTAACTCCCATCTAAGATCATCTCAATCTATCCTCTTGTTTGTACATTTCTATTTCTTGTTTGTACATAGTTGTTTACCTGTTGTCTCTTCCATTATACTATGAGCTTTAATAAACGCATGTGCACTTGACTTTTAGAAGACTTTATGTCTTTGAACATATGGCTCATATGAGTCTGAAGTGAGATCAGGTCCCCCAAATCTTCTAAGGATTAGTCATTGGCAATGAAAGCCTGGAAATCACCTCTAAGATCAAGACTCCTAAGCACTTAGAATGTAAGCTCTTTCAAGTCAGGAATGGTTTTGCCTTGTTCCTTTGTATGCTTAGTGTTTGGCACATAGTGAATACTTAATAATAAATATTTATTGATTAATTCATTGAATCAATTGAATCAGATTGTGACATGTAGAAGGAAAGATTTGATAGTTAAGTATATAATTTGGCCAAGGAATATCCTGAGATGTCACACAATGTCTGAGGCAAGAAGAGAAGGACGGAAGAAACCTATATTAGGAATTGTTCTAATTGCCTATAATATTATCATTTGATCCCCACAACAACCCTGGGAGGTAACTACTATTATCATCCCCACTTTATAGTTGAGGAAATTGAGGCAATAGAGGTCAAAAAGTTCATAAATGTCTGAATCTGGATTTGAATTCGGGTCCAGCACTCTATTCACATATTGCTTGGCAATTTCCAGATTCCTTGGTAAGGAGAATAAAGTATTTTATGTAGAGGACCTATGTTTTTTAAATTTATCTCAGCTTGTGTGTTAGAATTTGGGTCTTGTGGTCTTCAAGAGGTGGAAGAAGTTTCCTATATTTTATTTGAGTATTTTTACCTGGTTTATAGTTTGGTTTAGTTTGGTTGAGACCCTAAAAGAGGCTCATACCATTGTACAGGTGTATGCTCTGAGGCTCTGGCTATTGTTCATTAATAGCTTTTGCTCTCATTTGCTATTGATATGAACTTAAATTTAAATCACCTTTCCACCCACTTGTTTTTCATTTGATTACTCCTTAGTACATAGAGTGACAGTGTATCCTTTGGCTTTCCAGAAATGTAAAATTACTTATATTTGTTTCCTGGAAATATCCTTTTTTCTTTAAAAAATGAGTAATGTCCACTCTTGCTCTCATTTGCTATTGATATGAACTTAAATTTAAATCACCTTTCCACCCACTTGTTTTTCATTTGATTACTCCTTAGTATATAGAGTGACAGTGTATCCTTTGGCTTTCCAGAAATGTAAAATTACTTATATTTGTTTCCTGGAAATATCCTTTTTTCTTTAAAAAATGAGTAATGTCCACTCTATAATGTATCTTTATTATGTAAGATATATTGACAGGATATCTGCATTCCATGTGCCTAGATATGTAAGATGAATATCATATGGAATACAGACTTCCAACTTACTGTTCCAATCTTATTTCATGTAACTTTCTTCATGTAGTCTACATTCCACCCAAATTGGAATATAGTCATAGAATGTCAGAGTTTAGAGATTTTGGATTTTATCTGGTCCAGCTCTGAACAGGACTCCATTCCCCACATCCCCAATTAGTCATTATAAGACTAGAGCCGAAACGCCTTCTAATTGAATCCCTCAGTCTCTACTAAAAGTCTTTCATTGACAGTGAGCCAGTTTTCTTTGGAGGCAGCCCATTTAACTTTTAAATAGCCTGTTAAAATGTTTTCTTACATTAAAAAAAAAAAAACTTAAGTCTGCTTTTCTCTTTAGCTTCTACCTATAGTTTCTCATTCTTCTCTCTGAGCCAAGCACAAAGGGTGTAATCCATCTTCCACATGACAGGCCCACCTTTCAGATACTTGAAGATAGTTGTCATGTCTCCCTCCCTCCCCAAGTCTTTTCTTTTCCAGGCTACACCTCCCCAATTCATTCAATTGATTCTTATATATCTTGGCTTTCTCTTTTCTCATAATCTTGGTCATCCTTTTCTAAGCTTTCAATGTGTCAGAGCCATTGGTACTTGGATATGACACTTAGAACTGAATACAATAAATGTTACAGATATAGTCTTTCAGAGTAGCAGTGTATAGAAATGCTACTTTCCCCATATTTCTATGCTTAATTTATGGCAGACACAGAATCATGGGATGCATCTCTATAAAAATAGTCCTTTCCCACCCCAAAAGAGAAAAAATATATACTAAAGAAGCTTGATTTCTTTACCCTACTTTGAGAGTGGACTGTACATGCTTCAATATAAAACCATACTGCTTACATATGAGTCCCTTTCTTTCTTTGAGCCTCAATTTCCTCATCATGTAAAATTATGGGATTCTAGAGGAGCTTTTAGTGTCCCTTTGAGCTATGAGGACTTTGTCATTTCTATTTTCTGGGTTTCAGTTTCTTCATTTGTATAATGAGATTAGATTGGATAATCTTTTAAGATCCTTTCTTTCTCTAACTTAAGGCTCTCCATATGGGCTTATGTAACTGAATATGGGAGTCATGAAATTATGATTCATTATCAATAAATATTTGATTTGTATATCTATTTTATATACCTATATATCCAGAGTCATGTAAAGATTTCTCAGGCATAAAGGAGTCAGTGGAAAAAGTTTAAGAAGTTCTGCTCTAAATCTATTAGTTTTTTGTGAATGATTATCATAGGGCTAGAACAAAAGTTGTTAACTGGGAGTCCAGAGATCCCTGAGGAGTTCATGGATAGACTTCAGAGGTCCATGAACTTGGATAGTTTTTTGGTTATTATTTATTTTCACTATCCTCCAAAATTTAATATTTCTTTCAATTACATAAGATTGTTATTTTGAAAAAGGGACTATGGTTTTCCCCTAGACTGCCAAAGAGGTCCAATAAGGAACTCCTGAACTAGAGGAGAAAGGGGGAATTAATCTGGGAGAGATGGGATAAGCCCCTGAGAATTCAGCTATTAGAAGGGGGATCTAGGAGAAACAATACTGAGAACCAGATTACTTAAGAGGGGAAGACATGATCTCCTTTCCAAAGAGACATGTTTCATTCACAAGGGTGAAAAAAATGTACTTTCTGAATGATTGGTCTTATATTTTGTTGTTATTTCTCTGACAGACTATTTGTCATTTTCATACAAAATAGAGACCTTTTCCAGCAAGGAAATTTTGTCCCTTTTTCTATTATCAGAATTTCCTGTTAGTATAAGGAGAAAGATATAAAGACATTTGAGAGGCAATGTAGATGTGGGATAGAGTTCTGGACTTGGAATTAGGAAGGCCTGGTTTCAAATCCTGCCTCTGAAAATGATGCATTATGTTTTCTTGAGCAAATCAGTGAATCTCACCTTCCACATTTCTAAAATGGGGATAACAACAACATATTATTGTAAAGCTAAATTCAGCTAATTATTTCATAATTAATAAACCTCGCATTAGTCAGCTTTCACAATCATCATTAACATAATGACGATCTTCTTAATCATTTGCTAGTTTTGTCCAGAAGAGAATCCAGGCAGTTGGTGGAACCCCAGTTTATGCTTTATGAATATTTCTATCTGTTTCTCAAAGTTTAATTAGTTGAAACTTATGCTGATGAGTATTTTTTTTTTTTTTTAACAATTAACCCCTCCCCCAAGATTCCTGATCTTTTGGAATCTAACTCCAATTTGTTCCCAAAGAAGCCAAAGGTCAGAGGGGAGATGGCAAAGAAAAAAAAATAGAGAATGATTCTAGAAAAATTTAGAGGTTAAAAATTTTATTTCGCAAATGAATATGACCACAAATTAATGTAGATCACAAATTTCTTTATAGTCTGTGCTACAAATGAAAGTGAGAGCCATCTTCTACTTATAGCCAACTTATGCAGCAGAGGGCAGTGTTTTATGGGTCAAATCATCCAAGTCAAGCTCTCTTTTTTTTCCTTCCTGATTCAGTCCTAGAACTGCCTTTAAACTATTTTACAGATTTTAAAATAGATCAAGGTGGGTGTGTGTTCTTTATGCATGTGCATGTGTATATAAATATATATAATTTGCATTTTTCTCTTTTAAGTGTTTGGCTTCCATCCTAACCCCTGCCTTTCAGTAATTAATTCTTTAACATCAACCAAAAAGTTTCCTAAAAAATGAAAAAGCTACAAATATTTTCAAAATTAGTTGACACTGTTTGCCAGAGTTTTGAACATTTTTTAAAAAAATGTGACGGAAGAGAATATAAAACAATTCTACTTATAAAAGAATATTAAACTGAGTAAAGGGTAGATTGCTTGACAAAAGTAAGGAGAAAATTTTTCAAACATGTTCTCATGTATTCCCAAGAGATATTTAATCTCATTTATCTTTATTTTTTTTCTTTTGTGAGCTCCTTGAAACAGGAGCTGTCTTTTTTTTTCTTTATATTTTGAGGGTTTAACAGTGACTGGCACATAATAGGCACTTAATTAAATGCTTGTTGACTGGTTTTAATTTTTCTTTTTTCTTTTATCACCTTCAAGTTTCTTCTATTTTCCTTTGCCTTTTACTCACTTTCTTTTCTTCAAAAACATTATCTTTGAAAACTTAGAATTATTTTTACATATAATTTGGAGTGAGACTGTTGTTGTTGAGTCATTTCAATTGTGACTCTTTGTGACCCCATTTGGAGTTTTCTTGACAAAAATACTGGAGTAGTTTAATATTTTCTTCTCTTCATTTCACAGATGAGAAAACTGAGGCAAATAAGCTTAATGACTTGCCTAGAATCCCACAACTAGTAAGTATCTGAGGCTGGATTTAAACTTGAGAAGATGAATCTTCCTGACTCTAGGTCTGGCACTCTATCCACTGTGCCACTTAGCTGTTCTGAAATGAATCTGTAGTAGATCATAAAGAATAATGTATTCCTGATGCATACCATAAAGTATGGGAAAATAAGAAATTGATCATCAAAGTAGAGCCAGATATGTTATAGCCTTAATAAAATTCTTTTACTTCAGTGTGTCAGGTACTTTGCTTTTCTGAAGACTATGTAGTTTTTAATCTTATTCTAATTCACAATATTACAGAGTGTAGTAATCAGTAAATAATTATTAATTGCTTTTACTATTATGAATAAGGGAAGAATTCATGACCAAGTAAAAGATAAAGAGCATCACAGAAGATAAAATAGGAAATCTTTAACATAAAATTTAAGTTTTTCCATAAATAAAACCAATGCAACTAAAATCAGAAGGAAAGCAAGTAAATGGGAAAATTTTTTTGCATTGTATTTTACTGATAAAGATTTTATTTCAAAATAAATTGACAACTGATTTATAAGAATGGACAATTTGTAAAAATAAAAGCCATTTCCCATTTGATAAATAGTCAAATGACATGAAAAGGCATTTTTCATGAGAATAAATCCAGGCTATGAATAGCTTTATGAAAAAATACTTATAACTAGAAGATTATTTTTGTTTATTGTTAATGAAAATCTTTATTGAATACGATTATTATATGAAACATAATTAAGATTAATTCAGGATTAGTGTATTATAAGCATCAAATGAGATAGTATTATGGCATTTTGGATGTTATAATAATTCATGTTTTTTTTAAATCACTTTTCATTTTCTCCAGATTGCCATTTTGAGCATAATGCCATATAAATGTAGAAAGTATAGAAAATTGAATCAAATCTATAGATGATAGAGGTTATATTCTGATAGATATTGATAGTTTATATGTTTCTATAGTGAGGTAAATGGGGAATATTACCTGCAGGGTTCTAGAACTTCTATTCATCAAATTATTTAACCCACAAGCTCCTACTGGTAAATTTACCTTTAATAGGCAATCGCTGAAAGCAAAGTCTGATTTGCAAAAAAAGCCTGAAAGCAAAATATGAAGAAAGGTAACTATAATTCATAAATCCCCATAAATTTGGGGCATGAGCTTCCATAGGAAGAGTAGATACAAATTTAGAGTGTTATAGCAGTGAGGTACACATGTAGGGAATACATGTGGCCTAGGCAACTTATGCTTCATATACTTCAGGGCCCTCATATATTTACTCTTTATATTGGATCTTTCTTTTTCTCCTTTTCTGGCTTCAGGCCTTTCCTAGGCAAAAACACTATTAACTGGGCTCCCATAATTTACTTACCTCCACAGCCTAATTATCAATTGCCAAGACTAGTTCTTCTTTAAATCTATAAGCTCTCTTCTCTGCTTCTAAGAGTCCCTTTTAATTTTTTTCTTTTGGTGAGGCAATTAGGATTAGGTGACTTTCCCAGAGTAAGACAGTTAGGAAGTGTTGTGTCTAAGGCCAAATTTGAACCCAGGTCCTTCTGATTCCAGGGCCAGCGCTCAATCCACTGTACTGTCTATCTGCCCTAAGAGTCTCTTTTCTTGTAATTGCCCTTTTGTTGAGTGACTTTTTCTCTGTGACTGTGATTGATTAAGGAGTGTGTAATTTTGCTCCCTACTAAATATAACTCAACTATGCTGCCGACTCTCTGACTGATGAGGTGTTTCCTCCTATACAAATTGCTCTGCTTCTAGATAACATGACAGATGTTGACAGGAAGAGAGTAGGAATTCCATCCGCCTTACCTATTGTCCTCAAGTATAGGTATAGGAGTCATATTCCATACAGTTGTCTCCTGTTTGGAAAGAACTAATGAAATCCTTTTAAAGACCATCATCAGCATGACAAATCTTCTCCATGTCAATGGCTATTTTTTCTTCTAGTTTAATTAAGAATAACTTTTCATACTTTAAAAAGAGATTACTGAATGAGGCCACATCTTTTTATTTAATTTGACATATTTGTTTTCTGCACCTATCCATAATTTCTAATTGTTATTATATTAATTACCAGTTATTAAATTAGGATTCAGACTTTTCTCTTTTTATTTAAGGCCCAGCTCCTATAAAAAATTCAATTTCTGAAGGATATGACTGATGAGATTGTCCTAAGTCTGAAGATGCATGCCTTTTAATCTTGGGCAGGACCTCACTGACTATGATTTTTTTTTCTTTAGAGTATAAACAAAATCTGGTGTAGCAAAGTTCTTGCCCCAAGGAAATGAGCCCCTGTTTTTGCATGTCTCCATTAGAGTTTAGGGCAACTGAGCTCATGAACTTGAAAACCAGCCAGAGTAGTTTAGATGGAGATAGGTTCCCCTGTCCAGATTGCTGGAGGCAACTGATTCTCATGACCAAGCGATTTTCTCAGCAGAAGGAGCTGAAGACTTCTTATTAAATCTTCTTATTTAAATTCCTACCAGTCAGGGTTGATTGATTTCCACTTGTAAGGGGCATTCCCTTTCAAAAAATATTTAAGGCTTTCAGGTTATTGAGAGAAACCATTGACCATCAATTTATTGTTTACTAGTTAGCCTACTTAATAGATTATTAATCATCCAGAAATTCTACCTCATGTTTTTCATTGACAAAGGGGCTGTGGTTGGGGAATCTCATATGATCTTAACAAATACATGGAAGATTTCTTGTTGGAAGAGCCTTTAAAAGAGCATTTCACTTTTCTATATCAAACACTATTTTATAGTCAACAGATAATAGGCACAGTAGGATCTTGTACTTCACCTTTTAGTCAGTTTTTGTAAAAATATCATCTGCTATAGAAATATTATTCGTGAAAGTTTTTATTAAGCTTTTCAAATCATCACCAAGGCTGCCCTCATCAGGTTGGTAGAAACATTTAACACAGATGGTAAAAAATACAATGACTGATATCATCCCTCTTTACCCATTTTGGTAATAAGATAATTTGATTATTGCCATACATTTTATTTGATTCTGAAACTACAGTAAATTTAATCTGATCTTTCTTGAATGATTGTGATAGTAGGAAACTTGTGATTTCATTGGATGATGGAACTCCCAGGTGAGGAAATAGTCGATATCGAGAGATTTTGTAGTTATGATGAAGTTTTAAATTAAAATTAATTTTAAATTAAACTAAATGGATTTAAAGCAAAATATATTAAATTAAATTCATTGAGTATAAAGTTAATATTAATTTGTAGTATTTGTACATGTTCAAATCTACTAGAAATAGATACAATAATAGTAACTGAAAATGTTAACAAAGAGAATTCTAGCTGATAAGATGTTAAGTTTACTAGGTTAATTCTGCTTGAAAGGAACAAAACTATAGCTATATAAAATAATATGTAGTCTATACCTCAGTGTTTTAGAAGATCTGTGATTCTGTTGGAACAAGTTCTGCCTGCATTGATGTAGACCATAACTACCATGTAGAATGTTAGATGCTTTCACAAATTGTTGTGAACAACCACTAAAAAATAAATCATCTTTTTAGTGGCCAACCTTTTCAGTGATAAAATTACCCAGATTAGTCCTCAGATGGCACACTCATTTTCATGAATTTCTAGCTTGTATACATTGGCAAAATCTTCAAGAATCCAACATCATTGTGAGCCATGAGCATATAGCTCTGATGGAAGCTGAAAATACTTTTCACCAATTCAAGGTGGGAATCTTCCCAAATTAGTATAAATTGATACAGTTACCTGATTATAAAATTCTCACGAGGCCACTACCTCTTTCTGGGACTATTTTAAAAGACCCCCACCTAGCCTCCTTGCTTCTTGCATCTCCCCTCTCCAATCTAACCTCCATATAGTTGCCAAAAAAATCTTATCTAAAGCTCAGGTCTATCTCAGCATCTTGCTCTAAAAACTTTCCATGGTTCCCTATTAACTTCAGGATGAAATACAAACTCTGAAACCTGACACAGTCTAGATCAGCAGTCTTCCTTTTCAGCCTTATTTGACATTCCTGATCCCTTCACCTACTCTATTATTGAGGCAAACTAGTCTACTCAGCTGATCTTTGCCCAAACAGTTATGTGATTTCTCCCCTCTCCCCTCATGATTTTGGACTAGAGTTTTGAGCTCCACTGATGGAGGGAGCATTTGGTGAATACAAATAGAGACTTAAAATCTTTGAGAGTTGCCAGGGGCCACTGAGAAGATAGGGGTCACACAAGATAATTTGTGTCAAAAATAAGACTTCTTTATTGAGAAGGCATCTTTCTATCCACTATACCACTTGGGATTCTGTTATGAACTATTTAAAAAAATCCCAAACTTTTAGAGTTCTAGTAGATATTCATACTAGCAATTGATCTGAATTAAGATCCAGTCAAAATGATGCCTTTGTTTGGTGCCAGAAGTTTCTTCTTTACACTCCTAGAAATATTTCGGCAGTCTTGCCCAGTCAGTCCCCTATCCTATTTATGACAGGTGTTCTCTTTCTAGTTCCTTTGTGATCTCTGTTATAGAGAATACGCACATGTTCTATGTGTTTCACCTTCTCTTTCCTCACCTTCCAGCCTGACCTTTCTGCAGAGAGCCTGTCTTTCTGGAGTGCATCTGATAGATGCTTCCTGTCTTGCTTTCAAATCCAGAAAACTTGAAGAATTTGTTGAGCCTTGAAAAAATAGATATCTGGTTCTACTGTTAGTCCTCACACCAGTGAGTAAAATTATACTAATTGCTTTTAATCTTCCAGTCATTTTAGTTTTAGAGTGAGAACACTGTGGTATTTGTGAACAGGCTTTTGTGTCAGAAAAATAATATAAAGCTATTGTTCAGAAAAATAGCTCCATTAAGAGCCATCACCAGCACTGTAATAATGGCAATTAATGACAATCAGGGGCAAACTTATTGCCAGCCATTATTGATTTTTTTTAAAGAACAAAATGTTTAAAATCTTTTTTTTTTTACCTTTGTGTAAGTGTTTTGACATCTGCTTGTGATTACTCTGTCTTGTAAGTAACCTTTCAGGCTCAGTTCTTTTTAGGAAAAATAAATTCCTTATGCAATAAGTTTGCTTTTTCAAAACTTTATCTGCCATATAGCTTACAGGCTGTATTGTGAACAGCTTAGTATGAGCATATTTTATCATCTTTGAGGGGAATATACATTGTAAAGGACGAAGAATTGTTTTTACATATTATCTATCCATTGAATAACTTTTAAAAGAAGAAAAGTTATGGGATTTTTTTTTTGTAATGTTTTGCCTTTTTATGGAGGGGTCTGATATTTGTGATTTCATTGATATGGGGGAACTCTCTATTTAGAAATCACTTCCACCAATTCAGACATGCAACTTTTCTGTAATTTAGAGTTCCCTGGGATAATGAAAGATTAAGGGGTTTGTCCAGAGTTATACAGATACACTAAATTAGGGCTGGATTGAACCATGATCTTCTTCCCCATAAGATCAACCCTTCATATACTACATGACTGCCTTCCTATTTGAAATGTTGCACTACAAAATTAGTAGATACTTTTATTTGAAAATTTGATGAATCTTATAAGCTTATCAATAATAGATGTTAGATTTTTTTATGTTGATTGTATGTCTTCTTTAAATATCATGAATGTGACTTCAGGTTTGTTTAGAATACTCTGCATATTTTTCCAGTACATTGACATCTATTTTCTGTAGAAAGGGGGAATCTTGACTCCTTGTCTCCACATGTTATGTCCTGTTCGCTTGTTCAGATTTGTTCTTAAGTATTTTTTATGTGGTTACAAAAATGGAAAGGATTTGTGTTTTATTTTGTTTTTTTGATATCTTTGTTTCTCCATTTCTTAGAGGCATTTTGAGTATTACCTTGAAAGATCATAGGAACCCCACGTCTCTAACATCTATTCTTCACTCTTTCTAAGGAAGTACTGGGGTTTGGAGATAATGTTAACAATTGCTGGGAGTACAATACTATTATCCTTCCCTATCTCATGGGAATAGTGGAAAGATTAATGAGATAAAGGCTGTTTAAATTGAATGTATCATCACCATCATCCTTACTGTTGTAAGGATTATTATTATTGTAAATGGTATGAAGAAGCTATGTTAACACTATCGGCCTAAATTCCTAAAACTTCTGATGCTGTTCTGTGTGTAAATGAGTTTTTCTCCTTTCAAGATTTGCATTCTTTGGTGAGACTTGCAATGCAATCACCTAGGTCTAAAGCACATATCTAACTGTGTCAGTCTTCTACCTGATAAAATCCAATGGCTTCCAATTATCTTTTGGAACGAGTATAACTTTCCATGTTATTTAAATCCTTCACAGTTTAACTTCAAACCTATCTTTTTAACCTTAGCACATATAACTTCTCTTCGTGATGATGGAGTCAAACTCACATTTTCATGGCTACTCATCTACTGAAATTCATACCCTATTTTTATGCCTTTTGTCTTTAGGATGTTCCTCATGCTTGGAGTATGCTTTGTTCTCACTTCCACATGGAATTCCTAGTTTCTGTCAAGGTTTAGTTCAAGAGCTCCCTTCTACATCTACATTTTTTTTAATTTATGGAAGAAAATAAGCATTTCTATAATATAGTATAATAAAAAATTATTGCATATGAAACTACAGATCTAACATATATAACTTTATATTTCTTTTAAATGTATAAAAAGTTCTATACATACATTTCCTTCATTTTTCCTTCCCTTCCCCCACCCTAGAGATGGCTACCATTAGATACAAAGAGAGGTGTGTGTGTGTGTGTGTGTAAAGTAATTCTATACATCTGCTTATCAGTTCTCTCTCTGAATGAAAATAACATCTTTCTTCATATGTCCTTTATAATGGATTTGAATATTTATAATAGTCAAATTAGTTGCTTAAAGTAATTCTTCATTCAATATTTTTGCATTTTGCTATTCATTATTTTGTTCTTGATCCTTTTTGTCAATAGGGAGCACTTTGCCAAGCCTGGGGAAGGTTATGAGACTCTTCTTCTTAGAATAATGTTTTTAGCCCATAAAATAAAATACTTACATAGGGTCCTAAAAGAATCCAATTATATTGAAATAATTAGCAAAATATTATTAAAGGTACACAGACCCTAGATTGAGAACTGACATTCTACATGTAGTCTATCCCCTTGCTGAAAATGTTAGTGAATAAAATTACTTTGCATTTATTTTATATCTACATACATTTGTAGGCCTTATTTTAATCCCCATTTTACAGGAAATTGAAGGAAATTGAGGAAATTGAAGCAAACATAGATAACATAGATAGCATTTACCTCTCAGAGTTATTGTGAGAATAAAATAAGATAATGTTTATAAAATAGTGCCTGGCACAAAAAAGGTATTTTGCTGTCGTTCATTTGTTTCCAATTCTTCGTGAACCCACTTGGGATTTTCTGGGTAAAGATCCTCCAGTCGTTTGTCATTTCCTTCTCCAGCTCATTTTACAGATGAGGAAACTGAGATTACTTGGATCACATAGTAAAGTCTATATCTAAAATAAAATTATTCCCATTCTCTTATTCCATTGTTGTGATACCTTTGGGCAAGCCCCTACCTCTCTGTGGCTCAGGCAGTTTTCAAAGGCTGTGTTTGTAACCACTATTCTATAGACACTCCATAGATTCTCTCCTGAAATGTTGGTCCCTGTTTATACTTTGGGGTTTCTTTTACATTCTTTCACATTCTTTTACATTCTTGACGTATATATCCCACTCATGAAACCTAATAAAAACATATGAATGGTATTTCCAGCACACTAAAATATATTACCCACTTGTGAGCACATAATTCAGAATATCAGAACAGTTTTATTAAAAGGAGACAAACAAAACAAAAAAACCTTTAAATAAGTAACAATTAATCATTTATGGACCCAAATATGAGATTCCTCCCTCTGCTACACCCAGCAAACGTTGCCAAGAATTACTCTCTTGACGGAGCCCTTCTTAGCAGGATTTCCAGGTCTGGCTTTCTTTTCAGGCTGCCCTGTTGTCTTTTGGGTGGAGGAGGCCAAAGCCTCAGTAATGATCCATTTTTCTCTGTCATTAAGAGCAGCTTTGTTAGTATGTAGCCATCAGCCTTCAGAGTTCTGTCTGGCAGGAAACCCATTTTTTTGGCATTGCAGCCCTAGGGATATGGTGCCAAACTGGAGATTTTTCACTAAAGCTATTAGGTCTTTTGTCTTTTTTTTTTTTTTTCTGTAGAGGGGGAATCTCACAAAACTTTGTTCAGGAAACCTGTCCCTCTAGTCTCAATTGTAAGAACAGGGGAATCAAACTCAGAAACTAGGGGCCATTACACTGTACATAAAAAATCTTGCAGGGACATACTGATTTAGAAAAATCACATATTAATATGATCAGTGTTTTGTTGTATTTTTATTTTTGTTAAATATTTCCAAATTACATATTAATCTAGTGCTATCTGCACTAGGGAGGCTGGCTGCATATTTAAGAGTATTTGTCTTCTCTTTCCAAGTTCAGATATGGGCACCACAAGTCTGCTAATTCTTTTTTTCCTCTGATTCAGGGGAAGGATGTCTCCTATATGAGAAAATGCTTACTACTTACTTGGCCAGGAGCCAAAGCACCCTGTTTCTCCCTACTTCTCTCTTAAGTCCTGAAGAAGCTTTAGTAGGCAGACTTCCCTAGGCTGTTGGCAGCTTCTCCTGTTTACCAGCTGCAGCAGTCAAAGGAGTAGTAGGGGGGTAGAAACTATGCATTCTCTTTCCAACATGTTTTTCCTCCAGGGGGACACAGTTCATTTTTGGAGGAGGGAAAAGGGAGGTCCTAGTGCTGGCAGCTGACACACAGGTATATACATAAAAAAGACAAGGACTGGGTAGTGATGTGAACTTTGGATTTCAAAATTCCCTGTGCCAATCAAGATTCCCTAGAGATAAAAGGACTTGCCCAGGGTAACACATATACATGTATTGCTTAAGAGTACAAATAACTTAGTCCTCAAGTGTATTTATTTTGATCACACACCAGAAAAAAATATTCCAGAGAATTTTCCTAGGGCTTCTAGCCCTCTCTATTCTTTTTGGAAAAGAACCTCTATTTGTCTCTCTCAAGGATAACCTCTCTATTGTTCATAGTCTTTCATCTTAGTCACTGTGTTAAAATGAGTCAATAATCGCAGTAGAATGTAAGCTCAATGAAGACAGGGACTGTCTCATTTTGCTCTTTGTATCTTTGGTATTTACTGTATGAGAACCAAAAGGTCCCAGGCCAACCTTACTCAGTCTTTTGTTTGAGCCTTCTTTGCCTCAGAGTGAATGTTAATAGCAATTGCTTTTGTTTCATCCAGGTCCTCCTTTCCCAAATAGTTTTTTTTTTTACTAGGTGGAAGGCCATTCTTTGTCTCATTTCTTTCTTACCTAGCCTCAATCATTGAATGGGTATTGCCTCAGTCACATTGAAACTTATTAAAGACCTAAGCTTTAAAAAAGCCCAAAGTGTCCACTGCACCAGGATTATCTCTAGTAGTCATACTGATCTATATCTTGTCCAAATGTCTCTGGAGGAGAAAGTGAGACTGGTGACTTCACACAGGTCAAACTTACTATAGTCCAATTCACTTGCATGTCATGGTATCATCTCTCTGATGTCATGGTCTTCTTTGAGAATGAAGAACAAACAAAAACAGTATTATTATTGGTTAATATTATTAAACATTATATTTTTATTTTATTACACATTATTTTATATTTCCAGCTACAGTGCTGAGATACAAAATGAGTCCTTCCGACAACACTAGGAGGTCATTGCCATTATTATCCCCATTTTTACAGTAGAGGAAACTAAAGTATAGAAGTAAGGTAACCTGCCTAATCCACACTGCTAGCAAGTGCCCAAGGTCAGATTTGAACTCTGGTCTTCCCGACTCCAGGTTTAGCACTCTCTTCATTCTACCATCTGTTGCCTCCTATTAAACTGGACTCTTTCCCTCACCTTCTCCTATTCTGTCTTGAGCAGTAGCAAGCAGAGGACATGCTGAGAATTTGATAAGTAGCTTGGGGGAATAGAAGAACAAATGAACCCTACTTCTTTCTTAGGGACACATATTTAAATTTTCCCTCCTTTTCTTGGTGAGTATAAACTGTTCTGCAGTAATTCTACCACCTTCATTCTGATTTTCTTTTCTTTCTCTTCAGGCATGAAGAGATGCTTGTGATTAGTGGTTGCCATGGACAGAATTGAAGGGGGAGATAGGGGAAGGGTAGAAGAGTAGATGAATCTCTTTGATTTTTTTCCCTTTTTTGCTTTTCCCCTACTATTCTAGAAATTTCTCCTGAATTAGCAAATAGGATTATTGATTTGGAGGCAGAAGGGAACCTTAGAGGCTATTGAATCCAAATCTCTTCTTTTACAGATGGGGAAACTGAGGCACAGAATAACTAAGTGGCTTGCTTTGAGTGATAACATAATTCATAATGGCCTATAGCAAAATTTGAATCCATTCTGACTCCAAGTCTAGTGTCCCATTTTTAAATAATGTTTATAAATAGGCTTAGTCTTTCCCAGTTAGAAGAAAGCTGAGAAATCAAATCTAATCCTTTATTCTTTATAATTTCCTTTGAAAAATAGTTGTTTGACTTCTGCTTAAATACTCCTATGCTAGTAGGTTTCTGTCACCTTTGCAAGGGAATAGCATCAGATTCATCTTCTGCAAACCTGATTTCTGTGTTTAATCAGGAATAGATGTATTTCCCTGAATAGTGAAGGGATTTTGTGTGTGTGTGTGTGTGTGTGTGTGTGTGTGTGTGTGTGTGTGTGTTTGCATGCAAGGCAAACTCTCTCCCTTCAACAGAAATCCAAGGTTCACATCACTATCCAATCCCTCTTTTTTTATTTTTATATACCTGTGTGTCAGCTGCCAGCACTACATTCTACTGAGATTATCAACTCATTTTAACACAGTGACTAAGCTGAAAGGCTATGAACAACAGAATTGTACATATACAATTTTTATGTATATGATAGTAGGCCAGAAAACTAGGTGGACTATGCAGGTACAAGACTAACTGATAAAAAAATATATAGTGAGGCTGATTCATTGGGTGCCTTTCTAATATTAAAAAAAAGAACCTGGACAAGAGCTCCTTGGCCAGCTTCTATGGAAGCTGGACAGAAGGACGTGGAAAAAGGTTGTGAACAGGCATTGTAATCTTCACTGCTGGAGGCAGTAGCCACACGGGAGAAAGGTCATGGGCTCACTGAAAACAGTAATGAAAACTCCAAATGTAATTGACCTGCAGAACTCAGGCCAGGTGAAAGGACAACTGGAATACTTTACTGATCCTCAGCTGGAACTCCAAAAATCCTCCAGGGGATACAGATCTCTTCATTCTCTCAGTCCTGTTTCAGAGGGGGAAATCTGAATCCTTTCTCAGCCCCACACTTCATTTGCAGAGACCATTCCTGATCCTTTAAGGAGCCTCCAGGCAGCCTGATTCATTTCACCCAACTTGGCCCATTCTTCTGGCAGCAACCCAAACTTGCCTGCAAAGGCAAACACATGGTGACTTTCCAGCAAGTGTGTTTGAGGGATTATACAGTGAGTTCTGAAGATTTGATTTTTGCTTTCTTTCGGAAAAAAATAAACTCTGGCTTACTATCCTAGTTGGCTCTGACCCTTGCATTTATCTTACACTAATGACTGCTCAAGCTTATTGGTGTTTCCTGTTTATGATATCAGTAACAAGAAAAGAGACTGAATGGAATTTTTTGTAAGCCATTGGGGCTGATGAAGAGGTGATATATATGTTACCTCTAGGAGGTGACTGCCCATGTACAATGATTTATGAGGCACTGGTGGATCCACCTGCCCAAAGACAGTCTCCTCCTTGGATCTATTCTGGTGCCTGTAATTCCCACCACCCTCTTTCTGTACTTTAAAGTATCTCCAGAAAGTTGCTCATTAATGATAATGTCTCTAGTAGAAGTGACATTAGAAGCCACTAAAGTTTACTAACCAACTTAGTTATGGATTGTTTGGTAAGAAGATAGGTGGCACAATAAAGTGCTATATTTGGAATTATGAGTTCAAATCCCACACCAGAAATTTATTAGGAATATGTTCCTGGACAATGCAGCCTTTTATGTGCTTCTTCTTTCCTCTTCATTAAAACTGAGAGATTAGATTCAGTGCTCTCCAAGCTTGCTTCCAGCTCTAAATCTGTGATCTGTGATTAGATGTTTGTTCTCTGCTTTTCAAGGTGACAGTGCTAAGAGAAAGAGACATAAGACAGAGTGTTGCTGTTTCTTTTTTTAAATGGAGGATAGGTGGGTGGGAAAAGTTTCTACCCTAATGAGGTAGACTGTTGTAAGTAGCTCTTTAAGGGACCCTGAATAGTCAAAGGACAGCATGAAGGCCTAGAACTAGAAGGAGCCTCAGAAGCTATTAGTCCAACTTTTTCATTTTACAAATGAGGAATCCGAAATCCAGAAAGGGAGGATTTTAATCCAGGTCCTCTATATTTTCCTCTATGCCATGTCACCTGAAACATATATATTTGCCTTAATTCAGAGTTTTTCTAAAGAATATTTACTTGGTACTGGGCCTATTGAGGTCTTGTAAAATATTTTAGATAACCAATGAATATAATAAAAGTACCTTTTGAGTTTTTTTAAAGAAATACCAAAATGGTGTTCTTATAGTGTAATCATCTTTTATTTATTTATTGTTGGAGTGGGCATTCATTTGATCCTAATTGGAGTGGTTACTTGATGGAAACAGACTGAGACCTCATGACCTCATTTGGGGTTTTCTTGGCAAAGATACTGGAGTGATTAATTTTGTAGATGAGAAACTGAAGCACAGAGGGTTAAGTGACTTGCCATTTTCTCCTCCAGCTCACTTTGTAGATGTGGCCAAGGTCACACTGCTAGTAAAGGTCTGAGCCAGATTTGATGACTCCAGGCCTAATACTCTGCTCCTAACTAACTTTTTCCACCCATGCAAAGGAATGAGGGGAGATGACTTCTCAGATTTCTTCTTTTGGAGTTTGTGTGTTTGTTTTTGGTTATATTGTAACATGCTTTTTAAAAAATTGTTTTTGGGGTTATTCTTTTATTTTTTACATTGTTGTAGTCATTGTGTATCTTTATTTTCTTGGCTTTTATTATTCTACTTTGTATCTCTTCATTCCAGTCCTTTCATGCTTATCTCTATTCATTATGTTTATGGTGTGTGTGTGTGTGTGTGTGTGTGTGTGTGTGTGTGTGTGTGTGTGTGTGTGTGTGTGACAGTAATATTTAATTAAACTCATACCACATCCCCCAAATAATGCATATTTACTCTGTTTAAAGTTATTGCTACTACTAAAAGTTATGCTATAGATATTCTGATGTATTTAGAGTCTTTATTTTTGTCAGTGTCCTCCTTGAGTTATATGTCTAATGGTGGAACTTCTGGGTCAGAACCATTTTAGCCACTTTATTTGCAAAATTCCACATTTCTTTCCACAATTAGTTTACAAGTTCACATTTCCACCAGCAATCATCTTCTTTGTATTTTCCACTTTGCTAGGTGTGAGGTGAAACTTCTGGGATGTTTTAATTTGCCATGATTTTATTATGCTAACTGGAACATTTCTTTTGGGTAGTTGATAATAGTTTGTAATTCTTTTGAGAACCATTTGTTTACATCATCTGGCTACTTATCTATTGAGAAAATGGTTTTTGGTCTCGAATATTTCTGTTAATTATCTTGATATCATAAATATGAAACTCCAGGGAATCAGAGGGATATGGTACAAATAATTTTTTTCTCTTAGTCAACTTCTTATTTATTGTTGTTCAGTCATTTTTCAGTCATGTCTGACTCTTTGTACTTCCATTTGAGATTTTCTTGGCAAAGATACTAAAATGACTTGCTATTTCCTTTTTAGTTCATTTTGCAGATGAAGAAACTGAAGCAAACCAGGTGAAATGACTTGCCCAAGGTTATACAGCTAGTGAGTGGCTGAGGCCAGATTTCAACTCTGGAAGATGTCTTCCTGACTCATACTGTACCATCTAGCTGCCCTCAGTCAGTTGCTTCCCTTCCTATCCTAGATATATCCATTTTTTCTTCAAATAATAGTTTTCCCAATTACATGTTAAGATATTTTTTAACATTCATTTATATAAGATTTTGAGTTCCAATTTTTTCTCCTTCCCTCAATTCCCCCCTCCCCATGTTTCTAAAATGGCAGGCAATTTGATATAGCTTATACATGTGCTATCATATAAAACATATGTAAAAAGTGTCACATTTCCTTTGTAAGTCCTCTGTATTCTTGGGTCATTCATTGCATTACTGAGAAGAGCGGAGTCATTCATAGTTGATCATTACATAATGTTGTTGATACAATGATCTCCTGTTTCTACTCATTTCACTCAGCATCAGTTCATGTAAATCTCTCCAGGCCTTTCTGAAATCATCCTGCTGATTATTTCTTATAGAATAATAATATTCTATAACATTCATATGCATAACTTGTTCAGCCATTCCCCAACTAATGGGCATCCATTCAGTTTCCAATTTTTTGCCACTACAAAAAGGAATGCCACTAACATTTTTACACATGTGGATCCCTTTCCTTCCTTTATGATCTCTTTAGCATAAAGGCCAGTAGAAACACAGCTGTATCAAAGGGTATACACAATTTGATAACTCTTTTGGCAAAGAAGAACTTTTTTTGTAATTAAATCTATACATGAATTGAATATGCTTTGGTAGTTTGATTTCCAAATATATTATGTACTTTATAATTATTTTGACTCATATTTCCCCTTTATTTTATTGGTTCCTGGATTTTGTTTCATATAGAGGTTTTATGGGTTTATTTTATAGTTAAGCTATTGCCTCAATTATTTCTTTGTGAAGCCATAAATACATACTGCTGTCTTTCTCTGGCAGTGGAAATTTTCCTTCCTAAAGCCTTCATAAATGATTTGAATGATCATATAATTTTAAAATAATCTGTCATGTCAGCAAATAAGGACAGTTTTATCTCCTCATTACCTTGCTTGACACCTTTAGTTTTTTTACTCTTATTGCTAAGAATTTCTAGAATTATGTCAAATAATAAAGATAGATGGCATCCTTGTTTATTAATTGTTCTTTAAAAGTTTGGTGGAATTCTCCTATAAATTCATTAGGACCAAATGAATTTTTGCTTTGGAAGTTACTTTACAATTAGTTCTTTTCCTTTTCTGAGGCTAGACTGTGTAAGATCACTATTTGGTATTCTGTTTATTTAGATATTTTATGTTTGGGGAGGTAATCTATTATTATTATTATTATTATTATTATTATTATTATTATTTGTATTATTTGTATTCTAATTGTGCATAGCCTGCCAGGCTACATTCCTTTGGAGTAATCTATCTTGTCCCATTCATTGCCTTCATTTTGAAAGATCATTTCAATTCTGGATCTCACATATTCAAACCTCAGAAGTCACTTTTGCTTCTAAATAAAGAGAGGAAGAGGGAGAGAGGGAGAGAGACAGAGAGAAAGACAGAGAGAGAAGGAAGAGATAGTCTTCATAAGACATAAGACAAAACAGTAGTTGATTAGATATCATTGTTGATTAAGGGACTTGAGTTAAGAAAGACTTCAAGATAGTAACTCTGGATAATCGATAAGGGAAGAAAATCTTGGCAGAAGTCAGGTTTAGATGTGTGAGATGAGGGAAGTGGTAAAAAGAAGGATTGTGTTGCAGCAGAATCTCTGCACTGAAAGAGGTTTGGACTCCAGATCTAGCTAAACCAGTAACTGTATAATTTGGGGGAAGTCACTTGACCCTTCTGGGGTCAATTTTTTTCTATTACAATATTTTTTCTATTATAAACATGACATCATCCTATCTAGAAAACTGAAAAAGAGAATTCTTGGCATAAGTTATATGATCACATATGAGCCTGATAAAGATAGTGAGGAAACCATAATTTTCAAAGTTGGTTTTGTTTTATTCTCTGCATAATATAGGTATATATGATTTTATATAGTATGTAAGCTTTATTATGTGATTATTCTTTTGTCATGCTGTGTTCTAGAGATACAAAGACAAAAATGAAATAGTCCATCCTTTGAGGAACATCTAGCAGGAAAAAAGAAGAAAGGAAGGAATGGAGGAAAGGAGAGGGAGGAAGAAAAGAGAGGAAAAATGAATGAGGAGAGAGAGAAGCAGAAAAGGGGAATAGGAGAAAGGAAAAGAAAAAAGGAAGGAAGGAAGACAGGCACACATACATATGTACATATATATATATATATATATATATATATATACACACACAAATTAAATATTTTGATGTCTGCAAAAACACATTACTTTGAAAATATTCAAAGAGAGGGAAAGTTGGAGCTTGTTTTCAAACCCATCAATTTTTCACACTTTCTTCTTCATGATAAGAAGGGTATTCTTTTTTTTTAGTCACTCAGGCTCTCCTAACTTCAATATCATTTTTTGCTTTTTATTTTCCCATATCTACTTAGCCAATTACTCTTTGTTACATTTACTTCCATATCTTTCACACTAATCCCTTTCTCTCTCCATTCTTCAGCTCATTTCCTCATCAGTTCTTGCCCAGATTATCTCAATAGTTTGCTAGGTGTCTCCCTGACTCAAGTATCTTCTTACTCCAACTCATCCTCCATTCAGCTGCTCAAAATGATTTTCCTAAAGGATAGTGCCCCTCACATTTCTCTCTTACTCAGCAAACTAGTGGTTCCCTATTGTCTCTAGGACCAAATATTATTTCATCTTTATCCTTTTTGTGTAAGTTTTATAATGCATATAATTATTAGTATAGCAATACATCTACAAACTTATAAGTAAATATGTATACATTGGGAATATGTTCCCATTTTTTTTACTCATTGTGAGGTACATGATAAAAATGTTTAGAGATGACTAATTTAGACCACAACTCCATTTTGCAACTGAGAAAACTGAGGTCCAGGGAACTGAAGACTTTTCTAAGATCCACATGATCTTTGAAGCTGCTATACATGAAAAATATTCATTACTCTGTGCTAAGCATTCTGATAATGAACCATACTGTCCTTAATATGCTGGTCCTTGGAGGGAAGATAAACTTTCCTGTTACTAAATCAGTGTTGATTAGAGAAATGCAAATTAAAACAACTCTGAGTTGCCACCTCACGCCTATCAGATTGGCTAAGATGAAAGAAAAAGATAATGATAAATTCTGGAGGAGGTGTGGGAAAACTGGAACACTAATGCATAGTTCTTGGAGTTGTGAAGTGATTCAGCCATGCTAGAGAGCAATTTGGAACTATACCAAAAGTGTTATAAAACTGATCCAGCAGTGTCACTATTAAGTCTGTATCCCAAAGAGATCATAAAAGAGGGAAAAGGACCTACATGTGCAAAAATGTTTGTAGCAATTCTTTTTGTGGCAAGGAATTGGAAATTGAGTGAATACCCATCAATTAGGGAATGGCTAAATAATATATCATGATATATGAATGTAATGGAATATTCTTCTCTAAGAAATGATGAGCAGGCTGCTTTCAGTAGTCTGGAAAGGCTTACATGAACTGATGCTGAGTGAAGTGAGCAAAACTGTGAGAATATTGTAGATAGTAACAGCAAGATTATGTGATGATCAATTGTGATAAACTTTATTTATTTTTGCTGAGGCAATTAGGATTAAGTGACTTGCCCAGGGTCACACAGCCAGGAAATGTTAAATGTCTGAGGTCACATTTGAATTCAGGTTCTCCTGAGTGGAGGGCTGGTGTTCTATCCATTGTGCCACCTACTGGCCCCTATACTTTATTTTTCTCAGTAATTCAGAGATCCAACACAATTCCAATAGACTTGTGATGGAAAGTGCCATCCACATCCAGAGAGAAAACTGTGAAGACCAGATGCATATTGAAGCATACTATTTTAACTTCCCCCTCTTCCTCCTCTTCCTTCTCCTTCCCAAATCTCCCTTCTCCCTTCTCTCTCTTTTCTTCCTCCTTCTTTCTTTCTTCTTTCTTGTGGTTTTTCCCTTTTGGTCTGACTTTTCTTGTACAACATGACAAATATGGAAATATATTTAAAAAGATTGTACATGTTTAACCTATATAAGAGTGCGTGGGTCTTAGGGAGGAGGAAGGGAAGGAGAGAAAAAATTGGAGCTCAAAATCTTATAAAATAATGTTGAAAACTGTCTTTATAGGTAATTGGGAAAATAAAATATTATTGAAAAGAAAAAAAATTTCCAGTTTCATAGCATTTATCAAAGCTTATGCTCTTGCTATCAGAGTTTTCTAGAGCCCAGGTGTCCCCTTCATTTCTTAATTCGGCTTTAGAGCAGGAACTGAATACAGGATATCTGAAAGTATGAAAAGAACAATGAATAATTTGTGTCACTTCTAGACATATCTATTGAAAACATTTTGAACCAGTAACTTAACAAGTAGTTTCATTGTTGTTCTGTCCTTTTAGTTGTGTCCAACTCTTTATGATCCCATTTGAGATTTTCTTGAAAAAGGTAATAGGGTGATTTGTAATTTTTTCTCCAACTCATTTTTACAGATGATTTAAATGATTTGTTCAGGTTCACATAGTAAGTATCTAAGGCCAAGATTTGAACTCATAAAGTTAAATCTTCCTAATGCCCAGAAGTCTATCCATTGTGCCACCTACTTATCCTAACAAGTAATTAGGATCATGGATTTCCAGTTGCTCCGAACATTTAAGAGACTAGTCCAAGGTCATAAAGGTAAAGCATTATATTGTTAGGCTCTGGACCCAGATTCTTGGCACATCACTGCCTCTTCTTTAATTTGTATGGTTGGAAGTGGGGGTCATTCAGAACTAGATTGATTTCATGCCCTGTTTTTGTCTTCAAGGTAAAATGAGAAAGATTATAAAACACCAAAAACCCTTCCTCTGAGTGCTAGTTTGAAAAACTTTTTGAGTCTAAGGTGTGAAATGTCATTCTTTTCTTCCCTCTTGGACCACATGTGTTTTCTTAAGCCTTACTTTTCACTCTTTCTGTGAACATTCGTCTTTCCAGGCATTTGAGGATTCGAATTCTATTTTTTAAGCTATTTTGAAAGTGAAAACAGAGTCTATCCCAGACATGAAACTGTCTTTTGTATCCCCATAGGTCATTTAATCCTTGAATATTGCAAGGATTCAACAAAACCTAATTCAATTAAATTCTAGCACCTCATGCTATTTCAACTCTAGAAAATAACTCAGGGCATTTGGACAGCACTAAAGCCAAACCTTTAATCAATGTCAGATAGAGCTCCAGCCCCTGCTTTGGAAGGGGGGAGAGATCGTTTGGTCCTTCAAATCGAACAAATGCTCTGGGGACTTTTAGCAGCTGTCAGGACTTACTTGGTGTGTATGAAGCTAAAGCTCAAACAGCTTGTCAAGCACACATCTGATTGCTTATTTGTAAATGAGCTTTGTGTTTCACAAAATCTGGAATAAAAGCTAGATGGGAAGTTGAATTATCCTGTGGTCCAACCTCTTTTAGTTACAAATAAAATGGAAGTCCTGAGAGCACATGTCATTTTCCAGGGATTGCCAAGTAGTGGAGGTAGTGTAGAATCAGGTCTCCTTATTTTTCAGCACAGTACTTTGAGTGGATTGTTTCTCCCAGAGCTATTCCTGGTTTCCAGATTCAGAACCAAGCCTGTCTCATTTCCCTCAGGACGATAATCCTTGCCTTGGAAAATCCAACCATCCCTGTTGACCTTCTTAACCTGGACTATCTCTTTGTAATGCCTGACCCCCTGCTTCTATTGATGTGGTACTCCTTTCCTTCATTTTTTGGCCTTCATTTTCCTCCTAATCCATTTCCTGGCTTCTAGAATTTAGATACCATCATTTCCCTTCCTCTTCCCTCCCACATCTTTTCAGCTCTCTTATGTGTGTTGCCTTAGAATGTAAGCTCCTTGAAGGTAGGAACTATTTTTTGGCTTGTATTTGTAACCCCAGAGTATTGCATTGTTTCCTTCCATATTTTTCCCAGATAGATTTTATAATTTTTTTTATCTTGTACAAGCGACAAGAGTAAAAAGTTTGGTAAGAGACAATATGGTAGAGTGAATAGGATAGTTAGAAAGACCTGGATTTGCACTCTACCTCAGACAGGAGTCATTTTATCTTCAGGTGCTGAAGTTTTCTCATATGTAAAATGAGGGGGTTAGACTATGTAGCCTCTAACCCCTTTTCCTGTTCTAAATTTATGTTCTAGTGTTTCCTATAGAATGTTTATTTTTGTTGAAGATTTAAAACATAGCCCATTTGCTCCAGCTGTTATTTTTGACTTAATAAAAAAAAAAAAAAAGCCCAACCATGTGGCTTTTTTTTTTTTGCAAATATGTTTTTATTTTTGAAGGAAATGCAAGTTCACTGCCAAGGGTCATGGAGCATTTGGGTCAGGGAGAACAGTGCAGTATGTTATAGGGCTCTCAATAGCATTGATATGCAATGCCATGACTTTTACTACCAGTGAACAATTTATTACATAGCCAGTTAATTTTAGAATGTTTTTATTCTTCTCTCCTCTTAAAACCGATAGACTTGACTGTAGTAATATCTTCCAAACATACTGTACAGCTGGCCTTTGAGTATCACTTTAAGTTACTTAAGTATGAATGTATTAAGGAAATTTGACACTAGTGGAGAAGAAGAAAGTTGAGGTTATTATTGCTGGCATATCCTTAACTAATATTTCCTTAGTATGAACAGATGTGAATAAATGAAGACAACTGTAGTTTCTTAGTTCTAACTTAGAGTGCTTTTAGGGGGTATCCATGAGTGACTGAAGACATGATTTGCTGATTTAAAAGTCTCATTCCAGGTAGGCTTTTGGGGAGACATTATGGATTTTTTTTGAAAGTTTGGAATATTATTCCTTTTTTATTTGTCCTAAACTCTCCTCCTAAGGTTCTCAGATACTTAATTTAGTGATAGAAATAGAGGGCAGGTTTATAGGGGAAAGATCTCTGTCAAGGTGTATTTTGATTGGCATGGAATTCTGTCTTACAACATTTAGAGCACAAAAATTTAAATTTTTATCCTTTGTCTAAAGTAAAGAGTACACTTTGAATTTAGTAAAACTGGATGGAATGGGAAATGTACACAAGGGACCCTTTCTTTTTTGGAGAGAAAGTTCATGAGAAGGTTGAAGAATGAGAACTGGGGTTTACCAGAAAGCTCTGCCCATTAATATAAATACTGCCTTGTAATGGAGGTGGATAGGAAGGATTAATCAGTGAAATGGAACATGTGTGCTAGAACGCTGCCTTCTTGTCCTCATGTCATTTTAAAATATAGCATGGAGATGAATAGAATATGAAACTAACTTAAAAAAGATGCAGCAATTAAGCTGAGATTATTCCTAGGTATTTTGTAAATTGAGCTGCAGATTTTCTTCATAAGTAGCTTGAAATCTCTTCCTTTTCTCTCTTCCTTCCCTACTCTGGATATTTGGGTAAACTTTCTTCTTTCTTACCTCTAACTGTGGAGCATTTATTTGTCTCTTATCTCTTTCATCATGATATAAAAATTGTCCCTCCAAGGAGAAAGAGAACATCCACTTAGCAGAAAAGTCCATCAGTAGAGGGTGCAGCTAGGTGGCATTTTGATAGAGCCTTGGATTTGGAGTCTGGAAGACTCATCTATATGAGTTCAAATTCACTGTCAGATTCTTACTAGCTGTGTATTCCTGAGAAAGTTACTTAACCCTGTTTCCCATGTTCTTTATCTGTAAAATGATGTGGAGAAAGAAAGGGCAAAGCTATTCCAGTATTTTTGCCATGAAAATCCCAAATGGGCAGACAAGACTGAACAATAGCCACCAGTAGAAACTGAGATTCTGGCTCCAGGGTTAAGTGCATAGATCTGCAAAGATGTGATCATTAGGTGTTGTCTGAAGTTTCCTTCTTAATTTTAATGATGGTGATTGTAGTAGTTATGTGAGGTGACACTACTTCACATATTTTCCAGAGGAGGTGAGGAGAGTGAAATAGAAGGATCTGGATTGTCTTGTGTTTGCTTTATTTGAAGGCTTGATGATGAGAAAGGAGAGGAAAATCCTCAGCTGTAATATTCTCTCTAAAATGTAATGTTTTCTGTTGAGGTTTTCTTGGGGTCTCTGGAAGACTCTGGAAAAGTAATCAAGATAGACAATCAGTCTAATGAATGTATCTTCCTCCCTTTTAATTCATATCTAATGCCTTGCTTTGTAGATATGGCAGTTTAATATATAGTCAATGGAATTCACCAGTTCACATGGAAATTTGTATCAACTTTTTATTTTTTCTCTTAAGAGAAATTCAATAACTTTGATGGAAGCCTTCATACCTAGCAAATGGGAAAAAAAGTCATTTAAAACATTGAAACTTGTGGGGATAAGGTTGTGGAGGAATGGGCCAATTGACTCAATGCTATTAGAAGAGCAAAATTGTAGAATCTTTCTGAAGATTAGTACACTGGTGCCAGGACAAATTGGCATACAAAAAAAGGTTTAAAAATTATACACTTAAGAATATACCTAGAAACTATTATGGAAAACAACAACAATAACAACAACAAAGGGACTATTGACTCAAAGATTTACATAAGATCATAATTCATAAGCACAAAAAGCACAAAAAATTTCATAAGTCCACAAAAATTGGACTTTTAGTTAATTTTCAGAAATAAGGGTAATGCTGAAACAAGTTGTTACTTTTGTCTAGTGGAACATTTGTCTAGTGGAAAACTAGACTATAGTTAAATATCTGCAACTATGAAGAATATGAAAAAATGTGGAAAGACCTCAGTGAAATAATACAGAGTAAAAAAAAAAAAAAAAAAAAAAAGCAGACCCAGAAGAATAGGATGCATGCTTATTATGACTATCTAAGAGGAAAAGAGAATGAGAATGAATGAACAGAGGGTTTTTATGGAAGCTTAGAAAGGTCAAAGTAGAAAGTTATAAACTTTTATGCATTTAAATTGTTTGTTTAAATGTAAATATTTATAGAATAAATTTAATTGGTTATACTGATACTTAGCAGATATATATATTTTAAAGGAACTACCAATTCCCAAAGAGATCCTTTTTTTCTTCCTAAGTTCCTTGTTCCTAGGGAAAATAAAAATAATAGCTAGCTATTATATAGTTATATTATATATTTAAAGTTTGTAAAGCTTGTTACCAATGTTTTCTCAGTTGATCTTCCCAGAAATCTTGGGAAGAAGGGGCTACTATTACCCTGTTTTTCAGATGAAGAAACAGAATTTTATAGAGTCTAAATGAATTGCCCAGAGTCATAAAGCTAGTAAGTGTCCAAGAATAGTTTTAAACTTGGGTCTTCCTAACCCCCAAAGGAGTGCTATATCTGCTATGCCACAGAGTTGCCTTTTTGATAGTCACCATTCTTTCAGTAACTCAGGTTTAAAATTTGAATCATCTTTGACTCTTCATTCTTCATCCCTCAAATTTAATAGAAAAATAGTGTCACTTTTAATAATAGTAATAGAAATTTAAGTAGGTTTTTAAGATTGTAAAGAGCTTTATATTCATGATCTCATTTGATAAAAACAAAAACAAAAACAAATCCTGTAAGGCTGTTATTACTGATGGCTTTTTGTTTGTTTATTTTTATTTTATTTTTATCCATATCTATGATTTCATCTATAGAGGGAACATCACTGAGGAAATTTAAAGTAGACCAGCACCTATTCTGCATCATATCTGCTTCAGGAATTGCCCACAACACTGAGAGATCAAGTGATTTGATCAACAAATAACCAGTGCATATCAAAGGCCTGATTTAAGTTTTCTCAATTCTGAGGTCAGCTCCCTTTCTTCTTAGCTAGACTATCTCTTATCAAGTGTTGTTATTCGTACTTTGTAGATAAGGAAATTGAAACAGGTTAAAAATATTTTCTTTCCATAGTTTCATAGCTAATAGCAGGATCCAAATTCAGATTTTCTGAACATAAATCCAGGACTATTTCCACTGTCCCAGATGTTTCTTGATTGATCCTTTGCCTCTACTTACAATGCTACTGTCCTCCATTCAGGCCCTTATTTCTCATCTGAACTATTGTAATAGCGTTTGAAACCTGTTTTTCTATTCTGGTCTTTACCCTCCAATTCATTCTTCCATAGTCAGAATAACAAATCTAAGGTGCAGGTACGATCCTATTATATTCCATTTCATACAGCCTCACTTGGTTTCTCCTTGTTTGTTTATTTGTACATTCTAAGAATCGGAAGGGATCTTGGGATCTCATTCCACCTATACTTATACAAGAATATTTTCAAAGAATACACTGAAAACTTTTTGGTCCCTCAGCTATTGGGGTCTACCCCAAATGTACCACTGTATTCACTTTCATATACTTTAAATGCTACTCAATCCAGATTATTTGCTGTTCTCCAATCTTGCTTCCTGTTCCCTCTTAAAAGCTGTTTCTCATTTCCAAAATAAACTCAAGACATATTTCTTCCTTAACCTGGCACTAGTCAGACCATATCTATCATTTTCAGTATGGCACATCACATTTAGGAAGTTTGTGGGCAAGTTGGAGAATGTCCAGAAGAGTGACTAAGATGAAGAGGGGCCTAAAGACCCTGCCCCATGAGAATCAATGAAAAGAACTGGGATTAGATTTGTCCTACTTGGATCTATTCTCACTAGGACCAATGAACAAAAGATAAAGAGAGAGAGATTTGGGGCTCTAACTAAACAACTTAACAATTATAGTTGTAGAACCAACTGTCTTGAGACAGTTAGGTAGACTCACTGAAAAATCTTCCAGCAGAGGCTGAATGACCTTTTATTAAGATAAATGACCTTGCATTGAAATGAATAACCTTATATTGAAATGAATGACCTTGTATTACAGGTTCCTGCTTTCTCTGTTCTAGACTTTGATTTAGGGAGTGGGTGAATATAAAAAAAGTATAATATCATAGGATCATGGGACTGAAAATTAGGTTCTAGGGTCAGGGTGATGGGACTTTAAAGGACATCCAGTTTCCTCATCTTTAAAAGCAAGTGGTTTGTCTCAATGTCTTCCAAACTTATTTCCAGTTTTAAATCCATAATGATGTGATTCCTACCAAAATTTCCATACCAAAATTTCCTTTTTAGTTATCAGAAGGTAAATTCTTGAGGTTGGGAACTAATACTTATAGTAGAATGCCCAGGATCCAAGGCTCTGTGTTTGTGTTATCAAATGAGATCATGAATGTAAAGCTCTTTACAAACCTTAAAAACCTACTTAAATTTCTTAATAAATGCTTTTTAATTCATTCATTCATTTCATTTATAGCTCTCTGGTTGATCTTTGTTTTTCAGCTCTTAGCAGCCCCATTGACAGTTTTCTTAGCAAAAATACTGGAGTAGTTTGTCATTTCTTTCTTTACCTAATTTTATAGATGAAGCAACTGAGTCAAAAAGAATTAAGGGACACACTGCTAGTAAGTGTCTGAGGTTGGTTTTGAACTCAGAAAGACGAGTCTTCCATTTAATGCCAGGCGCTGCAGTCTCTGCACTATGGTACTACCTGGCTGCCCCCATAGTTCTCCTAAGATCCTCTTTAATCACCCCATCTTATATATGAGGAAACCGAGGCCTAGAGAAGTTAAGGGATTTGCCTAAAATTACACAGAGATTTGAACCATGACCTCGTAACCCTTTAACCAGAATTTTCCCCAGTTGATGCTGCAGGATACTCCCTCATTTTACAAACTGGGAAACTGAGATTCCAAGAGGTGTAGAGTACTTGCCCAAAGTCACATGACTAATGATTAACAGCTGGGATTCACGCCCAGATTTCTTGAGCTCAAATCTTGTCCTTTTCCATTACAGTACATCCAAGGAAGGAAGGAGGAGAAGGGGAACGAACAAGCTTTTTGTGAGGTCTAATGTGTGACCAGCTCTGGTGCTAAGCAGGGCATAGCTTAATTGGGATCTGGGAATATGCACTTACCTGTTCCATCCATAATGATCCCCGTGCTTTCTTCTTATTCTGACTTGCTTATTTATGGGCCCTGAGGCTTTGCAGAGGAAGAATCTGGGCTGCACTAGGAAATAGACAGAATCTTGCTTCTGTTGATAAGAGTTAAATATCTAAAGTGCTACTTCTAAACTTTTTTTTTTTTTTTGGAGACTACTCAAACCACAAAATTTTGCCAGTGGCCATAAAACAAAGTTGATTTGCCTCCTTCCTTGAACTAATTGACAGCATGCAAGGTGAGGGCCCCTGGAATGCTGAAAACAAGCAACTTCTTGCTTTCAGAATAGAGATGCATAGCCTCTTACCCCAAAGGGATATTTTGCTTTCATGTAGGGCCAGAGAACTTCTTGGGATATTGTTGAGCTCGCTCTCTCTCTCTCTCTCTCTCTCTCTCTCTCTCTCTCTCTCTCTCTCTCTCTCTCTCTCTCTCTCTCTCTCTCTCTGTGTGTGTGTGTGTGTGTGTGTCTGTCTGTCTGTCTCTGTCTCTCTCTGTGTGTCTCTCTATCTCTCTCTCCCCTGCCCCTTTTTGTCCTTTTTTTCTGCCTCTCTTTCCTTCTTTCTCTCTTCTCTCTTTCCCTTTCTCCCTCTCTTTCATTCTGAAACAAACTTGGTTTAGTGTCTGGAAGACATTTAAGATTATTAGTGGTACAGAACACATGACATTTATTGCATTAGCAACTTAACAGAGTTTAGTGATTCCCTCTGTATTTGTCTTGGCTCTACTACTGAATGTGACTCTCCAAGTCAGTAACCTCTATAGACTTCAGTTTCCTTATCTCAGTGGTAAGGAACATTGGATCTTGAGTCAGAAAATGTGGCTCCCTGCTACAACCTCTCCTGGGATTTGATAGACCTGCTGTGGCCTTATTTTGCTTATTTGTCTAAGTCTCCAAAGAGCTTCAGAGATATTTTTACTCTCTTCTCTTTTCCAGATCTTTTTTATGTGTTGTCTTACTCTATTAAAATATATTCTCCTTAAGGGCAGGAACATTTAACATATTTTTTACTTGTATCATCAGCACTTAACACAGTACTTGTTTACATAGGCTTAATTGGCTTAACAAATACTTATCCTCCCTCTCTCTCTGTCTCTCTGTCTCTGTCTTTCTCTTTCTCTACTTGTGTACATTTCTACATTTGTAGAATTTAAATCTGTGACTTTGGGAAGTCACTTAATTTCTCGGGGCATCAGATTCCTTATCTGTTAAATAGGTGGGTGTAAAGAGCCAGAACCCTGAACAAGTATACTTGAAACAAGGTGTTAACTCAGAGGAATTGATAAAACAATGGTTATCTAGTTTACATATATATATATTTAGTACTTAGCATGGTGATATAATGGTTCTCTAAGTTCACACGTGCATAGTGTGCTGTAATGATGTAATTGTAATTGAGTATATAAGGACCACCAAGGATTGGAAGAGAGAGACCATTCCCACCATCCTGGTGGCTCTCCTGCCTCCTGCATTCCTCCACTAAGACCAAGACCATTCCGGAGGACCTCTAGAAAGCTAGCCCAGCCCCAGATAAGGGAGACAGACTGTGAAGGAGGACAGGCCAGCCACCACGAGGGTCTCTATCTTGAAGTCTCTTTGAGTCTTCCAGTCTCCAGTCTTCTGTCTTCTTTGTCTATCTCTGAGTTTCTCCTCTAGGTCTGACTCTGACCTCTTAAATACTCTTTTACAATTAGATCCATTCATCATACTGAGTATAAGACAATCATTACATCTCTAGGGAACCATTATTTGTTGTAAGATGAAACCAATCATACTGAACTAGAGAACTATTAATCACCACGCTAAACTAGATAACTATTGTCTCATCAATTGCACTGAGTTAATACCTTGGTGTAAGACTCCTTGCCTCAAGTATATTTCTCCAGAGTTCTTGCCCATTACAGGTGGGTTAGGGGTGGGCTGGAATTATGTTGATTCAAGGTCTATTTCAGTTCTAGAGACATAATCATTTGTTCCTGTGTACTCAAAAATCCCTTCCAACATTAACATTCTTTGATACATTCACTTCACATAAAGTCAAAGATATTAACTCTTATGTTTCACAACCTTTCAATATAGCAAACATTTAACTGTATCCTATACCATGGGTATAACACCATTTTAAATACTAAGTGGCAGAGATAAGTATTTTAGATAAAATAATCTTTACTTTCATGGGACCTATTTGTAGGACACTGATGTGTATGCAGATAATTATAAATAGTATTACATTATAAGTGTATTAGAAAAGTTCAAATAATGTGTTATATAAGATCTGAGGGGTAAAGAAGGACATCTAATGATGTCATTACCAAAGATGGATCAGAAGAGACTTCATGGAAGACAGAAAATAATATACTTCTGTGGTATAGTATAGCTTTTGTTTATTTAGAAAAGAAGCATTATTGATGCCTTTTGCTTTTACATTGCAATGGTTGCCCAACAAATACCACCCTTGATCACCCCTCAGAAAAAACAAAGTAACTAAACCAACAGAATCACCATGTTCAATAGAATATGCCGTGTTCTTCGTCAGTAGTTTCCTGCTGAAAGGAGAGGTAGAATTTCTTGTCAACTTCATGTTGTTCATTACGATTTGTATTTCTTAGTTTACTACATCTGTTTATCTAATTCCCATTAAGCCATCCATTGGGAAACTGGGATCTATCCCAGTATCTTGCCATCTGTCCTGCTGGCACTTTCTCCAGAATATTCTAGGATCAGAATTTCCGGGACTATTCCTCACTATTGGATTTAATCTAACATTTGGAATTCCAGCACTATCTTGGTTGATGAGGTATTGAGTGAAAACTAAAACTATATCTAGCTGGCCCCACATCAATTCCTATGCACTAGGATACAAGACATATCAATACACATTTTGTTATGATGCCTACCACTTCATATTCAACAACATTAACCAATACCTAGGCTGTTTTATGATATATATTATGTAATGCTACATACATGTACATGTATGCATGTGTGTTTGTGTATATATGTACACATATACATATATATCTTCTTCAGTGATAGACATCATGATTAATAGCTAGCATTTATAAAGTGCTTTATACAGCATTCATTTTTTTCCCTTTTACATTGTTGTAATCGTTGCTTTCCTGGTTTTTCTTTTGCATCAATTTGTGTGTCTTCCCATGCTTTTCTGAACTCTTCACCTTCATTTTTCTTATGTTTTATTACATTTATGTGCTACTATTGCTTTAGCCATTCCCTGTTTGATGAGCATCTACTTTTTCCCCTTAATTTTTCATTAATATAAAATGCCCCACTGTGAATATTTTCACGTATATGAAACCTTTCTGCTTTTGACCTCTTTGAGGCATTTGTCTAGCAGTAGGAAATCTGGATCAAAGGGTATAAGTATTTTAGCCATATTCTTAGCATCACTCCAATTTGCTTTTCTAGAAAAAATGGATGAAGTCACAGGTCCATCAGCAGTGTTAGTTCATATTGAGTTCTTAAGATACATTTGTCTATTACTGATAAGAGCTATAAACATATACTACCTTTTCATATCTGGATGTCATAATTTTGTCTTTTTTGACTTCTCTTCTAATCAAACACTATTCTGCTGCTTCATTGTGGAGCTTATACTGAGATATGAAAGGCTGTGTCATGGAATACAAACTCTAAGGGGTCCAAGCAAGCTGAAAAGTTTTCCAATCCTTCACCAAGAAAAATTATCTGTGCTTCAAGGACTAGTTTGGCTAAGGTTGGAGAAGCTTACTACCAGAGAGTTGTCCACTAAGTAAAGAAGTTTTGTTTTTTCTTCTCAGCAAATGGAGAACATAGTGGAGATAAAAGAAAAATTGCAGTAGGTTTTGATGAAAGAAAATATTGAATTTAAAAAGTAGTGATCCTCGCCTTTAAACTCCTAGAGGGCAAAGTTCATATTTATGAAACACTTTTTAATATGAATGAATGAAATTTTTAGAAAGCTTAGTTTGTAATGCACCATGGTAAGGACTTGAGACACAAACACAAAAGAAAGACAGTCCCTGCCTTCAAGGAGCTTATTTTCCACTGGAGGAAACAAAAGTATTGGAACTAGTCAGGGAAAAGAATTTTTGGTTTGTTAAATCACATGATAGAGTCATAGCATTATAGCAAGAGATTGGTATGTCTTTTTCATTGGCAAGCACAGTATTAATTTGACTGGATTTTATATGTGTGTGTTTGTGAGAAGTAGAGGAAGATGTATAGCACCAGCTTTGATTAAGTCTTTAATAAAATATTTGTGGGAGGTTATTATCTATAAGTCTTAAACTTTTCACATCTTTCCTTCTGGTCTCAGATTCTATTGATAAAAGACTTAGTGCCATTTTAAGTGAAAGCTTAAAGACTTTTGGGACACTGCATTTCAAATATACAATTTTGAAGAGGTTACAGGGAGTTAGTCCAGGCTAGCTAGGACCTCATTGAGTTTAAGAGTAGTTTATAGTATTGCATAGTAATAGATGATGAATGGGGTGGAGTTTATGTTTATGTGAGATAGCTAAAGAATAAAACTTCTTTGATAAAAGACTTTGGTAAGTTACCTTAAATTCTGAACATGGGCTTCTCATTGAAGAAAAAAAAAACAAACTAGGTTATTCCTTCATTTTGTTTCTTCTCTTTGGATAATAATACCACCAAGTTTCAGAAAATTTCAGATTTCCTCCTGGGATTGTAGTAAAGAAAATTAGGTGTTTTTAAAAAAACTCAAATCAACTAATACAATACAAGGCATATTTTTGGGTCACTCTACCTCCTATGATCTGGTCAGGAAAAATTCAGTACTCATGAAAAAGTGATTTGGTACCATATTTAATATAGAACTTCCTTTTGAATAATTCAGAGGTTTTAAATATTTTGTTTTCCTTTCTTCTCTCCAACATTTCATTTGTTAAAACTATTTTTTTTCTGTTGTTGTTATGGTGAAAAACACTGTTCTTTCAGAGTAACAGAATTAAAAAAAAACCCACAGCCATTTTTCACTGAGTCCTTCTGGAAAAATACAAGGTAATGGTCATATATAAATATGTTTCATATATATTAATGTATAAATATGTTGTGTGTATATACATATATATTAAGAATGCTAATTCAACAGTGGATATTATAGAGAATATATATAGAAAAACATCAAAGGGAAGAACATTGTTTTAAATAATTTTATATATAGCTTTGCAGTAATTTCCAAGATGTTCTTTTTTTTAAACAAATGGGAAATTTTATAATCAATTCTTTGGGCATTTCTTTTTATATCTGGAGAAAATGGACTTAGTTTAGAATGATGGGAGGAAGGGCTTCCTGATCTAAGATACCTCAAACTTGATTACTAAAAGATGTAGAGTTTACATCCCTAAAGAACAATAAAGGACTATTGATGCCTGCTTTGTGCCCAGTAAAATGACAGGATGGACATATAAAAATGTCCTTGAATGGTTTTTTAAAAAATAAAAATGCTTAACAATTGACTATGAATATGAATGAATGGATGAAATGCTTATTAAATATTTATTATTGCAAATAATGTGGATTGTCCTAAGTGTTAAGGATACAAATAGAAAAGAGTTCCTACTTTCAAGTAGCTCATATTCTGATGCAACATATTGAAGGTTTTAATTGTAAGTCACATGTAAAGATCCCATGGTCCTTAGAGTGTAATAGCAAAGTAGATGATAATGTCTATCTATCTGTCTTTCTTTAACATTTTTTCCATTGATAAAATCTTATCCGCTTCTGATATTGAGCCATTTGACAATGCCAAGAAGTTTGATATCAAGAACTTTCATTCTGGGTCTTCAGTAGCTATAGCTGTGACATCTGTAGGACTAGTTGCCAGGTTGCATTTTCATGAGGTTAGTTTTCCAAGGTGATAGACTAGGAGCATTGCTGTAGGCTTGTTTTCAGTTTCCTGGGATGTCTCCAAAGACACGAGTCTGAGAGGAGATGGTGATCAAGGTAGTAAAGATGGTTTGACTTGGCTGGCACATGGCACCTCCTCTGTCTCCTGCAAGGTTCCTTGATACTTCAGTTGGACTAGGTTGCCTGCCTCGTACATGGCAGTTGGTTGCCAGGTGATGGGGATGGATGATACCTTCTCTGTGTCAGTTACCTCCCTAGTTATGCGATGAGTATGTGAGCTGGGCTGGAAGCCAAACCATAAAAACCTGGGAGGTGCTGCCATACCCAGGGTCCCTGTGCCTTTCTGCTTATTGGTGGCATTTGGTCAGCACTTGTTGGTGATGAGGAAGGTGATTTCTCCCCTTAATGGTGTTTGAGTTAGAAATCATTCTAATGGTTTGAGAAAACATGGCTGTGATAGACATGACGTAGTATAGAAATTTTAGAGCATTTAAAGACAAATTAATGTTTTCACAGCTAATGAGTACATTAATTTTTCAAGCAAATGGCAACTTGATCTCTTGTCTACGGTAAAAGATTTGATTTCTCTAACCATGAAATTCTAGCTGTTCAAAAAAACACTCCAAAAGTACAAATATGAACAAGCAGGAATAATGTAGTATATATATATATATATATATATATATATATATATATATATATATATATATATATATATATATATATATATAGTATGAGAATAACAATGTGCTGAGAATATTAGAGGCCATAATGAAAAGTGTAAGGGAACCCGTGACTTTGGATATCTACTCAAAAGTACATAGAATTGTGAGAGAGTTAAACTGTTATTCCTTCTTTAAATAAATTGGAGTCTGGAATTTAACTATCTGGGGCCTTAAAAAAAAGTTTATGTAATCTGATAAAACAGGAAACTATTTGAGTATTTGCTTCTTTTTTGATATATGATGTTAATTGTTAATGTATAACATTTCCTTAAATTACAGGAAACCACATGTTGGAGGGGGAAAAAAGATCCATCCTTTAAAATCCATCTGTGTCATGGTGTGGTTTTTCATTGGTTTGGAAACTCACTCTGAGGTGACTTGCAAAACAAAATCAAGAAAAGAACACTTTAGAGATTGATTAGTCTGTAGGCGTGCAGGGAGGTTAACTCTTTAAATGTCATAACCCCCTTGCAAAAAGCAAAGTACAGGGAAAAATCTTAAATTATTGGAATGGTGTTCATTTCCATTTTGAATGTACATATAAATGCAAACACTTATTCTTAAGATAACTTTTCAAAATTTTGGATTTTGGACAAAATTGTGATTTCTATAAACTCCACTCAAGTGTTTCATACTTTCTAAAATGAATGAATGTTGCAGTGATTCAAGACAATTCCAATAGACTTGGGATGGAAAATGCCAATCACATCTAGAGAGAGAACTTTGGAGGCTGAATATGGATTGAAGCATAGTATCTTCACCTTTTTTTGCTTGTTTGTTTTTTCTTTCTTGTAGTTTTTCCCCTTTTGGTCTGATTTTTCTTACTCAACATGAAAAATATGGAAATATGTTTAAAAGAATTGCACACATTTAACCTATAGCAGATTGCTTGCTGTCTTGTGGAGAGGGCAGGTAAGAGAGAGAGAGAGAAAAAAAAATTTGGAACAGAAATTCTTACAAAATGAATGTTGACAACTGTTTTTATGTATATTTGGAAAATAAAATACTATTGAGAAAAGAAGAAATAATGTATGTAAAAAAATAAAATGAATGAGAATGAAATTTGTACAATAACCATAAAGGATGTAATTGAATTTTCTCCAAATATAATTACTTTCCAAAATCTACATGTGATGGATGACATATGTCCTATACACAGATATATAGATTGAGGTTCTTAGTTATAGTAACTCTTTCTTGCCAGTCATGGCTGGGATAGAGATAAGGACTAGACTTGTAATTTTATCAGTATAGAGAAGAAAGAAAACAAGTATTTACTAACTCCTACTACATGCAGGTGCTTTACAGATATGTATTACAAATATGATAACAAACTTGTGACATAGGATTTTACAGATGAGGAAACTGAGGGAGAAAGTATAAGTGATTTGCCATGGGTCACATAGCTAGCTTCTGAAGCTGGATTTAAACTCAAGTGTTTCTGACTTTTGGTCCAGTGCTCTATCCACTGATCCACCTGAGTTGTCTCCTAGAGGAAGAAGCACTCTCTGCCAAAGTAGGTTTTTTCTGCAGTTTATATAGTTGTTTAATTAAACAACTTGGTCAGGGTCACCTAATCCAAATATATCAGCATTGGGATTTGAACCAAGCCTTTTGGCTTCAAGCCAGGCTCTTTATCAATGAAATGGATAGTAGTTTGAAACTATCCATAAATAAGTATTTCTTCATCTACTTTATACATAGTGGACCCTAAGGAATCTGCAAAAGTATGCAGTGGTTAGTTGCTATTCTTCAGCTTGCCAAATAGTGGAAGAACATGTAGTAGTTAGTAAAAATACAACTTTGTATTTTCCTTCAACTCTGACTCTGAAATACTATAAGTGACATAAGAAAATGGATTAAAATTTATACTCAGAATTCAGAGAAAGGTAATTAAGGCAAAGCTTCATGGTTGGAGAAAGGATGTGAGCTCAAAGTTGGACCAAATTTATGGTTAGCCAAGTATGGGGAGAGTATTCTAAATACAGGAGAAGAAGGGGAAAATAGGAACATAATCTAGAATGAACACTGTATATTAGAAGAATATGGAGGTAGCCATCTTGATGGGACTGCAGGTTTTGTGTTGAGGATTGGTATATAAGATTTGATAGAGTGCAGACAGATTATAGAGGGATTTTGACTTTATCTTATAGGTAGTAGAGAGTCATTTATTACTGACTGTGAGAGGTACTCTCTCATACTCAGTTCAATTAAGTTGAACTAAAAAAGATCTGTATTTTATTTGATACTCTTGTGCTGCTTCATCTACTGGTACCCTGATTAGAAGCCTCATTTATGGAAAATTTCCATTTCAGAGAATTATGTGTCTTAGGAAAGGGTATAGATAAGGCTTCTTTACCTAATACTAAATGTATCTAAATGCATTATATATATATATATATATATATATATATATATATATATATGTATATATATATATATATATATATATACATACATATATATATATATATACATATATATGTATATATATGAAGTACAGAGGGAGATAACTTTTTTGAAGAATGGACAAGAAATATTCCTTGCCCTTATGGAGTTTATCTAGTGTAACAACTGGATGAGATCATCCAAGTGACATGAAAGGGCTATATATAGGTAACGACAGAAAAGATGTCCTATCCTTACCTGTGGATCCCTTACCAGCTTTCTATTCTCTGATCCATTTCTAGGTTGGGGGAAAGGGGAAGCTTCTGTAGTAGATTCATTTGAGGTAAAGCTGGGGGTGGAGCTCAGGGTTAAATTGACTGAGTAAAAATTGTTTATCTCTTTATTTCTTATCACTGTTCCTTGTCTCCTGGGTTATTATAGACACCACCATTGACTGAGAGGAAATGAGGTGAAGAAAGCAGCACTGGAGAACATAGATAAAGTACTGTACTAGGATACATTCTGGTCATTGTGTTACTGTTTTTCCCATTCAAGGTTTTGGTAGGAAAATAACTAGGACCTGTATTTCCCAGCATGCTCTGTCAAATCAAAGCGCTGAAGAAGCTTCCCAACAACTACCTCAGAGGGAACTGGGAAAAATCTTCCTCAGATAACTTGGATTCTTTGATTATTATTTCTTGATTATGACCCCTTTTTCCTTCTTAATAAAAAGATCTATATTTTATTTCATACCCCTGTGCCATTTCATCTGCTCGTACCCTGATTAGAAGCCCCATTTATGGAAAATTTCTATTTCAGAGAATTACATGTCTCAGGAAAGAGTGTAGATAAGGCTTTTTTTAATCTAACAAGGAATTTAGGAAATTGCCCTCTGAGTTGTGATGTTATAATAGAAGTGACTATATAAATACAAAGATATACATTGAGATGAATTCCCTAAATAGCTTCAAGTAGGGGAGAAAGAAGCCTAGCCTTGGCCAGTTTGAATAGTTTTATATATATATATATATATATATATATATATATATATATATATATATATATATATATATATATATATATATATATATATATGTATATGATTAGATTTTCTCTCTTACCCAGGATACTCACAAAAGAAATGATACATTTTTTTTCCTTTATGCTCATTGTGTAAATAATTTAACCAGACTACTGCTTTTAAAGGGATGTTTCATCTGTAGCTTGACATAGGGGACTTGACCACGTACTGATTAAGTCTTGATTTAGAATTAAATTTTCACATGGGATTTATTTAAAACATGTAGAAATCCATTTACATTAAAGTAAAAAAATACTTTAATAAAAAAAATTCATTTGGATAAATGGTGAATTTTTTTCAAAAGTATTTTATTTTTCTAAATACACGCAAGGACAGCTGTTAACATTCACCTTTGCAAAACTTTGTGTTCCATATTTTTCTCCCTCTCCTCCTCCTCTCCCCTCCCTAAAATAGCAAGCAATCCTTTATAGGTAAATATGCAATTTTTCTAAATATATTTCCATATTCCTCACATTGCACATCAAAAAATCAGATCAAAAGAGAACCAACACAAGAAAGGAAAAAACTAACAAGCAAACAAACAACAACAAAAAAGATGAAAATACAACGATTTGATCCATATTCAGTCTCCATGTTCTCTCTTCTGGATATGGATGGCACTTTCCATCACAAGTCTACTGGAATTGCCTTGAATCACCTCATTGTTGAGAAGAACCAAGTTTGTCACGTTGATCATCATATAATCTTATTATTACTGTGTATAATGTTTTCTTGGTTCTGCTCGCATCACTCAGCATCAGTTCATGTAAGTTTTTCCAGACCTTTCTGAATTCAGCCTGCTCATCACTTCTTATAGAGCAATAATATTCCATTACATTCATATTACATAACTTATTCAATAATTTCCCAACTGAGGGACATTCACTCAATTTCTAGTTCCTTGCTACTACAAAAAGGCTGCTAGAAACATTTTTGTACATGTGGGCCCTTTCCCCTTTTTAATGATTTCTTTGAGATACATATACAGTAGAGTTTGATAGCTCTTTGGGCATAGTTCCAAATTGTCCTCTAGAGTGGTTGAAGCAGTTTACAACTCCACTAACAATGCATTGGTGTTTCAGTTTTCCCACATACCCCCCCCAACATTCATCATTATCTTTTCCTGTTATCTTAGCCAATCTATGAGGTGTGAAGTGATACCTCAGAGTTATAAATGGTGAGATTTTTGTCAGTGCAGAAAACCAACTCTTTAATATTGCAATGGGTCATTATTTCCTTAGTGTGAATTCCATTGTTCTGTATTCCAGCCCTTCTTGTCTTCCTTGATGTCTACAGTAGTTACCCTATGCAACCACCTCTGGTGATAACATTTCTGAATTTAGATAGGCTGATCCTGAGAGGACACACCCAGTTTATCAGTTGGCCTTACTCAAAAACTGTTAGACTTTGTAAGAACATGTCCTCTATGAGCATTGCTCTTGAGAATTTAGGGATGCTTCCATATCATGATGAGGAGTCCTGGTAGACTTTAATAGAGTTGAATTTTTTTCATTTTTTAGTATTTGTTAAAATTTACCTTAGTCTCCTTTTTTAAAAAATATTTACAATCAGCAATTATAATCAAATATTGGTTGGTCTTCTTTTAATGAATGATGCTCAGTATTCTGAAATGTTACCTTTATTCCCATACTATTGGTCTCCCTGCATCTAGCCTCTCCTCTCTTTAATCTGTTCTCTGCTGATTATTTTCTATTTATCTTGTATATAGTTTGATTGTATATTGTTGTTTGCATGTAGTGCATACATGTTTGCAGTTTTCTCTCCCATTAGATTATAAGCACCTTGAGGGTAGGAACTATATTATTTTCCCTTGTATTCCCAGTATTTAACACAGGATCTGACACATAGTAGATAATAAATGTTTATTAATTAATTGCATATCTGCCAAATGGATTGTTCTAAAGCATAGGTCTGACCATATTACTCTTTAAAAAAAGTAACCCCACTGGCTTGCCTCTAGAATAAAATTTCAACTACTCCTGGATAAACTGGTTTCAGCTTCTGTTTCAGATTCTCTATTTCACCAGATTAGTTTACATACTATGCACCATACACAGCATTACATTTTCCATCGAATGTGCTGCCCTCCATCCATGAAATATTCTTTCTCCTCAACATCTTGGAACTATTAGTTCCCTTTAATGCTCAGCTCACTTGAGCCTTTCCTGATTTCCTTTGGCCGCCATTATTGTTTTTCCTTTCAAATGACTTTGCATTTGCTTTGCTTTAGCATGTTTTTATTTATCTGCTTGTATCTCATCCCTCAGTAGAATATAAACTCGTTGAGGTCAGGGGTTGTTCTCTATCTGTTTTTATATTTTAATACCTATTAAATATCTGTAAATTGAATGTTGCTGCAGGTTTGAATGTGAATCTGTCCTCCTCTGCATTCAAAGATATTTTTAGAGTTGAGTAGAGTTGAGTACTGTTCTCTTTTTAATGCAGATGTGAATCTAAACTAATAGACAAATAAGCATTTTCCAAATGTCTACTCAGAAAGTCTTTTCCTAGGCTGATACTGGAGCTGCCTTTAGGACCTTTTGTTATTCGAAACATTACATTGTCCCTTAGAATCATATTTATCTTGTTCTCTTTGATTCACACAAAGAGCCTCCCTATTTACTCACTAAGTAAACATCCTTATTATTGGCCAGAATCATATACATCTCGACTTTTCCCAGCATGGGAAAGCCTCCATGCTTTTGATGCTGTATTTTCCTCAGTTCCTAAAGGGTGTGTGCTTTTTATCTGGCTCTGTGGATGGCCCTCCTCTTGTATTTTACTGTAAAGCTACTATTGGAGTTTGTTCCTGTTTGTTCCCAACAACAACCAATTTGTGACCTTGGAGAGATAATTTCATTTCTCTCAGTCTTCATTTTCCTCATCAGTAAAATTGGGGGAGAGGGATTTAGGCAAATGCCCTGTGAAGTCCTTTGAACTTCATAGAGACAGCTAGGGGTCACAGAAGATAGATGCTTAATCTAGCCTCAGACTTATTACCTGTGTGGCCCTGGGCAAGTCACTATGCCTCAGTTTGCCTCAGTTTTTCATCTATAAAATAGGGATGATGACAGCAGCTACCTCCCTGAGTTTTTATGAGAATAAAATGAAATAATATGTGTAAAGCCCTTTGTATATCTTCAAATATCATGCTATTATTATCATAAATATTTGCAGTACCCATGTAGCATTGATTTTTTTGGCAGGAGAAGAGGGAACCACAGTAGAGTTCAGTTCCTTGGATTTGTCTCCATCATCACTGTATTCCTAGGAAAAGTTTATGACTGGGAGACTCTTCTGAGGTTTCTTCAGTTTTGGTTCTCTTATTAGAGGGAGCCTCATTCCTTCTGAGTGGAGGACTAGAGAGTAGAGCAAAAAGCTCTTTCCAAAGTCTCCATTTAAAGAGGGTTAACAGCCAGGTCATTTTCTATCATCTGTACCATCTTCTTGTATTCTACTCCATCATCATCATGTATCTCTTTGATGGGATACCTTCTTTCTTTTCCTTTATCTTCAGCTTTTGCAGCTTCCTTTTCTGTGTCTTCTCCCATTCTATTGCAGATTTCGTCATGCCAGGAGCAATCTTTCTTTTCTCTATTTTCATTACCTGTGCTTGACATAATGCCTTGGCATAATACTAGATGCTTAATAAATGTTTTTCAAATTTAACTTTATTGAATTACTTAGTAACCCTGATGAAAACATTCAAGAACATATATGTATACACCATCTGTAAATTGTATATACCATCTGTGTGTGGGTCCTTTCTCCAACAGCAAAGTTTGCTATCCATCCCTGCCTTCTCATCTTGGGGTCCCTTGTCCTTGTCCTCCCATATATCTTCAGAGGCTTTTCAGAGAGGCCTTCTTCTAAAATTAGGATGCTTCCCCTTCTTTTTGTTGCAAGCTCTTTTGGCATTCTGTTGAAGCCTATGGATAACTTGGAATAATGTTTTTAAATCCATAAAATAGATTGTTATTGTTGTTATTATTAGGCCTTAATTTTTTAGGTTAAACATGTGTAATTCTTTTATACATATTTCCATATTTGTCATGTTGTGCAAGAAAAATCACACCAAAAGAAAAAAAAAACACAAGAAAGAAAAAAACAAAAAACAAAAAACAAATGAAAGGTGAAAATACTATGCTTCGATCCATATTCAATCTCCATACTTGTCTCTCTGAATGTGATTGGCATTTTCCATCCCAAGTTTATTAGAATTGTCTTCAATCATTGCATTATTGAGAAGAGCCAAGTCTATCAAGTTGATCATCACAGAATCTTGTTACTATGTACAATGTTCTTCTCATTCTGCTCACTTTAGTTCAATCAGTTCATGTGGATCTTTCTAGGCTTTTTTATTTCCTGAGGCAATTGGGTTTAAGTGACTTGCCCAAGGTCATACAGCTAGGAAGTATTAAACATCTCAGGTCAAATTTGAACTCAAGTCCTCCTCACTTCAGGGCTGGTGCTCTATCCACTGCGCCACCTAGCTGCCTCTCTTTCTAGGCTTTTATGAAATTTCCCAGCTTGCTCTCTATTTCTTACAGAATCATAATATTACCTTTATATACCATAACTTTTCATCCATTCTCCAACTTATGGGCATCCATTCAATTACTAGTTCTTTACCACTACAAAAAGAGCTGTTGTAAACATTTTTGTACATGTGGGTCTGTTTCCCTTTTTTATTATCCATGTGGGATACAGACCCAGCAGTGAGACTGCTGGATCAAAGGGTATACACAATTTTATATGGGTATTCATTTTTGAAGAAGACCAATGATATTGCAGGGTGATGTCTTGACTGACTCGTGAATTCTATTTAAATGATGACAGAGTTGAACAAAATTGCTAGCCCCACTCTTTCTTCCAGAGTCATTGAAATCCAGTGACAAGACAAAATAAAATAGATAAGATCATACAGAAAAACATTTATGGTAAAGCATATTTATCAGAATTTTTTTAAAAGTTCCATTGACCAGCAGATTCCCAGAAGAACTTCTGTAAACAGTTACACAAAACCCCTGAAGCTTGGGACAGTGCATCTTCCACCCTAGGAACAGAGCCCTACTTTAACAAAGAGTTAAAAGCAGAGTAATAGGCTAGGGAAATGAGTGGATTTTAAAAAAGAGTTTCTGTCCATTGAAAATGAGAGTGATAACAAAATCAAAATTTTTACATACAAAGCCTCCAAGAAAAATAAGAATGGGGCTCAGACCATGGAATAGATCAAATGGGACTTTGAAAATCAAGGCAGAGAGATAGAGGAAAAAACAACATTGGCCGATTTGGAAAGGAGGTACAAAAGCTCACCGAGGAAAATAATTCCTTAAAAATAGAATTAAGCAAATGGAAGCCAATTACTTTATGAAAAATCAAGATACAATAAAACAAAACCCCCCAAAAAAGAGAAATAGAAAAATATGTAATATTTCATTAGAAAAACAACTAACTTGGAAAGTAAATCCAGGAGAGATAATTTAAAAATTTTTGGTTTACCTGAAAGTCATGATGAAAAAAAGAGCACAGACATAATCTTACAAGAAATTTCAAGAAATTATCAAGGAAAACTATCATAATATTCTAGAACCAGAGGATAAAATGGAAATTGAAAGTATTTCATCAAAATTGAGTATAATCCTTCAGAGAAAAAGGTGGTCATTCAATGAAATAGAAGATTTTCAGCACTTGTGATGAAAAGACTGGAACTGAATGGAAAATTTGATTTTCAAATATAGGACTCTGGAGAAGCATAAAGAGATAATTAGGAAAGTGATATCATAGGGGACTTAATAAAGTTTATCGATTTACATTCCTACATAGGAGGATGATACTTGGAACTCATTGGAACTGTTATGGCAGTTAAAAGGCATATCTATATCTATATCTATATCTATATCTATATCTATATCTATATCTATATCTATTTATATATATGTGAATAGATATAGATATAGATATATAGATAGATAGAGGACATAGGTGTGAGTTGGATGTTAAGGCACTATATTTTTAAATGATGAAAATAAAGGGTGAGAAAGGAATGAATGTATTGGGAGAAAAGGAAATGGAGAAGTGGAATAGTATAAATTATCTGCCACAAAAAGGAGCAAAAAAATCTTTTACAGTGGAGGGGGAAAGAGGAGGAGTGAGCGAACTTTATTCTCATCAGAATTGGCTCAAATAGGAAATAACATACATAATCAATAGAGATATAGAAATTTCTTTTACCCTAAAAGAAATTGGGATATGGGAAGAGAGGAGAAGGTGACAAAAGAAAGGGCATATTGGGGGAGGGAGTGCTCAGTAGCAACATATTTTTGAGAAGATAGTGAAAAGAGAGAGAAAATGTAAATGGTGGGGGGGAGGGGGGGAGACATACAATTAGCAATAGTAATTCTAAAAACAGTTTTTGAAGCAAGTTTGTCTGATAAGGCTTTATTTCTTAAACATAGAGGTAATTGAGCCAAACTTATTAAATAAGAGCAAGCCCCCAATTGGTAAATGATCAAAAGATATGATCTGTGCCCAAAAGGCTGCAAATTTATGCATATCCTTTGACCTAACAATGCTATTATAGGCATTAATACCAAAAGACATTTGGAAAAAAAAAAACAGAAGAAAAAAAGGAAAATGACCTATATGTATAAAAATATTCATAGCAGCTTTTTTCTCAGGAAAAAAAATTGGGGAATGGCTCAATAAACTTTGATATGTGTTTGTGATGGAATATTATTGTTCTCTGGGAAATGATGATCAAGATGCTCTCAGGAAAAAACAAAAAATCTGGAAAGTCCTCCATGAACAAAGTAAAATATACTATATACAAATTAATAGCAATATTCTGGGATGTCTATCTCTAAATGACTTTGTTATTCTCAGTAATACTATCATCCACATCTGAAGGACTTTTGATGAAAAATCCTATCCATACCCAATTTTTCTTGAGGGTTTTTATTTTCGTTAGGGTGGGAGAATTATGTTTTCTTTCACAACTCGACTTTTATGGAAATGTTTTGCATAACTTCACGTGTGGTTTCTTAATTGTGGATGAGGATAAGGGAAAGAACCTAGAACTCAAAGACCTTAAAAACAAATGTAAAAAAATATTTTGAATGCAACTGGGAAAAATATTAAAGTAAAATTTTTAAAAAGTTCATTGACCAGGGGCAGCTAGATAGTTCAGTGGATAGAACACCAGCTCTAGAGTGAGGAGGATCTGGTTCAGATTCAGCCTCAGATACTTACTAATTGTATAACCCTGGGCAAGTCACTTAGCCTCCCCCCAAAAGTACATTAACCCCAAAATTTAAAACCTCTGCTTCAGGACTCCAGACATTAAAGTCTGTTTATACTTATTCTTTGTTCTTGCTATAGGCCACACATCCTTTTATGTTATAATAGATTTATAATATTAAATTATCTATTATAATAGATAAAAGGTTTTTCACCTTGGAAAATAAGGTTTGGATCGCTGGATTTGGTCTGGTGATTAATGCCAAGTAATCTGGTACCATCCTACTCATCTCCCAAAGGACATAATAGCCTCTTTCCTTCACATTTCTGTGTTGAACCATTTATCATGCTCTCTTAGTAGCAGAATTAAGTGGCAGCTGTTGGCTTTTGATTGCAAATGGTGAGAAAGTGTTCTGGACAAATATTAGAAATGCAAACTATTCGAGCTGGAAAGGACTTTACATATCATCTAATCCAACCACTACATTTTGTTGAAGAAACTGTTCTGAGGGTTCAGTGTGGGACAAAAGAAAAAATGCTATAGATTGGGAGCCAGAGGACCTGGGCTTGACCCTAGTTCAACCTGCTTGTGACCTTGGCCAAAATCTCTTAACCTGTCTTGACCTTAGAATTCTCACTTGCAAAATCAAGAAGTTAGATTAGGTCATCTCTAAGAAGTCTTCCAGCTCTAGATCTCTAAGCCAGTGAGATGAAGTAATTCCAGTTGTTTCTCTTTACAAGGTACTGTAAGAGTTACAACACATTTTTCTCACAGTAACCCTGTGAGCTAGGTAATGCAAGTATTATCCTCATTCTTCAAATGAGGAATGTTGAAGCTCATTAAAGAACAGAGGCTTGTCTATAGTGATAGCTTGTAGCAGAGCTGAGATTTGAATGTGGAGCCTTTTGACTTCAAGCCCATAATTTTTATATGATAACATGTTTCTAGTCTTGTTTAGTAAAGTTGTAAAGAAAAAATATGGGGTTCCATACTACCAACAGGAATGTTCTGAAGATTTGGGTTATACCCATGTAGATATATATGCCCATATCTGCTTAGGTGATTGAAGCTCATCTACCAAAAAAAAAAAAAAATCAATTTCTACTAAATTGACTAGCCAAGATTGATTTCTTAGGTCATTCAGAGTTAGTTGATTTTATGACGTTGTTATTGTATAAATTGTTCTACTGGTCCAGCTCACTTCACTCTAGATCAGTTCACACAAGTCTTTCCAGGTTTTTCTGAAACCATTGTTTTCATACATTTCATTATATTTGTATTCCATAATGGGCTTAACCATCTTCCATTTGATGAGAGTTTTAGTTTCCAGCTCTTTGCCTCTATAAAAAAAAGCTGCTAGAAATATTTTTGATCTTTTTGGAGTTGCATTTCTGGACTGAAGGCTATTCACAGTTTATCTTCTTGGCTATCCATTACCCATCCTTTTGTCATATAGTTGGTGCGTTTGGTTTTTGCAGTTTTTTTGTTTCCAGGAACTATCCACATCAAGGACTGTGGGGGCGTCCCCTTTTCCTGCCTTGTTCCACAATGTCAGAAAAAGCTAGCTTTTTGAATTACATTTAATAATAGTATGTCATTACCCTAAATATTATTTCCTTGCAGGGGCTAGCCAAGTGCTTTATCATTATGTTTTTATTGGTCACTCTCGCCGACATCTCTGCTCAGAGGCTAATAATGTTGTCCCCGATTTACAAGGGGGACAGGTGAGTGACAGAATGGGAGTGCCTTCTCCCTAGCTTCTACAACATGTCTGGGACTGAAAATCATCCCCTAACTTCTGATGTGCTGTGAGGCTTACTGAGCTGAGCCTGTCTCTGAGGCATTTCAGCCTTGAAATAGCTAGGAATTGTGTTAGAGTGTTCTGAATCTTAACCTTCTTGATTCCCAACTGCTTAGAATCAGTCCACTGCCCTCTATCAGGCTAAGAAGGACAGGAAGACCCTGTCTCTGGTGGTAAGAATGACTAGATAAGTGAAAATGAAGTTGGGGTGGGGGAAGGGAGGAAGAATTATTCATTGACAATGAAAATCAAATGGTGAAAATTCACTTTTAGTGACTTTAAAGAATTTTTGGAGCTTAGCTAAGGAAGGCTTGTTTGTATGTGGGGGGTGGAGGGAGGCATTAAGGGGAGAATCAGCAGCAGCAACAATATTAATATTTAGCTGGCAGTCTGTCCATGCGCCTTTAATTCTGCATTAACTCTCTGCTGCTTGGGCTTCATCCCGGCTGAAGGCATCAGCTCGCCTTTCTTTCCTCCCCTCCCTCACCATGTGCATTGTTGTCCTTTAATGATTGGCTGTTAGACTAGAAACAGCTGCACACAGCCTTGATTTGTAAAGGGGTGGCCGACCTTAATGCAGTTTAGCCAGTTGCTAGTGGCTTACAAAGAGAGAGGCAAGAAAGGGAAGGGGGGACTAGGGCGGGAGGCCCTTTCCATTCACCTTGGACATTTTGACTCGGAATTTGCGGCTGTCAGATGGGCTGACCCTTTTAGAATCTGCTGCAGGTGGGGAAGGTGAACTGCAGATTTCCTTTCTAGAAGGAAGATGTTTTTCCCCCCTCCTTTTTCCCGCCCCTAGTTTTTCGGAAGGGGGTTGGACTATCCTAAAAATATGTAAATGTACAAGAGCCGACTCCAGGCTGGGGCACCCGCCAAGGTCTTTTGGCGAAGCCCGAGGGTGTTTGACATAAAAATGTGAAGAAGCTTGACAGGCTCAGGGCTCTAACTTTAGGCGGCTTCTTGATTAGCATGAGACTGGGCGGCTGCCGGGTACCCAGCCTCCGGTGGCCATTCGCCTCCTTGAGGACTCTTCTGCTGGAGCAGTAGCCCCTGAATAGGGGCATTGACTCTGGAAGCCCTGAGAGCCGTCAGGAGCCTGGGATCTGTTGGCAGCCATGGCTCCTGGGTCGGCTAGAGCTCGTAGGTAGGAGAAAATGCACGCGTGGGGGAGAACCGCGTACGTGCCCGCGGCGCACTCGCAGAAGCAGCCTCAGCGCCCGAGCTCGCGAAGGATGCGGGAGGAGCTGCGGTCCTGGTGACGACCTTCTCTCTCTCTCTCTGCTGGTGGGTGGATTCCTTCCCCAGTAGCAGAACTGCCGCAGCTGCCGCTCGCGGACCCTGCCTAGAGCCTGGGTGTGCATGTGCGAGAGGAGCCGCGCGCGCGCACGAACACACACTCACACACACTCACACGCATTCTCTCGAGTGAGCGACAGGGACTGCTGGAAGGAAGCTCCCCCCGACTGACTGCGGCGGAGACCGGATCCAGCCTGCTTCATTGATTGCGGCGACAGCTTCGCCTAGGTGAAAGGAAAAGCAAGCTGGAGACTTGTCATCCGAAAGCCTCCTCCTAATCCTTGCGGGAGGAGCCCATCCGAGTGCAGCTTCCTGGGCGCCCTGTCTCAGGTCAAAACCAAAGGCCTTTCTCCCCCCCTCTTTTCTTCTCCCACCCCTACCCCCCCCCAATTTGTTTGGGTCTTTTGTGCCACCGGCTCACAGTTGGCTAAGCACTCCTTTGCTGAATTGAGCTATTGTCTGAGACCCCATCGCTTTTCACGCTGCAGATCTGTGTTCCTCCAACCCCCAACCTCCCCCCCCCCCCTTTTTGGCTGGGAAAGCCTTCCTAATGTGCCTTTCCTCCACATGAATCTGGAAGCTATAAGCTGGACTGATTGCAAATGAAGTGTAATGCATTGTGGGACGTGTGTAAAATTGGATCATTCGAGGTGGGGGTGTGTGGGAAGGAACGGACCTGCAGTGTGCTTTATAGAGGAGGAGGAGGAGGAGGAGGAGGAGGAGGAGGAAGAGGAGGAAGAGAAGGTGGTGGTGGTGGAGGTGGTGGTGGTGGTGGGAAAATGTTTGCAGAATCTACCCAGGCTGGGCTTGCGGCAGCCTCATGAACCAGGGGACGGCCGCGCGCTGGCTCGAGGCTGCAGCTCCCCCAGGTTCCTGCAGTATTGAGACAGTAGCAGGTTAGCCCGCCTCCAAAATGAAGAAGACCCGGAGTACAACCTTACGGCGAGCCTGGCCTAGTTCCGATTTCTCTGACCGGGCCTCAGACCGCATGAGGTCCCGCAGTGAAAAGGACTATCGCTTGCACAAACGCTTCCCACCAGCCTTTATCTCCCAGGCATCACGGGGCTACATGACATCAGGTTGGTAACCTTTTTTCCTCTTGGTTATTGCAACAGCTTGGGGAGAGCTGAATGTGTGTGGTGTGTGTGGTGTTTGTTGCTGGATTGATGAGAAAAGCAGGGGGGCATTTTGAAATCTATTACATATGTATGCATGCATGTATATGTACACATATACATGTGTGTATATACACACATATTATGGATAAAGCAGGAAAAAAAAATTAGCACACATCCACCATTTTGTACCACTGCAGGATTCCCAGCAAGGCCGGCTCAATATGGGGTATAAAAGCTATTAGTCAACTAAAATTAATGAGGAAAGGAAATATCTGGGTTTTTGGCTAAGTTAAATGAAGTGGCTGGAAACCCTTGGTGCCAGCAGCCCCATCGCTTTTGCTGAATCAGGGTGCAATTCATTATTGCCCACAGCCCCAGCTTTCCTTCTCTCCATGATGCCAAATTACCTTAGTGGGTCTTTCTGAATGTTCTTTTCTTGGGGGGTGGGGGGTGGGCAGGGAAGGTTCCATCTCTGTAATTGCAGATGCTATTAGCCAGTGGAATGCTGTTACTGCATATGGTTCAACTACATGTTTGTTTATATTAGCGAAAACCATGTTGAGGCTCATTAAAAATATTCTATAGTGTGATTGTCTGTGTGTGTTATTAAATCTTAGTGCGCTCATGTGGGTATTCAGTATACACTGCTTTGAATTAGGCTATGTGGAAATAATGGAGGCTGTAGCATGTATTTGCATGTCAGGGAGTAAGGACAAACATTTTCAAAAAAAAAAAGTGAAGGCTTCAGAAAGGAAGACTTGCTCTTAAATGCAGTGGTATTTAATAAAAACATTTCTGAAGAGGTTCCCCTTTTGAAATATGACTGAATGGCCTTGGTTTGAGATTTGAGGACACAGTGATGGAATACTTGGGAAAATGCTGAAGGGGGAAAATCCTAGGAGCCTTTTGTTGTTTAGCTTGGTGCCTGTGACCACCCTGGTGTATATATAGAAATATCAGGTGTCAGGTTTGTTGTGTGTTTGGGTATTTTTTCCCATTCTGAAAGAATGTATTTTCTTCCAAGGGTCATTTTATCTAAAGAGGGAAGATCTCTTTTTCTAAAATGAAATTAATGCAATTCATTATTCCAAATCCATATATTTCCTGGGGCTTATGGAGTTAAACTTGTGTTAGCAATCATACTCTAGTTGTACTATCTCCTAAAAATAAAAACAAGTCCTTTTAGCTAGAATCACTTTTGCATGCTTTTAAACTGTCTTGCCAACATGCTGCTATTAACACAGCAGAGAAAAACTACTATTTCTCCATTGAAAACCTGCCGACATGAGGATATTGGCAAGGAGGCTGCCTTGACTGTAACACTTCCATGAAAAGCCAGAATTTTGAAAGGAAATGACAAGCACCAGCCATCCCTTAGTATTGAGAAGATACTTTTGTGATTGGTGTACTCATCTCATCCTGAAATGTGGCAGCAGATTTTGAAACATATCGAAATCTAAATCCAGCCTCATAAATAAGCTCCTCCCTACTTTCACAAACACTCATTATCTGTGTGTGACTGTGTTTTAGAGATTTTTCTCTGTTGCATCAAGCCCGAGTTGTTTGCTTCATATATTGGCAGCCCAATTCTTCCCCCTCCCTTTTTTCTTTCCTTTTTTCATAAACTACTACTGAAAACATGCCAAGCTCTCCATAGTATCTGTAGCTATACCTTTCTCCCTTAGCAAGTCTCAAAGTCCTTCTCTTAGTTTTAGACCTATCCTATGGAACCTCTTTATGTTCATATGAATTTATAAGATATTCCTTCAGAATGAAGCTATTAAGGCATGTTTGCTTGTTTTATAATATACCACTACCTGTTCTGTATACTGCAGGATGTTTTAAAGGATGAGGGGAACTACTTTTTGGCCTTCTCCTGGTGACATGTAACCCATATGAAGAGATGACAAGGAATAGGATTCATATTTAATAACAGATGATGATGAGGAAATAACCAATGTGGAATGGAGGATGTTGAATAGGCTCTTTTTTATTATATTTGTGGCTAATTAAATAAAGAGCAGGTGTTAATGTAGTATGAGATTAAAAATTAACAGGTATATCTATGATGAGAGTCATTGTATTCCCTTTGTAAGAACTTTTTTTTTTCCATAGAGATTATTCATTTCTTTTCCAAATGTTCTAGGAGGAATAGGTAATATATTTAAACAGTTTGGGATTATTTAAAAGAATCTTTCTCCCTCTCAGGAAACTTATAGAAAGTCCCAAAGTTACAGGGACTCAGTATGCAAGTACATTCTTTGTCACATAAGATGAAATACTGAAAAAAATTCTTAGAAATACATAAAGAATTTTTTCATATTTATTTATTCTCTGTGTTTAGTCATTTAACATCACCTCTTTTTGAATTAAAGGCTGTATTGTTGAGGAGGGGGAAGATTTTTTTATGGAAAGATTCATTTCTGTGGGGAAAAAAAATTGGCAATCAAATAGATTTCTCACTGTATACAAAAACAACCTCCCCTTACAAAAACACAATCATACAGATAGTTTCTAGAAAGAAAGATTGATTTTTCTTAAAATAATGGGGAAAAAATTTTGGTCATTGTATCCTCAGTTGCTTAACACATAGTAGGTATGTAAGAAATGTTCAGAGATTGATTGTTTTAGGGGATAAAAGCTCCCTAGAGATTTTGTGAAGGGTGTTGTAATAATAAAGCTACAGTATATAATATATAAGGATTTTGTAAATAGAGTAGATGATAAATACTAATTTAATTTAAGTTTTATTTGATGGTATGTCTGTGAAGTTGATCCTGTTTATTAAAACAAAAAATTTTAGCTTTATAATGACACCACACTATTTAAAGCAGCCTTTCCTTCTCTAACAAATAATTACTATTGAAAGTGATTTATGGCAAACAGCCTTGACATTTAATGTGTGTGTGTGTCTTTGTATTTAATACCTTAAGGATAACCTACCTTTAAGTTTTACAACTTATAACAGACATATATAAACCATATATAAAACATATAGAAGTTCAGTTAGAGAATTCTGAAACTTTGAATCTTGGAGAGAATGTCCTAAATGGCTGATTAATCTTTCAGCTCATACTACCAGATCTTAAATGATCCAAAGTATTCACAGGCCTCCTAGCAACGGGTAAGTTCACAGGCCCTGTGATGAGTTCATTGTTCATCTTGAATAATAATTTCCCAGTGAAGAACTTGCTGAGTGTAGGGGTAGTTTCTTTTTTATTGCAACTGATAATAAAAAGGGGGATACATGTGCCCAACTGAAAAAATAGGTTGTTTTACCAAATAGGTTCTATCCCTAAATTATTTATAAAGCTACAAATTGTTCTTTTTTGGTGGAGTATAATTGTGTTAGAGGAAAAATGAAAAAAAAATCTTTAAAAATTATCTAGTGCTTTCTATAGGGATACTTAAAAGTGAATACTCAGATTGGGTATTACATTGTAATTAATTTGAATCATTTCGATTTTCACATGTATTCATTTTTTAATTTAATTTGTTGCTTTTATTGGAATATAGTTGGTGAAAATGTTTTTTAATTATATCCTTTAATTTATTTGTTGTGAATTCTTGTTTTTCATTGTTGATATTGGTCATTTGGGTTTCCTCTTTCTTTTGAGATTGCAGAAAATAATAAATGTTTGCTAATTGAAAATGTATATTTAAGAAAACATATTTGGCAACTATTTTGAAATGCTCTGTATTTTGAGTGCTATTTGACTGATTTGGAGGGTTTTTTCCTCTGTTCCAAAAGAAAGGTGGGGCTTTTATTCTCCACCTGTTAAAAGATGACACTTGCTTTAAATGTTTCTTGCTTTTTCTTGGTAATGATGATTTTTACTTTCTGTGTATTTTAGTGATGTCATTAATGCCATTAAATTTTGGGTAATTTAATTAAGACTATAAGCTTCCTGAAGGCAGATACTACACATGATTTAAACTTTATGTTCACTTAGACAGTCTTTGTTTGTAGGAGGAACCTAGTAAAAATATTTGTTGTCTGGCTGAATGACATTATTATACTGCTTGGTAGAGCCAGTAAACCACATACATTCCCAATTCCCCATGGATTCTATAGCATTGCAGTTGTGGTAATTCTAGTTTTAGTTCCTGGAAGTTAAAAAAATTTTTTTTTGTTTTTTTTTTCTGGTTTGTTTTAAAACACAAAATTGACTTTTAGGCCCATGTTGTAGATTTGAAAGATTTTCTCTTTTTTAATTCAAAGCACATGGTATTAACTTCAAAAAGTCAAAATCAGTTGTGTGAGTTAATTTAAGTGGTTCTAACAGTGTAAGGAGAAAGCTGGCTTGCTATTCAACACTTTTACTAGTTTTACTAGTTGACAGTTTGTGAAAACTAATTTGGGTAAATAATATATTGTATTTTCAATTTCTTTAGCTTCTGTTTCATTTTAAGACATGTGAGACTTTTATGGGAACAGACTGTGTGTGGGAGTGGAAGATGGGAGCTTTGGGTCTAAATCTTGGGCCAACCACAAACTAGTTTTATCATTGACAAATAACATGGCCTCTTTATACTCTGATGGTTATAAAAGGAGGTTTTTATCAACCTATAGTTTGTTCAGTATCAATCTGTTTAAATGTGTAATGTGATAAGGTCTGAACTCTCTAGGATAAATGTCTTCCAAGTGCACATTGATGTGAAAGTATTAAAAAGTATTTTGGGATATCCAGTTCTTTTCTTCTCTAACTTTTCCTTAAATATTTGAGATTTATACACTATAAATATGAATAATTTCTGGTGTCCTCATTCCTATTTTCCATAAATATGATTCTAGATGTATATATTTTGGGGTTTACATAGATGCCAGTTTGAAACCTGAACAAATTGTAAGAGATATGCAGTTTTAATAAATAATATCATATGCCTGTTTCAGTGTTTATGTTTTCTGGATATAAACTAGATTTACATCTGACATGACTTGTACTGGCCTCATCTAGTGAAAATAAGGAATATTGAGTTGGTGGTGAAGGATTTCCATCTCTTCCCATTTATCTTCCCCTATCCCGCCATAGCTTGTTGGAATTGTTGAATTGATATTGTTTCAGAATTTCAAAAGGTAAAGTTTGAGAGGATAATGGAGCTAAAGTCTCAGGAAGAAAAAATATCAACATTTTGTATAATATGTCTTAGAAAAATTTTGCTACTAAATTTGAACATATTTTTGAAGAATGTGCCTCAGGACTTGAAAGAGTCCTTGGAAAATGAGTTAGATTTGCATGTCCAGAAAGGAGAGTTGAAGATTCAAGTCTGAGTGCCTGGAAGTGAAGCTAATTTTTTTTGACTATATGGAGCAATGAGTATTAAAGGAGAAAATTGGATTGTTGGGTTAGAAGACATAATGAAGAGTCTTGAAAACTAAACACAGAATTGGTGGCAGTAAGGAGGTATTCTAATTTCTGAGGAACTAGAAAGTTATCACTGAAGCCAAAGTATGATGAATTAAGGTATTAGGAATGAAAGTGGAAACCAAGGGGAACAGCTGAAAGATACTGTGTAGAAACAGTAAATCATCTGATAGAAGAAGGAATTAATTTGCATTTGTTAAGTATGTACTATGTGCCAGCAACTGTGCTAATGGTAAAGAAGGATATTGGGAAAGACAAGTGAAATAGTCCCTGTCCTCAAGAAACAGTTTTTTCCCTTTCCAAGGGAAGGGAAACAATAAATAGGCTTTGGTGATCAATAGAGAAGAAGGAAGATTTAATACTTTAAGGTCCCTAAGATATTAAGGAAAATACTGTTGATAGTAACAGAAAATAGGAAATTGGCAAAAGGAACTAAATATACAAGAAAGATGATAAGTTCAGTATGTTTTATTTACTTAAGCAGAGATAGATGTAGATGGCTGGAAATAGGGATTTGGTGTTTGTGTAAAAGGTTAAGGTTGGAGATTTTTGGCCCAGAATGAAGAAAATGATGCCTAAAGAGGTGGAATGATATCCTCAAGATACACAGGAACTAAGTGGCAGAGCTTGTGATGTCAAATTGAACCATCTAATTCCAAGTCCTGTTCTCTGAGTAATTCACTAGGAGGACAAGTCAGAGGGCCTGTGACAAAAGACTGCTTATGAGTCAAGAGAGGGACATACCCCCAACAAAAGAAAGAGAAAATGTATATGAAGAAAACCAGAAAAAAAGGACAAGGATAATCAAGGAAACTGAGAATGTGAAGGGAAAAAATGTGCTTTGCATTTGTTAAGTATGTACTATGTGCCAGCAACTGTGCTAATGGTAAAGAAGGATATTGGGAAAGACAAGTGAAATAGTCCCTGTCCTCAAGAAACAGTTTTTTTTTTCCTTCCAAGGGAAGGAATTAATTTTAAGATTAAGATTTCTGTGGAGGGGCAAAATAAAATATCAACTGAAAGCAAAGAAATAAATGAACAAAGAGCAAAAGAATGACAAGAAGCTTGTTACCCATCAGTTTTAGTGTTCTGAGTAGATTCATCATTTATATAATTTGTGTTTTGTGTTTCTAGATAACTTTTACCACTCCAAATTTGTTATCTCTTGGATCTTAGCTCAGGGTTGCTCAAATTTAGTCTTCCTTGGTAGGAGTGGTGGTGGTGGTATGTAAGCCAGGTTGTGATTATCTTTAAGACAATTTTAAAAATTATTTTCTAAAATTATTAATGATAATGAGCAAACATGAATATTTAAGCATATATAGAGCAAAAAAAAAAAAGGACTATATTAAACTGGAACTTGTATTACAGTTTGATTTCTTTCAGGTCCTCCTGACTCCAGAGTCATTTCAGCATCTAACTGTCCCTTGATTTCTTTCAAATGCAATTTTAATTTAGCATAATAGTAACAAATTGCTTCATTTATATTATTTTCTAAAATTTTTTCTTCTGTTTCCATTTAAAATGTTTTATTAGGGATTTTTTTTGCATCCCACTCATTCCTCTCTCTCATTATCTTTCCCCCAGAAATTGTAATAAATACAGTCAAATGAAACAATTTTGCATATTAGCTATTTCTAAAAATGTATGTCTCCTTCTGTACCTCTAGTCCATCATGTTTGTGCCAAGCAAAACAAACTTGAACTCTGGCTGATTCTAAAGGGGAAAATAAAATTAGAGAAAGTTTTTTAAAAATCTCATGATTTGGGCTTTGGGGAAGAGTAGAAGAGCAGCGTGGTAATAGCAGGCTACTCCAAATATAGATTACTGTGTATTGATCTCATTTTTCTTTGTTTCCTTTCTTTTTTTTTTAAAGAATGGGTTATAAAGTGGGCCAGAGAAGAAACATAATTGGATATGATGGAGGGAAAAATAGCTACCAGTCCTAATTATGAATGTGAATGGGATGAATTCGCCTATAAAACAAAGGAGTGTGGTGGTATGAATTAGAACACAGAATCCAAGAATGTTATTTATAATAAGGAATACACTTAACACATAAAGATTTATCCAAAGTTAAAATGAGAACCAGGAATGAAACTCTGTTATGTCTTAGATGAAACTGAAAAAGCAAGAGTGTTAGTCATAATCTTAAACAAGGAAACAGTAAAAGAAAGAAAGAAAGAAAGAACAAAGAAAGAAAGAAAGAAAGAAAAATAGTCATGGCTATGCCCATTTCAATAACTAATACTGAATTTCTCACTTTTTCCTCTGTATTTTTGTAAATTGGGAACTGTCTAAGCAGAAATTTAGTTTTGAAAAATATTTTTTAATAGAGCTGAAATGTCCCCCATAGCCAAAATGAAATAAGTATGTACTTACAAATAAATCAAAATCACTTCTAGGATCTTTATTTTCACCTCAACTTCAGTCATGCTTTGAATTAATGAAAAAACTATTAAAGGACTTATTTTAGGGAAGGTGGTGGCACAGTATATGAAGCCCTGGAACTAGAATCAGTGAGGTCTAAATTCAAGTCCAACATCAGGTATTCCCTAGCTATATGACCTAGCCAAATCATTTAATCATTGTTTGTCTCAGTTTTTTCATCTCTGCCATGAGGATAATAATAATATCCACTTCCCAGCATTGTTAGAAAGGTCAAATGAGATATATAAACCTTACAAATACTATATAAATGTCAATTGGTATTATTAAGTCATTATTATTATTTGCTTACTCTGTGGCAGATAGTTCAAAGAATTGAGAATGTAAATACAAACAAGCAGGACAGTCCTTGCCCTTAAGAAGCTTCCACTCTGCAATGGAAAGACAATAAATAAAGGGGAGCTATTATTGGAAGAGGGAGAAGAATGTGGGTATTAATAGTTCCTGTTATGCTGGCATGATTTGGAAATCAGAAAATGTCAGAACGCCTGCTCTTGGCAAGAAAGGATTAAAACTCTCTATTTAGAGTCCAGGGTCTCTGAGTCTGTTAGAACTCTGATGAAAGGAGGAAGAGAAGAGTGATAGTACAAGTAGCGTTGATTAGAAATAGCCTCAATAGAACCATTTTGCCTCCAAGATCTGAAATTCCAAACTCTTCCCCCTGAATATAAACTCCTAATGACTGATTCTTCTTGTTTTCCAAAACAAAACTTGTTCTAAAGCTGAACTTGCCCACCCTTATTGTGATTATTTTCTGCCTCTAGCTCCCTCATTTTCCTTAATTGTAAAATTAAGAGTTCAACTAAATTATTTTTAAAGTTTCTTTGAATTTTAAAACTTTTGAGTCTTAAATGTCCCATTCTGCCAGTCCATTAGCTCTTTCTACTTTACAGAAATCATTTGAGTCTCTATCCCATGTGTATACCTCATTAGAAGGCTACAGTAAGTCAGTCTGATTATTTCTTCTGTGACTGTCATTCCAATACACAGTCCTGGTTAACTCTCCAAATCTGCTTCTTCCATTTCAGGGAAAGTCACAAAGCAATGCTGTATGGCTTCAGTCCAAATGAATACTCTTTCATCTCAGTTGGGCCCTCTTCGCTGATGTGCAATGATTTTCATCAATTTCATGGGCTCTTCTCTCTCTCCCCCATTGCCGCTCCCCACAACAGTTGTTCCAAACTTTTCCCATGTTTTTCAAGCCCCATTCCTCTCACTCATGGTGGGTGACTTCATTCCCTACTTTACTGAGAAAACTGAGACTATCTGACTTCAGTTTCCACAACATCTCTGCACTTTAAAATCTTTTTGATCTCCACCATTGTCTTCTTTTTTCCTTTTGTTGAAGGAAGTATCCTCTTTCCTTTTTAAGGCTATTTCTTCTGCTTTTATTCCTTTCCTCTTCCCTTGTTAAGTGGGCTGCCCAAGGAAATACTGATCTAAGTATTGAAATAGGGATTATAAACAAGAATCTTTTGATGCCAAATTTAGTTGCTTTTTTTTTTGTCACCACACCATGCTCCTACTCACTCTCAATAAATATTTGCGTAAATGAATGTGTGTTTCTATCCATTATTATTGTTTAGTCATTTCAGTCATGTCTGACTCTTCACGACTCTATTTGGGATTTTTTTGGTCAAAGATATTGGAATAATTTGCCATTTCCTTCTCTAGTTCATTTTATAGATGGAGAAACTGAGATAAACAGAGTGAAGTGACTTGTCCAGGGTCACACAGCTAGTAAGTGTCTGAAGCTGAATTTGAACTTGGGTATCCTTACTTCAGACTTGATGCTCTATCCATTATACCACCTAGTTGCTTCTCTATTCATTACACACACCTACCCACCCATACCCACCTCTTTTATACAGAAATCCTTCTAAAAATAAAAAAGGTGATTCTATTATGAGAATTCAAGAACTGAAAGACACTTTAGAGATTTCTTAATTGATTCCTCCTCAAATTCCATTAAAAAGACCAGAAAAGATTCTATGAATGGACATAACAAGTTAAGAAAATGGCTTCTCTACCCTATTATTTGCCTATGATTTGGAAGTTCTTGTTTTCGTAAAACTGAAACAGGATTTACAGTCCTCTAGGTAGTTGAACTAGTATTAATCAGTCTAGATCTGCTATTACCAGAGATGTATTTAGAGCTGAGAGAGGTGTTAAGAGAGTTAAAAGAAAGTGGCAGCACAAAGGAATGGGCCCGCAATATAAATAATGTATATTTTAAACATCTGTCATATACCTATTGAGTTAAAAAATTATGGCTTAGCTCATACTTGAAGACAAAAATATCCATTTATCTTTCCACACTAAGACATGCTGGCCTTCAGGGCCAACTTCTCCCTTTTTGAAGATAAAAGACAAATGTTTTGGCAAATCCTTGGGGTGCATTAGTGGTGTTAAGGTTTCCTCCAAGTTCTAGCTTGAGATGGTCCCATTTTTGTGGGGATGCTGCTGCTTACTTTTTTTTCCTCCTTGATTCTTCTCTGGTTGGTTCCTCTAAGGATTGTGAGAGACCATTTTACCACTCTCAGTATAGTTTTTCTTCTCTCAAATTTGTTTTTTAGAGTTTAATCTACTTTCACTTTTTTCTACATCACTAGGCAAAAATAAGTCCTTCTATAAAAAAATGTAGTTTTGTATCAAGGTCAGCTGTCATACCAAAATTAAGCAAATGCCACATAGACAAGACTTGGGGGTACTTGATTTATTGAGAGCAATGTTGGTCTCACAAAATAATAGCTAATCCTTTTTTTGGTGGCATTTTAACAATTTTTTCAAATGCTTTCACATCCACTGCCTCATTTGATCCTTAGAGCAACTGTCTGAGAGGCAAAGCAGCTGTTGTCCTAAGTTTTTGTGTTTTGCTTTTTGAATGACTTGCCTACAGTCAACAGGTAAAAATACTGGGGCAGGCCTAAGATCATTAATTTAGAGTTGGATGAGATGCAGAGGCCGTCTGGTTCAACCTGTTATTTTCCAGATGAGGAATCTGAGACCCAGAGAGGGAACAGGCTTAGGTCTGAAGGGACAGAAACTGACAGGGATGAGACTTGGATCTCTGAAAGTTTAGTGCTCTCAACATTGTGCTGTCCTGATCCGAAGGGTATGAGGCTAATGGATGCATGTGTGTATGTGTATGTGTGTAACAGAGACACACACAAAGACAGACACATACACAGACACAGAGAAACACACAGACACAGAGTAACACAGAACAAGAGACACAGAAAGACTACAAGAGAGACAGGACACACAGAGACAGACGCAGATGACAGAGACAGACAGACGCAGACAGCAGACGACAGATGCAGAGAGCAGACACAGATGACAGACAGCAGACACAGACAGACAGCAGACGCAGATGACAGCAGACAACAGATGCAGAGACACACCCAGAGAGAGAGGCAGAGACACACAGACAGACAGACACACACACACACACAGACACAGAGACACAGATAACACACAGAGACAGATGCACAGAGACACACACACAGATAGACACAAAGACACACAGAAAGAGAGACAGACATAGAGACACAGACACACACACAGAAATACAGACATAGAGAGAGACACACAGAGACAGAGAGGCACACACACACACATACAGACACACATAGAGACACACACACAGAGACATATAGAGACTGACATACATAGTGAAAGAGACACATCAACACACACAGAAACAGACACACATACACACAGAAACACTGTATCTTTTGTATCTACTGCTGCATCTATTTTAAAAGTTTTAAAATAGCATAGTAGAAAGATTTTTGCCACGTAATACAAATAAGAAATAATGTACTATTTAGATATTTTCCAGAGTTTCTAGAACAATACCCTAGGTTTTCATCTTCTATTCCCTTAAAAGACCAAAGATTTTGATTGCTCATTTCTTCTTTGACTAATAATACCATCTGCCATCTCTTTTCATACTCTTTGTAGAATTAATATTGCCTATATTTATTTTCAAGCCAAAATATTAATACCATATAGATAACCTAAAGAATTTGGATTATTGCCACTCCATGATCTCTATTCATGCCCAATTTCTTTGTTATTTTTCCAGTCCACAAAATTCCTATAACAAAGAGGTAAAAGGAATATAGTGGATAGAAAAATGGAGGCATCCTATCAATAAGTAGCATATTTTAGTGGAGTATGTATATTGTTTGTGGAGTTTTTGAGTCTCAGAATATGTTGCTAGGGCCAAATTGATGATTTTGTGAACCTTTGGCTATTATTTCTCCAAAATAATAGAGCCTGGGGAATTTTAAAGCAAATAGAAGAAAGTAAGACCACTCTAAGTAAAAGTAAAAAAAAAACAAGCCCTATGTAATTTGAATTTTGCTATATAATGTGGTTTTATATTTAGTGTAGTAAAGGAAAATGGTTTCTTAGTTTCACAAATTAGTATTATGAAGAAAACTAGGATTTTATGGGGCTCAAGTTGGGAAATATTATTGTGGAATACAGTGGTAGTTGTTCAGTGATTATTCATTTGTCTGATTCTTCATCATCTGGTGCACCAAAGCAAGCCAATACTGTTTATGGGATTTTATTGACAAGGATACTGGCCTGGTTTGCCATTTCCTTATCCAATATTGTTGTAGTATACTAAGAGAGCTATTATATTTTTCACCTGCCATATTTGTCCACATAATACACATTGTAGCTTATGTTTCTCCTAATAAAAGGATAGATTCAGGTGAGCAAATTATAGCACCAGTAGCATGAATTGTAGCTTTTGGGGGTGAGTCATGTATTGTTAGAATAGATGCACTCAGGGAGAGTTCCATCTTCTCCATCATTCCCAAGTAACTAAGATTGCTTGGTAAGAAGAGCTTCTGAGGAGCTGAGAATTGTTTCTAACTAAGCACACCTACTTTGAACTGATAGTCATTAGCACCTCAGCAATTGCTCTTATGAAGTCTTTATAATAGCAGTTGGTATCCACATATTAGAATAGAAATTATGAAGAGAAAGAAAAGTTGTATATTATTACTCTGAATTGGGAAGATGGACAAGATCAAATAAAAAACATTACATGTTATGTTTTTAAAAGTACAATTCTTTGAATGTATAAGAATTGTCAGCAGTCGGCACAGAAAATGATTTTTAAAAAGAAAGCACACAAAAAATTAAGACTGAGGCTAATTAGGTAATACTAAAGTGCATTCTTTTGGAGTCCCTTGTGCCCCTGATTTCTCCACTCTTTCTATGAAGGACCAGTGAATACCTGGGAAATTTTGGAAGCAATACTCAAACCTTAGTTGTTCTGTAGGTGTTTATTGAAAGAGCTGCTGTATCTACTTATCTTCAGTTATGGCTCTTACATCCTTATCATTGCATCCCATGGTCTAGCCCAACCCCTCAGATGGAAGTGGAATGTCTAACTGTTATCCCTAATATCACAATTGGAGTAGATGATCTATCACTTAGAATAGTTCTTAATCTTTGTGTGGGTGTCAGGGCCCCTTCTGAATGTCCATTGGAGCCTATGAATCTCTTTTCAGAATGACATTTTTAAACCATAAATTTTTATACATTTATATTTTTAAATTTAAATAAATTTAAATTTATAAAGCATAAAATAAGTACATTGATTTACAAAAGAAACCAATTGAAATGAATTTTTTTTCAAAAGTTCATAGATCCCATGTTAAGAACTCCCAACTTAGAAGGTTGTCACTATCTACAGTGAGCTTCCTCACCCTAACTTCTTTAGTCCTCTTTTAGCACCATTATCTATTTTCTCTTTTGGTTACATATGTCCCTCTTCTTCCCTAAGGCTAATCCTTCTGCCTCTATCCCTTACATTATTTTATTTCACCTCTTCCTAGTTGGTTTGTCCAACAACCACTTTCTTTCTCCCTACCCCTCATGACTGACAGTATCAGCAGCCTTGGTTAGATCTACAAATGTTGTATATAGACTTCTGTTCTGTTCCTGGCATTTTTGCTGGAGTTGTCAAGAAGTAAACATTATATCAACTATATCTCAACCCTATCCAAAAAGTCACACTGGCTTTCAAGTAGATGACCTATTTCCATGTGTAGGGATAGGTAGAACATTTTAGCGAGAATCTTGCCAGCAATGACTAAAAGAGAAACTCCCCTTGTGATTGTCACAGGACAGTCTATTCACTTTACCTTTATAAAGATGGACAATGGAGGCATCCTTGAATTTCTGTGATATAATGTCCTCTTGCCATATAATCTGGAAATTTCATTCAGATTATATATATGAGTAATAAACTCCTCATCTTGTAAATCATTATTTGAATGGCAAATGTTTTGCTTGCCAAAAAAGAGATTATTTTATGGAGAAGTCAAATAGGGCAAGTGTTCACAAGGTGGTTAGAAAAAGTGATAGAAGGATACTCTCAAGATCTTTCTTAAGAACTTTAGAATTGATTGTATGACAGGAAGACACAGACACAGGTCTGCCCAATATGGCATGCTCTCATTAGAGAAGATGCTATGCTTCATGAGCAAAGAAGAATTGAAGCAGCTCAAAAAAAAAAAAAGATATACATAAAGTCATGAAGTCTCAGATGTTTATAGGGACTATTTGCGTCTGACCTGTGGCAGAGCATTCCAAGCCCATATTGGTCTGATCAGCCACAGTTGCACATACTGTAATTTGATTCTAACATACTGATGTCATTTTAGTTCTCCTTGAGAATGAAAGACAATAAATTGCCAACCTTCCCAGCCTATCTTTCTGTATTCCTCTCTTTTTCCTCTTATTCAGTACTATGATTTCACCTCTCATCTTTAAGGACCTAATTCCCAAATATAAATAACCTGCAAAATGCAGTTGCTTTTCCATCTATTTAAGCATCTCATTTTGTAGATAAGGATACTGAAGACCAGTGAAATAGTGAACATCTCATTCAGAACTTTCAAACAAACAAGCCCTCATTGATAATGTAAACTCTCTTCTAAGCCTCAGGTGACAAGCTCCGTAGCTGATACACAAAGTGTCCTTAGCCCCTTATTCTTGTACATGCTCTCTAAGGTTCTGGACTTTGATCCTCTTCTTTTTTACTTCCCTTGAAATCATCATTTGCTTAAAGTTACGCAAGTAAGCTAAGTGATAGGATCAGAATTTGGACCCAAGTCTGCTCTTAATCTAGACCTTCTTCTGTAGTACCACCCCTAAACCACTGCTTTCTGATTTACCTCTTTCTGTGTGTGCCACCATTTACTCTGCCTCTCATATTCCTATCCTAATCTTGGTTCTAGCCTTTCATTCTTCCCCTTATCTCATCTCTTATATCTAATCAGGTACTAGGGTTTGTGGTTTCTTTCTCTTGAAATATCTCTTGATTTTAAGTACCTTTCTCTTCTACTACTACATTTCTTATAGACACATGCATATTATTGTATAATCCCATCACTTTTCTGCTTAATAATCTGGCTCTGCATTTGGTTATTGATTAGGATCCAAATCCTGCTTGACATTCAGAAATTCATCTTATCTTTCCAGTTTATTCATTATTTCTTATGATGCAGTCTCTGCCAGAGTTATACTCTATAGTTATACTCGTGCATCCTTCTCTTGTGCAAGTTGTTTCTTATATTTGGGATCTTTCCACACTTTCTTTTCCTATTAAGTTCCTAACAAGATTAAAAGGCAAAGTAAAATATGACTTCTTTCAGGAAATCATCGCTAATTCTCTTAAGAGAATTTCTGCTGAAGTCCCTTTTAGGCAAAGTGCCATGAGTATGGATTCAGGAAGACACAAGTTCAGATTTTCGGACATGTGATAGTTGTGGGACTTGACTCTGGGCAAGTCACTTAAATTGTCCCAGTCTCAGTTTCTTCTTCTATTAACTAGGGAAAATAAGAGCACCTACAAGATTGTTGTGAGGATCACATGAAATGCCATATAATGGTATTTAACAAACCTTAAAGTCCTAAATAAATGCTACCTCCTATTATCATCATCATTATTATTCTTTCAATATAGTGATACAATAATGTATAACATATCTCACCTAGATTAAAGACTCTAAGAGTTCAAGGACTCTGCCTTATGTTAATTATTTATCAATTGAATTAAATAATTTGCTAGTTCCCTGAGAACAAGCTGTCTCTTTCTGCATTTCCATCCTTCAGTAGTCTACTATTTGGCACCAAGTAAGCACTTGCTTAATCAGTATGTTTCTGTTTCTCCTTTGCTTCTCTCTGAGCCCTATCACAGTGCTCTGTATATAAGTGCTTAGGAAATTGCTCTTCTGATTTTTTGGATTTTGCTTGGGTTCCATTTACCATAAAGTAGGTGTCAACCATCTGGCTGTCTACCATATGAAAATGCAAACAAACCCCCATTGTTATTTTATTTGCATCTTTGTGATGTGTGTTATATCACATGCTTTTAATGACACATCCTGAAGAGACTGTAACTTTTTTTTTTTTAACAGCCATGTGTAAATATGTGCCCTTTACTTTGGATACAAGATGAGTCTTGTTAGGATATTTATGAATCCCATTTATAAATAAAATCATTTTTATACTTTGGTAGAGCTGCTATTTTAAAAGCAATTTCTCTGAATCCTTTTATAAAATTAAAAAATTATTTTTGCAAAGTAAATCATTTTACCTGCTTTATTTGCCTCAGAAGTTTTTTTTTTTTGATAGCCTATTATTTCATTAAATCTTGGGTATTCAAAGAATTATCAAATTCTATGAATCCTTTGATCCAGCAGTGTTTCTACTGGGCTTACATCCCAAAGAGATCTTCAAAGAGGCAAGAGGAGCCACATGTGAAAAATGTTTGTGGCAATCCTTTTTATAGTGGCAAGAAACTGGAAACTGAGTGGATGCCTATCAGTGGGGGAATGACTGAATAAGTATAAGTACATGAATGTATGGAATGTTACTGTTCTGTGAGAAACAATCAGCATGATGATTTTAGAGAAGCCTGGAGAGACTTACATGAACTGATGCTAAGTGAAATGAGCAAAATCAAGAGATCATTGTACAAGGGTACAAGAATATGATGATCAATTCGGATGGACGGGGCTCTCTTCAACAATGAGATGATTCACACTAGTTCCAATGATCGTGTGATGAAGAGAGCCATCTATACTCAGAGAGAGGACTGTAGGAACTGAGTGTGGTTCACAACATAGCATTTTCACTCTTTTTGTTGTTGTTTGTTTGCATTTTATTTTCTTTCTTGTTTTTTTCCAGTTTGATTAGATTTTTCTTGTGCAGTAAGATAATTGTATAAATATGCATGCATATATTGGATTTAACATACATTTCTACCATGTTTTACATATGTTGGGCTACTTGCCATCTAGGGGAGGGTAGGGGAAAGAGGGAAAATTTGGAATACAAGGTTTTGCAAAGGTTAATGTTGAAGTATTATCCATGCGTATGTTTTGAAAAATAAAATGCTTTAATAAAAAATAAAATTAGTATTAGACAAAAAAAAAAACCCGGGCATTAAACACTTTATTTTATTCTGCTTTGGAATTTAGCATGATGCCAGATATTTTGTCATCTTCTTGACAGAGATACTAAAGTATTCTTTTTCTTCTTCAGCTCATTTGACAGGTAAGAAAAATTTGAGATAAGCAGGGTTAAGTGACTTGCTCAGAGTCATATAGTTTGGAAATGTCTTTCTGACTCAGATCCAACATTCTATCCACTGCACCACCTAACTGGCTTATTGTGCATCTAATATGGACATATTAATGGATTTTAAATATGTGATATCTTTAAAGCAGGATGTAACTCTATTGATTTTATAGGTTCTTTATTGATAATTTGTAAGTTCTGTATTGGTATGTGTTCCAATTTTCTTTTTTCCCTTCTTCTTAATAAAATAAAAAGGAAGAAATCTGTGGCTCTGGGAAAGATAAGTATCTTAGGCTACTTACATGGCTTTCACTCATTTTTTATGGGGCAGATAGATGGTGTAGTGAATAGAGACTTGGGCCTGGAATCAGGAACAATCCTCTTATAATCTGCTTTGTAGTTCCTGCCTTCAGGGAGTTTATGTTTTATTGTGAGGATACAATATATACACAAATAACTTTTTATGAGATTTGAAGGTGAAGAAAACACTCACAATGGACAGATCAGGAAAGATTTTTCATAGGAAATGTCACTTTAACTGAGCCTGAAGGAAGCCAAAGCTGCTAAATATTGTAGGTGAGGAGGGATTCTAGTCTTGGGAGTAGGGAGGGAGGGGACAGTGCATGGGAAAAGAACTGGAAGATGGAATGCTTAGTTTGGGAAACAATGTGGTTTAGTTGGAATGTATTGTGAATTAAGGGAAATAATGTCAAATATCTGGAAAGGCAGGTTGGAACCAGATTGGGAAGCACTTTACATCCTGTACTGAGGATGCTATATATAATATCAGAGATGAGTTGAGTGGGAGCCACTGAAGATTCTTAAGCAAGATCAGACCTGAAGTATAGACCTGCATCCTAAGAATTAATGAGCATGTAAGAGAGAGATTTTTTTTGGGGGGGGGACTTTTTTTTTTTTATTCATTTTTCCAAATTATCCCCTCCCTCCCTCCACTCCCTCCCCCCGATGGCAGGTAATTCCATACATTTTACATGTGTTACAATATAACCTAGATACAATATATGTGTGTAAATACCATTTTCTTGTTGCACATTAAGTATTAGATTCCGAAGGTATAAGTAACCTGGGTAGATAGACAGTAGTGCTAACAATTTACATTCATTTCCCATTGTTCCTTCTCTGGGTATAGTTATTTCTGTCCATCATTGATCAACTGGAAGTGAGTTGGATCTTCTTTATGTTGAAGGTATCCACTTCCATCAGAATACATCCTCATACAGTATTGTTGTTGAAGTGTACAGTGATCTTCTGGTTTTGCTCATTGCACTCAGCAACAGTTGATTTAAGTCTCTCCAAGCCTAAGGGAGAGATTTTTAATACATTGAACAAAAGTGTATGTGAAATTAAGATTGGGTCAGGTTTTCTATTTGTGATCAGAAATAGCAACTTTAAAGAGTTTTCAATTTTAATTTGAGGGGATAAAATGTTGTCTTTACTGCCCAACAGGAGGTTGACTTTACTTAGTGAAATTCTTTACAATTTTCTCAAATACTTCAGTGGTCAAAGGGGATGATTTTAGTAACCCATAGCAACGGTAGTAGATAGAATTCTGTTACAAATTCTGCAACCTGTTATTTAATGCTTCTGCAGGTAGGAGAGCTTGTCCAATTTAGCTCCTATATAAACTACTGACTATATTTAAATTTAAAGGAGCACAAAGCAAACCTCTATTCTAGAGAAATTTTTAACAAGTGGCAAAATTTTGAAATGCATCATAGGATTTTTTTTGCCCAGGTTCACCAAAATGCTTTACATCAGATGTCAGTTAAAAATTACATCACATTACAAACATACTTCATTGCAAGCACATACCTTTATAGAAAGCTGAATAGCAGGCGTTAGACAGTCTGCTGTGTAAGACTTGCATAATAACTAAAAGTGTGAAGAAAAATATTACTAAGAATTACTCTATATTATGGGTATGTATGTATATTACAATGCTTCAGTTTGTTTTTTCCCTTTAAAAACAAAGCATTTTGAGAGTAAGATTCAGATTGATTTCTGAAGTCAGATTCACTGGGATTTAAGGCTAAATTTTAAAAAAAATATTTATCAAGATTTATGGAACTTCCATTTTAATTTTCTTATGATGTCTTTTGTTTTTTCATTTCATTTCCAAATACCCTCTCATCTTCCATCCCTTGTCCCCCACAAGGGGAGTTTTCTTTTTTAATGATTAAAAAAAGAAGAAATTTCTTCTTCTGTCCTCTGACAGTATATGCAGTATTCTGCTCTATCTGATTCTCTTCCTACCCAGTCCTTGAAATGAAGAGTGAAGGAAGTTTCTCCATCTTTCTTTGGGGCTAAGTCTAGTCATAATAATTACACTATATTGCATTCAGTATTGTTCTTTCTATTTACATTATTATCTCCTTTATTTTTTCTTGATTCTGATTACTATCTCCTTTATTTTTTCTTAATTCTGCTTACTTTACTATCAGTTCAAATAAATCTTCTGTTTTTCTTGTCACAATGACTAGTCTGATCCTTACCGCCTAAAAGCCCAGGTATGATTCATTTGACCCAAGGCTTCTGATTCTCTGGTATCCTGAAGGATTCTTGGAAGTATCTAGAATCTGCCATAGGTTCAAACTTACTCTGATGGTAATTTCTCAGTTTTAGGTGTCCCTGTACTACAGTTCCATTTAGCCCCTTAACAGATTAGATTTTACAAAATAATATTTACTTCCAAATTATAGAAAAAACCAACATACAAATCTTTACCTCCTTTCCCAATCTGCAAGACATAATGCCTTACATCCTTTTAGTCTGTGGGAGAGAAAAATCAGGTTTATAGCTTAATTTAATTCTTATACAGCATGATCTTACTGAGTTCTGTGTCCAGAGCATACCCTGGGCTTTTATCTCATCATTCTGGCTTCTCAGTTATTCCCTCCTAGGCTAGCAATAACATTTGTTTTGGAACCTTATCTTCGAGGTTGCCCTGGCTTGTATCTAGAATTTATAAAAGGACAAACAAAGCTGATTGATACCCCAAGTTTTTTCCTTGGGGCTACAGGCCTTTCTCCTATCCTGGTTAGTTTACAACATCTGTACTATGAGTGAACAGGATTTTTACCCTTTGGACACTGCCAGAAAAAAGAGAGATTGTCATAGTCTATTAGTTGTTATTGCAGGTTATTCCGTATCCAGCCTGTGGAAAAAGTTGTTCCCACCCACATGGTAGGGGAATGTAGAATGTTTTCTTCCAGAAACAGGTACCTAGTATCTTTTTTTGGAGAGGGAGTTATTTTAGGCGATGGGGACATATGTCAAAGTCTTGTTATACTTTGAATTCTTTGACTTGTCATTTCTCACAGTATGGTCATATTCACTACTTTCATGTGCCATAACTTATTTCATCATTATTTTCCCAATTGATGGGCAACCATTTTGTATCTAGTTCATTGCTACCACAAAAAAGTTAGTGTTTCCATTCTGAAGCATTCTATATTAATTACTCCTTTAATGTCACATTAGCAAACATTTGTTGAAATACAAAGTGGCCAGCAGTGTGAGGTGAAATACATTTTCATAACGCTGCATTGTCTTATTGGAAATGTTTTTGTTTTTGGTTAATTTGTTTGTTCCTGACATTTGAGGAAGATCAGCACACCTCAAAGAGGATTAATTTGTTTAACATAGAACTGATTCAAGTTTGTTTTTCTTGTCCTTAGATATTAATTTCAAGAAATGTGGTTTTTTCTTATCTCTTTTTTCTATTTTCTATTTCTATTAGGGTGCTATCAGAAATTAGGCAGGTAATTTGTGGCAATTACTATAATTATGTTAATCTCAAGTAAATTTGTATCAGGCCTTCTGTAAAAGTAAGGAAGGAAGACAGCCATTGTTTCATCCATGCCCCTTTGTAGTGTTTATTGTTAATGATCTGGTGACTTTGCAGGCCTGTCTACTTCTTTTACTTTCAAAGGTATATGCATTCTTTTATCATTGTTGATAATCTTTCAAGAGATTCTTGGGTACAGATTATACCTTAACTTGTCTTTCCTTTCCTGCTCTATTATTAAAATCACCTGGAAACATATTCAATTTGAGATACATTCTTGGGTGATAGCCATTCCTGTTTCCATATTCAAATCTTTCCCAACTAGGTGATAAAACAAATGATAATTAATTACACTTATTTGATATTTCCAGATTTAGAAAGTGCTTTCCTTGTAAGAAACTGAGAAGAGAGGTAATGAACTTCACAAACAAGGAAACTGAGGCACAAATAGTTAAATTATTTGCCCGAAGCATTTGAACATATAGAAGTGCTCCTTTCAATAGCAAGACATTTATTAAACAATTGTTTGCAAAATACATTTATTCATTACTTATTTTGTCAAGTGTCAGGGGAGCTATGAAGATTAAATTAAACATTGCCCATGCCTTCATGGAACATAGAAACTGGTAGTGAAATTTAATAAACACAAATAACTGTAATACAAATATATTTACAGTGCATAAAATAAACATAGAACAAATTCTATCCTTGATAGTAAAGGAACTTTAGCTATTGGGAGCTGATAAAAGAGAGATCACATTTGATTTGGATCTAAAAGGTGGATAAGATTTAAATAGGGAGGGATGGGGATTGGGGTGATGAAATCATTCCAGGCACAGAGAGAAGAAAAATGAGGGAAATCCCAGACACTGATCAGTTCAAGATATTTATAGGGGTCAATGATTAGTCTGATTTTGTAAGATTAGTCTAGGTTGGTAAGGAGGTTGTAAAATTATAACCACCTTCATAGGAACTGCCATATGACTTTTCGATGAGTCTCTCTGCCTCAAGGTCCACCTCCACTTAGCTAGCTGGGGTGATTTTTCTGAAGCATAGATTGGATAGTGATACCTTCCTGCTTAGTGAGCTCCAGTGCCTCCTTGTTGCCTCCAGGATCAAATATAACTCCTCTGCTGGGCATTTAAAGACTATTATAACCTGGCCTCTCCCTGCCTTTCCAGCTTCTGTACCTCCTTCCATGACCTAACTGTACTAATTTACTTGCAGTTATTTGAACAGGTCACCCAAATTCCTATTCTTTGAATTTCTCTACCTCCATTTCTCATTTCTCTCTCTTCAATGTTTCTGTGATTTTCTTCAAGGCTCAGTTCAAATCCCACTCTCTACTGAAGGATTTTACCAGGTTCATTGGCTGCTGGTGGCCTTTGCCTTTCAGATCATCTATCTATCTATTTATCTATTTATCTATCTATCTATCTATTTATCTATCTATCTATCGTGAGTGTGTGTCTTATAATACCTTGTTACATACAAAAGATGTTTAAGAGTAGAGACTTCTGTTTCTTTGTGTTTAATATAGTAACTGTTTAATACTTATGCATTGATTAATTAAAGAGATTGGATTAGGTGATCTCTAAAGTACCCATCAGGTCTAAATTTTATAATCCTAAATTAAGGATGGAAAGGAGTAATGGTTTCATATTGCCAGGATAAGAGGTTAGACCTTCTAACAAATAGGCAATAGAGAACCAGTGAAGGATTTTGAACAGAAAAATGACATAAGGAGATCTGTGTATAAAACAGATTAATTTCACAGGTGTGTGAAGTAAAGAAAGAGTATGATCAAAGAAGCTTGATATTATTGGTCTACTCTAGTGTAGTAGGCATGTAGTAATGATGGTCTGGAGCAGTCAGTCAATCAATAAGCATTTATTACCATGGAACATTATGATGGTGAAATTGAAGACAGAAAAAAGGGGATGGCTACAAAGAGATGTTTCAGAGATAGATGTAATGGGAGAAGGAGTGGCATTTGCAGGGTGAGTGAATGAAGAGGGGAAATAAAAAAATAACAGGATAGTCAAGCTTAGCTAACTAGGGTACTAAGTTCAAGGCTATGAAAAAAAGTCAGGCCAAAAATATAGATTTAGGATTGATCTTTGTAGAGATTGGAGATTTCAAAAAAGAACAGAAAGAGAAGGCCAAGGAAAGAGCTTTGGAGAACATCAACATTTACGGCTTTGAAAAGGAAGACAGAAAGAAACAGGCAGAGGGGGAGAGACAGACAGGCAGACAGACAGGGGGAGAGATAGATAGACAGGGGGAGAGACAGAGACAAACAGGGGAGAGACAGACAGAGGGAGAGAGAGAGAGAGATGGACAGGGAAAGATATAGGCAGAGAAAGAGATAGACGGGAAGAAAGAGAGAGACAGAGAGACAGAGACAGACAGAGACAGAGAGAGAGAGACAGAGAGAGAGAGAGAGAGAGAGAGAGAGAGAGAGAGAGAGAGAGAGAGAGACAGAGAGAGAGAGAGAGACAGAGAGAGAGAGAGAGAGACAGAGAGACAGAGAGAGAGAGAGACAAAGAGACAGAGAGAGACACACACACACACAGAGAGACAGAGAGAGACACACACACAGAGACAGAGAGAGACACACACAGAGAGACAGAGAGAGACAGAGAAGAAGAAAGAGGGAAGAAGAGAGAGAGAGACATTAGGAGAGAGAGAGACAGAGAGAGAGAGAGAGAGAGAGAGAGAGAGACAGAGAGAGAGACAGAGACAGAGACAGAGACAGAGACAGACAGGGGAGGGAGAGAGGGCAACAGAGCAATTTTCCTACAATATTAGGTATGAAAACCACTGGATATTTCCATCTAAATTGCAGCTGAAACCTCTTCTGTTATCTCCTCCTATGAGAAAGTGCTCCTTAAGAAAAAGAGACCATCTTGCTTTTTATTTGTATCCATAGTATTTTTCAAACAAAATCTACTCACTGCTCCTCACCTCCCAATTTTTCATTTTTCATAAATTTCAAGGGATTTCATTTCAAATAAATGAGTGGTAAAGAAAGCAAATACAAACTACTTATTCCTGTTGGACATCTCATCATTCTTGGCTTGCATCTCTTGTCTACTTATGTATGATTTTGTATGAATTTGTTCAGTGTACAGGTTATATTCCTTTCCACATCTGGTATTCAGTGCCCTCTATAATTATCCTACAGAAGTAATACATTTTGGCCAATTTGAAGCACTCACCATTCTCTGTTTCCTTCCTTTATTCATTTGCTTATGCCAGCTCCTCTGCTAGAAACTCTTCCCACTGATAATTGAAATCCTTCAAGGATGAACTTTTAGATAACACCTCTTCTATGAGACTTTTTTGAACACTCCTGCCAAAAGTAATCTCTTTCTTCCCTTATATTCTCTAGTATATAATTTGTACCATTCATATGGTACTTAATGAAGAGTAGCTTATATGGGATTTATTTGTGAATGTGTCTTGTTTTCTTTATTAAAGTATAGGGTTTTCATGATAGAATCCCATGTCTTTGTATACCTTTCTGCATCTCGCTATATTGAGCAAGGTGCTTTGTGCATAATATGCTCTTGCTAAATATTTGTTGAATGAATAAGGGCTTTGAAAAAGTCAGGCAAAAGCAATTAAAATTTACTATGCTAAGAAACAGTGAGTCATTCTAGAGTCTTGAGGAGAATGACATTATAAAAATGCTGTTTGAAGAAGATTGTTCTAGAAGCAGCATAAAGGATGGATTAAAGTACTGAGAGATGGAGACAGATCATTAAAAAAAAGTTATTGAAGTTGTCTAGAGGAGAGGGCATTAGAACTTGCACAAAGTTAAGAAGCCACCAAAAGGAAGGAAGAAATAGAAATGAGTCTTTTTGGAGATATTTGGGAGTGGATTGAATAGTGGAAGTATAAAACAAGACTTAAATGTATAACCTCAAGGCTATACATGGGGAATCAGGTTCTGTTGCTAGTGATGGGGAAATTGGTCAGACAAGGAAGAAAGGAAGAAAGAAACGAAGAGTTTGGTTTAGGGGCATGTTAATGTTTCCAGTATACATGGACCACACAAGATGAAATATATCTATCTTCTAAAGGACAAGTAGACTAGAGAGAAAATGGAAATTCAGAGTTCAGGAGGTAGATTTGAGAGTTATCCTTTTGTAGGAAGTAATAGAACCCATGTAAGGGCTTTCCTTAAGGGAGGAAGCATAAAAAAGTAGAAGGTTTCTAATTGAGCTCTTGTATGATCAAAAAGGTATGTTCATTTGTTTTGTCTGAGTTGCCACAGAGATGTTTTCAAAATCTGAAAAATGAGTCTGAATGAAAAGCCAATGTTTATAGCTGAGGGTATCTTGTGCCCAAATCAAGCCAAGTGTCCTTGCTATTAAGCATAGATTCTTCAAGAAGATTTAATAACATGAAACCTTCATGTTGTTTTTCCTAGCTGCTGATGGGTGATGAGTAGTACAGGATAGAGGAGAGCTTGGAATCAGTCTTCATGAGTTCAAATCTAGCTTCAGAAACATAAAGCTGTGTGATCTGTTTGCCTTAGTTCCTTATCTGTCAAATGAGCTGGAGAAGAAAATGGCAAATCATTTCAGTTTCTTTGCCAAGAAGACCCTAAATGAGGCCACAAAGAAATGGTAACAACTGAAATGATTAAGCAACAACATGTGTCAGACACTGTGGTAAATGTTGGATATACAACAAAAGCAAATTCCTAACCTCTATGAACTCACATTTTTAATGGGGAGACGTGTCTCTGGTATATCCTGGGTACATACAAGATATTTTTGTCCTAATATTCCCTATGTCTAGCATAGAGCCTTGAATATAACAGACATTTAATAAGTACTTATCAAAGGAATGAACAGATTGAGAAATGGTAAGCTTTTGACAGCTTTTTTTCACTCTTGAATTCTTTTTTTCCTGATGTAGTACTTTGGGGGAAGCAGATAGAACCTGAATGGAAGGGAAGAAAAAGGACATGGAGGTCAAGGAAAGGGAAAAACTTAGGTCAGAAATAAGGCTACTGATTTCTGGGCTTTTATTTTAGAGGTCAAAAAAGATCCATCAAAACTCAAATAGAGTTGAGTGAGTATTCATTCTGAAAGAATACAAAGTAAATTTGATACTATATTGATATTTTTAATAGTAACCCAGATGTGTCTTATATTAGCTCTGCTCCAATTTTGTGTGTAACCATGTTAGAGATAGAAAAAGGAGCCCCAGCAAAGACACTGGGGTGGGGGGAGGGAGAGAGGGGAAGAGGGAGATGGAGAGAGAGACAGAAAGAGAATGTGTTAGAGAACAAGAGAAGTGTAGTCAGAAAAAAAATTATTATTAAAAAAACTCCTTGTCTCTGTCCCCCTCTCAAAAGAGAAGAGTAGCTGATAATAGATGTCATTTATATAGCACTTAAAATGCTTTCACTTCCAATAAAATTTGATCCTCAGCTGAAATGTATAGAATGCTTCCAGATTTACAAAGCACATTTTCATTTGTCCTTATCAGAACCCTATGATATAGGGACTATTTTCCCCATTTTACTAATGAGGAAACTGAAACTACAGGTAAAAATGGAATCACTGGGTATATGATAGAGCCTTGGTTTGGCATCAAAGGACCTGGTTCAAATTTTGTCTCTGGCTCTTACTACTTTGGGCAGTTGCCTCAGGGGTCCCATTTGTAAAATGAGCAGATTGTATTAAATGGTGTCTGAGTAGCCTTCCTGCTCTAGGGACATGATTTCATGATCTTCCAACAAAATGACTTGGATTCAGTGGATGGATATGGAGTTGGGATTTGGACCCATATTTCTCCTGATTGCAAGCCTAGAATTCTTCCTGCTATAGCACTCCGTCTTTCTAGAGATTTCTTTTTAGTTGAAAATAGGCATTTCAAACCTGTTTTTGCCATTGACTGTCTACTTGACCTTGACTAAAACATCAAGTTTTTCTTGGCCTCTTTTTTCTCCTTTTCTATCAAGACATGTACAACCTACATCAGAGAGTTGTTGGATGTTCACATGAAAAATGTATGTAAAGCCCTTAAATTAAAAAAAGTGTTACAGAAATGCCAGCTACTGTAGTGAGACTATTATCCCATAGCTTTCCTCACCTGACACATGCCAGTTTGAGGTCAAATTTAATCTTGACAAATCAATATTTGTCAAGTTTTCCTGGTAACAGATGGCTAAGTGGCACCACAGTATACAGTTACTGCTTCTGAAGTCAGGAAGCTCCAAATTCAAATCTGGCCTTAGACACTAGCTTTGTGCTCCTGGACAAGTCACTTATCCTATGTTTGCATCAGTTTTCTCAATTGTAAAATGAGGATAATAACCATATCTACTTTGCAGGGTTGTTGTAAGGATCAGAGGAAACATGTCCCCATCATCTTAACACAATGTCTGGCATATAGTGTTATATAAATACTGATTCCCTCCTACTCACTCTCATCTTCCCTGCTTCTAAGATTCTTCAGAATGTCAGTCAATTCATCAACATCAGATTCTTGGTTCCATAATGAATGCCATGTTTTTATCTTTGTCACAATGTGCATATATGAGATCGGGGAGATGAATTAGTCAATCACCAAGCATTTATTAAGCATTTGCTGTGAGCCAGGTACTGTGCTAGGTGATGAGGATGCAGAAACAAAAATGAAACTATTACTGCCCCCAAAGACCTTTCATTCTCTCAGTGAGTTGACACATACCATTATTTACAAAATAAATAATTTTGAGGAGAAGGCGCTGGTATCTGGGCTTCTGCTGAAGCCCTGTATTCATTACATGACATTACATTAGTGGCTTTAGCAGGCTTATCCAGAAAAGTTTCATGTGGAATGCAGCATTTAAGATAAGCATTGAAGGAAATTGGGAATTCTGGGAGGTTACAGTGAGAAGAAAGTCCATATACTTCAGTCCAAGAAATGGAAGGAAGCCAGTATAGAGGAGATGGAGTATTGTATGGGAGGAGCAATAAGAATGCCTCTTTGACAGGATCATTAGAACATGTGCATGGGAGAAATGTAGGATAAGGCTAGAGATCTAGGCTGGAAACAGAGTTTAAAAATATTTTGAAAGACAAGGAAAAGGAGTTTATATTCGATCTAAAAGTAATAAGAAATTCCTGGAATTTGAGCAAGGGAGTGACTCAATATCATATGCATTTAAGGAAAACAAGAGTGAGGAGGATGAATTGAAGAGTTCCCTCCCTTGAGTTGAAGGTGGGGAGGAAAGGAAGTAATAGGACCAAGTGGGAAGGTAATTGGGACCAAATGAAAAGGTAATATTTGCTTCTGTTACTGCTAAGATTACTTCAAAGAATTCCACTATGAAAAATTTACAGTGAAATTTCCCATGGTTTTAGAATTCCTGGATCTTCAGAAATAATAGTGGTAGGAGAAAGGAGAACTTTCCTTTATTCGTAGGTGAGACTAGCAGATGGGATATCATGAAAAAGCCTTGTGACCTCCAACTTACTAAAGGGAGGGAGAATTCTGGGGTTCCAGTGAATTTCTAATTGCCTAGCACTCTCAGATACTGGATAGGTATCTCCTTTATGAGGATAGCTAAGTAGATAGAGTATTGGGCTGGAAATCTGGAAGATTCATGTTCCTGAGTTCAAATGTGGCCTCAGACACTTGCTAGTTTTGTGATCTTGGGTAAGTCACTTCACCCTGCTCTGTTTTCTCATGTATCAAATGGGCTAGAAAAAGAAATGGCAAAGCACTCCAGTATCTTTGCAAGAAAACCTCAAATGGTGTTGTGGAGAGTTTGACACAACTAAACAAGAACATCTCATTTATTCCATTGCCTTAAAGTCCTTTCACTTTTTTGACATTAAGCCACAGAAAAAGCACCATTTAAGTGTTGAAACTGCAAAAGAAAGATCTCTTCAAGCTGAATTAGAATATTATGAAAGGGGATAAAAGAATGAGGAATGTGAGGTTGTGGAAATTGGTTACCTCTTTTTTGGTCTAAGCAGGCAGGCTTCTTAAAATCTGAAAAAGTGAGTCTTAATTGGAAACTTGGCATCCTAAGCAAAAATACTTGAATCTTATGCCCAAACTAAGCTATGCAATTCTTCTTGTGGTTGTTTTAAATATAAATTTAAATATATTAACATTAATAATTGTTCTTTTGGTTACTTATAGAGCCCATTGATCTCATATTAATTTCAATGTAATATTGTGAATTAGGCAGTGTATGGTTTAATAGAAGATAGTGTGCTGTGCTTGAGGTCAGGAAGACTTATTAGGTTCATTTCCCAACTCTAAAACCAGCTGTATAACCTTGGCCAAGTCATTTAACTTGTAAATACTTCAGGCAAACTCACTAGTAGTATTTGCATATTAAAACATTAAAAAAAATTGTGATCTCAGTGGATTTGCCGCCACACCAGTTCCCCACACTAATAGAATCACAAATCCTTTGTGTATTTCCCTATTGGGTCATTGAGTGTAATTTGGAAAAAACAAAAACAAAACAACTATAGCCAGAACTGTAGGTGTTAAATAACTGAGTGTGGCCAATTGGGAAAAAAATTGGTCTCATAACAGTAAAAAAACAAAATAAATTAGACAGTACACTAAATAAATTATTATTTTAACTTTTTTCTTAGACAATTTTAAAAAAACAGACTGAAATTAGAAAATCAGTTATTCTACAAATGTGGGATTCTAAAATATTTGGTTACTTGAAAAGTTTGATCTTAAGAAGTTTATATTAAAATCTTCCTCTTGAAAACATCTTTACATCATAAATTTATACTCTAAAGAAAGCCCAGATCTTGATCTGTCCAAGTGTCTTCAGTATGGTTTACTTAATTATAATCAAACTTTAAATTCTCTTCCCTTCAAATCCTTCCTAATGCTTCTGGTTTTATAAACAAATATTATCTCCCTTCTTTCTCATGGCATCTCAAAATACTTAAAGATGGCTACAATGTCCTACTTCCCAAGGCTACTATTATCTAGCTCAGCTAGACTTTCATATGGCAAAAATTCTTCATCCTTCTGATTGTTCTCTGAACATTCTTCCGTTCATCAGTGCCTTTCCTGAAATTCAGTGCCCAGAACCAAGCATGGTGCTGACAAGTGGTCTTCTCAGAGCTGAGTAGTACACTCTCAGATCCCTTGCCTTTTTTTTTTTTTTTAAAGCATACTTTCATGCTGATCACATTGACTGTTAGAGCACACTGTCCCTGCAGGTGAGCTTGTAATCCATTAAAACCCTCATCAGAAATGTAGGGTTGTTTATTGTTTAGGTGTGATAACTTCTGCCATGTTTTAAAGAATGATAGAATGGGGGATCTTTTAATGACATAGACAAATTTTTCAGGAAGCAAGGAGAATTCTTTTGGACCACATCATCTTCTATTTTGTAGTAGAAGAGAAAGTAATAACATTTATATAGTGCCTATTATGTGTAGTGTATTTTACAAATATCCTTTCAACAGATTTTTACAAGGAACTCATGAGATATAATCCTGATCTTACACTTGAGTAAACTGAGACAAACAGAGCTTAAATGTTTTTGCTGCTAAAAGGTTCTGAGGCTGGATTTGAACTTGGGTCTTTCTGACTCAAGGCCCCAGTACTCTGGGTAACCAGCTGCATTTTTCACTCAGATTTGTTAAACACACACACACACACACACACACACACACACACACACACACACAACTAAAATGTGCTCCCTACATGTATCCTTATTTCCAAACTCTTCCCCTGTCTGAAATTCCTAATTGAAGCAGCTAACTTGAGGCAGTTACAATTCGCTTGATTTACTGGGTCATTACAATATTTAAAATGTATGATAAAATACAACCTTTTTTTTTTTTAAAGTGCATGTCTCTAATCTGGAAGTAGCAGTTTTAGAATTTCAGAGTCACAAGAGTGCCAACTAATGATTTTTGATAGGAGTGAGAAATGTGCATGGGTATGGGTTGGCATCTGAATTGCTATCCTTTTTGCAACCTTTCTTGAATTTCTCAAGGCATTATTTTCTAAAAGGTTCTATCTCTTGTCCGTTTTCTTGTCATCCAGAGTTAATATACTTTGGGTCTTGCCAGTGAGTGAACCAACCACTCAGCAAAACATAGTTTTCCACAAGTCATCAGACGTGGCAGCAGACCAGCTCTTCTGCAGCTCACCATGTATTGTACTAGGATGGCCACTGGGAATACATTTTAGACAGGGAAAAATTGTCAATTTGTTCTCAGGTGAATAGAGTCCATCAGGATTGATGGTGTATTATTTCAAGTATTTCTTTTGATGTTGCTTATCAGCTCTGTGGTACATTTCTTAATAGGTTGTTTTTGGGTCATGAGCAAGAGGCCTCTAGGCTAGGCAGTCATAGCCACCTTAAATGTACTTCTTTTATTTGCACTGAGCTAAAAGAACAGCTTTTTTAAAAAGTCTTTTGTTTGCTTTTTTTTTTTTGTAATCTGTTTTCCCATAGAATTTTCACATGATTTGTTGTGTCAATTCTAATAGTCCTGATAGGGTCATTTGCTTCATGTTTCTTGGAATATTACAAAAGTAATTTCTATTCTTGAAAGATTATCCTAGAAAGAAATACATAATAGACTTGTACATAATAAGTTATATGTAATAGATTTGCAATTTCATGTGCAATCCTATTTTATTGTACTATATTATAGAAATTCTTGTTTTATTCCATAAATTAAAAATAAAATTTAAAAACAAATAAATAAAAATTTTTAAAAGTGGTCATATTAGAAACCCTGCACTTCCCTTTCCAGTGATACGGAGATGACCAAATGCTATGCCACTGAGCAAAAAATGCTGGTAGATCCTAGCCCTAATATGGCAGACCTTTAAGGATAGTTCTAGAAACAGGTTATATATTTCTCATTTAAGTGTATGCAGTCTTCCCTTGCAATGGCAGATTTGGTCCCCAGGGTGACTAGTTTTCCTTTCAGGGTTCTGGGAGTAGCCCTGAAGGGTGTATATGGGTTTCTTTGATACAGAGATTCTTAACTTTAGGTTCATAGAGCCCTAAAAGATGCGTGGGTAGTTTTAAAGAGTCTTTAGTGGGTAAACTTGGATGAGGGGGAAAAATGCTTCTTTACTTTTGCCAAATGCTAACATACATTTAGCATTTCCTTTAATTATGTAAAGCTATTTTTTTTTTTTTGAAAGAGGGGTGGGACCATAGAGAGATTACCAAAAGGATCCATGACATAAAAAAGATTTTAGTACTAGAGTTAATGAAGCCCATAAATGTACTTCCCAGATTGATTATCAGTTGATATTAATGAAGCCCCCAAATGTGCTTCCCAGATTGATTATCAGTTGATATCAGTCAAACAGTTTTAATTATTAAATATGCTAATTAAGACGATATAAGAACAATTATTATAAAACCTCTTCCCACTAAAAGTCTGGCACACACTACCTCATGAGTACATATGAAGACCAAGGGAAAATAAGCTCAAATTTAGAACATGTGATGTGGCAAGTGGGGTGATTCACAATCCCTTTGGAAGTCCTCTTTTTTTTCCAGAAATATTTTTCTTCCTATTGTGGAGCCCTCATGAAGTTCCCCTTATGCATTATGTAATTTTCTGCTGTATTCTTCATAGAGTCTCTAACTTTTATGTCTAGTTGTTCTTTGCTTCTCGTTGTTTCTGGGACAATACTATGACGCTACTTAGAAATCCAGATCTTTTGGCCTTTTGAAGTTCATAAAAAAATGTATCCGGCCTCCTCCACCCTTAAAACAGTTTCCTCGCAGGGGCTTGACTGGAGTGCTGGTTAGACACAGGAATGACCAGGTTCTAAATTCACTATTTGTGTATAAAACCCATGGGGTAAAACAGAACTTCCTCAGCCAATGCTAATACATTTCATTTGCTGTGTTGATATAATTCATCTAGGAGCTTGAAATGCTTTTCTTTTCCATCTGATTAATTGGGTTGCTCATGCTTAATTGCGAAATTTTGTTGATTCAGTAGAGATGTCTAGAGATGTTCACATTTGCTCATGCCTCTGAGTCAGCTAAGAGTCTTGACTTTCTGAAATGATTGAGGCAGGATATAGAATACTCCTTTTATATTGGGTTTTCTATAAACATTGAGGTAGGATTATGTGATATCCCTCATATAAATATAAGAACAGCTTTGCTAAGTTTGGAAAGACACATTAAGAAGTTGGTCAGTGGATTATAAAATTATTTGTCCAAAGCCCTTCCAAAATGGTTTAGAGAAATTATAAATTGGTTCTGGTGGAGAAAATACCCACAGATCTTTGCAGGCACTGAAGAAATGTGTGTGTTATAAGATAAACAATGGGTAATTGAATGGAAAAGAGTTTTTAATACCCCAACAATGTACTAGGCATTTCCAATGTTGGAAATAAAAAGTTAAAAATGAAAGAAAAGCAAGGCAATCTCTGCCTCAAGGATCTTACACTGCAATAAAAGGAGACAAAACATATAGGGGAGCAGTAGCTAGAGAGGAGTGGGTTTTAGGGAGTGAGAAGGGAATAAAAGCATTAATTAACCTTTTACTATGTCCTAAGGTACTGTGTTAAATGTTTTATCAATATTATTTATAATATTTCATTTTATTTTTCACAACAGCTCTCTGAAGTAAGTGCTATTATTATGCCTATTTTACAGTTAAGACAACTGAGGAAGAAGTGAAGTGACTTGCTTAGGTCATACAGCTAATATGTGTCTGAGGCTGTATTTGAACTCAGGTCTTGACTTCAGGGTGTCAAGTTCTATCTGCTGTACTACCTAGCTGTTCTTGCCTATGGGGATTTGAATCAAATAAATTATTTACCTGTACTTTTTTGGAAGGGTGATGTTGACTTTTCCCAGAGCCAGAGATGGAAGGTGAGAGGCAGAGGGGATGGGTGTAATGACATATGAAGATGGTTAGTGGAGATGAGGCACTTATATCCTAGCCAGAAAAACAGTTCATACATTCAAAATAGCCAGTGAACTCAGAAGTTTAAGGAGGACGAAAGTCTCCCCTTTGATCGTGTACTTTTACTAATGGAAAAAAAAAACCCTCATTGGCAGCATGATGACAGATATAAATAGAATACATTATGAGCTTCATCTGCATGATGATTTTTGCCTCACCTGATAATAGCTACTGGAATACTAGATACAAAGCTAGAGTACTTCAGGCCAATGTGATGAATCAGATTTCCATGAAGGAAGTGGATTGTGTCATAAAGACTGTTACAATTATGGTATATGAAGGCTATGGAATATTATTGCTCTGTAAGAAATGACCAGCAGGAGAAATTCAGAAAGGCTCGGAGAGACTTATATGAACTGATGCTGATTGAAATGAGCAGAACCAGGAGATCACTATACACTTCAACAACAATACTGTATGAGGATGTATTCTGATGGAAGTGGAAATCTTCAACAAAGAGAAGATCCAACTCACTTCCAGTTGATCAATGATGGACAGAAACAACCACACCCAGAGAAGGAACACTGGGAAGTGAATGTAAACTGTTAGCACTACTGTCTATCTACCCAGGTTACTTATATCTTTGGAATCCCAATTCTTAATGTGCAACAAGAAAATGGTATTTACACACATATATTGTATCTAGGTTATACTGTAACACATGTAAAATGTATGAGATTGCCTGTCATCTAGGGGAGGGAGTAGAGGGAAGGAGGGGGAAATCTGGAAAAATGAATACAAGGGATAATGTTATAAAAAATTACTCATGCATATATACTGTCCAAAAAAATGAATAATTATAAAATTAATAAAAAAATTAAGGACTGTTACATTGGGACAACCTCCTTAACAAAGTGCCAGAATTTGATCATCAAAAAGCTATTAAGCACTTGTGTGCTGGGCACTGTACTAAGGAGCTAGGGATTCAAAGAGAGGTAAAATAGAATCACTACTCACAAGGAGCTTACAATCAATCATTGAACAAACATTCATTTAGGATTGGTTATGTGTAGTGCATCATGCTAAAAGTTGGAGGAGATAAAACAATAAAGACGAGATTCCTACTCCCAAGGAATTTATTATTAAGTAAGGATAATACTCATAAATGAGAATAATACAGTTGCTGTTGTTTTGTTGAATCCTTTCAGTCCTGTTTATCTCTTCATTGTTCCATCTTGGGTTTTCTTGGCAAAGATCCTTGGAGTGGTTTGCCATTCCTTTTGCTATCTCATGAAGATGAAGAAACTGAAGCGAAAGTTAAATTGGCCCATGGTCACAAAGTCCAGATTTGAACTCAGGTTTTCTTGCTCTATTCACTGCACCACCAAGTTGTCCCTTCTAAGAAAATTAGAACTTAATTAATGTGCATAAAGTGTATAATATCCTTATTGATGAATGCAGGTGAAATGATTTCATCCTATAGTGTGACTAGAATCAATTCTGTGCTAATGTGCTTGTCTTCTTTTACTCTGGAACAAAATCTATTCTATATCACTGTTTATGGAATATATATTTTTCAAAGTAGCTTGTATAGGGAGTACAAACTTTTTTTGATTCTTTTAATTTCACTAGGTTCTCTTGAGCATTTTCTAAACATTAGAGCCAGAATGAGCAAAGATAGCCATGTAAGGATTCATAACTCACATGTTCCCATTCCTACTCCCACACACGCCCAAAAAGAGACAACTTTGCTGCATTATACAATGAAGGTCACAGTAGTGATTATCTCCCTCTGTTAATTGTGTTTATTTCCAAGGTACAAACTATTCAGCTGACATTATGTTCTCTTTCTGTGATTATTTTCATACTTAAAAAAATATCGCAAACAATTATTTGAGTTTTATAACTGTCCTGTTTATAAGTCCTCATGATTTGTTAAACATTGAGAGGATGATATAAAACCATATTGTTACAGTGCTAAAGATATGTAATCAGTGTTATTCCTTTTAAGGGCAGATGGGGAGTGGTACAGTGGATAGAATGCCAGTCCTGGAGTTAAGAAAAGCCAAGTCAAATCTGGCCTTTTGACATGATTAGTTGTGTGATCTTGGACAAATTACTTAACCCTGTTTGCCTCAGTTTCCTCATCTGTCAAATGAACTGGAGAAGGAAATGGCAAATCACTCCAGTATCTTTGTCCAGAAAATCCCAAATAGGGCCTTGTAGAGATGGATTTGAAACAAAACAATAGAGAACAACAACTCTTTAAAACAACAGAATCCCATTTATAGTCTTCTGCTTAGGCAATGTCAGCAGAAGATAGTGATGTAAGCATCAGGGACTCAAGTTAAAAATTCCAGCTTTGCCAGTTACTATCAGAGTAAAATTTGGCAAGTCATCAGTTATCCCTGGTCTGTTTCTTTAATTGTACAATTAGAGATAATCCCCAAAGTCCTTTCCAACTAGAATATTGACGATTTCTGTGAATATGGATATTGCTTCTGTAGCTTTCTTAAAGCTAAAGAGACTGAGTTTTGAGCACAAAACTAGATCAGAGATTTGTAGATTTTTGCTCAATGGAAATGGATTTCTTGAAAATTGTAAGGTTTTTTAAATTTTTCTGAGAAAGGGCTATAATTTAACTGGGAGAAGGAAATAAAGACAATTCTCTTGATGGTGGTCTCTTCCTTTCAATTAAGCAAAGACAAACTCTTTAGATTGCCTTACCATTGGATTTTGTGGTTCCAAGGAAATTAATCCTGGGAGGGATAGTAGCAGTCATTTAATACAATTGTAGAAATTAAGACTCGGGGTTCAAATTCTAGTTGTTAGCCTATCTTATCTGTGTTACAGTCTTTTTCTTGTCAAATGAAGATCCTCCAAAGTCCATTCTAGTTCAGAATCTTTGATTTTATCATCATACTGATTATTAAGTAGCAGAACACAAATTGGCACTGTTTCTAAACCCATTATTCTCTTCACAATAACATTTGTGTTAAGTTGTATTTGACTCTTCATTATTCCACTTGGGGATTTCTCTGCAGAGATATTGGAGTAGTTTGCCATTTCCTTTTCCAGCTTAATTTACAGATGAGGAAACAAAGAGAATCAATTGACTTGCCTATGGTCACATAGCTGATAAATATCTGAGACAAGCTCTGAATTCAGGAGAATGAGTCTTCCTGGTTCCAAGCTTGGTTTTCTATTCACTGTTCCAACTAGCTTCCCTTTCACAATTACCACACTGCCTTGATAACTCCTAAAACTCAACTTACAAATGCATTAGTGGGTTTATTTTGGTTTTTAGGACCCACATGAGCTCTGAAGTCATAAGTTTCTTATGAATTCTGTCTGAAGAACCTTTGTCAACCTGAAAGATGATTCAATTAACTATCCATTCTTTTCTATTTTGTTCTTAACATCCTTGACTTGAACAGGGGTCCTTAATTTATTCTTTGACAAACTGATGGAATCTATCAACCTCTTCTCAGAATAATGTTTTTAAATATAAAATACATGAATAAAACAACCAGAGGATTATAAAGGAAACTACTTATATTGAAATATGGTTATCAAAATATTAAAAGCAAAAAAAAACAACAATAAGAAAAACAGCCAAGTTTTATAGACCTTGGGGTAAGAACTATAGGTCTGGGGGAACGGAGGCATGGTTTTTGTTGATAATGCTTTTCAAGTCAGCTTGTGGGATGGGAAACCCAGCTTCCCACTCCACCAAAAGTGTTTCCCATCTCTTTGTCAGATCTGTAGCAGGAGTAGGCGTTTCTGCAGCAATAGAACTACAGAAATGTCCCACATAACACTTCATTTGAGAAATATTTATAGAGGTTCTTTGGAATATTACTTTGAGAAGGCCTGATACTTTCCAAAGTACATGTTCTAAGGAGTCTATTGGTGCTTAGAGCTGAAAGGGACCTTTTTTAGAATTTGTTCTAAAGCCCTCATTATGTCAAAGAGAAATGGAGTCCCAGATTATATTGTTATATCATATATTTTCTTAGAGCTTGGTTATAATCACACAACTCCAGAGTGGTAAAGACAGAGTACAAACCATGGTGTACCTTTTGCAAATGTCATCTTCTTTCCACTATAACTATTCTATTTCCTCATAGTTGTTTGCTTTATCCTTAAATTGTGCCTATGAAGTAGGCAAGTTGGAGGTTAGTCTTTTAAGTGAATACAAAAAATGTAAATCTGATTTTCTGCTAAATAATTTGCCTGTGGGCTTAGGTTTCCTCTCTTGTGTCCTAGTCCTCTAAAGTAATACGTTGATATCTTAAAGTTTCTATTCAGACTGATGGATAATTTCAGATGTGTTTGGTCATGTTCATGAATAAGATCTGTTTGAGATTCTTTGTAGGTGTACAAATACTGTGGCATTTAGCACTCTTTAAAATAGCACTGTTTAAACCTTCAGGATTGTCAATAAAGCAAAACTCATCACTTTATGTAATGTATATATTTATATATATAATATGAGAGTATTTTTTATTAAGTGGATCTAATTCCAACTAAGAAAATTGCATAATACAGAAATCCAGAAATGAAAGGAGTATATTGTGCTTATGTTTGATATACAGTGCCCAGTTAAAGTGTTAGCAAGTATTTCATCTTTTTAAGTAGTTAAGGTTTTAGCAAGTTGTAGTCAGAAAAGCATTTAACCATCTGTATACTGAGTTAGAATACTCTCTATTTATTTATAGATATAGCATCTAGCACTCTTCCTTTTCTGTTCTCTCTCTCCCCTTCCCTCTCTCTTTCTCTTTATCTCTGTCTCTCTGTCTCTGTCTCTCTCTCTCTTTCTCTCTTTCCCCTCTTCTCTCTCCTCTCTAGTTTTCTATTCTGAGCTAGATACTATACCAAGTATATTATACAAGCTTTTGTTTTGTAAGAGTCTGAAATTAATCAATGCTTGCATAACTGCCCCCTCCCTGCTCAGTCTTTTGCTTTTTCTTCACCTTTAAAGTGGGAGTAGAGAACACTTTTTAAGCTCATTAGTTCAAGTCCCTCAGCACTCTGAGCCACCTTCATTTGTTTCTAAGGTTATAACTTCCTTAAAACATTGGAATTGTATCCAGCATTGCACAGCAATCAATGGTAAAAATTAATTAGAATCTAGCTCCTCTCTTCTTAAAAAGTTCCTTGTTCCTTCAAGACTGTTTTTTCATGAACTCCCTTGTGTGCTTGAGATAAGAACATTGAAAATGAAGAATGAGAGAGAATTTTCAAGGGCTTTTTTTTTCAAGGAAGGTGTTCAGGAATTAAGCAAACTTTTGTTAATATACTCTTTACGAGGCCCTGTACCCTGGCTGGCAGCAAGTCCTTGCCTGTGAGGAGCCAACATAATCTAATTTTCTTTGTCTTTTACCTAGTGCTCAGCTAACTGTGGTCCATGTGTTTGTCTTTTGACAGAATTTGAGGTGTAACATCTTGGGAATGACAGAAAGGTGACATCCAGTTAGGGAGGAAAGGGAGGACTAGGCATCTAATTAGCTGAAAAGGAAGACATTTGACTAGCTCTTTCTCCATTTGACTTTCCAGGCAAGGACAAACTAAATCGTAACTTAGAGAATCCGTGTGTGTGTGTGTGTGTGTGTGTGTGTGTGTGTGTGTGTGTGTGTGTGTGTGTGTGTGTATTCCCCCCAAGGAAAAAAAGAGAATTGAAAGTAAATTATTTAGTAGGTAATTTCATGATGTATTTATGGATAGAAAAATACAAGTAAATATAGCATTAGGGTTTGTTTTTATGACTTAATTAGTAATAGTCCACTCCATATCTCCCAGAGCTAAATTCAATAGGGAGAACTCTGGATTGGTCTGGGAATCCTTTAGACTGGGTTCTGAACTTATCACTATGTGACATTAAGAACGTCACTTCTTTCCACCCCTAACCTTCCACTGCACTGGAGTTTCTGTTTCCTAATCTGTAATATGGGGGGGGGGAGGTTAGACTGGGTAATAGATCTCTAATGACCCTTCTAGCTCTAACTGCTAAGGGGGAGTAATGTGAAATCATGAGAAAGATGAGCTGGTGTCAATTTTTGAAGGGCATTAAATCTCAAGCAGAAGATTTTGCATTTTATGCTGTAGTAAGCTGTTGAGACTTCTTGAACAGGGAGGTAACCTGCTGGATTCTCTGCTTACAGAATATCAATTTGGCAGGTATGTGAGAGAAAACTTAGGATAGAGAATGGCCGGAAGGAAACTAATTAGGAAGCAAGTGTAATATTCTAGGCAATCAGTGTGGATTGGAACTAGAAAGGTTGGTCATATGAGCAGAGAAAAACAAGCAAATTTGAGGTGTGTATCCTGGGAAGGGGGCTTTTATCTGTTTGTTCCTTATGCCACCACTATGATCCATGTCAGGATTTCAGATACTATTATTATTATTTTTGACTTATTTGTAAGATGAAATGATGAACTAAACCCCAGAGTGAGATGTATCTCTTGATTACTAAGTGTATATAGAAATTGCTTTGGAGAGACTTGCTCCCTAAGTAGAAGCAGCATTTATATTAGCTATACTTTGTAGTAATACATTTTGGTTTTGTGCTTGTTGTTGGATTTTTAAAAAATATAACTAATGATAACCTCATACTATGCATGCTAAAATTAGACATTCTTTCATTTGTTTACTACTAAATGTTTTGTGCTGACTGATGACCTTTCCATCCTTTGGAATCATGCTATCATGGAATTCAAGATGTCATGGAAGTAGAATTGTCAAGACTTGTGAACTGATTGGATATAGGGAAGGGTGAAGGGAGAGTGAGGTTTGAGCCTCATAACTGTGGAAGCATGGTCAAGCCGTTGACAGAAGTGAGGATATTGGGAAGGGGATGGCTTTGGATGTGGAATGGGAGATCTTAACCTCTTTCTTGTCATGGTCTCTTTTGTCACTCTGGTAAAGCCTATGGATTCCCATGTTTTAAAATGCACAAAATAAAATACAAAGGATTATAAAAGGAAGTTGGAAGGTTAAAGTACAGTTATCAAAATATTTCTTTAAAAAGTTTATCTGATCCAACCAATCTGGAGATCAATTTGGCACTATAACCAAATAGCTATAAAACTGTACATACGCTTTGATTTAGCAGTGTCTCTGTTGGGTCTGAATCTAGGGTCTGTATCCTAAAGAGACCACGAAAAAAGGGAAAAGGACACACGTATACAAAAAAATTTATAGCAGCTCTTTTTATGGTGTTAAGTAATTGAAAATTGAGAAGGTACCAATTAGTTGGGGAATGGCTGAACAAGTTGTGGTATATGTGTATAATGGAATACTATTATACTCTGAGAGAAATAATGAGAAAATTAATTTCAGAAATAACTTAGAAGGACATACATGAACTGATACTGAATGAAGTGAACAGAACCAGGAGAACATTGTACATGGTTACAGCAATATTGTGCAATTATCAGTTATGATAAACTTAGTTCAGCAATGCAATGATCCAAGATGATTCTAAGGGACTTATGATGGAAAATGATAACCACATCCAGAAAAAGAATACGGAATCTGAAATCAGATAAAAAAAGACTATTTTCACCTTTTTTTTTTGTTTTTTTTTTTCTTATTATTTCTTTTTCTTGGTTCTTCCATTATGTTTGGAGTCTTCTTTCCCAAGAACATGGAAATATATTTAACATGTTTGTAAATATGTAACCTCTATCAGATTACTTGCTATTTTGGGAGGGAGGAAGAAAAATTTAGAGCTCAAAATCTTACAGTGATGAATGTTGAAAACTGAATGAATGTAACTGGAAAAAAATAAAATACTATTAAGTAAAAATTTTAAAGAATTAAAAAAAATGTTTATGAACCTAGATTAAGAATGCCCTGGTTTAGAAGTGTTCAACTGTCCTAGAATATGATCAGATAACTTAGATGATAAAGGTTATTTAAGTGAATGAGAAATGGGGTGGGGATGGGACAATGCAATAGGAAGTTAAAGCATACTATTGTGTCTGTGGGGACAGAGGGACTCACTCTACTGATATAAATATTAATCTCTAAGGATTTTTTGAATAATTACAGATTAAATTTCACACCATGTATGTAATGTTTAAATAGAAACAGGGACCTCTAGATCCCTGTGGGTTACAAATTGATTTAAAAAACCACATTATTAATATTATCTATGATTTATTGTAATTCTGTTTATTTTTTTAGCTACTTCCCAAATATATTTTAATCTAGTTCAGACCATACACAGGAGTATTGTAAGCCTTGTGGACAGGCTGTATATTTGCCTTAACAAAATCTTGTGATGAACCTTACTGAACTTGGGCTAACAGACATAGATTCAGTTGCTGGGTTCTGTACTCTGCTGTCTCACTCTTTGATGACCCAGGATTACTTCAGTGAGGCACAATACCACAATGGGGCATTAGAGGAAATCTTTAATGGAGGATCTTTGTCTCTCATCTGTTTTTCTTTCCTCCCTATCTCTCTGTCTTTTTTTTCTTTACCCTCTGTCTCTGTATGTTTGTATGCATTATATATATATCTATATGTTATATATATATACTATATAAATGTAAGTATTTCTTCTACTAAAATCCTCCTCTAATATACATGCACATATTAATGTTATTATATGTATGATATATTTTATATGTACCCACATACATGTATATAAAATATAACTTCATCTATTTATGTGCAAATGCACATATGGTCTACACATATTTATATATATATATGTATACATAAAGTCAACTATAGTCTTGAAATGGGAAAGGGAAATTTTGAGGAAGGCTAGGATAGAACACTGGCATAGTTAATATATGAAAATGTTAGCTCTTGCAGAGAATGCCTAAAAATGAATGTTCTTGGAATTTTTGGGTTCCTGCTTGTAAATTAAACTTTTTTCAGAAAGACTTATTATCAGAAAGATTGGTAATGTGGTGATGAGTTTGAATTCAGAGACCATCTCCCAAGTCATGCAGTTGTATTCTGCCTTGATAGAGGGGATGAGGCCCCAGAGAAAGGAAATCATGGATCCTAGAGGCATTTAATGTTAAGCATATTTTTTAGATTTTACATGTTTTATTGCTTATAGATGTTGTTGAGTTATGTCCTATTTTTTTGTGACCCCATGGACCATCACAGGCCAATGATGTCCATGGGCTTTTCTCAGAAATAGTTTGCCTTTTCCTTCTCCATTGGATTAAGGCAAACAAAGGTAAAATGGCTTGCTCAGGATCATACAGCTAGTAAGTATTTGAGGTTGAATTTGAATTCATATCTTCCTGACTCCTGGCCCAGTGATTTATCTTCTGTGCCTCTTAGCTGCCATCTAGCTGCCTGTGGCACCACCCCATTCTCTGGTCTTTTTCCACATCAGAAACAAGAAATTACCTTTCCTTTCAGGTTCCCAACAACAAATTGGGAAGGAATACTGACAGTTGAAAACTATTGCCCACCTTGTTAATTCTTCTACTGCTCCCATTGCTTAGCTTTTCCTTTCTGTACCAGCCATAAAACCTAATTGATGGAGTCTCTGTCTTCTAACTGATTTTTTCCCCTGAGGCAATTGGGGTTAAGTGACTTGCCCAAGGTCACACAGCTAAGAAGTTTTAAAGTGTCTGAGGCCAAATTTGAACTCAGGTCCTCCTGACTTCAGGGCTGATGCTCTATCCACTATGCCATCTAGCTGCCTCCTTCTAACCTATATATAATAACAATCTTTTAATAGGGGCTGACATTTATTTTAAAGTTCTTATTTATTTTAAATGTTGTCAGTAAATGTTTGATTTGCATACCTAATTTATATACCTATGTACCTGGGATCTTATAAAAATTTCCTGGGCAAAAAGGAATGGCAAGTGGAAAAAGTTTAAGAAACATTTCTCTAGATGAAATGACCCATAATCTTTCTATAAATGGAGAGATGAATGTGCTTTCTGGTAGCTGATCCTTCATCCTGAAAGTTGAGTTGTTGTTTGTTACTGTTTTGTGAAAATGGAGTGAGGATTGTTTCTCCCCCCCACCCCAATTAAAAACTAACCTACCACTTTAAGTAACCTCACTACTTTTTTTCATCAACTCACTACTGTATCTCCTGAGGGAAGCTTTCTGAATTGAAACACAGAGATTGTTTAGGCTGTCATAGCTTGAGTGAAATGGGAAGAAAAGAAAAGCTCTGTTGGACACACAATGAAGAACAATGTATTCAGCTCTACCAAATTAATGAGACAGGAGGGCATCTGTTTTGTAAGATGAACATCTTACAAATTAGGACTTTCCCCCCCTTCCCCCACTCCTAGAGGCCTTAATGAATGGATCCATTTTTGGAGACTTTGTAGAGTTTTTAGGGCTTCACAATTTTTCTTGCATTTATTGCCCAATTAAACAGAATGATCAATTTTGAAAATCTATTTTTTGTGCCAGCATAAATAAAAAAAATTATACTTGGGCCAGAGAACCAACAAGATTTTTTTCAGTTATTGGTGGACACCTATTTTGTTGCCAATCTTTTGCTAGGAGAAGGTATAGGACCTGAAATTTCATTGGTGTAGGGAAACCAACCCTTGGATAAGGAGGATCTTCTACCAAAGCAGATTAGAACCTTTTCCTTAATTTATAGCCTTGGAGAGTTGCCTGGGGTGGGATGTTCTGTGAGAAGTTAAGTGATTTGTCCTGGTATCACACAGCCAATACATGTCAGAGGCAGGAAGTCAAACTAGGTCTTCCTGGCTTTGAGGCCAGTTTTTTATCCACTATGTAGGGTGTCTCTGAATTTTTTGATGCTTCAGTTTCTGTATGTGTTCATCTGAGAAATGGTGGTTACAAATTAATTTTTTACCGAAGCTCCAGAATTACTTCTTGGTGTATTTGAACAAAGATCATGTGTAGAAAAGCCAAGACAGGGAGGCAAGATGAAATATTTAAAAAAAATTTTGTTCTTGTTTAGTCGTATCCAAGTCTTCATGACCCTATTTAAGGTTTTCTTGACTAAGATACTGGAATGGTTTATTTCCTTCTCCAGCTGATTTTACAGATAAAGCAACTGAAACAAACAGGGCTAAGTGACTTGCTCAGAGTCACACAGCTAGTTAAATATCTGATACAAGAAATTGAGTCTTCCTGACTTCAGGCTCAGTGCTCTGTGTACTGTATTACATACTCTTTTTGTTTACACTTATTTTTTTTACTTGCCTGACTTTTTAACGTGATTCAGTTTATGCATCTGTGAGTAGACAGATTAAAAATGATTGGTGTATTTGTATATATGTGTGATAATGCTAACTGTATTCTAGGAAGTGTATTTATAGAATCTGAGTAATTTATAGCATTGCTTTTGCTTACCTGCTCATTTTTCCCTTCTTGCTTTTGACTGATGAATTGTCACATTGTATATAAGCGCCTTTGTGGGAAGGAATAATAATTGAGTTCAGATTCTGTCTTGTATTTCCCATGTTTTAGGGCAAATAATTTCCTCTTTCTGAGCCTCAGTTTCTTCATAGGCGAAATGAAAGAATTAGATTAGAGCTGGGATTCTTGACTTTGGGCTGTATCCTGGATTTCTTTGGCAGGCGATCTGATGAAGCCTATGTGTGGACAGACTCCTCAAAATAATGTTTTTAAAATGCATAAAAGAACATACACAAGATTATGAAGGAAACTAATTATATTGAAACAAAGTCATCATACTATTTTTTAAAACTTTTATTTGTAAACCGTGAGTTAAGAATCTTTGGATTAGATGTTTTCTTAGGTACCTTTCAGGTCCAAATCCTCCTAAATTCAGTGATGCAATGAAATAACAAATCAGAGAATTTTTAGTGTTGTTCAAGAGGGACTTGAACTCCCTCTTGAACTGTCTCTTCTCTATTTTAAAATTTATGTTTATGTGTGGATGGATAACAAATAGTTGCCTTTATTGCTATTTGACACATTTCTTAATGTTATATAGATCACTTACATCCATCTATGATCAGCAAGTTGTTACATTATGTTCTTGTTGACCGTCCTATTCTTTGCTTAATTAAAAAAAATACTGTTTTTGTTTTTGTTTTTTTTGCAAATAAAAAAATGTTTAAAAAATGAAAACCCTAGGGATTAGTCAGTGATTAGCCTTAGTGACAAGAGTAAACACAAAGTAATTTATCACTTTGCCTGGCTCAATAAATGCTATTTTTGTGTTAATAGCCCCTGAGGAAAACAGCAGCCACCAGTTAAATAAACCATTAAGTTGAGAAGACATGTCAACAAAGGCAAAATCTAATTTGCTGATGATTGATGTAATAATAGGTTGTTGATCCAGTTTACAAACTTTTGGTGTACATATATCTGTCACGATTTACTTATATTGCAAATATATTTGTATATGTTTTAAGGGAATTTGAGCTTTCATTATTTCCAAGATGATTCTCTTGGTTCATTCCATTTAATCAAATTTCAGATTTTTAAATTCACCTGTCTGGTTGAATTTCTCTATCCAACCTGAAGATCCCTTTCCTTCAATCTCCTTCTCTTCTCTCTTTCTTTTTAATGATGATCATTTAAAAGTTCTGTATGTTAACTGTTAACTCTTTCTAAGTACCCCAAAAAGTGAGGTAAAGGCTAGGTTTATGAAATCCTGAAGCAATAATATAAAAAAAAAAAATCAAACTTGGAAATGTTGTTAGAAGGGCTGACTTGCTATAATACTGCATGATGGGAACAGGAAAACAATAGAGAATTACTTCAGAAGAGGATTTTGCTATTTTCTCCTTCTCTCTTAGGGATTTACACTGAGTTCCTTCAGAAACCATTTCTAAGTAACTACAAATAAATATCTCTAAGAAACTCCCCAGGACAGATAGTTTCACTTCATAAAGAAATAGGCATCCATGGTTCTTCGTTAGATTTAAGTGGTAATTCTTAATATCAAGATTAATATTCTAGTTCTAGCAAGGTTAGCTTAAATACCATAGTATGAAGAAACTAGTCTTCAGATTTTAATGGAAGCTCAACCTGATTTGCAAATGAAAAACCTGTTTTCTATATTGTTATGCGATTATATGTTATGATGCAAAAAGTGCTGGAACAAGGGGAGAAAAAATGGGTTTGAATTTTGGTTGGTCACTCTATCTCTCAACTATGAATTTATCATTTAACTTGTTAGTGCCTCAGTTTACTCATTTGTAAAATGAAAATGTTAGACTGTATAATGTCCAACTAAGATCTATGCAAGCTTTTTTATAAACAGTATTTTATTTTTCCAAATACATGCAAAGATAGTTTTAAACATTTTCAACATACACCTTTGTAAAATTTTGTATTCCAAATTTTTCCCCTCCCTCCCTCTTCCCCCTTCCTCAAGATATCAAACAATTCAATATAGATTAAACATGTGCAATTCTTCTAAAGATATTTCCATGTTCATCATGCTATGCAAGAAAAATCAGATCAAAATGGAAAAACATGAGAGAGGAAAAAAAACAAGAAAACAAACAACAACAAAAAGGTGATGCTGTATTTAGTCATCATAATTCTCTCTTTGGATGGCACTTTCTATCCCAACTCTATGGAAATTGGCCTGAATTACCTCATTGTTGAAAAGAGCCCAAATCACCTGTGTGTGCCAAAATGTTTGTGGCAGCTCTTTTCGTAGTGGCTAGAAGATGAATGGATATCCATCAATTGGAGAATGGTTGGGTAAATTATGGTATATGAAGGCTATGGAATATTATTGTTCTGTAAGAAATGACCAGCAGGAGGAATACAGAGAGGCTTGGAGAGACTTAAATCAACTGATGCTGAGTGAAATGAGCAGAACCAGAAGATCACTGTACACTTCAACAACAATACTGTATGAGGATGTATTCTGATGGAAATGGTTATCTTCAACATAAAGAAGATCCAACTCACTTCTAGCTGATCAATGATGGACAGAAACAACAACACCCAGAGAAGGAACACTGGGAATTGAATGTAAAATATTAGCACTACTGTCTATCTACCACCCAGGTTACTTATACCTTCGGAATCCAATACTAAACGTGCAACAAGAAAATGGGATTTACACACATATATTGTATCTCGGTTATACTGTAACACATGTAAAATGTATGGGATTGCCTGTCATCTAGGGGAGGGAGTAGAGGGAGGGAGGGGAAAATCTAGAAAAATGAATACAAGGGATAATGTTATGAAAAGAGCCCAAATCATCACAGTTAGTCATCCTATAATCTTGTTACTGGGTACAATGTTCTTTTGGTTCTGCTCATTTCACTCACAAGTCCTTGGTTTTTTTGTTTTGTTTTGTTTTGTTTTTGAGGAGGTTTCAAGAGTGGTGGAAGGTGGTAGAGAACACACTGTGATTTGATCAAAGTAAAGAGATACCATTGAACAAGCTAACTATATATCAGTGTTGGAAAGCACCTCCTCTGCAACTTAAAATCTGAGACAATTACCTGAGAGGCATTAAAGGTTAAATGACTTATTAAGAATTACAGAGCAAGTATCTTGAACATCTTATTTGAACTTGGTTATTCCCTAACTCCAGGTTGGCTCTCTGTTCACTAGTCTTACCTCTCTTGTCTAGCTCTGTAGCATAAGTCATTTTACTAGATGAAAGTGCTAGGGGATAAAGGACACAGATTGTTAGATATGAAATGTTGTAATTCTCCAAGTCTTTAAGAGTGGCTGCTGCTATATGAGTCCATAGGACCATGAGTACTGTGGCGATTAAAATTTGGTTCTAGTTTAAAGACAAGAAAGTGCACATTTCATGAGGCTTTGTAAAAGGAAAGCCTTTTGGCAGACCATTATTCTTGATTCAAAAAACAGTGTGCATGGCTATGGGACATTCTTACTATAAAAAAAGATTTCAGCATGGTTTCCTGCTCTTAAAAAGTTTGTAGTCTAGATGAACCCTGTAAATGGAATCCCATTATGAGGGACTTTCTTTGTGTGTGACTTGTGGCAGATCCCCATGCCTTGATTTTCCAGCTTGTAAAGTCATAGAACTGTTTCAAAACTCAATTTTTGTATTTCCTTATTCATAACTATACTCTTAATGTTATTAGTAAAATAAAGGTTACTTTGAGATTAGTAATTGGAAAATCTTATAGATTTAATTTCATGAATTTAAATCAGTTTATGTCCAATAATTATGCCTACCATTGTATTAAGTATTACTTTGAAGAGTAGTGAATAAAAAACCTCCAATAACTTAGATCTCACAACTGAATTAAAAAAAAATTAGTTATTAGCGGGTTAGCTGAGAGTCATCAGACATATAAAGTAAAAGAACTGAGCCCAAGTGCAAGCTTAGTCTAGAAGAAGTAGTTCATTGCAACATGAATATTTTCATTCTATTTCCCCCTGTGTCATTATAGAGGCATATAATAATGACAGTAATAAAAACAACAACAAATGCATCAGCTCTTTGAGGCAGGGATTATTCTTTTCCCTTTTTTTGTATTCCAAGTGTGTAGCATTGTAGGGGTCCATCTGTGCCTGTGTCCTTCCTCTCTCTTCCCAGACATTGGTTGATTTGGTTGTTTCCCTTCATTCTTGAAAAGGACCAAAATGGCATCACTGTGTTACAGTCAATTTACAGTGTGTCCGTCTATGACTGATCAGACCAGTATGATTCTGGAGTGCTATGATATGGGTCAGGCACAAATAGGTCATATGAACATTTGGGGTAGATTGTCTAACTTTGTGTGTCTTGCATTTCTTTTGAGCTACTTCAATTGTGCTTGCTCATTAGAGCATAGCACCTTATCTTATGAGGGCATGCCATGTTGGATGGTCTTGCGTCAATGTCTCTCATGTCGTGCAATCAATGCTAAAGTTCCTAAGAGAAACCTTGAGTATGTCCTTGTATTGCTTTCTCCATAATTTTATTGACATTATGTGTACAATGGAGTACACAGGCAGTATAGTAGTTAGCCTTCATTCTTGCTATGTCCATCTCCTTTTATATTTATATGTTCTCTGATGAATTTTACAAGAAATTGTATGCAATTTTTCTTTGGTAATATATTGTATTGAACTGTATCTGACTACCAGGCACCTCTTCAATTCTGTTTGAGCTACCCATAACTTGAATTCTTTGGGCAATGTTTTATTTCATGATTTTTAGGTCTTAGAGTGTCATTGAAAGAAAATAGTGCCCTTGTTTCTTTGAAAAGCCCTGTATGCTTAAGAGCATTTAGCAATTTCCAAAAGGCAATCTGTCCTGTGTCTTATTCCTGTTAAATTTGGGTACTCAATTCATTGTGCATCTGTAGCATTAATCCAAGATATACAGTCTGTAATAAGGGACCAGGTTTTTTGTGACTTTATTCAATTGAATAGCATCATCTGTACTATAAACTTTGTTCATTCTTTATTGTTTTTTTCTTTATGAATCATTAAGATACATTCTATTTTAAAATGTATATTTTTATTTATTTCATTTAAGTATTTCTCAATTACATGTAAAAATTTTAATAATATTAAAAAATATTTTAAAAATCCTTCTTTGCCCCCCTCCTTGAAATGTCAATTTTATATCCTTTATGCATGTGAAGTTGTGTAAAACATATTTCCATATTAGGTAGGTCACAAAAAGATAACAGACCAAAAAAAGTACAAGAAAAATTTTAAAAGTTAAAAAGGTATAATTCAATCTGCATTCAGAGTTCATTAGTTGTAGGTTGAACTCTTTTGAATGTTTGTGGATCTCTCTTTTAGGAGATTCTACAATGTTCTGAGCTTGATGGAATCAGCACAATGTCTTTTATAAATGGAAATATTTAGAAGACCCAAATATCTAGAAAAAATTCTTTTTCTAATTTAGACTCTGCACTAGATTTCCTCCGTAAAAATGACAATCACATGTGATCCAGGTCTTCTTAGTTTTTCCCTTAATTGAAATGAATAATCAGAGTAGCCTCAGTCAAAATGACCCCATTATATCTTTCAAGGAATCTTATAATTTTTAACACAGGTATGAGAGGTATTTAGTGGGAAGAATACCTTCAGGGTATTGTTTCTCTGTCGAATTGGATGATTTTTTTTTAGCGTCAATAAGAGAACATGGAAGGGTCTTATATATACATATATATGTATATATATATATATATTTAATCACCTATGTGATTTTGTTATTATACCTCTTCAAAAATGGCATATCATGTTATTGTTGCATAATACAGGGCTATCAGATTTGGCATCATAGAACCATAGGGTCAGAGATATGTTTAGAGGTAGAAGAGACATTAGAAGTCATGGAACACAATCCCCTCTTTTTACAGGTGAGAAAACTAAGGGTTACACAGCTTTGACGATTGCTCTGTGTCACATTGCTTTTAAGAGTCTGAAGTAGGATTTAAAACCAGGTCTTCCTGACTCCAAATTCAACTGTCTACACACTAACTACCTTTCAATAATAATGTCAACTAAAATGTCAGTATATTTTTTGAGCTAGAATCAGATCAGACAAATTGATCATATACCCTTTAAAAATCTCAGGACAGAAAATATTCTTTATTAATGTCTAATGAACCAACTATTGCCTTTTACAAATTTAGGGGATGTGGAATTTGGATGATGACTAACTTGTTAGATAAATTTTTTTTGGTTCCTAATTCCCTATTGTAAATACAAGGTAATCAGTTATTATGCTTCTTTAAAAGAATTATTATTTTCCTGCTTTTGGTATTCCCTTCATCAATAGAAATCACAACTCCACAAAGGCTTGCAATAGTATAGAGCAGAGCTATCAACCACATAAGCTTCAGATTATAGTTCATATGTGGGCCACAGTACTCCTTAATGGGGTTCAAAGCAGATTAAAATACAATTGGGAAATATTGTAAAAAAAACAAGTTACATGTAATAAAACATAGATATAGCTTAATCTGTGGTTTTCTAACCCAATATATGATCCATACAAATTCTTATGTGAATTTAGTGGTTTCTGTTTTTATGAGTTTGTCACACTGGCATAGACATTTTCATTTGTTATGGGAAACAAAAAAGAAATACTTGATAACCTGTGTTCCAGTGATGGACCTCTTTCATCATAGATTGGTCCATAGGCCAAAGATACAAGGTTATCCTGGATCTAGACTAGAAACTTTTACATTTCATTTCTGGGAAGATGACTCTCCAGAACCAAAATTGCAACAGGATGAAATATGGGAATAGAGCTTTAGTGAAGGGATTTAATTCTGCAAATATTAAACATATCCCATATTCTAAGCACTGTACTAGGTGGTGAGAGTACCAAGATAAAGAAACTGCACCTACACTCAGGGAGAACTTCTTCTACAGGATCTGTTGTTACTGTAATTTGTCTTTCTAAACACCAAGTAAATTCTTGCATGCTGTTCATTGAATTGGATTTGATTTCCACACACTTGAATTCACTTGTTTGGAAAAAGACAACACACTAGATTTTTTTTTTTGGCAAGAATTTGGGAATAGCTTATGTTATAAGAGTGTAAAAGATAGCTGTAGCAAATAATAGGGTCAGATGTTTCCAAAGTAAAGTAGATGAGTAGATAGAACTCACTCCATTTATAGATTTAATTTAATATACTGAAGGCCCATTAAAACACCACTCTAAGGATGAATGCCATGGGTAGTAGGTATGACTTATAGATGCTGGAACTATATTGTAATGAATTTTTTTCATTAGTGAGATCTCCTTTTTAGAATGCAAAACAGGCCCGTGTCGTACAGAGTTTTGTGCTAAGTTGGGTTAGATTTTAATGAGGCTCTATTCAGGCTTATATTTAGAAGTGACTCTGTAAGGGTGTGTGTATGTTGTGGGCCATTACATTTACCTTTAATTAGATAGATTATTTTTAGATTGTTCATTCATTATTTGTCCTTAACTTGATGGATGACAGTTGAACATTTCGATGTCAGTGAGAATATTTGTACGTTTCCCTGTAGGTAATGTTGTTAGTCATTTGTTCTATTCTATAATTTCCATGGAAGCAAATATGTTGATTTGTACTAAAGCACTAAGGTGGGATGGAGCGGGGGTGGGAGGAGAGAGAGAGTGTGTGAGAATGAGTGTTGGAATATCTCCCAATTATTCCTTACTCAGCTAATATTAACTTTATAGGACTCTTGTAGGGGACAATCACTTAATCTTTCTATGCCCTCAATTTCACAATCTCTTAAATAAGTATGGACTCTCCACATTGTACTAAGTCATGTTTGTATGCAGTTAGGGGAAAAAAAAACCCGACATGAGTTTTGTGCACTGAGCTGTTTCCCACAAAGAGAGTATGAGCTTTAATTTTTTAAAAAAAATTATTTACTATTGTTAGCACTACTGTATATCTACCCAGGTTACTTATACCTTCGGAAGCTAATAATTAATATGCAACAAGAAAATGGTATTTACACACATATATTGTATCTAGGTTATATTGTAACACGTGTAAAATGTATGGGATTACCTGTCATTGGGGGGAGGGAGTGGAGGGAGGGAGGGGATAATTTGGAAAAATGAATAAAAAAAAAAAAATTCTTTACTGCCCTAATACAGAAATCAGCAAGTCTGAGCTCTGAATGTTACCAGTGGAGCCAGACCATAACTTAGTCCTAATTCTGAAGTACACAGATCCATGATTCCTTCTCTTTGCTAGCCACTGCCTTCTCTTTTCATTATTCTATCTATGCATTTATTGCATATCTCCTTGTTATAATGTAGACTCCTTGAGAACAGAGACTGTTTTTATAAAAATCATTTTTCTCTGTATCCTCTAGAAAGCATTAATAAATACTTGCCAATTGATAGTATTCCTTCCTGCCTGTAGCCTTAACATTAAAAAATAAAATTATTTTTAATATAGTTTAAAAGATGGACACTATAATCATGCTGAATAGATTAGTGGATGTTTTTAATATCAATATTTTTCAGGCTTGCATAAAGTTTATTTAGTTCATTTGTCAACCATGGTCTAACTCTGAGTTTAAAATTGGATGAACACTTCTTCCTGAGTGCCTGGAATTTATTCTAGTGAATCCATTTAAAAATAACCACAGTACAATTTAAAAGCCTCTAATAAATTTAGTAATTGGGCTAAATAATAATTTTTGCATTATTCATTCTGATACATATGCTTTATTGTATTCAGCTACATTTGTGCTACTCCTGTTTCTCAATGTTTTTCCTCAAGGCATACTGGCATAGAGTTCAAGGTTACCTCTAGCCTGTTAATAGCTGGAATTATTACTGAGAACTCTATTTCCTACTTAGTCCTCTAATCACTGTCCTTCACTGTCTTTCTGTCATCTTTTATTTGCCAAATATGCAACACAATCCTCTCATCTCCATTTCATAGGACAGGTTGTAAGAAACTAAGTCATTTACACACAAGATGGAGTGGGTTAGTTGGGATTTCTTTTTCCTAGGCTCAGATTTAACTAATTCATCAATGTCCCTGCCCTATAGAAGAGATTCTAATATTGATTTGGATGAAGAACTGACCCTGAAACAATTTTTAAAAATATGACCCAAATATATTTGCTGAATTGTAATGCTTTAGATAGTTTTACATTATAATTGTTCTACAGTAATAATTTTCATTTTTATATAACTCTCTAAGATTTATAAAATCCTTTCCTTCCTATATTGTAATGTAGCTATTACAAATATCATTGCCCTCATTTAACAGATAAGACTTAGTTAGGAGAATAAGATCTTTCTTCATGTGAAGCTCTGACTTTGGGAAGCTGGGTGGCACAGGAGTAGGCAAGTCACTTAACACTATTTGCCTCAGTTTACCTCATCTGTAAAATGAACTAGAGAAGGAAATGGCAAACCATTGTAGTATCTTTGCTAAGAAAACTGCATTTGGGCTTATGAAGAGTCAGACATAAATGAAATACTCAACAAGAATCACATTTGCCTCAAGAACCAATGTTCTCTTTCTTGGCCCCATGCTGCCTTTCATTAAAACAATTTTATCCCTGAGACAAACCATAATCAGTTATAGCCCCATCATGGCAGTTAATTTCCAGACTCTGTTTTTCAGAGGACTTTAGTTCTGAACAAATTTATTTATATGTCTATTTTTTTAAAAGGCAAAAGAAAAAACTGAATGTAAAATGAATTCAGAGACACTATGAAAGAAGTCGTGTGTCTCAAAACAGGAAAATTGCTATGGAACCCACACACTACATTTTAAAATGAATGTTCTTTTGCAAAAGTCTTAGATATAACTTCTTTGTATCCACTTAGAAAACCAAAAACACATCCCATTGCTCATATGGCCAATTATTCCTAATATTTCTCTTCTAAAAGTAGCAATGAGGGTTCTTTACTGGTTTCATCTTTTGTTTGAAAACTGTGGGAGTTCCAAGTTCTAAATTGTTTGAAATGATCAAGCTGATTTAAATATATATATATATATGTTTGTGTGTGGGTGTGTATGTATATGTATGTTTCCACACACACTCATGTATATGCATACATAGGTAATATATACATATGTAGTTCTCATGGCATACTTGAAATGGAAAGGGGAATGTGTTTTTGCCAAAGTAATTCAATCTGGGGCACTTATTGTAAATTATTTGCCATAGCAGTGTTAATGGAGTGGTATGATGGCGGCAGCAGGAGCTTGACATGAGTTTATGATGTTTGTTGTTTTCTTGTACCTATTATGCCTTAGAGAAGCTTAACCTTGATGATGGTATTTGAGTAGTTCCATTGAAAAAATGATTAAGTGTCTGTGTCCTTGCAAACCCAATGCTGGTTTGCAAACTCTTTAATTAATGTTCTGGTTTCTTAATGATTCCTTATCCTTAAGGTATTTCACAGGTATCGTATTTCTCAGCTATTTAAAAAGTATGCTAAGACAATGTTGATTGTGGGCATGAGAACATATTCCCTTCTTCACAATATTACTGGCTTGAGTCATCATCTCTGAGCTGACATCAATTTTCTCCCTTTCCAATTTATACCTTATAGCTAATAAGTTCTATATTCCATTATCCTCTACTCCTGAATTTCCTACCTCTTTATATTCTTGCTATTCATGCTTTGAGTTATTTGACTTTGAGTTAACTCCACCATCTATCCCTTCCACTCTGTTCAAGTGGTACTGAATTGGGATGGAGGAAGTCACACAACTTTATTGAGTCAGCTACAAATAATCAAGTGTTCCTTAAGTTCCTAAAGGCAACCCTACTTTTCATTCCTAAATTACTCCCTATGGAATTTCATATAGTGGCAGTTGCAGAGTTCCCTATTCTCCTCAAACATTCTATGCTACCTTCTCCCTAATGCTTCCCAGCGATAGAGCTCATCATTGCCTTGAGCTCCCTCTTCTCTACTTTATAATCCTTTGCGCATTATCCTTCATTCTCTCTTCTTCTGTTCCAATTTGTAATGAAGAATTTGGTTCTTCTCAAGACCAAGGTCAACATCTCTATGATCTTGTCCCCTCTTCTCTGGAAGATTTTGGGGTGGTCTCCCCTCTTCACCTTAATCTTTAACCTCTAACTAACTAGTGATTCTTTCTTTTCTGTATACAGAAATGACTGGACAGCTTCCATCCTTAAAACCTGGTCCTGTATTTTCCTTCCCTGTCATAGTCAAAATGCTGTTAAAAACAAAACAAAACAAAACCTGCCTCCAATGGCTTCCTCTTTTTCCTCATGTTCCTCACTTGGCATCTTGTTTCTGATCTCATTTCTCAATTGAAATTTCAGTATCATAGTTATTAAAGATCTCTCAATGAGCAAACCAATGAACTTTTCTCAATCTAAATCTTTTTTATCTTTATAACAATAGACATTGTGAGTCTCCTTTTTTATTACTGTATGTTCTTTACTCTCTGGGTTTTTGTAAAATATGTTTTCCTGGTTCTTCTCCTACCTGTCTGCCTACTTCTTTTTCATTTGGTACCTTGTAGATGCATCAAAAATATCTGTTGATTGATCGAGGATGTCTTATTAGATGTTCAATGTGCATCCCTATTGATGGGCTTCTAGCAAGCTCTTAATAAATACTTATTGATTGACTGAATCTTAAGTCAGTCTTAGGCTGTTCATACTGGAGTAGGATTAGATAATGTCCTGCGTAGCCAGGAAGGCCTAGGTTGGAGAACTATCTTGTGATTCTAGGGTATCACTTAATTTAGCTTCACTTCTCCCATTTGTTAAAATGGGATGATATTAAAAACCACCTCACAAGGCTTTTGTGAAATTCAAATGAGATAATATTAAGTATTTTACTTATAATTATCTCATTTGAGATTTGAATTGTTGTGATTCGGAGATATAATATTTTATATTATATACATGTTATTTTCCTTGGTAGAATGTAAGGTCCTTGAGGGCAAAAACCATTTTGTTTTTTATGGTTTTATCATCTTGCACATAAAAAGCCCTTAATCATCATCACAATAGGTAATAACAACTAAGGTTTGTATAGCATTTTAAGATTTACAAAATGCTTTACAAATATGATCTCATTTTGTCTTTATGACAACTTGAGAGATAGCTGCTATTTATTATTCCTCTTTTACATATAAGGAAGCTGAAGCAGATAGTCAACAAATGACATGACCAGGGTCACAAAGCTAGGAAGTGTCTGAGGTTGTATTTGCATTTAATGACTTAATGTCCCACTCTCTATCAAGCAGCTTGCTACTTGCTTACTTATTAATGCTTTTTAAATTCGAACAATTGAAATGAAAGAAAAACAAGTTAACTGCTCCCTTTCTATCTCCTAACAGTATATATGAAGAACATCTCTATTTCACTTCAACCCTGGTTTCCTTTTCCCTTTCACTATTGTTCTTCTCCTATCTGGAGCTCTGTGTGACCTCCAAAAAGCCCTTATTGCTCCAGTGAGTGGCAGAGTGTCTCAATCATAGTGCTGGAGCAGCTTTTATACTGCAAATAGTACTGAAAGTGGGATGGAATGCTCCAAATATTGGAGAGCCTCCAGTATGGCTTCAGGCTGCTACAGTGCAGGCCCCAGCAGAAAGCAAGATGCTGTCTGCTGTGCTTACCTTACCTGTTGCATTGCTCATCTCTCACTTGATTGTTTGTTCTCATTGTCATTAATCATTCCAAAGACAGACCTTTGTCTCAATTTGGACTGCTTGGATTTCCACCATCTGTAGTTCTATAATCTACTCATCTTGTAATTTATTCATAGCAAATATAATTTCTAGTGCCCTAATTTTAGCTGTCCCTAGCTAAAGGAATAAAGTAAGGAGAGCAATAAGGTATTCATTTTTATGCTAGAAAATGTCATGAGTACCCCTGGCACTGTTTTCATTTCCTGTGACTAAGGATATAGGAGTTTCCAAAGGAACCATGGTTTATTTACATGAGACAGCAGTTATCTCTAAAACTGTCTGCCAGGTTGAGTTTCTTTTTCTGGGCTTTGGCACACAAAATCTGGTATTTTGTTTTCTAATGTTTTCCAAGCAGAAAGATGCTATTGCTTTTTCTTTTACAGTAAGTGATAGGTTTGGGTAGTTGCATCTGAATCTCAGGGAAGAGATTCTCTTGTGGTTCTCTCTTATTATTACTCTGTGTGTGTGTGGGGGGGGGGGTAAGTGGGGGGAAAGGAGAAGAGGGAGAGAGGGGGAAGGGGGGAAGAGGAGAGGAGAGGAGAGGAGAGAAGAGAGACAGACAGAGAGAGAGAGACAGAGAGAGAGAGAGAGAGAGACAGAGAGAGAGAGAGAGAGAGAGAGAGAGAGAGAGAGAGAGAGAGAGAGAGAGAGAGACAGAGACAGAGAGAGAGAGAGAGAGAGAGAGAGAGAGAGAGAGAGAGAGAGAGAGAGAGAGAGAGAGAGAGAGAGAGAGATTTCATGCCTTATGGACACCTTATTCATATTAGTAGTTCTTCCCATAGCATCCTTTTCTCCCATTCTCATTCATTTAGCCTATTTACATTTTGGAATTATGGGTAAAGTCCTTAAAGCACCATTAAGGAATTTTTAAAGAACAATTCATCCTGAAAGAGTGCAAATATTACAAATAATCATAATATCTGCTGAGTAGATTGAAATATTTTCAAGCAGGGTTATCATTAGCTACATTTGGAGTTTTGTTTTGCTTTATAACAGATTAAGTTCAGCAACAAATTCCATCTGGTCAGAACTCCATAGCTGCCTCTTGATTGGTTACTTTGAGACTTCATGGGAGTGTCCTTCAAATTGCTCTTCCCGGCATATTTTCATCTCCAGCAGAAAGTCGGGATGGGGGAGAGGAGACCCTCTCATTGTTTCCATTTGCACCCAACATACAAAACATAGGTCTAAATTTTTAATTAGCCAAGTGAGTGCTGAAAAGGAAAAGCTCTGTAACAAGACTGGGTACGCAGCTGGGCTCTGTTGCCATGACGACGGGTCCAGCAGGCTGCCAGCTTAGCATGTCAATGGGCAATACAGAGAGAGAGAGAGAGAGCTTTGAAACAGTGCCTGCTCATCACAATGCGATTGGTCACGCCTCTGTTGTCTTTGTGTGAGCTGGTGGATGATGGGTAAGACCTAGAGTGAATGCTCAGTTTGTCTCAAGGCTGCAATGAGGTAATGCTTCTGGATCTTTGGGGATTATAAGCTCCTGCCTCCAAAAGACTGCTGCAGTCTAGAGTATTTACCTTCCTATTTTTAATTAAGTATTGATGGTTACATGCTTAAGAATCTTTACAAGTACCTTTTCTCATTCATTTATGTATGGGTGTATATGTCATAGATAATATTACACATATATGGATGTGTCTTATGGACATACTCATGTGTGTGTTTGTATATTTTTATATATATCTACATGTGTGTGTGTTTGTGAGTATGTATAAGCTTATATTGTGAAAAAAAATGTAACCCATCATATTTATCATTCTGCTTTTGATCAACAATTCATCTCAGATTCCTGTGGGTCATTGATAGTACCATGGATAAATGGTATTCTAGTGAGGAACATTTAGATTAAACAAGGTTGTAGTTTTTCAGAAAGATTTTTGGTGTTGATTGCCTTTTAAATTCTTAAAGGTAAGTTACTGACAGTGGGCAAAAAGGGAGATTGTAAACATTTTATATTTGCTTTGTCATCAAGGTTGAAACCATTTTTGGTTCCTTGCTTTTGGATGGTTACATTCAGGGTGTACCTCTCTCCCCTCCCTCCCACTAGCTCTGCCTCAAGTGATGGTAACACTTAACTTAGCTTTTCTTTAATTGAACACAATGCCTGGCTGCCCTGAAATCATCTGTTTGATAGTGGCATTTTAAATCTGTGGTTTTAATCAGAAGCGGCATTGATTACATATATAAAGTAATGACAGTAAAATGTAATGTAAATGTAATGACTGTAAAAAAAAAAAACAAACAACTACAACAGTAGGAAACAATCATAGACTGTTTGTGAAGCAAATGCACTGAAGTGATGATGTAACAAAGGAATGTGGACTGAGATCCATATCTAGACATGGCACTGTTTCATGTCAGGCTGGATCTGGCACTTTTTGCCCCATCTTCTTGAGGTTCCTTTATCAGGGCTCCCAGATACTTTGAGAACAGGAATATAAGTGCCCTTGTGGCCTTAAAGGGTTTTCAACATATGTTGAGTTGCCCAATAGTTTGAGAGAAACTTAGTTAGCCATTGGGATGGTTTGGTTCTCTGTGCCCTAAGTGAAAGCATGTGAGTTAGCCAGAGATAATCTGACATGTCACCGGCACTTACTTCACAAACAGTTAATAAAAATTTATAGGTCTTTACATTTGTAAACAAAGAATAAAAACACCTTTAACAATGAGGTGTGTCCTCTGCTACTGCTGTGGCGTATATGTTGAACTCTTCCAGCTACCTTGCGCTACATGAAATCCAGCCATAGTCATATGGTTGGAATTGGGTGATTGTGGAGTTCCAGTTACCATGTGATTCAAGGAATTCAGGGTGGCCGGCGGCACCAGCTGGGATTCGGTCTTTGGCTGTTGACTTAGTCCATCCTATAATCTTAAAGGTATTTAAAATTTGTTTGAATTTTTGGGTGGGTTTGGGATTTTTTTTTTTGGCAATTATCTTTGGGAGAAGTGAAAATGTCACAGTATATAAATTAAAAATATTTAACAGAAAAAATCAGTGAAGTTTAAAAAATTATGATGATGGGATCTTGACTTTCATCAACATGTTGATTTAGTCATGTTGTAACTTACATACCAAAGCAAAATCCTCTGTTTGGTGGATGATCAAGTTGTCCCTAACATCAGTAGAGGAGGCCTTTCTCTTCAAAAAGGTCATGCGTAGTAGAAAAGGATGAGGAGGAATCAGAAGGATCTACTTTTGAATGCAGCACTCTCAGCTGCATGGCTACGGGCATTTATTTAACTTTCCCTCTGTCTCCATTGCCTCATAAGAGGAAATAGCCTACTCTGTGACTAGGCTACTTAAAACTGGAAATCCCAGTTGGGTTGGGAATCTTGTAAGCATAGAGATGATCAGAAACAGTTGTCAAAAGAAGACACTTTGTTTTTCAGTCTATTATGTTTTTTCTTCTTTGTTTCCCTGGGGATGGGTAAAAGGGGAGCATACTGGAATTGGACTGTATTGATGGACTTGGAAACAAGGAAAAACCCAAGTTGCAGTCCCCTTACTATCTGTCACCATGGACAAATCGCTATACCTTCATTTCTAAGTCTCTTAATTCTTTCCATGCTATAGCTACTTAGTAAAATGCCTCTTGATTGATTATAAAGTGGGGGATACTGGTGCATCAAATTACTTGTCTTATAGGTTAGAAATGAAATTAAAATGAAACGATGTATAATATAAAATACTTTGGAAACATTACAATATTACATATCAAAATTTTACAGGATTACAGAAAAAAACCAAAACAAAATAACAAAAATTATAGGAAATTTACTCATTAGTAATTTTACCATTGCTTCAAGAATAGGACATGCAAGCAAAGACTATAGAAATTACATTCAAATTAAACCAATTTTAAAAATGTTATATTTGCTGGGACTTGTAACCAGCTTCTTCTTTGCCTAAATCCTTTAACAGGATTGAGAGTTTATAATATTTTTTTAGCATTTGAAGTATCTAGTTTAATTGATGCAGTGAGTAAAAGTTGGACCTAGATTTAGGAAGATCTAAATTCAAATCTAATTGAGTGACCCTGAACAAATTACTTAATTAACTGCCTCAGTTTCCTTCTCTGTAAAATGGGCCACCTCCTAGAGGTAAAGAATCAAGTAAGATATCTGTAAAATACATTGTGAACATTAAAGCATTATAAAATACTAAGTTTTTATTATTACTTGTGTAACAACTATGATGTGCAAAATATGGGGAAAGAGGTATTTTGGGTGGTTTAGTTTTTCAGCCATATCATATTCTTTGTGATGCTATTTGGGGTTTTCTTGGCAGAGATACTACAGTAGTTTGTTATTTTCTTCTCTAGCTACTTTTACATATGTAGAGTTAAATGATTTGCCCAAGGTCACAGAGCTAGCAAGTGTTTGAGGAGGCTACATTTGAACTAAGGAAAAATTAGTCTTCGAAGACTTTCACTCCAGGTCCAGCTCTTTAAATCCACTTCACCACCTAGTTGCCCAACTTTCCTGAATCAGTAAACTGGTTTGAAAAATCTTTCAAGGTGGCAATCTTTAGTTTGGTCTTACGTGAGTTAGAACATCCCATAACAGGGATAAATATGAGGACTAAATTTTGATATAGAGCTTTATTAATAGGTTTCTGGAAGGTGCCAATATTTCTATATCTTACTTTAATTTCAGATATTATCACTTGAAACTAGTAAGTAAAGGGTTTTCCTTAATGTGCTACTGATAACACTGACAGCTTTGATAGAGGACCAAGGCACAAATTTAGTTTTTAAAAGATTCATATATTTAAAGAGTGCAAAATTGCTTTTCTTTTTTTCTCATTTAAGTTTTGTGAAATATATTTCCCCCAATTACATGTTAAAACAATTTAAAATATTTTTTAAAGCTTTGAGTTCCAAATTCTCCCTTCCTTCCTCCCTCCTTCTCCTCCTCCTTTCCTGTGATGGTAAGCAATCAGATATGTTATACCTATGCAGTCATGTAAAACATTCAAAATTACTTTTCTGGGAAAAGATCAGACATCAATGTATCTTTAAAATCATGAGAAATGCCAACATAAATTATATATTTGGTAATTATCACTGCATGAAGCTTACAAATATTTAGTACTACAAAACTTTGAAGTTTATTTAAATGAGAAGAAGAAAATTGGATATCCTGATGACATCCAAAACTTAATTTTATATAGTAGTAAGCTCACTATTTTGTGGGGATTGTTGTTCTGAATTGGTGATTTTCATTGCTGTAGAGGCAGAATCCCAAGATAAAAACACCCACTACCAATAGAGATCAACAGCTCACCTCTAACTTGTAGTCTTAGAATTGTTTGAGGAAAAGGTTAACTAATATTGAATCCACCTTTCTACATTGCTCTATTACTCAACTGCTCATTTTTTTTTACAACTTCAGCTATGGAGTTTCCCTCACCATATTCCTTGTCCATTCCTGTTTCTCTATGCCCCTGGAAGAAACTGCACAATGGTAATGATCAGATCCACTGCAGATCTATATTATCCAGGTTCAACTGGGCTTTCAATGATGCATGCCTATCATGCCTTCTTTATTGACCTACTTATAGCAACCTAGAATGCCTCCTCCTTTTCAACAGAGTATCTTCCCTTTTGCTATATTATTAAAAAACACATTCATTCATTCTTTCTCCCCAATTCTACCTCAAATTCCTTTTATTTCATGTCTTCATTGAAGACCAATCTTTTTTCTAGTATCTTTAATTTTTTCCCAACTATCTCCTCTGAAATTTTGCCTTTTCTAATAATCTTCTCCTTCTCCTCCTTCTCCTTCTTCTTCTTTTCTCTTCTCCCAGTTTTTAGTCTCTTTGTTGATTTTTTTTCTTTCCAAACTGCATACATGGTTAAATTTTGTCCATCTTTATAAACACTTCACTAGACTCTTCCATCTATCCCCTCAAACTTTCCATTTATGTTTCTATTCCTTTTGAAGGCCACTCAGAAAATAGTCTCTATTATAGCTTCTACTTCCTCACCTCCCACTCATTTTGCAGTCCTCCTTGACCTGTTTTTTTTTTTTTAACAATTCAATTGAAATTATTTGCTCTGAGGTTTTCTTCTTCTTTTTCAAGTGAACAAGTATTTATTATTAAGCCCCTATTATGTGTATATATCAGGTATATGTTGAGCTTTACAAAGTACAAAGAAAATCCCCCACCCCAAAAGAAAATAAAACCCAATGATCTCCTAATTACTAAATCACAGAATCATAAAATTTACGAATTCCAAGGTCTCTGGAACACTGGATTTGGAATTAGGAAGACCTGAGCTCAAATACTACCAGCTTTGCTATGTAACCCTGGACAATCCCCTTAACCTTTCTTAGCCTTAATTTTCTCATCTATAAAATAGGGATAATAATAATAAGAGGCTGATAAATGTTTAGCAACTGACCTGGAAAAGGGGATTGAGTGCCATGAATGTGGGTGCCCGCATGCTCGTGTAGGCACACACACACACACACACACACATACACATACACACACACACACACACACACACACACACACACACACTTTTAAGTGCATTAATACTTTAAGTTTGGAAGTCAACAAAACAATAAATCAAAGCCTGATTTGTGAGGATGGTGGATTTCTGAGGTTAATTGCTCACATTGAAAATTTGGCACTCTACTTCAAGCAGGCTAAAGTGGATTTTAGCATTAAATAATCCCCTGCCTATTTCACAGAGTTGTCTAGAGATGATATTTGTAAATATATAAGATAATATTTGTAAAGTGCTTCACAAACCTTAAAGTACTATATAAATTCTGACTATTTGCTTTAAATGCTATATAGATTCTGGCTATCTGCTACGAAAGTCAGTTTTTAATAAAGTTTGCTTCTAAAGACAATTATGGTGCAACTAAGTGGCATAGTGGATAGAATGAGGGTCCTGGAGTCAGGATACTTGAGGTTAACTCCAGTCCCAAATACTGATTAGTTGTGTGATTCTGGGCAAGCCTGTTTGTCCATTTGTAAAATAAATTGGAGAAAGAATTGGCAAACTGTATATTTGCTAAGAACACCCCAAATGAGGTCCATGAAGAGACAAATATGACTAAACATTGAGTAACATGTAGAAAATTAACTCATTGTCATGGATAAAAGTCATAATTGGTATGAAGCCTCTTGCTATTTCGACAACAAAATGTAGAAAACACTTAACATTTTGAACTTACCTTAATTAGAGGTATATCCATCAACAACCAAATTTGCTAAGGACTTACTGAGAATAAAAAGAAAACCTAAAACAGCCTCTTCCCTCAAAGAGTTTCCATTCGAATTCAGTAGATGCATCTTGCCTCGCTGCTTTTGAAAGCAAACTTTGAGCCTGCCACATATCTTTGTTATGGGCCTTCCTCCCTGCAGAGATAGCAGAACGATTACTATTTAGGCCCTGGGAAGTTGTTCTGCTTGACAAACTTTCTGTTTTGAGAAGAAGAGAAATTACTATTATAATCACTAATGAGGGGAGAGTCATGCCTCAATTTTACTTTTGTTATTCTAACCTGTGAAAATGATTAGTAAATTGGGGGCTAAGAGAGTAGAGATATTTAAATGGGCAGCAAAATAAGAGTAAGGAGAAGAAAATTTGGGTAGAAATTTTGCTGTTTTTTTGAAAGTCATAATGATAAAAAGATTATGACAATGAAGTGGTAGATTGGACATGTTTCCCTGATGTCATGCTAAAATATAAATATTATTTAAAGGTAACCATCTTGTGAGCCAGTATTTTTAAATTGTGAAGAATATATGATCAATTAATCATGTTTTTTTTTGAGACCTAATTAAATACGCAGAAATATTTCAGATGAACAGGAGGAAGAAGGAGGAGACGATGGTGGATGGTACAAAAGAAATATTAGATATCCCTGGCCTCAAGAATTTTAAATTATGGTTTGGGAAAAAGACTTGATACAATATGAAATAGTTAGATGATGACACATCTACAACCAACCCCCAAAATATTAATTTTCCAAAGGAATGTATTAGGCACCATATAGAAATGTCTGGTGAAAAGCCTATTAGTATGGCAAAATATATTTTTGATGACAAGAGAATTCTAGTAGAAATGTCATTGGAAGCTAAATTTATTATAGGAAGTCTCCCACTTAGAATTGGATTGATAGAGAAGTTCATTTAAAAGTCAGCTATTTTGAACCAGGGGCATTTTCTCAAGGAACTACAAAAGCTAGTTTTAATCCATAATAAAACAGAAACAACAGGACACATTGACTTTTAATTATATAAAATAGCATTATTAAAAGCATAGTGATTTTTTAAAAATGAAAATAAAGTTGAATAAGAGATAGTTTGTATTCATCCATTTTCTAAATGAGGAAGTTGGACTTAATAGCCAATTATCCCTCTTATCTCCAAATTTAAAATCTTGTGATCTTGAACATCATCTTATCATATATAGTTCAGTTCAAGAAGGTTTAGGTACTTAATTTGTGTAGAGCATAATATATATTAGATGCTATGGATACAAGGACAAAAAACCCCTTATCACCAAGTACTATTAATTTTATGGAATTGAACTTCCACTTGGTTGGGAGGTATCAAATACAATATTGATTAAGGGAACAAATCAGGTAAAGTATTTGTACAGGAAACAAAATCTTAAGCACACAAAGTCAAAGCAATAAGATCAAACATTATTACCAGGAGTGGGGAGAAAAGGGAAATGAGGAAAGTTTTGTCCAAGAGAGTGGCTTCTGGACCATTTTACATTCTTAAAAATTATTGATGTGGTGGTCCCCCTGGAGCATTTGTTTATGAGGGTTATATATTGATCAGTTTTTACTCCATTAAAAATTAAAACATCTTAGTATTATATGAAAATAATTTGGACCCTGCAGTTATCCTATCACTGAAAAGGATTCCCAGAGATCCTTGACTATTGTAGGTCTAAGACTAGCATATGAAACAAACATTGTAGGGAAAATAGGGTATTTCTAAAAGGATTAGGAATGAGACTACCTTGAGGAGAGGAAGGCGATTGGAGGATTAAATACCAAGATCAGAGAACAATTAGTTTGGTTGGAACACAGTGTATGAAAGAATAAAATAATTTGAATCTGGAGATGTAGGTTGGTGCAAGATTGGAGGGGACATGCTTTAAATGCCATGCTGAAGAGTTTGGGTTGTATCCTATTGGTGAACAGGTGCTACAAGGTTATTGAGTACAAGAGTAGACATGGTTAGAACTTTGGCACCTGCATATGGAGGATGGAGTGGAAGAGAAAGGGGCTGGCAGCAAGAGGCTAATCAAAAGGCAGTCATTATAGTTGAGGTAAGAGACTTCCAAGAGTGTAGTAGTAAAGGCCACATGAGGAAAGAGAGATCATGGAGGCAGAATTGACAAAACTTGGCAATTAATTGGATATGGATAATGAGAGAGGAATGATTCAGGTGTTATGAAACTGGATAACTGGAAGAGTGTGGTTGTGCAAGGATGTTAGGGAGAGAGGTGTATTTAGAAAGATAATGATGTTTGATATGTTGAGTTTGAGATGCCTGTAGGACATCCATTTTAAGGAGATGTATAGAAGCAATAAGAGACGGAAGAGAAGAAGGAGGGTTGGAGGAGATATATTTGTTATTTAGTTGTATTTGACCCTTAGGAGTTTTCTTGACAAAAATACTGGAGTGGTTTGCCATTTCCTTCTCTAGCACATTTTATGGAAGAGAAGCTCAGGCAAACAGGATGAAGTGACTTGCTTAGGATTACATAAGTAGTAAGTGCCTGTGTCTGAGGCTGGATTTTAACTCAGGTTCTCCTGACTCCAGGCTATCCATTGTACTACCTAGCTGCTCCGTGTATATGTGTTTGATATTTGTATGCATGTATATATTTGTATATGTATATACATGTCATATTTGTATACATGCACAAAATGTGTATACATGTAATATATACACAATATACTTATGCATATGTATATATTATATCTTGGACAATGCATATACATTTGTTATATATGTATTTTTGTATAGAGGCAACTGGGTGTACAGGAGTCAAAAAGATTAATCTTCCTGAGTTCAAACTAGTTGAGTGATCATGGGCAAATCACTTAACCCTGTTTGCCTCAGTGTCCTCATCTGTAAAATGATCTGGAGAAAGAAATAACCAACTACTCCATTATCTTTGCCAAGAAAACCCCCAAATGGGCTCACAAAGAGTTTAATGTGACTGAAGCAACTGCATAACAAATACTGTGTATATAGTTTATATCAGTGAATGAATACAATATCCATGTATATTGTACCTTTCTACATATCATCTTCCTCATCCCTGACTCCTCCCATACAATGTAAGTTCTATAAGAGCAAGAATTTTTCCTTAATGTGTTTTAAGCACGTACTTTAGAGACAGTGTAGCTTGGTGGATAGTAAGGTGTCCTTGGCATCAAGAAGAGCTAGATTCAAATGCAATTTCACTTCTCAGTACACTAGTCGTCTACTTAGGAACATAAGAAGGGCGAGTTGCATATGTGCTCCAATGATAGAAATATCAGTATGGGAAGTTCTGGTATTTTTTTCATAGAGAAGGGAACTTCATGCGAAGGATCTCCTTTATCACTGAAAATAGGCATCTTCTCTGCTATTTGAAGTCTGATTGAATCTTTATATTTTTAGCTGATAAATGCATATTGCTTGATTGATTACAACTTATCTCCTAATGCTATGGCTGTTGAATTATGTATATATATGATACATATGACTGACATGTCTACTTAGTCATATATATGTGACTCAATTGAGTTATATATATACACAAAAACACTGATACACACAGATACATGTATATGAGGCAGTTGGTGGTACAGTGAAGAGAGCATTAGGCCTAGAGTCAGGAAGACTCCAGTTACTTCCTAGCATCTTGGGCAACTTAAGTTTACTTAATTACAAAATGGGAAATAAGAACAGCAAACCCATCTTGTAGGTTTGTTGTGAGGATCAAATGAGGTAAATATTTGTCAAGTACAGTGTATGGAACATAATAGGCATTACAAAAATGCTTATCTCCTCCCTTCTCACATATAAGTATAGAATGAATAACAACAGTTAAGTGAAAGGTGATTAAGGAGAAAGAGAGGCACAAGCAGTGGGCGGGAGGGGGTGAAGTTTCAGGAAAGGTTTCATGTAGGTTTTACATGTAGGGAAAAGCGTTAAGGAGGGAATGTATTTCAGACCCACAGATAGCCATGCAGAAAGAAAAAAGGTAGAAAGCTACCTGTGAGGAACATAAAGAAGGCCAGTTTAAATCATAGCACAGTCTTAGGGTAAGATGGTACAAGGCTAGTAGAATGAGTGGGTGATGAGAAAGGGGAGGAGAAAATGGGGGGGAGATGCATTTTTTCATGGAAGTCTGGTCTAAGGAAGATGTAGTCCCAAGCCTTGATAGAAGAAGACTCAAGTGAAGTTTTTTTTATAGGACTGGAGAAAACTGGGTGCATTCGTGAATGATGGGGAATGAGTCAATGAAGAAAAGATTGAAGGTGAAACAGAAGGGAGATAATCAATGGAGCAGGCTCCAGTCAGAAGGGCCTGGGATCCAGGGCACAGGTAGAGCACCTCTTCCTCTGACACTAAAGAAAAGGGGGAAAGAGGAGATGATCCAGAGGGGTTCTGAGGAATAGAATTTATGAGCAGAGAACCTTTGTTTTCTCTTAGGAAAAGAAGTGAGGCCTTCTGCTGAGAAGTATGGGGAAAAGAAGTAAGTTGTACCATGGACTTTGTGATGGTCTTGAAGTACAAAGTCCTTGAAAGTCTTGAATGCAGATCATGCCTCGGACATTTCTAACTGTGGGGCGGTAGGCAAGTCATTTAACCTTCTTTGGCTTCAGTTTCCTTAGAAGGGAATAAGAGCTTACCTTCTTACCTTTCAGGGTTGTTGGGAAGGTTTGCATACCTTACAGTGATACAGAAGTGCTTTTATTATGGTTTATTACTGTTATTATTGATGATGAAGTCAGATTCTTGAGAAAAGAGCAGGACTTTAAAAAAACAAAAAACAAAAAACACCTATTATAAATGTGCCAGGGTCATTCCAGGGCAGTAGGTCATTAGGAGCCCATTTGAGATTAGAGAATGTAAATTTGTAGAAGCTACAATTCAGTGGTATCCAGCAGGACTGTAGAAGGCAGAAGGTGCAGGGTGACCGAATCCTGCTATTTGGCAAAGTATGACCAGTGATGGGATAAGGGGGTGAGAAATTTAAAGGCAAAGGCGAGTATATGATGATAAACTTGGGAGAACAGAAGGAAAGTGGAGGCCCTGGAAGAAGCATGGAGCAGGAGGAGTGGAAAGGGCAGGAGAATAAGCATTTTTAAAAAACCTACTACTTGCCAGGCACTCAACTAAACACTTGGCAAATATGATCATTTGATCCTTACAACAATCCTGGGAAGTGTAGGGACTGTTATTATATCTAGTTTACCGCTGAAAAAAAAACATATAAAAAGAGGTTAAATGGCTTTTCCCATAGCTCATAAGTGAAGTCAGATTTGAACTCTGGTATTCCTGATTCCAGGCCCAATACACTATCCGTGACACCTGCTAGCTGCCTCAGAAAAAGAAATGGAAGCATAATGTGCTGTAGACAAAGAATAGAATTTGAATTCAGGATCATGGCAGTGACATTGTTATGTGTATTGGTGAGATTTATGGCCATTCATGAGGATGACCAATATAAAAATGTAGGACATTGTCCTCCAGAAGGTTGAGGGACTAGGAGGCCATTTTGTTGGGGTCACCTATATGTTCTTTCTCCTTGAGAAAGAAAGAATGATTGGAGTAGGGATTCTTCACCTGGAGACCAGGAACTTAAAAAATAATTGTGTTTTAGTATAATTGGCTTACTTAGTAATCCCATGTATTTTATTTTAGGAATTTAAAAACATTATTCTGAGAAGTCCATTAGGCTTCATCAGACTACACATACAAGGTTAAGAATCTTTGGATCAGAAAGTCTATCGATGAATGTAACAAGGAATTCTAGTCAGGGTGATATAAACAGATGGAGCAAGCCCCAATGAAGGAGATCTTGTAAATGATAGAGAGACAGAGATAAAAGAGACACAGAAAGAGAAGGTGATAGAGAACAAAAGAAAATAAGAGAAATTGATGAGATGTGTGTATACATATAAACACATCTCTATGTGTTTATATAGAAAAAATAAGGTGTCTGAGATAAAAAGTTAACTGATTAATGGTAAAAGATAAAAGGAAAGAAAATTGCATTGTGGTATAGTGTTGAATCCTTGTAAAGAAGAAAGAAAGTAGTAAGGAAAGACTTTGGGTCATATAATTGCCATAACATTAGCCATAATTGCCTCAAAAAGCCTGAATTACTGTCTTGCAGGAATTGATGTAAATGGGAAGAGAGTAGTCAGGTGTGCATGCAATTAAGTATTTTGTATATATGGATCTCTAACATGTTAACCAGTTAACTGACTCAGTTAAATTATGCTAGAGAAATCATTCAAGTCAATGCCTTTTCCTGAAATGTTGGCATGTTGGATATACAATGGTGGTCTAGGATGAAGAAACCATTAAAGGTTGAATGTTTTCAGTGAAGGAAAGATAAGAATAATTGGCTTTCTGGTCATACTCAAGGAGTGTAGGCTTCAGATAATTAGAAATTATAGAATGTGGGAGAATTTTAAGATACTAAGTTATATGGAAATAAGGTATCTTTTAATGTATTATAATATTTTAATTGTAAATTGCCAACTTGTAATGATTTGCTAGTATCTACATAGAATTTGCAAAGTACTTTACATATGTTAACTCCTTACAACAACCCAATGAGAGGACATTATTATGCTCATTTTGCAAAGAAGGACACTGATTGCCTAATGATTTTTGCCTGAGTCACAAAGTTAATAAATGTCAGAGGCTACATTTGAATTCTGATTTTCCTGATTCCAAGTTCTGTGCTCTGTCCTAGGTCAATAAAACATAAGAGAAAAAAAAATAAAGACTTTTGTTTGCAAGAGGAGAGAAGAAACATAGAAGGAGAAGACAAACCAGTTAGTGTTTTTATCATGTCTAAAAATGGGTACATATTCTATTAATGGAAAATTACTGAATATATAATATGAGAAAATTAAAAGTAAATGTGTCTTTTAACAAAGAGGTCAAGAAAAATAGATTTCATAAAACTTATGATTTAGTTATCAGTTTACTATTTAGAAACATTTTAGATCTCTTTAGAAGAAAAATTTCATAAACAATAGTATCATATATTAATATAGTGTGCAGACAGTATACTGGTAAATGTTTAACAACTGACCCTCTAGAGGGAAAAATATATGCAAGACATACTTTTAAGTTTAGTCTGCATTATTCACATTTTATGTATTAATTTTTTTAACATCTTAGGTAATCAACAAAGCAATAAATAAAATTTTGTTTTATAGTATTTGCCCATTTCTAAGGTGTAAACACTTATCTTGAAAATTTAACAATAGGCTTTAGAGCTGATTTGAGCTGGCTCCAACATATCAGACTTTCATACCCATTTTTTTTTTTAACTCCAGAGCCATTGTCTCTGTGAAGTGTAGGTAGGAGAGACATTGTTTTTCCCATTTTGGAGGTGAGGGAACCAGCATTTAGAGAATCTTGTATAGAGAATAATCCAGCTACTAAGTGTCAGTTGTGACTTAAAATGTCCTCTTTTGACTTCTAAATCTACTATACTGCTCAGTCCTATGATCTTAGAATACCAACATGGAAATGCTTTTTGAGTCAAATAGGTTAGGCAGTTAATACTCATTTAAACACATGTATTAGTTAGGAGAAAAATATTAAAAATGTTTAAAAGTTTCATTTCATCAGAGATACGAGAGTCCAAAAATAATGATGAATTGAACAAGTTGTACTATATTCTGTAAAGTGCCAAAATTTCCCTTAGCTAAAAGATGGATAGGAAAAAAAAATAAATATTCAGCTATTTTTTATGCATTCAAAGAATTTCTCAGTCTTCAAACAGAAAGAGTATGAAGGGGAGAAGAGTAGTTGTAAGAACCTTTAAATTTAAACCATAATTAAATACATAACTTACTCATTGCTCCTGGGTATTACAGGAATCCAGTCACTTTTTTTTAAAATTTACTTTAGACTGACAAAAATAACAGGAAAACAATAAACTCTGGCCATTAATAAATCATTAGACTTTAAATACTCAATTAGCTTTGTAGAATTTTCAATGCTTTCCTTAGAGTGACCAGTCTACATTGACCAGCCTTTCTCTTAACATTCTGTCTATCATATCTTCTATTGCTCATTCTGCCAGTAGGTTGAGAATCTGTGCTGTATCTGGCTATAGGAAATATAAATGTGAATTTTCCCTTTCAAAGATTGACCCTGGTTCCAGTTAAGTTGAAAGAATAGGATGATTCAATAGATGGCACCTTCCTTTATGACTGATTTGAATATCTGGGCAGCTGTTTATTTTCAGCATTGCTTTTTAATAAGATCTTTTCTCAAACTTATTTGGCAAACATTATGTACTATGTGTATTGATGCTCATGTTCTATAATAAGGCAGATACTTAAACCATTTCAATCAACCTTTAAAAAAATGTTTTTAATCTACATTTCTTTTGGTTCAGGTTTGTGGTACCAAAACCTGAAGTTTTTGCATGTTTGTAAATGTCATTTATCCTGTTATTCCTAAATGGTCTAATAAGCATTTAAGAAGTTGCTCTTTCAACTACCTTCAGTGGCTATCACATCGATCAATAAACATTTATTAAGTTTACTGTGTCCTAATTACTGTGCTAAGGGCTGGGATTATAAAAAGAGAGACTTCCCTCAAAAAGTTTACAATATATTGTTAAAATATAACAACATATAAACAAATATCTACAAAACAAACTCTAGACAGGATAAAGAGAAAAAATAAAACAGGGTAAAGGTGCTTAAGAGAAGGTGAAGAAAGCTTCTTGTAAAAGGTGGGTAGGGATTTAGAAATGAAGAAAGGGACCTTAGGCTACTTAGTCCAACCTTCAATTCTCTAGAAGAATTAACATGACTTTTCCAAGGTTACATAAGTAGATCTTGTCCATTTTGTATTCTAAAACAGGGATGGCAACAGTGCAGAAGCAGGTTAAAATGTAATTGGGAAATATTTAACAAAAATAAATACAAATATAATCGAATATGAATAATGGTAATATATAGTTTTCTTATGCAATATTTGGCTAAGAGGGACCCTTATGTATGCTGCAGTAGCTGTGTTCCTATTTAAGTTTAACAGACACTAGATATGGAGTTAGAAGACACACATTTGCTATATTCAAAAAATGTGGACTTAGAAAATCCCCTTCTGGGTCTCAGTCCCTGAGCTGTATTTGACCTTGAAAGTTCAATTTGGCCAACCCCCAAACCAGTTTAGATATTAAGAGCCTGTCTTGATTGTAGGACCTCATTCAATTCTCTGTGCAAGTGAATGTAGGCAGCTAAAGCAGTGGTTATAGGTTGTTATGTGGGGAAACTGCTTCACTGGCACTATTCCTTCAAGCCTATCCTGCTTTTTGGCAATGTGTGATGCTGGTCAAATGGAATTCATATGAAAGGGAGTGAATGACAGTGTACAAATCATTGCCATTAATGAGAAAAGAAAGTTGCGAGGGGGAGAGAGAATATCTTAATGAAGCTTTCCTCTTTTTAAACAAAAGCCAATGACCTCTTATGAGTGCTACTGTGGAAAGGGATTTGAGTTCATTTTGTATTGTGTTCCCAAATAGTACCCATTGGTATCTTTTTCATTTGACCAATAGAACACACAGTGGGCCAAATTCCAGCTTTTTCAGCAACTTAAGATATTTAATTAGGTCCAGCAAACACATGGGGAAATTTCCAGCTCCACATAAACATGTAAATCTACTAAAAATTGTTGCCATTAAGTGAGGATATGACTTTTTATCATTAACGTTAAAAATACTTAAATGGAGGAATTTCTATTAAAGAGACAAATTAGATTACAAATGAATATTTCTCCTGGGCCCCCGATGGGCTTATTTGACATGAGGTTCCTTGACCTAACAGCTCTGAAACCAACATGAGGATGAAAACGAGAATGGAAACGGAAGGAGAGAGAACAGAAGAAGAATGCAGAGATGTATGGTACTGGAGTCGGTGCTCAGGAGGGGAAGAGGCTTGGCTGTGGCCTCCTGGCTGGACACCCAGGAGGAAGAGGCAGTGGACCCTGTTCCAGACGCTGGCCTGGCAGGGAGTACGAGAGAGGAAGCCCCTGTGTGAGTTTTCTCAATATTTTTCCCATTCCTTCCCCATCTAGTGAGGACACGTGTAATAGAGTTTAACCAAAATTACATTTTTCCTTTACTGGCATATCCATAAGCTGCTTCTTAGCCTATCCTGAGGTTTGAAGGCCAAACCACATACCTCCAAGATGAAATTAATCATCTAATTTTTAAAAATATATAAATTTTTAAAGAGGGAAGCCTGGCAGTTTCTGCCCTGCCTTTGAGCAGATAGCCAATTCTCAGATTTGATCAGCCTGCCAAGCTTGTTCTGAAGACAGTTGATTCTCATATCTCAATAATCAGCAGAGGCTGCAATAACCATATCATCCCACATGACAGAGCTAGAGATTATTTAGATCAACCTCTCATTTTACAGCTGAGAAAACTTAAGACCCAGAGAGGTCAAGTGATCTTCTCCAAGGTCAGACTTTGGCCCCAGTAACAAAATAGCATTTCCATACAGTAAAGAAAGAATTATATGTTATTTTCTCTCTTTCCATGTTATCAGAGCCTACTGATGAGTTGCAAAAAGAAATAATTGAAATAATAAAAGTAATTGCAAAAGAAATAATCCAAGTAAAAAATACTCTTCAAAGATTCGATTCTTGTAGCTATCCTGCCTGGTGTATTGTGACATACAAATTGTTAAAAATTGATTAGGTATAGTTACAGTATAAATCCTTCTGGTAAGGACACAGCCATCAAATATTGATTTTATTATTTGTGATCAGAAGGATAACTAAATGAATAGAATTTGTAGTTGGAATGAGGGTCAAAAGGAAAGGGAAGGCACAGTATGAAATTACTCACCCTCCTTATTTTTAACATGTAAATGATATACTTCATGGGAATAGGTTAACGCTGAAAATATTTCCAAGTGATTCAGTGTCTCTGAACTTTTCTGCAACTTCCTTCTGCCAAAATAAGTCTGTTACTCATTTTGGGGACTACTCATCGCTGAGTGCCCTCTAGTATCCAAAGTCAGTACTAGGTAAAATTACCCTCCCCTGCTTAGTGACTGACAGTTTAAATGGGAGGTGGGTTGGGGGAAACAGAGATAGAGAAGAAATGGAGGTGCACACTTGAAAGTTTTATTCCATTCTTTTTCAGGACCTAGCAATCTATAGTCTGTGGATTCTTATAGGCTTTTTATTTTATTTCCTTTTACAAAGCTCATTGACACACTGTGACTATAGAGGATGGTTTAGTGAAATGGAACACAAATCACTTAACACTTGGGAGAGGTTGAATGGAAAAGGGAGTTAATCCAATCTGTCATAATAATAAAGGCCTTATCTTTTTTTTTTTTTTTTGAAAACAAGATGAATTTAAAAAGTTAAAATCATTTCAGCCAACTTAAATTACTATATTCAAAGCACTGTTCTAGGTGCTAGAAGATAGAAGTCACATTTTACCTAGGAATTAACAATACAAATGCAGAGATATGGTTACTTTGGTTGTTTGCGTGGGGAGAGGGCAAATCAAGAAAGGCTTCTGAGGTCATTGAAAATTAAACAATTCTTCGATCTCAGACTCTTTAGTGAGAATATTTTAAATGTCAGGTCAGTCTATATTAAAGGAAAAGGTACATGAAAACAATATGATCATTGTTTCAATGCAGAGACATGGGACTCAGCTAGTAATGTCAGAAACATAAACTTAGGTGACCCAAGTAAGTTTTCATTGAGAAAGCAGAGTGATCTAGAGGACTCAGACAAGTAAGACTACAAATAGCAGAAAAGATGCCTGTTTACATTGATACAAGGAGATTCTTCACATGAAGTTCCCTATACTATGAAAAAATATCAGAACTTCCCATATTAGTATTTCTATCATTGGGGCACTCTCTCCATGTGCAATTCACCCATTCTTGTAATCCTAAGTAGATGGCTAGTATATTGAGAAAAGCAATATTGTATCAGAGGCTGCATTCGAACCCCACTTTTCCTGATGGCAAAGATACCTTGTGCCATCCACTAAGTCACACTTCCTCTAACGTACTTGATTAAAACATGTTAAGGAAAAATCTTTGCTCTTATAGAACTTGCATTCTATGGGAGGAGTTGGGGATAAGGAAGATGATTTGTATAAAAGATATAATATACATGTATTCATACACTAAGATATACCTATATACACAGTATTTGTTATGCAGGTGCTTTAATTGTATTTGATTCTTTGTGAGCCCATTGAGGTTTTCTTGGCAAAGATATTGGAGGGGTTGACCAATTTTTTCTCCAGTTCATTTTACAGATGAGGAAACTGAGGCAAACAGGGTTACGTGACTTGCCCAGGGTCAAGACAGCTAATAAATATCTGAGGCTGGATTTGAGCTTGAGGAAGGAGTCTTCTTTACTCCAGACTCTATACTCTCTCTATTGTAGTACTATCATAAGGGACCATAATACTTTAATTGAGAGATGACTTATCATAAAGGGACCATAATAGTTTAACTGGTTCCTACTGAAAATATGTCAAGCAGATTAAAGGGCAATATGGGCAAAGGGAGGAGATATTATGTTGGAATGTGGGCCAAGATTTATTGATAGAAAGTTTAAAAATGGTGAAGTTAAAGGCTGGCAATGAAGTACTGTCACAATAAACCCATGTCTTTTTTTTCATTGGTTTCTTGGACTGGTAAATCAGTGCAATGACATAGATATGGTTTCAGTGAGTCATTTGACAGTCTCTCTTTATATTCTTGTGAACAAGGTAGTGAGATAGATGAGATCTGAGTTAGATTAATTTTGAACTGGTTAAATGATTGGCTCAAAAAAATTTAGTAATTAATGAATTAAGATTAGGGAGATCTCTTATAGATTGCCCCAAGGTTTGTCTTTTTTGTCATTGGGATAGATAATGGCCTCCATGGTATACATCAAATTTAGAACATATATGAGACAGAAGGGATAGCTTACTCATTGGATACTAATTGGGAAGTAAAAAGATCTTAACAGTCTGAACCTAAGAAGATGAAATTTTCTAAAAATAAAGGCCTGTCTATGTTAGGTTCAAAGAATCAATTATATAAATATAGGAAGAAATTATGTGGAAAATAATCACATTATAGTCTTAGAGTTAAAAGTAGGGCCTAGGAGTGACAGAAAATGATGCTTAGGGAAATTAAGGGATAAACACAACTCTATTGTGTGTGTGTGTGTGTGTGTGTGTGTGTGTGTGTGTGTGTGTGTGTGTGTGTGTGAATGTATGATTTTGTTCAAGGTCATTCTGAGCCAGGGTGTGCTCTTTCCACTATACCAAATTTGGGGATTTAGGAGGGCTGCAAGTTTGGTGTGAATCAACAATTAAATATCACAGTCTAAAAAATTGTTATGGTAATATGCTGTTTTGGCACTAAAATCATAGCATTAGAAATAAGGAAAACTAGTTCAGATATTCTGATGAAGGCTCATCTGGCATATTGAGTTTGGTCCTAGAGATTTTATAATTAAACAAGGACATGGACAAATGGGAGCATTCAAAGGATAAGGGTGGTCAACATTTTGTGGAGTACTGACAACCACTGCCCTCTGAGGATTTATTGAAGTTAAAAAAAAGAGAAAGCTTGAGGGGGAAGATGTAACAGGCTGGTATTGAATAATTCTATAAACAGCAAGAGGTCCAGTCCAGGTCTTACTTGAGACCTACTCTGTTAGGGCGACCTATTCAAACTATATTGGCTCACCATCTCCCTCAGGATTGTGTGAAGACATACTTGGTAAATTCAGGATGATCTTGATGGAGAATACATGCAAAGGAACAAAGTATTTTAACTATACAATGAATCAAAGACATACTTGATAAACTTGGGACAGGAAGAAAGTTTAATTATACAATGAATCAAAGGCATACTTGAGGTAAATACATTGGTATGATAATATTTACAATTCTGTGTTGATAAGCATCTTGGTATTGATGGTTAAGATAATGCCCTGGAAGCTAGTAATTTTGTAACTAATCTAAAAGGTATATAAACGCCGCTGATACTCAAATTAATAAACGAACACTGCAAAGTATATCTTCTACCTGGCCTTGGGTACTCATTCACACTCTCAGTATTCAATGGAGCTGGACTCCCAATAGGATGGGGTCATGATAGGTGTATTTTCAGGATTCTCATGAGGAAGGAAGGGACTTCTTATCCTTGGCCCCAGAACTGGATGTAACAAATGGAAATTGCTGAGGGACAAATTTTAGCTGGATCTATGAGGAAACTTCTTTTAAACAGTTAAATATCAATCAGCATTCCAGAGGATACTTACCTCCTGATAGGTGATACATTTGGTGCAGATTTTTTGGACATAGCCAGAGGGTAGAATTTATTTTGTTTGACTCTGTATGTTTTTTATAACTCTGTGTGTTTATAACCCGTAAGGGAATCTAATTAGGAGATAGTGTATTTTCTTTCATTAGAATTATCTTGGTGAAGGTTGGAGATGTCACAGAAGGAATTCAAATTCAGGTGCATATTTGGACAATTTGAAGTACCCTCTGATATTCTTTATGTGAAACAATGGCATTGCCCACTTATGATGATGAAGTTAAAGGGAAGAGCTATGTACGGAACATGATCATGGAACTGGCATTTGACTTTAGGTATAGGATAATGAGTTTAATATTTCTGATGTTTCCTATTATCCTTGACTAAATGTTACATAGTTTACAGTATACTCATAGCTTCATGTTTTCCTCTGGAAATGTTTTTATGACCCAAATATGGGAACTAATAGTTCTAATAAACTAGTTAGACCATATCTGTGCTTAATTTTGATTGTTCACTAGAAATGTGATAAAGTGGAACATTTTCAGAAGAGGGCCTATGAATAGTCCTATGAAAACATTTGAGTAGCCTGAGTTCTTCTTTCCTGGAAAAGAGAAGACTTAAGGTAGAAGTTCTGTTGATGACTTTTCAAAAGCCAAAAAAAATTATATTAAAAAAGAGTAGACTTCATTTTAATTTCCAAAGGTAAAACCAAGTCCAATGGGGAGACATAATCGGTAGCACATAAAGAAATTACTTATAGCATTTAGTCATGCATAAATGCAATGAGTTGCTTTGTAATTAATGTCATGAAGATTTTCCCATATCTGTGAGAGTATTTAAATACAGGCCAAATTGGTTATATTTCATAAAGAAGAGAAGTATGGAGTTGGAATTTAGAGTGGATGACCTCAGAATGTATTTCCAATTCTGTGATAGTATGATTTGCTTTTTATATACCTTCATTTTTTTCTCTTTATGTTGTAAACCTGATGAAGATAGAGAATGTGTTAGTCTCTTTAAAAACAAAATGAAAGTATTTTTATCATTCAGGTCAGTACTCTAAAACCCAGTTATTCAATAATGTCTAGTGATTTGTTGTATATAGTGTAATGTTCTTGTTGGTTTTCTGGAGGTCTAGGAGCAGCCTTCATTTTTAGCCAAGTAATCACCACAAGAATAGCCAGGTGTTTAAATCCAAATTCATTATTATTTCCTTCAAAGTCTTTTCTCCTTGCCTGGGGCTTTAGCTAGCTTTCTGGAGGTCCTTCAGACAAGCTTTGGTCTCAGTGGAGGAAATTCTGGAGGCCAGCCACTGTGGTGTGAGATGAAGTGAATCTCTCTCTGAATCCCTTCAGCCTCCAGCCACCACAAAGGTGGATGATGGAATCAGCGTCCCACCCTTGGCTGAGTTTGTCCCAGTTTATATGTTCTATTACAGTTAAATCCGTTCATCTTACTGAGTATAAGCCAATCATTTTATGACTAGGGAACTATTATTTGTTGTAAGATTAAATCAATCATACTGAACTAGAGAATTGTTAATCACCATGCTAAACTAGATAACCATTGTATTATTAATTCCACTTAGTTAGCACCTTGTAAGAATCCTTGTTTTAAATACAAGATTTCTGGACAATAACATCTCCCACTTTCTTTTGTTTTAGTACATAGGTGGTCACACTCTCCCTGACTTCTCAAGGAGGTGAGAACCTTAAAAAGGAGGTGATCATGCCTTCCTTGACTTCTCAGAAAAGGGGTGAAAACACCAAAAAAGGAGGCAATCACTCCCTCCCTGACGTCTCAGGAAGGGAGATGAAAACACCAAGGAAATGGGGAATAATCAAACCAGATTAGCAGGTTTCTGAAGGGTCTCACTTGAAATAGGTATACATAAATCCATCAACATGGGAGGTATTACAAACAAATAACATAAACAAATTATACATATCCATAATTTCCAGAAATAGTCCAAAACCAATCTATTGTCCATTACTTCATGTGTCAGGAATCCAATGATTCCTGCAGATTTTGAAGTTATGTTGATGAGATAATAGGGAACCTCAAAATGATGAGGTAACTTGAACCAAAATATGAGATAAATACCTAATAATGAGGTATATACCTCAATAGGATTAAGTGAGGTCTAGTGGCAGAATTCGGGGTACAGGGAGTCACATGGAGCTCCCCTGCAACCCCCTTAGGATTCAGCGCAAGGATACAAAGTTAAATCAGGTCTAGTGGCGGCGAGAGTCCCCTGTAAATGAATTTACAGGCCCAAAAACCTAGACGGGTAAAAGATGTTTATTGCAGGGATTGGAAGCAAAGTTAAGGTCTGGTTAGTAAAAGGCATTAGATAGAGGAAGATAAACGCTGAAAACGGCGGGGACAGAGAATCTCTGATGCAAGCATCTTGGCTGGCAACTTTCAAATCTCTGAACCAAAGATGGTTCTAGCTTTGCTCTTTTTATCTGCTTGAAGAAGTAATGGGCGGAGCTCAGGTTAATTCCTAGAAGGCCAGATTTTTGGCGGGCTTTATCCAAGCCAGCTAGATCCAGTGGGGGGCTGGGTACAAGCCCAGACTAGTTTGACCAGATCTTGTATCAAAGGTCCAAGTCCCAAAGGAAGTTGTAGATCAAACAAGGAATACCAAGGGGCTACCGCCCTCAACAATGTGACAGTCTCATTATTAGCTATGCTCTTTCAGTGTCAGATGTTTCTTAGGTCCTCTTTGTTTCGAGGCTTTTTCTCTTTTTCTGTCTCTCTCCAGGTGCTCATCGACACCCATCTGATTCTTTCTCCATCTGTAGAAATACAAGCAAACACTTTCCCTCAAGCAGTTAACCTATCTGGTTCCTTCCATTCACCATTTTCTGGATCTCTCCACATTACCTGATTATATTGAAACTGCTGGCACTGGACACTGCCCTTCTTCTGTTGGGTTAAAAATTCTCCTTAATTGTAACCTCTTTCTCCCATCTGATTTGTTTCTCTGCTGATTGATCACATCAGATCCTGAACTTTTAAAGACTCTCTGGGTTTAACCTCAGCTGCCATCATGCCCCACCTGTTTTTTGTTTGAGGTCTTGGAACTGGGCCCCGACTTTCATTTCCCTGAGTCAATCTACATTCTGAGACCCAGTGGAAACCTTTGTTTCACAGGGTTTTGGGTCTTGTTTTCTCTCATCCTGTCCTGCCTACATTGAGCTTTCAGATGTCCTACTTTACCACATTGAAAGCATGGATGAATCTCTCTGGAAGTCCCTTGCCAAGAGGGACTTCATATTCCCATGTTCTGCATCATAGCCTGGGTTTAAAATGCATTTGTTCCCACTGTGGCACAACATCTTATGATCTCCTCTATAGGAGTCCCAGTATAATTCTTCTAGAAACTTCATTAGCATTTTCTCTAGCAAATTGTTTGATCATCATTCCTGTTGATGAATTTTCTCCAATTGTTCAGATGACAGCTGTTTGCAGATGTGTCCCACAAAATCAGCAAAGGCTTCATTGGGACCTTATTCTATTTTCATGAAGGCTTCCCCTCTATCTTGCCTTCCTGGGAGGGTGACTCATGTTTTGATAGCAGTAGTAGCAATTTGCTCATATGCTGTCAAAGAGTAATTAATCTGCACTGAAGTGTCTACATACTGACCTTTACCTGCTAGTTGGTCAAAGGTGATTTGTATATTAACTCCAGTTTGCCTATTTCGTTGGGCTCGTATTCTGCATAGTTCACTATACTCTGAAAGCCACAAGTTTTGTCCAGGTTCTAAACATGTCTTTGTTATAGATTTCCAATCACAAGGGGTTAAAATTTCATAAGCCAAATTCTCTAAAACCATTTTAACATAAGACGATGTAGTTCCATAAAGAGTACAACCCTTTTTCAAATCCTTGATTTTTTTCTAGATCAAAAGGAGTGTATCTTCTCCTGGCTTGACCTGAAGAGTCAAACTCTTCAATAACTGGGTATGCATTTATCAAATCTGATATATCCTGTCCTTTTTTAGCTTTAACTAGTGCCTTTTCTAATCTTGTCATAGGCTGCTTCATAGGTGGTGCTGATTATGTCACTGCCCCTCCCCCTCCTTGTTTCCCTTCATCCATGAAGGGTTAATTGAAGGGGGGAGGGCCATGAGATGGGGAATTCCCTAATGGCGCCTTCTGTGAAGTACTACACTCCTTAATTTCATCAGAATTGTACTTAACTCCATTCTTGTAATTCTTTATCCTTTTCACCTGGTTTGTCAGTATCTTCCCCTTCTGCACTTTCTTCTTTTTCTTTATTCTTTATTCTAATACTTATATAATTCCTTCAAGCCAAGTGTATTAAGTTTTATGTATAAAGTGTTTCTTTAGCAATCAAATCAAGACCATTATCATTGTAGTATTCACATAGTTGCTCTCCTCCTAATTTCCACTCATCTGAATCTAATTCTTTTTCCTTTGAGAACCAAGGAGATGTGTACTGTACTGTTTCTAAAAGTTTTCAATAGTCTGCTCCCAAGTTACATACTTTTTACACATTTTTCTTGAGGTGGAAAAGTCTGTTTTTTAAACATTTGTCCCATTTCAGCTGAAGCATTACTTTAGCCCTTAACAAAGTTTCCTCCTTGTCTGTTTTTGTACTCACCCTAATTTACGGGTCACAGATGTAAGCCCTTAGTCCCACATTCAGACACCAAAATGTAATGTTCTTGTTGGTTTTCTCAAGGTCTTGGAGCAGCCTTTGTTTCAGCCAAGTAATCACCACAAGAATAGCCAGGTGTTAAATTCCAGATGCTTTGTCTCCTTCAAAGTCTTGTCTCCTTGCCTGGGACTTTAGCTAGCTTTCTGGAGGTCCTTCAGACAAGCTTTGGTCTTAGTGTAGGAAATGCAGGAGGCCAGCCACTGTGGTGTGAGATGAAGTGAATCTCTCTCTGAATCCCAGGGCTTTTGCTTCAGCCTCCAGCTACCACAAAGGTAGATGATGGAATCAGCATCCCACCCTTGGCTGGGTTTGTCCCAGCTTATGTGCTCTATTACAGTTAAATCCATTCATCATACTGAGTATAAGCCAATCATTATATCACTAGGGAACTATTATTTGTTGTAAGATTACATCAATCATACTGAACTTAGAGAACTATTAATCACCATGCTAAACTAGATAACCATTGTCTTATTAATTCCACCTAGTTGGCATCTTGTAAGAATCCGTGTTTTCAGTAAAAGAGTTCTGGCCTATAGGATGGCCTAAGAGTTGACAAGGAAATTTGCGTGTCATCTTTGTGAATATAGCAAGAAAATCAAAGATTGAGCCCACTGGGTTCATCAGCATAAAGAGATTTGAAGTGGAACCTCTTATAATTATCTGATTGTCCTTACATAAATCATAAGCTACTGTTCTGTTTCTACATTAGAGATGATAAAGCCAGGGTAGAGAGAGGGTAAAGTCAGTTATTCACAATTATACTTCATTAATGTTAGTAAAAGAAGGAATTGACACTAGCTATATGAAATTTATGAAGACTGCAGTAGTTTATAGTTTGAGGACTTAAAGGGAGGAAGTGATGTTGATGAAGAGTTTGCACAGTAATTGCAGAATTATGTAATTCTTTCAAGATTTTATTTTCATTTGTTTTATTTGACCCTGGAGACCTCAACTGTTAAGAGAAGCTTTACATTCAGATATATTAAACATTTGTCTAAGGCCATACAGCTATCCAGACATGCTCCATGAAATATAAACCAGTAAGATTTTGAAATGGGAACATAATTTTCATCTTTAAGAACCACTAAGGGTTTGAGAATAGGAACTTTCCTGCTTTTCTGTTGTATTCCCAATGCCTAGCATGTTCTAAGAATGCAATACTTTTTCATTCCATTTATTTTTTTAACCATCTCCCTGACCCCTTATTTAGTTGTTACAGTAATGAAATAAATATGAAAGCTAATTTTATTCTTTAAAACTTTTGGGTGCTTTTTCCTAGTACCAGCAAATTTGCCCTTTGAATCATCTACTAAAAAAACTAAGGCATTTTAGCTTTTAAAAAATAAAGGATTAGAAAACAAAAAAACAATTTATATATGGTCTAGTATTGAAAAAATATGCTTTTCATAATAGTACTTTTATATTTCTTTTCAAATACTGTTAAGTAATCAGTCTTTTATGCTTTACAAAGCAATGTTTTTCCTTGCCTAGTGGATAGAGTGCCAAGCTTACAATAAAACATTCTTGCATTTAAATAATCACCTTTGAAGCTTTCTAGTTGTGTGGCATTGGACAAGTCTCTTAGCCTACCTTTAGCAACTTTGGGATTTATTTACAAATCAAAGGCTACTTATGATCTGGTTCTCCAGCATGGTATTGGGGAAAATGCACTAAAATTAGATCCAGGAGGATATGGATTTGAGTCTAGGCTTTGATACTTAATAATATGACTCTTATCACAAGGCCTAACCATTGAGTTAAAGTTTCTTTCTTTGCAAAATGAATATACTTCATGGGACCTTTGGGAGGCTATGTGAATCACCAAGATTGGTGGTACAGTGGAAAGAACTCTGTCTTTGGAATGAGAAAATGTGGATTCAAATGCTTCTGGTATGTGACCTTGAGCAAGATATTTCAACTGCCTGGGTTGCCTTGTTGTTTCCTCACCTGTAAATGAGGAGGTTGGATCAAATGACCTTTGACATCCCCTTCTGGTGCATCTTAGATTCTCTGAAAATGGTTTGTACACCTTATAAAATGGTATAGAAATGTTTTGGTTATTGTTGCCACGGAACAAAATTGAATTGCCTTCATATATAGCAATATATAAATGTGTAATAAATACATGCTCCCTAATTATTTGGTGATTTCCATAACAGACAAGAATGCCAAGAATATTTGTTGCTCAAGTATTTGGAACTCCTGTCTATATCCCATTGTGCCTGATCCAAATGTAATTGAAATTGTTTTCTTAAAAATAAGAGGTGTACTTAACCAATAACTTTCTCTTTTGGAAACCACTTTGGTAGTGTTTTTAATTTTTATCACTCCTGGACTTTTCATCAGTTCTTACATCTAAGAAAGCCTTGATGGTTAACTGTTGTTTTGGTGTCCAGGGATTTCTGTTCAGAGAATTCCTTTTCATTGTATTGTGATTTCTCATCTAACATTCCACTCTGGATTCTATTGCTCATGTATAATTTGCAACGGTAGCCGGACTACCATTTGCATAGACTGTTGGCTGTCCAGTACACATTGAATTATGTGCTCAAAATTCGTGATGAATCCCCTGAGTAGTAGTTGTACTATTTATCAGCTTCGGGAGCTAGAACAAAAGGGGACTGTATCCCACATAAACCTGTGTTATTATCCAATACAATAAGCATTTATTAAGTTCCTATTAAATGCCAGGCTCTGTTCTAGGCACTCAGGATTTTGAAACAAAAGAAACAAAAACCTCCCATTCTCCCTTCCCATTCTTACTTCTTCCAATTCCTTAAAAAGGCCAATTGTGAAGCAAGAGAATCCTAGTGAACTCAAATCTATATGATAATACAACACATGAATAGAAGAGAAAGAACAGATTGTTACTACCCACATTTTTCCTATCCCTCACCTCTGAGTCGTCTCAATACTTTTAGAGAGCGCTGTAAAACAAGGAGGAAGAAGCTTTAAGATTTTTCACTGGAGTGATCTTTCCTTTTAAAAGGAGTTTATTGATGAAAATAAAATGTTATAGTGAATACAAAACTGGGGAGGAAATGCTAGTCCATTCAATGGTTGTGCTCAAAAGACCAAAAAGTGTGCAGACTTAGGAGAATCCACCCCAAATGTTCATATGGACTATTTATGTCAGATCTGTGATAAAGCATTCTGAGTTCATACTGATCTGATCAGCCACAACTGGACACACTGTAACTTGACTCTAATATTCCTATGTCATTTTGGTTCTCTTTGAGAACCGACAACTATATACTTCTTATCTTAATACTCTTTAGCACTAATTCCTTCTAGCCAGGCTGCTCTCTTTACTTACTTCCTCACACTGCCATATGTATGTCAGTTCTTTTGCTCACTTATCTGTCATCTCCTATCTGGAATTATCTCCCTTAGCTCCCCTCTACCTAGCCAAATTCTTTTATTGCTTCGCTTCTTTCTTTTCTGTTCTTCTCTTTACTTATCCCTTCCCTTTCTCCCTCCTCCCCTCTATCCCTCCCTTTTTTCCTTCCTTCCTGTTTCCCTCCTTCTTTCCCTCCCTTTTCCCTTCCTCCCTCCCTCCTTTTCTTCCTTTCTTCTTTCCTTCCTTCCTTTCTTCTTTCCATCCCTTCTCTCCTTGTTTTAAGATTCCTAAGCGATGTGGTTAGACATCATGGAATGCTTTTATGCTATCTTTTCCAGCACAATGATAGTATCTCATAAATACTCAATTAGATCTCTGTTAACAAATTGTTAACAATAATTATTCATTTGTTAATTGACTGTAAGCTTTATTTTGTTTTACCATCAGTATTGTAACTTTTAAGACCCTAATACATTCCTCTATTCATTTTACATTCTGTTTTTCCCTTAACCCTTCTTTATTTCTAGGGTGTGAACAAATAAATTATCTATCATAAAAATGAGATTATTGACAGTCAGTAGAGCATGTATTTGATTTTCTCTAGTTTGAACATAAGGGTTATTTTGTTGTTGTTTTGCTAATGCATCGTCATACTCTTAGGTAGTCCACATGGTCTGTCTTTATAAGACTGCTTGCTCTGCCTGGGGTTGAGTTACTGTCAAGGGCCATGAAGCATAAAGAAGCCAACCAGGCTATGTGATGATTGAACCTATGACCTGAGCCCCATTGGCACCAAGTTGTAATTGAGCTCACTAACTTTATTGGAAACTATAAACTTGAGTTATGGGTTGTTTATTTTTAATGTTGGTTTGTGTAAGATGGGAACATGGGAGATGGGAAATATTTGTGGGTATTAAATCATCATGACCCATTTTCCTTCACTTACAACTTTCCATCCCTTTGCCCTCATGTTTTTTTCCTTATTTTTCATAAATTTATTCTGTGGTATTAAAAAAAGAGATCTGTAAAGAGATGGTATGTACATCTAAACTTTCCAAAAGGGCATTAAAGTAAATAGACAGGACAAAGATAGCCTATATTTGGATTTTTTGCTAGACTTTTTGTCTTCGAATTCTTAGTTTTTAGACTACTTATTGTTGGTATGTCTATTTTAAACTAGCCGTGCCTATTGATAGGCATAATTCTGTGCTATCTTAGAAAACAAAATGGAGAATCATAAACTGAACAGTATAGTTAAGGAGGTTTATAACCATTAAAGAATAAAATTGATGGATCAATAGTGATAAATTACTGGCAGTCTAGACAGGTGAGCTCTACAGAAGAGGAGGGAACCATTTTCAAAATACATCTTAAAATGTGACTTGTAAACTACTTTTTTTTTAGTTGATGCTGGGGAGAAGATTATCTATCCACCTTATCTGTACTGGTCTTTACATCTCTATTACTGTTTTCTTAGGATTTTACAATAGGTTAGAAAAAACATTGTCAAGGAGTCCTTCTCAGAATAATGATTGTTCCAAGAATTTATAATAGAAGGTAATGCCAAATTTTAGTTAGGGATTAATAAAAATAAAAGTGTAATGCCGGAGAAACTGAGGCAAGATAAAGAATAAAGAGTTTTTAATATTTTATTTGAAAGGGAGAAATTTACTGGGACCAAATATCCATGGTTTGGTCCCAGGACTGAATGAGACTATCTCCAAGAATGCAGTGAATAGTCTGAGTTCCCTATGACATTCATAGACATGGCTCAGACTTGGGGTAGACCGAGGCAGGGGCGAAGTCAGGGTGCTGAGAGCAGGAACAGGACTCTGACAGGGTGGAGTGAGCTACAGGAGTTGAGGGTGACACAATGGGGGAGGCACCCGGAAGAGGCATCTTGATAAGACGGTATCTGATATTCTAATAGCTTGGAATGGGGAGAGACATTCTGATATTCTAAAATATAAAATCAGGGAAACTGAGTCAGGGCAATAAAAGAGAATTGTGGCATAACAAAAAGACCCCATCAAAGTTAATTTACTTCTCCTACTCAAAAAAAAAGAAAAAAATCCAGATGTTCCAAGTTCAGGCTTTTGATTAAGAACCCCTAATGATTGGTTATTATTATTATTTTTTTTTCTGAAGGCTCTTAATGATGAACTTGTGTGGCCTAGGAACTGGAGGGAAATCCCCAAAGGGCCCATATAGCTTTCTCTCATTTTTCCATTAGTACTTAGAGTTTATCAGATAAACTAATTGCCACTTTAGGAGGGGCCTTGGCCCTGAGGGGAAGGGACAAGATGAAGCAGAGAAAAAAGTGAGCTTAAACTCACTTCTCCTCCAAAGCTAACATTCATTCTTCATCTTATATGATGACTTTGTATGCTACTGAAATGTCAGCACCCAGGTGCAGGCTCATTTATTTTGCTTAAGAGAAACATGTTGGAAGAAAAAATCCAATAGCTAATATTTTGCTGAACCCTTTGCCCCAAGGGTTGTCTGAGGAGTGAGACAGTCTGGGTTCAAATCATAGTTTGATATAAACTATTCATGGGACCTTATTAGGCAAATAATTTAATCTGCCTGGACTTAAGTTTCTTCATCTATTTAAAAAAAAAAAAAAAAAAAGATAGTGTTTGATTTGGCCTGGGGAGGGAGGGGTCTCTTCTGCCTTTGTTGTATAGCAAGGGTGCATGAAGTCCATGAAATTAAATTTAAATTAAATTAAATTTATATATTAATCAAATTATTGATTACTAATTAATTGTAATATTTATATTTGTTACATATTTATATATGCAATTGGTTTCTTCTATGGTTTTTATTCCTCCCCACAAAGAAATGAGAGTCCACAGGTTTTATATCTGCAAAAAAGAGTCTTAACACACCAAAAAGTTAAGAATCTCTTTTGTAAATCTGTGACTGTGCTCCTAATGTCTCTAATGGAGAGTTGTTGTTTTTTTTTAATCAGTTATTTGGAAGAAAACATTTTAAAAAGCAAAACAAAAAGTAAATTTGTCAGATTTTCAAGACAACAGAAAATTAGGAGGTTTAATTGATATGTTGAGTAATAATGACAATGATAAAAGATCTCAAAGGGTCTAATAGTAAAGGTAAATTTTAATATAACAAACAAATGATTGCATTTAATTTTTCTAAAAAAATTAATTGCACATATATTTGCATACATACATACACACATATCCCCCTATGCATACATAATATGTATATATTTGTCTTCTAATCTACTTATCTCTTTTTCTCTCCACTCCTCTCTCTTTCTATTCTCCCAACCCTTTTCTTTCTCTATATCTAACATTTCTGTAGATCTTACTATGTGGCAGGTACTATGCTAAACCATTAAGAATTATCTTTTTTGTACCCCTAAACAAATCTGGGAGTAGGTACTATTTTTTAGGAACTACCATTTTATAGATGAGCAAATTGAAGCAAACAAGATTAAATGATTTGTCCAGGGTCACTTACATGTGTGAGGCTGGATTTGAACAGATTCCAGGCTCAATTCCATCTGATTTCTATCATCTGTTTATATAATTTCTGTCTATTTGTTTGTCATGTCCTCTATCTATTCATCTTACCAAATCTCTCTTTCTGTCTCTCAGATTACCTGGTCTTAATAGTGTGTGGTTCATGTGGAAAAAAAAAAAAAGACCTGAGGAGTTTTAATTTATATCCTATATTTAATATGAGCCAGTGGTGTACTATGTCTTTCAAAAAAGGTAATTTTAGGCTTCATTAATCCTTTTTTTTTTCTTTTTTTAAATTAATTTTATAATTATAAATTTTTTGACAAGTATATATGCATGAGTAATTTTTTTATAACATTATCTCTTGTATTCATTTTTCCAAATTTTCCTCTCCTCCTCTCTACTCCCTCCCCTAGATGACAGGCAATCCCATACATTTTACACGTGTTACAGTATAACCTAGATACAATATATGTGTGTAAATCCAATTTTCTTGTTGCACGTTAAGTTTTGGATTCTGAAGGTGTAAGTAATCTGGGTAGATAGACACTAGTGCTAATATTTTACATTCCCTTTCCCAGTGTTCCTTCTCTGGGTGTAGTTGTTTCTGTCCATCATTGATCAACTGGAAGTGAGTTGGATCTTTTTTATATTGAAGATAGCCACTTCCATCAGAATATGTCCTCATACAGTATTGTTGTATAGTGATCTTCTGGTTCTGCTCATTTCACTCAGCAACAGTTGATTTAAGTCTCTCCAAGCCTCTCTGTATTCCTCCTGCTGGTCATTTCTTACAGACAATAATATTCCATAACTTTCATATACCATAATTTACCCAACCATTCCCCAATTGATGGACATCCATTCATCTTCCACTATGAAAAGAGCTGCCACAAACATTTTGGCACACACAGGTCCCTTTCCCCTCTTTAGTATTTCTATGGGATATGAGCCCAATAGCAGCAATGCTGGGTTAAAGGGTATGCACAATTTGACAACTTTTTGGGCATAGTTCCAAATTGCTCTCCAGAATGGCAGGATTCTTTCACAACTCCACCAACAATGCATCAGTGTCCCAGTTTTCCCACATCCCCTCCAACATTTATTATTATTTGTTCCTGTCATCTTAGCCAATCTGACAGGTGGGTAGTGGTGTCTCAGAGTTGTCTTAATTTGCATTTCTCTGATCAGTAGTGATTTGGAACACTCTTTCATATGAGTGGAAATAGCTTCAATTTCATTATCTGAGAATTGACTGTTCATATCCTTTGACCATTTATCAGTTGGAGAATGGTTTGATTTCTTATGAATTAGGGTCAGTTCTCTATATATTTTGGAAATGAGACCTTTGTCAGAACCTTTAACTTTAAAAATATTTTCCCAATTTGTTACTTCCCTTCTAATCTTGTTTGCATTAGTATTGTTTGTACAGAAACTTTTTAGTTTGATGTAATCAAAATCTTCTATTTTGTGATCAATAATGATCTCTAGTTCTCCTTTGGACACAAATTCCTTCCTCCTCCACAAGTCTGAGAGGTAGACTATCCTCTGTTCCTCTAATCTATTTATGATCTCATTCTTTATGCCTAAGTCATGGACCCATTTTGATCTTATCTTGGTATATGGTGTTAAGTGTGGATCCATATCTAATTTCTGCCATACTAATTTCCAGTTTCCCAACTGTTTTTTTTTCAAATAATGAATTTTTATCCCTAATGTTGGTATCTTTGGGTTTGTCAAACACTAGATTGCTATAGATGTACCCTTTTTTGTCCTTTGTATCTAATCTGTTCCACTGATCTACCGGTCTATTTCTTAGCCAATACCAAATGGTTTTGGTGATTGCTGCTATATAATATAGCTTTAGATCAGGTACACTTAGACCACCTTCATCTGACTTTTTTTATTAATTCCCTTGAAATTCTCGACCTTTTATTCTTCCATATGAACTTTGTTGTTATTTTTTCTAGGTCATTAAAATAGTTTCTTGGGAGTTTGATATTGGTATAGCACTTAATAAATAGATTAGTTTGGGGAGTATTGTCATCTTTATTATATTCGCTCGGCCTATCCAAGAGCACTGAATGTCTTTCCAATTATTTAAATCTGACTTTATTTTTGTGGCAAGTGCCTTGTAATTTTGCTCATAATTCCTGACTTTTCTTTGGTAGATGGATTCCCAAATACTTTATACTCTCAACATTTGTTTGGAATGGAATTTCTCTTTGTATCTCTTGCTGTTGCAATTTGTTGGTGATGTATAAAAATTTTGAGGATTTATGTGAATTTATTTTGTACCCAGCAAACTTTGCTAAAGTTGTGAATTATTTCTAATAACTTTTTATTAGAATCTCTGGGGTTCTCTAAGTACACCATAATATCATCTGCAAAGAGTGACAGTTTGATTTCCTCATTACCTTTAATCTCTTTCTCGACTTATTGCTGAGGCTAACATTTCTAAAAAAATATTGAATAGTAATGGTGATAGTGGACAACCTTGTTTCACTCCTGATCTTACTGGGAAAGGTTCCAGTTTATTTCCATTACATATTATGCTTACTGACAGTCTTAAATATATGCTCCTGACTATTCTAAGGAATAGTGCATTTATTCCTATACACTCAAGTGTTTTTAGTAGGTATGGATGTTGGATTTTATCAAATGCTTTTTCTGCATATATTGAGATGATCATATGGTTTTTATTAATTTGATTATTAATATGGTCAATTATACTAATAGTTTTCCTAATATTAAACCAGGCTGCATTAATCCAAAATCAGTTAGGAGACTGCCTCATTTGCTAGTGCTACATTTAAAAAGAGATACCAACAAATGACTTTTCCATGTTTAGAGAAGCAGGGAGAGAGAAACTGATATGATGATGTTTGAAGATCATATGACGTGTGTGGAGGGGTGATTTGGCTTCAGATATTTTGAAGGGTTCTCTTGTGGAAAAACAAACTTTTTTGTGGGGTTGCTCTCAGAATTAGCTGTGGGTCCAAGTTACAAGAGACATTTTCTGTTTCATTGTGTGGAAGAACTTTCTAACCATTAGAACTGTCTGTGGATGGAACAGATGGATCTGTGGGAGAAGGGATTGAGGTCTCTGGAAATGGTCAAAAAGAAACTAAATTAGCCCTTTGGCTAGGAGGGATTTAGAGGGATTCCTGGTTGGGGTGGGAGGTTCCTTCTCATTCTGAAGATTCTTTGCTTCTATGAATTCCATTCTAGACTGTTTTTAAAAATAGTTTAACTACTATAGAACTAGAGACTGTTGTATTCTTTTCAAAAATCTGTACAAGAATTTGCTATATACTGGATAATCCTGGGTTATTTTTGGTGGTTTTGTTTTTGATGGAGAAGAAGAGCAAGGAAAGGCTGATGGGAATTTCCGGTTGAGTCTCATCACCATCACTTATTTCTGTCATTTGTCATTTTTTCTTTGTATCCATTTTGTTTTATTGTGATTATTCATATTCCTGATAATTTCTCTCTCCTACCTTTCTCCCATTCCTTTAAAAATGCTATGCCCATTATATTTATAATGGCTTATAGCCAAAATATTGATGAATAGGTTCTTCTGTTTTGATGAGAAGTTCTTCTAAAGCAAGCTATAGTTTACAAGCACTCTTATCCTTTAGGTTACTTAAGCTTTATATTGCCAGCTAGTTACTTAAGCTTTATATTGCCAGCTATATAGTGTAGTATGGGGCCTTTTCATATTATGGGATGCTAATTCCTATAGGATTTTTCCACTGTGACTCAGATGCTCATCCTGTAAATGCCTTCAGTGCCTCAAAATATCCCTCCACCATGCAAACTGTCTCCTCTGATTGATTTTGGGGCCTCCATTTTACAGATGGATTCAGGCTGAACTTGCTTCATTTTCCCTCCTCCAATATGAATACTTCTTTCTCCCTTTTCTACTTTGGAAAGAATACTCCCACTTCTAGCCTTTTTTGATGGGTTAATGTTTCTCTTATCTCTAATATTTTTATTTGTATTCCTGGTGCTTAGTAAATGTTTGTTCCTTTCTATAGAGTGTGGAGGAAATCCTTCCACAAATACATAATTGATTTTTTTTTTGCTTCATTGATTTTTGATGCAGAATAAAAATGTAATCTCTCTATAAAATACAGATAAAGAGGAAACCCACTTTCTCATATGCTATTTGAGGACTGTCATAAAGTTAGGAGAAACCCCCCCCCACATTAAAACGAGTTCCTGACACAGTGACCTCACTCTAAATGGCAATGCCTTTGTCAGACATCGAAGCTTTGCTGGCTCTCCTCTTTCAGCAGCTGGGTACTGGTTCCCTGTACTCCAAGCCTGAAATTGGGGTGTGATGGGGATGATGAGGCTGAAGCCTGCGAGGACTTGTTACAGCTGTTGGAATTTATGACAAATCACTCATTGCAGCTAAACTTTGATCTGGTGCACAATGGAGCGGCCTGTTGATAAATAAGAGATAGGTGCATCTTTCATCACAATAAAGCAGAGAGGGAAAAGGGAAGATGTGTATGAAGTGTAATGTGTAAGACTGGTAAGTACATGACAATCAACTTCACTGGGGAGGGGGGGAACCTGAGACGTGCATGTGTTTATTGTTGGAAGGTTAAAATTTTATCTTGATTTAAATGCATAGCAGTGGACCTGTTTTTTCCCACTTGATCAGCCAGCCTGTTTGTACCCCTCCCACTTCCAATAGCAGCAGGGTACCCTCCCCAATGCAGGCATCCTCCGGTGGCAAGACAAAGAAAAACACTCAGACATCCCGAGACTTTGTCCTGTCGCTTTTCTCAGAGCGATGACTCATTCTGGTTCACAAAGGATTCTGGGCAGGGTAGTGAGAAGTCAGGTTGGCTGATGGGTTCCTATGACTTCACTTTGCAGAGAACCAGGCAGAAGAGGAGTGATACTGCAGAATCCTGAGGCAATGCAGGGGGAAGGTGGCTTGTTAGGAGTGTCTTTGATATCCCAGAGTGGGCACAAAAAACATGCCTGTTTTCCCTGCAAATAGCTAGAAAGAGTAGAGATGTGACAGAGGCAGTTGTGTTTTGGTTTCTGTTTCCAAAAAAATTATCTGCAAAGTGCTTTTACAAAGCTTTTTTTTTAGGGTTCTTTCTTGGTTTATTACAAATGTATGTGTGAATAAATACATGCATAACTTGTATAAAAATGTATTATGTATACATATATGTAGATATGCATACATGCATACATACATACATATACATATTTTTCCCCTTTTGCTTTCGAACTTGTGCCAGTATTTCATGCCTTAATTGAAAGAACTGAGAGTTCTTGAACTTTAAAAAACAAACAAAAAAACAACTACTGAAATCCCTCCCTAATTGTATCCTCTTAGTTCCAGTGTTTTCCCTCTGTTAATTATTTCATATTTATCCTGTATATACCTTGATTTGAATATATATGATTACATATTGTCCCGTTCCTCCTCTTGCCCCCAGTCCCCTGTCCCCCATGTTAGATTATGAGGTCTTTGAACTGTCTTGCTTTTGTGTATGCAGATGCTTGGCACTTAATAAATGTTGGCTGATTGAACAAAGTATCAGGATAGCCTTTTGTTCCCCAAGTGCCCTCAGTAGCCCAACAGAATTGCTAAATTCAACCATGATGACATAAAAGCTTCCTCTTTCTTTTTATTTTATTTCCTCCTTGTGTGTAATACCTTAGCATGTACTAAGTTTTAACATCAAAGCTACCTGGGGGATGGAGCTAGGGCAGAGGGTCAAGTAGTTCTCTTTATGTTTGCTTTCTGGTTCTTGTTCTTCTCTTTCTCTTCTCTCTCTCTCTCTCTCTCTCTCTCTCTCTCTCTCTCTCTCTCTCTCTCTCTCTCTCTCTCTCTCTCTCTCTCTGTGTCTGTCTGTCTCTCTCTCTCTCTCTTTTGATGGGAAGGGGTTAGATAGGAGAGGGAATGATATATGGGATATGTGTGTATGTATATGTGTACACACACTTATATGATGTTTAAAACACTTCGAATGGGTACATAGTATATTAAAAAGTGGACTTGTTCTTCCATCCCTCCTCCCTGGCCCTAGGCAATTGTCTTGTTTCATGCAGGCTTCCTAGCAGATGTGACCTCCACAGCATGATTCATTCTTGAGTGTCACATTAGAGCTGAAGTCAGCCAGCTGCAAGACTTGCAAAAGAGGAAATAATCCAAAAGTACTATGGATGAAATCATCTACATTGGCTGCTGTAGGGCACTTCAGAAATATCATTTGGATGTTTTCCAAAGAATTAATTAATAGCTCCCAACAGGTCACATGCTTTTAATTTCTTGGTAGCAAAACCAAAAGACAAAGAAGACTGATTTTTCTCCTCAAGAGATACTTCCAGGCCCTGAAACTTGTTAATACCTCCCTTAAAAATATTGATGAAATAACCATAGTTGTAGCATAGCTCTGCTTTAGAATCCATACTAATAGGCATCTTTTTTTTTTTTTTTTTTTTTTTTTTGCATCTGGGGAGTTTTCAATTAAATGCTTTTAATTATGAGAAGGTAAATTTTTAATGCTCAAAACCACATGTCCTATCACAATAGCAGTATAGAATTCTGTGGTTCTAAAGGTGATTCTCCTTTGTTGGAAGAAGTGTAATGGAAAATACCATTCTGGCTCTGAAGTGTAAAGACCTGCATTCGAATCCCACCTTGAAAACTTATTGCCTTGTATTCCTCTGTTTCCTTATTTGTAAAATAGAGGTTTAGAGAAGGTGGCTTCTGAAGTCACTTTCAGCTAAAATCAATTTTGATAAATCTTTGTAACATTTCATATGTCTATTTAGATAGTCCTGGAGACATTTTTTTATGATGGTGTGAAATTCAAATCAGGAATTGAAGAGTTTAAAAAAAAAAAAAAAACAACTGCTTTAAAACCTTCTTCCCAACTTTCTTAGAACATGTTCTACTTTCACTGAATTGGAAATGCGGTTTTTCTCAAATATATCTCATCATGCAAATAACATTAAAACAAAACAGCAAAAACCTGGATAACATGGAAATATGTTTTGTGTGACCATGTGAAATTCCAGATTAAATTGCTTGCTTTCTCAGGCAAAGGGGAAAGGGGAATAAGGGAGAGAATTTGGAACTCAAAATTAAAAAAAAAAAGATTTTAAACTTTTTTTTACATGTAATTGTGAAGCATGTAATGAAAGAAATAAAAATATATGGGGAAAATGCATAGCAAACTACAACTACACCAGTTAAATTTAAAGTTAAGAATACTTAGCTATCTTAAAGGACAGTTTTTGTCATGAATTATATTTAATCAGTAAAACACTATTTCTTCCTTTCCATCCTGTGTGAAGACCCTATTTAGATCTTGCTTTTTTACAGGAAATCTTTTTCTGATAATCCCAGCCTGAGTGAATGTACTGAGTCTGAAGTCAGAGCATATGGGTTTTAATCTCACCAGTACTGCCTGCTTCTTGTGTGAGCCTGAGCAAATAACTTATTTAGGCCTCAGTTTACTTATTTGTAAAATGAGATTGAAGTAAGTGCTTTTCCAGCTCTCATCTTTGATCTTCCACTGTACTTATGTTGCAGCATATTATCAAAGAATCATGAGCATTTCTATGGGCCTTTGACCAATGCATCAATAAAATGTTTTAGCTTTTCAGATGTTGGCGTCATGTTGATTCTTTGCATTTTCTTCAGTGCCTTAGCACTTAGTCTTACAACATGACATCAAACCCAAATAGAAATGGGACCACAGAGAGCAGCTAGGTGGTGCTGTGGATAGAACACTGGATTTGGGAGTCGAGAATACTCATCTTCCTGAGTTCAAATCTGGCCCTAGATACTTCCTAGTGACATGACCCAGAGCAAGTCGCTTAACCCTGTTTGCCTCAGTTTCTTCATCTGTAAAATGAGCTGGAGAAGAACTTGGCAAGCCACTCCATTATCTTTGCCAAAAAAATCCCAAGTGGGATCATGAAGAATTGGACACAACTAAAATGGACTTGAATGACAATAAGCCTACACAAGGATCCTTGTAGGCTGCATATTGACTTAGAAAAACCACATTACTAATGTTATCTGTATTTTGTTTTTAGTATTTGTTTCCAAATTACATTTTAATCTGGTTCAAGTCACCTTGATTCCACCCATCTCTGCCTTACAACATATGATATTGTAAAGTAAAAACAATTGCCAAGCTTTGGAAACTAACAGCAAAAACAGTAAGAAGGTGCGGCATCTTATAGTAAAAAGGATATTAATCAGTATCTTTAATTGATAGTTAAGGTCTTTTAAAAGTTATCAAACGAGTCAACAGTTGGGCTGTCTTTTGACTGGCTGATTGATACTTTTAAAGATAGATTTATCTATCTTTAAAAGCTAGTGCTTCCCTCCCCCCTTCTCCTCCCTCTCTCCTTCCTTCCCTCCCTCTCAAAAGAATAATGGTTAATAAATGATGAATTGATTACTACTGTCACCTTCATATAGAATGAGACTATTTCTGGCTTTCCCTTGCTTTCATTCTGAATCATTTGTGATTGAAACTACCTTGAGATAAAACTACGAGTGGCCAGAAACTGGAAATTGAATGGATGCCCATCAATTGGAGAATGGCTGAATAAATTGTGGTTTATGAATGTTATGGAATATTATTGTTCTGTAAGAAATGACCAACAGGATGAATACAGAGAGGCTTGGAGAGACTTACTGAAACTGAGTAAAATGAGCAGAAGTAGGAGATCATAATACATGGCAACAACAAGATATGATGATCAACTCTGATGGATGTGACTATTTCCAACAATGAGATGATTCAAATCAGTTCCCATTGTTCAGTAATGAAGAGAGCCATCTACACCCTAAGAGAGGACTATGGGAACTGAGTGTGGACCACAACATAGCATTTCTACTCTGTTTACTTACATTCTTATTTTCCTTCTCAGATTTTTTTTTCTTTTATAACAGCAAGATAATTATATAAATAAATCTGTATATATATATATATATATATATATATATATATATATATATATATATATACATATATATATATATATTGGATTTAACATATACTTTAACATATTTAACATGTATTAGACGACTTGCCATCTAGGGGAGTGGGGGGGGGAGGAGGAAAAGTTGGAACAGAAGGTTTGCAAAGGTCAATGTTGAAAAATTACTATACATATGTTTTGTAAATAAAAAGCTATTTAAAAAAAAAGGAGAGATACAGCTACAAGAGCAGCAGTATTGTCAAATGTTAAACAGTTGGTGAGAGACTTTACACATAACTTAGAAGTAAGCTTCTCAAATTGGGCTCCACCTGGGAAGCTCTTTGGGTCCAAGTTGGGCAAGTACTGAAATTTTCTACTTTTTTTTTTTTAATCCTTTACTTAGTTTATCTTTAAAATAGTTTTAGTTAATTTCCTTAACTATTGATTGATTTGATCTATTTGCTGTCCAAGGGAATTCTCAAAAATTTTCTCCAGCACCACAATTTGAAAGTGTAGATTCTACACTGCTTAAGTTTTCCCTATAGGCTTCTCTCTCTCTCAACCATATACTGTGATTAGAAAAACCATAGCTCTCACTATATGGGCCTTTGTCAGCAAGGTTATGTCTCTGCTTTTTAGTATGCTGTCCAGATTTGCCGATGCTTACCTTCGAATGAATAAGTATTTTGTTATTTTTTAATTTCATGGTTATAGTTGCACACTTCCATTTCTTTTCCCTGTTTGCCCAGGAAATGATGGGATCAGTTGCCAAGATCTTAGGGTTTGTTTGTTTGTTTGTTTGTTTTAATACTAAGCTTCAAGCCAGGAAAAATTGAGTTCAAATCCAGCCTCAGACAAATGTCATAAATCAAATAGTAACTTCTTATCCCAGAAACTGGAGTTTGGGAGTTTATCAAATACTAAATTACTATAGGCCTTGATTATTTCATGGGTATCCTAACCTATTCCACTGATCCACCACTCTTATTTCTTAGCTAGTACCAAATGATTTTGATGTTTATTGTTTTATAATGTAGTTTTAGGGCTGATATTACTAAGCCACTATCCTTTGTATTTCTTTTCACCCAAAGAATTTGTATATGAGACTGATATATATATAAATCAAATATTGTGACAATAAATCATAATTGTCCAACTCCTCTATTTAGTTTAGATGATCCCATATGGGGTCATAAATCAAATTTTAAGAAGCTAGGAAGTCCTTTCAAATCCTTTTATTTATAATGCCTTCCCTTTCTTAATATTTTTATGTGTCCTTTATATAATTTGCTTGAACGTTGTAGTTGTTTGTTTTCTCTCCCATTAGATGTGAGCACCTTGAGGGTGAGGGACTTGCGTTTTCATGTAGCTTTAGCATTTAGCATAGTTCCCTGACCTACATACAGTAGATGCTTACAAAATTTTATTCACTAATTGCTTGCCCTTTCAATGAGGGGAGAGGAGAAGGGGAGAATTTGGAATTCAAAATTAAAAAAAAAAGAGGATTGTTAAACTTGTTTTTACATATAATTGGGAAAATAAAATATTAAATAATAAAAGAATAATATTGATTGTAAAGCACATGGCAACATTAAAGCATGGTATAAATGCTAGCTTCCCCATTCCCCCCCCCCAAAAAAAAAAAAACTTTCAACATGTACACAGCCCTCCCATGTTATATCTGTGCTATTTCTCAGTGTTTCTCATGTTCTTAAATGATCCACTTCTCTATTTTTTAAAGAGTATATTGACTTAAAACATTAACAATATTGAATCTAGGGCAGAAACCTTAGTTAAATAAGTTTAGGTTATCAGTGATGAACTCTGTGATTGTCTATGGAGTAGTTAGACACCCACTTGACAAATGACATGTGTACATAACATTTTGCCTCACTTATAAAAGGGTGTTACATTCAGTATAATGGAACACTCCATCTGGAGCATAGCTATGAATATTCCTTCTAGTAATACAAATCATAATCCATCCATGCCTTTCTGTGCAACACTTGTCTCTAGTGGAGCACGAAAAGTGAAGTCAGGGGATTCCCAAAGTATGAAGCAGGTGGAAATTGCAGAACTATCTGTGCTGAGACCTCTCCTTAAATGGAGATTTTGGAGTTCATGGCTCTGTCTTCCAATCAAGAGTCAGAGGAGAATGATGAGTGATGTGAGTACCAAGGCTGATTGAATTCTGTAGGATGATAAGATTTTAACTAATGATGAGCTGCTTGAAGACAGAATGGGGAAGTTGGAGAAATGCACTCAAAAGATTTTTTGAGAATCCAGTCAGATAAAAATGCTCTGCAAATGTGACAGTGCACTATTACCAACTGGTAATTGTTTTCTGAAACTCGACAGTTAAAAAGTTATTCAGATACATTACCTCACACCCATCTCATCTTTACCCTATGAATTAGCCTAAGCAATATATCACCATTTTAAAGTGAGGAAACTAATGAATATAGAGGTTAAGGGCCTGAGTTGGGCCTAAAAAACCAGGTCTTTAGACTGCAGATCTGATGTTCCTTTGGCCATATCACAATCCTTTTAATGCCATGAACAAAGACTTGCTGCTCAGGCATTAATTGAATTAAATAAAGGATCATTATGAGGTCTTGAATCACTAAAGTTTCCAGTTGATCCAGTGGTTCACGTCTCCCCCTTCCAACTCATACCTCCCCTCTCCCCAACTAGGAAAGACAGCTTAGTGGATTAGAAGCATTGTAGAGATGTGAACTAATATTCCTATAGTAATTACAGAAATAATACTGGGAGTTAAATCAGACCTTCTTTTCTCACTGATGCATATCTTAACATAGCTTCAGAATTTCTGAATGAAGAGGAGACAATGAGGCACCTAATGGGTATAATCTATCAAAGGAGATGGGGAGGGAGGCAGATTCCTAGCAAGTGTTGATGCATAGCATTCTGCTTTCTACCTTTCTTCCTCACTTGGCCCTATCTTCACCCTGTTTTTTCCCATCAATCATTTAGTCCCTGACCAAACCCTAAAACAGCAAATGTTGACTGATTTACGTAGTGGAGGATGTGTGCACAGTGTGTAGGGATGGTGATGGATTCTTTAATAAAGCAGTGAGTCAGGATCTGCTGAATTGGACAGCTAGCTGGTGCTTTATTTTTTTGCTTTCTGTTTTGTTTTTGCTGGGCATTATCTATCTTGTGAGATGAGTTGACGTTAGGAAAAAAACTCTAAATAGAAAGATTTGAGTTTGGTTTGAATTCACTTGTGCATGGGTCTCTTGCTCCACCTACTATGTTATTTTTTGCAGTTTCCCTAAACCTCATTATGAGTTGTAAGGAGTGCCAGAGCTGATGTTAGCAAGGCCAACTTCAGTACAACTATTTGGGGTTTATTTTTTTCCCTGTCTTAACAGGAGTGTTCTTTCAATTAATAGCTGTGGGAATTGAGCTTTCTTAACAGGGCTATGAAGTATTTAAAGAGAGCATTAGGGCATTTTTTTTTATAAAGTTTTTTTTTAATGTTTGCTGTTTCCTTTTAAGAATATCCCTTTGTGTCAAATTCTCTTCCACCATAAGAAACAATGAAATAAAAATCCTATACTACTGCAGCATTTTAACAAAACATACAGTAACTTTAGGGAGGAAGCTGCTTTTTGGATTCCAGCTTTCCTTTTAATTTCAAATACATACTTCTGAAAGTCAAGTATAAGTAATTTGGTTTCAAAGGAAGCTGCTAGCAAGGAGCAGCAGTCTTGAGTTAATGAGAGCCATATGCTATGTCTCTTATGTATGGGTATTGTAGTCTTCAAGTAAATGTTCTAGGAAAGGAATCTTTGAATTTTGGAACAAATCTCCCAAAAATATTACAGTGAACCTTCTGTTTCAAGAGCCAAGCAGTATTTATACATATAATTGGTGTTAATATATTAAATTAAGTTGTAAACACAAGATATTTTCTGATGTTCTCTATCAAAGTTGTTCATTTAACTGTAACCACAGGCTGCTTGTGATTTTTCCCCCAAGCCCAAGGGTATTTAAGATAAAACTCTGGCAAATTAGTAACTCTACCAATAGGTTTTTAGGAAGAGAAGAGAGGAAAGGAGGATGGAAGCTCTTTGTATTGCAATTGGGCCATTGGCATATTTTACAAATGTGGTCTTTTTTAGTCTTCGTGAATGTGTAATCCATTTAATAGAAACAGTACTGTGAATAATGTTAGTCCTCCAACTACGGATCCCAAAAGCTATTTGTGGTGCGCCTGAAATACTGTATGTTTGTAGTGAATAATGATAGAAAGTAATATTATTAGAATATTACAAATAGCACCCAATAATATTTCATAAATGGTTGAATTTGGTGAGCATATATTACAGGGGTATTGATAAAAATCAGAAAAAATAGAAGTAAAAGAGGAGATAGACTTTTCACTGGAATACAGCTACTTTGCCTCACTTTTGGTATGAGGGTGACTAGCTCCTAAAAGATTCTCCCCCCTCCCCACCCTCCCCCTTACCCCCAATCAGAGCCTGGCTTCTGGCAAGTCACAAAGTCACAAAAAAGGGTTTTCCAAGTATGGACCTATGACGATGAAAGTGTAGGTCTATTTAGAGATCCTAATCACCAAATGAATTAGTTCTGGTTCTGCTTACTTTGCATCAATTCATAAAAGTCTTAATAGATTTCTCTGCATTTCCTTCATTATTCCCTATATCATTTCCTATACCTCTATAGTTTTCTATCACATTCTTATATCACAACTTGTTCAGCCACACTCTCTACCACTCTTTGCACTGAAAAAAGGAGAGTCTATAAATATTTTTTTTGTATCTTTGGGTCATTTTCCTCTTTTCTTGTCTCTCTTTATAAGCATATTGCTAGGTTAAAGGTCTGCACAACTTAATATCTTTGAGGGCTTAGTTTCAAATTGCTTTCCATAATGCTTGGACCAATTTACAGCTCCACCTATGGCCTCAGTTTTTGTTGTTGTAGTGGATTATTATGAGGCTCTAATGATCTGGAAGATCTCTTTAACTCTGTGAAAGAAAACATGTTAACTTATTCAAATGATTATTCATTCCATATACTGAGTGAAATATTGACAGATGTATTCATGCTTTAGATTAACTGGCAAGTTTTCTTTTCTTATTAATCATAGATCATAATCCTCAATGTAGTAATTTCTATAAATACTTGTGTGTTGTGGCATTGTACCAATATTTATAGTCTCCAGTTTATTGCTTTGGAATAAACAGATTTTTAAAAATAGAATGTTTAGTTAATTAGAACAGTTTTGTTGAGAAATGAACTAAATGTGACAAAGCTAAGTTAGATTGACTGTTATCTGTCATTTTTAATATTAATCACATACACATATGCTGCCCATCTTAAGAGTTTCATTCTTTGCATTCCATGTTAATACAATTTGTTCTAACATAAGAGATGTTCTACTTTTTGGAAGATTTCTCTTGTATAGATCTTTTCTCCTATTTATTTAGCAAAGATAGCATTACAACATGAAGAAAAAAATAACAAGTTTTAACAATTTCTCAGGTAGGATGAAATATAAGAGAGGATGGAAAGAGCAATGGAAGGCCTGGAATAGGAAAGTTGGGAATGAGGGATAAATTCTTTTAGACAAAAGTAAAATGTATTTTAGGGCAATAACCAAGTATCCTTGTATTTACATAGACTAATTTCTTCTTCATTTCATATCTGCACTAAGTCATGAATTATTCTATATTTATGTGTTAATGGCTCAAGTTATATTGTTAAATGGTATCATGAACTGGCTTAAGAGCTAGAGTTCTTAACCTAGTGTGGGTGAATTTATTTTTCTAAAAAATATTTTGATAACTGTTTTTGACTGTAATTTGGTTTCCTTTATCATCCTATGTATTTTATTTTATGCTTTAAAATACATCACCAGATTTCTAACAGGATCAGTGAACCCTTTTACTTCTCTTAAAAAAGTTGAGAATCTGTAAGTTAGCCCATCTACTATGTGCTAAACTTTTCTTACTTTATTTATCGAGGCAAGAGGAATCACATCTTTTTCTTTTTTAATCTAAATGGAATGTGCTGCAGTATAATAAACTTGATTACTGGTTGGTTCCCTTCTGTTGGATTGTAATCTTAAAAGTGTTTTATTTTTGTGTCTCCATATTTGTGTGTGTGTGTGTGTGTGTATGAGAGAGACAGAGAGATCAGAGAGACAGAAAGATGGAGATAAGAAAAAGGGTTGGGGGGAAGGAGAGAATTAGAATATAATTGGATTTCTTTAATGGAGTATTTAAAATGTGCTCTCCTTTTCCACAGGTGATGTCTCTCCAATCAGCATGTCTCCCATCAGCCAATCTCAATTTATTCCACTTGGAGAAATCCTTTGCTTGGCCATCTCAGCAATGAACTCTGCAAGAAAACCTGTCACACCAGAAGCATTGATGGAACACCTGACTACTTGTTTTCCAGGTAAGAGCCCTTGTCTAATTTGTTTGCCTAGAACTTCTAAGTCATTTTTTTCTGAGTTTACCCAGACCAGCAATAAACTCTTATCTGAAGTGATTGTGGAATTAAGGGAGCTATATTACTTTACAAAATAACAATGTACCTCCTTCAACCAAACAGCCACTGTTTTAAAATTGATCTTAAACAAAGGAATTTAAATTATAGCCCTTGCAAATATTGCAATAAAATAGCAAATATTCTAATTTTTGTTTAAGATGCTTTAAAAAAATGACTTAAGAATTCCAACCAGGAAATAAATTAATATCTTTTAGTTTCTAAGGCTTTGAAATTGTCTAAGATAATGTCTAAAATAAATATATATGCCTACCAATTTATCTTTATCATCACTTAAGTTGATCTCTGAGAATGTGAGGTTTGATTATTTGAGATCTAATAAAAAAAATTTTTTTAAAACTCCAGGAATCATTCCTTTTCCAACTTCACCTGTGGTTTTTGTTCATGAGTTTAAGTGACCTGTCAGGCTCTGTTTATTTTGCTGTAAAGAGGTTATTTTTTGCTACCAATTATAGATACTGTTATGTTTATATAAAAACCCTTAAAAAATTGGGTTACTCAGATTCCGAGTCTCTTAAGGAATTTTATTTTTTTCTAGTCCATGTGGGTTTATCATTTCAGGGGTCAAGCTTCAACTCTTCTCTTCCTCATCACACAGAGATTGCCAGATCCTTTCATTCCTATATATCTTATATGCATTCCTTTTGGTGCCTCTCTAACAGCAGCAGCTATGTGATATCATTTCTTACCTGGCCTCTCAGTTTCTCTCCAGGCCTCAAGTTTCTCTACAATAGCTAATCTTCTGTACACCTACCAAGTGCTTTTCCCAAAATGCATATCTAACCAGAAAGTAAGCCCTCACATAACCTTTACTTAATATTCCAAGTTCTTCACATTTTAATTTTTTTTCTATTTCAGACATGTAGTACATTCCTGTTCTCTAGCCACACTGCTCACACAAAATTTCTTTTTCCTGCTTGTGCCCTTTCCCCTAAAATTACCCAAGTAGCTGTATTAATATTTATCTTTTATCTCTATTACATTTATCTTTTTTGAAGGCATTTCAGGGTAGAGGCTCAGTATTCTATCAGGGCACTACCTAGCTTCCCCTGTATTACATTTATCTTATAAAATACCTGCTTCAGGTCATCTCTTCATTAGAATGTAAATTCATTGAAAGCAAATCTGTTAAGATTTTCGACTATATCCTTAGTGTCAGAAAGGAAGGAAAGAAACATTAAATGTCTACTATGTGTGAGACATGAAGTGTTTTACCGTCATTATCTCATTTGATCTTCACAACCATTCTGAGGGTGGGGATAGGTGCTATTATGATACTCATTTTACAACTGAGGAAACTGAAATTAATTGACTGCTGAACTCTGATCTTTCTGACAAAATCCAGAGCTCCATCCATTGTCCCACCTTCCTGTGAAATAATAGATAGTTGTTGACTGATTACTCATCTTTTCATTCATGGACATCAAGGCAGTGATTTTCAATTTTCTAGCAATGATTTATTTTTAGAATTCTTCTGAATACTTTCTCTCCCACAAAATTTAATTCAGTAGGCATTTAGGTTCCTATTCCATGAAAGACATTGTATTAAGACCTGGGAATTCAATGAGCAAAGGACAAATACACTTGGCATTCAGGATCTTGTGGTCCTCTTGGATATAGAGTCAAGATTCAGTATGTACACAAGATGTTTTTAACAACTAGAAGCACTGAAGGAATTAAGAAATCAGTGTCCCAGTTTTCCCACATCCCCTCCAACATTCATCACTGAAACATGCCCTCTTGGCAGTTACTATTACCAGTCTGTCCTAGGCCCAAAAGAGTACCTTTGACCACTGACCTTTGCAGTGTCAACTCTACCCGGCTCGCCGCCTCTGAGGCCTTCAAAGGTCTCTGGCCCACTATTTCTTGAATAGTAGTTTAATAACTGGTAACATGCTCAAGAACAGCCACGTGTAAACTTAAAAGCCTTTATTATACCTACTCACATAATGTCCTGACTTGTTAACTCCCTAGTCAACACCTGGTCTGAAGACCCACGTGTTCTCTACCAAACTCCTTACCTCTCAGCTATCCATCAGCTTGGCTTGGCTACCCCAAGCTAGGGAGCCAGGTTAAAGAGGGAGACTTGCTGCCTGCAGTGGGCTTATAAAGGGCCTGTGAGGTCACACACACAGCCAACCAGCAAGCGAGCCTGTCACCCATTACGAAGCTATCTCAATATGGCCAGGATCCCACCCACAGGGCGGTCCTTTATCCACAGAGATTACTTCTGGGCCACTCAAATCTCCTGTTGCACTGTGGCCGCCCATTTAAAGGATCCTTACACTTCACTTTTTCTGTCATGTTAGCCAACCTGAGAGGTGTAGTGATATCTAAGAGTTGTCTTAATTTGGAGTTTTCTGATCAATAGTGATTTGGAACACCTTTTCCATATGACTAGAAATGGTTTCAATTTCAACATCTGAAAATTGTTCATATTCTTTGACCATTTATCATTTGGAGAATGGCTTGATTTCTTATAAATTTGAGTCAATTCTCAATATATTTTGGAAACGAGGCCTTTATCAGAACCTTTGAATGTAAAAATGGTTTCCCAATTTATTGCTACCCTTCTAATTTTGTTTGTATGAGTTTTGTTTGTACAAAAGCTTTTTAATTTGATGTAATCAAATTAAAAAATCTATTTTGTGATCAATAATGATCTCTAGTTCTTCTTTGTTCACAAATTCCTCCCTTCTCCACAGGTCTGAGAGGTAAACTATCCTATGTTCTTCTAATTTATTTATAATATCCTTTCTGCCTAGATCATGAACCCATTTTGACCTTCTCTTGGTATACAGCATTAAGTGTGGGTCAATGCCTAGTTTCCAGTTTTCCCAGCAGTTTTTGTCAAATAGTGAATTCTTATCCCAAAAGCTGGGGTCTTTGGGTTTGTCAAACACTAGATTGCTTTAGTTATTTAAAAAGCTATTATTTTTAAAAATGCAATTAGAAAAATTAAGAAAGGACTCACAGAGGAAATGAGTCTAGAAGTAGGCTCAAAATTTTAGGAGGCTGAATGGCATTGCTGACAAGAGAGAAAGGTGTGTGGGGGGAGAGGAGTAGTATCAAACAAACATAAGTCAGCAATTATAGAGGAGAACCAGAATATGATATACAAAGGGTTTTGAGTGCCAAATTTAGGAGATTGTATTTTATCCCAGAGAAAATAGGGAGCCACTAAAAAATTTTGAGCAGTATCTTAGACCAGACCTGTGCTTTAGAAAGTTATTTTAGAAATTGTTTGGTGGACAGTGGATGAATTATAGTGGGGTATGATTAGAAGCAAAGGCATCAATTAGGATGCATAAAAGGGAAGTGTAGGTATAGAGGATATATAGATTTCATAGAGGGTAAGTGAAGACTCAAAAGATGCTTCTAGGGCTGCAAAAAATTAAATGACCACAAGGGGATTTTAGGAAAGGGACTTCCATTTTTGGACAAAATTTACTGAATGAAATTGATTCACTTATATCCTCAATTCTTAGCACAATGCTCTTTGCACAAAGTGCATGCTTAATAAGTGCTTTATTCATTTATCTAAACAAGATTTGTTTTACAGTCAAAATAAACTATTATTTTGTTTGAAATAATTACTGGATTTGTTGAGCACATTTGAACTCATCAAATATGACAATAGGAGCTACCATTTTGATAATGTTTTATGGCTTGCCAAGTACTTCATATACATTTTCCTATTTTACCCTAACAGGATTCATCTATGAGGTAGATGACATCACTCTTAACGTACAAATGAATAAGTGGAGGCAGAGACAGGTGAAAGAAGGGAATAGCTTATGTAGTTGATAGACTATGTAACCCCTGAACTAGTGAGTGGCTGAGCATTTTTATCCACAGGGCCCAATTCTCTATTGCTATCTCTGGAATATCTCAGTATTAAGAATTGGGATCACTGAATTTGACTATTTTGTAAGTTGAAATAGAATACATGTTCATTCAAAACACATAACAATAAATTGTACCATGATGTTTTTCTGTGGGAAGAGATAAGTAAGGCACAGTTCTGCTTTCAGAGGACTCAGCATAAAAAATATTTAAGATATTTTCAGCCCCTACTTAGAAGAGATTGTATTGCATTAAAATTTCTAATTGTACTTCCCTTTTCTTCCTCAAAGAAACTTTTTTCCTTTCTCATCATTATTGTTATTATTATAATTATTTTGAAATGGGAATATCAGAAAAAATTAACAAGAATAAAAGCATTGGAAAAAACCTCTGCTACTTTCAGTTTATGGATCATTCTATTTGATTCATTCTTTTTTTTTTTTTTTTTGGTGGGGGGGAGGTAATTGGGGTTAATAATTTGGCCAGGATCATATAGCTAGGCAGTGTTAAGTGTCTAAGTCCATATTTGAATTCAGGTGGTCTTGACTCCAGGGACAGTGCTCTATCCACTGCACCATCTAGCTGCCCTGATTTACTCTTTTTGTAGGGATTCCTCAGCTTCCTTCACTACCCTAATCCTCATCAAGGGAATTTGAAAAGGAGGTAGGGGAAGAGAGGGAAAAAAGAGAGGGAATGAAGAAGGGGAAGGGAGAAGGAGAACACAAAGCGTACTCCAGCAAAATACATAACACTGATTCTTGTATATGCTGTGTGCCCTTGCTTCTCTCTTTCCTATTTTTAGTTGGTCTGGATACCCTAGAAAGAAGCGCAAAGATCACTCTTAGCTCTCTCACTTTGAGCCTATTAAGTTAGCAATATTTTCTCTGCTTATTCTCTTGTTGTTCTCTAAATAGACAACCTCTCTTTTTCTCCAAAAACCCCAAGTTCACCACTGTCAAAACAGTCCACTGTTATTGAACTCCCTTACTTTATCACATCTTACTCCCTCCTACACAAGGTGCAATCCTCCAAGACTACATATGTATATAAACTGAGGAAGAGGGTTAAGAGAGAAGACGGGAAATTAGGCCTCTTTTTGTACCCTGAGGTATGGAGAAGGACAAAAAGCCTAATTTCCTAATTCTCTTTCTTGTCCACTTTCTTGTCCAAGTAGACTCCCAAGTATTATTTATTTTTTTTATCTATAGTTGTTTTAAGTGGGAATTCACTTGCTTGCTGGATTTTGTTGGGGACATATAGAAATGCCAGTGATTTATGTGAGTTTATTTTATATTTTGCAACTTTACTAAAGTTATTGTTTCTAGTAGTTTTTAGTTGATTCTCTCTCTCTCCCTCTCCCTCTCCCTCTCCCCTCTCCCTCTCCCCTCTCCCTTCTCCCTCCTCCCTTCTCCCTTCTCCCTCCTCCCTCCTCCCTTCTCCCTTCTCCCTCCTCCCTCCTCCCTTCTCCCTTCTCCCTCCTCCCCTCTCCCTCTCCCTCCTCCCCTCTTCCTCTCCCTCCTCCCCTCTCCCTTCTCCCTCTCCCTCCTCCCCTCTCCCTTCTCCCTCCTCCCCTCTCCCTCTCCCTCCTCCCCTTTCCCTCTCCCCTCTCCCTCTCCCTCTCCCTCTTTTTTTTTTTTTTTTTTTTTTTTGCTGAGGCAGTTGAGGTTAAGTGACTTCCCCAGGGTCATGCAGCTAGAGAGTGTTAAGTGTCTGAGCCCAGATTTGAACTCAGGTCCTCCTGACTTCAGGGCTGCTGTTCTATCCACTGTACCACCTAGCTGCCCCTTTTAAATTGAATTTTTTTCTATGATTCTCTAAGTACACCATCATATCATCTTCAAAGAATGATGATTTTGTTTCGTAATTGCCTATTGTAATTCTTTCCATTTCTTTTTCTTCTCATTGCTAAAGCTAACATTTATAATACAATACTGAATAGTAATGGTGATAGTAGGCACTCTTGTTTTACCCCTTATCTTACTGGGAATGCTTCTAGTTTATTCCCATTACATATGATGCTTGCTGGTAGTTTTAGATAAATATTACTTATTATTTTTAAGGAAAACTCTATTCCTGTGCTCTCTAGGGTTTTTAATAGGAATGGGTGTTGTAGTTTGTCAGATGCTTTTTCTATATATCTGTTGACATATCATATCATATGATTTCTGTTAATTTGGTTATTGAAATAGTCAATTATGTTCATTGTTTTCCTGATATTGAACCAGCCCTGAATTCCTGGTATAGATCCTACTTGGTCATTATCCTGGTGATAACTTGCTGTAATTTCTTTGCTAATATTTTTGCATCAAAAAAAGATTTTTGCATCAAAAAAAAAAGATGTTTGCATCAATATTCATTAGAAAATTGGTCTATGATTTCCTTTTTCTGTTTTGGTCCTTCCTGGTTTAATTAACAGCACCATATCTGTGTCATAAAAGGAATTTGGTAGGACTTCTTCCCCTATTTTTCCAAATAGTTTGTATAATATTGGAATTAATTGTTTTTTAAATGTTTGGCAGTATTCACTTGTATAAATCCATCTGACTCTGGAGCTTTTTTCTTAGGGAATTCATTAGTAGCTTGTTTAATTTCTTTTCCTAAAATGGAGCTATATTTAAGTAATTTATTTCCTCCTTGCTTAATCTGGGCAATCTATATTTTTGTAGGTATTCATCCAATTCATTTAGATTGTCATATTTATATTGGCAAACAGTTAAGTGAAATAGCTTATTATCCTTTATTTATTATTTATTTATTTTATTTTTCTGGCTTTAGTTGTATGCCCAATTGATTGATCTTTTCTTTCTCTATTTTATTCATATAAACATCTGGAGATATAAAATTTCCCCTAAAATTTTTGCTTTGATGTGCATCTCTTAAATTTTGTTGTCTCAACATTGTGATTCTCTTGGATGAAATTATTGATTGTTTCTATGGTTTATTGTTTCACCCATTCATTTAGGATTAGATTATTTAGTTTCCAATTCATTTTTGGTCTTTTTTCCGTGACCCTTTATTACTTGTAATTTTTATTGCATCATGATCTAAAAAAGATTCATTTACTATTTCTGATTTTCTGCATTTGATTATGAGGTTTTTATGCCCTAATGCCCTAATGCATGGTTAATTTTTGTGTAGGTTCCATGTACCACTGAGAAAAAAGTATATTCCTTTCTGTCCCCATTCTTTTTTCTCCAAAGTCTCCAAAGATGAGTACTAGATATGGGATACCTAAATGAAATTAGGTTTAATTGAGGACTAGTGGCAGGTTTGGGGTACAGGAAGTCAAATGGAGCTCCCCTGAAACCTCTTTGGATTTGGCGCAAGGATACAGTTAAATGAGGTCTAGTAGCGGCACAAGAGTTCTCTGTAAAGTAATTTTCAGACCCGAAACCTAGATTGATAAAAGAGGTTTATTATGGGGTTTGGAAGTAAAGTTTAGTTAGTAAAGTTGAAGGTAGAGATAAAAGGCTCTGGAACCAGAGTTCCAGTGGGCAAGAGATAAAAGGCTCTGGAACCAGAGTTCCAGTGGGCAGAAATCCTTTGATATGGCAGGCATAAAGATACCACCTTTGGGACCCCTGCAAAGAGAGGACTTCAGTTTGGCTCTCTTATAATGGGGGGCTTTGGACAAGCTGAAGGGCTCATGCATGGGTAGAGTCCCACGTTGGCTTCAGGCCAGGTTTCAGCCAGAGTTAGAATTTGAATAGAATTCAATGGGCTTCTGGACTGAGACTGAGCTGGATAACAAAGATGAAAACTGTTTGTGTTTAGGGTGGAGTCTCCTTCCTGAAGCAGAGTCCAAGGAGGTTTTAAGAGTTTTAGGGTTTCCTCATTATCTATCATACCTAACTTTTCTAAAATTCTACTTACTTCTACCTTCTTAACTTCTTTCTTATTTATTTTGTGCTTATATTTATATAGTTCTGATAGAGAAAGGTTGAGATCTTTTACTAGTATAGTTTTGCTGTCTATTTCTTCTTGCAAAACTTCTTAGGAGTTTGGATGCTATATCATTTAATGCATATATACTCTGTGCAGCACTGGTCTTTTCTTCATCAAAAATTATTAAAAATCATCTTTTTCATTGAATTGTCCATCTTTTTACCTAGAAGTAATGTTTAGTTTTGCTAGATTGTTGATTCTTGACTATAGTCCAAGCTCCTTTGCTCTCTGGAATATCATATTTATTCTTGGCCCTTCTATTCTTTAAAATCGAACCTGCTAGGTCCTGGATAATCCTGGATAATTGTAGTTCCTAGGTGTTTGAATTTTTTCCTGGTTTCTTGCTTCTCTCCTTAATCTGATAATTCTGGATTTTAGCAACAATATTCCTTGGAGTTTTCATTTTGGGGTCTCTTTCAGGGGGTGATTGCTGGGTTATTTCAATGACTATTTTACCCTCTGCTTCTAGGACATTAGGATGGTTTTCCTTGATGATTTCTTTAAAGATATTATCTAGACTCTTTTTTTTTTTCCATAGTGGTTATCAGGTAGTCCCAATAATTTTTAGATTGTCTCTCCTGGATTTATTTTTCAGGTCAATTGTTTTTCCAATGAGGTTATTTTACATTTTTCCTATTTTTTTTTCATTTTTTGGGTTTTGTTTAACTGATTCTTGATGTCTCATTGAGTCATTCACTTTCATTTGTTCAATTCTAATTTTTAGTGAATTACTTTCTACAGTTAGCTTTTTTATTTCCTTTTGCATTTGGCTAATTGTATTTTAAAAGGAGTTGGTTTGTTCATTGGATTTTTTCCCATTTTGCCAGTTATAGTTTTAAGAAATTGTTCTCTTTTTCCATATCGCCAATCTTTTTTCCATTTTGCCAAATCTATTTTTAAGAAGACGTTTTCTTCAGTATATTTTCCCCATTTCATGAAATGTATTTTTAAGGAGTTTGTTTCCTTCAGTCAATTTCTGTGTTTCCTTATTTAAACTGTCTTGCAAAGCTCTCATTTCCTTTCCCCATTTTCCTTCTAACTCTCTTTTAAGAATCTTTTTGAATTCTTCCAAGAGAGCCTTTTGAATTGGAAACCAGCTATTATCCCCCTTTGAGCCTTCATTTGGAGGCATTTTGCCTTTAATGTCCTCAGGGTTTAAATTCTAAAAGAATAGCTATTCTAGAGACAGGGAAGAATTCTATCTATGGTCAGAGTTTTTTGTTTTTTGCTTTTGTGTTCATTTTTAAAGGTTGAGATCTGCTCCTAGGGCATAAGGGAGATTGGCCTTAGATTTTTTTCAGGGGCTTTACCTTGTACTAGAGTTGGTGCTGCAAGTTTTCCCACTGTGCTGAGTAGGACGGCTGAATCCTGCCTGGACCAGGGTTAAAGGTTTTACTATTTGCCTTCTGTAGTTGCATTGGAAGTCTTACAGCTAGTCTGCTAATCCACTGGTCTTCTGAACCAGAACACATTATCCAATGCCTCTGTATTTTGGTTAAGAGCCTCCCACTAGACTTCCTGAGTTGGGACCTCTCTATCCTGGGCCTCCCTGTGCTGTGTCTGTGCTGGACCACACTCACTCTCCCCACAGTCCAATTGAGACAGATCTTTCTTGAATTCTTCCAAGATACCTTCTGCTGGAAATGTGTTACATTCCAAATAATTGTGGGTTCTATCACTCCAAAATCCATCAGAGGTTTGATCTAATGTTGATTCTGAGGTAAGCTAGGAAGAGCTGAGGCAAAGTCCTGTCTACTCTCTTATCACCTTGGCTCCTTCCATGCCTATCATTTAAAAAGCAAAAACAAAACAAAACAAACAAAAAAAAAAACTTCTCAGATAAACTTTCTAAACTAAAAGATAAGTCTTTTCAACTGAAACTTGACTAAGATTTTAAATGCTTGATCTTTTATATAGATTTCTATATCATTCACAAATGTGATACTTTTGCAGAAACTTTTACACACATTATTTAATTTGATTATCATAACAACCTTGGGAGATAGGTGCTATTAGTTCTCTCTATTTTAATTAAGGAAATTGAAGGTGGGAGAGGGTTGACCTATCAATGGTCACACAAAACTAGTAATTGGCTATGGTAACATTGAAAACCCAGGTCTTCTTATTGCCAAAGTACAATCTTCATAGGATCGAAGTTGGAAAAAAAAGGACCTTAGAGATTATCAGATTCACCCTTCTCATTTTTAAAAATGAAGAAACTGAGCCCCAAAGTATATAAGTGACTTGACTAAAGTTTCACAACTATTAACTGGGAAAACCAGAGTGCTAACCCAGGATTTGTGATTGCCAAGTTGAACAGTTTCTCTGCTGTACAATAGAGCTGTAATTACTCACTATACCATTCTGTCTTTATATGATGTAGAATTCAAGTGAATATCTTCCTTTATGGAATGTGTAAATGGAGAAAAGGGAGAGTAGATCAGAACCAGTGTACAATAGTAAAAGATTAGTCATTGCCAGGTAAACTCTAATGATTTCAATACGTGGACTGTTTAGTATAGAAATAAGTAGATTATGCTATTAAAAAAAAAAAAAAGTTTGCAAGATTTTACAGAAAGTTGGTTATATATCTCAAGGTCACAGTTGTCTAAGAGAGAATAATCCTTTTTCAAATGTGTGGTATTAAGGCTGCTGATGTTTAGATTTGCTCTGTAGATAGGATTCTGGGACATATCCTCTTTGAAAAATGAGGTATGCTAATTATTTATAACTTCCCATAGCAACCACCCTGCATGTTAAACCTTAAATCAATGAATAAATAAAAATATTCCTTTATTTGTAAATTACTTTATTTATTAACCCCTTAAACAGTATATTTTTAATAAACACATTTAACAATGCCCAGGTTTGGATTTTTGTATGTTGTTTTTAAATATCACATTTAAAAAAAAAATAGGCTATTACAAAACTTAGTAAAAAAAAACTAATTTTTTCTGTTTCTTAATTAGTAGTTTCACAAAAAGTACTCATAAAAGCCTACTTTTACTTTTTGATCACTTCTAAAGTGTCCTGTATATGACATAACCTTAAAATCAAAAGAACATGTTAGAATTTATCCTCCTTGTGCTTTCATCCACCTTCTCATGAAAAAGCTCTCTAGTGAACAGAGTTATGGTTTGTGATGAAATGATTTGACAGTTTTTCATCCTTTAAACATTTTTTTCTCAATATCATTGGCTGACAGGGCACAAGAATATATTTAAAGGAAGCGCTCTCCCCTTCTACCTGCCTCTTTTTACATATTTTGGCCAGCTCTCTGAATGATACTCACCCATTCATCAGAGTGAATAGTGACATAAAGTGGAATAATAATTTTAATTAATGTTACTATCAAGATACTTTCTCAGGGAAAAACTCTTGCTATATCATAATTTATGAGGTTGAAATATCAAAGACACTTAGAAATGACAATTTTATATTGAGCCCATCATCATGATTTTTGAATGAATTTACCTTTAGTTACTTTACTTTGAGTAATAAAGGATGAAATTTTCTGGAATCACTGCAAAATCTCTTGAGAGTAAGTGGTGTAAGAGAGTAAGTAAGGACTCTGAGGTGTAGAATTGACTAAATAATTTATTAAAATAAATGATTAAATTAAGTAGTATATTGTTTATTCATTTCAATTGTGTCTGACTCTTCATGACTCTATTTGGGGTTTTCTTGGTACAGATACTGGACTTCATTTGCTGTTGTCTTCTCCAATTCATTTGGCAGATGAGAAAACAGACAAAATTAAGTGACTTGTCCAGGATCATAGAGTTAGTGTCTGAGGCCAGATTTGAACTCAGAAATGCATGACTCCAGACCTGGCACTCTTCACTGTGCTACCTAATTGCCATGTGATAGAACATACTCTTGTCTTATTTTACTAGATGAAATCATACAAGTTACTCATTCTTTTCTTCTTAGAGTGAAGAGGTGTATAACCAGAGTAATCTTGTTTTTATCCCCTAAGAATCCAAAGCTCTTCTTTGCTCCCCTTGTTCCCCAGATTCCTAAATTTTTATGTGGAGGGCAAGATCTAGAAATGAGAATGGAGGGAAAAACCCTTTCTTTCACAGCCATGCTTTCTTTAGGGCTTGGCTTGAAATAATCCTGGTGGATCATTGAATGTAAAAGTCAAGTCTTATATTTGGATTAAAACAACCAGCTTTTCAAATACAGGCTGGGAAAAGAATAACTGAAAGAGTTTCTCTGAAATTGAGTTTTGAGTTTTAATAGACTGCAATGTTGTTGCTTAGCCATTTTTCAGTTATGTCTGACTGATCATTTGTGATTCAATTTGGGGTTTTCTTGGCAGAAATATTAGAGTTTTGCCTTCTTCTCCAGTTCAGTTTACAGATGAGGAAACTGAAACAAACAGGGTTAAGTGACTTGCCCAGAGTTATATAGCTAGCAAGTGTCTAAAGCCAGATTTGACTCAGGAAAATTAGTCTTCCACACTGCAGGCACACTATCTGCAAGATGCCACCAGTGGACTACAGACTCAACATGAATCAGCATTGTAAGGCAACGACCAAAAAAAATAAGACTATTGAAATATATATATATTGCTTTCAGAATAAAGAAAATGTTCTTTCTTGTTACCCTAACTTTGTCACACTACATTTGGAGTATCATATTCAGTTGTGGGCAATTCTAAACACTGGTAAGAACACTGAGAGCTCCCAGAAGAGAATAAATAGGATGGTTCAAAAATTGGTCTTGAAATCCATGTATTTGAAAGATCGGCTTGTTTACCTTAGGAAAACAAGGCTTGGAAAATGTGATAACTGTTTTTAATTATTTGAAGGGCTAGCCTGTGAAAGGGTGATTAAAATTATTCTCCTTGGTTCTGGAAGCAATGCCTGGAAGTCACAAAGAAGCAAGTTTATTTTGATGTCAGGAAGAAAAACACCCTAATGATTTAGAGCAGTGGTCCTCAAACTTTTTAAATAGGGGCCAGTTCACTGTCCCTCAGACTCTGGGAGGCTGGACTATAGTAAAAACAAAAGCTCACACTCTGTCTCAGCCCCTCAGCCCATTTGCCATAACCCGGGCCACATAAACCTCCTCAGCAGGCTGCATCTGGCCCACAGGCCTTAGTTTGAGAATCCCTGATTTAGAGCCATCAAGAAGATGATCTTCAGGTGGAGTCTAGATGATGACTTGTCAGTTATGGCATTTTATGAGAAGTACCTGGTGGGGATGGGTAAGTCTAGAGGATAAGTAATCTCTTCCAATTCCCAAAATTTGGGGGTACATGTTGAAAGCATTGACTGGTGTATGGAGAGTCCAGTGATCAGATTTCTTGTCTTAGTTTCAACAATGGAGACACCGAGAGGAAGTAGCCTGTTAGGATTACTAAGTGAGAACTGAGGTTGTCTGGATAGTGACAAGGTGAGAATTCAGGTTGGACAATTACAAGGTGAGAACTCAGGTTGACTTGATAGAAGGAGCAAGCCCATTGACTGAAGTGGTTCTTCCCAGAAGCCCTTGCATTATCCCACGCCCATTCTCTGGGAGGATAAAAGACACAATATTGGGCCTGGAGAGAGATCGGCCTGGAGAAAGATAAGAGCTGGAGGAGATTCAGAGCCAGGATTCAAGAAGGAAGACTCTGAATTGCATCAGGCTTGACGGGGCTCTCTGCAGGAAGGGAAGTCACTTCTTTGGACAAGAGTTAACAGCAATTGTCTGGAGACAACGGTTCGTTACAGGAAGAAGAATCTGTCTGAGAGATTTGAGTAGACACAGCAGATCTCTTCCCAGAGAGTGATCCGGCAGCTTCTAGAGACGACAGCTCGCTACAGTAGCCAGACAGGGAAGAGGACAATAAGGAGGGAACAGTGTCTTAAAAACCCAGAAAATAGGCTACCTAGCATAGTGGATAAAGTGCTGGCCCTTGAGTTAGGAAGGACCTGAGTTCACATCTAGCTTGAGATATACTGTCTATGTGACTGTGGTCAAGTTACTAACCCTGATTGCCTCCCTTTCCCCACTCATTAAAAAAAAAAAAGGAAAAAAAAAGTTAGAGAATCAAAAAGGGGGTGATCAACAGTGTCACATTTATCAGAGAGATCAAGAAGGATGAGGATGGAAAAGAAGCTATTCTGTCTGACAGTTTAGAAATTACTGTTAACTTTGGCATAAGCAATTCCAGTAGAAGTCAGATTGTAGAGGACTACTTTGACCCTCCAGTAAATTAGTAGTTCCTTTACTGTGAATACTTCATCCATATAAGAAATCTTTTGTAGTTTTTTCAGTCTGCTAAGATTCTTAACATAAGGATGAGAATTTTCCTGTGCAACAAGGAAGGCCCTGTTGGAAGAAGCTTTATTATTTTAGTGCCTTGGCAGAGGACCAGTGTTCTCCTGAAAGTATCCATCTGGTGTCTCATGTATAAAATGTCCTTGCCCAATTTTTATGTTTTCATGTGTAGTACTTATAATACTATATATGTCCAAGCTGTTATTTTTATTGCAATGTATAATTTTTTTAGAATCTGTTTCCTCTCCCCCAAGTGGTTTAAGATTCAACAATGGATAACAAGTTTTATCTCTAGCAAAAACTAGTGGGAAAAAAGACTACCCAGTGTCCATTAGTCCCACAGTGTATTTGTTAGGTTAACTCAATCAATAGTGGAGAGCCACAGGCAATCTTGGTAGTGCAGGATCTGTACAGAAAATGAAGTTAATTTAGAGGGAAGGTAGTCATGGTGTAAAGAAGTGGAAGAACAGGTCTATAAAGTGTCTGCTAAAAAACCTTCATATATGAGGTATATGTTTTTTATAACAAGGGAAGAACTTAGTTTAAAAAAATAGATCTAAGCTGAGTTTTAGTTTTATCATATGAGACAAAGTAGAAAAGCAGGTTCTCACAGACTGAAAACTATGAGGTAAGAGGCATTTAGATGGTGCAATGGATAGAGCCCTGGCCCTGGAGTCAGGAAGATATGAGTTTAAATCTGACCTCAGGTGCTTAACACTAGCTTGTGTGACCCTGAGCAAGTCACTTAACCCCAATTGCCTTGCAAAAAAGAAAAAAAAATCTCAAAGGGTAAAAGGTAAAGGAATTGGGAAGGTCCAGAGAATTAGGGAAGGTTGCACAAGATTCCAGATAGGGAAGAATTGTTTTTCACTGATAGAGGATAGATTGGAGTAGGAACAAAATGTACTTAAAATAACCTGGGATAAGAAGAAGTGAAATCCCGGCTTCAAAGACCAGCATTGGCCATAATTTATCAGAAATAGTATCTATGATCTAATACAAAGTGAAATAAGCAGAAGCAGAAAAACAGCTGTACAGAGTAGCAGGAATATTGTGAATAGTTAAGTGAATTACTTAACTATTCTCAGCAAATATAAGAGTTCCAAAGCACTGATGAGGAATGTTCTCTACCTCCAGAGAAAGAAGTAATGGGGTCTGAATTAAAATTGAAGTATATTTTTAAAAATTTTTTGTCCTTGTTTCCTTTTGCAACGTGGCTAACATGAAAATATGTTTTGTATGACTGATTATGTATAATCTATATGAAACTATTTTTCTTCTTAAGGAGAGAATTTGGAACTCAAATGAAAAAAAAACACATTGAAAATTGTTTTGACTTGTAATTGGAAAAAATAAGATGTAAAAATTTGTCTAAAATTTAAAAAATAGTATCATAGAACTGGAAAAGATTTAGGAGGTCCAAGAGAAGTGACCCAAATGTGAACTTTCCTCCCTTTTTGAAGCTCTAGGACCTTAAGTACTGAGGAACTCACACTCTCCTGAGGCAGTCCATTCAATGTTTTGGACATCTTTAATTCTGTCCTGTGGGGTAGAAACAGTTGATCCAAGAATCACGTATACCAGGTGTATGCTAAGTACCAGGCATTATATAGGTTTTGGGAATATAAGTACAAAAGTGATTCATCCCTCCCTTCAAGAAACTCTTATTCTCTGGAGGAATACAACATGTTCACAGATCAATATGGGATGTACACGCAAGCATGAACACACAAACATAACAGTAATGGAATTAGAAAAGATTGCCATATGAAGTCCCTTCAGAATCTGTTGAAGGAATTTTGTCCATGTTTTGTCCCAACTCCTAACTTCTAATTATCTTCCAAGTTAAGTTTCATTAGATCTTTGAATAACTCCTTGTATACAAAAATGTTTCCCAGTTTCTTTACCACCCTGGTCATTTTAATCTCATATATTAATTTTTTTCACTATCTTTCCTCCAAAGTAGAACTTAAAATTCAATATGTTACACCAGATGTGATATAACTAGGGAAAAGTAGTATAACTACTTTCCATGGTATGAATGTAATACTTTTGCTAACACTGCCCAAAATGATGCTGTATTTTTTTTTTTTGCCTTGTCACATTGTCCACCAAATACAATATGCGGGAGAGTGAGATGTATGATATTTGGAAGAACAGTGTAGCGTTTTTGTAGTTCTCTAATATTCCAAGCTGTTCCTTGGAACAAGAGCCCACCAAAATTCTTCTGCTTATGGCTTATGTAGCTGTGAATCATGGAATAGCACACTCTCCAAACAATTGAACTTATAGAGTAATGAAGAGTGATAAACATATGAATGGAGGGTTTAGATAGATTGAAACCTATTAGAAATGAAGAATTGTGTACCAGAAGTTGTGTTAAACATAGAATGAAGTAAATGTGTGTTAGAAAGGAGATGGAGATCCTGTATCAATCAAGGATAACAGATGGATGTGTGATCCACAGGAACCTACATGAAATCAAGAAAGATAGGGGAAAGCAGAGCATGTTGAGTAGATTCACTGAAGAAGGTTTATGGGGAAGGCACAGATAAGAATAATACAAAATGAAAAAGCATATATAGGGTTGCAGTCTTCACCAAGAGAATAGCCACAGTGATAAAATAGTAGAGTTTTTAGAATATCCAGTCATGCTGTTGATGCCTATTGATATTTTAGTTTTAAAAACTTCCTTACTAGCATATCCTCAAATTTCCATTTTTACTGTTTTCCATATGGAAAGAATCTTCTAACTCTGGGAGATGACTCTGAACCACTACATAGAATTCCCAATCCCTCTATTTTTGTCTGCCTGTATTTTTGATTTCCTTCACAGGCTAATGGTACACTATTTCAAAGTCCGATTCTTTTTGTGCCACAAAACAACTGTTTGGGCATGTTTACGTTATATATTGTATTTAATTTATACTTTAACATATTTAACATGTATTGGTCAACCTGCCATGGGGGAAAAGGGTGGGGGGAAGGAGAGGAAAAATTAGAGCAAAAGGTTTGGCAATTATCAGTGTTGTAAAATTACCCATGCATACATCTGGTAAATTAAAAAAAAAAAAAAAGGAAAGAATCTTCTAAACCTTATGCATGACAATTCTTCATATATTTTTATTCAACTATCACTTTCTTTTATTTTCTGGCTAAACATCTCAAATTCTTTCAACCATCCAATACTGGATATGGTCTTTAGTTTTCTTACTATTCTAATTATCTTCATTGGAGACTTGAATTCCCCTTTTTTTTTTCATGGCCTTCCTAAAATATAGTGTTCAGAAGTGAGCAAAACCCTCGAAGGCAGAGTATACTTTGAACATTACTTTTGTTAATAGAACCAAAGATTTCATCATCTTTTTTGGTTGCCATGTCTTCCTGTTGATTAAAATACTGGATTTGCAGTCTGATCTTCTTTCAACTTCACTTTGCCTGGCCTCATACTTTTCAAAATAAAAACATTGAACAACATAGGACTAAAGACCAGCTCCAGTAAGACCTCCCTCCAAGTTGATATTGATCATGACTCATTATTTTTGGTGTTCAATAACTTTCAGTCAGTTCCAAACATACCTAATTACCATCATCTGTTGCCTAGTACATAACCACTTAATGTTTGTTGATTGATCCAGACTATGTGAACAAGATGGATTGATATAGTCGTACTTACAGAGATTACTCTTGTGTATGGTATTCATATGATCAACTAGTCTATTAATTCTATCTCCCCTCAACAAAAAAAGGAATGCAATGATTCTGACATGATTCATTCTTTTTTTGGGGGGGATTTGATAATATTTTATTTTTCCAATACATGCAAAAATAGTTTTCAGCATTCACCTTTGCAAAACCTTGTGTGACAATTCTTTTTCCCCTTCTCTCTCCAAGATAGTAAGCAATACAATATTGGTTAGACATATGAAATGCATGATCCACTCTTTATTAAATACATGTTTGTTAGGATTACAAGGTGCTAACTCAGATTGTCTAAACAATTCTCTAGCTCAGAGTTTACACCTTTAGTTCACACCTTTAAAAAGAGTTTACACACCTTTAAAAAGGAGCAAGTTCATTGGCTGTAGGAGTTCCCACAAGCCCCTGGGAGTACCCACAAGCCCATTCTCTGGGAGGATAAAAAGAGGAACATTGAGTCTAGAGTCATTCTGGATTGGGTCAAGGAGAAGGACATGTCCTGTGGATTAGCAAGTCTAGCAATCCCACACTTTTGGAGGGGAAGAAGAGGATTCGAGATTCTACTTTCGCTCTGGCTGGAGGCTCCAGAAGCCTCCTAAGAAATCTGCGAATAGAGAAAAAGATTTACAGAAAAGAGACCTCCACCAAGAGAAGGATTATAATTGAGATACAATCAGAACACAACAATTTGGTGCCCAAACTTATTCTGAGCCCTTCAGGGGAGCTAGCCCGGACCTTGACATTTTGGTGCCCGAACAGGGCTCTTAAACTATCAATTCTTATACTTCTGAAATGTTCACAAACCATTCTTTTTTTGAAATTGTATGCACATACTTTTTATAATGTTTACTTTTTTGTTAATTGATACCAAACACAAACATTTCCATTTACAAAATACTGATAAAGAAACTGTAAGTCTTACTGCATATAGCTTGCCTTTTCAAAAACTATATACTTAGGCCATTGTGTTTATTTCTTTTTTATAGCTTTTTATTTTCCTAAATACATGCAAAAATAGTTTTCAACATTGACCTTTTTAAAACCTTGTGTTTCTGATTTTCTCCCTCCCTCCCCTCACCCCCTTCTATGGGAGATAGCAAACAACCCAATAAATATTAAACGTGTACAATTCTTTTAAACATATTTCCAAATTGCTAATGTTGTACAAGAAAAATCAGATCAGAAAGGTGAGAAAAAGAGAGCAAAAAACATCAAGTAAATAAACAATAAAAGAAGTGAAAATCCTATAGTTTGATCCAGATTCATTCTCCCTAGTTCTCCCTCTGGATGATGATGTATTCCATCACAAGTCTATTGGAATTGCCTTGAATCACCACATTGTTGAAAAGTTCATCACAGTTGATCATCAAATAATCTTGTTAATGCTGTGTACAATATTCTCTTGGTTCTGCTCAGTTCATGCTAGTCCTTCTAGGCTGATTATAGAACAATAATATTCCATTACATTCATATACTATAACTTATTCAGCCATTCCCTGATTGATCAACATTCTCTCAATTTCCAATATTTTGCCACTATGACAAGGGCTGCTATAAATGTTTTTGCACATGTATAGCTCTCTTTCTCTTTTTATGATCTTTTTGGGATACCGACTTAATAATGGTATTGCTAAGTTAAAGAATATGCACAGTTTGATTGCTCCTTTGGCCATAGTTCCAAATTGCTCTCCAGAAAGATTGGATCAGTTCACAATCCCACCAATAGTACACTACTATCCCAATTTTCTCACAACCTCTTTAACATTTATCATTTTCCTTTTTTTTTTTTAAATCAACTTAGCTAGTCTAATAGTTATGAGGTTGTACTTCAGAGTTGTTTTAATTTGCAATTCTCTAATCAAAAGTGATTTAGAGCACTTCTTCATATGTCTTATACAGAGCTTTGATTTCTTCATCTGAAAACTACACCTATTCATATCATTTGATCATTTTATCATTTGGGGCTTGGTTTGCATTTCTTATAGATTTGAGTCAATTTTCTATATATTTTAGAAATTAGGCCTTTATAAGAAACACTGGAGGTAAAATTTTCCCCCAGCTTTCTGCTTCCCTTCTGATCTTGGTTGCATTGGTTTTGTTTGTGCAAAACCTTTTTTATGTAATGTAATCAAAATTATCCATTTTCAATCCACTTTTTTTTTTCCTCAGTGGAGTGTTAACTAGGAACTTTTATGGTATTCCTTACCAAAACAGCAGATTTCATCAAATCCATAAATATGGAAAATTGTGATAATGTGTAAGGGCAAGTTGGGTGGGGTCCCACCTCACTCTACCAGCTGGGGCCTTTTGTATTTTAGCTAATTCAACAGCAACAACAACAAAAAGAAACCTTCATAACAGATATACATAGTTAAGCAGAGAGAACCCAACACTAATCAACATTCATAAATGTGTCACCTTCATCTTATCACAAGCTCTGTAACAAGATAGAAGTTCTTTGGTCTTCTGGAAGGATATTGATTGAGCAGAATTCTTGAATTTTTCAAAGTTATTCTCCTTTGTAGTACTACTGGCTGTTATATAAACTGTTTCCTTAGCACTGGTCACTTCTCTCTGTATCAATTTATACTAGTATTTCCAGTTTTCTCAGAAACTAGCATAACACCTGGCACATAACAGGCACTTAACAAATGCTTATTCTTTCCTCCAATTTTGCCATTTTCTGGCACAATAATATTTAATTACATTTATATGCCATAATGTTTTTAGTCATTACCTAATAGATGAATGGTCCCTTGACTTCCAGAGTTGCATCAATATATTCATACATGTAGTAGGTCCTTTTGCCTTTTCTTTGTTCTCTTTGGGGTATATATGCCTAGTAATATCACCAAATAAAACAATATTCACAGTTTAGTGGCATCGGGTGCATATTTTTAAATTACTTTCCCTGAAAAGCTGGACTAATTCACAACTCCATTAACTACATATTAGTGCACTTACTTTTCCACAGTCCTTCCAACAACTATAATTTTTTTTCTTTTGATATCTAATGTATAAGGTGATATGGGAAATGTTTTTCATGATTAGTCTTTTTGAAGCAGAATTAAGGTCGCTGACTCTTTTCAGCCATTTATCACGAAATCAATTTTATTTTTCTTGAAGATGTGATAATCAGTGTTTAATATTTACTTTTCTATTTCCTATTTTTAAGAATCAACAGATGGAGTGGTGGGAGCTATTATAGCATATCTTTGCTCTTTCCTTTAATTTTATCTCTACTTTGACCTTTGTTTTTAACTAGCTGATGGCATAATGGATCACAGTTAATTCTGAAGTAAATGCTATGTTTATAATGAATTTCTTAAATTTAGCATATTGTCAATTTTACTTTATATATCACTCAGTGTTCATCTAGTTTATTGTCTTTCTATCTCATTCCTTGGAGTGGTCATGATTTACAGGTGAAACGTCCTGATTTTGTTCCTCAAGTAGCCTTTGGTTTCTTGTTCTCATTCCTTATTTTCCAACATAGGTTGAAAAATAACTTTCCCAGTGCCCATTTTCATATGGATGTCACTGAATGCTGAAGTATATGTTGGCAGAGGATTTTTGTTAAGTTCTTAATAGGTCTCATATACTTCATCTTCTTCAGTGGATGTTGGCATGTAAGCTGCAATTATCTTCATGGTGGTCTGTTTGCTTATGCTTTTTTTGTGAGTAGTACTGTAAGGTGAGATGACTAAGTATTTTGTGAAATTATGTTTATTTTTGCCTATGGGTGCAGGATAAAACCAGCCCCCTGCCAACTCAGTTATTTGCCTCTCCAAGGAAAACCTGAGAGCTGTCTTTCATTTAACTCTAACTTCATGACAGGATGAATGTCTATGTTGATGTGGTTTAGTCCCTCCAGAAGAATATCAACTGAAGATGCTGAAGAAAAATCATACATAGAGAATGTCAACATTTAAGTTAATGTTTGTAAACAGTCTATGAACTGTATAATTTTTAGATTGATTTTTCCTTTTCCATCATCAGTTGCCATCACCCTGGAGACTGTACAAAACCAAGGGGCATTTTTGGTCTTCCTTCCCTTTAACCCCATTCCATAGATTTCTTGTGGCCACAACAAATTCCTCCTGTGTGTCCAACTTCTGGTCATGTAATCCTTTCCCCATTAATTTAGGCTGGTCTGTTGCTGCGCCCATACTTTAAAAAATGCAGCCTGGCCTGGCTTTCGTAAACTCTTTGGGTCTTTTTCACATTATACTACAACATTGAAGGTAGGACTTAAATGGAGGAAGGTAATAACCACCATATACATAAAGCTTCTAAAACATTTTGAATTCCTTCATAAGCAAGGGAAATTAAAAATAACTCCTGGAAAAAATTTTTGTGTGGCTATCAACTGCTAATTCAGGAAAATAGCTCAAATTTCATATTTCATAGATATGGATACATGGATATATCTACAATAGGGAAAAATAATTAACTCTTCATGCATACCTTAGAATTATAAAAATTATAGGCCATTATTAGATTCATGTATAGTCTTTTACATTGTTGAATAAGGGAAGACTGAAATAAGACTAAAGAATGGAGAATGCTCTCACATCTTTCTATCACCTGACTAGTGAACAATTTCATAAAATTTCATTATTTTGGCTAATGTACTTCTAGAAAGATATTAGAAGGGCAAAAACATGAAATTAAAATGGGGTCGATCTTTGGAGTAATCCAAAGACTTAAAAGAAGTAGATGTTTCTTCTGTTCAGAAAGATTTTTATCACATATATGTTAATTAAGCCTGTGATGCTACTCCATTAATAGTAATCACTGTATGACTTAAACATTCATTAAAGAAGCATTTACACAATGTTGGGCAAACATTATGAATTATTGGTCGTAATTAAATGGGTTTCTCCAAATAAAAGACTACTTTGTGTTAGAAATATAAGCTTTAGCCACATTCTTGGATATTTTATACATTTAAATACTGGTTGGACATTCAAATATTGATTACACAGATATTCATTAGGCTCCTAAAATTGTGCTGAGTATTTTGGGTGGTGCAAAAGAAATATAAGACATCATTGCCCTTAAGGAGTTTACACTCTAATTGAGATAAAACTAATTTTATACTTACAACTAGAATTTCAACCTCACATGGTAACTTACATAATTGAACTTAATATGTACAAAACAATTGTATCTGTTAACTTTCTGGAAATGGTGAGCATTGTATTTTAGGAGTGTGAGGGAGAAACTATTAACTCAGACACAGAAGGGCCTTCTTAGGTGACACCATTAATACTGTTCTGATTGAAGTAGAAAGTTCATAATGTTGAATAGTGGAAATGACATTGAGTAGATTGATTGGGGAAAGATAAGGCTCTGTCCCAAGCTGTCTTCTCTGTCTACAACTCTCTTTATGGTTTCATCAGTTCCTAAGAGTAGGAAATATTATCATTTCTTTGTATATGGCTTCCCCAGTATACATAAGTGTATATACACATACATATTACTCATAAATATAATATAATGTAAAATCTATATATTTACACATACATATATCTACATATGTGTATACAAGTATATATGTATATTCATAGTTTGTCTGCACTTCCCATTTTTGTTCTTTTTATTATCATTTCTACTTCTCCTATGAGTACATCTGGGATTGTGCTATTAGTTTTAAGTATGTTGGTTCTGCTCTCCGTGATGGATAATACAGGCTGTGATAATGATTTTTACAAATTTCACCTATTGTCTTTTGTTTGTTGACCTCTTTCCATTTTCATCCCTAAATATCCTTGGGATGACTTTGCTTAGGTGGATACTTTGCCAAGATTTTTTAAACTAGTTCTACCTTTTACAATTCCTGCTTTATGAGATGAACTTACTCATCATTATCCATCATCCTTTGTCAGATTTTACAAATAAGTTTATAGTCTATCTCGATGTTGCTTTTGGCAGTCATCTCTCCCTGTCTGGCACACAAGTTAGATTGTTTGTTGACTAAGGCATTTTCTAAGCTCTTTGGTATCCTTGTTAATTAGTTTACATTGGTTAAACTAAAATATAAAATCATTATAATCAATATCACTACAATTTCTATGGTCCAGGTTCCCAGTTTTGTTTGTCAATTACTTGTTTAAATGGTTCTATGGTTCTGGATCAGGTTGTTTCAATTGTGTCTTATTCTTTGTCTTTTTTTTTATAATACAAATTCTGATCTTAAGCCTTGCCTGTGCATAGAAACTTAATTCAGGAATAAGACCTATCTATAATCAAAGAAAATGTCTTTTGTCAAAATGTATCTTACTTTACTTTTTGTTGGTATTATTTGGTGTTTACTATGTCCCATGTTTGCTTTTTTCTTTTCCCAAAGAAAGCATTCAAGATATAAAAGCATGCAATTTTTGTGTAATCATTGAGACTTTGGACTTTTGTTCCATATCTTCAACTTTTTTTCACTTTTGCATATAATTACCATTTATCAGAATGTTTATTTAATATAAAGTGTCCTTTTAGTTTTTGTAGAATTTCTTTACCTGTTTTATCTTCATCAATTAATGTTGATACATAAGCTGTAATTATTTTCATGGTATTTTTATTTGGAAACACTTCTCTCTGGCATAATGACCATATGCCCTATTAAGTAAAGTTTAATATTGCCCCTGAACATATAATAAAATCCACTCCACTCTTGTCTCTGAGAATATCTTTGAGTCATTCTTCCATTAGATATAACTTAACTTTTTCTTGTCTTTTTGTTTGTGGCAAGTATGCAAACCATTAGTTGATGATGATCAAAATCTTTAAAAAGAAAAATAGTTGGATCATTTCATAGCTCCACCAACAATGCATTAATGTCCCTATTTCCCCCCATCCCCACCAACATTTATCATTATCTTTTTCTGTCATCTTAACTAATCTGAGAGATATGGAGTGTTACCTGAGTTGTTTTAATTTGCATTTCTCCAATCAGTAGTGATTTAGAGCATTTTTCTTTTTTTTATTTTCAAAATATATGCATAGTTTTCAACATTCCCCCTTGCAAAACCTTGTGTTCCAAATTTTTTCTTCTACTCTTATCCCCACCTTAGACAGCAAGTAATCCAATATATGTTAAACAGAGCATTTTTTTTCTCTTGACTATAGAGGGTTTTAATTTCAACATCTGAAAATTGTCTGTTCATATCCTGTGATCACTTATCAATTGGGGAATGACTAGCATTTTTATAAATTTGATTCAATTCTTTATATATTTTAGAAATGAGGCCTTTTCCAGAAACACTGGCTATAAAAATTTCCCCCAGCTTTCTGTTTCTCTTCTAATACTGGCTGCATTGCTTTTGTTTGTGCAAAACCTTTTTAATTTAATATAATCAAAGTTGTCCATTTCACATTTCATAATGTGCCAATCTTCTTTGGCCATTAATTCTTTCTTTTTTCCAAAGATCTGATAGGTAAACTATCCCTTGCTCTTCTAATTTGCTTATAGTATCATCCTTTATGCTATGAGAGGTTTTAAAAAGCACAAAAACGGGAAATATAGGCTGAAAAATGAGGCACCATCAAAGACCTTTGAGCCTTCCACTAGGAATTTTTACTCATCAGCATTGTGTCAAAAAGGCAAATTTCTCTGAATAATCTGCTTAATATCTACCAGATTCTAGGTTCAATGATATAAAATAGTGCATACTTTCTGCAACTTTAATGAGGTTTCTCTTATTTATTCTATGAAGCACTGTATCCTAAAACTACGATGGGATGCCAGAAGTGATTTACATTTATTGGATATTTAGTTAGTATTTATCTAAGCAGACAGAGGTGCCAAAACTGAGGTCTGTAACCCACCCAAGTACAACTCAAATCAGATTAAAAATAATTTGGAAATATTTAACAAAATAAATAAAAATATGGTAGAACATAAATAATGTTACTATGAAGTTTTCCAAGACAGCATTTGGCCAACAGGAATACTTTTATATGGTTCAATGACCCCCATTTCTATTTTAATTTGACACTGCTGTTGGTCTAGGAGCTTCAAGACACCAATGACTTCATGGTAAGTGCTAAGGCAGGGATTTCTTACCATAATTCTTAAAGATGGTGATAATGATGAAAACAATATGATTTAGCTTGAAAGAACATGGGACCAAGAATTGGGAGAAGTGAATCCAATTTTGATGGCTGATAAGAGGGGTGTGTGTGAGGCAAGATGATCACAAAGGTCCTTTCCTAGATCTAACATTCTATATGATTGTGTGTGTGTGTGTGTGTGTGTGTGTGTGTGTGTGTGTGTGTGTGTATGTATATTTGATGATACCTTTAGAATCTAGAAACATAATTTCACTTCCTTTATATTATGGTCTTGGTCAGTTTTCTCCCACTGGAAAAATGCTCCAGTTGCATCCTGAGGAGTAAAAATTATCATCATGATCATAACATAACATGTTTCTCATTTGGTATTTTGTAATTAGCAATGCTGATATGGATACCTGCATGTTTTAATAGTTAGTTTTGCATTAATTTTTGAACTGTTCCTATACAATGGTTTCTCTTTAACATATTTCCTCTATTTATAAAACACACTTGTGAGGAGGAAGGGAAGGGAGGAAGGATGGTAGGAGAAGACTGCTGAGAAAGGGCCAAGAATGGTCTGTCACTGCTCATCTGTGTCTTGTTTTGGTTTCAGGTGTTCCAACTCCAAGCCAAGAAATCCTCCGGCACACACTGAGCATGCTGGTTCGTGAGAGGAAAATCTACCCCACTCCAGATGGCTATTTTATTGTGACCCCACAGACTTATTTTATTACTCCTTCCCTCATAAGAACTAATAGTAAATGGTATCATTTGGATGAGAGGATACCTGACAGGACTCAGTGTACCTCTCCACAGCCAGGAACCATCACACCCTCCACCTCGGGCTGTGTCCGGGACAGAACATTACCCAAAAACCATTTGCGACTCTTGCCATTGTTGTAGAGAAGACATGCACAGCATGCATGCATCTACACTGCAGAGGAAAGCTGCCAAGGACTGCCCCCCTTCACTATGCCAATTGCCACCCACTGAAAAAAGTAAAAGTACTGTAAATTTTTCTTATAAGACAGAAACGCTTTCAAAACCTAAAGACAGTGAAAAACAGTCCAAAAAAATTTGGGCTCAAGTTATTTAGGCTAAGTTTTAAGAAAGACAAGACAAAACAACTAACTAATTTTTCCGCACAGTTTCCCCCAGAGGAATGGCCTCTGAGAGATGAGGAGACACCACAACAATCCCCAGAGAGGTAGAAATGGAAATTATCAGGCGTATTAACCCAGATCTGACTGTAGAAAATGTCATGAGGCACACTGCACTAATGAAGAAACTTGATGAAGAAAAAGCTCAGAGGAGCAAAACGGGGTCATCTGCCCACCACAGTGGGAGAAGCAAGAAGAGTAGGAACCATCGGAAAACCCATGGGAAAACTCGTTCCCACAGCAAGACGCGGGGGTCCAAAGGAGGAGACCCTTCAGATGGTTCTCATCTTGATATTACAGCGGACAGAGACTATGACCTGAATGACCCTTTGAATCGCTCGCCACGGGAAGGCTGCTTCATCATTGAACACAAGGGGGATCATTTCATTACACACAGCCACCCTAACATGCTTGAGCCTCATTTTCCCATGACGCCAGAATGGGATGTGTCTGGTGAACTGGCCAAGAGGAGGACCGAGATGCCTTTTCCTGAGCCTTCACGGGGAAGTTCTCACTCGAAAGTCCATCGAAGTCACAGCCATACCCAGGATCGAAGGTCCAGGAATGAAAGGTCCAATAAAGCCAAGGAGAGGTCCAGATCAATGGATAATTCCAAAGGCCCTCTTGGTGCTGTGTCTTTAGGGACAACGGAAGACATAGCTGAAGCTTGTAGCCAAGATGACCCAATGCTTAGCCAGTCTTATACTGATGATAGTACTTTAAGGCCTACACAGACTATCAATCACCAAAGGGCTCACATTTCATCCACGAACTATAAAGAGGTGTGTATACCTGAAGTCGTCAGTGGCAGCATTGACCCCTCCAATTCCTGTAGCCTTTCGGAACAAAGCAAACCTCCAGAGAGTTTGCCATCTTATAATGAACTCAATGCCTGTCCAACCAAAGCTTCCATGGATGACTATTTCCAATGTAACACCTCCAGCGAGACGGTCCTTACTGCTCCATCGCCTTTGGGGAAGAACAAAGATGACCCTGATACTCTGACCTTGACGGATGGGATGAAAAAGCTGTCGTCTTCAGAAAGGCAGCCCCAGCACTCCACCAGGGAACCTGTGGTGCACAAAGAGGAGTCGCCCAAAGGGCCAGGGGGAGGCTTGGCAGCAATTTCTGGCCCAGCCACGGACCCCATTGCCAATGGACGGCTGATCCCCCACCATGGAGCAGAGTCAATCAGTCTGGATAAGATATTCAGCAAGGACACCCTCTTCAAACCGCTCCATAGCGCCCTGTCCATGAATAATTATCACAAGCCAACTGTGTCCCTCCTGAAAGCTCACCCACAGTCATCTCCTGATCCATTGCCAGGCCGCTGCGAGATCCTGGAACAGTCCCTGGCAGCCTCCGTCACTCAAGCAGTGCCCCTATCCCAACGACAGCAGGAAGCCAGCGGGAACCAGGAAGCTTCCTTTGATTACTACAACGTCTCTGATGATGATGACTCTGAGGAAGGAGCACACAAGAATACAGAGGAGGAGAAAAATCGGGATGATGTGGGAACCATGCAGTGGCTGCTGGAGCGGGAAAAGGAAAGAGACCTACAGAGAAAATTTGAGAAGAACCTCACACTCCTTGCCCCAAAGGAAACTGATAACAGCAACAGCCAGAGAGCAACACATTCTGCCCGGCTAGACAGCATGGACAGTAGCAGTATCACTGTGGACAGTGGGTTTAATTCACCACGGTAAGAAATGTGTATTGGGATATGTGTGTATGTCTTTCTATATACACAATTACCTTTAATAATTTGGCTACTTTGGGTCAATCAATAAGCATTTTTCACACTTACGGTGTGCCAGGGTAGTGTTAAATCCTGGGGATGCAAAAAAAAAAAAAAAAAAAAAAGGTAAAGGACAAAAGGTAAAAGTTCTACCCTTAAGCACTGTAATGTCTAATTAATGTTAACCAATACTCAGATACTTTCCCAGGATCTGTTCTTTGAATGAGGATTCAGAACTGTGGAACAGTTTTGTTAACAACTTATTTCTGACTTCTTTTTCAGGAACTGAAAAACTCCCCAAAAAACAATGTTTCTGCAGCTGTAGAGATCACCAATCTGGACTGGTGGGTTGGCTCCTCCCCTCAGACCAATATTTGTCTACGATGACCTAGACTGTTTTAACTGAGAGTTTCTGATATCAGGGGGTTTCTTCCTCTGCTGAAGCATCACCAAGTGTTCAGAAAGCTAATTCCCATCCCATCTATACAACCCAACTCATAAAGAGAGACATTCAAAATAATTAGATGGGCATCTCTTTTTAGATACAAAACTAGCTGCTGCAACCACACTCAATCTGCCATATTGCCTTCTCCCACTACCCATATGCTTTCTCTGTTATTCTCCCTTTCATAGTTTTGCCAGGAAACACAATGGAAATAAGGAATTCCCTTCATCCTCAGGTCTCCTTTAACTGATTTTAGAACGCAGGGAAATATGTCAAGTTTTCCTTTCTTATTAAGAAAAAAGGATTTTTTAAAGTGAGTTGAGGGAATCTTTTTGTAATTTCATAAGGGGAAAAGAGTGGGAATTTTTTAAAGCACTTTGCAAACCTTAAAAGAAGTATATAAATGCCACTTGGTTTTTTTGTCCAGTAACTTAATTGATATAAGGCACTCCTGATGAAGAAATATCTTCTATCAATGCAGATCTATAGCCATTCTGCAAATGATAGAAAGTTCTAGATGGAGGGGCCTTTCTTAAATTATTTTTTTGATATTTGAATATCCAAGATAAGTTTTGAGAGTTTTCCAGGGATGGAAAATTAAGTTGCTTGTATAAGAATTGAAACTTGACTCCAACTCTCCTTGCATTGAGGGCTGGTTCTCTGTCTTCTGTATTGCATTGCCTCTGACTGTTGTTATTAGTAATATTAATATTATTTTGAGTTTAATCTATTCCTATTTTTACTATAGAGTTGGTAATTCTAAACTATTTATACATAATGTTCCAAAAGTCTTAGCTTAAGAAAGTTTAAAATTATATTTAAGAGTTTTGCAACACACTATTTCTCTAAATCATGGCTTCTTAAACTTTTTAAAACTCCTTTCACCTGAGAAATTTTTACATGATCCCCAGGCATACATGTATATAAAATAAGTATACAAATCAAACATTTACTAATAATAAATCATAATTTCATGACCCCCACATTCAGTTGTGAGAATATCTCATATAATGTTGCAAATCTTACAGTTTAAGAAGCTAGGGTCTAGATAATAGCCCCTCACTTTTTAGGAAAGCTGAAGGCATTTGCTTTTCTTCCCATTTTTGTAGAGTTTTAAGGTTTACAAAGTGATTTTCCTTACCACAATCCAGGGAGAAGAGGTAGTATAGTCAACCAGTTGTGGTTCTCTTATGTCCATTTCTTGGAAAAGAAGTTGAGGTTGAGAGAGGGTTTAAGTGACTTTATCCAAGGGGGCATAGGTTTGGAGCCAGGATTTAAATTCTGGTTTCAGTGTCCTTTCTATCTTATACTATATGCCATGTACTGTCCAGTCAAGAAGATGACACTAAAAGATCATGTCCAAAGAGGTTTAAGCAATAGTAAAGTAAAAAGTAAAAAAAAAAATTTAAAAAAAAGAAAAAAAGCAAAAAGTAAAACCAGAGAAGAGCTTCTTAGCTTGGTTCCTTTTCAGCCTCTTTTTTGTGCTTAAAGGGCTGACCCGGGGCTCTTATTTTCATCCCACTTTCTGATGCGGATTGGTGACTCTTAGATGCAGAAATACTGTTGGGAGGTCAGCCATTTCTTGAGCTGATTTCTACTTCTCCATTTCTTGATCTCTATTAATATTTTAATCATTACCTGGATAGATTCCTATTTTTAGAATAGAACTAAGCAATAATTTTTATTTTTGTTTTGAGTCTCATTCCATCATTTTTACATGCCTTGGCAGCCCTGGAGTGTCATAAAACCAGGTTTGGGAATCACAGATTTTATATTGTCCATTTTTAAGCCTTTTTAAAAAATCAGTTTCAACAGCCAATTCATCATTTTCTAGGAAACTTATTTTGGACTTTCCCCCCCAATGTGTAATACTGATTTTTTGCTTGTTGTTCTTCTGCTCTTTATCTGTTTTCCTTTCCTAATCTGCCCTTCTTTTCAATTCTGGTAGCAATGGATCCCAGAGAAATTAAACCTTTTAATCTTTAGTCAAACTTGAAATCAGTTCCTGAAAGAAGTGCCTGGCTATTTACCTGAAGCCTTTCTACTGTGTGGTACCTTCATCTACAGGATTTTTTTCCTACCTCTTTTTTTACAAAACCATTTTCAGTACTACTCACAAGGCATTTTCCCAGCATCCTTGGCTCCCATGAAGAAAAAACTAGTAAGGTGTGGTCTTAAAGGGAGCAATTGGAAATTTTTTATACATGTAAAATCATCTCACATTTTCATATGATATAACATGATTAGAAACTTTTTATACAAGGCAAAGAAATAAGAACATTGGAGCCATTGTTTCCCAACAGTGTTACTCATGTTATTATTAGTATAGAGTTTACATTTCGTTTTTGGATTAAGTATGGAAAGGGAGGGGGAATTTTTTTTAACTTGTTATACTTAAAAGTTAATATTTTGAAATACACACACACACACACACACACACACACACACACACACAGCTGACATTTATTTAGCACTTTGATCTTTGCAAAGCACTTTACACATGTTACCTGGTTTGACTCTCACAATTAAGGTAGGTGCTATTATTCTTCCTATTTTACAGATAGGGAACTGAAGCCAAGAGGGTAAGTGAGTTAATTGCTCATTTAAGTTTTAAGTGTTTAAGGCAGGATTTGAAGTTGTGCTGACTATAAAGAATAGCTGTAGTAAATCTCTTGTGTCCCCTTGATGCCTCCATTATTATTTTCTTGGATTGCTCTATGACAATTAGCTCTTAAATCTCCTTTTATTAATATACTCTAAGAGCTAATGTGACCTACCTGAATTTCCTCACTGTTATAATTTAGGATCTTTGAACTGTACTCTGTTGTGTTAGACAGTAATTTGGAATATAATTAAATAATTTTCTCCTCTGTTTTCATCTGTAATTTTATATGCTGAAAAGTGCATTGGCTCTGGAGTCAGAGAAGCTTCCTTTGATATGAACATTGTGACCTTTGGGAGGTCCCTTGGCTCACTTTTAGCCTCAGTTTCCTCACCTGTAAAATAAAGGGGTTGGACTAGATTACTTCTGATTTAGGATTCATTGATCTTTTGTTAAGCAATATTAAATTTAATTAAGCAGTATCTATTGTCTTCTGTGGTCACCTAAGAGGACCACATAAGTATATACTCCCAGAGGAAATGAAGATATACTATCTTAGCCCAATGGATCTGATAATCCCACATTATTAAAGAGGATTAAAGAGAGCTGCTCTCTTTAATATTCTCAGTACCTTGTTCTAGCTTCAGATTTTTGTCCCCTTAAAACCCGGTAGGTTCTAGCCAAGGTGCTGCTTATTATTTTTTTCTTGTTTACACATCTTCCAGCCATGTCTGACTCTTGATAACTTCAGCTGGGATTTTCTTGGCAGTAATACCAAAGTGATTTTCCATTTCTCTCTCCAGCTCATTTTACTCATGAGGAAACTGAAGCAAATAGGGTTAAAGTAATTTTCCCAGGCTCACACAGAAAAGTTAAATGTCTAGGACCAGATTTGAACCCAGAAAGATGAGTCTCACAAAGATTCACCTCTATACCCTGATAATATACTGGAGAAGAAGGGTGTCAGTGAAAGATGATACCTAATGCTAATAAGTGACACTTGTATCTTAAAACACATGCCAGGTACCATGCTAGATACAAAAATGGAACTAAAACAGTTCCTCCCTTTTATGAGCTTATGTTCTATTAGAAATGATAAATGTGCTCAAATGATAAATGCTCAAAAACTGAGCCAAGAAAAATAATTGATAATTACAATATAAATACAAGTCCTAGCGCTGGATTTTCATTGCTGTCTAGAGAATTCACAGGTAAGTACCATTTCTCTAAAAAGGCAGTTTGGGACACTATCTGCAACTTATAGCCTCAAAATTTTGCTTAGAGCACTGAGAGAGGTTATATGCCTCTATCCAGTCACATAGCCCATATGTGTCTGAGGTTACATCAGCACCCAGGTTCTACTGCCTTCAAGACTGCTCTCTATCTACTATATCATGTCAGTTCTCATAATTTTAATCTCCAAAGACATAAATAACTGAAGTTGCCAGACAAATTTCTAGGAATACTGTATAAAACACAAACAAGATATATTTAACATATTCCAAACACAACTAGTTCAATGAAGTGTAAATGTTTGTCAGCATTGTGAGCAAACCAGGTCTTCTGATCTGGGGACCTTAGGAATGAATAGAATTGAATCTGACACATAATAGAGAAATAGGAACTTTAATTGGAGGGGAGTATTCTTATAGTGCATGTTTCTGATTGGTCATGGTTTCTATTCATGATTTTGTGCTCAGAGTAATCATTTTAGATATACAGACAGTATTAATATATCAAATGGTTCTACCCATCAGGAAAGATGATAAATTCCCCAATACCTCAGTGTTTTCATTGAAAATAACACCAATATAGAATGAATATATATATATATATATATATTGCATACACAACCTATTATTCAGCCCCTAAATGAAATATCTTTTTAAAATGTGGTATCCTGATCATGCCAGTAGATCTTGAAAGTTTTCCCCTCATTGCCTAAACCACAGGGTGAAAGATTAGCCATGGCAAGCCTACAAGACAAATGTGGATTGAAGTCAGGTTTTCAAATATGATCTCAGATTCTTTAAGTCAAGTCTCTTAATCTCTGCTTTTGCCTCAATTTCCTAACTATAAAATGGAGATTAAAATAGTATTTAATATTATAGGGTTTATTAATAATAAATAAGGTTGTTCTGAGGCTGAAATTAAATATTTGTAAACACCTTATAATTTAATGGGAGAAAGCAATCATGAAGCAGAAAATAAGGGAAGGCAGGATAAGAAGGCACCCAGGGCCATGGTGACATTTAGGAAAGTCAGATGGGAAATAAAGAGAAAGCTGACCTGGATCCTCTCCTTAAATGGAGATTATGGAAAGTTGGGTCTCTAGTTCCATCAGAGACTAGCAAAAAACCCAAGGACAGATGATACTGAAAGAGGTGTCAGTTTGAGCTGATGAAATCTGAGAAATTGAGAGTGGAGGGATGATCCATTATCCTCCAGAAAGCTAGGAGTGTTGCAAGGTGGGAAATAAAAGCACCCATTCTAAGTCCCAAAAAGTCCGTGCTTGATATGAAGCCACATTGATTATGCAACAGGGAAGTTCAGAGTCAAGCCTGTTACAAATTTAGGATCAGATCTTATCCAACCCCATGTGGTAAGGATGGACAAGTCCATTTACTTTGTAAGCTTACTTCAAATAATAGACCTTTTTTGATAGCTTAGTTATATCTTAATTAGTATGAATAATGAATTCCATGAAGAGGTCACACTATTCTAATTTGTAACCACACATTTTCACTAGACTGGAACCAATTATCCATATCTTATATAACTCGAACTTTTGAAATAGTGCAAATAAATGCAACCACTTTATGGAATTCATTATTTTACCAATTGGAGTCTAGCTGGGATATCAAATAGAACAATTACTTTTGATTAAAAAATAAGGCATTTGAAAAAAGATCATTTATAAAAAGCATCTTCTTTTACCCCTTACCCAAAAGTAAAAAAGCAATTTCATTAAAGGAAAACTCCCCCAGTAACCTCCTGAGAAGTCTGCTACCTTAAAGGAAAGGGAAACTCCATAATGTGATATGCCCTTGTTAATGTTCTGAGAGACAAAATTAAATAGGTCCTCAAGGACATTATGACAATAAAATCCTTTGAGGGTTTACATGAACCAAAACCTACTTTCTCAAAAATTAGTTTTTAGATTATCTTCAAAGTCCTGATTTTTCACTTACAAAAAATCTGATGGTGGATCATAATGTATGCCTTTAAAGCCCCTCTATTTTGATGAAACAATTTGGTAGTGATAGAATGGCTCTCTTATATAGCATCCACAACCCTTCCATTAATGGTCTAAATGCATGGTAATATCTACCATGTACTCACCTTTTGCTCAAGCCAAATGTTTGCCTTACTCCAGGAATGACTCTCCCTTGATGTGGAAGGATAGGAAAACAGACACCTCAGAAGTGGTTGTGATACATTCTCAGGACCCAGGAAAAGCAAATTAGGAGATGGATGTACTCCAAATCCTTGGGAACAGAGGAGTGCTGTTGTCATAATTTCTCTTGCTATGCATTTATCTTCAGAAGTGATACAGAGCCCAGTACAGCGGATGGCAGTCTGCCAGCATTGAGCTAGAGTGGAATTGGCACATGATATTTTGGCTATCTCATAACTCTGATTTTCAGGTTTTGTAGAACATAGTGAAGTCTGAGCCAAAAGCAAGGTCCATTCTCACTCCAAATTCAGATTTTTTACTTCTAAGTAGTACTCATTCCTGATTTCTACACTTCGCAGACTGGCAATGTCTCCTCTGTGGTGGTGAGGGCTTGGGGAGACTTCCTTTCATTGACACTGAACACAGTTTGTCTTTCCCTGAGTCTTTGACCTTTGTTGAGTTGCTGGGGCCAAAAGCATTTATCACCCTGTGGTGATAAGCTGGTGTTCCACTTACACACAGTTTGTCATTTGGCTGGTGCCTAGAGCCTTTCAGGGTGGAAATGCACTAACCCTTAGAAATACTAACACCAAAACCAAACGATTTCTGACCTTGGAGTTTTTGATGGAAGAAACAACCTGTATGCCTATTAGTAATTACAAAAATACATGTAGTTAATAGAAGGTATTTGAGTGGTCTGTAACAGGTAGGGTGGAAATATAATAATAAAATAATTAGTATTTAATATAGTTCTCTTTGTGAAGCATCATTTGATAATATATTTATATTTTATTTCATTTGATTCTCACAAGTAGTCTGGGAAGCAGTTTCTATTATGTCCCCATTTTTACAGATGAGGAAACTGAGGCAAACAGGTTAAATGATTTATCTAGGGTTACACAACTAGGAAAGGTTTGAGGCAGGATTTGAATGTGGGTCTTCCTTATTGCAGGTCCAGTGCTCTGCCTTTAGCAGCTGAAGAAGGAAAGGGAAAACTTTGGGTCTTGAAGAGAGGCCCAGAAATTTGAAGACCTGTCTCCAGCTCTGTCTTCTCTAGAGCCTCCACCCCCTTTATACTCCAATACAGCTTCCAGAACAGAAAGGATACTTGAATAACTCAAAATCTTTCACTGCTAGTACTACCATAGTTGGGATATATTCCTACAATCCCACACCCAGAATGCTTTGCAGATAGAAACATTTAATTCACAAGTTTTTTGAGTATTATTTATAGAGGATTTATATTCATAGTATGTTGCAAGTTAAATAAGATAGATTGGGGAGTTGGGGGGAGGGCAGGGAGAATTTAGCTCAGGGAAATTAAATGCTATAAAATATAGCATCATTTTTCTGGGAAAAAATGCATTCCAAATGACAATCAATGAATCAATTGCACATACTCACTTTTACATAGGACTTTAAAGTTTGCAAATTATTTTTACCTATGTTAATTATCTCCTTTGGTCTTTGCAAGAATTCTGATATGTGCTATTATTATTCCCATTTTACTAGCAAGTAAACTAAGGGGTAGGGTCTGAACTTAAGTCTTCCAGACCATCTTCCTATCCACCACACCCCGGGTACCTAGAATTTATTAAGCTCCTCCTACATGCCACTCACTATGCTAAATGGTGAAGATTTAAAAAAAAAAAATCAAAACTCCCTGCTCTCAAGGTATGTACTTCTGTCAGGAGAAACTACATGCAAACATAAAATATGCAAATTCAAAAGGGGAAAATGACACTTGATCTGCTCTTTTAAGGAAAAGAGAGAAGTTCTAAGAAGCAGATGGGAGGAAAGAGTATATTGCATCCTGGAGTGGTGGGCATGCAAAGGAGTAGAGAAAGATGACAGTGTCACGCAAAATTCTTTTGTAACACTAACTAAAATTTTGGGGGAATTATATGCACAGTTCATTTAATATTTTTTAAAAGGTTTTAGGAATGGTAATCAGAGTGTACCATCCAGCAAACAAAATAAGTAACCAAAGTGATGGAGATAATATAGTAAATTTTCAATTTTCTAACTTGTGCTTTAGTTTCATATAAAGAGTGTTCAATGGGAAAAAAAGTGGACAATTTGATGCCTTTCATTGGATTGTTTTCTCTCCTCTCCCCAGTAACCTCAATTATTTTATTGTTTTAGTGTTGAAGTCAATGAAAGTATCTACTCTTTTAAAAATAAATGTACTTGGGATAAAACAATAAAGGAAAGCCTATTCACAGGACAAAATGATTGTACTTAAAACATTAAACTTTATTTTAAAATATTAAAACTAACTACATTTGCCACTTTTGAATCCTCACGTTCTCTTTAGCAATATTTAAAGAAACACTTTTCCAGTGAAGCCTTAAACCAGTGTCCCATCATAATGTGAGTGGGACCCTGAATTCTTAAAGGTGAGGATATTGGAAGGCAGATTTTATTTGCGCCTTCCACAGGCCAGCTCTTTTACTGGTACCCATTTTTCATCTAATTCCCTTTTGTCTCTCCTAAACTCTCTTCAAATCAGTCTCCAACATTAACTGTGCTAAGGCACTTCTAGGCACTTAATCCTAGGTTTGTTTCATTCCTTCCTGTATAGGATTCATAGTACTGAAATAATCATTTTCTTTTAGTTTCTAGTCTTCTTTGCTTGGTTTTGTGAATAGAAGCAGAGCTTAAGATGGCTAGTGAATAACAAAAAAGTTCCCTTAGTAAAAGAATAAGACTTTTCTTCCTTTTCTTCTTTTTTTCCTATTATTACAGTGACCTTGCAGTTGATATAAAAATATCAGGAATTAACAGGGACTTTTGTTTGTCCCTGAGTTCCTGCTCAGGCAACACAAAGGAGCTTTCCCTTCTTCCATTTCCTCCTAATAGCAATAGTATACTTTTATTACACATTACCTCATTTTGTTCCCCAAAACACACACTCTGAGACAGGACAACTAAAAAAAAAAATCTACTTATGGAAATTGAAGTTAAACAGGAGGCTAAATTATTGCTTAATGTTACACAAGGAAGAGTAGTCAGGATTTAGACTTAAACCCCTATCTTCTAGTATTAAGCAACATGTTGCTTCTTTCCTTTTCCCTCCACCCATTCTGCTACCACCCTTTCATTCTTTGTGTTCCTTTTAGAGCAGGACTTCTTAACTTAGAGTCCATGAACTTGACTTCATTTTAGAAAATAGTTTGATTACTGTATTTAATTATAATTAGTTTCCTTAATAATGATTTATTTATATAGTGCTTCACCATAGAGTAATCACCGTAGAAAGTAGGCACTATAGTATTATCTCCTTTTACAGATGAGGAAATCAAGACAAAGGTTAAGTGACTTGCAGTCATTCAGGTAATCTTATGTGAGGCTGGAATTGAACTCCAGTCTTCTTGTCTATACGCATCATACACTCTCCACTGTGTAAGTTATAATAATAAGTTATCTTATACACTTTATTTTATACATTTAAAAATACCATTCTGAGATTCTGAGAGAGTCCTACAGATCATCAGAAATTGTTAAGAACTTTTGAGAAAAAAAGTTTTTTTCATAGAAAGCCTAATTAGTAAACACATTTTTTGTTAATAGTACAAGAGTGTTCTTTAATGACCAGCACACCAGATTGAGTTGTGACTTATAGCTAGTCCTGGTTTTGTCCATAATTATTACACCATACAACATGCCACTTCCTTCCCTGGGTCTCAAGTTTCTTTATCTCTAAATCAGAGAGTTAGTGGGACTAAATGATTTCTTTTAAGACTAAAATTTTCAGATTTTGGCAGTTCAAAAGTAGTTATAAATAAGGAACAAGAACTGCAAACAAAGGGTAGAGAAAGTATTTTGATATCTTAGATTTAACATTTATCAGGCAAGGAAATCTTGTGCTATCCACTGTACAAGAGAAAATGGCATGTCAGTTTATGGCAGGCATCAACTCATACCTGTTTGTGAGAACTGATTATTACATTTTCAGTGTTAGCATTTACATGTTAAAAATTGGCAAATACAACAGGTCAGGACTTAATAGTTTGCTGAGTGCCTAAATTTAAAGTGATCAAGAAAATGTTACTATTAGAGATGAAATTTAGAAGTGTGTTATGTGTACATTTTTATCTTTGAAGAGCTGATTGTTAAACATACCAGCATACCCCTATCTTTATACTTCCATGTAGTGGCTGATGTGTGACTACAAGGGGTTAGAGAGTAGCAAAGTAGACACTTACAGTCCATACGGCTTTGAATATGCTACTATTTTTTTCATTGGGGAAAGTGGAATCTCAAGCATTTTTGGAAGGAAGGAAATATCAAGTACATAATCTGGGGTTCACAAACCCCAGAGGGATCCATTCATTTTAGGAAATTCTCAAACTGAGATGACAAAAAATATTTTCAGCAGTTTTAAACAAAAATTTAGCATTTCCCTTTTATTCAACATTATTCTGAGAAGAAATCCATGCAGGATATGAGAGTCTTATCAAAGATTCTTTAGCCTATCTGCCACTCCACATAGACTAATATGATTTTAAGCCCTGACTTCAGATTTTTAGCAACAAAAATTAGTTTAGCCTCTTTATTAACTTTTGGAGGGATCTTGTACATTTAGGCCAAGTGCTGCTTGTTTCCCATGTGAACTGTGCTCAAGCTTCTTTAAACTGATGCTATCCTTTCATTCCTCACAGAAAGATTCCAGGAACATTGGATTGTAAAGAAACAGTATGAGAAGGAATCTTACCTGGGGAGTTCCAGACATCTGAGGATTCTTAGATAGATAATAGGCCAAGGTTACATAAAACTCTTGTGTGGTCAGGAGCCACAGGAGGCAAGGAACATTGTCAGCACAGGGTTTGAGCATCTCCTAGATGGAAGTGACATTTTAACCAGTCTATTTTATTAGATAAGTTTTATGTGCTATCTCATTTCAGGGTTGAAGGTGGAACTTGAAAGCTTTTTCAACATGTACATGATGAATCCATCCAATGGGTCCAAGAATATGTTGGCTTTTTCCTTGCTTTTCACTTTAGCAAATAGGAAATCCATCTGTATGATGGGGTGGAGACATTCTCTCAGCATACTAAAAAAACTTTTATAGCATTTCATGGCTGAAACACCATTAAGCAATCCTGCCCTCTCACTAAACCCAAATGGTTTTGTTTTTTGGTACATTCCCCACAAATCTTCACTAATTGTCTTAGCTCTTTTAGAGTTAGCAAAATAGTTTCAAATCATTTAAACTTGAGAAATTAACCAAGAAATTGGATAAAAAGCTGTTAAAGAATTTTTAGCACATAGAATCCTCCAAGGAAAAAGGAAGGAAAGAATAAATATATGCCCCATAACTGAATGGAAAAAGCAAATGTTATTTATTTGCGTTAGCAATATTTGAACTAATTTCAAGTTATGTTCTCCCCTAGAGTCTTGGCATGAGTTTGCAAGCTCTGCCATTTAGTCAGGTCCAACTAATGGAATGGCTTTGAATGCATACCAAGCAATGGGGATAGCATTTCTGCTTTCCAGGGCAGATCTCGTTCTTTGAGGGAAGGTCAGTTGTTAGAAAAGGGGCTGCCATGCAGAGTGTGGAATTTGGGATCACAGCAATAAAGTCTATCTCTTAGGTGTCTCATCTATGTCCATGGTGGGAATAGGTACACCGTTCATGTCATGGATTTTTTTTTTTTAAAGTGTTTTAATTTTATAAGGGCTAAATTCCCCCCCCCCCCGGGGTTAAGTGACTTGCCCAGGGTCACACAGCTAGGAAGTGTTAAGTGTCTGAGACCATATTTGAACTCAGGTCCTCCTGAATTCAGGGCTGGTGCTCAATCCATGGCGCCACCTAACTGCCCCTATAAGGGCTAAAATTTGACCTAAAGATCAGACTAAAAAATGTACTAGCTGGAGGACATCGAGGGTCTCAATTATTTGCTCTTCTGATGGGAAAAAAAGGGCATGATCAGTCCAGTTTGGCAAAGTTCAACAAATCCATCAGTAAATTCATTGCCTCAACCAATTTGGTGGTATTTAATTCTTTACTTGCCAGCTTGAAATGAAGGCATTATGCATGTATATTTATGTGTGTTTAAAAAAATCCATCTGAAGTCTGTCTAGCATGTGACATCTTGAAGTAGTTTCCTCAAGTTAAAAAAAAATCCAAATGTGTGTTCAGCCATATGAAATCCTTTACCCCATTTAACATGCTAGTATTATAACATGTTGACTCGTGAAAACTTCTGGAATCCATTTTGAAGAAGCATATGTGAGTAATCAAGTCGGGGTAGTTTATTGATCTGACATTACGAACCAACAGAGGAAGTCCATTAAATACATCATTCTCTCTTCCTCTGGCACTCGATATGTAATTATTTATGTGAAAACTTTCTTTTTTTTTTTATTTCTCCAGTACCCGTGAGAGCCTGGCTTCCAACACTTCCAGCATTGTTGAAAGTAACCGTCGTCAAAACCCAACCCTGAGCCCTGCGCACATAGGCGCTGCTCCAGCATTCAGCTTCCGCACAAGTACAGACCCCTCAGCAAATGAAGCCGAGAAGTTGCCGAAACCCAATTGCTTGCAAGCTTCTGTTACTAGTGTGTGATAGTCATTCTGCCTCCAATCTTCTGTCTCATCCTGTATTGCGAAGTTTACGACATTGGGACTGATGTTTACATCTTTGGGAAGACAAGCATCTCCACCACAGTTTTGGTGTTTACTTAAACTGTGCTGCTAAGTAGGCTAGGACAAAAAACAAAAAACAAAAAAACAAAAACAAAAAAAAAAATCTTAATTTCCAAGTATTGTTTTTCACGTTTATGGCTCTGTAGCAACAGACTAGCCCAGTAGGGGTAATGTGTATACTTTTGCTTAATTGATCATAACTGAGCACATAGGTGAGAGTCTAGCCACTGTAGGTGTTAGCTGCATTTTTTGGTGTCATGCGGTTGCTAATTCCATTTACAAATGCCACAGATGTGTGATAATGCTCCTAGTCCATGGTTGAACGGTGCCACAGAACTGATCCTTGACACTTATTTCCCCCAAGCTAAGCCACCGCAGAAAGCATAAAATAAAAGGCACAGGTCACCTTGAGGAACACAATGCCAAACACGACTAGAAAGGACCTCAGCCCTTCTCTATCTGTGAATTATTTCACACCCATCATTTTCACTGTGAGTTCTCATGACACACTTTTTGCAGGCGCCCTTGGAAGTGAGTCAGAAGGGATTGTGTTTGAATTAATGGGTGTGTTTTGTTTTTGGTGAATATCAGATGCTTGTCTTATTCTTAACCTTCCATAACTACAAACAAGAATATAGGCCTTTGAATTTGAAGTGGACAAAGAAAGGGGGAAATATCCAACTTGGCTTAGCAACAGCACTAAGTGATGGAAGAGGTAATGTGGATTTTTTTTTAAGTATTAAATCATGTATCTTAGGGAGGTCATTTTATTCTTGTGATACTTATGATGTTCCTAGTTTAATATAATAGAGGAAATAACTAATTTGTTTAAATGAAAAGCAATTTCTTTGTGATACAAATGAAGAGTATGGCCTGAGGAGTTTATTTCTTTCTAATGGAAGGACATAATTCTATTTTATGTAGTTTTAAATAGAATGCCTAAATTAGGCTGTGGAACATAATCTTTAGTGGTTATATGGAAGAGCAAATTTAGGGAGAGTTGGAATTCAGGCCTTTGATTCCTGGAAAAATGTTTGTGGACATACAAAAATACAATTTGAGTGGAAATAGAATTGTGCCCATATGATTAATAGCAGGAGGCCCTCATTCTACAAGTGTGGCATATACATAATTTGTACTCCCCTAAAATTTCCCAGGATAATTATGCATATATGAACTATGCCAGAGTAATGTTTACAGATACATTGTACCAACTTTCAGGAGTCACTCTTAGGTAGGCTTATAGATATCATTAGACCATATTGTTCCTACAAAAGATTTGTTAGTGTTTTGTTTTGGTTTTTAGTTTAAGGCATTAAAGATGCCATTCCACAGCTTAGAGATTATTACCAAGATACCAAATTTTCAGTCTCAAAACAAGTTGGTATTTGAAAGTTCCTAGATTTTTATTGGAACAGCAAATGAAATATATAGATGATAAAAATGCTTTGTTTAAAAAAAAAAAGACAATGTAAGATTGCAAGGCAGTGATATGTAACAGTAGGAAGATTCTTTTTGTGATGAGTTTGTTTTGGTCAGTCAGGTTTTATAAATGAATTTCACATTTAATTGTAAATGTAAATTGCAGTTTCATCTCAGATTTTTGTTAGCAGGTAGAACATTTTGTAAAACACTTCTGTCTTAATGTCATAATTTAAATCACCAGGAATCACAGAAATCTGTGCAGTCTTATATTTTATGGTTGTATGCAATTTGTAGATTCCCTTCCCCTCCCCAATACCCCCAAATTGCTTTAGAACTTGAAACACTTGGGGACTTTCTAATTCCTTTGCAAATATTTGAGAGGCACGTGGGTCAAATTTTCCTTATTTTTGGTATTGAAAATTCCTTTTTCTGTTTCAATTAGATATTCCCTTGCATTTCTGAGTAGACTCCTCAACCAGTGGGCCTTCACCCTCATGCCTTATTTCCTCTATGGCATGCCATGTCTGCTCAGAAATGCATCGTTTGCCTCATTGTTTAAATATGTGCAGAAGGAATGATAATGTATCTAATAGACTCCAGAGTCCATTTCTTTGGGGAGTTGTGTACCATACAGTTACTAAATTTTCCACATAAATTCATTTAAAAACCCCCACATACTTTCAAGTTTATATCATGCTATTGTGTTCATAAGAAAAAGAAACATTGGAAGGCTATGTTAACCTTTAGTTGGTCATTTGAAAATAGCCACTGTAAAAATCAGATAATATATGAACAAAAAAAAAAAAATCCCATAAGAGAAACTTTTTAAAATAAAATTTTTTCAATCATTAGACAAGAAATTAACAATCTAATGAAACCTATACACTCTCTGTCAGATAAGTGGTGTATATGATTTCAAAATATTCTCATAGACCAGCAGTCATTAGTATTGAAATTATGGACTTAAAAATGGAATGTAAACAGAAGTTTCACATAGAAACATTCTCATCTGTATTTAATTTTTACTCTTGGAAAAATGTATTTACAATGGGATCTTAAGGCTATTCTGTCTTGAGGTTCTTGGTTACCAAATGCTTGGGCCTCTCTCCAAGAGTTTCTGATACTATCATACTCCTTCCATGAGATTAGAGCTTTCTGTTATGGTTTCTTATCTGGTCTTCTCTTTTTGTATATTGACTGAAAGGTTTACAGAACTGAGTTAGATTGAATCTCTCTGTGTGTGTTCAACTTTTAAAAAAGGTCAACACATCTGTCAGTATTTTGCACATTTAATATGTATTATTATAATACAACATATTACTTTATGGTAATTTTTATTTTCACATATAACTACCTCCATGAATTCAATGAAATGGCAGCAGAGTGTGTTCAAGGGTATTATAAAAAGCAAGGTTAAAACTTTCTGAAGCATCGGGTCACCATATTTTCTCCTTGTGTTGACGCTTGTGTTAAAAGTCACCATTCTCCTCCAACCAAATTTCCATGATTCCTTTTTTATTATTGGATTTTTAGATTCAATCTTTACATTTCTCCTCAAGAAAGCTCACTTGGGTGTTTTTTTGTTGGTGGTGTTCATATCAAGAGAACATTTAAAATTCTTGTCTTTTCCCCATCCCTGCTAATTTTTTTTTTCTGTTAGTTGGTAAGTGTGATTTAGCAGGCTATTTGCACCTATTAGAATTTTAGGTTTTATAAGGCAAAGAATACACACCAGATATTTGAACTGCCAACTTTGAAGCACTTTGGGCCCCAATCTGCCTTCACTTGCATGTTAACATATCAAGTCAAATTTTCACTTTACTTGAGAGAGCTGCATTGTACATTCCATTCTCACTATGTCTCATTCTCTGTTTCTCTCTCCCTCATTTCCCCTACTTCCACTCTCCTTTTCTCAGTTATTCACTTTCTGTGCTAGACCATGCATAATATGCCATTTTCTATATTGTGCACATCTCAGGGTACCTTAATGAGTAGATTAAGAAGGGGGTGCCATCCAATCAAGACATACACAAAAGAATCAAAAGGGAGATAGCAGGCAGTGGAGGGAGAATAAATCATCCCTCTTACTGTTATTTGAAACTTTGAGATTTGGGGTTTTGTCCTAAAGTCTAGAAATCAAATGCTAAGCTGTACGTTAGGTGTTCCCCAAATCCTTCATTACAGCATTAATTCCCCCTCCCCCCTCAGACAGTACTGAGGGAGGGACTCTGCAAAAGGAAGCACGAACACCATCTCCTTTCAGTTTGGTGCAGCAAATGTAACAAAAAAAAATCTACCTGGGGAGTAAACCACTTCTTACCACAAAGTGTACTTGAAAATAAAGTTTTTAACTTAAATTATAAAATTATTGCTCATAATCATAACACTTTATGTATCTCACTAAGGCAGCATTTGGAGCCTACTAAAAATAATGATTGATAAAACATTTGCATACAGTTCACCTTGGATCTCAAAGTGCTTCCAAAGCATTCAGAGTCATTAATGCTAGACAAACAAAAAAAATTGTGGGTGCTCTTTATTATAATACCTTTTTTGAGAAAAGAATGATCAGGTAGTGAGACTTGAGATCACCCTCAGGGGCAACTATTGATTATTGATTATCTTTTCTGTTAGATGATAGATCATCATGAGAAAGCACTAAATGAATCACTCCCAATAAAAAAGTAATAATAATTGATAAATATAAATTGATTATTGTCAATGAAGAGAAAATAATTCTTTACAGCATTCATTTTTACTTGAAAATTTCAGGGCTTTTATAATTTGATATCAACCCTTCAGCTTATAGAATGTGAGGCAAAACTATATACAACTTAATTGACACTTCTTCCCAAATGTCCTACTTGAACCAATGGTAGTTTTAGATGTGCCCCCTCATCTATGATTTTTGTGTTAAAAATCTTCTGCATCTTCTATGCTACAATGACATTCTTCAGGATCATGACTGCTCTTGGCAGTAGAAGGTGCTGAATACATATTTTAATTAAAAACTTTATCAAGTACTTTTTACAGGGCTACTGGACACAAAGGAGAATTTGTACAAATCTGTTTTTGCCTACTATTTTGGAGGATCTGGATTACTGAAGGGAGCTAGTCTTGTTATCCTTGTCCTCTAAAACGGAGGGATGAAAACAGCCTTAACAGCGACAATGCTCCTCAACTCATTTGGCTAGTTGACAGAGCTGTCCAATGTACTATATCAGCCTTGGGAGCATCCAGAGCACCTCCAGTACCATCTTGCCTGCTTACAGAAGACAGCCTATATATTTACTCTTCTTTTGTCTGCAAAGTGGCTCTTCTCTGCAGCGGTTTAAGTGAAGCTAAAGTATATTGAAAAAACATACATGGTTTTGGGAGCAAACCTGGCTTTGGTTCAAATAATGTCTTGGGCTGAATAGAGATGACTATCAAATGTCTTTGCCAAGTGAATGAATAGTTTCAATTGGCTGAGACCTGACAGTTGACATCCCCTTCTTCCTTAAGAAACTTAACATTGTTAAGAATGCATTCAGTATTCTTATTTTTCTGAGAGATTTTTATTTAAGAGGTACTCCTTCAACTTTACACTTAAAAAAAAATCCATGGTTAAATTCTATTTTATAGTTGAATGAGCAACTGGAATTCTCCTAGGATGATCAGCAACATCCTGATAGGTTCCATAGATTTGCAAATAATCTTGGGTCTCTACAGTTTCTATATAGATTGCCATGAATCATTTAGAATTCTACTGGAATTCTAGAAGGCTGATGTGAATTAAAAATTGATTTTGATTTAAAAATTAAATGTTCTTCTAATAGTCATATTAGAACACCCACACATACATATATACACATACACACCCTGTTGCAGGGCTTTAATATTTTGGCTTCAAATATGAACATCTACTACCATACCAGCTGAAAGCAGGGGACGTTTTCCAAGTAGTGACTGGAGGAGGTGAGGAAACCATGGAATTCCAGACTAATTCTGCCCATGCTCTGCCTCCCCATTCCAAGGGCTGACCTCAGTGCCCCTGCTCCTTTATTGCTCCCACCAAAAAGAGGTACCAAATCTGGGATCTTGTGAAGATCTCACCTGATTTTACATCCATCCTTTGCAGTTAGATGAAAGAATCATTGAAGTGCACACTCGACAAATCCTCCCCTTCCTGTCACCCCTGTGTCCTATCCTCCCTTCCATCTCCACCTAGATGCTGATACATCGCCACATGTTTCCACATTGGAAGGGCAGACTAATGTGCAGTATTGTGCACACGTGCTGGGTTAGGGGATAGTGCCACCCTAAGGTCACCTCCATGTAAGTATGACAGCTATAAAGAAGGTCCTTAGAGTAGTTGGCATAACTATTACTTTAGAGATGAGACTTCAGTTTAAATACTAACTTTAAGGGATCATAATTCTGCAGGTATCTTTCCCTGAGTGACTGAATGTGACTGTTGCATTAGGTTAAATGAGTTAAGAAATGCAAGTGGGATTTACTGTATGTTAGAAGGGAGTTTTGCAGCCAAGACTGCCTTGAATAAATGTGTTTGCACTGAAAAAAATTTTTAAAAATTTACTTGGTCTCTGGTTGCTGTAAAGGTCATCCAAGATGGATGTTCTGTTTATATTGTATAGTATTTCATATGAAATAATTACAGCTCATGAAATGTCTTCCCTAATGTTACTGATTTATAACAGCACATTTGTAACATGGTTTTTATTGTGTCTGTGTACCATATTGTAAATGATGATTACTTGTCATGCTTAGTATAATAACTTAAAAGGAAAAAAAAGGACAGGGATTTTTGTAAGTCTATATTTGAAAGTCCCTCCACATGGTAATATTGTGTTCATGTTGTTTATGTAGTGTCGTGTGAAATATCCATTTTGGATTGTGTTACTTTTTAAGATATTAAATAACATTTGGTTATATGTCTAAGTGAATTTTTTTATTTGAGAGAAAATATTTTAGGTGATCCATTTATATGTTCCTTAAATTTTGGCAATAGATAACATATTGGTTGCATATTTCTTCTTAAAGAAGGGAGAGGGAGAGAATTTTGATATGAAGAATTTCTTCTAATGCACATCAAAAATAGAGAGGGAAGAGAGAGAGAAGAGTGAGCTGAATGCTAGAAAATAATGATTTTTCTAGAAATTCTTGAAAATAACAATTCTCTAGAATATTTCAATCAATTTGAATTTGAACATTAGTGAAGCTAATAAGTACCTAGAATTGAATTCTAGTTGGAGACATGACTATAAAGTAATATCTAATTTTTAAAAACCACAGCAGAAAATGTATCAAATGAGTGATACACCCTTTCAAAGGGGGAGGGACTCTGAAGTGTATCTTTGTATACATGCAGTTTTATATGAGATATATGTACACATATGCATTTATACACATGCACACATATATGCATAGTGGGTAGAGTGCTTTACTTGGAGACAATTTGAATTCTGCCTTGGATACATTCTAGCTATGTAACCCTGAGTACCTCACTTTTGACTTCTTTCCAACTCAGTTTCCTCATCTGTAAAATGGGAATAGTAATCGCGTCCATTTCACAGGTAGTTGTGAGAATTAAGTGAGATAACATTTTCAAGTTGGCAAAGTGCTTTATATATGTTATCTAAATCCCTATTATAGAAATTTATACACAAGTAGCCATGTATGCATATACTTATTAAAGGAATTCCATTGTCCCAAATATTTTATTAGATATGAAAATAGAGATTTGAACAATGGTAAAGGTTCATTTGGCAAAATGTTTTTGGAAGATGTTACAACTAATGATAAAAATTTTAAAGGAAAGGAGATATGACATGGGAGGTGCAATGGGGGCCATTCTGTGTATATTGGATGGCTTGAACAGACCCAAGAAGGAAGAGAAGAGTGTGAAAGATGGGACTGAGGGCCTTAAGAAAATATTTAAAGAAGGTGGTTCAGGTTCTCTGAATCAAATAGTACATGTGACTAGACAGACATGATGAAGCAGCTATTTTCTGAAGAGCTTTGAAAGTGATAATTATGGATGGGATGGGAAGTAGGAGCCCAGATGGCAGAGTGACACTAGCATTCTTGCCAAGCTCTCCCAACACACCCCTCTATAACAACTTAGGAAAATCCTACAAAACTAACTTCTGAGTAGAGAAGCCAACAAAAAATCTCAATGAGTTGTTTTCTAACCTAGAATGGGGGTGGCAAGGATTACCCCGGGCATAAGTGGCAGCACCAAGAGCAGATCAGCACCCAGGAATGATAAAGGAAAACTATATCTGGTCAGATAGAGGCCCCTAGGGACTGCTTTTCTAGCATTAGGAGCAGAAACTGCTACTATTGTCATCCAGAACAAAAGTGCAGTGGTGATTGTGAAGGAGCACAGGGACTCTACCTGTATAAAAAGAATCAGAAAACAGAGCAGAAGATTTTTAGGTCTCTCCCCAGGGCACACCATTTTGGAAGCACCAAAAACTTCAGCTTCCTGCTGAGTTGTGAAAATAGCAGGAGGACATATATGACTCTTCCACCCCATATACACCCCAGAAGTGATCACAGCCTAATTCTAACAAACTCTTCCAAAATCAAGAAATAGGCTAGAAAATGGACAAAACAAAATCTTGTCCATAAAAAGCTATGGGTGTGTGAGTAAACCTCAAGATATAAACTCAATGAAAATAACTTGAAAATATATGCAAGCCTCAAAGGAAAAAAAATGCATATTGGACATGAGTTCAATAAGAAATCCTAGAAGAGCTAAAGAAAAAAAGATTTGTGGAAATTAAAACAAAAATTGATTTAAACACATTTGATTTAAAAATCAAGAATGGTCAAAGAAAAAATGAAGAAATGAGGGCAATGCAAAAAGTATAAAAAGAAAATTAACTTAGTAAAAGAGGCACAAAAAATATACTGAAGAAAATAACTTTTAAAAAATCTGAATTGGCCAAATGGTATAAAATTAAAGAAAATAACTCCTTAAAAATTAGAAATGGACAAACGGAAGTTAATGACGTGAGATATTAGGAAACAAATTCAAAAGAAAAAGAAAAAATATGCAATATCATAGGATTTCAAAACCAACCTGGAACATACATCAAGAAAAGATAATTAAGAATTATTGGTATATCTAAAACCATGAACAAAAAAAAGCCTTGACATAATTTTTAAAATATCAAGGAAAACAATTCTGATATCTTAGAAATAGAGGGCAAAGAATAAATTGAAAGACTTTGTCGGTAACTTTCTGAAAGAGATACCCCAATGGAAACCCCAGGCATATATTTCATAGCCAAAATTCAGAGCTCCAAGGTCAAGGCAAAAATACTGAAAGCAGCCAGAAACAATTCTAACATGGAACCACAGTCAGCCATACACAGATTTAGCATCATTCAAAAGGAGTGGAAGCCTTGGAACATAATTTAGAAGGCAAAGAAAGTATGATCATCAGAATAGCTCACTATGAAAAACTGAATGTGATTATGCTGAAGGTGATGGGATTGGCCTTTAATAAAATAGAGGAATTCCAAGTATTCTTTCTTTAAAAAGCAGAGCTAAATAGATAACTTGACAAACATGGTAGAAACTTAAAAAGGTAAATATTAATGTGGAAACATAAGGGACTTAACAAGACTAAACTGTTTACATTCTTATAAGGGAAAATGATATCTAAAGACTTAAAACATTATTACTGTCAGGGAAATTAAAAGAAATCTAATTAGAAAGCAAAGATGTCAGTCATTTTGGAATATCTCAAAAGAGGAATAGAAAGATGAGAGACACTGGGAGAAGAGGAAAAGGAGAGAAAGAATGGGAAAAAATTCATAAAGAGGCAGACAGAATTTTTACAATGGGGAAAGTGAGGTATGTAAAGGGCTACAAATGAGCAGATGCAAGGTAACCTGGCACATGAGGCTAATTACCAATTGGACAATTCTCTATTAACATGTTTGGAGGATGACTCTACTTAACTATTCTGTGCTGGCTCAATCGGTGGGTGTGGACAAAGAAGGGGAAGTGATATCAGTGGGGGGAGTAGGAGGAGAGGAGGGTCATTCTTTGGTGGTAGAGAGAGGAAGGAAGTGTGGAGATTCCTATATCTAATCCCCTGAAAGCAACCCCAAAAGACCAAGAATAAAGACTTTTGCTTATCCTGACTCCGGCTGATTCTAAGATATCCAGGGTCTCAACAGAGGCAGGTTAAATGAACAATGTTTGACTCATCTGAAAGATGAAGTATACACACACAATTGAATATAGAAATTCACTTTACCCAATAGGAAAGTAGAATGGGGAGGGGCTAAATGAAAGGAAGATAATAAAAAAGGAAAGTTGATTAATGGAAGCAATGATCAGAAGCAAAACAGCAAAGAGAGAAAGATAATTAGAAGAGAATGGGGTAAATACATATTTGATAATCTTGACTGAATATGAATAGGATAAACTCACTCATCAAATGTAATAGTATAGCAGAATGGATTAGAAACCAGCATAGAGTCAAAATAATGGTCTGGAGAAGAATATATTATCTTTTTACTGAAGTCAAGTAAATTAAGGGCAGCTATCATGGTCTTAGCTAAAATAAAAGAAAAAAACATGCTATTTTTTTAAAATAGGGAAACTAAGCTCTAAAAGGTACCATAAACAATGAATTCATATCAGTACTCAACATATATGCACCAAATAGCACAGCATTCAAATTCTTGAAGGAAAAGTTAAAAGAGTTACAGGGAGAAATAGTAAAATTATGCTAGTTGAAAGAATAATTGATTCTAATATAATATAAGCTATTTGAAGAACTTAGGTAAAGGGGAAAATACTACCACATATCTTTTATGATGCAAATAAGGTATTGATTTCAAAATCCAGAAAGGCAAAAGCAAAGAAAACTAGAGACCAATTTTTCTAATATTGATGCAAAAAATTAAATAAAATGCTATCAAGGAGATTATAACAATATATTACAAAGATTATACACTATGACCAGGCTGGATTTAAAGCAGGAATGCAGGACTGGTTTGACATGAGGAAAACTATAAGGATAATTTACTATTGAAATGCTAAGTGGTATCTACCTAAAATCAAAAACAGATTATCTATCTTTGGATAAATGAGAAATCTTTCCAATAAGTTCAGGGGAGAATCAAGGGGTGTCCATTATCAACAAGAAAAACAGCAAAACTAATATGATTATATCAATATATGCAGAAAAAGTTTTGACAACACTTATTCCTAAAACATAGAAATAAATGGAGACTCTTAAAATAGCGAGTGGTTTCTATAAAAAACCAAGAATAAGCACTTCAATGGGGATAAAATAAAAAGCCCTTCCAATAAGATCATGAGTGCAGGGTTTATCACAATATTATTATTGTACTAGAAAAGCTAGCTAGAGCAATAAGACAAGAACAAGAAATATAATCAAAATAAGTATGTACAATGAGGAAACAAAACTATCACTTTGGAGAATAGACTTTAAAAAACTAGTTGAAACAATTAACGTTAGCACAATCACAAAAAAACCCCCAATAAACCCACAATAATCATAAGCATATATTACTAACAAAATTTAACAAGAAAAAGGAATTTCTTTTACAATAATCACAAGACAGTATAAAATACTGTGAGTCTACCTGCCAAAACACATACTGGAATTATATGAACACAATTACAAAATACTCCACAGGAAAAAAAAAAAAAACATTTAAATAAATGGAGAAATATGTTTCTGTTGGGCAAGGAAAGCCCCCCCCCAAAAAGAAAAAAAATTCATTGACTTTTCTGTTCTATACCAAGTAAACTGCAAATAATTAATTATAGAGCTTAAAAAAACCAGTAACTCATCTAGACTCTAGATTCTAGAGGACCAAAAGTTTAAGAATATCAAGAGAATGAAACAAATGAAAAAAAGTGAAAATAAAAGTATTTTATAGTATCAAATCCCAAACTATTACTGCAAAATGGTAATCAATGTTTGATCAAATCAATAGATTAAGTTTATAGTATACAGAAATAAATGAGCACAATTAACTAGTGTTTGGTAAACTAAAAGATCCCACTTATTGGGGTAAGAACTTATTTTCTGACAAAAATTGCTAAGCAAACTAGAAATTAGTCTTGACAAAAATTAGGCATATACCAATATCTCACACTATTTATTTGATAAACTTAAAATGGATATGTGATTTAGATATAACTGATCGTAAGCAAATCAGTATCACATGGAAGAAATTACCTGTCAGATCTGTGAATATTGAAAGAGTGATGAAGGATATGGTTTCAGAAAAACTGGGAAGGCTTATATGAACTGATGCAAATGTGAAGCAAGCCAGAATCAGGAGAACAACATACATAGTAACAGCCATATTGTAAAAATAAGCACCTGTGAAAGACTTAGTAACTGTGCAATATAGTGATTCATTAGAACCCCAAACTACTCATGATCAAAAAATCTTCTAAATAGGGACTTGATGGGCTCAGAATGCAGATTGAAACATCTGTTTTTCCTTTATTTTTCTTACTTCCCTTCTAACATGGCTTATACAGAAGTATGTTTCATGGGGATCATGTTTCTTTCCTTCTTAAAGAGTAGGGGAAAAGGTGGAGAAGGTAAAGAAGGAAAATTTAGAACTGAAAATAAAAATAAAAATTTAAAAAGATACACAGGCCAGTGGCAAAAAGCAAAATAATATAAATAATCTTTTATTATTCTCTTTTATGTTTTGGACCATAAGATAATTGGTAATTGTAGTTCTTGTGGGATGAAAGTTTTATGCCCCAGTAAAAATACTTTGTAAATTAGGAAGACTTTTGAGTTGACTTGAAAGGTAGCCTTTGGCAAATAACGGCTAAAAGACCCTGGGCAAGTGCCCTAAATTCTCAATGCCTCCAAGCAACTCTCTGTCTAAAAATGTCTGAGAAAGTATAACCTGCATTGTGGTAGAAAATTTCCTTACCTGCGAGTTCCATATTCTAGTGAAGTCACAGTTTTAGTCTTTATCTGCATTTTCTCTCAATTAGAAGATGTTATTCGTTAATTCTTTTCCTGTACTTTTACTTTTAAGGTACATTGTTTCCTTCTACTTCCTCTAATCCTTGGTTTTATTTTAAATTTCCTCTTCTCATTTAAAATAGGTCTTGTCTTGACTTGTTTCATCTGTTAGCACTTACCCTTAGTCCTAGTTTCAGCTGTGTTGATAACAGCCAGAGTTCCTAAGCATTCTAAATTTAATATCAACACTTTGCTTATAACACTTGAATCTAGAGAACACTCCACTTCTGCAAATTCTATCTTTGTTTACCTTTCCCTTATAAGCTAATTTCCATTACCCTCAAGACAGGAATGGAAAAAAAAATCAGCCATCATCTTCATCCTAACAGGTTGCAAACTCCATTCACTTTTTCTCTGCCAATGACATGAAACTTGATACTAAGTTAGACCTGTGATCCATCAGATACATAATTTGTATCTGGCTATAACAAAATACATTTGGTTTCCTTGCTATCTTCATAGATGAGAGCTGTACCCTTGAGATATACCACATGCTACGTTAATCATCAATTATACACATCATGCACAAAATGGACTAAATTCCTTTTTTAAAAATTTATATAATTTTCAGTTTATGGCATTAAACAAGAATTTCCATAACAGTATAATAAAAAGATAACTACACATAGAACTATAAATCTATTATGTGCAACTTTGTGTTTTTTTAAAAAAAATTAATAAAGTTATCATAATAGATTTTTAGTTCCATGTGTAATTATCTTTTTATTATGCTGTGTTATGGAACTTGTTTAACTAGAGATGACTACCATTAGATACATACACATGCATATGTTAAATTATTCTATACATACTTCTATCAGTTCTTTCTCTGGATGCAGAGAGCATCTAAATCCTTTTATTTACATATATTTTGAGCTAAGGCATTATCTCTAAGTGGTAATGAGTCCCATTCATTTTTACAATATACCTCATTGTCCCTAAAAAATTTCATTTAAAGAAACTTTCACTAATTTAAGCTTCTGATTATACTTAATCTATCATTGGAAAGAGCCTGTTGGAGATGTGCTCTTCTGGACTTCTCCAACATGTCTATTACCTTCCCTACTTGTCTTCCCCCTTTTCATCTTCCTTTTCTGCCTTGTCTTCCCTACCAAATATAAGCTCCTTGAAGGCAGTAGTTATCTTTCATTTTTGCATTAATTCATAACTTTTAGCAAAATGCCTAGCATATTATACTGTTTTTAGTAAGTCCAGCACTTTGTGGTCCCATTTGAAGCTTCCCTAACAAAGATATTGGAGTAGTTTGACATGTTCTTCTTCACCTCATTTTACAGATGAGGAAACTGAAGCAAACAGGGCTAAGTGACTTTCCCAGGGTCATATAGCTAGTAAGTATTTGAAACTCAGATTTTTCTGACTTCAAATCTGATGCTCTAGCTATTTAGATGCCCTATTGGCATAAAGTAGGTGCTTAATAAATGTTTATTGACTGAAAGATTGAGGCTACTCTCTATCCACTATGTCACCAGGCCTCTGCTAGCTTGTCAAAATATACTACTGTCTAGATACGCTATTAACCTCAGGTTCTTTCTAATGATTGATTTTCTAATGATAATGATAGATTAAGGCCTTCAGACTTTAGTGGTAGCAATAATGCAGATGCTGATTGAAATGAAGATATGGAAACTTGGTGTAGGAATTGAGATCAGAATGCTGAAATAGTGGAGAATTCTTTTTTTAAAAATAGCTTTTTATTGACAGAACATATGCATGGGTAATTTTTCAACATTGTTCCAAATTCTCTTCCTTCTGTTCCACCTTTTCCCTTCCTTCCCTCCACCCCCTCCCCTAGATGGCAGGCAATCTCTCATACATGTTAAGCATGTTAAAGTATATCTTAAATACAATATACGTGTACATATTTATACAGTTCTCTTGTTGCACAAGAAAAATTGGATTTGGAAAGGTAAAAATAAACTGGTAAGAAAACTAAAAATGCAAGCAGTCCACATTCATTTCCCAATGTTCTTTCTTTGGGTGTAGCTGGTTCTGTTCATCATTGATCAGTTGGAACTGAATTGGATCTTCTCATTGCCGAAGATATCCACTTCCATCAGAATTGATCCTCATCTAGCATTGTGGAAGTGTATAATGATCTCCTGGTTCTGCTCATTTCACTTAGCATCAGTTCATGTAAGTCTCTCCAAGCTTCTCTGTATTCATCCTGCTGGTCATTTCTTGTAGAATAATATTCCATAACATTTATATACCACAATTTACCAAGCCATTCTCCAATTGATGGGGTTCTAGCCACTATGAAAAGAACTGCCACAAACATTTTTGCACATACAGGTCCCTTTCCCCTCTTTAATATCTCTTTGGGATATAAGCCCAGTAGTAACACTGTTGGATCAAAGGGTATTCAGTTGGATAACTTTTTGAGCATAGTTCCAAATGGCTCTCCAGAATGGTTGGATCTGTTCATAACTCCATCAACAATGCATCAGTGTCCCAGTTTTCCTGCATCCCCTCCAACATTCATCATTATTTTTTCTGTCATCTTAGCCAACCTGACAGGTGTGTAGTAGTATCACAGAGTTGTCTTAATTTGCATTTCTCTGATCAATGCTGATTGACTTTCATATGAGTAGAAATAGTTTCAATTTCATCATCTGAAAATTGTCTGCTCATATCCTTTGACCATTTATCAATTGGAGAATAGCTTGATTTCTTATAAATTAGAGTCAATTCTCTATATTTCTTAGAAATAAGGCCTTCATCAGAACCTTTAACTGTAAAAATGTTTCCCCAGTTTATTGCTTCCCTTCTAATCTTGTCTGCATTAGTTTTGTTTGTACAAAAACTTTTTAACTTGATATAATCAAAATTTTCTATTTTGAGATCAATAATGATCTCTAGTTCTTTTTTGGTCACAAATTCCTTCCTTCTCCACAAGTCTGAGAGGTAATCTATTCTATATTCTTCTAATTTATTTTACAATCTCATTCATTATGCCTAAATCATGAACCCATTTTGATCTTATCTTGGTGTGTGGTGTTAAGTGTGAGTCCATGCCTAGTTTCTGCCATACTAATTTCCAGTTTTCCCAGCAGTTTTTGTTAAATAACGAATTCTTATCCCAAAAGTTGGGATTTTTGGGTTTGTCAAACATTAGATTGCTATATTATTGACTCTTTTGTCCTGTGAACCTAATCTATTCCACTGATCAACTAATCTATTTCTTAGCCAATACCAAATGGTTTTGGTGACCGCTGCTTTATAATATAATTTTAGATTAGGTATAGCTAGGCCACCTTCATTTGATTTTTTTTTTCATTAGTTCCCTTGAAATTCTTGACCTTTTGTTCTTCCATATGAATTTTTTCATTATTTTTTTCTAGGTCATTAAAATAGTTTCTTGGGAGTCTGGTATAGCCCTAAAATAAATAGATTAGTTTAGATAGTGCGAAGGTCTGGTCTAGCTCTTCTTGTCAGGATAAGCAAAAGTCCTTGCCCCACGTTGGGCGCCAATTGTAGCACGCTGTCGTCTCTAGAAGCTGCCGGATCACTCTCTGGGAAGAGATCTGCTGTGTCTACTCAAATCTCTCAGACAGATTCTTCTTCCTGTAGTGAACCGTTGTCTCCAGGCAGTTGCTGTTAACTCTTGTCCAGAGAAGTGACTTCCCTTCCTGCAGAGAGCCCCGTCAGGCCTGATGCAATGCAGAGTCTTTTTTTATCTCTGGGATTCCTCTCTTTTATTCTCCCAGAGAATGGGCGTGGGATAATGCAAGGGCTTCTGGGAAGAACCACCTCAGCCAATGAGCCTGCTCCTTCCATCAAGTCAACCTGAGTTCTCACCTTGTAATTGTCCAACCTGAATTCTCACCTTGTCACTATCCAGACAACCTGAGTTCTCACTTAGTAATCCTAACAAGATAGTATTTACACAGCCTATCCAAGAGCACTTAATATTTTTTCAGTTGTTTAGATCTGACTCCATGTGTGGAAAGTGTTTTGTAGTTTTGTTCATATAGTTCCTGATTTTCCTTTGACAGGTAGATTCCCAAATATTTTATACTATTGACAGTTATTTTAAATGGAATTTCTCTTTGTGTCTCTTGCTGTTGGGTTTTGTTGATGTATAAAAATGCTGAGGATTTATGTGGATTTATTTTGCATTCTGCAACTTTGCTAAAGTTATAAATTATTTCTAATAGCTTTTTAGTAGAATCTCTGGCTGGGTTTCTCTAAGTATACCATCATCTGCAAAGAGTGATAATTTGGTTTCCTAATTACCTACTCTAATTCCTTTAATCTCTTTCTCAATGTTTATTGCTGAAGCTAGTGTTTTTAATACAATATTGAATAGTAATCGTGATAGTGGACAACCTTGTTTCACCCCTGATCTTATTGGGAATGGTTCCAGTTTATCCCCATTACATATGATGCTTACTGATGGTTTTAAATAGATGCTACTGACTATTTTAAGGAAAAGTCAATTTATTCCTATACTCTCTAATAGTTTTAATAGGAATGGATGTTGGATTTTATAAAATGTTTCTTCTGCATCTATTGAGATGATCATATGGTTTTTGTTAATTTGATTATTGATATAGTCAATTATGCTAATAGTTTTCCTAATATTGAACCAGGCCTGCATTCCTGGTATAAATCCTACTTGGTCATGGTGTATTATCCTGGGGATGATTTTTTATAATCTTTTTGCTAATATTTTATTTAATATTTCTGCATGAATATTCATTAGGGAGATTGGCCTATAAATTTCTTTGTTTTCAACCTAGTTTAGGTATCAGTATCATGTCTGTGTCACAAAAGGAATTTGGTAGGACTCTTTCAATCTCTATTTTTTCATATAGTTTATATAGCATTGGAATCAATTATTCTTTAAATGTTTAGTAGAATTCACATGAAAATTCATCTGGTCTTGAGGGTTTTTTCTTAGGGAGTTGATTAATGGTTTGTTCCATTTCTTTTTTTTTAAATGGGACTGTTTAACCAATTTACTTCTTCCTCTGTTAATTTGGGCAAGCTATATTTTTGAAGGTATTCTTTCATTTCATGTAAGTTATCTAATTTATTGGCATAAAGTTGGGCAAAGTAACTCCTAATTATTGCTCTAATTTCTTCTTCATTAGTGGTGAGTTCTCCCTTTTCATTTTAAAGACTAACAATTTGATTTTCCTCTTTCCTTTTTCTAATCAAATTTACCAAGGGTTTATCTATTTTGTTGGTTTTTTTTCATAGAACCAACTCTTAGTTTTATTTATTAATTCAATAGTTTTTTTTCTATTTTATTAATCTCTCAATGTTTGATTAGGGGTTTTTAATTTGCTCTTTTTCTAGTTTTTTTAGTTGCAAGCCTTATTCATTGATTTTTCTCTTTTTGTATTTCTTGCAAGTAGGCTTGTAGAGACATAAAATTTTCCCTTATTACCGCTTTGGCTGCATCCCACACATTTTGGTATGATGTCTTATTATTGTTATTCTCTTGGGTGGAATTATTAATTTGTATCTATGATTTGCTGTTTCACCCATTCATTCTTTAGGATGACATTATTTAGTTTCCAATTACTTTTTGGTCTATTTCCTCTTGGCTTTTTATTGAATGTAATTTTTATTGCATTGTGATCTGAAAAGGAGGCATTTACTATTTCTGCCTTTCTGCATTTGAATTTAAGTTCTTTATGCCTTAATATATAATCAGATTTTATACAGGTTTCACAAACTGCCAAGAAGAAAGTGTACTCCTTTCTGTCTCCATTTAGTTTTCTCCAAAGATCTACTATACCTAACTTTTCTAGTGTTCTATTTACCTCTTTAACTTTTCTTATTTATGTTGTGGTTTGATTTATCTAGTTCTGAGAGTTCAAAGTTGCAATCTCCCACTATTATAGTTTTGCTGTCTATTTCTTTTTGCAGCTCTCTTAACTTCTCCTTTACAAATTTAGATGCTATACCACTTGATGCATATATGTTTAGTTTTAATATTGTTTCATTATCTATGCTACCCTTTAGCAAGATATAGTGCCCTTCCTTATTTATTTTAATTAGATCAATTTTTGCTTTTGCTTGATCTAAGATCAGGATGAATACCCCTGCTTTTTTGACTTCACCTGAAGCATAGTAAATTCTGCTCCAGCCTTTTCTCTTTACTCTGTGTATATTGCCCTGCTTCAAGTGTGTTTCTTGTAAACAACATACTGTAGGAGTCTGTCTTTTAATCCAGTCTGCTACCTGCCTCCACTTTATGGGGGAGTTTACCACATTTATGGTTAAAATTACTAATTCTGTGTTTCCTGCCATTTTGTTAACCCCAGATTATGCTTTCTCTTTTCTTTTCCCCTTCTCCCCTTCCCCAGTATTAAACTTATGAGCACCACTTGCTTCACACAGCCTTCCCCCTTTAGAGTCCCTCCCCCTTTCTTATACCTTTCCCCTTTTTTCTTCTAGATCTCTTGTAAAAGCCTTTTAAATTTCTTCTATGAGAGATGATGGGGACCAGATGATATCCCCTTTGGGGTTTCATCTAGAGACAATCTGTTTTTAGTCTCCTCAGGGTTTGAAGTCTGCTCTCTATCAGTATGGAAGCTATTTATAGTTAAAGCCTGCTTTAACTTTTTATTCATTTTAACAAAAAAACCCCACAAAACAAACAAACAAACAAAAATTGCAGTCTTCTTTTAGGACAGTGTGGTGTTACCAAGCTTCCTCTACAGACAACAGGAAGTAGTAGTGAAGTAGCAGTGGGACAGCAATGGCTGCACTGGAATCAATGGTTGTGCTTTGAGATTGTGCTGAGTCACTCCAGTTGCTGGGTGGGTGTGACCAGATCCAGAGAGACTCGTTTTGGGGTTATAGTCTTTACCTTTTGCATTTATAACTTTTCTGCTGGTCTACTGGCTTGCTGTCCGAGCAAGGTAGCTCACACTGTAGTAAAATTCTCCCTGCAAATTTTCCACTGGTTGAGACCACCATACTCCATCCCACTCTGGTCTGCTCAGCATGAGCTGCCTTCCATGCTCTCACTGTCAACTTTCCTGATGCTGCACTTGATCTAACCATTTCCACCCACAAGCAAAAACAGACCTTTTCTAGTGAATTTCAAGAATATCTTTTATTGGTAATGCGTTGTATTCCCAATATTCATGGATTTTGACAGTCAAGCACCAATTCTGAGGCCTTTCATAAAAGAAGTAGTCTGAGGGCAAGGAAGAACTTAGATAGACTTGTGTGTCTTTTCCGCCATCTTGGCTCAACCCCTCATGGAGGAGAATTTAAAGGGAAAAAAAATATTCAATTTTTCCTCTGCCCATTTCTCTAAAATGATTAAATAAGCTATATATTTTAGGAAACTGTAGCTTGTCAGATTTTTTAATGAGTTTGGTACCTCATCCATGAGGGTTACAAACCGTACAAAACTTTTCATACTTTTTTATACATCATTGTTCTTGTTAAAGTCTTCTATAGATTCTCTATCAAAGACTCTGGAAACTTCCTATGGTTCTTTTAATTTCTTAAGGATACCAGTGCAAGTAATGCAGTCCATTTGTTATTTCTCATTTCCTCTACTTGCCTGGTCCTCCTTTTTGTAGTTACACATCTTTTTAATGATGTCTTTTAGGTCATTTATTCCATATACTTAAACTGATCATTTGAGCAAGGCAGATTTACAGGATTTGAGAATGGGAGAGGACCCTAGCAGCCATCTAGGTCAACCTATTCATGCAAAGAATCTCTACTATGGCATACCCAACATATGGATGTTTAGTCTCAGCTCCAAGATGGAAGAAAACACCATATTCAGGTATGACGGAGTGACCTTTGTTTGGCTTCAGGTGACCACATAGTAACTGATAAAATTAATCCCCAGAGTTCTATCATTGTATAATTATCATTGCACTAAATTAATTATATATGATTATCTATGCCTATTCAATCAATGACAATAATTAAAGTCAGTGTGAGTAAAAGGCAGGAAAAAATATTGGAGAAGAGAAAATTTTTCATAAAGCCAAAAGAGGTTCATGCCTGAATCCAACCACTGATGCTAACTGTGCTATCCTAGTCATTTCCTGCCTCTGACCTTCAGCCTCCTCATCTAGAAACTGAAGGTAGTAAGAATTTCCTACTCCCCAAGATTGTAACAAAAACTGATATGTAAACCTGAGAGTTTTATGGGAACATAATTTTTTTTTCTTTTTTGAGGCCAATTTGGTTTTAAGTGACTTGCCCAGGGACACACAGTGAGGCAGTGTTAAGTGTTTGAGACCAGATTTGAACTCAGTTCCTCCTGACTTCAGGGCTGATACTTTATCCACTGCACCACCTAGCTGCCCAATATAATTCATTATTGCATTTTATAAAACTCAATTTGCCATATTAGATCAATGCAGAGGTAGAAAGAATTAGAATTTTTTTCTTTTTTAACTTACTTTTGGTGAACTAATGTAATAGTTTAGTGAGGGTACTAAAACTATTAACTCATTGTTTTTATGTACAGAATGCTCACAATGATTGGCCTTAATGATTGCAAATTATTTCAAGTAAAGAGGGGAAGAGACTCTATTTGAAATAGTGTCAATACTTTAATAATTTTACTTCCTTCACAGAAGGATTATATTATATAAACTGATAGAATGAGAATATGAAGCTTATGCTCAATATCAGAAGATATTAGTTTAAAATACATTTTATTTTAATAAATATATAATTAATATTTATATATTATATGACATAATATAATAATTAATAGACATTAATGAATAATAAAATACATGAATTTATTTTAAAATAATTTTAAAAACTGATTTAATTGAAAGAAAATGAAGTTCTGCAGAAGAGGAAAGAATAGATGATTTGAAGTGATAGGAAAGAAACAAAGAGCAAATGAAGAGGGTATAAGGAGGGAGATTTCTTGGGACATTGTTCTCTTAGGACACTCTCCTACTAAAGCTAATTGCATTTTCTCATTACTTGAAAGCTGTTCCCTATCCCCTGACATTTACCTCAAGACATTTTCTTCACATTTCTATTACAGGATTACCTTCTGAGGATAATGAGTGAAAGTCTTGGTGCAGTTTTAAACTGTTAAAACTTAACATAGTAAGTATGTACATATTTATGCAAATTTGGAGCAGCTAGGTAGGGCAGAAACTAGAAAGCTGAGTCTGGGAGTCAGGAAGATCTGAGTTCAAATGTAACCTCAGATACTTAATAGCTATGTGACCCTGGGCAAGTCACTTAACCCCATTTTCCTCAGTTTCCTCATCTGTAAAATGAACTAGAGAAGGAAATAGCAAACCACTTCAGTATCTTTGCCCAGAAAACCCTAAATGGAGCACAAAGAGTCAAACATGATTGAAAAACGACTGAATAACAAAACTACTAAAATCCAGACATTCTGTGTTTGAGTCTATCAACTCCATTCTCTTGTACCCATCTTCTTTAATTTCTCCATGATTGTGCATTATAGTTAGGTTCATGGAGGGGGACTTCAGAATTCATCTAGTCCAACCCAAACCCTTTAAAAAAATTTTGGGGGGGACAAAGTTTGAAAGCTGAGGTCCAGAAAGCTTAAATGATTTACCCAATGTAACAGAAAAATAATTGTCAGAGGCAGAATTTGAACTCAGATCCTTTCTAGAGCCACTCTTCTTTTCATTGTACCATAGATATTTCCTCCTGGGAGGTTTTCATTGAATTGTTTGGAATAGATAAGGATGCCTTTGGACCAGGATTTTTGGAAATATTAGATCTTTTCTTAGATTTACTGCTTTTTGAAATAGCTTTTAACCAGTTGGGTTTTTCAGTGACTTCTTTGCTCTATTTGTCTCTGCCTGGAGTACAGAGGTGTTAATAACTCTTCCCTACCTACTTAAAATAGTTGGATGAAAAACTAAATACTAAATAAAAAGCATTACAGTTGTCCCTTCTACATCGTAACTTTCCCCATTGAAGTTTCTATATATTGTAGACTAGCATAATTAATTAAATGGGTATTTTGGGGGAGTTTTGCAGAAACTATAGATGACATGCAAAGACCAGCAAACAACATAGAAAAAGTTTAGAAACTCAGAATTGCATAAAAATATAGTACTATATAATATCAATATATTTTATCTTTTAACACCATAATAATTCAGTCTTCTTATATAAAGGGAGGACTAAAAAACTGTGTACCTACCATTCTTGTCCTTAGTGTTCCCTTACTGCTGGCTCTTTTCTTTTACCTATTCAGGCTGTGTCAATATCAAATAGTTGTTGTGCATAGTATATAATTATGTATATGTTATGTATATATGTATATACGACTTGAATTTGTACAGTGTCTTGTGAAAAGAGTTCTGGGGGTGTGCTTAAGAGCAATTGAGAAAGGTCAGTAAATGTTGTTCCAATGAGAAATTATCAAACTAAAGCAGGTAGAATTAATACTGTTTCATTTTTGTGAGAGACAAAAGGTGCTACATACCTTAGGGATATTATAGGCAAAAAGGGGCTTGAAGATCATCTGATAATTATAACCACTGATGTAATGTTTGCTTTTAACTATATCTTAAATCTAAAGGCTGCTGATTCCTGTGGAGATAAACTCTCTAAAAGAATAACAAAAGAATTGCTTTCCATCCTTTGATTTGCTTTGCTTTTTGTAATTGTCCCAAGACTCCTTTTTCTCTTAGGAATGTGAGTTTTGCTTTAATCTAATTTTTCGTCTGGCATATTTTCCATTTTTATTTCTTTCCTTTTATTCTTTTTTCATTGTGAATTCCATTATTTGTTTCAAAAATTTCTAATTAGAATTACTTTTGGAAACCTTTTAATTTTGCTTGCCTTTATTTATCTATTTACACTTTATAGTGATAAAGCATTTTATTCACTATTCACAGGAGAAAAAAAGAGGAAGATAGACCTGTTGATTGAAGACCTACCAATTATTAATCAATTACCAAGTATTTACTAAACACTTACTATATGTATTGTGCTAGGTACTTGGGATATGAAGAAAGGAAAAATCAGGCCCTGAACTCCAGGAATGTACATTCTCATGAGGAAGATATTTAGATAAATAGGAAAGTATAAAATACATTATGAGTAGATAGAAGATAATCTTAGGGGGAAGGAGTCTAGCTAAGTAAGGAAAGCTTACTGCAAGATGATGATTGCTTGGGTCACTTCAAGTACCAAGTTGGAGCATAAGGACAACAATCTACTTCTTTGGAAAGTAGTACCCACACAAATACAGATGCTACCTATCCTTGGAGTATTTGGGAATTCTAAAAAAATCATTATTTTGTCTCTATCTTCAAAGTTATTACTGCAAAGACACAACTGGTTAAAAATACAATAAGTTTCAAACTTATATTGCCAAGTGTTTTCGAATGTTATAAAAGGTAGGAAGTTTCCATCTTGAGTCTTCCTGATAGATTAACATAATGGAAAGCAATATTGAAACCAGCAAACCAAAGGAGACCAAGGGGGTTGGTAGGTTGATGTGTTCAACTGGTTCTGCATAACCACAACTAAGCTGTGATTCATACTGTCTCAGGGCTGTGGGAGTAGGGGTTCCAATATTTCCATCCCCTGCCATATGGTGTGACTATATTCTGTGGTGAATTGGCTGCTTAGAATATTTTGTTCCCATCTGTATTAAGCATATGTTCCTCGAGACATCACTTTAATGAGTGGTAGAACAGAGTGTACCCAGCCTGTATTTTCTGGGGTGCTTTCATCCTCCAAAATATTGAAGAAATTGAACTCTAGATGAGAGAGAACTCTAGATGAGATGAGGGAGAGTAGAACTCTAGAGAGGGAACTCTAGATGAGATGAGGGAGAGTAGATTGCACAAATAACTTGTAGAATATTGGCTTCTGTGTGACATTTGGAGCCATACCTTCTATTGGCAAGGTCTCACTTGGCCAACAGCTTCCTGATTAAGTCATTCTCTATGCTCTAAAGAAGTTAAACAAGATGACCAGGGGTACTGTGAAGTTGGTGGCATTTTGGTCACAATACCCCTTAGTAGAGTTAGAACTGGTATAAATTGGGAATTGAGAAATAAACAACAAAAAAACATATAATCTTAATATATGCTTTTCTAAGTCAATATGTGGCTCCTAAGGATCCTTATTTATGGTTTAGTATCCTTATTTCTAGTTTAGTTTAACATGCTCATACTAAAGCAAGACAATTAACATTTCAAATCTAATTGGATGGTGCTTCTTAAAAAGTGATTTTGCACTGTTCCAAAAGACTCATGTTGAAAAATGCTATCCAAAGAAGAGATGGAGTCTGAATGCAGATTGAAGCATCCTAATTTTTTCCACTTTTGCTACTTTTTTCATGGTTTCTTTTTCTTTGGGTCTGTATTTTTTTTCACACCACAACTATTATAAAAATATGTTTTACATGATTGCACATGTATAAACTGTATCAAATTGCTTACTTCCTCAGTGAGGATGGAGGTTGGGGGAAGGAGAAATTTGCCATTCTAGATTTTTTTTTAAAAAATGAATGTCAAATCTGCCAAAACAGACAAAATTCCTTTTTCATTATTAACAAAGAAATAATGTTTATTTGTCAATATTTTGTTGAAATGTTAATATAATGTAAACATAAAACACCTTTAATGTGAAGTTAGATCTAAATAATTGAAGTGATATTTATTCTTAATGAATAAAGTCAATTTTAAAAAATAACCATTTTACCCAACTAATCTATTTATGTAATGCCATTCCAATTAAATTACAAAACCCATCTGAGTTAGAAAAAAATAACAAAATTCAATTAGAAGAATAAAAGATTAAAATAATAATAAAACTTAATAAAATAGTAAATAATAAAATAAAACAATAAAAATTCATGAAAACTAGAGGAACAAAGCTGTAAAGGAAGCAGAGTCAGTAGTATCAGACCTTAAACTATATTGTAACATGAAAGCAGTGCTGAAGTATAAAATGAATAATTTTGGTTATTTTAAATTAAAACTTTCTTGTATAAATAAAATCTTTTCAGCCAAAAATAGAAGGAGGGCAGAAAAATGGAGGGAAAATGTCATGGACAATTTCTCAGATGGGATGTGATTGGGTTGGAATACTACTGTAGTTCAGGAAATGATGAGTTGGTTGATTTAGAAAAACATGGGAAATTTGTGCTATTAAAAGAAGATTCTATCCATCTGCAGAGAAATAGAAGACAAGTAAAAATAAGCATAATTTCATCTTACAACTTATATCTGTATATATCTTATATATAATCTTATATATCTGTATAAATGTACATGTTTACATAGGTGTATATTTATAGATACCACTATATATATATGCATATATGTGTAGAAGGACATATGTGTATGTGTGTTCCCATCAAATTGTAGACTTCATGGTGGAGGTAGGATGAAGGGGAAAAATGAAGTAAAAAATACACAGCAGAGAACAAAAGAAAAGTGGGACAGATTTGAAAACAATGCATATATTTATTATATAAGTTTTCTTGAAATGGAAATTTATTGCTTTATGTTGAATCCCCTCTTGCATTCTGCTTTATACATGGCAATGGTTTTTCTTTTCTTTTTTTCTCTTCTTTTTTTTAAATTAATTTTTATAATTATAACATTTTTTGACAGTACATATGCATAGGTAATTTTTTTTTACAACATTATCCCTTGTACTCCCTTCTGTTCCAAATTTTTCCCCTCCTTCCCTCAACCCCCTCCCCTAGATGGCAGGCATTCCCATACATATTAAATATCTTATAGTATATCCTAGGTACAATATATATGTGCAGAACCGAATTTTGTTGTTGTTGTTGTTGTTGCAAAGGAAGAATTGGATTCAGAAGGTAAAAATAATCTGGGAAGAAAAACAAACAAACAAACAAACAAAAAATGTTCACAGTTTACACTCATTTCCCAGTGTTCAGTGTTCCTTTTCTGATGTAGCTGATTCTGTCCATCATTGATCAATTGGAATTGGATTAGCTCTTCTCTATGTTGAAGATATCCACTTCCATCAGAATACATCCTCATACAGTATCATTGTTGAAGTGTATAATGATCTCTTAGTTCTGCTCGTTTCACTCAGCATCAGTTGATGTAAGTCTCTCCAAGCCTCTCTGTATTCCTCCTGTTGGTCATTTCTTACAGAAGAATAATATTCCATAACATTCATATACCATCATTTACCCAACCATTCCCCAGTTGATGGACATCCATTCATTTTCCAGTTTCTAGCCACTATGAAAAGGGCTGCCACAAACATTTTGGCACATACAGGTCCCTTTCCCTTCTTTAGTATTTCCTTGGGATATAAGCCCAGTAGTAGTATAGCTGGGTCAAAGGGTATGCACATTTTGATAACTTTTTGGGCATAATTCCAGATTACTCTCCAGAATGGTTGGATTCTTTCACAACTCCACCAAAAATGCATCAGTGTCTCAGTTTTCCCACAGCCCCTCCAACATTCATCGTTATTTGGTCCTGTCATCTTAGCCAATCTGACAGGTGTGTAATGATATCTCAGAGTTGTCTTAATTTGCATTTCTCTGATCAATAGCGATTTGGAACACTCATATGAGTGGAAATAGTTTTAATTTCATCATCTGAAAATTGTCTGTTCATATCCTTTGACCATTTATCAATTGGAGAATGGCTTGATTTCTTATAAATTAAAGTCAATTCTCTGTATATTTTGGAGATGAAGCCTTTATCAGAACCTTTACCTGTAAAAATGTTTTCCCAATTTGTTACTTCCCTTCTAATCTTGTTTACATTAGTTTTGTTTGTGCAGAAACTTTTTAATTTGGTGTAATCAAAATTTTCTATTTTGTGATCAATAATGGTCTCTAGTTCACCCTTGGACACAAATTTCTTCCTCCTCCACAAGTCTGAGAGGTAAACTATCCTATGTTCCTCTAATTTGTTTATGATTTCGTTCTTTATGCCTAAATCATGGACCCATTTTGATCTTATCTTAGTATGTGGTGTTAAGTGTGGGTCCATGCCTAGTTTCTGCCATACTAATTTCCAGTTTTCCCAGCAGTTTTTGTCAAATAATGAATTCTTGTCCCAAAATTTGGGATCTTTGGGTTTGTGAAACACTAGATTGCTATTTTTATTCACTATCTTGCCCTGTGAACCTAACCTATCCCACTGATCAACTAGTCTATTTCTTAGCCAATACCAAATGGTTTTGGTGACTGTTGCTTTATAATATAGTTCTAGATCAGGTACAGCTAGACCACCTTCATTTAATTTTTTTTTCATTACTTCCCTTGAAATTCTCGACTTTTGTTGTTCCATATGAATTCTGTTGTTATTTTTTCTAGGTCATTAAAATAGTTTCTTGGGAGTCTGATTGGTATAGCATGAAATAAATAGATTAGTTTAGGGAGTATTGTCATCTTAATTATATTTGCTCGGCCTATCCAAGAGCACTCTATCTTTCCAATTATTTAAATCTGACTTTATTTTTGTGGCAAGTGTTTTGTAAATTTGCTCATATAATTCCTGACTTTCCTTTGGTAGATATATTCCCAAATATTTCATACTATCGACAATTATTTTGAATGGAATTTCTCTTTGTATCTCTTGCTGTTGGATTGTGTTGGTAATGTATAAAAATGCTGAGGATTTATGTGGATTTATTTTGTATCCTGCAACTTTGCTAAAGTTCTGAATTATTTCTAATAGCTTTTTAGCAGAGTCTTTGGGGTTCTCCAAGTATACCATCATGTCATCTGCAGAGTGATAATTTGATTTCCTCATTTCCTACTCTAATTTTTTGAATCTCTTTCTCAGCTCTTATTGACGAGGCTAGCATTTCTAGTACTGTATTGAATAGTAATGATAATAGTGGACAACCTTGTTTCACTCCTGATCTTACAGGGAAAGGTTCCAGTTTATCACCGTTACATATGATTTTTACTGATGGTTTTAAATATATGCTCGTTATTATTTTAAGGAATAGTCCATTTATTCCTATACTCTCAAGCGTTTTTAGTAGGAATGGATGCTGGATTTTATCAAATGCTTTTTCTGCATCTATTGAGATGATCATATGGTTTTTATTAATTTGATTATTAATATGGTCAATTATACTAATAGTTTTCCTAATATTAAACCATCCCTGCATTCCTGGTATAAATCCTACTTGATCATAGTGTATTATCCTGGGGATGATTTTCTGAAGTCTTTTTGCTAATATCTTATTTAAGATTTTAGCATCAATATTCATTAAGGAGATTGAAAACTGAGGAAAAAAACTATAGACCAATCTACCTGGTTTAGGTATCAGTACCATGTCTGTGTCATAAAAGGAATTTGGTAGGACTCCTTCAATCCCTATTTTTTCAAATAGTTTATACAGCATTGGAGTTAGTTGTTCTTTAAATGTTTGGTAGAATTCACATGTAAATCCATCTGGTCCTAGGGATTTTTTCTTAGGGAGTTGATTAATAGCTTGTTCTATTTCTTTTTCTGAGATGGGACTATTTAGACTACTTACTTCTTTCTCTGTTAATCTGGGCAAGCTATATTTTTGAAGATATTCTTCCATTTCATTTAAGTTATCAAATTTATTGGCATAAAGTTGAGCAAAGTAGCTCCTATTGTTCTAATTTCCTCTTCATTAGTGGTGAGTTCTCCCTTTTCATTTTCAAGACTAACAATTTGCTTTTTCTCTTTCCTTTTTTTAATCAGGTTTACTAAGGGTTTGTCTATTTTGTTGGTTTTTTCATAGAACCAACTCTTAGTTTTATTAATTAATTCAATAGTTTTTTTACTTTCAATTTTATTAATCTCACCTTTTATTTTTAGAATTTCAAGTTTCATGTTTGTCTGGGGGTTTTTAATTTGTTCCCTTTTTAGCAATTTTAGTTGTAAGCCCAATTCGTTGACCCTTTCTTTCTCTATTTTATGCAAGTAGGCCTGTAGAGATATAAAACTTCCCCTTATTAATGCTTTGGCTGTATCCCACACATTTTGGTATGATGTCTCATTATTGTCATTTTCTTGGGTGAAGTTATTAGTTATGTCTATGATTTGTTGTTTTACCCAATCATTCTTTAGTATAAGATTATTTAGTTTCCAATTGTTTTTTTGGTCTATTTTCCCCTGGCTTTTTATTAAATGTAATTTTAATTGCATTGTGGTCTGAAACGGATGCATTTACTATTTCTGCCTTACTCCATTTGATTTTGAGGTTTTTATGTCCTAGTATATGATCAATTTTTGTATAGGTTCCATGAACTGCTGAGAAGAAAGTATACTCCTTTCTGTCTCCATTTAGCTTTCGCCAAAGATCTATCATATCAAACTTTTCTAGTATTCTATTTACCTCTTTGACTTCTTTCTTATTTATTCTGTGGCTTGATTTATCTAATTCTGAGAGTGCAAGGTTGAGATCTCCCACTATTATAGTTTTGCTGTCTATTTCTTCTTGCAGCTCTCTTAATTTCTCTTTTAAGAATTTAGATGCTACACCACTTGGTGCATATATGTTTAATATTGATACTGCTTCATTATTAATGCTACCCTTTAGCAGGATATAATGCCCTTCCTTATCTCTTTTAATTGGATCAATTTTTGTTTTTGCTTGATCTGAGATGAGGATGGCTACCCCTGCTTTTTTGGCTTTACCTGAAGCATAGTAGATTCTGCTCCATCCTTTTACTTTTAGTTTGAATGTATCATCCTGTTTCAGGTGTGTTTCCTGTAAACAACATATAGTAGGATTCTGACTTTTAATCCAGTCTGCTCACTGCTTCCTCTTTATGAGGGAGTTTGCCCCATTCACATTTATGGTTAGAATGACTAATTCTATATTGCTTGCCATCCTGTTAACCTCTGCTTATACTTTTCTCCTTTCCTTCCCTCTTACCACCCTCCCCAGTATTAAACTTGTGAACACCACTTGCTTTTCATAGCCCTCCCTTTTTTAGTATCCCTCCCCCATCTTAAAGTTCCTCCCCTTATTTTACCCCTTTTCCTCACAATTTCTTTATTCCCTTCCCCTTAGCTTACTCCTTCCCTCTCACTTTTCGATGAAGTGGAAGAAGTTTCACCATAAATCGAATATATCTATTGATACACACTATGTTCATCTCCCTCCTTTCTTTCTCTCAGATATAATAGGTTACCTTTGCCTCTTCATGAGATGTAGTACCACCACTTTACCCTTTTTTATGATATAATTTCCTTTCCACCTCTAGTTTCCAGGACAAATTATATATGTGTTCTTTACATATCTTTATGGCAGAAATATAGTTCTCAAGATTTCTTTTTACCTTTTTAGAAATCTCTTGAATTTTGTATGTGAAGATCAAACATTTTGTGTAGGTCTGATTTTTTCATCAAGAATAGATGGAATTCGGGACTTCCGGCCAAGATGGCGGCGTGGAGGCAGACAGCTGCTTGAGCTCCTCGTTTTCTCTCAGAACTTACTTCATGACAAGCCTCTGACTTAATGCTTGACCCAGAAAGAAATCCACAAATTATCACCAAGAGAAGACATCCTTGAAAGTCGCCAGAAAAGGTCTGTGTTTGTTCGGGGGAGGGTCAATCAGACTGGGCGCAGACTGAGGGCAGACAGCCAGAGCAAGACAGGCAGCTCACACAGCTCAGACCGGAGGGGGAGGGGTGTGATCTCTGCCGTTTCTGTGAAAAGGCTTTTGCCCCAGTTTGGATGCTCCGTCTTGGCAGCAAGCCAGGAGCAGCAGAGAGGGTGTAAACACCTGAGGTGAAGATTAAAACCCCAGAAAGCCAGCTTCTCTCAGAGCCCGGCCACCCCCAACCCCCACCTGGACTGACTCGGTGAGTTCTCAGAGCCTCAGAGCACAGACTCAGTACAGTCATTGCTGTTCTGTTAGTGGCTCTCTGCTGCCCTACCCCCAGTCTGTAGAGGAAGCCCATTAATACCATCCAGCCCTATCCCCCGCAAAACAGACCAATTGTTTCTCTTGTCAGTTTGTTTTCTTTGATTCCTACTCTGACAAAATGAACAAAAAATTCAAAAGGGCTCTAACCATTGACAGCTTCTGTGTGGAGAGGGAGCAGACTTCAAATGCTGAGGAGACTAGGAACAGACTGTCCCCAGATGTATCCCCTGGGAGGGATATAAGCTGCTCCTCAATACAAAAGAACCTCATAGAGGAAATCAAAAAGGCTCTCACAAGAGAGCTGGAAGAGAAAATGGAAAAGGAAAGGGAAGCTTGGCAAGAGAGCCTGGAGAAGTCATCCCATGCATTCAAAGACAGAGTGGATAAAGAAATCAAATCATTGAGAAACAAGATTAGTGAGCTGGAAAAGGTAAACAACTCCAAGGAAAACAGGATTAGTGAGCTGGAAAAGGTAAACAACTCCAAGGAAAACAGGATTAGAGAGCTGGAAAAAGAAATCAGCTCTCTAAAAAATAAAATGGATAAAATGGAAAAAAATTCCATAGAAGATAAAAACTCAATTGGACAATTACAAAGAGATATAAAAAAAGTGAGTGAAGAAAATACATCATTGAAAATTAGACTGGAACAAGTAGAAATGAATGACTCAAGGAGAAACCAAGAGGGAGTCAAGCAAAACCAGAGAAATGAAACAATTGAAAAGACTGTCAAGTACCTTACCAGAAAGACAACAGACCTGGAAAACAGATCCAGGAGAGACAATTTGAGAATAATCGGACTCCCTGAAAAATGGGAGGAAAAAAAGAGCTTGGACACCATTTTCGAGGAAATTATCAAAGAGAACTGCCCAGACGTTTTGGAAACAGAGGGTAAAATAGACATTGAAAAAATTCATCGATCACCTACTGAAAGGGACCCTAAAATCAAAACGCCAAGAAATATAGTGGCCAAGTTCAAGAACCATCAGACAAAGGAAAAGATATTGGAAGCTGCTAGAAAAAAACAATTCAGATATAGAGGATCCACAATAAGGATAACACAGGATCTAGCAGCGTCCACATTAAAAGAACGCAGGGCCTGGAACATGATATTCCGAAAGGCTAAGGAACTTGGTATGCAGCCAAGAATAACTTACCCAGCAAGAATGAGCATCGTTTTCCAGGGAAGAAGATGGACATTTAACGAAATAAATGAATTCCATCTATTTTTGATGAAAAAACCAGACCTACATAAAAGGTTTGATCTTCAAATACAGAACTCAAGAGACTTCTAAAAAAGGTAAAAAGAAATCTTGAGAACTATACTTCTGTCCAAAAAATATGTAAAGAACATATGTACAATTTGTCTTAGAAACTAGAGGTGGAAAGGAGATTATATCATAAAAAAGTATAAAGTGGTGGTACTACATCTCATGAAGAGGCAAAGGTAACCTATTATATCTGAGAGAAAGAAAGGAGGGAGATGAACATAGCGTGTATCAATAGACATATTCGATTTATGGTGAAACTTCTTCCACTTCATTGAAAAGTGAAAGGGAAGGAGTAAGCTAAGGGGAAGGGAATACAGTAATTTCGAGGAAAAGGGGTAAAATAAGGGGAGGATCTTTAAGGTGGGGGAGGGATCGTAAAAAGGGAGGGCTGTGAAAAGCAAGTGGTGTTTACCAGTTTAATACTGGATAGGAGGGTAAAAGGGAAGGAAAGGGGAAAAGCATAAGCAGGGGTTAATAGGATGGCAAGCAATATAGAATTAGTCCTTCTAACCATAAATGTGAATGGGGCAAACTGCCTCATAAAGAGGAAGCAGTTAGCAGACTGGATTAAAAGTCAGAATCCTACTATATGTTGTTTACAGGAAACACACCTGAAACAGGATGAGACATTCAAACTAAAAGTAAAAGGGTGGAGCAGAATCTATTATGCTTCAGGCAAAACCAAAAAAGCAGGAGTAGCCATCCTCATCTCAGATCAAGCAAAAACAAAAATTGATCTAATTAAAAGAGATAAGGAAGGGCATTATATCCTGCTAAAGGGAAGCATCAATAGTGAAGCAGTATCAATATTAAACATGTATGCACCAAGTGGTGCAGCATCTAAATTCTTAAAAGAGAAATTAAGAGATCTGCAAGAGGAAATAGATAGCAAAACTATAATAGCGGGAGATCTCAACCTTGCACTCTCAGAATTAGATAAATCAAACCACAAAATAAATAAGAAAGAAGTCAAAGAGGTAAATAGAATACTAGAAAAGTTTGATATGATAGATCTTTGGCGAAAGCTAAATGGAGACAGAAAGGAATATACTTTCTTCTCAGCAGTTCATGGAACCTATACAAAAATTGATCATATACTAGGGCATAAAAACCTCAAAATCAAATGCAGTAAGGCAGAAATAGTAAATGCATCCTTTTCAGACCATAATGCAATCAAAATAACATTTAATAAAAAGCCAGGGGAAAATAGACCAAAAAATAATTGGAAACTAAATAATCTTATACTAAAGAATGATTGGGTAAAACAGCAAATCATAGACATAATTAATAACTTCACCCAAGAAAATGACAATAATGAGACATCATACCAAAATGTGTGGGATACAGCCAAAGCAGTAATTAGGGGAAGTTTTATATCTCTACAGGCCTACTTGCATAAAATAGAGAAAGAGAGGGCCAACGAATTGGGTTTACAACTAAAATTGCTAGAAAAGGAACAAATTAAAAACCCCCAGACAAACACAAAACTTGAAATTCAAAAAATAAAAGGTGAGATTAATAAAATTGAAAGTAAAAAAACTATTGAATTAATTAATAAAACTAAGAGTTGGTTTTATGAAAAAACCAACAAAATAGACAAACCCTTAGTAAACCTGATTAAAAAAAGAAAAGAGAAAAAGCAAATTGATAGTCTTGAAAATGAAAAGGGTGAACTCACCACTAATGAAGAGGAAATTAGAACAATACTTAGGAGCTACTTTGCTCAACTTTATGCCGATAAATTCGATAACTTAAATGAAATGGAAGAATACCTTCAAAAATACAGCTTGCCCAGATTAACAGAGGAAGAAGTAACTAGTCTAAATAGTCCCATCTCAGAAAAAGAAATAGACCAAGCTATTAACCAACTTCCTAAGAAAAAGTCCCCAGGACCAGATGGATTTACAGGTGAATTCTACCAAACATTTAAAGAACAACTAACTCCAATGCTATGTAAACTATTTGAAAAAATAGGGATTGAAGGAGTCCTACCAAATTCCTTCTATGACACAGACATGGTACTGATACCTAAACCAGGTAGATCGAAAACTGAGAAAGAAAACTATAGACCAATTTCCTTAATGAATATTGATGCTAAAATCTTAAATAAGATATTAGCAAATAGACTTCAGAAAATCATCCCCAGGATAATACACTATGACCAAGTGGGATTTATACCAGGAATGCAGGGATGGTTTAATATTAGGAAAACTATTAGTATAATTGACCATATTAATAATCAAATTAATAAAAACCATATGATCATCTCAATAGATGCAGAAAAGGCATTTGATAAAATCCAACATCCATTCCTACTAAAAACGCTTGAGAGTATAGGAATAAATGGACTATTCCTTAAAATAATAAGGAGCATATATTTAAAACCTTCAGTAAACATCATATGTAATGGTGATAAACTGGAACCTTTCCCTGTAAGATCAGGAGTGAAACAAGGTTGCCCACTATCACCATTACTATTCAATATAGTACTAGAAACTCTAGCCTTGGCAATAAGAGCCGAGAAAGAGATCCAAGGAATTAGAGTAGGAAATGAAGAAATCAAATTGTCACTTTTCGCAGATGACATGATGGTATACTTAGAGAACCCCAAAGACTCTGCTAAAAAGCTATTAGAAATAATTCAGAATTTTAGCAAAGTCGCAGGATACAAAATAAATCCACATAAATCCTCAGGATTTTTATACATTACCAACACAATCCAACAGCAAGAGATACAAAGAGAAATTCCATTCAAAATAACAGTCGATAGTATCAAATATTTGGGGATATATCTACCAAAGGAGAGTCAGGAATTATATGAGCAAAATTACAAAACACTTGCCACAAAAATAAAGTCAGATTTAAATAATTGGAAAGACATTCAGTGTTCTTGGATAGGCCGAGCGAATATAATAAAGATGACAATACTCCCCAAACTAATCTATTTATTTAGTGCTATACCAATCAGACTCCCAAGAAACTATTTTAATGACCTAGAAAAAATAACAACAAAATTCATATGGAAGAATAAAAGGTCGAGAATTGCAAGGGAACTAATGAAAAAAAAGTCAGAGGAAGGTGGTCTAAGTGTACCTGATTTAAAGCTATATTATAAAGCAACAATCACCAAAACCATTTGGTATTGGCTAAGAAATAGACTAGTTGATCAGTGGCATAGGTTAGGTTTACAGGGCAAGATAGTGAATAAAAATAGCAATCTAATCTTTGACAAACCCAAAGATCCCAAATTTTGGGATAAGAATTCATTATTTGACAAAAACTGCTGGGAAAACTGGAAATTAGTATGGCAGAAACTAGGCATGGACCCACATTTAACACCACATACTAAGATTAGATCAAAATGGGTCCAAGATTTAGGCATAAAGAACGAAATCATAAATAAATTGGAGGAACATGGGATGGTTTACCTCTCAGACTTGTGGAGGAGGAAGGAGTTTGTGTCCAAGGGAGAACTAGAGACCATTATTGATCACAAAATAGAACATTTTGATTACACCAAATTAAAAAGTTTCTGCGCAAACAAAACTAATGCAAACAAGATTAGAAGGGAAGTAACAAATTGGGAAAAAATTTTTACAGTTAAAGGTTCTGATAAAGGCCTCATCTCCAAAATATATAGAGAATTGACTTTAATTTATAAGAAATCAAGCCATTCTCCAATTGATAAATGGTCAAAGGATATGAACAGACAATTTTCAGATGATGAAATTAAAACTATTTCCACTCATATGAAAGAGTGTTCCAAATCACTATTGATCAGAGAAATGCAAATTAAGACAACTCTGAGGTATCATTACACACCTGTCAGATTGGCTAAGATGACAGGAACAAATAACGATGAATGTTGGAGGGGCTGTGGGAAAACTGGGACACTGATGCATTGTTGGTGGAGTTGTGAAAGAATCCAACCATTCTGGAGAGCAATCTGGAATTATGCCCAAAAAGTTATCAAAATGTGCATACCCTTTGACCCAGCCATACTACTACTGGGCTTATACCCCAAGGAACTACTAGAGAAAGGAAAGGGTCCTGTATGTGCCAAAATGTTTGTGGCAGCCCTTTTCATAGTGGCTAGAAACTGGAAGATGAATGGATGTCCATCAATTGGAGAATGGTTGGGTAAACTATGGTATATGAATGTTATGGAATATTACTGTTCTATAAGAAATGACCAACAGGAGAAATACAGAGAGGCTTGGAGAGACTTACATCAACTGATGCTGAGTGAAACGAGCAGAACCAGAAGATCATTATACACTTCAACAATGATACTGTACGAGGATGTATGCTGATGGAAGTGGATTTCTTCAACATAGAGAAGAGCTAATCCAATTCCAATTGATTAATGATGGACAGAACCAGCTACATCCAGAAAAGGAACACTGGGAAATGAATGTAAACTGTTATTTTTACCTTCTGAATCCAATTCTTCCTGTGCAACAAAAAATTCGGTTCTACACACATATATTGTATCTAAATTATACTGTAATATATTTAACATATATAAGACTGCTTGCCATCTGGGGGAGGGGGTTGGGGGAGGAAGGGAAAAAATCTGAATAGAAGTAAGTGCAAGGGATAATGTTGTAAAAAATTACCCATGCATATGTACTGTCAAAAAATGTTATAATTATAAAATAAAATAAAAAAATTAAAAAAAAAAAAAAAAAAAAAAAAAAAAAAGAATAGATGGAATTCATTTATTTTGCTAAATGTCCATCTTCTTCCCTGGAAAACGATGGTCGTTTTTGCTGGGTAAGTTATTCTTGGCTGCATGCTAAGTTCCTTAGCCTTTCGGAATATCATGTTCTAGGCCCTTCGTTGTTTTAATATGGACGCTGCTAAATCCTGGGTTATCCTTATTGTGGCTCCTCCATATCTGAATTGCTTTTTTCTAGCAGCTTCCAGTATTTTTTCCTTCATCTGATGGTTCTTTAACTTGGCCAATATATTTCTTGGCGTTTTGATTTTAGGGTCTCTTTCAGTAGGTGATTGATGAATTTTTTCAATGTCTATTTTACCCTCTGTTTCCAAAACATCTGGGCAGTTCTCTTTGATAATTTCCTGGAAAATAGTTTCCAGGCTCTTTTTTTCCTCACATTTTTCTCAAATTGTCTCTCCTGGATCTGTTTTCCAGGTCTGTTGTCTTTCCAATAAGGTACTTGACATTCTTTTCAATTGTTTCATTTTTCTGGTTTTGTTTGACTACTTCTTGGTTTCTCCTTAAGTCATTCATTTCTACTTGTTCGAGTCTAATTTTCAATGATGTATTTTCTTCACTCACTTTTTAAATATCTTTTTTTAAATTGTCCAATTGAGTTTTTATCTTCTATGGAATTTTTTTCCATTTCATCCATTTTATTTTTTAGAGAGCTGTTTTCTTTTTCCAGCTCACTAATCCTGTTTTCCTTGGAGTTGTTTATCTTTTCTAATTCACTAATTTTATTTCTCAATGATTTGATCTCTTTATCTACTCTAGATAACTTATCCAGGATCTCTTGCCAAGCTTCTTTTTCCTTTTCCCATCTCTCTTCTAGCTCTCTTGTGAAAGCCTTTTTGATTTCTTCTATGAGAGTCTTACGTATTGAGGAGCAGCTCATATCCCCCTTAGGGGATTCCTCTGGGGACAATCTGCTTTTAGTGTCCTCAGTATTTGAAGTCTGCCCTCTCTCCATACAGAAGCTGTCAATGGTTAGAGCCCTTTTAAATTTTTTGTTCATTTTGTCAGAGCAGGACTCAAAGAGAACAAATTGACAAGAGAAACAATTGGTCTGTTTCTGGGGGGGGATGGGGCTGGATAGTGTTACTGGGCTTCTTCTACAGATTGAGGGAGACAGAGGTGAGGTAATAACAGGACAGTGATGGCTGGGCTGCATCTGCACTCTGAGGCTCTGAGAATGCACTGAGTCACTCCGCGTGGGGTGGGGGTGGCCGGTTCCGAGAGACGCTAGCTTTTTCGGGGTTTTATTGTTCACCTCCGGTGTTTACACCCTCTCTGCTGCTCCTGGCTTGCTGCCAAGATGGAGTATTCACACTGGGTAAAAGTCTTTTCGCAGAAATGGAAGTGATCATATCCCTCCCCCCTGGTCCAGGTTGTGTGAGCGGCCTGCCTCATTCTGGCTGCCTGCCCTCAGTCTGCGCCCAGTCTGTTCGACCTTCCCCAGGAGAAAAAACACAGACCTTCTCTGGCGAATTTCAAGGATGTCTTCTGCTGGTGATTATCTGTGGGTTTCTTTTCAGGTCAAGCATTAACTCCGAGGCTTGTCATGAAGTAAGTCCTGAGAGAAAATGCGGAGCTCAAGCAGCTGTCTGCCTCCCCGCCATCATCTTGGCCAGAAGTCTTCTTTTCTTATTTTGTACTTAAATTTAAAACAAATTTAAACACTTTAAAAATAAAAAAGAAAGAAAATAAAAAGTGAATGTTAAAATTGTCTTTACATGTAATTGGTTTGAATCATCTCGGAATTCTCCCAATTGAATGTCAGAAGCCAACATTTTGAGATAATGAGACAATTATGGTATCATATTGGATAGAGTACCCAGCTTGGAGTCAGGAAGAATCCTTTTCCTGAGTTTAAATCTAACCTTGAATATTAGCTATGTGACTGTGAACAAATAATTTTTTATTTTGCCCAAGTTCCTCATCTGAAAATGAGTTGGAGGGGGAAATAGTAAACCCTTCAAATATCTTTGCTAAGAAAACCTTAAGTGGGGTCACAAAGAGTTGGACTTGTCTGAAACAATTGAATAACAACAACTGATATGGCATCTACTTTGTCTAAACCTTGGAATGCTACAAAATCTTTGTGAAATTGAATGAAAAATACATTCCCTAGTTGTGAATTAATCCATTATGGAATCACAGATTTAGAGCTAGAAAGGTCTTTAAAGACCTCATTCATCTTTCTCATTTCCCACACTTTAGAAATAAGAAAACTAATAGCAATAATAAAGTTTCTTGTCCAAAGTCAAACATGTAGTAACAATAAGCTGGCTTTGTCATACCTTTGTTCATGTCTTCTGACTCCCAATTTAGCACGCTTTCCACTGCATTATACCACTATCATCATGAATCTCAATAAGTGTTGTAGATAGTCAAGAGCTAGAACCAGAATTTAATCAATAGATAATAATATAAAAGTTCCTAAAGGAACATTGTAGGCAATCCAGTCCAACTTACTCATTTTAGAGAAAAGGAAACTAATATGAGTAATTTGCCCAGTTCACACAAATAATTACTATTAGATACATGATTTCAGTTCAGTGCCACACAGCTAGTAAAGTGTTTGAGGCCAGATTCTTTGGCATATATATATATATATATACATATATATATATATATATGTTATTTTGAACAGTTCCAAAGGACTCATGTTGAAAAATGCTATCCAAAGAATAAATGGAATCTGAATGCAGATTGAAGCATCCTATTTTTTCTTTGCATAAGGCCAAAGACTCTGAAACTTCTGCCTATGTCTTCTTCCACCCTCTGAATCCAAGTAGTATAAATCTGATATCTCTTCATGGGATTGTACTTCAATTATTAGATGATTGTTAGATGACAGCTTTCATTTCTCTTCTAAATCTCTTCTCTAAAACATTCCCAGTTTCTTTAACTCCTCATGTGGCATAATATTGAAGTCTGTGACCATGCTGGGTAGGTTTCTCACAATAACTTTGCATCCTTCTTGAGGTTTATCAACTCAATAAATATTTATTAAGTACTTACTTTGTGCTAAGCACAATGAGAAGAAGGGGGAGGAAAAGAGAGAAGGGGAAGAGGAACAGGAAGGAGGGAGGGGAGAAGGAAAAGATGAAGATAAAATCAAAGGAAGAGGAATAGTTAACAAGGATGACTTTGACTGCCACTGCGACAGAGAAACATGCCTAAAAATGTAGAGTTCACTAAGATGGACAATGACGGAAGTGGAACCTGATTGAGGAGACAGGATACTGTGGGAATTTTGGTGGGGAAGGTACTGCTGTAAGGAGGCAAAATTAGTTCAGTGTGGAAGTATTTCATTAGATACTTAAGACAACTATATTTACAGTGTTTTACAATCATGCCTCCTCCTTCTCCAATTCTCCTTTTTTACACTGGTAGAAGTTTGCATGGATTTGAGGTTATTTGGGGAGTGGAAATCTGTTGCAGGATTGTTTTCCATTAGTTCATGAAGTTTAAGAACATTTTATTGCTTGCATGTTTTTCTTCTGTGTTTCATTACTTCTGTTCAATTAAAGGATTTTGTCTGGGCAATGAGTAGAGTTGACACAATAGTGGCTTGAGTGGAGATATTATTCCCACACCCAATCATAGCTTGAGGACTGCTCCACCCTTGCACTCATCAAGCCTGGAATAGCCAATCTTGATTACATATAGTCTATCAGTACACCCATATATTTTGGGTAGGCACTGCTAAAGGACAAAGAGTTGACACAAGGTTGAATAAAAGTAATTGAACAGCTTAGATTACATTTGGGAAATCTTGCAATGTTTCCAGGAATCCTTTCTAAAAAGACCCATGCACAATGAAAACGATATTCTCACATTTCCTTCCATGTCCTCCTCTTACATGGCTTCAAATCATAGAACACACTCTCAGAGGAATTATAATCCCAGGTGACTCAAAAGGCAAAAGAAGGATTCATAATAGGTGGAAATGAGTAAGAGCAAACTGTCAGTAATTACTTGCTTGTGATAAAGAGCACCAAAAGACACCAAAAGACAAAAACTAGAAAAGGAAGTGGGTCAGTGATGTGGCAAGAATGAAGGCTCATGGATGGTCTAATTTGAGTGTTACATCATGATCATTTCCAGATTTTGAACTCCCTTGTATGTTAGAGAGGTATCTATAATAAAAGAGGGAGCTCTTCTTTGGAGAATCCTTGAAAAGATAGAATTTTACAGTATGATTAAAAGCACAAGTGAGTTGCAATCTGTATCAGTGGAGAGAAAAGCCTCCTCATTATGAGATTACAGATAAAATGAAGTACATAGCATCCCCCTCTGAGTTCTGTGTAGCGTAGCATAGCATGAGAAGCGGTATGGTACAGGGAATAGAGATTTGATTTTAAGAGTCAGAAACACCAGGATTCAAGTCACATCTTTGTCATGGACTGCCTGTTTGATCCTAAGTAAATCACTTGCCCTTTTAGCAACTAAGGAAGTTTACCAAGCCTATAAATTGTAGAGAAAATGCTATCCCTATACATGTCCAGATACCCCTTCCCACAATAAGAACATTAGAATTGTTATAATAGGTAAAGAATTGGAGAGAAGAAAATTTTGTTAGTATTGTTAGGTTAATTGAATTTTAATTTTGTAGTCTTTTGTGTACAATGTAGAAAACTAAATTAGCTGCTCTTGTTCATAAACCTATAAAGAAAATAGAAGGAACCTCCTTATGGTTTTCCATCCCCAACCCTCAAAGATGAAATATTCTAAATAATTCAGATTATTTTCACTTTCTTGTTCTCCAGCCTTGCTGCCCAATATTGAAGTGATTTTCTCTTCAGTTTGGTGGGGAAACATTTATAACACAACTCAGATCTTTTCATTCTGTTTTGATTCATTGAATAAAAGTATTCTTATTCCTTTATTCCCTCTCTTATCCACTATGTTTTCTTTTTAGCCCAATGTGAATGACACATGGAAATTACTTGACAGAAGTCCTTTGAATTGGTAACACTTGATTCCCAAAATCCAGAAGACTCTAGGATTTATTACTCTGTGATAATGAAGAAATTCAAGAATCCTGTGGCCTGGAAGAGTATTTCAATTGACATCTTTCTTTCAAGGTAATGGTTTTGCCCCAGTGCATTTAGTAGGTCTCCACTTCTTAGTAATTCCTTGCCTTGAAAATGGAGTTATCAAACAAAAATGATCTATGTCAGACAGCAGCTGCTCCAAATCCCAATTTGTTCATAAACTCCTTTATTAAAAAAAATTCAGCATGAGGCCCTCTTTTCTCAAGTTGGAACAGTCGATAGAAAACTAAAGCTTTATAAGATGATAAATCGTTTCTAAAATATTCCTCTCTGGCATTTTAAATGTTCTCTTGTAGTATGGTGTACTCTAACTGAACCAGAAATTGTCTGTAATAAAAGGTTATTAGGGGAATGTTTAGATACTCATTCAATTCTAGAACTTAGAAGGAATGTCATATTTCCCAGTGACAGTTTAGTAGTTTATATGCACAGTATGTGTTATTGGCTAAAATACAGTGAGAATTCTCAGTCCCTGACCGCCAATAAACAGTTACAATTTTTAACACATGAAGAATAGAAACTTTTCCCCTTGACTTACAATGGTAGTAAAATATATTTATTGGCAGGATTCATAAGATATATGACAATTATTTCATATTGGGAATTTACAAAGAGAAAAGACTTTGGGGCTCTCTCCTTTAGCTGTCTTTTGACATGAAGCAGACCATTTGGCAATCCAGAATTATAGCTAGTATTGATCATTATTTAATAATAGTCTATCAGTACATACATATATTAATGATATTTCATTTTCTATGGTCACAGTTTTCTATATAGAATCTCTGAGTTTGGAGGGTCTTCAGAGGTCAACTAATTCAACCCCTACCACTAAATTCACAAAAAAATGATATCCAAGAAAAGGGCCATCAATAAAGACCATGGCCTCAGATGTCTACATACAAACATACACAAAATACAGTAATAAACTTGAAATAGAAATCCTAAGGAAGAGAGAAATATTTGAATCAGTGAGACATGGTAGAATGAGACCCACAGATAGAATATAGCAATTGATGGGTGGTATACTCTATTCAAATGAGATTTTCTTTATGAACAAAGCAGAATTGCCATACTTCAAAAGAAACATAAAATGCACAAATTTAGAGACATCTCCACATGTTCATAGGAACTATCTGTGTCCAACTGGTGGTACAACCTTCTGAACTCAAATTGGTCCAATTAGCCACAGTCAGACATGCTGCACTTTGACTCCAACATAGTGATGCTGTTTTGTTCCTCTTCAAGGATGAAAGACAACATCCAACTAACCTTATCCACATGAGATAATAATTGTAAAGTACTTGGATCATAGTAGGAATTTATACTTATTCCCTTTGCCCCACTCAAAAGTATGCCCTGTGCTAACATGTTTATTAATGACTTGGATGAAGGCATCAGTGGTATGCTTATCAAGTTTGCAGATGGCATGGATCTCAGAGCTTTAAGGTAGAGCTAACTTCTAGGAAAACCCAAAAAGGTCTGAAGAAGTTACAATGTTGGGCCAAATTGGGTTAGATCAAATAAAGGATTAAATGTAAAATGCTTTACTTGGATTCCAGATAATACATTTTTCAGTTACAATTTAGGAAAATATGACTTTACATCAGTTTGCATGGAATAGAATTGAGTGCTGTCAAACTCAGCATGACAGAAAGAGGTGATATGGCTGCTAAAATAGCTAATGCCACATTATATCACATTGCAATAAACATACTCTCTATAATGAGAGAGGTGATAGTGTCACTGAATTTTGCCCTGGTGGCTATCTATCTATGGATAGAGTACTATGTTAAATTGCATATACCACCTTTTAGGAAGTATACTCAGGAACTAGAATCAGAAATGTGAAACTAGGGGCAGCTGGGTGGCGCAGTGGATAGAGCACCAGCCTTGAATTAAGAGGACCTGAGTTCAAATCTGATCTCAGATACTTAACACTTCTAGCTGTGTGATTCTGGGCAAGTCTTAACCCCAGCCTCAGGAAAAAAAGAAGAAAAAAAAAAAAAAGAAGAAATGTAAAACTAAGATGGTGAATGAAAACTCTGTCATAGGAGAGTTAGGTATAGGAACTAGAGAGGTTGTTTAGTTTGGTCAAGAGAGCTGGGAAGTTGTGGAACATGAAAAATGTCATCAATATTCTGAAAAGCTGTCACATGGAAGAGGAATGAGACTTAAAGTTGCTTAGCTCCAGAGTGTGGAAGTGGGAACAATAGACTGAAGTTAGAGACAGTCAGATTTCAGCTTAATGTAAGCAAATAGAGCTGCTCCAAAGTACCTCGGAGGTTGTAGGTCCCTCACTGGAAGTCTTCAAGTGTTATCTGGATTGGCCCTGTTTTGGGATGTTATGCAAGATATTGCTCTTTAGGCATGACTGGACTAAATGACCCCTGAGGTTCCTTCCAACTTAGAGACAGTGAATGTTACTGTGAAAATGACATATAGTTTACATTCAGAGAGTCTGGGTTCAAATCTGTCCTCAGTTACTATGTGACTTCAGATAAATCACCTGAGTAAAAATTACAAAAATGGTCGAGATGACTTCAAACTTCTCCTTCCAGCACTAAAATCCTATGATCCTAAGCTTCTTGAAGAATTTTAGATATTTCTAATTCTTCTTTCCTTGTATCTCACTGAAATCTTCTTTCCTCCTCCTCCTAGTGTTCTTAGATCTGCACACTGGATCAAACAGAGCTTGTCTTAACTGCTCTTCCATATACAATGCATGGATCACTCAGAAGACAGATTTTTTTTTTCTCCAAGCTCAATAAACAATTCTTGTTCTATATGTTATAAGATGATAGCTGTGGAGATGTAAAAGAACTTTGGGCAGATAACCCTTTCATTTTATGGAAGGAGGTACTGCCATTCCAAATCCATCACACTTTCTACCATGTGATTTCTAGCCCTTTCCTTGTCTTTTTTGCTTTCCTCTAGAGGTGCCCTAGTTTGAAAATCACTTTTACCCATAACTGATATACTCAACAGTTGTACTATTTAGAGACTCTAGCATTGTTATCCCCATTTTATGCATGGATGCAGAATCCAAGGTAGCACAGTAGAAATCAAAACTAAGCCAGATTAACATCTCCATAATCTTAGACATCCTTTCCTTTTCTGTTGAGCTTCCTGTGATATAGGCAACTAACCCTAGAGTTGGGAAGTCTTGGGTTAAAATCCTGCCCTAATCAGTTGATAAGCATTTATTAAGTGCCTGCTATGTGCCAGGCATTATTCAGAGCATTGGAAATAACTTACTTAACTATGTGACTTTAGGCAAGTCATTTAACTAAGTTTCTTCACCTTAAAAAAAGGGGGGGGGTATTAATAGCATTTGCCTCATAGGATCATTGTGAAGACCAAACAAGACAATGTGTAAAGTGCTTTGCAAATCTTAAAGCACTATACAAATACTAGCAATTACTATTATTATAGCTGTCAGATAGATGCTACTCATTCTGTGTGCATGAATCTCTCCTGAGATATTAGAAACCACTATTAAGGCAATGAAATTTTGTTCAGATTAGGTCCTTAGAACATTTTAACCAAGTCCAGAAGCAGCTCTAAACCTGCCTCCACCTGCCTCTTGTCCCTGAAGACTTTTGCATTGTATCTATTCTTTTGAACAACTATCACAACCATCAAAAAAGTCACAGGGAATGTTTGTCTCTTACAGCTTGATTCCTCCCTGCCCCCTCAGAACAGATGGGATTTGTGTTTATCTTGATCTGTAGAGTCCTGAGGACTCCCACCTTGACACAGTCATGAAGCTTTCCCTACGATCTCTAAACTTGATCATCTGGCACAATAAATTAGAAAAGCATGCTGTTCCTTTTGGTAAACTATTGAGTGCCCCCATGTTATTTTAATATCCAGAAATCATCTCATCTCTGGCAGAGCAGAAGGAGAATGATGAATCCCAGATGTTGGTACATGGCAGCGGTCCCCAGACATAATAGATTACATCAGGGTAACCAAGAATCAAAAATTGAGTCCTTCCCCCCTTCCTCCTCCTTATTTAACAATAATAGAGGATTTCAAGGTTGACTTTTGTTTATAGCATTGTTCTATTCAATCTTTTACTTCATATTTCAATGGCCATGACCACTATGATCATGACCTAAAAGACCTGCATGAAATTTCATCCAACAATGAAACTAGATGTCCAGGTCAGGCTGTTAAAGAGGCCAGAATATAATTCACCCACACCAGCACATTTCTAAAATCCATCCTGTATGTCTCTGGGTTCCCTACTAAGTGGGCTATATTTAAGGATATGAATAGACAGCTCTTAAGAGAAGAAATCAAGGATACCTATGGTCGTATCAAACAGACAAAGATAACAAAAAACCCAAATGACAGAAGTTGGATGAGTTATGGGATAACAGGCATATTAATGAACTGGTGGACTTAGGTAGGTATAGCTGTTCTGAAAGGTAATTTGGAATTATGCAGAAAAAGTTGAGATCAGTGCATGTCCTTTAGCTCCCAGGTATAGAACTGTCATGTCTATTCCCAAAAGAGATTTTTAAAAACCAGAGGAAAAGGTTTTACATACACACATGTGTATGTATATATGTATGTATATGTATACACATACGTATATATATATATATATATAAATTATAGCAGTTCATTTTATGGAGGCAAAAATAAGCTGGAAACTAAAGGAATGCCTATAAATCAGGAAAAGACAGAACAAATTGTTGTATATGAATGTAATGGAATGTTTTTGTGCTGTAAAAAGTGAGGAAAAATTATTTCAGAGAAACAGGTAAAGACTTATATGAACGGATGTGGAGTGAAGGGAACAGAACCAGAACTACTTATAAAATAATTATTACACTATAAATATAAAGAACTTTGAAATCTATAAGAACTATGATCAATACAATGAGCATTTCTGATTCCAGAAGACCAGTGATGAAACAAACTATTCTTCTCCTCATTAGATTCAAGGTACAGAATTGTATAGACACATATGTACACACACATTATATACAAAGTCATACATATAATTAAACATATTTAAATTTACTATGCCTTTATTATCATGAACATTTATATCTAAATATAACAGTCATTGGGGGAAGTTATTTTGTTTGACTATACATATTTGTTACAAAGAATTTGTTTTTCTTTCCTTTTCTTTTTATTACATTAAGCTTCAGCTTTTATTTTCAAAACATATACAAATATAATTTTTCATCATTGACCCTTGAAAAACCTGGTGCTCCAATTTCCCCTCTTTTCCCCCTACCCTCTCCCATAGATGGCAAGTATTCCAATATATGTTAAACATGTTAAAATATATGTTAAATCCAATATATATTATATGTGTACAATGATCTTGCTGCACAAGAAAAATCAGATCAAAAAGGAAAAAAAAGGGAAAGAAAATAAAATTCAAGCAAACAACAAAAGAAATGAAAATGCTATGTTGTGATCCATACTCAGTTCCCACAGTCCTCTCTCTGGATGTAGATGGCTCTCTTTATCATAAGATCATTGGAACCGAATAGTGTAGTAATGAATAGAACCAACTACACCCAGCAAAAGAACTCTGAGAAATGAGTGTGAACCATTACATAGAATTCCCAATCCCTGTATTTTTGTCCACCTGCATTTTTGATCTCCTTCATAGGTTAATTGTACATTATTCCAAAGTCCGATTCTTCTTGTGCAGTAAAAACAACTGTATGGGCATGTATACATATATTGTATTTAACTTATTCTTTTACATATTTAACATGTATTGATGTACCTGCCATCTGGGGAAGGGAGTGGGGAGAAGGAGGGGAAAAAATTGGAACAAAAGGTTTTGCAATTGTCAATGCTGAAAAATTACCCAAGCATATATCTTGTAAATAAAAAGCTATAAAAAAAGATCATTGGAAGTGACATGAATCATATCATTGTTGAAGAGAGCCACATCCATCAGAATTTATCATCGTATAATCTTGCTGTTGCCATGTACAATGACCTCCTGGTTCTGCTCACTTCACTTAGCATCAGTTCATGTAAGTCTCTCCAGGCCTCTCTGAAATCATCTTGCTGATTCTTTCTTATAGAACAACAATATTCCATAACATTCATATACCATAACTTATTCAGCTATTCTCCAAACTGATTCACCTAGTTTCCAGTTTCTTGCCACTACAAAAACAATTGCCACAAACATTTTTTGCATATGTAAGTCCCTTTTCCTCCTTAAGATATCTTTGAGATCTACTTGAGCCCAGTAATAACATTGCTGGATCAAAAGGTATGCACAGTTTGACAAACTTTTAAGCATAGTTCCAAATTGCTCTCCAGAATGTTCACAATTCCATCAACAATGTATTAGTGCATTACAAAACTAATGTAGACAAGATTAGAAGGGAAGCAATAAATTGGGAAAACTTTTTTTACATTCCCTTAGGGTTCTGATAAAGGCCTCATTTCTAAAACATATAGAGAATTGACTCAAATTTATAAAAATTCAAGTCATTCTCCAATTGATAAATGGTCAAAGGATATAAACAATTTTCAGATGAAATTGAAACCATTTCTGGTCATATGAAAAGGTACTCTCAATCACTACTGATGAAAGAAATGCAAATTAAGACAATTCTGAGGTACCACTATACACCTCTCAGATTGGCTAAGAAGACAGGAAAAGATAATGATGAATGTTGGAGAGGATATGGGATAGCTAGGAAACTAATACATTGTTGGTGGAATTTCTTTCTTTTTAAATGTTGTGAGAGTGGAAGAGAAAGTAAATAATTTATATTAATTATTTTGAAAAAAAATGTTTTAAAAGAAGAGAGTTTCATCCAGCTTATTGCCTTATCCCCAAGCCCTTTTAATAACATAGAAAGACTCTCAGGAGACTCAGAAGTGAGAGGTATTTGGAAGTCTCCTGCAGAGTCAGAGGAGAATTTTTCTGTTTTAAGACTTAGACCATCATTCAAGAAGAAAGAAACCATACTTATATTCAACTATTCAAATCCTGCTGTTATCAGTCAATAAGCAATTTTTTTTCTTTTTCTGAGGCTGGGGTTAAGTGACTTGCCCAGGGTCACACAGCTAGGAAGTGTTAAGTGTCTGAGACCAGATTTGAACTTGGATCCTCCTGAATTCAGGGCTGGTGCTCTATCCACTGCGCCATCTAGCTGCCCCAATAAGCATTTATTAAATGCCCACTATGTGTCAGCCACTATGCCAAGTATTATTATCTCATTTTATTCTCACAACAACCCTGAAAGTTAGATGCAATTTTAATCTCCTTTTTACTGTAGAAGAAACAAAGATAAAGGTTATGACTTTCTATTGTCACACAGTTAATCAGTGCCTAAGGCCACATTTGAACTCAAGTCTTCCCTACTTCTGGCATACTGCATCACCTTGAAGAAGCAAAGTGAAGAAGCATCTATGAAGAGCTCACCATATGTTAGGCAATACAAATAAAGGTGAAAATAGAGTCCCTGTTCACAAAGAGCTCACATTTCAGTGAGGGAGATATATAAATGAATAGGCCCATTTAAAATGCAAAGGGAATATTATAGGGAAAGAATCTAGTTTATCAGTCAGTCAAGAAACACTCTGTGCCAGGCAGCTACTAGCTAAGGACCTGGGAAAAACCTCCTGCAGAATGTAGGATCTGAAGGAAAAAGAAAACTAAAAAAAAAAAAAAAAACTTCCTGTGTGCCAGGAAGGGCACACAACACTCCAAGCATGGGGGACAATCAAAGAAATTGTATAGAGTTTGGACGTGGAATATCTTATGCAAAGAACTGGATCACAGAATGGAGAAGAGCACAAAGTGAAAAAAGACTGAAAAGGTAGGAAGTAGACAGGCTCACATAGATTTGGAAACAGCACTGAAACTGCCTCCTGGGAAGCTCCCTAGCTCCACAGTAGAATTTCTTCCTTCTGAGCCTGTCTAGAATACTTTGGGGTGGGGGAGTGGGGCGGCTATGGGGTTATGAAAAATTATGCAGTCTTTCTGAGGTGAGGGAGAATAGAACTCATTGTGCCTTGAAATATTGTTTCTATCAGAGCTACAATCTCTCACGTCCATCAGGAAGGATTTCTTTAGCATTCTTGTTATGGGATTAAACTATTTACCAAGTCCCAACTTCAATGTCATTCAAATAAATTTAGTGGGGCTCACACAAGGGTCACAGAAGAAAGTTGTTTATACACTAGTCGTTCACAAAAGAAAGCTATTTATACATTGGTTAGTATTTCTTATAGTCATGATTAAAATGAGATAACTTTTACAATGAAAGCTTAGGAAAATAAAAATAAATAGGATGCCAAATCTTTTGGCAAAATTTCTGAACATCAGATAAGGACTATTCTTGTGCTTTGAATTCCTTCTTAAACTTCATCTCCATCCTAAGCTGCTTATCTTTCTATCCTCTTTGACAGACAAGAAATAGTCAGATATTATACTTCAAAATAGAGTCTCAAATGAATGGATCATAAGTACTTGGAGAGAAGTGGCAATCAGTGAGTCAGTTTTGGTTCACTTAGAATAAGTTATACCCGATTTTCCTCATTTCCTTTTTAGAAAATATTATTAGCCTGAGAGACCGACTGAATATCCTGCTCATGCCCTGTATCTGGACAACATGGAGAATTAGGGGCTAAGTGATAGAATAGTAGTTAGGTTGGATTCAGAATAGACCCAAAGGATTGTGATTTGATGATGGACTAATGATAATCCCAAGAGAGAGGCTACACAACTTGTCTATGGTTCCATTAATTTCAACATTTTATTTATTTATTTTTACAAAGACTAGAATAAAAGTATAATGATATATTTAGTGGATTTTTAGATAAATGAAGGTGATTTCGTATCTAATAGGTTAGATAATAACAATGACATTCAAAAATATCTTGACAGACTAGAAGGTCACTCCAAACCTAGTAAGAAAGAATTTATTAACAATAAATGTGAAGCCCTATACTTGAATTCAAAAAGTCAGTTTCCCAAGTACAAGATTTCAAATATGAAAGAGACTGGATGTTTTAATAGACATGAGCTCAATATGAGAATGATAAAGCAATAAAAAAAAATCATGAAATTTTAGGCTGCATTAATAGGCACATTTATCTGGGTTTCATTGAATCTAGAATCCAATTCTCTACCCATTTCACATCTGGACTTTTGTGTTTAGTTGTTCCTTGGATCAGACTAAGAATACATATTCCTTGAGGCGAGGACTACCTTGTTTCTTATATTTGCATCTCCAGCACTTAAGCAGAGAGTTGGCAAACAGTAATATACTTTATTAAGTATATCTATCTATCTATCTATCTATCTATATGTCTTTATTTCTATATATCTATTATCTATCCAGGGACAGCTAGGTGATGCATTGGATAGATAATAACCAAAGTCAAGAAGATTCATTTTTCTGAGTGGCCTCAGACACTTACTGTGACTCTGGACAAATCACTTATCCCTATTTGCCTCAGTTTCCTCATCTGTAAAATGAAGTGCAGAAGGAAACGTCAAACCACCCCAGTATTTTTTTTTTATCAACAATACCTTTCATGGAATCATGAAGAATTAGACATGACTAATACAACTGGACAACAACAACAAATTATCTTTCCATCTCTATATCTATATCTATATATATATTTGTCTACTATATATATATTTCTATCTGCCTATTTATCTATATCTAGCAATCATCTGTATATATATATCTCAGTAAAACTCTACCTACCTACTTGCCTATTTCTATATTTACTTATCTCTTATCTTTAACTTTTTCTACATGTATCTATCAATTATTTACATACAGTAGTATCTATCTTCTCACCTCAACATGTAGCAATTATCTATGTATATCTCTATCTGTACAACTCTACCTATTTACCTATCTATATGTTTAATTATATATATATATATATATTTATCAAATATTTATGTATGTATGTATATATCCACCTATGAGAGTTCATCTCTATATCTAGCAATCATAGGCACATTTCTACTTACCTATTTATCCATCTCTATCTTTTTATCCATTTTTATTGTGTACATCTACATTTTTTCTGTCTGCCAACTTATCTCTGTATCTACCAATTATCTATATCTCTATCTTCCTATTTCCCTCATACCTAGTTAGTTCTGGGCATTTCATTTCTGAAAGGACATTAAAGAGCTAAAATGGGTCCAGAGGGTCTATGCTACAAGAGCATCAATTGTGTATGGAGATATGTAACTAGAAATAGAGAAGACTTTAGGGAAACGTGATAGTTGTTTTCAAATATTTGACATATGGAAGAGGGATTCAACAAAACTAAGGTTAATTGGTGAGAGTCACAGAGAGGCAGATACATGTTCTGTGTAAAAACAAAACAAAACAAGTCCTCCCTTTGTAATGATCAGAATCATCCCAAAGTGAAATGAATCACTAAGGAAATGGTTGAGTTCCTTTTTATTGGTGGTATCAAAGAAGGGACTCATTGTCCTCTTAATTAAAATGAAGAGGCCAGATTGCTTGTGTTCTAAAGTATCTTCCAACTCTACATTGAGAATTCCTAATAGTTGTCTACTGCTTTCTGAATAAATTTGGAGTTTTTAGATTGGCATTCAAGGCCATTTTCAATTGATTAATCATACTACTTACCTCCCAGTACATCTATGTTCAAGCATCACAATTCTACTTAGCATGTCCCATGTATATCCTGTCTCTATACTTTGCTCATTCTTTTTGTTATGCCTAGAATGCTCTCACACATACACCCCCATTTTTAAGGTCTAATTCAAATACTACTTCCTTAAAACACCACCACCTGGATCTTCTCTGTTTAATAATCTCTCTCTGCATCTTGCCTGGTATTCTAGTTAAATATTTATTTAATCATGAACCATTTTATACTGTGCAATCATAGCTCTTAGAATCATTCAGTTTAACTCCTTTGTTTTACTGAAGAAGAGACTGAGGTGATTAAACTGACATGCTCAGGGTCACAGAACTAGTAAGTGGCAGATGACTTGAATCCAAGGACTCAACTTGACTGTCAGTGATCGTGCCATTAGAATGTAATATCCTTGAGAATGAGAATGTCTTGGAAAATAAAAAGGTTTAATAAAAATTTTTTTAAAAAAAGAGAATGTCCTTGTTTCATTCTTTACCACTGTATTTTTAAGTCTAGCACAATGTCTCACAAAGAATTATTCAGACACAATCAGTTTCTTCTCTGGATATAGATAGGATTTTTCATCATGTCATTCAGAGAAGTTGTGGATCATTGTACTCCTGAAAATGGCAATGTCATTTACAGTTGGTCATCCCAAAACAATGCTACTACTTTCTAAATTTCACTATATTTCACATTTTACTTTGCTTTGAGTTCATGGAGGACTTTCTAGGTTTTTTTCTGAAAATCATCCTCCTCAGCATACCACAATTTATTCAACCATTCCTTAATTGGTGGTTATCGCCTCAATTTCTGAATTTTTGCCCTGAGAAGAGAGCTGCTACAAATATTTTTGTAAATATAGGTTCTTTTCCTTTAAAAAACAAAAACAAAACCAAAAAACTCTCTTTTGATATTCATGCCTATTAGTGTTTTGACCTAGTTAGGTCAAAGGATATGCATGGATTTAATAGCCCTTTAGGCATAGATCATATGTTTCCATCATTTATCAATTGGGCACAGCTTATTTTTTTTTTAATTTGACTCAGTTCCCTCTATGTTTGAGAAATAAGGCCTTATCATAGAAACTTGCTTCAAAATTCTTTTTATAATTACTATAGCTAATTTTATTTCCTCCCCAAGATAATTTACACCATTCCACTTCTCCTTTTTTCCCCCTTTTCCCCAGTACATTCCTCTCTCCTCTCCTTAATTTTATTATTTTAAAAGATACCATCTCTTCATATTCAACTCATACCTGTGTTCATTTTCTCTCTCTCTGTGTGTGTGTGTGTGTGTGTGTGTGTGTGTATATACATATATACATATATATATATGTATAGATATATTTATTCCTTCAAACTGCCATAATAGTGAGAAAGTTCTAATGAGTTACAAGTATCATCCTCACATGTAGGAATGTAAACAGATAAACCTTATTCAGTCCCTTATGATACCATTTTCCTCATTACCTTCTTATGATTCTTCCAAGTCCTATATTTGAAAATCAAAATTTTCATTCAGCTCTAGTCTTTTCATCACAAATGTTTGAAAATCCTCTATTTCTTTGAATTTCCACTTTTTCTTCTGAAGGATTATACTCAGTTTTGCTGGATATATGATTCTTGGTTGTAATCCTAGTTCCCCCATTGCCCTCTGGAGTATCATATTCCAAGCTCTTCAGTCCTTTAATGTAGAAGCTATTGAATCTTGTGTTTCCCTGACTGTGGCTCCAGTAATTTAAATTGTTTTTTCTGGATACAATATTTTCTCCTTGACCTGGGAGGAATTTGGCTATAATATTCCCAGGAGTTTTCATTTTGGAATCTTTTTCAGGAGGTAAGTGTTGGATTCTTTCAATTTCTATTTTATTGTCCGATTATAGCATATAGGACAGTTTTCCTTGATAATTTCTTGAAAGATGATGTCCAAGCTCTTCTTTGATTATGTCTTTCAGGTAGACCAATAATTTTTAAATTATCTCTCCTGTAGCTATTTTCCATGTCAGTTGTTTTTCCAATGAGATATTTCATATTTTTCTATTTTTTTTTAGTTTTGCCTTATTGTATCTTGACTTTTAAGCAAAATAATTCCTTAAAAATTAGAATTGAGCAAAGTCATTAGCTTCTATTTGCTCAATTCTAATTTTTAAGGAATTATTTTTCTCAGTGACCTTTTGTACCTATTTTTCCAATTAGACAATTTTACTTTTTAAGGCATTTTTTTGTATTTCCTTTTGCACCACTTTCAATTCTTTACCTAATTTTTCTTCTCTCTTTCTTACCTGATTTTCAAAATCCCTACTGAGCTCTTCCATGATTTGAGCCCAATTCCTATATTTCTCGTAGGCTTTGGATGTAGATTTTGTGCAACTATTTTCAAAGATCCTTCTAATAACCTGACTATAAGCACCGTTTTCTGTCTTAGAGCTCTTAGGAATGTCCCTGTTCCACTCTAGCTGTAAGATAAGTAAGGCTGCACTTACCCTATCCTGGGATTGCGCACAGAACTCCCATTCCATTGCCACACTAATCTTCCAAGTTCTCCCTGGTATTACCACTGAGAGATCTAGAAGCCACCACCACTGTCATAGATTTTGATTCAGAGGTGGCACAGGGGTCTGGGCTGGAGCTGAGGCAAGGCTAGCCTGGTCTGCACTGGGACTGCATACTGGACTCTCACTCTAGTGCCACAGACTTTTTCTGCTGATCTTTTAAGTTGCCTTCAGCTGGTAAATGGTTTACTCCATCTTTTTTTTTTTTTTTGAGGGGGGGGATGGAAGGGGGAGGTTTCTGGCATTCTTACATTTGTTTAGAGTCATTATTTAAAGGAATTTGGTGTAGTTTGGGGGAGAGGTTGGGCAAGTGGCTGCTTTTACTCTGCCATCTTGGCTTTGACCCTTTTATGTATGATTTTGTTTTGCAGCATTTTTAATTAGCCTCGTGAATTCATCAGTGTTAAGGACTGCCAGTGTGAAAACTTCCTCTTCCAATGCAAATCTGTATCTGCTGAGAAATTCACAAGATTAAATGACTTGTCCAGGACCTTGTAGCAATTATGTGCTAAAGGCATATCTTTACTAATTACAATAATCATAGTTAACATTTATTTTTAAGGACTATGCCTAAGTGTGAAGGGGCAGATCAGTTCTCCACAGCTGTGAATCATAACATACTTGAAGGAATTGCAAAGCAGCCTTTGCTGAACCAGATGTTCCTTGTGGATTAGAAATGAAATAAATTGGAGACAAGAGGGAAGAGGAGAGAGGTTAGAGAATGCAGCTGTCTCTCGGTCTCCTTGTATCATTGTCATCCTCTCACATGAAGGGGATCTATTCTGCTGGTCAGAAGTAGACCCCTAGCAGCCACTAGCAGGTAGCTCCCATAATAATTTATATGGCATTTAAAAATTTGCAGAGGTTTCTTCTAAGTATCTTTACCACAACCCTGTCAGGTGGTATTAGTCTCACTTTACATTTGAAGAAAATGAGATTTATGGAAATAAGTGAATTTCTTAGGATCATATAGTTGGTAAAAAGCCGTGGTAGCATTTGAATTTAGGCCTTTGTGACTCCAAATATGATATGCTATCTCCTGTTCCAGTTTGTTCAGTCATTTCATCTGTGTTTGGTACTTTGTGAGTCCATTTGGTGTTTTATTGGCAAAAATACTGGACCAGTTTGCCATTTCCTTCTCTAGTGCATTTTCCAGATAAGGAAATGGAGGTTAAAGGTCACATAGCTAATAAGTGTCTGAGGCTAGATTTGAACTCAGAAAAATGAGTTTTCCTGATTCCAAGTCCAGTGCTCTACTACTGCCCCTCTTACCATCATCAAAGCAAAGTGAAACTACTATGGAGTATATAAAATTAAACAAATGGAATTTTTCCACAAATACTATCAATAAGGTAAAGAATTGAGAAAGAAGTAGTTTTGTTTTGTTTAATATTTGGTACCCCTTGTTCCAGTGGAAAGGACATAAAATTTATTTGTGGGATGAATTTAATGTGTGTGTGCCCATATGCAAGCACATGTGTGTGTGAATGCATAAGGGAGAGTATCTTAGAAATTGGAAGAGAAAGGGTTAGGAGAGAAATTAGGAGTTTTTATAGGAAGATCTAAAAGGAAAGAATCTGAAATATTGCATTTATTAGGTAATAAGGATAGAGAAACAGTGAGAATTTAGAATGTCTGCTTCCCACCTAGACTAAGGACTAAAGAGAAAAGAATTTAAGTTTGGCCTAGAGTCATTTTCCCTGTGTTCCTGAAGCAATGGTGCCTATTCTTGATTTTCAAGTTCCTGCTTTTGCTTTTTCTTCCTGTCTGGGCATCAGCTCTCAGGAAGAGCACTGGGAAACTTCATAGTTTTTATATCTGCCCCTTTCAGACTAGAGCTTTATTAACCTTTTAACTTAAATTTAAAAGGCTAGGAGAAAAATTGTAATTTAATATGGTTTATTACCTAGAGTTTAGCCTCTACTTTGTGTTTATTTGAGTTTGTTAATTGGCTAGAAATTATGTACAGTTGATGGGAGGGAGATTCATGAGCATGTTTAAGGGCTAACAGCTTGGGCTGATCTATACCTCTTGAAGATTTACAAGTTCCCGCCTGTTACCTTGCTTCCAGGTAAATAGACCACGTTACTCAGTAATATCATCTCATTTCATCAGGATTATGCAAGTGAATGAGAGCATTCATGATCTAGCTTGAGATTTGTGTGTAGGACTGACCTTCTAAAGGTCTTCCTCTCACCATAACTATAGGAAGACATGAGAAATTCCATTCTTAAGGGCAAAACTTTTCCATTCTAGACCAAAAAACTGAATAGGTAGGAGAGCTTAACACAGGAATTCAAATTAATTTGTTGTTTAATCATTCTCAGTTGTGTCTGACTCTTCAGGACCCCATTTGGGGCAAAAATATTGGAGTAGTTTGTCATTTCCTTTTCCAACTCATTTTACAAAAGAAGAACTGAAGCAAACAGGGTTAAGTGATTTGCCAAGGGTCACATAGCTACATAATGTCTGAGCTAGATTTAAACTCGGGTCTTCCTGACTCCAGGCCTGATGTTCTATTCACCATGCCATTTAGATATAACACACAATGTACAACAAACTAAGGTATGAAATATCAAATTATAAATGCTTTGATGGTGAGAACTTTTTCCTATTCATCTATGAACTCTTTATATTAAGATATCATCAGGAGAAGTTAAGGAAGAAGAGAGGATAGAAAAACAGGAAGGAGAGAAAGAAAAAGAAGGGAGCAAAGGAGGAAAGGGAAGAAAGAAAGGCGGAGGAAAGGGAAAGAATTAAAGAAAGAAAATGAGGGAAAATAGTGTGGGTCTTGTAATTAAATGTGAGGGTTGCAAAATTATGATTTGTTATCAGCATTATTGATTTTTAACACCTGTTTTATATACTTATATACCTAGAGTCACATAAAAATTTCTCAAATAAAAAGGGGTCACAAGTAGAAAAAGTTTAAGATAAACTTATTATAGGGGAAGGAGCTTTAATTTTAGATTCAAAAGGCTAGGTTTTGAGTTGAATCTGATTTTCCTAGATAAATCATCCTGGGCAAATCTTCAATCATAATTTTTATGCTGATGATTCTCAACTCTAATTATTCAATCCTAAACTCTGACTTAGAGTTTCTCATTTCCAAATGCCTGCTAAATATATCAAACTTGTTTGAGAAGTAGACATCTTAAACTCAATATGTCCAAAACATAAACCTCTTCTTTCTTACTATGGAAGCCATCACCATTCTCCCAGTTGCCCAGACTCACAACTTAGATGGCATCCTTAACTCCCCCAGCCATAGCTAACTGTTGCCAAGACCTGTCAATTTTACTTTCCCAATATCCTCCAAATTCACTCCCTTCTCTCCTTTAATACTATCATTACCCTGATATAGACTCTCATAACCTCATGCTTGGACTACTGCAAGAGTTTTCTGGTTGGTCTCCCTGCCACAAATCTCTTCCCACTCCAATTCATCATCCATTTAGTTGCCACTGATCTTTCTAAAGAGCCTATTTGACCATCATACATACCCCTCCTCACTTAATAACTCCCTATCACCTCCAGGATCAGATATATAATCCTCTATTTGGCATTCAAAGCCTTTCATAACTTGTCCTATCACATCTTTCCAATCTTGGACCTTGCATCATGCCCTACTTATCTTTTTCTCATTAATCTTGCTATTCAGTGATGCTGGATTCTTTTTTGAATAAGACACTCAATTTTATGACTGAGTATTTTCACTGGATGTTCCTCAAACTTGGAATGCTCTCTCTCCTCATCTCTACTTATTTCTGGACTTCTTTCATGTCCCAGGCAGTCTTTTCCATTCTCTTATTAATTTTAGCACCTTAGATCTATTGATCTCAAATTGATCCTGTATAGGAATTGTTTGTACATAGTTGTTTACATGTTGTCTCTATTATTAAACTGTTAGCTTTGAAGATAAGCACTAAATTACTGAGTCTATATCCCAAAGAGATCATAAAAGTCAGGACATGTGCAAAAATGTTTGTAGCAGCTCTTTTACTACATAGTAGCTTTGATTGAAGAACTCAGTGTGCTCAAGGTGATCCCAGGAATCCCTAAGACTAATTACCAATTTAAAAATAATTGGCTCAAAGAAGTGCTATTAGTATCCTAAGACCAAAGGCAGATTGTTCCTCTAGAAGAACAATATTTACTAGAGAACAAACCTGTCCAATCTACACAAGTCCACTTCTCTTTTAGATTAAGAGTTTTATCTGTTTTAAACTCATGAAAATGAGTCTAGCCTCCCACATCTGTCATCTCTTCCCATCTCCTTCCATCATCTTGTTTATTTGTTTTCATAGGCCCCTTCTGGTGCTGTCATGTGTGAACAGTTGCCAACAAGTTTCTCTAATCCCCTCCTCTCCACTAATTTTTCATTCAGCACTCCACCCACCTCCATAATAGGTCCCAACTTGCCATTGTCCAAATAAGAGCAATTGACATTGAAAATTAATCTTGAGAGTGTAAATAAGTATTTCTTTTTATATTATATATTTTTAAAATCAGCAAAAACTTGCCTTTTCCTCCTCCTAACCCTTCCTTTATTGAGAAAGGAAAAAAAAATCCCTGTTACAAATATAGTCAAGCAAAACAAATTTCCACATTGATCATATCCAAAAGGGGGAAAAAAGATATGTATATATGGATTTGCATATTAATATGTACAGATCCATATACATATCCACATGCATGCACATTACACACTTAACAATTCTGTACTCTGAGTCTTTCACCTCTCTATCAAGTTAAGTGGATAGTATATTTCATCTTTACTTCTTTAGAATCTTTGCTGATTATCACATTGATGGAGGTCCTTAATTCTTCCCAACTTATTTGTATTTACCATGTTGTTATCATTGTAAAAATTGTTCTCATTCTGTTCACTACACATTGCATCTGATCACACATGTCTTCCTAGTTTTCTCTAAAATCATCATTTCTTTCAGAACAATATTCTTTGTTCCCTGGTTAATGGCCATCTCCTCAAATTCCCCTTTTTTTTTTTTTTTGCTATCTCAAAAAGAGCTATAAATATTTTTCTGTCCTTAGAGATTATTTTGCATAAGGTTAATTTCTTTCTTAATTTATTTTCTCTTATTCCTCCTCCTTCCTTTTCCCTTTCTCTTTTTCTGCTTAGCTTATGCCCAACCTCATGAATAAATTCTTCTCTCCTTTGATTGTTTCAAATGAGATGACGTTCATATGTTAGCCACTCTTTCCATTCCTCCTTGTTAATATAGACTTCTCCTTCTACACCCCAAATTATGTGAGAATAATATTTGCTATACTTCAAGGTATTTCTCTTTTTCTCACTGATCTGTTTTTAAAGATCAGCAGGATATAATAGAACTATGACCCAGATTTTCTGTTCACTAAGACTTTCCTTTCTGACCTTTGTTTATAATACGGTTCTGAGGGGATACCTGTGTTATCTCCTTATAGTACAAAGTAAACTTTTATCTCATTTAGTCACTTCTGGTTGTTCATTTGTATTTAACTGCTTTTGTTTCTTTTAACTCTTGTGTTTGAACTTCAAATATTCTATATAACTGGTCTTTTCCAAGTTACTTATACCTTCAGAATCCAATTCTTACCATGCAACAAGAAAATTGGATTTACACACATATATTGTATCTAGGTTATATTGTAACATATGTAAAATGTATGGGATTGCCTGTCATCTAGGGGAGGGAGCAGAGGGAGGGAGGAGAAAATTTGGAAAAATGAATACAAGGGATAATGTTGTTAAAAAAAATTACTCATGCATATGTACTGTCAAAAAATTATAATTATAAAATTAATAAAATAAGAGAATGCTTGGAAAATCACTTATTTCATCAAAAATCAACTTTTCCTCCTGTTGCATTATATTAAGTTTTGCTGGCTAAGGTATGCTTGGCTGTAAGCCTATACACTTGGCTTCTGAAATAGTTTAACTCCAGGTTCTCTGCTCTTTCAAACTTGTGGCCATTAAATCATACATGATTCTGACTCTGGCTCCTCAATTACTTGTATTCTTTCTTTTGTGCTACATGTGTGTTTTTTTTTCCTTTGACCTATAATCTTCTGGATTTTGGCATATATGTAGATCCTGGGGGTTTTAATTTAGGGACTTCTTTTAGGAGCTAACTCATTGAAATTTTCTGGTTCTATTTTGCCCTCTTGTTCTAAGAAGTTTTCTTTTAAAGATTTTCTAAAATAAAATGCCTGGGATTTTTTTGATATTTTGCTTGGAAAAATTTTTTATAGCTGTTATGCCTTAGCATATCTATTCTCTTTCCAATTCTTCCCCCCCCCCATAGCTCTCATTTTCCCCTTATTTTTTCCTCTGCAGCTTTATTTTCACATATAAAACATTTTTAATTAATTTTAAAATTCATGCTTCATGTCTCCCAGGAATTCTAATTGAATTTCTGCCTGAGTTATGTTTTTCTTTAAGATTTTGCTTATAGATGTTTTGGAGTCAATTTCTTCTTCTGGGTTGGTGTCCCTTAGGACACCTTGTCACCAGAATAGCTTTTTACAATGGGATTCTTTTTTAGTTTGATCCTTCTTTCCAGCATACTTCCTGTCTTCAGACTTAATATTAGGGCCAGGCTCTGCACATTTTTAAAAGGAAGGTTTATGTTGTTAATGAACCCTCTTTCATTGTGTTCTAAAAGTTGTGATGAGATCTCTGTCACATGAACAAGATAGTGGACTAGACATTTTTTTCCCAATCTCTACAATCTCTCAGATTTCTCCAAAATAGAATTATGTCTTGAAAATAAAGCAATTTCAACTATTTCCACAGTGTAGCACATCTAGAATCCAAAAGAAGGTTTTAAAAAAACTAAACAAATAAAAACTTAGGAATTAATTCTTACTGAATCTTAGCTCACTCAGCAATCCTCTTCCATCTTTCATACTACTGGCAATGCGACTGCACTATCAGTCTTATACAAATATATATTTTAATATAAAAGGCTTATATCCAGACTCCTAAAGTCTGGGGTTTCTACCATCTTTTCAATTCCAAGGAAACTCCAGTCTCAGGTTATGGAAGTTTGCTCAATGTGCAATAGGATACTAGTGAAGTCCATTACCTGAGAGCATCATCACTCTAAAGTGCTGAACCTTAGAAATATATAACATGGGGGTGGAGCCAAGATGGCGGAGAAGATACACGCGATTTTGTGAGGTCCCTTCTTCCCTCAATAACAATTAGTTAAATCAGCCTCAAAAATAGCGCTGGACTGATAGAAACTACAAGGACTGGAAGCATGACTTACCAACTGAAGAGAATCTGGAGTTTCAACAGAAAAGTTCGGTTCCCAGGGGAGGAAAAAAAAAAGAGGCCAGCACAGACGGTTGGGTGGTGGCACTCTGTGCCGATCGCACTGGGGAGGGCTCTGGGATCAGAGAAGCCACTGAGATAGAGGAATCTGACACAGGCTGTTAGCTCTTCTCTGCTTATAAAACAGCAGTTCAGAAGAGAAATCAAGTCACTTTAAAATATAAAGCCAGATACTAGAACCATCCCAATCCAGAAGTGACTCAGCAGATCTCAGCACTGTGGGTATGGCCAACTTCAGCTGTCTGGGGCCTCACCTGGGGGTAGTTAAGAGATTAAAAAGCACGGACACGGCCCAAGGCAACACATAGTGCCTGGCTCGGCTGGAGGCTGTGGAACTAAGCCACAGAAGTCCCAGGGAAGCAGAACCTTTGAAATAGGGACCATGGTTTCTGGGCAGACACTTCCAGTTTGAGCGCAGGGACTTTTCACATCAGCTGCTGACATCCACGCCCCACGGGACACATAGGCTGGGCTTTGTGTGCCTTTATTGTTCAGTCTTAAACCTCAGGGAAGTCGCTAGGACACACAGCGCCTTCAAAGCGCAGCCATATCACCTCTGAGGCACTTCCAGGGAGGGGGTGGGGAACTCTCTCCCAGAGCTCTCTCTTAGCTCAGGCACAGGAGCCGCTACATCCATCCAGTCTGGGAGGAAGCTGGTAAATAAATAAATAAATAAACTTCTTATCCCAGGGACAGACCCCAAAAGATTTTTTAAATATGAGCAAAAAGCTAAGAAGACCAATTGATTCCTTCTACACAGAGAAAGAGCCAGTATCCAACCCCGAGTAAGTTAACAGCAGAGAGTCAGCAGATAACAGCCTAAAGGGGAACAATTCCTGCCCCCCATCACATAACTCTCTCCTCGAAGAGATGGAGATAAACTGGAACTTTTCCGAGTAAGATCAGGAGTGAAACAAGGTTGCCCATTATCACCATTACTATTCAATATAGTACTAGAAACGCTAGCCTGGGCAATAAGAGCCGAGAAAGAGATTCAAGGAATTAGAGTAGGAAATGAGGAAATCAAACTATCACTCTTTGCAGATGACATGATGGTATACTTAGAGAACCCCAAAGACTCTGCTAAAAAGCTATTAGAAATAATAATTCAGAATTTTAGCAAAGTGGCAGGATACAAAATAAATCCACATAAATCCTCAGCATTTTTATATATCACCAACAAAATGCAACAGCAAGAGATACAAAGATACAAAGAGAAATTCCATTCCAAACAAATGTTGAGAGTATAAAGTATTTGGGAATCTATCTACCAAAGAATAGTCAGGAATTATATGAGAAAAATTACAAAACACTTGCCACAAAAATAAAGTCAGATTTAAATAATTGGAAAGACATTCACTGCTCTTGGATAGGCTGAACGAATATAATAAACATGACAATACTCCCCAAACTAATCTATTTATTTAGTGCTATACCATCAGACTCCCAAGAAACTATTTTAATGACCTAGAAAAAATAACAACAAAATTCATATGGAAGAATAAAAGGTTGAGAATTTCAAGGGAATTAATGAAAGAAAAAGTCAGAGGAAAGTGGTCTAAGTGTACCTGATCTAAAGCTATATTATATAGCAGCAGTCACCAAAACCATTTGGTATTGGCTAAGAAATAGACCGGTACTCAATGGAACAGATTAGATACAAAGGACAAAAAAGGGTACATCTATAGCAATCTAGTCTTTGACAAACCCAAAGATACCAACATTAGGGATAAAAATTCATTATTTGAAAAAAACTGTTGGGAAAACTGGAAATTAGTATGGCAGAAATTAGATATGGATCCACACTTAACACCATATACCAAGATAAGATCAAAATGGGTCCATGATTTAGGCATAAAGAATGAGATCATAAATAGATTAGAGGAATAGAGAATAGTCTACCTCTCAGACCTGTGGAGGAGGAAGGAATTTATGATCAGAGGAGAACTAGAGATCATTATTGATCACAAAATAGAAGATTTTGATTACATCAAACTAAAAAGTTTCTGTACAAACAATACTAATGCAAACAAGATTAGAAGGGAAGTAACAAATTGGGAAAATATTTTTAAAGTTAAAGGTTCTGACAAAGGTCTCATTTCCAAAATATATAGAGAACTGACCCTAATTTATAAGAAATCAAACCATTCTCCAATTGATAAATGGTCAAAGGATATGAACAGACAATTCTCAGATGATGAAATTGAAACTATATCCACTCATATGAAAGAGTATTCCAAATCACTACTGATCAGAGAAATGCAAATTAAGACAACTCTGAGATACCACTACACACCTGTCAGATTGGATAAGATGACAGGAACAAATAATGATGAATGTTGGAGGGGATGTGGGAAAACTGGGAAACTAATACATTGTTGGTGGAGTTGTGAAAGAATCCTGCCATTCTGGAGAGCAATTTGGAACTATGTCCAAAAAGTTATCAAACTGTGCATACCCTTTGACCCAGCATTGCTGTTATTGGCTTATATCCCAAGGAAATACTAAAGAAGGGAAAGGGACCTGTATGTGCCAAAATGTTTGTGGCAGCCTTTTTTGTAGTAGCTAGAAACTGGAAGAGGAATGGATGTCCATCAATTGGAGAATGGTTGGGTAAATTATGGTATATGAAGGTTATGAAATATTATTGCTCTGTAAGAAATGACCAGCAGGAGGAATACAGAGAGGCTTGGAGATACTTACATCAACTGATGCTGAGTGAAATGAATAGAACCAGAAGATCTCTGTACACTTCAATGCTGTATGAGGATGTATTCTGATGGAAGTGGAAATCTTCAACATAAAGAAGATCCAACTCACTTCCAGTTGATCAATGATGGACAGAAATAACTACACCCAGAGAAGGAACACTGGGAAGTGAATGTAAATTGTTAGCACTACTGTCTATCTACCCAGGTTACTTATACCTTCGGAATCTAATACTTAATGTGCAACAAGAAAATGGTATTTACACACATATATTGTATCTAGATTATATTGTAACATATGTAAAATGTATGGGATTGCCTGTAATCAAGGGGAGGGAGTAGAGGGAGGGGGGGATAATTTGGAAAAATGAATACAAGGGATAATATTATAAAAAATTTTACTCATTCATATATACTGGGAAAAAAATTCTAAATAAAAAAAGAAATATATAACACAAAAGCAATAATAAAAAAGAAAATCAAATTCCTAATAACTACGTAACACATAAAATATCTGGGGATCAACTTCCCAAAGCACATACAAAAATCATTTGCATAGATATAAAGTGCTCTTTAAGAAATGAAGAAATATCCAGTGGTCCTGGCTAACCCATGCCAATAAAAAATGACAATACTACTAAAACTAATTTAGACTATACTAATCAAATTACCAAGGAAATAATTAATAAGCATCACTTGGAGGAACAAAAAAATTCAGATTAAGCAAAATGATGAGCACAAGAACAAAGAGAGATTAGTACTTGTAGATCATAAACTATATTATAAAACAATTATCAAAAACTTATCTGGTATTGATAAATAAAGATTAGAGAGATAAATAAATGAAACATACTAAATAAAGGGCATTTAGAACTTAATAACCAATCAATAAGTGCTTGATAGAGGGGAAAACAAATTACCCAGGAAAAAATGATCTATTTTATAACAATTGGGAAAACTGGAAAGCACTCTGGCAGAAATTAGGTTTAGATCAACATCTTGAACTAACTCTACAATATATTCTAATATTGATAAGTGACTTTAATATTAAAGATCATACCACACAGCAACAACAAAATTATGCAATGATTACTTGTGATGGATTTGGCTTTTTTCAACAATGTAGGTGATTCAGGCCAATTTCAATAGAATTGTGATGGAGAGAGCCATCTGCATCTAGAAAGAGGATTGTCGGGTTCTCTATGTATCACAACATAGCATTTTCACTTTTTTGGTTGTTGTTTGCTTGCTTTTTGTTTTCTTTTCCTTTTTTTCTTTTTTGATCTGATTTTTCTTGTGTAGCATGATAAATTTGGAAATATGTGTAAAAGAATTGTAAATGTTGAACATATATTGTATTGCTATCTATGGAAGGGGATAAAGGGAAGGAAAGGAGTAAAAATTGGAATACAAGATTTTGCAAGGATGAATGTTGAAAACTATCTTTGCATATATTTTGATAATAAAAGGCTATTGCTTTTAAAAAAAAAAGAATATTTAGAAAATCTGAACCACAAAAAAATTCCTGAAAACTCTTTTAAGCTAGTATGTAGCTTCAATAAAAGTTTGTTTTTCTTTTTAAATAAAGGTGAAAAAAGGATAGAAAAAAAGATCATTTTATTAAAAAATTAGAAGAGAGAATAGCTAGATGACACAATGGATAGAGCACCAACCCTGAAACCTCAGACACTTAACACTAGTTGTATGACCCTGGGCAAGTCACTTAACCCCAAGTGCATCACAATAAAAGAAAAAAAAAATTAGGAGAAACAGATAATATTACTCTCAAAGCTATAAGCAAGAGAGACAATTATAAAGAATAAAATAGATAACTATGATGATTTGAAACTGGAAAGTTTCTACAGACAGCACTAATGGATCTAGGATAAGAATGAAAATGTGAATATGGAGGGAAATCTTTGCCTCAAATTTCTGATAATAATTTGGTAGCCAAAAGCTAAAAAAAATAAAACATATTCCCCAATAGTCAAATCAAAACCAAAAAAAACCAATAAAACAACTCTATTCAGAACATCATGAAAAAAAAATCTCCACATCAGTAACATAAGAGAAATACAAATCATAACAACTCTAAGATTTCATCTCACATCCCACAAATCAACAAAAATGACAAAAAATGGCAACACTCAAAGTTGGAGGGATTATGGAAAAACAAATACATTAATATATTGTTTTATGGTACCATTCTAAAAAACAGGAATTATACAAATAAAGTTTTTAAATGTCCATACCCTCATACTCATACTCAGCTTATTTTTAAGGAAGTCATCCTTAATAAGACAAAAAGTATAGAAGTGGAGCAAAGGCAGTGACTTGCCCAAACTCTCTCCTAAACCACTTTAAACACTTAAAGAATACTACAAAACAATTCCTGGAACAACAAGATCCACAAAAAGATGGGGGCAAAATAAAAAAAAAATTCTAGCCAATTCAGTTTAGAATGTTAGTGGGAAAAGTCCATCTCATCTGGGTGAGAGTGGAGCACAGTTCAGTGCAGGACGTGCCTTCACAGACCCAGTCTCAGCAAATCAGGATCAGGCCTCAAAAGCCACTGAAACATAGTCAGCAGTGATTGCTTTAGAATTCTCAGCACATAGGTGGTGAGTGGAGGTCTAATAACTAGTCAGAAGGAGATTACAGGGGTCTTTTTGATAGCACTGAGGCAGGACTCTATTGCTTTGCCCATACTTGGATCAAGGTTGCAGTCCTGGATGGCAATTCTAAGGTGAGGAGAAGTAGTACACTAGAGCTTGCGGCTCCAGTGGAAAGGGGACCTTCCTTACAATTCCAGGGCAGAAGACAGTATTCACAAACAAGAGCACTCCTCTCTAAGGCAATAAACACCCCTTTCCTTGGATCATACACCTTGGATAAACTGAAAACTTTCAGGTCCCTAAAAGTATCTCTGAAAATAGTTGTGCTGTTTGGGAAAGTGTGCCCACCACCCAGTAAACAGAATCCCTCTTTGACAAAGAGTTAAAAGTCAAGAAATAGACTGAAAAATAAACCAAAAAAACAAAAACAAAAATTCTTACCATAGAAAATTATTGTGATAATCAGGAAGATCAAAACATATACTCATAAAAAGATAAAGTCAAAGCTCCAACATCCAAAGGCTCCAAGAAAATATGAATTGATCTCAGCCCATGGAAGAGCTTAAAAAGGATTTTGAAAATCAAACAAGAGATATAGAGGAAAATTTGGGAAGAGAAATGAGATTAATGAAAGAAAATTATGAAAAAGGGTCAATGCCTTGGTAAAGATACAAAAAATATTGAAGAAAATAATCCCTTAAAAAGCAGATAAAGTAAAATGGTAAAAGAACTACAAAAAAAAGCCAATGATGAGAAAAATTACTTGAAAAAATGAATTGTAGAGGGGAAAAGAGGCAGAAAAATTCACTGAAAAAAAAACTCCTCAAAAAGTAGAATTGACCAAATAGAAAAGGATGTTCAAAAGCTGACTGAAGAAAATAATTCCTTAAAAATTAGGATTGAGCAAATGAAAGCTAATGACTTCATGAGAAATCAAAAAACAATAAAGCAAAACCATAAAGTATGAAAAATATAGAAGACAATATCTTATTAGAAAAACAACTTATTTAGAAAATAGATCCAGGAAAGAAAATTTGAAAATTATTAGACTGCCTGAAAGCCATGATCAAAAAAGGAGTCTAGACATCATCTTTCATCATTATCAAGGAAAACTGCCCTAATGTCAGAGAGTAAAGTGAAAATTGAAAAAAAAATCTACTGATCACCTCCTGAGAGAGAACCCAAAATGAAAATTCCCAGGAATATTATAGCTGAATCCCAGAGCTCCCAAGTCAAAGAGAAAATAGTGCAAGCAATCTGAAAGAAACAATTTAACAGCATCTACATTACAAGATTGAAGGGCTTAGAATATGATATTCCAGAAGACAAAGAAGATAGGGTTACAAGCAAGAACCATCTACTTAGCAAAACTGAGTATAATCCTTTAGTGGGGAAATGGATATTCAATGAGGACTTTCAAGAGTTCTTGATAAAAAAGACTAGAGCTGAATAGAAAATCTGAATTCCAAAAATATATCTCAAAAGAAGCATAGAAAGGCAAACAGGAGAGGGAAATAACAAGAGACTTAATAAATTGAAAAATTGTTTAAATTCCTACATAGAAAGATGATACTTATAATTCACAAGAACTTTCTCATTAATAAAATATGTACACACATACACACAGATATATACATATACACAAATAAATATATACATATACTATATGTGTAAAATGACAGAAGACACAGATATGAATTGAATATGAAGAATGATATCTAAAAATAAAATTAAGAGGTGAGAGAAGAAGGAAGAAAAAGAAAATGAGAAATAAAATGGAATAATTTTTTTTCATAAAAAAGATGGGAAGAAAAAGCTTTTACAGTAGAAGGGAAGAGGGAATAGGTGAGGGACAGTAAGTGAACCTTACTCTCATCATAACTGGCTCAAAGATAAAATAACACACATACTCGAGTGGGTATAGAAAGCTCTCTTACCTCACTAGAAAGTAGGATGGGAAGGAGATAAGAGGAGAAGATTATAGAAAGAAGGGCCAAGTGGGGGAGGGGGTATTCAGAAGCAAAACACTATTGAGGAGGAACAGATTGAAAGGAGAGAGAAAATAGAATACACAGAGGATGGGATAGAAATAAGTTAGCAATAGTAATTGTAAAAAAAGTTTCTTTTGCCAAACATATAGAGAATAAAGTCAAATTTGTATAAATAATAGCTATAAAATCACAAATACTCTTTGAGCTAACAATATTACTACTAGGTCTATTCCCAAAGAAATTTTGTAAAAAAGGAAAAGGAATGATATGCACAAAATATATATTGCAGTTCTTTTTTGGTGACAAAGAACTGGAACTTGAGGGATGTGTATCCATTGGGGAAAGGTTGAATAAATAATAGTATTTGATTATAATAGAATACTATTGTGCTATAAGAAATGATGAACAGGATGCTCTCAGAAAAACCTGATGCAAAGTGAAATGTATTGCATACAAAGTAAGAGCAATATTGTAAGATGATCAGCAATGGATATCTTTATTCTAAGCCAAGAGAGTTCTGAAGGAATTTTTATTAAAAATGCTATTCTTCTCCAGAGAAAGAACTGAAAATACAAATTGAAGAATATGTTTTTTTTATTTTTACTTTATTTTTCTTAAGGTTTTAAAATTTTGTTTATGTTTTCTTTCACAACATAACTAATATGAAAATATTTTACATAACTATGGAAATATAACCAAAATTGAATTGCTTGCCTTCTTAATGATAAGGGCTAGAGAGGAAGACAGGGAGAGAATTTGGAATTCAAAATTTTTTAAAGTTTCAATAACATTTTATTTTTCCAAATATATGCAAAAATAGTTTTCAGTATTCACCTTTGCAAAACCTTGTGTTCTAGATTTTTCTCCCTCTTCTTTCCCGTCCTCTTTCCCCAAGATAGGAAGAAATCTGTATGTGTTAGATATGTGCAGTTCTAAAAAAATTTCCATATTCATCATGCTGTGCAAAAAAAAAAAAATCAAATAAAAAGGAAAAATACAAGAAAGGAAAAACAAACAAACAACAAAAAAAGTGAAAATGCTATACTTTGATCCACATTCAGTCTGTATAGTTCTGTAGATGGCACTTTCTATCACAACTCTATAGGAATTGCCTTGAATTACCTCATTGTTGAAAAGAGCCAAGTCCATCACTCTTGATCATTACATAATCTTGTTGTTACTATGTACAGTGTACTCTTGTTTCTGTTCACTCCATTTGGCATCAGTTCATGTAAGTTTTTCCAGGCTTTTTTTTAAATCAGTGTGCTCATCATTTCTCATAGAACAATAATATTCTATTACATTCATATGCCATAACTTATTCAGCCATTCCCTAACTGAAGGGCATCCACTCAATTTCCCCTTCCTTGACACTACAAAAATGGTTACTACAAACATTTTTGCACTTGTGGTTCTTTCCCCTTTTTTATGATCTTTTTGGGATACAGATCCAATAGAGACATTGCTGAATCAAAGGTTATGCACACTTTGATAGCCCTTTGGTCATAGTTCCAAATTGCTCTCTAGAATGGTTGAATCACTTACAACTCCACTGACAATGCATTGGTGTCCCAGTTTTCATTCATCCCCTCCAACATTCATCATTTTTTTCCTGAATCTTATCCAATCTGAGAGGTCTAAAGTGATACTTCAGAATTGTCTTAATTTGCATTTCTCTAATCAGTAGTGATTTAAAGAATTTTTTTCATATGACTAGAAATGGCTTTAATTTCTTCAATTGAAATTTGTCTGCTCATATTCTTTGACCATCAGTTGGGGAATGGCTTGTATTCTTATAAATTTGAATCAATTCTTTATATATTTTTAAAATGAGGCCTTTAGCAGGAACAGATGTAAAATTTTCCTTCTAATCTTGCTTTCATTGGTTTTGTTTGTGCAAAAATTTTTAATTTAATGTAATCAAAATTGTCTAATTTGCATTTGTCAATGTTCTCTTGTTCTTCTTTGGCCATAAATTCCTTCCTTCTCCACAGATCTGAGAGATAGACTATCCCTTGTTTAAGGGATATATATAGATATATAGATATAGATACACACACACACACACACACACACACACACACACACACACACACACACAAGCAAAATAAGATTTGCTTATAGTATCTCCCTAAAAGGATATCTAAATAATAAACCCATACCTAGATTGGTAAATCCAGGGTTTACTAAACACTAAATTACTATAGTCATTGACTATTGTGTCTTGTGAATTTAACCTATTCCATTGATTCTTCATCTACTTCTTAGTTAGTACCAAATGTTTTTGATGATTGTCACTTTATAATTAGTTTTAGTTCTAGTACAGCTAAGCCATCTGTGTTTGCATTTTTTCATTAATTCCCTTGAAATTCTTGAGCTTTTGTTTTTTCAGATATATTTTGTTATTATTTTTCTAACTGTATAAAGTAATTTCTTGGCAGTTTGATTGGCATGGCACTGAATAAGTAGATTAAGTTAAGCAGAATTGTCATTTTTATTATATTAGCTCGGCTTACCCATGAGTATTTTATATTCTTCCAGTTGTTTAGATCTAACTTTATTTGTATGAAAAGTATTTTATAATTGTGTTTATATAGTTCCTGGCTTTGTTTTGGCAGTTAAATTTCCAAATATTTTATATTATCAACAGTTATTTTAAATGGGATTTCTCTATCTCTTGTTGCTGGGATTTGTTGGTAACATATAGAAATGCTCATGGTTTATGTGGGTTTATTTTATATCCTGCAACTTTGATAAGGTTGGTGGTAATGGTTTCTGGTAGTTTTTTTTTAGATGCTTTTTTTGGATTCTCTAAATATACTATCATATCATCTGCAAAGAGTAATAGTTTTGTTTCCTTATTATCTATTCTAATTTCTTCAATTTCTTTTTCTTCTCATTGCGAAGACCAACATTTCTAGTACAATATTGAATAATATTGGTGATAATAGGCTAATATTTCATCCCTGATCTTATTGGGAATGCTTCAGGCTTATCTCCATTACATATAATGCTTGCTGATGCTTTTAGATAATTGTTACTTATTATTTTAAGGAAAACTTCATTTATTCCTAGGCTCTCTAGTTTTTTTTTAAACAGGAATGAATGTTGTGTTTTGTCCAAAGCTTTTTCTAGATTTATTGAGATAATCATGTGATTCCTGTTAGTTTAACTATTGATATGGTCAATTATGCTGTTAGTTTTCCTCATATTGAACCCGCATTCCTTTTATAAGTTCTACTTAGTCACAGCACATTATCCTGCTGATAAATTGCTGCAATCTGTTTGCTAATATTTGACTTAAGATTTTTGCCTCAATATTCATTAGGGAAATTGGTCTGTAATTTTTTTTGTTGTTTTGGCCCTTTCTGATTTAGGTATCAACACCAGTAGATGCTCATCAAATGGGTAATGGTTAAAAAAAACACTGTGGTACATGAATGTAACAGATTATTACTGTTCTATAAGAAGTGATGAGTGTGATGAATACAGAGAAGGATCATGATGTACTGATACAGTTAGGTAAACAGATTCAAGAAAACAATATTACACAGTAATTACAATGTTACTGGAAAGAACAGCACACCAAAAACGTAGATGTAACAAAATTATAAAAATAAAGCAGGACTCAAATGAAAAGTGAGAAGACACATTCAACTCATTCCTTGTTGAAGGTAGGAGGCCCACAAGTTTGCACATTGCACATGTTTTGGGAATTTTCTAATGTATTAATCAATTGTACTAATTTTTCTCCTTTAAAATATTATTTTTCTTATGGGATGACTCCCTAGGATGAAAAAGGAGAGGAATATACAGAATACTATAGTAATATAAGAAACAGGAAAAAATGAATAAAATATTTTTTAAAAAGAAAATTGTGCTATTCTACTGTCTCATATACACCTAAATATAGAGACCTTCTTTTGGTCTGGGATTCTTGTCTTAATTTATTTTTCTACAGGTTTATGCTGGACTGGAGCCTGGAGTCAAGATACAGAACTGTTCCTGGGGGCCAAACAACAATGCTGTTGCTTGCTTCTGAATATGATTCTTGCTTGCTATATAGCTTAGGGCATGTAACCTCTCCTGACCCCAGAATGCTACTCCTAGATACAAGTCCTTTCTTCAATCTCCTTTGTACCTATAAATAAACACGATGATTTTAGTTCACATTTATGTATTCTAATAGATCAGAGTCTATGAACCTTAACTGTGAATGTTTCATAAATATCTTGATAATTGTTTTCAATGTAATTGATTTCCTTTCTTATCCTATATATTTCAATTTTTATCTTTAAAGACACTATTCTGTGAAGAGAGATCTTTAAAATTCACTAGACTACCAAACAGAATGGTGATACAAAAAAAACCAATTAAGAATATTTGCTTAAGACCAGGAGATCATTATATACTTCAACAACAATACTATATGATGATCAATTCTGATGGACATGACTCTCTTCAACAATGAGATGAACCAAATCATTTCCAATAGAGCAGTAATGAACTGAACCAGGTACAACCAGCGAAAGAACTCTGGGAGATGACTATGAACCACTACATAGAATTCCCAATCCCTCTATTTTTGTCTGCCTACATTTTTTATTTCCTTCACTGGCTAATGGTATACTGTTTCAAGTCCGATTCTTTTTGTATAGCAAAATAACTGTTCGGGCATGTATACATATATTGTATTTAACTTATACTTTAACATATTTAACATGTATTGGTCAACCTGTCATCTAGGGGAAGAGGTGGGAGAAAGGAGGGGAAAAGTTGAAACAAAAGGTTTTGCAGTTGTCAGTGCTGAAAAATTACCTATGCATAAAATTTTTGTAAAAATTAATTTAATTAATTAATTTTAAAAAGAATATTTGCTTAGAGAATACTATTGTCCTATAAGAAATAACGAGCAGGATATCCTCAGGAAAACCTGGCAAGACTTACATGAACTGATACAAAGTGAAATGAGCAAAACCAGAAGAACATTGTATACAGTAAAAGAAATATTCTTTAGTGATGTATTGTGAATAACTTAGCCATTTTCAGCAATATACGCATCCAAGACTGTTGGGAACACAATATGTAACTTTGCTTTACCTCTCATAGACCTTTTCTTCTCTTCTTGTGAGAGGAGAATGGTGATTAAAGGAGACTGAGAAGCTTGGTCAGTAAGTTTCTACATGCTGGGAAGTGCAAATAGCACTATAGCAGGTATGAAATCTCATGGAGCCAAACTTTCAAACAGAGAAGAGGACTATGGTCAGAACAGGCATTTAGTCTTTCATCAGTCTCCTGTCTCGGCCCTTTGATAATTTGGCCTATTTAATTACCCCCAACTACGGGGTCTCTTCTCCCTTTCCTTCCCCATGGGTTACTGAAGAAACTCTGGGAGGATCCTACTCACAAAAAGCTTTGAATGCTGCTGCTTCTTCTTGTATGCCCCACGCAAGATAACTTTGAAAGATTTATGATGAAAGATGCTGTCCATCTCCAGAGAAAGAACTAGTGCAGCCTTAATGTAGTTTGAAGATACTTTTTCTTTACTTTCTTTACTTTTCTTTTTTTCTTTCATAGTATGACTTACATCTAGATGTGTTTTGCATGACACATGTACAACCCATGTCAAATTGCTTACTTTTCAATGGGGGAGAGGAGAGGAAGGGAGAGAATTTGGAACTCAAATCTTGAAAAGAGAATATCAAAATTGTTTTTACATGTACTTGGGGGAAATATTAAATTAATTTAAAAAAAGAATCATTGCTTAGAATATAATTTCCTTTTTTGGGTGGGGAGGCTGGGGTTAAGTGACTTGCCCAGGGTCACACAGCTAAGAAGTGTTAAGTGTCTGAGACCAGATTTGAACTAGGGTCCTCCTGAATTCAAGGCTGGTGCTCTATCCTCTGCTCCACTTAGCTGCCCCTAGAATATAATTTCCTTCAAGGCAGGAAATCCCTCTCACCTTCCCTTTATTCTTCAGTTTTCCCACCCTCCTATCCCTGTAATATTCTTGGTGCTTATCTCTTAAGTCTTTCAAGGAATGTAACATAATTTTGATTTATGAAGGATACTAAATAAGAACTTATAAGGCAAGTCTTTGCTCAAATGCCTTATAAATTATCAACATAAGCATATCCTTTAAATGCCAATATTTTGTTTTGTTGTATGACTGAAAGTCATGGAACACTACAGCCTCCAAAGAATTAATTAATACTGATGGAGGGAGTGATGTCTTGAGGGAATACTAGATTCTTATATATAGGACACTAACTTTGGAGTCAGAATACCCTGGACTCAAATCTTGCCACAGTATCAAATCATTTCATATCTGCCTTAGTTTCTTCATCTGTAAAATAAGTCTTGATAGCCTTCAAGGTACTTTCTGGCTATAAATCTGCGATCCTCTCATCTGAGTAAGCTACTTCCTGAGTAGATGATCTTGGATAACCTTTTGGGGACTCAAGTTCCTCATCCAAAAAAGTGGAGGTGGTCTTTAAAAGTTTTAAGGCAAAAATCCTAAGAACCTCTAAATTAAATTCAATATAAAGCTTGGTGAAATTACAAAAAAAATTTTGTTCTATTCTTTGATATAATGGGTTACTGCACTTAGACTTCTGCCCATTCTTTCCATGCTAAAATAGCTTTTTGAAAACAGATCAAAACTACAATTCCTTTCAAACTACATAGGTCTTGATTGTTGGTGTCCTTTTTTAGTATATGCAATGAAATTCCTTTCCCCCTCTCTAGTTGTTTGAAATAGAAAAGTCATGGTCATGGTGTCTATGTAAGGCATTTGCCATTTTGTACATTTTTCTTCCAAATTATGACAGCTCTTCAATGAGGTTTGACAATAATTTCCAAATTAGCCTTTGTCTGAACTTGTGCTTGGTTAATCTACAGTTTTTAATTGTGAATGTCAAAGATTCCTAGCATTTTCCTTGCAGGTGTCAGGAAAAGAAACAATTTGACATTCTCATCATGCAGGTCATTCTAGTCATTTTCCACATTCAATTCAGTTATTAGTATTGCTCCATGATGGTAGAGCAAAAGAGATCAGCTTTTTAAAACACTACAGATAGAAACTCCGATGACTTCAGATATCTTTTTCTTTTATTGGTTACTATTTATAATTTTTATACAATATAATTTAGCTTGAAATTGACTTTTATAATAACAAAACTATTTAAATGGAGATTTGAAGTTAAATTACTTTTAGATAGCAGTAACAACTTATAGTTTACTTCTACTATCCTATTTCCTTTTTCTTCTCCATTTCCCCCACTTTCTTTTTTTCTCCCTCTCTCTTCCCCTTTCTTCATTTGCCTTTTCTCCCACTCTTTCCTCTCTTCCCTTGAGTCTTTTTCTTCCCCCTTCCAACTTCCTTTCCAAAATTTGTTGTTGTTAAATTGTTTTTCAATCATGTCCAACTCTTCAGCATCCCATATGGAGTTTTCTTGGCAAAGATACTAGAATGGTTTGACATTTCCTTCTCCACTTCATTTTTGCAAATGAGGAACTAAGGCAAACAAGATTAAGTGATTCGCCTGGGTCACACAATTAGTAAATATCTGAAGCCTGATTTGAACTCAGGAAGAGAAATCTTCCTGACCCCAAGCCAAGCACTCTATCCACTGTGCCACCTAGCTTTTCCTTTCCACAACTACTTAGTATTTATTTTGCATATATTTCACATATACAATCCACGTATATGTGTGTCTGTGTGTATTTACATGGGACTATCTCTATTGGTGGAGATTGATTATTAAAGGCTCCACACCTGCATGAGGGGAGGAGTTGGGGGTGGAGCCAAGATAGTGGAGAAGGCACATGCTCTTTAAGCTCCTCTCTCTTGCCCCCACTACCAGTCTTTGAATTTAGTCTCAAAAATAGTGCTTGACTGGTGAAATTCATGAAGATTAAAGGTGCAACAACTTACCAACTGAAGATCATTGGCAGACAGGGAAATAGGAAAGTTTGGCATCCTGAGTGGACCAGGGACAGGGGTAGCCTCTGTGACTAGAAGAGCAGTGGAAACAATCTTGCCATAGGCTGACTGCTTTGCCTTGATTGTAAAGCAGGAGACCAGCACAGAGATTAGAGCCGGAGGTACAGGGTACTCTAAAAACACTAGAACTGTACCCCCCTCCAAACCAGAAGTGACTCAGCATAGACCAGTGCAACTGTGCAGCTGCATACTGAAGCAAGGCAAGGACAGCAGCAAATCTACACAGCAGGGGGGGTGCAGCCTAGGGCAGCCTCTACTCTGTACAGTGTGGGGCTCAGCCTCGGGCAACAGAACCTCAGCAGCAAGACTGTGCTTCTGTGACAGAGAAACTTCTGGTCCAAGCAGGGCTATTCAGCTGGTCAGCTGTTAATACCCACAGCCCTACAGCAGCTTCAGATTGGGGTAGTGACACTTTCACTGCTCACACTCTTGTCTCAAGGCAATCATTAATCCACATAGCAGGGTTCTTAGCAGGGCATGCCCCACAGCTGGGCTGTGCAGACCTGAGTTGTTTCTGTTGGGGAACTATTTCCCAGAGCACTCCCATACCTGGCCACTCCTTGTAGCTGGTTGACAAGCCAGCTATACACCTATTCCTGTTCTGCAGAGGAAGCTGATAACCTCCTGTCCCTGAAGACAGACCCTACAGGCTTTAAAAAATGAGTAAAAAAAATAAAAGGACGATTGATAGCTTCTATACAGAAAGAGAGCATGTTTTCAACCCTGAGGAGGTTAATAGCAGACTGTCTTCAGATAATTGTTGGTCCCCAACACAAAAGGCTCTCCTAGAAAAGACTATTAAAAATATTTAAAGGGAGCTAGACAAAAATGGGGAAAGGAAAGAGAAGCGTGAATTTAGAGAATAACAACTTCCTAAAAGGTAAACTGGAAAAGGTAAAAAAAATCACAGGAAGTGCAGGGAAATGGAATTTGCAAATTGGAAAAGATAAAGAACTCCAGGAAAGTAGAATTTGTGAATTAGAAAAAGAAAATAACTCACCAAAAAAATTAGTGAAATAGAAAAAATTCCTTAGAGCAAAATAACTCATTTAAAAACCCAATTGAAAATATACAAAAAGAAGTAAAAAAAATCTAATAAAGAAAATAACTCATTAAAAATCAGAACTGAACAAATAGAAATGAATTATTCCCTGAGACACCAAGAATCAGTCAAGCAAAACCAAAAAAATGAAAAAATAGAAAGAAATATCACATATCTACTAGGAAAAACAATAGACTTGGAAAATAGATCTAGGAGAGATAATCTGAGGATTATTGGACTTCCCGAAAATTATGATGAAAAAAAGAGCCTCTATACAGGAAATCATCAAAGAGAACTGCCCAGAGGTAACAGAATCAGAAGGGAAAATAGGCATTGAAAGAATTCATCAAACACTTTCTGAAAAAGACCCTAAAAAAACCAACACTCCATGGAATATTGTGGCCAAACTTCAGAACTTTCAGACTAAGGAAAAAATATTACAAGCAGCCAGGAAAAAACAATTTAAATATCGAGATGCCACAATAAGGGTCACTTAAGATCTGGCTGCATCCACACTAAAGGATCGAAGGGCCTGGAATCTGATATTCTGAAAGGCAAAAGAACTTGGAATGCAACCAATAATAAACTACCCAGCTAAGTTGAGCATTTTCTTCCATGGAAGAAAATTTGTTTCTAAGGAAAAAACCAGATCTAAACAAAAAGTTTGATCTCCAACCAAGAGAAGCAGAAAAAAGGTAAAAGGATCTCTTGAGAACTATATTTCTGATGTGGATATACATAAAGTCCACATGTATAATTTGATTTTACTGATAAAACATTAAAAAAGGGAAATAGAAATGGAAAGAGGATAGTATCAGAAAAAAGGAAAAGGGGAGATTAAAAAAAAAAAAAAAAGCAAACTACATCCTACGAAGAGGCAAAAAAACCTATCAGATGTGAGGGAAATTAGAGAGGGGGAGGAACATTGTGTGAATCTTACTCTCATCAGAGTTGGCTCAAAGAGAAAATAATTGACATATCTGTTTTACAGAGAATTGTCTCTCACCTCACTAAAGAGTGGGAGAGAAAAAGGGAAAAGGAAAAAGAGTAATAAGGGAAAGGTACCAAAAAGGGGAAGGGATCTAAAGGGAGGATGGTGGGATACTAAAGAGGGAGGGCTGTGTGATGCAAGTGGGGCCCATAAGTTTAATACTTGGGAAGGGGTTCAGGGGAGACAAGGGAAAAAAAGCATAATCCATGGATATTATAATGGCAGGGAATAAAGAATTAGTCATTTTAACTATAAATGTGAATGGGATGAACTCTCCCATTAAGTGGAGGCAGATAGCAGACTGGATCAAAAGTCAGAACCCTACAATATGTTGTTTTCAGGAAACACATTTAAAGCAGGGAGATACACACAGAGTAAAGGTAAAAGGCTGGAGCAGAATCTATTATGCTTCAGGTGAAGTCAAAAAAGCAGGGATAGCTATTCTTATCTCAGATCAAGCAAAAGCAAAAATTGATCTAATTAAAAGAGATAAGGAAGGAAACTATATCCTGCTATAAGGTAGCATAGACAATGAAGCAATATCAATACTAAAGTGATATAGCATCTAACTTTCTAAAGGAGAAGTTAAGAGAGTTGCAAGAAGAAATAGACAGCAAAACTATAATAGTGGGAGATCTCAACCTTGCACTCTCAGAATTGGATAAATCAAACCACAAAACAAATAAGAAAGAAATTAAAGAGGTAAATTGAATATTAGAAAAATTAAGTATGATAGATATTTGGAGAAAACTGAATGGTGATAGAAAGGAGTATACTTTCTTCTCAGCAGTTCATGGAACCTTTACAAAAAATAACCATATAAAGATCTCAAAAAAAAAAAACTTAACCATATAAAGATCTCAAAATTAAATGTAGGAAGGCAGAAATAGTAAATGCTTTCTTTTCAAATCATGATGCAATAAAAGCTACATTCAACAAAAAGTTAGGGGTAAATACACCAAAAAGTAATTGGAAACTAAATAATCTCATCTTAAAGAATGATTGGGTAAATTAGCAAATTATAGACACAATTAATAATTTTAGTCAAGATAATGACAATGATGAGACATCATACCAAAATTTGTGGGATGCAGCTAAAGCGGTAATAAGGAGAAATTTTATATCTTTAGAGGCTTACTTGAAGAAAATAGAGAAAGAGAAGATCAATGAATTGGGCTTGCAACTTAAAAAGCTAGAAAAATACCAAATTAAAAACCTCCAATCAAATACTAAACCTGAAATTCCAAAATTTAAAGGAGAAATTAATAATATTGAAAGTTTAAAAAAAGCTATTGAATTAATAAATAAAACTAAGACTTGGTTCTATTAAAAAAACAATAAAATAGATAAATCTTTGGTAAATCTTATCAGAAAAAGAAAAGAGGAAAATCAAATTGTTAGTCTTAAAAATGAAAAGGGGGAACTTTCCACCAATGAAGAGGAAATTAGAACAATAATAAGGAGTTACTTTGCCCAACTTTATGCCAATAAATTTGATAACCTAAGGGAAATGGATGACTACCTCCAAAAATATAGGCTTCCCGTATTAACAAGGAGGAAGTAAATTGTTTAAATAGTCCCATTTCAGAAAAAGAAATACAACAAACTATTAATCAACTCCCTAAGAAAAAAAAATCCCCAAAAACAAAACTTGGGAAGTGAGATCTCCTTTTCCCTCCTGGTTTTTCTGATTTTTAGTTTAGAGAGGGAAAATTCACTATTCTAGGTCCCTGGAGAGAGAAAGATTCTAGGAAGAAACCAGTAAGTAGAGGAATTGGCAATCTCTATCATGTTCTTTCCTCTAGTCTGCTACACTAGAAATTTTGGGGAATTTCCCTTGGGTGAGATCTGGGATTCTAACAAGTGAGCTAATTACCTTCTTCCCAAAGGGAGAACTAATTTACAGTTTGTATTACCTAGTATAGTCTCTTATGTTTACTTTCTATAGTTTCTGTATGATATATTTGGATAAATGGATTTGTTTTTTGTTTTGTTTTGTTTTGTTTTGCTATGTGTATTTATTAAAGAGATGTCTGGTGAGAAAAGAGTTAAACAGTAGATACTTAACTTGGGATGATCAGGAGCTCAGTTGGAATCTAAAAATTGCTTCCCCTAAACTAGTAACATTTAGGGGAGCATATAGATACAATTGTAATCCAGATAGCCCATGATTTAGCAGCTTCAACATTAAAGAACTGAAGAGCTTGGAATATGATATTTGGGTGGCAAAGGACCTAGGATTATAACCAAAATCACTTATCCAGCAAAATTTAGTATAATTCTTCAGGAGAAAATAAGGATGTTCAGTGAAATAGAAGATTTCAAACATTGTAATGAAAAAATCAGTGTTGAATAGAAAAATTGATTTTCAAGTACAAGATTCAAAAAAAGCAGAAAAAAGTAAATAGGAAAAAGAAATGATAAGGAATTCAGTAAGGTTAAATTGTTTACATTCCTACCTGAGAAAAATGAAGCTCCTATTCTTTCTTGTACTAGAGCCTTTAGAAGGAGTATACATATACAGAGGACATGGGTGTGAGTTGAATATGATGGGATGATAATCTAAAAGTAAAATAAAATTAAGGATGAGAAAGAAGAATGGATTGGGAGAAGGGGAAAGGAAGAGGTAGAATGAGCTAAATTATCTGACATAAAATAGGTCCCAGAGAGATTTTATAGTGGAAGGAAAGATGAAGGAAGTGGGGGATAGGGGAGGTATGTGAACCTTACTCTTATTTGAATTGGGTCAAAAAAGGAATGATACACTCTCAAGTACATACTTACCATACAGAAAAGTAGGAGGGAAGGGGATAAGAGCAAGGGGGAGAAGGGAACTGACAGAACAGAAGGCAGATGGGGGAAGACAAAAGTCAGAACAAAACACTTTTGAGAATGGACAGAGTGAAAAGAGAGAATAGATTTAATGAGGGAAAGAGATGGAGGAAAATACATATTAAGAAAATTCCAGTAAATTTCTCTGATAAGGAGCTCATTTCTCAAATATATAGAAAACTAAGTTAAATTTATAGAAATAAGAGCTATTCTTTAGTTGATAGTCAAAGGATATGAACAGTTTTCAGACAAAGTAATCAAAGTTACTTATAGCCATATGAAAAAATTGTCTAAATTGTTATTTATTAGAAATATGTAAATTAAAACAGCTCTGAACTACCACTACACATCTATCAGATTGGCTAATATGACAGAAAAAGTAAATGATAAATGTTGGAGGGGATATAGACAAATCAAAACATTAATTCATTATTGGTGGAGTTGTATACTGAGTCAATCATACTGGAAAGCAATTTGTAACTATGCCCCAAAGGGCTTGCCCTTTGACCCAGCAATACCACTACTAAGTCTGTATCCCAAAAAAATAAATAAAAACCAAAAATACATTCAAACATATTTATAATAACTCTTTTAGTTGTGGTAAAGAATTGAAAATTGAAGGAATGCTGAACAAATCATTGCATGTGATCATGATGGAATACTATTGTGCTATAAGAAATGATGAACAGGATGCTATCAGAAAAACCTGGAAATACTTATATGAACTGATACAAAGTGAAATGAGAACTGGGGTAACATTGTCTACAGTAACAACAATATTGTATGGTGATCTACTGTGAATAATTTAGCTGTTCTCAGCAATCGTCCAAGAAAATTCTGTAAGACTTATGAGGAAAGGTGCTGTCCATCTCAAGAAAAAGAGCTAGTGGAGTCTGAATGCAGATTGATAGTACTTTTTCTTTAAATTCTTTCTTTTTCAGAGGGAGGTTTGTGTTTTCTTTCACAGAGTGATTTACATGGAAATGTGTTTTGCATGACTACACATGTATAAGCTATGTCAAATTACTTGCCTTCTCAATGAGAGAGGTAGAAAGGAAAAAAGAAGGGAGGAAATTTAAAACTCAAAATTTGAAAAAAAATGTTAAAATTGTTTTTCCATTTAATTGGAGAAAATATTTTTAAAAGAAATATTTCCCAAATCTATTTTTCTTTTTATTTCATTTTTGTTGTTTTGTTGTTAAAGCATTGTTTTTTTTTTTAAATGATAGGATCTTTTGTTTTGTTCACTATAGTTCCTTATATTTTTTCAGTAAACAATAGTCTATGTTCCCTCAACACTTAGAGAAATATGTTATTCTATTCCTAACATTCCTTTTTGCTTTTATATGAATTTATTTAGGAATTTATTAGGAATAAATGGAAATGATTAGTTTATATGTTGTGAGGAAAGTATCTAAATTTATATTTGTATTTTTAACTTAAATATTTGTTAAATAATGAATTCTTTTACCAGTTTTTATTTTCCCAAGTTTCTTAAACATAAGTAAAATGGGTTATTTTAAATAATCTAAATGACTACTTGTCAGAACTTAAACTGAGAATTCCATTGTAATATTGGTATATAAAATTCTGTGACCCTATGACAATGGACTTGTACAGTTATAAAGCTAGAAGGTACTGCTGGAGAAGTCACCTAATTTAATCTTTCATTTTATAGATAGGAAAACCAATTTCAAAATAGTGAAATGAATTATCAAGAATCACATCAATAATCAGTGTTCCCCCCTCCATTTCCTCTTGTATCCTTGTTGGGTGAAGTGTACTGCTGTACTCAGTTATGTGTGAATGCATTCATTGGGTTACCTGAAAATTACAACCAAGAAAAGACTGTCCTTTGCTTCTGGTGCTACCATGAAGAGCCAAACTAAACAATACTAATTCCCCTTCCATATAACACATACTTGAAAATAACTATTATGTCATCCTTCCCCCACCTTGACTTTTTTCTTTCCCAGACTAAGCATCCCTAGTTCAAAACTATAGACCCCTTATCAATCTGGTTGACTTCCTCTGGGCATTCTTTAAGATTATTGATGTCTCTTTTAAACTGTGATGATTCTTCATTTATTTTTGTGTAATCTCTTTGTAATTTTGGTATTTTGTTTTTCCTCCCTCCTCTAAAATTTTTTTGTCAACAGTTTTAGCTTTTCAGAAAACCAGCCCTTGGTTTAATTTAATTTTTTCCCATTCTGTTTTCGACATTGATCCTTTTAATCTCTTTTAAAAAAAATCTTTTATTGCCTTTATAAAGTATCTAAATGGTAATTTACTTCTTTTAGGCCTGGATTTTTCATTTGGACACTCAACGCTGGCTTTATACTGAAGTTTTTGGAATATGGTTTTAATGTTACCAATTCCAATTAAGTAACTTTTTTATTTCTTCTTTTAATTCAATTATTACTTTTTAGAAGTTTTATGAAATCATATAATTTGCTCATGTTATTTCAATTTTAATACTTTATAAATATGAGCATACGTTTTGATAAATATCATCTATGTGAAATGATTGGCTCAGAAAATTTGTTTATAATTCTAGGAATAAATAAGGAGTTTTTCAAATATTATTTTTAAAATTTAGTTTATTATTCCCTGCATATTTGCTGCTCCTTCTTGATTTCATCATTTTTTATCACGTAGTCCATTTAGTCTCCAGTTTTTGAAAACTTAGTGTTACCTTTGATTCTTTTCCTTCAAAAAGACAATACAATACTAGTAAAAATAGGGATAAAGGGAATGTGTCCTAATTCTCATCTAATAAATGTATATTCTATTTGCCAATAGAACTAATGTAAGCTTTTTGATCAGTGGATCACAGTCTGAATTTGTAGCAAGAACTGTGAGAAGGTAGCAAGAGCTTTTATAGCAGGTGATTTGAGTTTTCAAGGAGTGGGAATTCAGTAGGTGACAGTAGGAAAGTAGAAACAATAGTGCTATGAAGGTCAGCAGAATCAAAGAAGAAAGACCTGGAACTATGAAAGCACAGGGCATATGTATAGTTTAGCTGGAGACTAAAGATCATGCATGTATAGAGTTCAAATCTGACCTCTGGCACTAGTTGTGTGACCTTGGGCAAGTCACTCAATTCTGTTTGCCTCAGTTTCCTCACCTGTCAAATGAACCGGAGAAAGAAATGGCAAACTACAATATTTTTGCCAAGAAAATCCCAAATGGGATCATAAAGAGTGAGACATATTTAAAACGATATCAAAAAAGGTCATGTAAGAGTTATCAGCTAAGGCTAGGAAACTAGACTGAAATCATTTTGTGGAAATGGCACACTAAAGAAATTCAACTTTATTTCCTGAGAAATATGAAGTTACTGAAGGATTTAAGCAGATGATATTTTGACCAGATATATAAGTGAAAAAGATCAATCTATTATCAATGTAAAGAATGGGTTATAGATCTATAAGAAAAGAGGTGGAACAATAGTAGAAGAGGCTGCTGTAATAAATCTGGTAGATGAAAATGAGATCCAAGACTAGAGTTATAGTGAGTAGCCAGTTATCCTGTGCTAGTGCTAATAATGGTGAGAGGTGTACCCTGTGAAAGGAAAAGGATTGTACAGCCACTTATTTTCCCTAAGCCTCAGTTTCCTCAATTGTAAAACTATTAAGAAGATAGACAGGATGATCCCTAAAGTCCCTTTTAGCTCTTGCTCTCTGATTTTGGGGAATAAATTATTTACTTGATAAGGAGAGTCTTTCATTTTGAGTTTTACTACCTGTTTGCTGCATTGCTTAACCAATCCCTGAACCCCTATTCCTCTGTCTGCCTAGCAGAAGGATAAACAAGATGGTGTGATCGTCATTTATCATTTCCTGCCTTCTGGAGAAAAAGCTGGCACATGTAGGAGTTATTCTTTATCATTGTGGTTACCTAAGAACCAGCCTTGTTTCTTCCTTCTCCATGTGCTTCTTATTGTTTAAGATCCTTAAATAATACCCAAAAGCTTCCTCTTTTGCTTGTTTTCTAAGGCATTTCAGAGGAGGAGGGAGATTGTAAATACCTTTAATTCTTTTGGAGAAGTAGGTGCCAGACTTAAGTTCTGTTCCTTCTCATTGTTAACAAAGGTGTTAAATATTTCAAATCTTAGCTTCTTGATCTAAATGAGAAATTGATGGTATTTTTTTTCCAAACCAGTACAATTGTTTTAAAAGTGCTGTCTGAAGACAGAAGAGGGAGCTGTGAGTTAGGTAATAGTGCCCTTTAAGTAATGTACACTTTGCTTTGCCTTCTCTTCTGGGATAAATCATATGTGACCTATTTCCCATTAAGTTTTAGAAACGATAGAAATGAACTTGAGAGTCTGCATGAACCTTCTAATGAAGGATCAGGTTAGGATGCAAGCTTATTCGATATACAGAGTAAGCACTGTTCTGGGTGTGAAAGATGAAGACCCAGAAAATCTGCCTGGCTTGAATGGTCTGGCCATTAGCCCGCTGCCTTGAGTGCCAATGGCATGGATCCATAATTGAATTAAGACCTTAGATTACTTGGAAAGGAAATTAAAACGCATTCATTTGTTGGAATGAGTTGTGACTTTATCCTTTTATCCCTTTTTGTCACCTAGTTGGATGTAGAGCTATGAGAGAATAGGATTCAAGAGAGAAGTGTTGCTATGGGAGAAATTGGGCTCAAGGGGTACAATTGCTTTGTTGTTAGAGGACCTCTTACCCTCTAGAGTATTTATCTTGTACCTTGTCGGAGAAGACAAATTTAATCTATTTCACGATTTATTACCAAAATTTCACTGCCCATTTTTATGAACCAAAGTGGAGGAGATTTAGATAAGTTAATCTTGATTGAACTTGGAAACTTTGTAGGAGAAACTTTTTTTCTTGTGGGAGGTCTGTACTTGCTATTTCATTATTTTTGTAAGAATTCATAGGGAAAGAGAAATCTTCCTCTGCTAATATAGACCAGCACCTTCTCTGCAAATTCAGGGGATATCTGGAACATAGAGAAGTTGAGTTGTCTGGAGTCACACAGGCAAGTTGTGGCAGAGATGGAACTTGAGTCCTGTTTTTGAAGCCAGCTTGATACTCACTAAACCATGTTGCTTCTAAGAGAAAATATAAATGATAATATATGATCTTTGAATTAAACCTAAATAGCACATGCAATATGAACTGATTGTGGGAAAAACGGAAAGGCAGTTGAAGATGCAATGTCTTCTTATCTACTAAATCTATAATACAGGAAGCCTCCAGTGATTGGGAGAGGAATTGAATTGTATAATGAAATACCAGTCAGAGATATCAAGGAAAGAAATAAGCATTTATTAAGTAAACATATACCACGCACTGTGCTAAGTTCTTAACAAATATTATCTTTTTTTAAACCTCATAACAACCTGAAAGGTAGGTTTTATTATTATCCTCATTTACAGTTTAAAAAACAGCTAGGAAATATCTGAGGTAAGATTTAAATTTGTCTTCCTCGTTATAGGCCAAATTTTCTATCCATTGTACAACCTTGCTACCTCAGTGGGATCTTTCCACACTTTGAATTCTTATTTAAAACTCATTGTAACTATGCTTAGGGCCTGAAATGTCTGAAGGATGACAAAGAATTGAATTTTCTTTTCTCTTTTAGGATGGAAATCTTTAAGAACCCTGATCAACATAAATCAATACCAGGATTCCAGAGGACCAGAGATGAAACATGTATCTCTTCACAGAAAGGTGATCATCTAAATATGCAGAATGAGATACACATTCTTGGACACCATTTCCTAGCTGGCTGATCTCCTGGTCTTCTTCCTGGTCTCTAGAAACTCATCATTCTACAAGATGCCTTCTTCCTTAGGACTCCCTGAGCTGGGTCCCTTTTCTTTTGATTGGAGAGGATGGAAGACAAAAGAGTCCTCCTTCCAGATCCTCCATTTAAGGAGGTGTCCTGGATAGCCATCTATCTCATTTCCTACCTGTGAGATTTCATCATAACTCCAGCTGGGTACCTAGCCAGTCCACTTTTCAGCTTCTTTTTACATCTAATCTTCCCTTATTAGACTGTTAGCTCTTTGAGAAAAAGGACTGTCTTTTATCTTTCTTCCTATCCCTAGCACTTAGCATACCACTTGGAACATAGTAAATTTTTAAATTGTTTTAAATGTTTTAAATGTTAATTGACTGGCCAAGCTGGTCAACAAAAACATTTTGACCATGAAGTATTACAAGATAAGGTGACAGCTAAGCTCTGAAGAGTGGAGTGAGATCATAGGCTCCTAGGGAAGATGCCCATCAAAAGATGTTTAGCTATAAAAAAGGAGATAGAAGCTGTTCAAAACTGCATCTGTTCTCTCTAGTTGAGTATAGAAGGGCTCATTACCAAGAGGTTGGACACTAGGTGATTAAACTTTTAGCAACAGCAACTCACAAATTCCACCTGCTAAGTAATGAAGAATTTAGAATCTGCCTCTAAAAAGAGAATCCCCACATGAATGAAATCATAAATCTTTCAAAGTACTGAAGAAAAAACATCCCGTATAGGACACTAAAATAGATAGTCATTTCTGACTCATTGGGACTTCTCTGTCATGCCTCTAAAAACTTTGCAATTCACATCAAATCAATCCTGACAGAGATGGAACTTGCTATCCTGTCCCTGGGTTCTCTCTGATTGGAAAGCAGAAAGAAGAGTTTCACTGCAAACAACCACTCCCCCAAGGAGAGTACTCAGGCCCAACATTTTCTTCATTTCCCAGCCAATTGTACTCCTTTTGTCCACATGCTGGGTACGTTTCTTTCTTTCAGCTTCCTTCTTTGTTTTCTTTCCCAATTAGATTGCAAGCTCCTTGAGGGCAGGGGTTGCCTTTCTTTTTTTCATTTTTGCATCCTTAGCACTTAATACAATGCTTGATATAAAGCACATACTTGATATTTATCAAATTGTTGACTGACAAACTGCTTAACTGAGAAGAATCTTGGAGTTTGAGTCCTACTTTTATGCATACCAGCTGTGAAGCTTAGGGTAAGTTATTTAGGTTCTATGGGACTCAGTTTTCTTACTTCTAAACTGGTGATAGTATCAAGGTAATGAGGAAAGAGCTTTGTTAGCTTTGGAGCACTGCATAAATATGAATAGTATAATTATTATTATGTTTCCTCACCTACAATTTCATAATTTATGATCCTAAGATTTTTATACCCTTCGTATAAGCCATTAACCAAACCTCAGGAAAGTCCTGTGAGGTCTTTCAGAATATCTCCCCACCCACCCACACACACATACCTCTAGTCTTGTCTGATAACTCTCTATTCTGGCTGATAAAATCAATAGAGTGAAAGAGGGAAAATTATTGACCTAAATGGTCTTGGAAAAGTCTAAACAAAAGGTTTTCTTCCTTTCTCTGTTGGCAATGATTTATTTTCCTTGGTTTTCATGAGACTTTAATGAGGGAACTTTATCTGATTGCCTGGTAATCATCAGCAAAATCGCACTGTCCCATTGGAAAATCTTTACTAAGGATAATAAAAATGGTGGAATTTGCAGGCTCAGTGACTTCTGACCTTTGTAACTAAGGAATAACCCATTGAAAGACTGAGAAAATTGCTATGTAGCATCCAAAGGAAGCATTTATCTCAGCAGTTTCCTGTAAAGTCCTGCTTACACAAATGGACCACCCTTCATTTCTTGTCTACAGGGAGGGTCCCCATTCCATAAATACAGATTACAACCTCTCTGCACTTTACTGGGCAGTCTTTGTGAGTCTCTGTGGTAGATAAATAAATCCATCACCTGGTCTTTAACCTGACAGTAAAGGGGCCTCTCCAGCCTTAGAGACAGGACCAACCTAACATACAGCCCAATTTTGGATGATTCTCAAAATCTTTTCAATTGGTAGAACCTCTCAGAATATTGGGATAGTCTTCATGAACTTAGGGTGACTTTTATACCACGATAAAATAGCAGAGAAGTTTGTTAGAAGTAGTCCCTTAATTAATGATAAGTGATTTACATCTATCAGTGTAACTACCATCTTCTAAAGCATCAAAGAAAAAAGTGTAAAAATGTTTGTCAATGGGGGACAGCTAGATGGTACAGTGTATAGAGCACCAGCCCAGGACCTGAGTTCAAATCCAGTCTCAGTCACTTAACACTTATAATTGTATGACACTGGGCAAGTCACTTAACTCCAATTGCCTTAAAAATGTTTATTAAACCCAGACTAAGTCTATTTAACTTAACAAACTAAATTAGTTAGTTCAATTGGTTCTAATAAGAACAAGCTGAAGTGAGGGTTTTCATAGACATAGTAAATTTTATATGAAGAAAAAGATTCCTTTTTTCAGCCATAGAAATGCTCCCAATTAGAACTAACCTGATAGTAAATAAAAGGCATTAGGAACAAGATAATGGGAGTTTTCTGTGTCTCACCATTAATGCTCAAATATGGGCTCCCTATAATGTAGAAATCATATTTTCTTAGCCAATATGCAGCCTATCAATAGAAATGCTTCCTGAATACTGATAGCAATAGTGATAATAACACCCAGTACTAATATAACATTTTATGGTTAGCATTTTCTCTTTATTATACAGTTATTCTCACATCATGAGGGTTAAGAGTGTAGTACCCCCCACAACTTGGAAAATCCCCCTCAAATTTTGGTTCTCCCTTCATATCAAAGGAAAAGTATGAATTATTGTGGTATAAAATATAAAATTATATTGATGTTAAACAATAGTATACATATATTTTATGTATTTCTGCATTTCTAAACTTTTTTGTGTCATTTGTGTCTTCTGTAAAACTCACAAAAATGCTATTTAAATTCTTATGCTCACCCATAACATATTGAAACTGTGATGGGGTAAGTCATGATCTGGAAAGCATAGGTGTATTAGTTGTTGATGTTTGTCCTTTGTTCTCAAAGGGGACTATAACATCAGGGAGGTGATGCCATGACATGCAAATAAATTGTGAGGGAAAAGTGAGGAAAAGCTGTGCAAAGTTACCTCCCTCACTTTCCTCTTCAGAGCCATCTGGGTCCAGTGGCAAGAGATAAATCAAGATTACTGGAGATGCAATAGGAGAACTTGGACTTTTTAAGCTATGGTCTTCCACAGGTGTCAGTTTGATTAAGGCCACACCCATTCAGTGATTAAGGCTAGATAGCAATTAAGGCAAAGAATCTTCTCTTTCATCTAGGTAAAAAAATTTAAATAAATAAATGAATCTGGGAGGGGAAAACCTCTTGCCACTGGACCCAGATGACTTTGGAAGGGAAAGTAAGACAGATGATCTTGCACAGCCCTCCCTCACTTCTATTCACTTGCACATCATGGTACTACCTCCCTGATGTCCTGGTCCTCTTCAAAAACAAAGGACAAACAACAATCTCTTCGAGTAAAGCAGGCCTGGAATTGGTCAATTGAAAGACTCTTTCCTCCTTCCCTCCTTTCCTTCCTTCCTTCCTTCCTTCCTTCCTTCCTTCCTTCCTTCCTTCCTTCCTTCCTTCCTTCCTTCCTTCCTTCCTTCCTTCCTTCCTTCCTTCCTTCCTTCCTTCCTTCCTTCCTTCCTTCCTTCCTTCCTTCCTTCCTTCCTTCCTTCCTTCCTTCCTTCCTTCCTTCCTTCCTTCCTTCCTTCCTTCCTTCCTTCCTTCCTTCCTTCCTTCCTTCCTTCCTTCCTTCCTTCCTTCCTTCCTTCCTTCCTTCCTTCCCTCTCTCTCCTATCCACCCTATGTGGATAGGGTATTATACCCTTGCCTAAAGGTACTATGTGAATGACTATGCTAAATGACTCACCAAAAGGCTCCAGTTAGTATATGGGAAAGCAGAGACTTCACCTATATCTTCTAATTTCAGCTAAAGGTTCTTTCTCAATCAGAAAAGTGTTTCCTCAAGAAAACTATTTTTATGCTGGGAAGACGAAAGTATTTAAGTAAATGACTTTGTTACCTATAAAACTTGAGACTCTTCAATATTAGGGAAGATCTTCAGAGGCAGATTAGTTGGTTGGGGGAAAGTGTGCACAAAGATAATAACAGACAGTTTTCAGACAAAGAAATTAAAGCCATTTCTAGTCATATAAAAAAATGCTCTAAATCACTATTGATTAGAGAAATGCAAATTATGGCAACTCTGAGGTGCCACTTCACACCTCTCAGATTAGCTAAGATGAAAGGAAAAGACAATGATAAATGTTGGAAGGTAAACTGGGAAACTGGGACTCCAATGCATTGTGGGTGGAGTTGTGAAATAATCTAACCATTCTGAAGAATGATTTGGAACTACATCCAAAGGGCTATAAAACTATGCATATGATTTGATTCCACAGTGCCTCTACTAGGTCTGTATCCCAAAGAGATTATAAAAGAAAGAAAAGGACTTACATGTGCAAAAAATGCTTTTTTCAGCCCTTTCTGTAGTAGCAAGGAAGTGGAAATTGAGTTGGATACCCATTAGCTGGGGTATGGCTTGAATAAGTTATATTATATGAAGGTTATGAAATATTTTTTGTTCTATAAGAAATGACAAGCAGGCTGAATTCAGAAAAATCTGGAAAATCTTATATAATGATGCTTACATTTGATGCTAAGTGAAATGAGCAGAACCAAGAGATCCTTACAACAGAATTATGTGATAATCAACTGTGATGGACTATTCAAGACAATAGACTTGTGATGGAAAATGCCATCCACATCCAAAGAAAAAACTATAGAGACTGAATGTGAATCAAAGCATAATATTTTTCACCTTTTTTGTGGTATCTTTGCTTGTTTTTTTTTCCTTTCTTATATTTTTTGATCTGATTTTCCTTGTGTAAGCTAATGAATATGGAAATATGTTTAGAAGAATTGCACATGTCTAACCTATATCAAACTGCTTGCTCTCTTTGGAAGGGATGGGAGAGGGAAAAATTTGGGACACAAAGATTTTATAAAAGTGAATATTGAAAACTATCTGCATGTATTTGAGAAGATAGAATAGTATTAATTTTTAAATGTACATTTAGATTCAGAGGACCTGAATTATAATTATAATAATTTTATTATAATCTAATCATTGAAGAAATTACTTAACCTCTCTGAGGAGCAATTTCTGTTCTGCAAAGAAAGAGAATTGGATCAGATGATTTCTGGGGTATCTTCCAGGTATAATTCTGTGATCCTACAAAGTGCTAGATAAACATGAGATGTTATTCATTATTATTGTTGTGATAAAGGGAGAAAAGATCTTCTATACTACTTAACTAGTTGACTGTTGTTGGAAGGAATAAAAAGACAGTAGGAGGTATCCAGAAATAAAAGAGGTTGGAGAGTAAGACCAAATGTGCTAAACTGAGCATAAGACTATGTGCTCAAAGTATGTTTAAAAATGGCTACTTTCCATACCATATCTATGCAAAAGGACCATTTAGTAGGGCAAAAAACTGACCCTAAGTATTATGACAAATTTCCTTCACTACTCCAAATTCTTGAGATATTAAAATCTAAGTAATTGACTAATGCTACTCTTTAATAGTTTTCAAACTCCTAGATTAGAAGCATTTTTGAAAGGTTTATTAGAATAGAGCAAGTTGAGAGGATGTCTGGTAAGATGAAAACATTATTTTCTCCAGGGCCAAACTACTGTAGCTGAACTCTTGTGATTTTTAGTTTGAATTTTGCTTCTGATCAAGATACTTCCTGTTGCCTCTCAACTTTTATCTACAGCCCATATTCTCATTTACTGATCTTAACTTAATAGAATAATGATTCTGCCACCAATCTATGCAATATGAGACCTCTTTCCTCCCATCCCTCCAATCATATTCTCTCAAAAGAAAAACTTCAGTCAGCATCAAGGACCTGGCTTGTTATTCTAGTCCTCATTACGGCAATAGAGATCAAATCTAGATAAATACCTTTCCACTCAGGGTTGGTATGAATGCTGGATTTAGAATTTGAGGATCTATGTTTTGAAGATCCATGGCTCTGCATCTTTCTACCTATGTCAGTTTGGGCAAGACACATCTTTTCTGGGCTTCAGTTCCTCATCTTGAAAATGATGAGATCAGATTATGTGACCTCGAAGGACAGTTCCAATTCTAAATCTGTTATCCTAAGATCTTGAGGTTTTGAAGGTGGTACTTAAAGCATGGTACTTTTATCATGTTTTTAGATGGTACTTAAAGCATTATTGAAGTCAGAGAAAGAATTTTTCTTTTTAGTTCTAATCTTAGATAGTGAGGTGGTCTGTTTCTTTAGGACTTTTATTGCTAGGTGTAAAGTTTGTCACACTCTTAAGTGATCTAACAATAATTCAGCTTGCTTTGCTATTCTGAGACCTTGTGTTGAAAGTCAGCATTACAGAGTTAATAAAATTGGTACTTAATCTACCTAGTATCAGAAATGCCTCCAGGACTCCAGTGCCAGGAGAAATATCCCAGGTTGAAGAACTCTTAAGAATCAGCCTCAATCTCAAAACTACAGCTCACAAGGTTCCATCTATGTATGTACTTTAACCAAAGGGCTCAGCTCAAAACAAAACATAGTTAAGCAACAGCTAAATAGGGGTAGAGTTCCAGGACTGAAATCAGGAAGCCATAATCCTGAGTTCAAATCTAGCCTCAGTTACTTACTAGCGTGTAATCCTGGGCAAGTCACTTCATCCTGTTGGCCTCAATTTCCTCATCTGTCAACATGAACTGGAGAAGGCAGTGACAAATCATGCTAATATCTCTGCCAAGAAAACCTCAAAGGGGTAATGAAGAATCAGACATTGGTGTGAACTTTTGAGTTAATTCTTTTCCTATATCACGAAGAAGCCCATCTGGCTATTATCAGGCTTATAACCACATCTCAGACTATCTTGTTTGTATAGACCCACTGTAAGGATGGAACTCTTTATCAGCCTCCATTGTCTATCCATTCACCTCTGGGAATCTTTAAACAACCTTTCAGACATGGATTGGCATATTTTAGACAGATCTGGTACTTGGTGGGTCAGGTACATTCTATCTGGCTCTTCTTGGATCCTTCCCTCTGAACCTATCGAATTCTTCCCTGGTACTTCTCCTCCTTCTGTGAAAAAAACCTAAGATTATATTTCCCCTATAAAAGATGCGCTCATGATGAGATCCTTTTCAGGACTAACCCAGCTATGAGGTACTCTCTCTCTTCCTCCTCACAGTGTTTTACCTTTTATGGTATCTTTCTTCTGGTTAGTCTGCCAGTCAATGGCACACTCAGGCCTCATGGCATAGTCCTTTGATGGATTCTTCCAAACTCCTTGGTAACCCTATTGCTCTCCCAAATCTATTTCACATTTACCACTCCTAGTGCCTATTTTACCTCTTCATTTTGTCTGTAACCTCTTCTGTCTTGGCAAAGAGAATGGCCATTGTGAATTTGTCACATGTGTATTTTGAACTTGGAATATTAGCCTGACTTCATCAACACGACTGAAAACAATTGAACAAAAAACATTAGTAAAGTGACAAGAAAGGATCTCCTTATGCACATATCATGTGTCCTCTCCTATATATTATCCAACTACCAATAGGAGAAGGCATGCATGCAGAAAAGACATTTGGCCCTAGAACATGTAAGGAGAGCTCTGGCATTAGAGAACATATGTAAAGAAAGAACCTATGTGAATGGTGCTTATAGATTACAAGGCATGTTCCTTATGACAATCCTGTGAAATATGTTGTATGTTATGAAGCTCAGAGGACTTAAATGACTTGTCCATACTCATGAAGTCCAGTGTATGTTTTTAGCTTGAGGCAAGAACAACAACCAATCTTCTTTCAACCATTCTATGTTGCCTTTCTCAAACATGAGGTTCTTCCTCTCCTTCTTGTGAAGAGATTCCTCAATAAAACTAGGATGTCCAAAATGGGGTTGTATTCTATTGGGTTTTCAGAACCATGTTTTAGGAGGATTTTGACAAATGAGAATGCAGATATTGGAAAGTAACCAAAGAAGTGAGGGGACTTGAAAACTTTCCATGTAGAATTAATGGAAGGAACTAAAGCTGTTCATTTTGGAGATGAGATAATTTGGGGATCACATTTTAGTGACGTTCAAATAAATATTTGGAGGGGTGTCATGTGGAAGAGGAGCTATTTATACTGTTTTGTTCCAGACAGCATAACATAACATATGTTCCAGTCATAGAACTAGAGGAACATAGGATAATTTACCTCTCAGACTTGTTGAGGAGGAAGGAATTTGTGTCCAAAGGAAAACTAGAGATCATTATTGATCACAAAATAGAAAATTTTGATTACATCAAATTAAAAAGGTTTTGTACAAACAAAACTAATGCAAACAAGATTAGAAGGGAAGTAACAAATTGGGAAAATATGTTTACAGTTAAGCCCTCATCTCCAAAATATACAGAGAATTGACTTTGGCTTGATTTCTTATAAATTATTCTCCAATTGATAAATGGTCAAAGATGACGAATTTTCAGATGACGAAATTAAAACTATTTCCACTCATATGAAAGAATGTTCCAAATCATTATTGATCAGAGAAATGCAAATTAAGACAACTCTGAGATACCACTGCACACCTGTCAGATTGGCTAAGATGACAGGAACAAATGATGAATGTTGGAGGGGATGTGGAAAAACTGGTTCACTGATGCATTGTTGGTGGAGTTGTGAAAGAATGCAACCATTCTGGAGAGCAATCTGGAATTATGCCCAAAAAAGTTATCAAACTGTGCATACCCTTTGACCCAGCAGTGCTACTACTGGGCTTATATCCCAAGGAAATTCTAAAGAAGGGAAAGGGACCTGTATGTGCCAAAATGTTTGTGGCAGCCCTTTTTGTTGTGGCTAGAAACTGGAAAATGAATGGATGTCCATCAATTGGAGAATGGTTGGGTAAATTATGGTATGTGAATGTTATGGAATATTATTGTTCTGTAAGAAATGACCAGCAGGATGAATACAGAGAGGCTTGGAGAGACTTACATCAACTGATGCTGAGTGAAATGAGCAGAACCAGGAGATCATTATACACTTCAACAATGATACTGTATGAGGATATTCTGATGGAAGTGGATATCTTCAACATAGAGAAGAGCTAATCCAATTCCAATTGATCAATGATGGACAGAATCAGCTATACCTAGAGAAGGAACACTGGGAAATGAGTGTAAACTGGGAGCATTTTTTTTGTTGTTTTTCTTTCCAGATTATTTTTACCTTCTGAATCCAATTCTTCCTTTGCAACAACAACAACAACAAAATTCGGTTCTGCACATATATATTGTATAATATACTATAAGATATTTAATATGTATGGGAATGCCTGCCATCCAGGGGAGGGGGTGGAAGGAAGGAGGGGAAAAATTCGGAATAGAAGGGAGTGTAAGGGAGTAATGTTGTAAAAAAAAAATATATGCATATGCACTGTCAAAAAAAAGTTATAATTATAAAATTAATTTCAAAAATTTTTTAAAAGCTTATGACAATAGTCCAACCTTGTGGATATATTGAGGCTATAGCATCAAGGAATCATGTAGATAAAAGCAAATCCAAAGTCACCTAGTCTTATCTCTACCTAAACAGAAGGCCCCATTTACATCTCCTCTATAACAAATAATATCTTCTAAAACAAATGATCCAGCCTCTGCTTAAAGAGCTCTGGTGAAGAAGATCCTAGAATCACAAATGTTGAGGATTGGAAAGAACTCAATGGCCATTTAGTTCAACCCATTTGCTGAAGGAATCCCTACTCCGACATACTCAACAAGTGGCCATCCTGCTCACTACCTTTGGAGGTAGCCCAGATTCTTTACCAATTCCTGAATTTCTGGATAAAGTTGATCATGTTTCTCTCTCTACCCTTGAATCTGATGAAGAATCATTAGAATCAAGTCAGTGGGCTTTAGTACCATGTGTAGCAGTAGCAGCCACAACTGGGTTAATATTTCAGCATATGAGGTGTGGTGTTGTTTCAGGTTCCAATGCTCTTTTTGTACTTCTTTCCCTTGTGAAAACTGAGTACCAAGATAGCCTAGCATGAGCAACACCTTGTGCTTACATAAATTCTTTTCTCCCAGGGGCTGGAAAGGTATTTATAAGCATGAGCTCATGAATGCTTCTAGTGCCCTTGTAAAGGAAACTGCAAGTAGTGTTGCTTGTTTCCATAGTGGGAAAACTGAGGGAATGGGAGACAAAGTGATCTGTATAGATGAGAAGGATGCTGTGGATAGATACTTGGATCACTTAATCTTCTTAAACAAAGCTTTGAACCCATTGTTTAGCATTACAGTGTTAGAAGGGAGTTCATGTTCCATGACACTTCCATAAGCACTGAAGTGGTTTGAGGGAAAACATGAAAATAATGGCTTATCTTACACATACCTAAAAATGCTGCTGAATAGTGCTTTTTCTCATGAGACGCTCACTACTGACTCCCCCAACTTTTGGAACCCACTGATATAAAATCAGTTTCCTATATCCCATGTCCCCGCTTAGATTCTGGTACTTCTGTGAACTTTTGGCTCAATTCCCCATGGACTTAGGCTTTTTTTTTACTTACTCATTGCTGTTGTTTGGTTATCTGCACCCATGTCTGACTCTTCCTGACTCCTTTTGGGGTTTTCTTGGCAAAAATCCTGGAATAGTTCGTCATCTCCTTCTTCAGCTCTTTTCACAATGAGGACACTGAGCCAGAGTTATGTGACTTTGCTCAGGGTCATATAGCTAGTAAGTATCTGAGGCCAGAGTTGAGTTCAGATCTTCTGTACTCTATGTGCAGCAATTTACCCACTGTATCTATACAATTTACCCAGGTGCCCATACTTAATCATGCTTCTGTATTATGCTCCTGCTACACCACTTTGCTGCTGTGGAACTTTTAGCACTTGCCCATCTTTCATTGGCCTTCTGGGGCTGTCTTGCTTAGTGAGATTCTACTGTCCAGCTAGCTCCATAAACAGCATTTTGCTTCACTTTTCTCTTTCTATATGTCTCTATTTATATGAATGGGAATCAAATATATGCCAGTATTTCTTCAGGAAAATCTTGTCATTCTATTCACCACATCTCTGAACCTTAACACTTTTTGGTTACTACTACCTTTGAGGTAGAGTTTCCTTCATCAGGAAATAAGTTCCTCTCTGATGCTGACTGACTTATTTTGTATTTGTATCCTCAGCACATAGACCAGTAACTGATATACAAGTACTTAATAAATGCTTTTTCATTCATTCAGCCTTTCAACCCCTTAAAGTTAAGTTCATTATCATTCATCCTTGTCTAAATTATCTTTTTTTCCCTCTAGCCTTCATGTCCTGCCAATTCTGGATCATATTTATCCTATTCCTTCTTTCCTTCTACTCTCAAAATGCTAAACACCATTGGTAGAAGTGATATAACTATATGACTAGTTTGTTTTATTATAAATTCATGTTATCTAATTTCATCTGCCAGCCCCTTCCTGATTGGTCATTCTTTTTGTTCTTGATTATTCACCCTCCATAGGCTCTTTAGCTCTGAGGCTTCTCTTTTATCACAGATAGCTTAATCTCAACTTCACTGAAAAATTCAAGGATATTCATCATAAAGTATCTCATTTTACCAATTTTGTTTTTCAAAATCTCACTATACCTTCACCTCATATCCTTTTATATAATTTGTTCTCTTCTTATCCCATTTAATCTCTCAAACTGTGTACTTGAATCTTTTCCCTCCCCAAATCCTCTAGAATAATTCCCTGTGTCATATTCATTTCCAAATTATCCCTATATATTGGCTAAGAATTCTAGCATGCTTAGGTCTTATTCATCCTTAAAACCCCCCAAAACAACAAGCTTTTACTTAACCCTGTCAACCTCTCAAGCTATCATATGAAAACTCTTCTCCTTTTCAATGCAAACAATTACAAAGATTGATCCAAATTTGTGGCTACTATTTCTTCCTTAGCCATTCACTTTTCAATTCCTTGCAGTCTAGTTTGTGATAGCTGCCACTATAATGAAATTATCCCCAAAGGCAATCAATTATCTGCTAAATCCAATGATCCATTTTCAGATCTCATCTTCTTTGGCTTCCATGTAATTTTTGACACTGTTGGACATACTCTCTTCTTGAGAAGGGAAAAGAGAAATAGAGTATCATCCCATGGGAATGAGAGGATCCAGTGAAAAATTTCCAATGCACATATGGAGAGATAGAAGATTAGAAGGTATGGAAACTGTGGTGGAAATAAGCTGGAGAAGAAGAGAGAGAAAATCATCTACAAGCAAGAGGATCTGAAGAATTTTGTTACCTGTAGGGAATTCTTTTTAGACTTTGTACAAAACATCTTCCTAAAAGTGGCAAACTCTTTGGGCAGGCAAATAAATATCTTGTTTTATATATGACTTCCACTTAATAATCAGAAGGTCATTGAACAAAGATATCTCTATGATAGCAATTATTGAGAAATTTCTTAACAATCTTATCATATGCATGAGAGAATACTTACTGGAGAGAGCCTTTTAGATTGAATTTTTTCTGCTGGGTCAAATATTTTTGTGATTGTGAAACAATAAACACCATGGAATCCTGCATTCCCTTGTCATTTTATTCAATTATATGACCTTAGGAAACTGAAAAAGTTATCTTTTTCTTATATTCATAGATATATTTAGATCATCCTGATAAAGAGTTTATTTTAATACCTGGAGCATCCTGTTCTCACTCAAGACTCTCCTAATAACTATCCCCGGTTCATCGTACTCCATGAATCTATAGTTAATCAAAATCATAGCTCAAAAGCTCCTGTATTTACTTTTTTTCCTACTTCCAACAAGCCAGAAGCAAAAGTATATAATAAAATAGCAAATTGATACAATTCCCAATAAAACATTCACACTTTCCCACCCTTCTACATACTTCAGGCTAGTGTAACTCTCACAAATAAGTACAATCAGTGAGGCACAAGAGCATCTATGGATCACACATGAGGAGGGCACATGTGGGGAACACATGTGGTAAGGCTGGATATATGGAGGGTCAACTCACACTTCTAACATGGTGATTGTTGTCATAATAGGGCCATGCCCCATTGCATATGGAATCTCTTCTAGGTGTCTTATTGCTGTTCTTATGACTGCTGGATTTGTAGTCTATCTTCTCTGGGTGGGTGATTCTACTGGTTCACTGCTATTATGGTCTTTTGACTCCTGGTATCTAGTCAGTCTCTAGTGGGGATGATGGTTTTCTAGCCTTATGGTACCTGGACAATTGTCCAAGAAAAATAATGAACAGAATAGAAAAACTTGAATTTGCAATGACAAGCCTTACTAAAGAAACAAAAGAGAGAATAGAATTATAATACAAATATATGGAAGTGAAGGAAAAACTAAAAGAATAGAAGCAATAAAAAAGAAGAAAATTATTTCCATTTTTGTCTCATAGGTGCTTAATTTGTAGTCTTAGCTAGGCATTCCTCTGCTGGTATTCCTTCTTCCCTCTCCTTCTCATCTCATATCTTTCAAGAGCCCTTTCCCATCATGTCCCCATTTATCCCTATCTCACTTGAAAGGGTGATCCTTCTTGCTGAAGCAAAGCCTATATATGTACATGTGTTTCTATTTCACCATGGCTTCTTTAGGAGATTTCCACCTCTATCATCTTATTCTCTCATTTTCCTTCAATTCCTCCCTGTCTACTGGTGCACCCCGAGTGACTCCAACTATACCCAAGCATACCTTACTCTCAAAAAAACCCTTAACAGATTTAGAGAAGGAGAATAAAAGAACCTTGTGGCAAGAATCCTATGAGATCTTCAACTGTTAGAAGAATGACATTCTATATATCACTCCTCTCTGCCATGACTAAACTCTTTGAGAAAGTCACCTTTAGTAATAGGTGTTTCTTTTGTTTCATCTTTTACTCTCATACTTTTCTTAACTCAGTAGTCTGATTTCTGACCTCATAATTCAACCAATATTTCTTCCTTCAAAGTTATCAATTATATCTTATTTGTCAAACCCAATGTCTTTTGTCAATCCTCACCCTTCTTGACCTTTCCATTATGAGGGCTTTTGACACTTTTCATCACCCTCTTCTCTTTGATATTTTCTTTTCTCTAGGTTTTTCTGACATTGCTTTCTCCTGGTTCTCTTCCTACTAGTTTGACAGCTATTTCCCTTTTTCCTTTGTTGGATGTTCATCCTGGATATACTTGTTAACTGGTAGGAATCCCACAAGTTCTATCTTTTGCTGTCTTACTCTTCTAAAATATTTTGTTTGATGATTTCATCACATCTAATAGAATTATCATCTCTATGTAGATGATTCTCAGATCACTTTAACCAGCTCTGATCTCTCCCATGACCTTCAGCATTAAAGAGAAACTAGACCAAATCTCAGAACAAATCCAAGCTAGAGGAGGCATTATCTGAAAAGTATTGAGGAGTCATTTTACAAGACACTTCAGGAAGGGAAAGCTATCCTAAAAAAGTAATCATAGATTAAATTAAAACACAAAAAAGTCCATTGAAAGGATCTCAATAATTATTGACTTATATTCCTACGAAGGTAGGATATTATGCTAACATAAGAATATACCTTAATCATGTGAATAGCAAGATGACATTTTCTGTTGCCTGTGACCTCTAAAACCTCTCTAAAACAGAAATTATACACCAAAGATTTTTTAAAAAACAACTTCAGCTGTTTCCATAGACTAGGATACTCAGCATCTTAAAGAAAGTTAAAAAAAAACAAAAACAAAAACAAAAAAACACAAAGAATTCAGGAACTGATACTCATTGAATTTGAAGTCAGTCAACAAGCCCTCCCTCCTCTTCTCAGCTAATAGCAGGAAGACTACCCTAGCAGAATCAAGGAAATGTCACAGGTTTACTTACAGCTAACCTGCTTCCTGATTCTCTTCTCTACCTCAGTCCTTCATCTCTCTTTTAGAATTATGGAGATCCTCGCCCTAAACCATAAAAGTTTTCTTAAGCCTTAGCAGTCAACTTGGCCACAATCCTTCAAGAGTAAAAACCTGTTGATAGCTGCAACCCAAAAGTATAAATATTGAAATGCCAGTTGGGGAAAATGTGCTCTGAAGTATTGGTCCAGAGATCTAAGGAACAGAGGGAGTGAGATAGATGAACTAGCATTTAGCTGACCACCCAAAAGTCAATTGGAACAGAGAGCTAGGCTCTTGAATTGTGAATTTCTCAGAGTGGGAGGAGGCTCAGATGCTTTAAGGACCAATCCCAAAGGAAATTACAGTCAGAAAGGGAGAAGTCAAAAAATGAGTGATAGTAAAAGGGGGGAGGAGGTGACCTGAAAATAACAAGGTTTTCAAAAGAAAAAAACTCAAAGATCTTCAAATAAAAAGATAAATCAACAGGAAAAACATTAACAACAAAAGGAAATGTGGCTTTCAGATCTAGTAAACACATTCTATGGATAAATACTTTAAAATAAAGGACCAAGATTCAATATTTGATGAGACAAAAGGACCTTGTAGCATTTGAGAATATGGAGCCACAATACACTTAAAGTGGTTGAAAAGAGAAATGAGAATTATGAAAGCAGTATTTTATATTCTATGCAGCAAAAATAATGAGCAGAATAGAAAAACTTGAATCTGCAATGGCAAGCCTCACTAAAGAAACGAAAGAGAGAATAGAATGGCAATACAAATATATAGAAGTAAAAGAAAACCTAAAATAATAGAAGCAATAAAAAAAAGAAGGAAAGAAAAAGAAGACTTGCTCATAATGACCACAAAATATATTGATCTCAAAGACTGGGTGCTAATCTAAAGATAATAGGTCTCCCAAAGAGGATGACAGAACAAAAACCTCAACATCCTAATGAATAAAATAATAGAAAGAATTATCCAGGACTTCTGAACATAGAAAATGAAATTCTAATTGAGAGAATTTAAAAATTGATTCTCCTCTGTCCCCTCAAAAAAACAGCAGAAACAACAACCCCATAGCAACAACAACAATAACAACAAAAACAAAAACAAAAACAAAATCCAAGGCTGCAAATTAAGAAATACAATGTTTAAATTCAACAATTCAATTCAGAACAAGTCATCAGGAAAAAATGGCTTCAAATACAAAGGAAAGTACATTTAAATAATATAAGACTGTTCTGTATCCACTAGAAAAAAAATAGGAGAGAATGGGATATTATATTCTGAAAAGCCTTTTTGTAGTGGTAAGGAACTGGAAACTGAGTGGATGCCCATCAATTGGGGAATGGCTGAATAAGTTATGTATGTGAATGTAATGGACTATTATCATTTTATAAGAAACTATCAGCAAGATGATTTCAGAAAGGTCTGGAGAGATTTATATGAATTGATCCTAAGTGAAGTGAGTAGATTCAAGAGAACATTGTACACAGCAATGTTCTTTTCAGCAATGAGGTGATTCAGGCCAATTTCAATAGACTTGTGATGGAGAGTGCCATCTGCAACCAGAGAGAGGATTATGGGGACAGAATGTAGATCATAATATAGTATTTTTACCTCTTTTGTTGTTGTTTGCTTGCTTTTTTTCTCATTTTTTTTCCTTTTTAATCTGATTTTTTATGCAGTATGATAAATGTGGAAATATGTTTAGAAGAATTGCACTTGTTTAACTTAAATTGGAAATTTGGAACACAAGGTTTTTCAAGGGTGAATGTTGAAAACTATCTGCATTTATTTTGAAAATAAAAAACTATTCTTATTTTTTAAAAAATTCTCAAAATTCCTTTTATCCAGATTAGTTAAGAAAAACATTTTCTGAGCTTCAAGAAGTAACACAATAGTTATAGGAGACTTCAATATCCCTCTGTCATTTTTGGTAAGTTTAACAGAGAAAGATAAACAAAAAGGAAATTATGGAACTGAACACATTTCTGGAGAAACTAGAATTAAAAGATTTATGCTGTGTTCTAAATGGGACAGCAAAAGAATATACATATTTTTCTATATCACATAGAATTTTTACAAAAAATTGACTATGTACTCGGGTATAAAGATACTACCAGTAAATTAAATTAAAGGAGAAATTGTTAATATGTTGTTTAAATATAGACTATAGACTATAAAGCAATATGTGTTTCAGGTCCCACAAAGAAAAGGTATTGATTCAAATGGAGACTTAACAATAAAATCTTAAATAATGAATAGGTAAAAGAAAAGAAGAATTAATTATGCAAAAGAAAGTAATAATGATGAAACAACATATCAAAATTTCTGGGATGCAGCTAAAGCTATTGTCAGTGGGGAAAATCATATTCTTATAATCAAACATTAAAGATACATGGGGGAAAAGAGGATTAATGAACTGAATATTCATTTTTAAAATAGGCACAAAAAGATGAGATATTTAAAATTAGAGAAAAAAGAAAGCAATGATCAAGAAAACTAAAAATTAATTCTTTGAGAAGAATTAATTAATCAATTAATCCTTAATTAATCTAACTAAAAAGAGAAAAGAAGAAAATAAAATAAAAAATAGCAAATGAGTAAAATGAAATCAGGGCAAAATCATAAGAAATAAAAAGAATAATCAGAATAGAGGAATGCCTTGGAGATATTGCAGGTTTCAGACCACCACAATAAAGCAAATATTGCCTTAAAGTGAGTCACATGAATTTTATTGTTTCCCAGTGCATATAAAAGTTGTTTCTATTATTCTATTGTTTATTAAGTAGACAATAGTATTGTGTCTAAACTTAATTAAAAATACTTTATTGCTAAAAAAAAAACATGTAAACATTATCTCAGCCTTCACTGAGTTATAAGTTATTTGCGGTTGGTGGAGGGTCTTACCATGATATTGATGGCTGCTGACTATCATGGTAGTGGATGTTGAAGATTGAAATAGCTGTGGCAATTTCTTCAAATAAGACAACAGTGAAATTTGTTTCATCAATTGATTTTTCCTTTCACTTTAACATTTAAAAGCCATTTCAGAGCCTAATTTCAATATTGTTGTGTCTCAGGAAATTGGGAGTTCTGAAGAGAGGGAAAGATAAAGAACAGCCAATTTGGCTGAGTAGTCAAAACACAGACAACATTTATCAATTAAGTTCACTGTCTTATATGAGCTTGTTTCAGTAATCTAAAAAATTACAATAGTAACATCATTGTTCACTGATCACAGATAACCTTAACAGATATAATAATGAGATGAGAACTTGAGAGGCTGTTAGAATTATCAAAATGTGACAGAGACAAGATGTGAGCCCATGCAGTTGGAAAAACGGTACCAAAGCAGGATTGCTACAAACCCTTATTTTGTAAAACACACTATCTCAGAAGCAAAATAATGCTAAGTGCTATAAAATTAAATATGCATGTATGTTATGCACAGTTACATGCTAACACAAAACTGAGAACACAAAAGAAATAGAGTAAATTTTTAGAAATATAAATATCTAAATAATCAGAAGACCAGATAAAGATCTTAACCCAATCTCTGAAAAGGAAATCTAGCAGTAAAGGAATTACCAAAGTGGTGGGGAGAACTCCTGGTTCTGATGAATTCAACAGGAGAATTTTATCCAAGTTTCAAAGAACCATTAGCAATTTGTTTCTTAAATTACTTTCAAAATTTGAGAAAGAAAAAATCCTACCAGAATCACTTTTGAGATATAATCCTAATACCTAAACCGAATAAAGATAAAACACAAAAAGAAAATTATAGCCCATTGAGGAAAACTGAATAAAAAATTTAAACTATATTGTATTAAAGTGAATTACTTAGGGGCAGCTAGGTGGCACAGTGGATAGAGCACCAGCCTTGAATTCAAGAGGACTCAAGTTCAAATCTGATCTCAGACATTTAACACTTCCTAGCTGTGTGACCCTGGACAAGTCACTTAACCCCAGCCTCAGGAAAAAAAATAAATAAATAAAATGAAATACTTAAGAAATCAATCATTATATCAAGTGTCATTAAGTCAATCATTATATCAATATATTAAGGGTACAAGAATGGTTCAACATGAGGAAAACAATAAACATGGTTAATCATTTTAAAAACCAAAATATCACTACCACATAATCATCTCAATTAGATACAGAAAAAATCTTTGATAAAGTACAATTTTCTTTTATAACAAAATCCCTACAAAGTATAGGCATAAAGGAACTGTTTTAAAAAATATATCATAAAAAGCATCTGCCTAAAACCAAAAGCAAGTATTGAATGCAATGGAGATATACCTTTCTGTTAGACTGGACCACAAGTAACCCTAGAGAGCTTCTAAATTTAGTTCTCTATACCATTAATTTTCTAATTTTTGACAAATATGCACTGGCTCCAGCAGACAGGTTTTATAACCCACCAGAAGGACAGTGTCCAGTGCGAGCAGCTCCACTGTCCTTAGATAATCGCCAGGTGATGTGGAGAGACCCAGAAAGTGGTGAATGGAAGGGACCAGATAGGTTAACTGCTTGGGGGAGAGGGTTTGCTTGTATTTCTTCAGATGGAGAAGGAATCAGATGGGTGCCAATGAGTCATATTCGCCTTGTCCATCAGAGAGAGACAGAAAAAGAGAAAGACCTCAAAACAAAGGAGAAAATCTAAGAAACATCTGACACTGAAAGAGCATGGCTAATAAAAAGACTGTTAAAGAACTTTGAAACCAACAGGAATCATTGGATTTCCTAACACAAGATAAGACTAATGGACAATGGACATTTATAAATTCTCAATTTATGATTATTTGATCATGTTATTTGTTACATACTTCTAGCATGCGTTTACTATGTTACTATGTATTTATGTAATCTATGTAATTATGTGTAATACCTCCCATATTGATGGATTTATGTTTCAAGGTCATGACTACCCTATGTTCCTATGTTCTAAATCAAAAGAAAGGGGGAGATGTTAGATTCTTACTAAGTGCTAAGTCGGTACTTGACAATTCTCTAGTTCCGGCCTTTACTGGGAATTTTTACTTGTGAATTCCTGGGGAAGAGCTTGCATGCTTAGGAGGAGCAAGTTCATTGGCTGAAGTAATTTTTCCCAGAAGCCCTTGCATTATCCTACGCCCATTCTCTGGGAGGATAAAAGAGGGCAGCTCTGGAGGAAAGAGAGTTTTTGTCTGGACGAGACTTGAGGCTGCTCTCTGCAGGAAGGGAAGTCAGCTCTCTACAGGAAGAAGAATCTGTCCGAGAGATATGAGTTGACACAGCAGATCTCCTCCCAGAGAGCGATCGGCAGTTTCTGGAGACAATAGCATGTTACACCTTTCTTGATAAATGTAGAAATGAAGCAAGGAAGTATATTTTCCCCAATATAATTTAATATAGTTCTGGAAATCTTATAGTGATAAGATAAGAAAGGAATTAAAGCAATAAAGATCAATAAAGAAGACATAAAACTATCTCTGTTTATTGATAACATGATGGTTTACTTGGAAAACCTCAGGGGAATAATCAAAGATATTGAGACAATAACTTCAGCAAAGTTGCAGGATACAAAATAAATCTTTGAAAATCACCAACATTTCTATATTATAATAAAGCACAAAAAAAGAAATATCATTCCAGATAGCTTCAAAATACATAAAATATCTAGTGATCAATCTGCTAAGGACACAAAAAATATATAGATTCAATTATAAAGCACTTATTAAAAAAATAATAATAAACAAAGTAGCTGGAAGAATATTCAGTGGTCTTGGTTAGATCAGACAAATTTCAATAAAAATAAAAATACTACAAAATTAATTTATACTTTTAATGCTATACTAATCAAATTATTCAAAGGATACTTTATAGAACTTGATAGAAAAAAATTCATTTAAAAAAAACAAAAGATCTAGAGTATCTAGGAAAATGATAAAAAAGTATAGAAGAGGGAATATCACTTCTAGACGTCCAACTATATTCTAAAGCAGCGCTCATCAAAACCACCTGGTATTATTTGAAGAATAGAAAGATAGGTCAATACAATAGATTAGATAGGAGAGATTTAAAAAATAGAATCCAATAACCCACTGTTTAATAAATTGGAAAACAAATTGCCTAGGGAAAAAGTTCCCTTTTTGATAAAAACTGCTGCAAAATCTGAAAAACATTTTGGTAGAAATTAGGCTTAGACAAGTAAATTGTACCATATTTCACAATATATTCTAAGAAGATATGTATATAACTTAATATTAAAAATCATATTATTAAAAAAATTAGGAGAGAATCAGGTGATATACCTCTCACAACTATGGATAAGATATATTAACCAAATAAGAATTAAAAATTATTACAAAAGATAAAAACAGAAAGCTGGAAGTGCTATTCTTCCTCTGCCTTTTTATCATTTCCCTTAATACTCTAGATCTTTTTGTTTTTACCAAATGAATTTTTGTTCCATCAAGTTCTACAAATTATCCTTTTAATAATTTGATTGGCATAGCATTAAAAGTTTAAATTAATTTTTTTATTTTTAATTATAGTTTTTTATTGATAAAACATGTGCATGGGTAATTTTTCAACTTTGACCTTTGCAAAAATTTTTGTTCCAACTTTTCCCCTCCTTCCCTCCACTCCCTCCCCTAGATAGCAGATAGACCAATACATATTAAATATGTTAAAGTATAGGTTAAATACAATATATGTATACATATTTATACAGTTGTCTTGCTACACAAGAAAAATCAGATTATATACATTATTTTTTGTGGTATTTTCATTTTTATTTTATTGGCATGGACTAACGAGGATCACTGAATATTCTTCCAGCTACTTTGCTTATTATTATTTTTAATGAGAGCTTTATAATTGAATCTAAACAAGTATTGTGTGTGCTTAAGAGATTGATCACTAGAAATTTTATGCATTTTGAAGATATTTGGAATGATGTTTCCCTTTTTGCTGTTTCTTTTTGTCTTTTGTTATTATATAGATATGTTGATGACTCAAGTTTAATTACTTGAAACTGAAAGACTTCTACCTAGACAATTTAATAAAATTAGAAGGAAAGGGGTTGAATGAAGAAAAATCTTCCTATCAATTTTTTTTTGATAAGAGTTTGGTATCCAAGATATATAAACAGTTAACAAATACATAAGACTAATAGCCATTAACCAAAATATAACTTATAAGAACTATAGTTCTTATAAAAAACTAGAGAGTACTTAAAACCACATGAAAAATCAATATTAAAGAGAAATCCACATCAAAATAACCCTGAGATTGTATTTCATGCCCTGCAAATTTGGCACAAAATGATAGAAAATGGCAACAAGTCAAGGTTGGAAGTGTGTAGAAAGTTAGGTGTTGGTGAAGCTGGAAAAATGGTATAACTATTTTGGAAAAATGTGTAATTATGCAAATAAAGTAACTAAAAATGTTACACTTTGAACTGGAGACTCCATTAACATCGATAAGTAAAAAAGAATCCTCATATACTGTAAAAACATTTGTAGCATTACTTTTTTGCGATAGTTAAGCCTTGGAAACAAAGTAGACATTCATCAATTGGGGAATGGCCAAATATGAATGTCAAAGACTATTACTGTGTGATATGATGTCTATGATAAATATAGAGATGCATGGGAAGATCTATCTATATGAATTGATGCAGAACAAGGTCAAAAGAGCTAAGAAAACAATATACGCAGTAATTACAATAATGTAAATGGAAAGAACACACACACAAATCAGTAAAGCGATATGAGAAAATATTTCCAACCTAACTCTTCATGGAGGTTGAAGATCCACAGATTTTTATACATCACACATGTTTTTCAATCTTTTTCAATGTATCATTCAACTGTGCCAATTTTTTTTGGTCCACTCTTAAATAATATGATTTGTCACACAGGAGTGGTTCTCTGGATGGGTGAGGAATAGGAATACATGAGATATCATGTAAATTATGAAACAGAAAATATCAACAAAAACTTATGCAAGATCAAGTTAATAAAATTTTGTTATTAGATATGAATATAAAAATCTAGCTGAAGACAACTATCTATCCTTTCAGTCATCTATATATTTCATGTCTGGATCATCCTTAATTCTTCTTTCTCCCTCATTTCCAATTTTCAGAGGAATTGCTTTGATATAAATAGTTTTTTCAACTCTTGTTGCCCGCAGTTTCCTTCACCAGCATTGGTTCCTTCTGACATCTAACACTGATGACTTATGTTTAACCTTAGTTACCTGTCCTTTCTTCTATTTTCTGTATGTTTCTTTACAATCTAATTTAGTTGGTTAGATGCCTTCCAGTTCTACACTGGTCTCTTCAGACATTTCCTGTTTTCTTCTTCATTGTAATTGTGTCTTTATGACATGAGAATTTCCCCATTCATCGCCAGTGGACTTTTCATGACTTTCCACTATATCTAACCTTCCTGTCTCCCCAAAGTGATTTTCTCATTTCATTTGAGGCATGTTGCAAATACTATGCCTGCAAGGTCCTAGCTTCTACACGTGGTGTATTGTGAAAAATATCTTGTTTCCTAATTTGGAGAAAGGACTGAGAAGAGGCCAGTAGATTTGATGCATAGAGAATCATTGGTACCCTCGGAAGGAGCAGCTTCAATTGAGTGATGAAATCAAAAGCCAGATTTTAGGGGGGGATTGAGGAAGGAGAGAAAGAATTGAGGCACCAACTGCTGATGAGGCATCAACTATTTCCAAGGTGTGTAAGAAAAGAAAGAGATAGAAGATTGTAGTCAGTGGATATGACAGAATATTGGTAGTAATTACTTTCATGGTGGGTATTTTGTGCAAAGTCCAAATGGAAGTAGGATCCCCCCTTTGACAAAGGGGTTCTTCAAGCATTCCTGTTTTTGGTTGACATTGTTTTAATTGTATGAAACTCCAGAATGCTATAGAATTTCTTTAATAAAGTTTATGGATACTAAAAAGAAACAATTTAGCCACAAAGGAAAAAGAAAGTAGATAAAGATCATGTATTATTGAAATTATGATATAGTTAGGTGAATAATCCTTTGATTTAATCAATAAGCATGAGAATTTTGGCAATGGACAATTACACAAAGACATTGAGATAAACTTAGATGTGAAAAGAAGACTCATTTAAAAAATATTTTTTATTGTAGTTTTTTTATATACAAAACATATGCATGGGCAATTTTTCAACACCCTTGCAAAAAACTTCTCTTTTCAACTTCTCCTCTCCTTCCCTCCACCCCCTCCACTAGATGGTAGGTAGTCCCATACATGTTAAATATGTTAAAGTATATGTTAAGGGGCAGGTAGGTGGCGCAGTGGGAATAGAGCACCAGCCTTGAATTCAGGAGGACCAGAGTTCAAATCTGTTCTCAGACACTTAACAAACACTTCCTAGCTGTGTGACCCTGGACAAGTCACTTAACCCCAGCCTCTGAGGGGGGGGGAAGTATATGTTAAGTACAACATATGTGTATATATTTATACAGTTATTTTGCTGCACAAGAAACATCGGATTTAGAAAACACTGTTTCACTTCAGCCCTGAAATTTCCACCTTGTATGTATCCTCCAGCTCTTTCCTTTGATTGGAGTATTCCTTCTAGAACCTCATTTAATGAGGGCACTAAGGTATTTTCATTTGTCATTAAGTGTCACTCTGGACTTTTTCATCCTGGTCCCAAACATTTACCTCCTTTTACCTCCCTTTAATGTATTTTTTCCCTATTAGATTGGAAGCTCCTTGAGGGCAAAGACTGGCTATTCTTTTTTATTTACCAGATATTTGCATGGGTAATTTTACAGGGTTGACAATTGCCAAAACTTTTGTTCCAATTTTTCCCCTCCTTCCCCCCACCCAAGATGGCAGGTCGACCAATACATGTTAAATATGTTAGAGTATAAATTAAATACAATATATGTATACATGACCAAACAGTTGTTTTGCTGAACAAAAGAATCGGACTTTGAAATAGTGTACATTTAGCCTGTGAAGGAAATCCAAAATGCAGGCGGACAAAAATAGAGGGATTGGGAATTCTATGTATTGGTTCATAGTCATATCCCAGAGTTCTTTCGCTGGGTGTAGCTGGTTCAGTTCATTCCTGCTCTATTGGAACTGATTTGTTTCATCTCATTGCTGGAGAGGGCCACATCCATTAGAATTGATCATCATACAGTATTGTTGTTGAAGTATATAATGATCTCCTGGTCCTGCTCATCTCACTCAGCATCAGTTCATGTAAGTCTCTCCAGGCCTTTCTGAAATCATCCTGCTGGTCATTTCTTACAGAAAAATAATATTCCATAATATTCACATACCACAATTTATTCAGCCAATCTCCAATTGATGGGCATCCACATAGTTTCCAGCTTCTGGCTACCACAAAGAGGGCTCTGGCTATTCTTTTTGACTATATTTGTATTCCCAGTATAGGATTGAGTCTGGTCCCATAGCATGATTTTACTAAATGCTTGTTGACTGACAGTGGAGTACTTTGGTCTTGTTCCTAATTAGCGATTAAATACTGGGAGACAGGTTTGAACACAAATCTTCCTGAATTCAAGTCCAATAATGCTTTCCACTATCATATGACTTCTCTGGGGCTAAATCTTCACTCCCAGGATGCAGTTCAAGTGTACCTTTTGGTTCACATAGCTGATAGAAAATGAAGGCGACAGGTATAAAGAGGACTGGTTTTGTAGTCAGAGGTCCCAGATTCATTTGCTATCTTTGAATCTTACTATGTGTTGTTGGGCAAGTCATAGACATCCCTGAGCCTCAGTTTCCCCATCTGTAAAGTAAAGGGGTTAGTATTAATTGACCTCTGAGATCCCTTTCCCATTCAGGTCCATGATTTCATGATCCCCTAGGCTCCTATTACCTCTGCCACAAATACTGTAATTTGATTGACATGCAGGATCTCTGGATTATTAAATACATAGGATTTGCCTGAACTTCAGAGAAATGATTTACCCAGAATCACACAGCATATATAAGAGGTAATATTTGAACCCAGATTTCCTTGATTCCCAGCATTTTAGGCATCACACTATGCTGCCTCCATAAGCATAAACCCTGGAAAAAAAGGAAAAAGAAACCTAGTTCATATTTAGATAAAGAGTTGAGCAAAGTAAAAGAGTAGTGTGCCTCTTAAATAAAGAATACCATCAAGGTATTCAAGGGAGGAAAATGTAAGGCCTAGAGTTAGAAAGACCCAGGTACAAATCCAAGTACAAAATTTGGATGCTTATCAGCTGTGTGATCCTGGACAAGTCATTTAATCTCTGCCTGCCTCATTTTCCTCATCTGTAAAATGAAGGATTAAACAAAAGTATCCTACTTCATGGGGTTGTTGCAAGTATAAATGAGAATATTTGCAAAGGGTATGATAAAGCTTAAAAGCACTAAATTTTGCAACATAGCTAATACAGAAATATAGTTTATGTAAATAGAAATGTATAATCTATCATAGCACTTGCTTTCTCAAGGAGATAGGAAAAGAATTTGGAGTTTATAATTTTTTTAAATGAATGTTAAAAATTATGTAATAAGAAAAATAAAATAAAATTTACTGAAGTTATTTTATTTTTTTATTATAGCTTTTTATTGATAGAACATAGGCATGAATAATTTTTTAACATTGTCCCTTGAAATCATGAAGTGATTTTCTTAAAGTGCAAGTCCAATGTAGTCCCCTACACAATAAACTCCTGTGGCTTCTTATTAGTGCCAGAAATAAAATACAAAATTCTCTGTTTGGGGGCAGCTAGGTGGCGCAATGGATAGAGCACCAGCCTTGAATTCAGGAGGACCTGAGTTCAAATCTGGTCTCAGACACTTAACACTTCCTAGCTGTGTGACCCTGGGCAAGTCACTTAATCCCAGACTCAAAAAAAAAAAAAAAAAAAAAAAAAAAAATTCTCTGTTTCGCATTTAAAGCCTTTTGTAACCTCATCCTACCAAAGAGATGGAGGTAGCAATTCCTAGTTCAAAATAAATGTGACAATTTCACAATGGCCATTCTCTTTGCCAAAAGGTAGGTTTATTTCTCCTAAATAAAGGAGGTAAAAATAAGCACCAAGAGTGGCAAATATGAAAGAGTTGGGAGAGCATATAATTAGCAAGAAAAAGCCAAGTTTCCCTGGGGAAACTCACAATTAACCAGGAGAAAGGAAATACACCATGAGATGAGAATAAGCCATCAATTGGAAGGTTAGGTACATAAAGGAGTCTAACAGACTAATCACAGTTAGCTATAGTAAGGAGAAAGATGCCACGAAAGGGAAGGCACTATGAGGGAGAGAAAGTAGTCTCATAATAGGCTTACTTCTGAGAAGAATTTAACAAAGATCTCCATTATGAGATCTTTTATAGGGGAAATACAGTCTTGAGGGTTTCTCAGCGAAATTACAGAAGTAAAAGCAGGAACTCAGAGGGAGGGAGATCATCAAGCAGCCAGATGGAATGCAACTGGTAGACCAGTCCCAGACCTGTCTAACGACATACTACTCAATTTCTCAAAGGTTGTTCAAAGATGCACAGAGATGGGGGGGATAGACAATGAAGATTGTTAAAGAGTTACATCCTCATAATCACTTCATACAAACAGGATAGTCTGGAAATTGGCAATACCTGATAATACCTGGTTGGGCTTCTTCCTGACAAGGAAAGAGTCAGTTCACATCACTGCCTTTCCTTATATCCTAACTCCCCATCATGTTCTCTTTGAACACTGTCTTCCTGACTGTTCCACTAACAAGACATTGCATCTCTTGTCTCCCAGAAATTTCTCTGGCTCTGCTCTGACTACACAAACTTTCTGTAAATTCTGTCATCTACAGGAAGTTTTCCCTAACTCCTCAACTTCAGGGTCCTTCTTCCGTTGATTATCTCCTTTAACCCCCTGATTATCTCTTATGACCCTAATTCTTTAACCCTTTGTATATATCCGTATGTTGTCTCCTCTATTGGATTGTGAGCTCCAAGAAGGCATTTGACCTCTTTTTATGTCCCTAGTGCTTAGCACTGTGGTTGGCACATAACAGACACCAAATGTTTATTGATTGATTGATTGCCATAAATGCTAGTTATTATTATTATTATTATTATTATTATTATTATTAGTGACTGGAGAGCTGGCTTTGAATCACAAAATTCTCAGTTCAGATTTCTTTGAAATCTTCTGGCTGTGCAACTGAGAAATCACAAAGTCTGGGTGAACTAAGTCATGAGTGCTACTAAATCATTCATAAAGATCCCTACTATCCTATTTTGGCTTAGAAAACCACATATTAACATTATCTGTGTTCTACTGTATTTTTATTTATTTTGTTAAATATTTCCCAGTTATATTTTAATCAAATTTGGGCTACACTCAGGAGTATTGAAGTGAAACAACTGTAATGATAAGACATTTCCTCATTTGAGAGTTCCCTATTCTCAATCATATTTCGGTCTAGTTCTTCTTCTTAGCCCTTCCATATTTAAAAATCTATCTATATAAAGGGTTTTCCTCATCAGAACCCTGTGGTAGTAGGTAGTAAATAGTCTTAATCTGAACCACAGCAGAAAACATATCTAAGACTGGCTTCCAATCAAAGTAAAATATCATTTCTTCCTTATATTCTATAAATCAACCAACACACATGCATTGTATTGAACTAGCTGAACTACATCTTGATTATATGAAGATTTAAAATTTAGAACTTCCTGAGCTTGAAGTTTATAATCTGTCTGAGAGATGTAAAAACTACTTCTATGTCCATGGAAAATAGGCACAAATTTGACACAAGATAATTTGAAGTGGAAGGTATGGTGTGCATTCTAATCATGAGGAACAGCCTATACAAAAAGAAATATATGTGTGTGTGTGTGTGTGTGTGTGTGTGTGTGTGTGTGTGTGTGTGTGTGAGAGAGAGAGAGAGAGAGAGAGAGAGAGAGAGAGAGAGAGAGAGAGAGAGAGAGAGAGAGAGAGAGAGAGAGAGAGATTAAGTGTCTATGGTTTAGGAATTGAAAAATACTGGGAAAAAAACCCCACTTTACCTTTCTCTTGCCCAAGACCATCCTACAAGGTATTTTTGGTTCCCTTGACCTCTTTTCATTATTTTAAAAATAAAGCAATTTTAAAATTTATACCCCTTTCCATTATATCAGGAGTTTTTAATATAGATGCACAGACCCTCCTCACCTCCACCCCCAGGGATCCACAATATATTTCAGGGGATCTGTGAACTTGGAGGAATTTTTAAAAAAATAAGTTTTCCCAATATAATTGGTTTCCTTTGTTATCCTAAATATTTTATAATGGTCATTAAAAAAAATGTGATTCAGAGAAGGGTCCAGGATACACACAAGAAGTGACTAACCCCCTCTTTATATGGTTGAACAAGAACTCTTAAATGGTTCCTATATCTTTGCTTCAGTTCACCCTCAGGCTCCTATTTCTATAATTCTTCAGTTTCTCCTCCCAGCTGGGAAATAACATCCCCCATTACATTGTTGCGGATTGGAGGCTTTTTATGCATGATGAGTTTTCCATTCCTCTGCAGATCTGAGGGGGTATTGGGGAATCAGAAGTCATAGTAAAAAGTCTTTAAAATTGCCTTTCCACTCTATCCAAGTGTGCACATAGCCCCTCCTGAAGTAACCCCATTCTTGAGGAAAAGTTTTCTAAGAGTCCAGAAGGCTATTCCTTCCTTTGCCAAGTGTTAACCAAATCCAGCTGAGTGCCCTGAAAGGGTCCCTTTGTGGGTGTAACCCAGGTGTTTTGTACCAATGCTCATGCCAAAAGCAGCCCACAAAACACATGGAGAAGCCCAGCTGAAGGGCCTGTGTCAGACCTGGATGGCTAGAAGCCAGAGAAGGCCTCCAGGCCGCTGCTCCAGAGGTTATTTCACTGAAAGGAGAATGGTGAAGAGACCAAGCCCCTGACCACTTATTCTTCAAGAACTAAAAAGAACTGTGAGTCTCTCAATTGTCTTTTTAATCTTATGTTCAAGAACATGTCACTCCAAAGATGCTAAGAAATTAGAGACCATAGGAATTCAATATAGCAAATATTTATTTGTGTTAGTTATATACATATAAGGCAGGGTGTTTAGCTGATGCAGCCAGATGGCTCAGAGGATAGAGCACCAAGCATAGAATCTTCCTGAGTTAAAATCTGGCCTCAGACACTTACTAACTTTGTGACCCTGGTCAAGTCATTTAACCCTGTTAGCTTCTGTGTTCTCCTCTGTAAAAGGAACTTGAGAAGGAAAGGGCAAACCACACTAGTATGTCTGCCATGAAAACCCCAAATGGGGTCACAAAGAGTTGGTCACGACTAAAATAGCTGAACAACTCTTAGAAAGTGGGTCAATGAAGTTGAAGAGTCACATTCTCCCTGCCCTCAAAGAGATTACAGTCTAAAAAGCAAGAGAGGAGAGGCACCAATAAACTTGGTAAAAGATAGATTTGATAAGGGCAAAAAGAGATACTCAGATAAAAATGATGGAAACTCAAGTCAGTGTGCTTGCTCCCTAAGACCAAAATTCCTCATTTCAGTCTGACAATATTTTCCCAAATGTCCCTGACTTTGTTTCTCCAAATCTCCCCCAACTTTGTCCTTCAAGTATTTTTCCAACTCTTCCCTGACTTTGTCCTTATCTTTTCAACTCCTCCTTAATATTATCCTTCAATTGTTCTTTCCTACTCCTGGATTTGTCTTCATAGCATTCTCCCCTATTCCCCCCTGACTTCATCTCCCCAATTGTCCTGATAATCAAAATATTCCTATGTCCCCAACTCCCCTAGTTTCTCCTCCTTCCTTCTGTCTATAAAAATTGCCCCTTCTTTGTCAAATTAGCTTTTCCTCTAATTTTTTAAACATTTCTGATGTGGACACTTGACAAGGCTCAGAAAAGCAAAGATGAGGCACAAAAATTGTGAAGAATCATAATGTGGCATTCTCCCTGCCAAAAGGTACCTTTATTAATGAGTAAAGGTCTCAGGCAAAATCCAAGTATGATTTTATGCCTTCTTCTCAAAGGTGGTAAATGGCAGCAGGTGTGGTGATGGTGATGGTGGTGATCTGTTAGAGAAGTAAGTATGGACTTTGAAAACGAATTGAATATTGGTGGGGTGGGAAGGTGAGAGAATAAGCAAAAACACAAGAACCAATAATTTATTTAAAAATTCTTAAGACAATGTTTATATTCAATATATTTTGAACAAGCCCAAACATTCTATTTCTTTGTCTAGCATATAGCCATTGATAAAATAGTAGTAATAATAATAACCAAAGTTTATATGACACTTTAACATAAACAAAGTACTTTAAATCTATCATCTCATTTAAGCCTCACAATAAATTTGTAAGATTAGCCCTTGCCTTTCATCTAGACAATCACAATAGCTTCTGGAAAGCCTAGAGTGAAGACAATCAAAGGGGGAAGTTTTTTGGAGGATGACAAGTGAATCTGGAAGCTTAAGATAATGGTGATGACATCAGGAAGTGGGAGGAAAACCATAGGGTTGAGTATCAGATTCAATTCAGCAAATATTTATTACAATAGTAGTTATTATATATATAGGCACTATTCATAACACTTTGCAATCATGATCTCATTTGACCCTCACATTATTTTTCCCACTTTACAGATGAGGAAACTGAAGCGATCAGGTTAAGTGATTTGCAAAGGATCACATAGCTAGTATAGTGCCTGAGGCTGGATCTGAACTCAGGTTCTCCAGATTCCAGGTCCTGTGTTCTATCCCAACAAAACTATTCTGTGTAGGGGTGCTGTGGCAGGTACTCTTAAAGATACAAAGATAAATAAAATATTGTTCCCATCCTCAAAGAGGTTATAGACTAATTGGGATAGATCAGATATATGTGCTCATAACAATGACAGAAAGCAGATACTGAGTCGTAAGAAATATATGATGTACTCCAAGGGGTTCAAATGATGGGGATTATATCACAGTTAGTGTTAGAATTAGCTAGTTAGTATCAGAGTATGGATTCAAATTTAGGTCCACAATCAATGTTTTTCAGGGAATCAGGGAAGGGCAATACATGATGAGATGGGTAGTTGATGAAGAGTTTGGCTTGGTGAGATGGGACACATGAGGTAAAGTAAGCCATTTCTCTTTTTCTGTCTCAATATTAGATCTGTAAACTTTCCTTCTCTTCCACCCCCAAATTAAACCACATGACTTATTTTTTCTGTTTTAGCACTTTTTTTGGCCATTGCTTTATAGAAAAACATAACTCTTATGCTATTCAAATTTGCAGATGATACAATCATATCATTTTTAAAAATTAAACTTTTAAATTTATTTTTAATGTTTTATTAAAGAAAAACAGAATAGAAAAGCAGAAAAGGAAAAGAAAAGAAAACAGAACAGAACATTGTCAAGTACCTAACAGAACATCAGGAAGGAGTCAAAATATATTGACAATAAATTACCAGTTCAAGAAAGGATACATAAGAGTAGAAGAAATTATATTCATGAGTGTCCATCTTTGTTTCCTTATATTTTATTCTTTTGTTCTCAATGTGTATTTGTTTTACTTTGTTTTCCCACCTTTCAGCCCCCCTTTCCCCAAGCAGGCTATACTTGTGGGGGGAATCTAGATAGCTTGAAATTTATTGACCTACTCTACATCTTCCCAAAATCCTCCAGTCATATAATTTTTTAAAATTCACTTTATGAACGCCTTTTATCTCTAAATCATGGTCATTTCACCCTTCTTCCCTTTTAGACAGAACATTCTCTTATAGAATAGAATAACAATTAAGCAAAACCAACTGATAAAGGAATCGTGTCTAATAATGTATGTGTTATTCTTTCCCAGGAGTCCCTTTCCTCTCTGCTTGAAGAAAAGAGATATATTTCATTAACAAGTTTCCAGGACCTTTATTTTTAATTGCTGAATTAATTTCTTTTTAATGATTTTTAAATTTAGATTAATACAGTTATATAGATTACTTTCTTGGGTCTGTTTATTTTGCCCTGCTTCAGTTTATGTAAAATTTTCCATGTTATTCTGAATTCCTCATAAGCATAATTTCTTACTGCCCAGAGATTCCATGTATTCATATACCATTGTTTTTTGTCCATCACATGAGTGCTCTTTCCTCAGGTCTTCTTCCTTGAATCTTTCCCTCTCACAGTGCTTATTTATTATCTATCTCTCCCTGCCTGCCTTCTGTCCATTGCATATAGTTGTTTCTATATTGTTTCCTGACTTTAGAATATGATTTCCCTGTCAGAACTATATTCTTGCCTTTCTTTGTATCTCTAGGGATTAGTATACTTCCTGTCACGAAGCATTTAATGCTTGCTAATTGACCAACTGAACTGATGGGTAACATACTTTATATCCAGTTCTTTACTTCCACAAAGAATGTTATTATGGAGAGGTTGGTACATATTGCATCTTTGTTTCTATCTGATTTCCCTGGGATATGTGTCCAAGAGTGGGATTACTTAGTTAAAGGGGATGGACAGATAATTTATTCACTTTTGGGGGGTGTATTTCCAAATTGAAATACGGAACAACTGAATTCTATAACAGTTCTACCAATACACTAGTGTGACTGTTTTTCTATAACTCCTTCAATATTGACTTTTCCAATCTTTTATTATCTTTGCTCATTTACATAGCATGAGGTAAAAACAATCTCAGTTGAATTCTTTTGAAAATTGTGTCTTTCAATCAATTATCAATTAGGCAATGGCTCTAGGTATGTTATATATGTATGCAAATTTCTCATTTTGGGTTTTATAGAAATTTTTTATTTATAGAAAATATTTTATTTATAGAAATTCATTTATAGAAAATTCATATGAATCCACTAAGTAGCACAGTGGATAGGTTGTTCATCCTGAAGTCAGGAAAACTCATCTTCAAATTTGGCTTCAAACACTTACTACCTGTGTTATCTGGAGCAAGTCACTTCATCCTATTTGCCTTAGTTTCTTCATCTGTAAAATTATCTAGAGGAGGAAATGGTAAACCATTCTATCACCTTTGCCAAGAAAATTCCAAATGGGATTTAAAAGAGTTGGACATGACTGAAATGATTAAAGAACAACAAAAAGAAAACCCATAGAAGTCTAGTGTTTGGAATAAGGAAGCTGATAGTTGCCCATATTCTGCCCTAGTCAGATGAAAGCCAGATTTTACAAAATACATTGACAAGCTGGAGCTCCTTCAGAGAAGTCCAATCAGGGTGGTGAAAAAAGCATGATATATTAGGATTGATTGAAGGAAATGAAAGTGTTTAGCCTGGAGAAGATACTTGGAGCAGGAGGAGAAGATTTGGGGAGATATGATAGCTATTTCTAAATACTGAATTGTCATATGGAAAAGGTATTACATTTGCTTGGCTCCAGAGAGCAGAAGTAGAAACAATGGGCAGAAAGCAAAGAGGCTGATTTAGGGCCGACTTTCTTATAATTCTCTGCACCAAATTAGAACAAGCTGCTTTTGGAGGTAGTAAATTGCTAATCACTGGAGGTCTGCAGATGGAGGCTAGCTGACCACTTGTCAGAGATATCATGGAGGAAATTTGTTTTGGTATGGATTGGAATAGATGGGCTTGGAAGTTCCAGGCAATTCTCCAGCCAGATGAATTTGAAGATCCTCCCTTCCATCTTTAAAACCTCATCCATTTGGAATTCCTGTTTGGGTTTGGATTAAAGATGAGGTAGATTAGGGGCTAATATTAAACTGGGGTAAAACCTAGGAGCAGAACTGAGATTAGAGGTAAATAGTCAAGATATAAAATCTATTAATATAATGTAAAAGGAGGCAAACTCCCCTAGTGATAGCTCAGAGTAGTTTTCAAAAACATTTTACATTAATATTTTAGTATTCAACTCTTGTGGCTGATATTCTATAATTCAATGCTCAAATTCATTAAAGTTTATTTGTAGGTATGCTTTTCTTAAAGAAAACTTAATGGACAAATATCCAAATCAAGTACAAAACAAATAAATTAGGAAGTTTTTTTTTTCTTAATAAATCGATCTTTTCTTCAAGAAGTTGTGATATAAAGTTGAAAAAACACAGGCTCTGTTGTAAGGAAAGATATGAATTCAAAACTACCCTTTGGTATTTATTAGCTGTGACTGTAGGCAAGTCACTTAACCTTTCTTTTTTAAAATTTCATTTTATTTTAATAGTATTTTATTCTTTCCAATTATTTATAAAGACCACTTTAAACATTCATTTTATATAAAATTTTGAGTTCCAAATTTTCTACCTTTTTTCCTTCTCTTCCTTCCCCAAGGCTGTAAGCAATTTTATATAGGTTACACATGTGCAATCATGTAAAATATATTTCCATATTACACTTAAATCTTTTTGAGTCTTATTTTCTTTATCTGTAAAATGGGGATTAAAAAAAAAAACTATAGTGCCTGCCTCAAAAGGTGGTTGTGAGAATCAAATGTGTTTTCCGTATAGCACTTTGGAAACTTTAAATCTGATGTAGATATCACTTTTTTTTTTAATTCTCTAAGCACATATAAAATAGAATTTACATTTTTCATGCATCTCTTCAGAAAAATATTCTACCTAGTCAACAGAGTAATAATTGTAATTACATTTGATATTTAATTATAATAGAGCTATATGAAAATAGTGACAAGAAAATATAACAAATGAAAATGATTTAAATTGAGATACTTGGGGGCGTATGTGGTAAATACAGGTGAATTATTTAATCATTATTAAACCACAGTTTAAGAACATTTTAAATAATTAAAATTCTATTAATTTCTTCCATTTCATTCTTTTGTTCCTTTAGGCACAATGACTAGGGTGCATAATCGGTGATTAATAAATGCTTAATGACTCATTGACTTTATTAAATATCATCTATGTGTGAGGCATCATTCTGGCACCATTATTTCAAAGCAACATCTTCAAGCTATATCAATCTCCTTGGGATCCAACAACTCTAAAGGTTGCCCTACCAACATCTCCCAATTTGTTTTTAATTCAAAAGTACTTTACAGTGGTTGGTTATGATCTCCATGGTAAGAGGAAATCTGCAGCATTTATTTGGAAAGCTTTTAACATTTACAAAAATTTAAGATTTTTTCCTTAGATGTTATTCCTAAAATAATTAATTGTTCCTTTTTGCACAGTGACCACTATAGTCTCTATTGATAGCATGATTTAGAAATATGAGTGAAAGCAGAATTTATTAAGGCAAATAGTTGACTTCCTTGAGAACCTCTACCAAACTTCATTAGTGTCTCCACTCTCATAGTTGTGTTTCATTTTAACCCAGTTCCAGGTGTCCAAGTATAGTTTGGTCTGAAGTGACCATGAAATTTTAGTTTAAGCCAAAATCTGAAGCTTAGGTTAGATGAATGATCAGAAAATGGGATTGGGCATAAAAGCCCTAAGGATTCAGGACTTTCTGCATTAAATCAGCTATTTTAGTCTACCCAAAGCCTTGTAATACTTCAAATAATTTCCTAGAGTTCTTTTAAAGTTAAAAATACTCTATGAGACTAAGATTTATCTAAACCAAAATAGTTATTTCAGGCTTTTCCTGATCTGGGCTTCAGTGTTTGAAGATAATTTGGAGAACTGTTTTTTGGGGGGTACGGATAAAAGCATGAAAAACGATCAATTATATTCATAGGTCTACTTGATATTGAATTACCCTTGAATTTAAAATTTGATTTTCTCTTCTTCATTTTCACTATTTGCTCATGGAGTGACAATTTTCTTTTTCCTATGCCTACACATCATGATGAATATAAATAGTCTGGAAAAAAGCAAGATGTACATTTTTGTTGTTGAGATGCTTCTGTTATATCCAACTATTTGTGACCCTGTTTGGGGTTTTCTTGACATAAATATTGGAGTGCCTTGCCATTTCCTTCTCTAGCTCATTTAATAGATGAAAGCAAGGCAAGAATTAAGTAACTTGCCCAAGCTAGCAAATATCTGAGTCCAGATTTGAACACAGGAAGATGAGTCTATCTTCAAACCTGTCACTCCATTCACTGCACTACCTAGAGGTCCTAAGATGTTATAAAGTCTGGATAAACAGTGAAAAAGAACTGTTTAGATTTGCCCTGATAAATCCATTGTAATAGGAACTTAACCTGATTTTTGAAATAAGGGAAGCAGGAAATTTGTAGTTGGAAAAACCTTCAGAAGTCATCTAGTTTAATCTACACATGGCCAAGATTCCCCACTTGGAACAGAACATTCTGGTGGATGAGCAACCTCTTCTTGAAGATCTCTAGTGAAGAGGAACCCACTTTCTCCTGAGGCAGCCCATTGTACTTGGGAATGGTTCTAATTATTAGGAAGCTTTTTTCCCTACCATCAAAACTAAATTAGTTTTTATTCTAATTCAACCTTTTTGTTTCTTTGTAGTTCTGCTCTCTAGGATCAAGTAGACAAAATCCAAAACCACTTTCCCACAAATGTACAAGTTAAATAAATGTTCCTAATTCTTTCAACTAAGCCTCATTTGATATGATCTGGAAGGACCTTCACTACCTGAGTTTTCCTCTTTCAGATGTCAGTTTTTCGATATCCTGCTTAAAATGTGACTTCCATAGGTGAAAATAATATTCTAGATGCTATCTGAACAAGGCAGAGGATTACAGAATGCTCCCTTTCTAAGTTCTGTCTCTTAATGCAACCCAAGATCACACAAGCATTTTTTGATTGTTGTATCATGGGATTTGATTGTGGTATCATGGGGTTGATTCATATTAAGCTTAAGCCCAATAATACTCCTAAATATGTCTAGACATTGTCTCCTTTATATGTCTCAATTGTCACAATTTCCCCCATCTCCTACTTCTGAGGTTGACTTTTTGGGGACCCACGTATAAGACTTTACATTTATACTATATTGTTGAGGCCTTTTTTGAAACTGGCTCTGTCTCTCAGTGGGGTTAACTGTCCCTCCCAATTTTGTGTCATATGCAACTCTAAAAAGCAAACCATATTTCCCTATTTCACTGATATAAAATGTTAAATAGTAGAGGGACAAGCACATATTCCTATGTGTTAATTTTTCAGAAAAAAATTTCATGTGTCTTGCCTTCATTCTCATGATATCTTTCAAATTCCCTTCCCCTTCCTATATGTCATTATCAGAAATTTTGACTTCTAAGCATAATATTCTATGAATGGGGAAGGAAGAACTTGGCAAACAGAAACAAGCTAGAGATAAAACTTATTATTATTAAAGACATATTGACTGATATCATTTTGGGACCCCAGGAATCACATCCATCATACAAATAGTAACAAGAGAATGAATGCTAGGGCACAGCTGATCAATTGCACAGAATGCATCACACTGGGTTGGCTGTTTAGCATGCATTCCACTCGGGACCAGGAGCCATTGTTGGGCAGTGGTGCTATCCCAACCAATTTGCACATAACGTTGTAAACATCCACTGCTCTGATTGGAGCCGCTCTGAAGTTGGACTTGAAATCTGAAAGGGAAATAGAAAGAGAATCTCACTTAATGAGCAGAGAGGACTGAATTAAAATGGAGGAGGGAATGGTTGTTATCGTTGGGCAGTATAATCCTTTGGGATAGAAACAGCAATGAAATGGACAAAATCCAATGAGCTAGCAGCAGATAAGAGGTGTTTTGTTTTTTGTTTGTTTTTTTTTTTTTTAAATAATACGATTTTACTGAGTGGAATGGTTTTTCACAGTCAACAAACAATATGTATAATTTGATTTTACACTCTCTATATCTTCCAGTTCATAATGGTTGGAGGTAGAGGGAAAGTACCTCTTGTGTGTCAGGCATAAGCAATTTTTGACATTATCTCATTTGATCAATTGTAAGTTAATGAGCTATGTCCCCATTATTGAACTTTGTACCCCCATTGTAGATGCCCTCACTTTCTGTATTGTGAAGATTTTATTTAGTGTAGGCAGCTAGGAATTGCAGTGGATAGATAGTGGTAGTGCATCTGGAATCAATATGACTCATTTTTCTGAGTTCAAATCTGGCTTCAGATATTTACTACCCTGGACAAGTCACTCCAGTTCTTCTTTGGCTACAAATTCCTTCCTTCTGCACGGCTCTGAGAAATAAACTTTCCTTTGTTCTTCTAATTTGTTCATAATATCACTCTTTATGTCTAAATCATGAACCCATTTCGACCTTATCTTAGTATATGGTGTTAGGTGTGAGTTAATGCCTAGTTTGTGCCATACTAATTTTTGTCAAAATAGTGAGTTCTTATTCCCAAAGCTGGGGTCTTTGGGTTTGTCAAATACTAGATTCTATATTCATTGATTATTTTGTCCTGTAAACCTAACCTATTTCACTGATTGACTATTCTGTTTCTTAGCCAGTATCAAATGGTTTTGATGACTGCTGCTTTATAATATAGTTTTAGGTCTGGTACAGCTTGGCCACCTTAATTTGCATTTCAAGATCATAGTTTCTAACACATAATTTTTTTAATGCTGCTTCCTGCTTTTCATCATACATAATACATTTTACTCCATCACCTCATTTTAATTCTAAAATAATCTTTTTTTCTTCAAGAGTTATGTCTTATAAATAAAATATTATTGGATTTTGTTTTCTAATTTATTTTGCTTTCCTCTTCCATTTTATCAGTAAGTTAATTCCATTCACATTCAGAGTTATGAATATTTAACTTTATATTTCTCTCTGTCCTGTCCGCTTGTACCTCTTCTCTCACTTTCCTCTTTATAAAAAAAAAAAAAAAAAAAAAAAAAAAAATGGTGATAGAAGAGAAGGGATTTCCCTCATACTTAGGTATTCTTGAGGCTCTCCCTAGGGGGTTGCTTTGTTTGGGATCTCTCCCTGCAATAGGCACCTTCTGAGGTTCTTCTCTACTGGTATGGGGCTGAGGGATTACTCCGGTACTGGAGTCACAGCCCACCACAGGCTTCAGGGCCAGTTCTAGCTAGATTAGGACTTTTATCTAGGACTTTTACCCTGCATTTTAGCTAGGGCCATAAATCACCTTCTGAACAATACCTGAAATGCCCTGAGGCTGTTCTTGCTGCTGGGATACTAACTAAACACTTAAGTTTTATTGAATTAAATTATTGAGACTGAGCTGGCCTTGGGCTCTGTTTCTGGGAATGAAATGGAATAGAGGGACCTTCTGCCCTCTGTTCTCTGAGACTGCTCCTTCTGGAGTTGAGCTCAAGCAAACAAGTCATAGATTTCGGTTGGATCCCTGCCTAGTTTGTGCACGATTGTTGCACTCACCCAGAATGCCTCTAAATTCTTCAGCCATGGGTTTTGTCCTCAGGCAGGCTCCTTCTAGAGCTTTAATTTCATATAGGAGTTCTAGACCTCCCAAATGCTTTAGGGCAGTTGCCTATACTTTGTCCTCTGAGGCTTTGCTCTCAGCCAGCCCTAGAAATTTTTGTATCTCAGAATTCCTGCAGGACTCTGGGAATCTAGTATCTAAGATTCTTTGAACCTATGAATTCTTAGATTTGGTGAAAGAATCTACAATCAAAGTCCAAAGAGAATGCCTGGACTAGATGGTCTCTCTGATAATCTCACCAGAGTTCTCTTTGATGCTGGTGTTCCTGGGGTAAGTATTTGAATGTGCCCTAGGTGACTTAGGAGCCACAAGCCCCAGTGTGAAAAACTCCTGCACAAACAAACCCCATTAAACTCCCTCATTGGAATCTCTGAATATTCCTTTAGTCTCCTTTGCTCTTGGCTTTGGATTTCCAAAAAAAGTAGTCTTGGGATGGGGATGGGGGAAGTCTGGAAATTCTGATTCATAAGCAAAATGTCAGAGCTTGAAGGGTCATCTATGTTCAAGTAGGACATGATTCAGCTGCCCTGGCCAACATGTCTACTCATTGGTCACTAGGGAAAGATCTCATGTTTAGAGTACTGACAGATAAGGGAAAGCTTGTGGGGATCTAAAAATTGGTGTGATTCTTGGTATCCTCTGTCTCCTTTCTTATTGCTTCCCCACTGTCACTCATTCAGTTTCCTTCTCTGTAAAATGGGAATACTAATAAGCACTAATCACCCAGGGTTATTGTGAGGATAAAAGAAGATCATATTTTAAAAAGTTATTTCAGAGGTTAGCATATAGTAGGTTCTCATGTGTGTTTATAAAGCAAAACCTTGTAGGGCACTGTGTCTCACACTCCTAATCATCCTTATTCTTTTCTTTTGGTGCAAATTTAAGCGTGTGAAGCCAATCAATACCTCAATTTAAGTTAAATAACTTTCTCTAAGGCACATGGGTAGCACATAATACAGACTTTGAACTTCTTCCTCCATTTTCATTGTGCTATACTTTGTTCCCCTTTATGGAAGAGGCCAGTCAGGTCTGTTCCAGACTCAATCACTTTGTGACTTTGAGCAAGGACCTTTCTAGCTAAGACTTATCTTCAAACATCCCTGATATGAAGGGATTTAACTAGATAATCTTTAAGGCTCTAATAGTTCTGCCCACTTACTGAACCAACTCATCTCTGCAACCAATCTAGCTAGAACTTAAAAGACTTGGACTGAGGAAGTTTTTGTTGGTCAGTCTTTTTCATTGTGTCCAACTCTTTGTGATCCCATTTGGAGTTTCCTTTCTTTTCTTGGTGAGGAAATTGGGGTTAAATGACTTGCCCAGAGTCACACAACTACTAAGCTTTAAGTGTCTGAGGTCAGATTTGAACTCAGGTTGTCCTACCTCCAGAGCCAGTGCTCTATCTACTACATCATCAAACTGCCCTTATTTGTGATTTTCTTGACAAAGACACTAGATTAATTGGCCATTTCCCTCTCCAAAACATTTGACAGATGAGAAAACACACAACTCAGCATTCTATTCACTGAAGCACCTGGTTGCCTCCATCACTAGAAGAAGCAATAGCTAACAAAACCTTACTGAGGCCACACTGGCTTCATCATATCCTGAACTAGGGGTTCAGAGAGTTGGAATATTCAGTAGGAGGAGTATGATAATACTTGGGGCATCTAGGTGGTACCGTGGATAGAGCTCTGGGACTGGAGTCAGGAAAATCTAAATTCAAATTCAGCCTCAGACATTAACCTGTGTGACTCTAAGCAAGTCACTTAATTCTGTTTGCCTCAGTTTTTTCATCTGCAAAATGAGCTAAAGAAGGAAATAGTAAATCACTCTAGTATCTTTTCCAAGAAAACCCTAAATGGAGTTACTGCATGTGACTATAAAGAATGAACAGCAAAAGCATAATATATATTATAAAACCTTTCCTAATTGACTTTCATCAGATTTATTTTGAGTGTTACTAGGAAGTGTGGCAGCTTGAGAAATTTTTAAAAGGTCGAGCAATATATGCTAGCATCATGTTTGGAAGGACAGTAGAGCAAGTTTAGATCTATGGCTATTGCATGTGAGAATTGGAAAAGAACTAATCAAGAGCAGCTGATGATCTGGCCAGATTTCCTGCAGATGGGAAAAATCATCATGAACACTTTGTTTGTATAGGGGGAGATGGAAGAGGTTTATATATGGTCTGTGTGAACATCTGTACATCGTCAAATCTAGTTTGACAAAATCAATTCAGTCCAACAATTTTTTTTTAAGTATCTGCTACAAGTTGGAAAACATCACAATTTCCTTTGTTAAGGATCTTAGTTAGAATTGGAATTAGGATTTAGGATTTTGTTAAGGATTTAATGGGAGGTTGGGGACTTATAGTCCCATAAGCAAATAAGATTGTGCTAAAGGTGAAGCAAAGAAACAGGTAAAAAGTGAGGAATGAGAGAAGGGTGGGGCTCACTTTTAACTGCAAAGATGATTAAAAAAAAAAGGATTCCTGAGGAAGTTGGTACCTGAACTAAGTCTAGAAGGAAAAGAAGGGTTTCAGCAGGCAGATATAGAAGCAATATATTTTAAGAACGGAGTCCAGCCTGAGTGAAGGTCTTGAAATGGGAGATAGACAGGGCAAAATGGTAAATTGTGAATCCTCCAGTTTTGCTGGAAGATATTGAGGTGAATGATACCAGCAAATGCTACTTTTCTATCTCCCATCTAAAAGCTAATCTGGTGCTCCTTTAGTTCTAGAAGCCTGGGTCAGACCTACAGAGGCTCCTGAAATTCTGCCCTGATAGCAGATCTGTCTGTTCTAGATTAACCAATAATTTGGAAGCATCTTGAGAGACTACAGTCTCTAGGTTCAGTCATTTGAATTTGCTTCTAGAATAAAATGTTCTTAATAGAAAAAAGTTCATAAACTTTTTAAAGAAAAGACATTTTTGATATTATATTTCAACAGAATTGGTTTCTTTTGTAATCTCATATACTTTATTTCAGAAGTTCTCAGTGCCCAAGGGGTCCATGACACAGACAAGGTTAAAAACTCCTGTACAAGAGGCAAGGTGGTCATACAAGTGCTGGATTTGGAGGCAAGAAGCCCTGGTTTCAAATCCTGCCCTCTGCTACTTCTTAGCTGTGTGACAATGGGACAAGTGGCTTAAACTCCTTTCTGAGCATCAGTTTTTTCATTTGTCAAATGAGGAGGTTGACTTCAGAGATCACTCCTAGCTCTAAAGCAAGACTCCTGTTCTTAATGCAGGGTCTCAGGCAAATCTGATCGAGTGTTGACCCAGACTTCTAGTTGGCACGGACTGACCTGGCCCCTGCAGAGTGCTCAGCATTAGAAAGATCGCTGGGAGAGGTTTCTCTCTCAGCCCCCTGGAGTGACTGTGGCAGGTTTGAAGCACACAGCTGTCAGCAGCCGTGGCTGATAAGCCTTCTCAGACATCAGATAGCTCTGAAATAACATTTTGATGAATTAAGTGTAAAACGAATCATGGACATGTGGAATACATTTTCCCCCCACTACCCTTACAATTCAGAATTTACGAGGAAAAGCATTTGGCCACACTTGGCAAACCCAAGAAGCATTTGAAAAAAAATCCACCACAAGATGTTGAAGACCTGTGGGTTTGCAGACTCTCTCATAAATAGTGATCAGAAAGAAATCCCTCCAAGCATCCTGGGAGAGCTGGCCCAGGCCTTCTGGGAAGGAAGTTTCTGCCAGGTTGCTGGCTAAGGAACTGGACTCTCTCATTGACTTACCGGGTCCGAAGCCTAGGAAGATGCCCCTCATGTCCATGAGCTCATTGTCATAGCCATGCCAACCCCATTGCCAGCCTTCCCGCTTCCCTGTGCTGTTCATCCAGAAGGGGAGTGCTTCTTTTTTCTGAGGATCAAAAAAGGAAACACATACTCATGTGACTAGAATCTCCTTGGGGACAAAAGCCTCAGAGATCAACCAACCCAACTTAGACTGGAGGCAAAGAGGATTTCTTGCATATTTCTAGAGCAATCATCAGGAGCTAAGCTAGATAGTATAACGAGTAAGAAGACTGGATATAAAGGGCTCAAATCCTTCTTCTGATAGTTAATATGGTGTCACTTAAGGTCACTTAACTTGCCCCAGTTTTCCTATCTGTAAAATGGGGGGGAGGGAAGGGGAGAAGGGAATAGCACTTAATTCACAGGGTTGTTGTGAAGATCAACTAGGATAATCCTCATAAAGCCCTTTGCAAACCCTATATAAATGCTAGGTATTATTATTGCTCAGTCAGCAAGCATTTATTAAGTGATTTCTATGTGCCATGCACTCCGCTAAGTACTAACAATACAAAGAAAGGCAAAACTACAGTCCCTGAACTGAAGGAGCTATATATATATATACAAATTTGGCCTCACACACTTAGTAGTAACTGGGCAAGTGACTTAACCCTATTTGCTTTAGTTTCCTCATCTGTCAAATAAGCTGGAGAAGGAAATGGTAAACCACTCCAATATATTCGCCAAGAAAAACTCAAATGGGTTCACAAAGATTCAGATACAACTGAAATGACTGAACAACACCATATATGTATACATATGTATACTTACATATATATAAACACATTTTATATACTATAAATGGAAGGTTTTCTTGTTGCTATAGGTGATACAGTGGGTTGAATTCTGGTTCCAAGTTCAAATCCAGCCTCAAACATTTACTAGTTGTGAGACCTGGGCAAGTTACTTAATCCTATTTACCTCAGTTTCCTCCTTTGTCAAATGAGCTGAAGAAGAAAATGGCAAACACTCCAGAGTCTCTGCCAAGAAAACCCCAAATGAGTTCACAAAGAATAAGATATAACTGAAAAAACAATTTGTACAACATGGCTCCATGTTATCTCTAGGATCAAATATAGCCTCTATCTGGCATTAAAAACTCTTCATAGGTGCCAAAGAACCTTTCCAGTCTTATTCTACATTATTTTCCTTCACATACCCTGAGACCCAGCCAAAGCAGCCTTCTTGCTGTTTCTCATATATGACACTCATCTCCCACCTTTGCTCAGAATATTCTCTCCCTTCTCTCCCTTTCCATGTGGAATGCTCCTTTTCCAGCCAACTCTTAAATGTCCTGATTTTCCTCAGCCTAGATATCACTTCCCTCCTATCTGAGTTTCCTTATTCTCCTCAGTTGCTGGTGTCGCTCCCACTATATTACTTTGCATTTATGCTGCATATATTTTGAATATTTTTATATATCCTTCATAGATTACAAGCACTTTATGGACAGGTAATTGTTTTGTTGTTGTTTGTTTTGTCTTTGAATTTCCCAGTTTAGGGACATCTTACAGTGTCTGGGCAAATAGTATAATAGTATTTTAGTCATTTTTTTTTCAGCTAAATCCCAATTTTTGTGACCCCATTTGGGGTTTTCTTATCATAAATACTAGAGTGGTTTGCCATTTCCTTCTTTAGCCCATTTTTCAAATGAGAAAACTAAGGCCTGGATAAGTGGAGTAAGTTGGCTAGAATCACATAACTAGCCAATGGTAAGACTGGAATTAGAGCAGCCATATCTTGACTCCTAGGCCAGTGTTCCCTCTACAGCCCCATGCCGCCTTTTACTCCCTGGAGCCATAGGGGATATTCCTACTTCTTCCTCCACTTGATGATTCTTAGTTCTTCATATGCTTAAAGATGGATACCATGTCAGTTTCCTCTTCTTCAGGTTAACCATTACCAACCTCCTTCAAAAGGACTTTCTTATGATTGTTTCAAGACCTGCTCAATATGCTTTTTGCCTTCTTCTAGTGGTTTTGAATGTTCTAAAATTTTAAGGAACTTGGTACATTTATAACACATTCCATGATGATAGTTTCAATTTCATCAATGTGAGAAACCAAAGTGATTGATAGATAAGCTTGATGGATAAGTTGGGGATTAACCATTTTTTGGTGCTCTCTATTACCAAATAATGCCATCAGCATCCTTCTCTAATTGATTCAATCAGTCAGTCAGTCAACAAGAAAGTCACCTACTATGTGGAAGGCACTGTGATAGAGGTTAGGGATAGAGTGGCAAAAATTAAACAGTCCTTGCTATCAAAGAGTTTACATTCTATTAGGACGTGTGTGTGTATGTGTGTGTGTGTGTGTGTGTGTGTGTGTGTGTGTGTGTATGAAAGAGAGAGAGGGAAGGTTAGGGAAAGAAAAGGAGGGAGGGAAGTGGGGGAGGAAAGAGCTCCCTCTTTGAGAGGGAAAGAGGGAAGAATGGAAGGAGAGAGAAGGAGGGAGAGAGACAGAAGCAGAGAGAATCAGAGATGGAAAGAGAGTGTGAGGGGGGGAGACACAGAGAGGAGAGAGAGAGAGAGAGAGAGAAGAAGAGAAGAGAGAGAGGAAGAAGGGGGAAGAGGGGGAGGGAGGGAGGGAGGGAGGGAGGGAGGGAGGGAGAGAGAGAGAGAGAGAGAGAGAGAGAGAGAGAGAGAGAGAGAGAGAGAGAGAGAGAGAGAGAGAGAGAGAGAGAGAGAGAGAGAGAAAACTGGGAGGATCAGCAAAGGCTCAATGTTAGAAGGTAACACTTGTGGTGTGTTTAAAACAAACAAGTGATATTAAGAGGCAGAGCAGAGGATGGAAGAGGTATGTGGGACAGACAAATGAGAGAGTACAGAGACAGGTAACCTTAAGACAGACAGTGCTAGGCTGCATCTGAGCAAAGCTCCCATCATATCTTACATCTCTAACTCTGCTGCATGTTATCTGGGATGAGTGGAAGAGCCTAAGCCAATGGTGACATCCTCAAGTACTCTTCATCTATATAATCACCCTGCAAGAGGAGAAATTCCCAAACTCAGAGTTGCAAGGGACCCTCAAGGCCATCTAGTCCAATGTGTATTTGGCAAAAATCCCTGTTAATCCTGCATGAGACTGAGAGAAATTATCAATGACTAATAACTTGGGGAGATCCAGAGTCTCCCTTTTTTCTAAATCCTAATTAAAAAATTCATCTTTTGAAGGACATTGTTGATGATGAGATTGGAGTATCTACCAGGGTGGTTACTTTGTTCTTTCAGACTTGGGTGAGGTATATATTCTTTGAATAGACAGACCAAAATTTTCTATTTTGTGATCAATAATGATCTCTAGTTCTCCTTTGGTCACAAATTCCTTTCTCCTCCACAAGTCTGAGAGGTGAACTATCCTCTGTTCCTCTAATTTATTTATGATCTTGTTCTTTATGCCTAAATCATAGACCCATTTTGATCTTATCTTAGTATGTGGTGTTAAGTGTGGGTGCATGCCTAGCTTCTGCCATACTAATTTCCAGTTTTCCCAGCAGTTTTTGTCAAATAATGAATTCTTATCCCAAAAGTTGGGATGTTTGGGTTTGTCAAACACTAGATTGCTATTTTTATTCACTATCTTGCCCTGTGAACCTAACCTATTCCACTGATCAACTAGTCTATTTCTTAGCCAATACCAAATGGTTTTGGTGACTGCTGCTTTATAATATAGTTCTAGATCAACTTAAAAAGCTTTTGAACAAAATTGGGAAAACATTTTTATAGTTAAAGGTTCTGATAAAGGCCTCATCTCCAAAATATACAGAGAATTGATTTTAATTTATAAGAAATTAAGCCATTTTCCAATTAATAAATGGTCAAAGGATATGAACAGACAATTTTCAGATGATGAAATTAAAACTATTTCCACTCATATGAAAGAGTGTTCCAAATCACTACTGATCAGTGAAATGCAAATTAAGACCACTCTGAGATACCACTACACACCTGTCAGATTGGCTAAGATGACAGGAACAAATAACGATGAATGTTGGAGGAGATGTGGGAAAACTGGGACACTGATGCATTGTTGGTGGAGTTGTGAAAGAATCCAACCATTCTGGAGAGCAATCTGGAACTATGCCCAAAAAGTTATCAAAATGTGCATACCCTTTGACCCAGCAGTGCCACTACTGGGCTTATATCCCAAGGAAATACTAAAGAAGGGAAAGGGACCTGTATGTGCCAAAATGTTGTTGGCAGCCCTTTTTGTAGTGGCTAGAAGCTGGAAGATGAATGGATGTCCATCAATTGGAGAATGGTTGGGTAAATTATGGTATATGAATGTTATGGAATATTATTGTTCTGTAAGAAATGACCAACAGGAGAAATACAGAGAGGCCTGGAGAGACTTACATCAACTGATGCTGAGTGAAACGAGCAGAACTAGGGGATCATTATACACTTCAACAATGATACTGTATGAGGATATATTCTGATGGAAGTGGATATCTTCAACATAGAGAAGAGCTAATCCAATTCCAATTGATCAATGATGGACAGAATCAGCTACACCCAGAGAAGGAACACTGGGAAATGAGTGTAAACTGTTAGCATTTTTTGTTTTTCTTCCCAGATTATTTTTACCTTCTGAATCCAATTCTTCCTTTGCAACAACAACAACAACAAAATTCGGTTCTGCACATATATATTGTATCTAGGATATACTATAAGATACTTAATATGTATGGGAATGCCTGCCATCCAGGAAAGGGGGTAGAGGGAAGGAGGGGAAAATTCGGAACAGAAAGGAGTACAAGGGATAATGTTGTAATGCATATGTACTGTCAAAAAATGTTATAATTATAAAATTAATAATAATAAAAAAAATAATAGACCAAGGCAAAGGGTATAGAGATTAAACTTTCTGTCCAAAGGTGATGTGATATCACTCTCAGTCCCTCATTTTAAAATAGCCCACTTACTAACCAATCAGAGTTGATTGCCACTCGTCTTCCAAAAGAATACCTAAGCTCTGAGTCTGCCATGATTATCTTTGCTCTAACAGAAATGGCCAAATGACCATTCTTTTATTAATAATATGCTGGTCTTATTTAGCCCAAAAATTATAATCTCAAAATTATTTTGTTGCAAGGCACTGCAGAGGATCACTCTTTAAACTCAGTTTTTTTCATCTATAAAATGAAGGAGTTGTTATCAGTAATTTTTGAAATCCTTTCTAGCTCTAAATTTGTGACATCAATTTCCTCCAAATGGTCAAATAGCATCTCCTGGAAAACCTGAAGTGAGGGAAAACCTAACTTGAGAGAGACCCAAGAATAACCCCCTAATGGTGCCACACTGTTCTGTCCTGTATTGCTACCTTAACTTTCAGTTCAACTTGATTTTCTTTCACTATATGCTCCCACTAAGTCTAGTCTAAGCCAGTCTATACCCATCTCAGACTCCTTTCCATCCTCTAGCACCCCTTGATAATTAATTGTGCAGAAATTCCCCAACCATTTACTTGTATTCATCATAGTTATTAGTGAGGGTTCACAATTCATATATTTGTTCACACCCAAATCCCCCAGTTTCTTAATCTTTCCACTGTACTGGCCCTACTGCCCAAGACCAATCATTCCTTCCCACCTATTAAGTGAGTAGATCATTGAAACCTAAAGCAACCAGGAGGCTCAGAGGAGCCAGGGGTCTTGCCAGTATTATCTTGGAGTTCTCCTCAGACACCTGTACACTCCCAACAATCCCCAGATGCCACTAGCTGTTGGTCGAAACCTACTCATCACTTGGGACAGTGTGGCAAGGATTGCAAGGGTGGGCCCCTCATTCCTTGTCTAGCTGCCATGTTGTATTGCATGCTCATCCACTCACACCCTGTAAATCTCTCCCTTACATTATTGCTTTTTCAAATCTCTGTTTCATTGAATTTGTTTCCTGAATTTCCATCAGCCCTTCCTCCAATTCCCAGTTGTCATTAATAACTGCCCAGGTTGATTCTGCATTATTACCTGGCAGCATTTCTATATGGCTGTCATTTCTACCTTCTCCCTGTTTGTCTTCAGTGATGATTACAACACCTCTCAATTTAGCTTCATCAGCTAATTTAATGAATGTGTTGCTTTTTCACTCTCTCTGCTTACACAGCTACAACTGCTACAATTCTAATCAGGGCATTAGTATTATTAACAACAATGCTAATTATTTCAGATCATGGAAGTAATATAACAGGCTAAAAGGGTTAGTTCCAAGGGGATAGTCTGGGGAAGTAGAAAGAACACTAGTTTGGGAATCAAAAAGTATGGGTTCAAACCATAGGTCTGCCATTAATTAGCTGGATGACCTTGGACAGTCACTCTCTAAGCATCAGTTCCCTCTTCTATAAAGTGAGGGGATTGGACTCATTGACCTTTATGATCCTTTCTCTCTTTAATGTTATGATTTTATGCTTCTTAATTCAAATAAATGGACCTAAGGATGTCAATAAACACAAAGATTCAGTCATGTGAACACCATTAGAGAAAGCAGTTAATGTTACAAGTATATGCTAAGAGTTAAATTATTTCAAATAAACAATTGGTCTTGGTGAAAGTTTTTAATGAATTAGATGGTTTTTGGATTACGGCAGTCATTCGTAATAATTCATTGAGCATCTGCTGTATTCTAGGCACTAAGGAAACATTAGGTATACAAATGTAATGAGGGCCTAGTCAAAATTGGGGAGCATGTAAAAGCAATGAGCCTAATTTTGGAAGTGTTTGATAATGTAGGATAGAGGGACTTTGCATCAATTTAGAATATGAACAGGTATTCTGTGACTTACATGTTTGCTTCCTAAATAGTGAAGAAATGCCTTTTAATTGGTTGAACTGAAACTGATTATGCATATAAAACGTACTAACCAACTAAATCCAGTTTCCTTTCCTCCGGTGGCAATTGAGGAAAGAACTGCTATAAGCCTCATGGTGCATCAGGGGCCTTGGGTTCTCCCCACCTGGGCTGCCACCATTGAGCTCATGAATAGAAGAGTCTGCTATTGCTTTGGTACCCACCTTCTTCAAAGAGGATTGGAGATTCAATTATGAGATTCAAAAGATTGGAAAACCAGCTTAATTTGCTAGCAGCTATAGCTGCTAAACCTTTAAGAAGCAACTTCCCTGACCCCATCCAACTATGAATAAACTCTGTGCAAAGATCTTATTTCCTGAAGGCAAAGGAGCAAACCCTTGCTATTAATCATCATATGTGGATCATATCCTATCAATGAACTTGGCAGAAGAAAGAATGCTTCTGGCTAAGTTTGAGCCCATTATTCCTAGGAGAATGAATTGTTATTCAAAAGGCTATATACACACACAAATATATATTTAAAATCCGGGTTCTTCCTCTATCTTTTTTAGTCCATTCCTCTATCTTTTTTTATCCATTTATCAACCTATAATATGTTAATCAATATTGAGAAAATATTTCTGCAATGCAACTGATATTAAGGAAACATACTATAATGTTAATATATGATTTTCTACCTATTTCTATTTCAGTTTAATAGCATTCTTCCAAAGAGTAGAGATCTCCACATTAATGAAGGTGAAGGAAAGCATGGTCTGCACATTAAGATGTAATAGGGCTAGGGAAAAAAACCAGTATTGTTGTTTGTTCTTGATTCTTGAAGAGTATCAATGATGACATGATGATGATATTTTTGACTTGCAAGTGAATTGGATTTGAGTAAGACACAGCTGTGCAGAGTCATCAGTCTCACTCTCTTCTCCAGAGTCATCTGAGTTCAGTAGCAAGACACTGGCGCTGGATAGAGTGGGAGTCCTTAGCCATTTTAAACTAGGCTCTTTCCCAGGTCTTTGTTTGAGACAGCACCCATTCAGTGACAAAATGCTAGGTAAGAATTGAAGCAAAAGATGTCTCCTTTGCCTTCACAAAAGAATCAATCTGGTAAGGGAAGATGGTCAGAATTTTTGACCAGAATAGAAACAATTGTTATCTCATTCTGGGCCATTATAACTTAAAACAATTGGGGAAAAACTATAGATCCCATTAGTAACTCTGTGTGTGTGTGTGTGTGTGTGTGTGTGTGTGTGTGTGTGTGTGTGTGTGTGTGTGTGAAATAATAGGTTAATTTCTATCACTGAGAGGGCCTCTCTTACTAAGGAAATAAGACAACCCCAATCAATGGGGATAAATTTTGGTATGTATATGGAAAGTACAGCAGGAAGTAAGACATAATGGAAAGAGAAATAGCTCTGGAGTCAGGAATTGGGTTCAAATGTTGCCCCCAACTTCTACTACCTGTGTACCTCAAACAACTCCCTAGCTTCAGTTTTCTTTATCTGTACAAAGACATTTTATCCTGAGATTTCTTCTAGTTCTAGATCTATGATGCTATGTCTGTTTATGGGGACTAATGATTCATTTTCTAACATATTTTTCTCAAACAAATATTCAAACAAACATTCCTTCTCTTAAGGAGCTTACATTCTATGAAGGAAACAACATGTATAATGTATCCACTATCATGTTGCTTCTATTAAGATATCTAGAACAAGGGTTCTTGATCTGGAGTCTCTGACCTGATTTTTAAAAATATATCTTGAAAACTACATTTTAATATCCTTCTGTGTATTTTATTTTATGCACGTCAAATTGTTCTGAAAAGGGGTCTGTAGGGTTTTACCAGATTCCAGAGGGATACATGACACAAAATAGAATACTTAGATTAGAGAAGACTTCCTACCTATTAAATGGAGACAAGAGGCCCAGGATGAGTAGGCAGTACCAACAAACTTTGTAAAAGGAGTACCTACAATGAAGAGGGCCCAGATCAATGTAAGGGGAAGAGGGTAGGAACAGACCTTTATTCAGAGGCTCTCTTTTACTCTTTCTTCTGGTTGGCACCTCCTCCTCCCTTCCTCCAGGGTCTGTGGAATAGGCCAACTCTCCAGGCATTTACTCACTCCAGACTGCTGCATTTTTGGAATCTATTAGCACTTGTTTTTCTCACCCTTAACATTCCTTTGATGTTCCTCTCTGCATAAATCAGCAGATGGCTGCTATTGCAAAAGGAGAGAGGGAGAGGGAGAGAAAAAGAGAGAGAGATAGAAATAGAGACACAAAGAGAGACAGAGAGAAAGAGAGACAGAGAGAGACAGAAAAAGACACAGAGAGACAGAGACAGATGGAGGCAGAGAGAGACTTTCATGGTGGCAGTAACTGTTAGAGTAACCCACTTTTATCCTCAGCAGGAAACTTAAGGTTCAGATTCTTTGAGATTGCTGGGTAGCTTTGATATGTACAGCATATGAATCCTCACTGGCACAGAACACTGAAAGGGTATTTGTAGTGTCCTCCTTAAAAAGACACAATTATGATCTATTTCTAGGAAATCTATCAGACTTCCTTCCAGGAGGAACTAACATATTAAATCTGTCTAGAACATCAAAACCCCTCTGTCTGTTTGTCTAAGTATTACTGCTCTCTCTTCATACCCCAAATATCCCTCATGAAGCCTTTTCCATTCCAAGGATTTGAAGGGTAGTAGAGCAGAAGAGGTCCCAACAGCAGAAATAGGAACAATGGGTAAAAGTCACAGATTTACACTCAATATCAGGGAAACCTTTCCTAGAAATTAGAAATGTTCAAAAATGAAATGCCCTGGCTTGTTAGGGAATGAGTTCCCCATCACTGGAAGTATTCACACAAAAGCTTATTGACCAATTGCTGGTATGTTATACAGGGTTTCTTTTTTCAAATGTGGGTTTAATGAAGGATTCTCAGGTTGCTTTCATTTTTCATTATTTTGACTAATCTAGTCCTTGGTTTTTCTCTCCCTTCTTCAAACTCCTGTTTTTTGGTCTGTGTGATTTTTGGCTTGGATTTTCTCTCGCTTTAACTGTACCCTCCTTCCTTGCGATTATTATTTCTATGTGGATGTCTCCCAATTCAATGTAACCAATGCCAATTCTCCTATTTCCAAGTGTTTGGTGAAAATGAGATCATAAATTTAGTACTGAGAGGTTTCTCTGAAAAATCTAGATTAGCTCTCTCATTTACAGATACAAAATTGAGGACAGAGTTCAAATGACTTACATGTGCATATACATGTACCTATACACGTGCAATCCCACCCTCGTCTAGGCATGTCTAGTTCTAACATGGAGCCTATTTGCATCCCTTTTCTGATGGGTGGGGGTACTCTCCTTGATTAGCTGCCTGCATCTTTTGAAATGGTGAAACCAAACCAGTTTCTCTGCAATCTTAATAGTTGGACTATTTAAAAAGTACTATTTTGTTTTTATCCAAACACATATAAAAACATTTTTAACAATCATTTTTCAAACTCTGAGCTCCAAATTCCCTCCCTTCTTCCCTTTTGAGCCCTCCTCATTGAGAAAGCAAGCAATATGATATAGTTTATATATGTATAGTCATGCAAAACATGTTTCTAAAATAGTTACATTGTGAAAGAAAATATAGATTAAAAAACCTTCAAAAAAAATAAAGTTGTTTTTTTTTCCCCCCAAAGTATGCTCCAATCTGTATTCAGATATCATCAGTTCTTTCTTTGGGGATGGATAGAATTTTTCATGAGAAGTCCCTCAGAATTGTCCTGCATCATTATGTTGCTGAGAATAGCTAAATTATTCACAGCCAATAATCGCAAGCAATAAAAATCACAGCAATAAAAATATTGCTGTTCCTTTGTAGCAATACATTTCATTTTGTAACTGCTCATGTAAGACTTTCTAAATTTTTCTGAAAACTTTCTGCTCATCATTTCTAATACATTCCATCACAGTCACACATGATAATTTGGTAAGCCATTCCCCAGTTGATGGGCATACCCTCAATTTCCAATTCTTTGCACCAGAAAAGAGCTGATATATATATATATATATATATGTATGTATGTATGTATATAGATCCTTTTCCTTTTTGGTTTTTTAACCTCTTTCTGGATATAGATCTAGTACTGGTATTGCTAGCTCAAAGGGTATGAATGGTTTTATAAGCCTTCATCAATTCATAACTCCATCAATAATGTGTTGAAGTCTACATCCTCTCCAATGCTGGTTACTTCCCTTTTCTGTCATATTATAGAAATAGGTATGAGGTAATACACCAGAATTGTTTTAATTTGCATTTTTCCAATTAATATTGATTTAGAGCTTTTTTCATATAGCTATAGATAGCTTTGATTATTTCACTTGAAAAACGTTCATTTCTTTGGAGCATTTATCAACTGGGAATTGGGACTGATTTTTATAAATTTAATTCGGGCCACAATCAGTACTACTGATTTCCAATCATTAAGTTCTGAGTAAAAGCCAGAGAAAAATAATTAATATAATCTTAACTCTTCTAATCAACTCCTCCTTAGCAACAATCACTGTTCTTATTGCCTTTTGACTGCCTCAACTCTACCTATACTTAGAAAAATCTAGCCCCTATGAATGCGGGTGCGACCCCTTAGGTTCTGCCTGGCTCCCATTCTCAATAAAAAGTTTCCTGGTTGCCATTATGTTTCTTCTCTTCGACCTAGAAATCGCCCTTCTTTTACCACTCCCATGAGTCATCCAATTACCAACAACAGGATCTATGCTCGTCCTATTATTTTCCCTGATTATCCTACTTACAGGCGGCAGAGCATATAAATGGTTCCATTCTTGAATGGACCAAATAGGTTTTTAATCTAAGTAAGATAATTGATTTCAACTCAATAAATCATGGTTCTACCCCATGAATAACTTATGCTTCCTGTTAACTTAAATCTGATTGTGGCTTTCCTGTTAGCCCTTATAGGAGTTGTAATTTATCAATCTCACCTAATATCTACCTTCTTATACTTAGAGGGTATAATATTATCCCTTTTTATCCTTATAACCCTTATAAATACCCACTTCCACATATTCTCAATATCTATAACCCTCTTACTCCTATTAGTATTTTCAGCTTGTGAGGCAGCTATTGGTCTCGCACTACTGGTCAAAATCTCTGCCACCCACGGCACTGACCATATACAAAACCTTAATCTTCTACAATGCTAAAAATACTCTTATCAACCTTCATACTCATTCCATTAGCCTGATACTCCAAAAAATCCTGAATTTGAATCAACACTACAACCCATAGTTTTCTAGTTAGTGTTTGAAGCCTAACTCTTCTATATCATAACTCAGACCTAGGCTACAACTATAATACTCCTTTTTCACTAGGTTCTTTATCAGGACCACTCCTAATTCTATCATGCTGACTTCTTCCTCTAATAATAATTGCAAGCCAGAATCATCTGGCTCATGAACCCTTAATAAGAAAAAAAAATCTATCTTACTATACTAATTATTCTTCAACTGTCCCTAATTATAGCCTTCACTTCATCAGAGCTAATTATATTCTATATCCTATTCGAAACAAACCTAATCCCTACCCTTATTATTACATAATGAGGAAGCCAAAATGCAGGCCTATATTTCCTCTTCCATACATTAATCGGATCTCTTCCACTTCTAGTTGCCCTCCTTCATCTACACACAAACCTAGGCTCCCATTTTTTTTTCCACAATTAGGATTGCTCAATGTATTTCTCTCCATCCTATTTCCCCTCCCCTGTGTATTCTATTTTTTTTTTCCTTTCACCCTGTCTCTCCTTAAAAATGTTTTGCTTCTGATTACTCCTGCCCCAATCTGACTTCCCTTCTATCATACCCCCTCTTTTCATGTCCCCTTTCCCTTCTACTTTCCCGTAAGATAGATTTCTATATCCAATTAAGTATGCATATTATTCTCCCTTTGGGCCAATTCTATTTAACTAAGGTTTACTCATTCTCCCTCCTTCCCCCATCTTTGCCACTACAATAAAAGATTTCTTGCCTGTTTTATGTGAAATAATTTACCCCTTTCTACCTCTCCCTTTTAGAATATTCCTTTTTCCTTCTTAATTTTATTTTTTAAAATATCTTTTCATGTTCAACTCAACTTTTTGCCTTCTGACTATACTTCTTCTGTCTTAATAATGAGAAAATTTTTATTAGTTACAAATATTATCTTCCTATGTAGGAATGCAAACAGTTTAACCTTAGCACCTTTTGATCTCCCTTTTTTTTTTTTTTTTAAAAAAAACCTTCTTGTGCTTTTCTTGAATCTTGTATTTGAAAGTCAAATTTTCTGTTCAGCTCTAGTCTTTTTTTTTGAAAGTCCTCTGCCTCATTAAATGTTTACTTCCCCCTAAAGTATTATACTTACTTTGGATGGGTAGGTGATTCTTGGTTGTAATTGGTTGAAGTCAAGTACAATTCTGAGCAACAGGAGCATTTCTCATCTCCTCCCTCAATTAACCCTTCAGGGGTGGAGCAAGAAGGAGGAGGGGAAGAGGCAGAAATACAAACAGAATCTCCTGTTAAGCAGTTTATGTCAAGATTAGAAAAAGCATTGGTTGAAGCTAAGAGAGGAGGACAGGATATAAGTGATTTTATATATGCATATCCTGTGATTGAAGATGTTGAATCTGTAGGTCAAAAAAGAAGAAGATATACACCTTTGGATTTGAATAAAATTAAAGATTTGGAAAAAGGTTGTGCCCTTTATGGAGCTACATCAGCTTATGTTAAAATGTTACTAACCCCAAATGACTGGAAATCCATAGCAAGGACATGTTTAGAAACTGGACAAAATCTATTGTGGCTTGTGGAGTTTCATGAATTATGTAAAATCCAAGTCAGATGCAATTTGAAAACAGGAGTTAACACACAATTCATTTTTGAGCACTTAGCTGGTGAAGGTCGGTATGGAGAGAATTCAGAACAGATTAATTATCCCATGACAGTGTATGAGCAAATTGCTAAGGCTGCAATAAAAGCTTGGGGTTCCCTCCCTAGACAGAAAGATTGGGGGGAGGCTTTCACTAAAAGGGAGCAATGTCCCAATGAACCTTTTGCAGATTTTGTGGGACATTTGCAAACTGCTGTCAAAAGAACTATTGGAGAAAAAGCAGCTACAGAAATAATGACCAGACATCTGGCTAAAGAAAATGCCAATGAGATTTGCAAAAGAATTATAAATGGGGATTACACAAAGATGCTCCTTTAGAGGAGATCATAAGATGATGTGCTATAGTGGGAACAAATGCTTTTTACACCCGGACTATGATGAACATGGAAAGACAGGGTCCCTCTTGGCAAAGGACTTCTAGAGAAATTCGTTGATGTTTCCAATGTGGAAAAATTGGACATCTAAGAGCTCAGTGTAAATATGGAGATAGAGTGAGAAAACAGGGTGAAAGAAGACCTAAAACTCCATGTCCAAAATGTCACAAGGGTCTCCACTGGGTCTCCGAATGTAGATTGACCCAGAGAAATGAAAGGTAGGGCCCAGCTTCAGCCCCCCAAGTGGGGCATGATGGCAGCTGAGGTTACATCCAGAGAAATTTAAGGCATGATCAATCATGATGGCAATCAGATGGAAGAAAAGGATTGAAATTAGGAAAAATAGAGTTGTATGCAGTAGACTACTGAGATACTCTGTGGAGAAGTGAAATCTGTTCCTGTTTAGCCTATGGATCCTTTGCCTCCAGGCACAGTAGGCTTGACCATTTCACCTTCTGAGAGTGCTTACAAAACAGTGTCCATCCATACACTGATGTGGGAAACTGGAGAACGTGTAGCTAATATCCCAGTCACTTACACAGGTAGACAACGTGTAATCTATCAACCAGGAGAAGTAGAAGCATCAGGCTTATTGTTACATACCCCTAATAAGCAACCTGGTGATAGTCGCCCAGTGAACAAAATCCAGGAATATATTGGACAGCAGCTGTGACAGCTGACCGACCTATGCTTACTAACTCCTTTGCCCTTTGGAAGATAACATTTTAAGCCCTCCAAACTTTAATGTAGAAGTTGCTACATATTTTATGTCCTGTCTCTGTCTCTTTTTGTTTGCTTGCAATATTTTCTCCCTCATCTTGGAGTTATAGAATTTGGTTATAATATTCTCAGGAAGCAAACAGTGGATTCTTTAGATTTCTATTTTATCTTCTGTAGAATATCAGGGCAGTTTTCTTTGATAATTTCTTGAAAGATGATATGTAGGCTCTTTTATTGATCATGGCTTTCAGATAGTCCAATAATTTTTAAGTGATCTCCCCTGGACATATTTTCCAGATCAGTTATTTTTTCCAATGAGATATTTCATCTTGTTTTCTATTTTTTTATATTCTTTTGATTATTTTTATCATTTCTTGATTTTGAATTAAGTTATGTGCTTCCATTTGCTCAATTCAAATTTTTTGGAAATTATTTTCTTCAGTGATCTTTTTGTACCTCCCTTCCCATTTGGCCAATTTTACTTTTTTAAAGAGCTTTTTTTCCTCCTGCAGTGAGCTTTTGGACCCCTTTTTCCATTTGTTTGATTCTACTTTAGAAATTTTTTTTCTTCAATGTATTTTTGTGCTTCCCTTTCAATTTGGTCAGTTCTGTCTTTCAGAGCATTCCTCTTCTCATTAACTTTTTGCTCTTTTGCCATTTGGTCTCATATGTTTTTAAGATGTTATTTTCTTTAATATTTTTTGCATCTCATTGTTGGTGGAGTTGTGAAAGAATCCAACCATTCTGGAGAGCAATCTGGAATTATGCCCAAAAAGTTATCAAAATGTGCATACCCTTTGACCCAGCCATACTACTACTGGGCTTATACCCCAAGGAACTACTAGAGAAGGGAAAGGGTCCTGTATGTGCCAAAATGTTTGTGGCAGCCCTTTTCATAGTGGCTAGAAGCTGGAAGATGAATGGATGTCCATCAATTGGAGAATGGTTGGGTAAACTATGGTATATGAATGTTATGGAATATTATTGTTCTATAAGAAATGACCAACAGGAGAAATACAGAGAGGCTTGGAGAGACTTACATCAACTGATGCTGAGTGAAACGAGCAGAACCAGAAGATCATTATACACTTCAACAATGATACTGTACGAGGATGTATGCTGATGGAAGTGGATTTCTTCAACATAGAGAAGAACTAATCCAATTCCAATTGATTAAAGACGGACAGAACCAGCTACATCCAGAAAAGGAACACTGGGAAATGAATGTAAACTGTTACTTTTACCTTCTGAATCCAATTCTTCCTGTGCAACAAAAAATTCGGTTCTACACACATATATTGTATCTAAATTATACTGAAATATATTTAACATATATAAGACTGCTTGCCATCTGGGGGAGGGGGTTGGGGGAGGAAGGGAAAAAATCTGAATAGAAGTAAGTGCAAGGGATAATGTTGTAAAAAATTACCCATGCATATGTATTGTCAAAAAATGTTATAATTATAAAATAAAATAAAAAAAAAAATTAAAAAAAAAAATATTTTTTGCATCTCCTTTACCACATTGTTAACTTTTTTCATGATTTTCTTGCATCACTCTCATTTTTCTTCTCAATTTTCCACTTACCTCCCTTACTTGGTTTTCAAAATCCTTTCTGAGCTCTTCCATAGTTTGAGAACAATTCAATTTTGGGGAAATGGGGAAGAAGCTTCAGAAGTTGGAGCTTTGACTTTTTTTTTTTATCTGCTTCTGAGTGTGTGTTTTGATCTTCCTTGTCACCAGAGTACCTTTCTATGTTCAGAATTTTTCAGTTTTTTTGTGTGTTTCTGTTTTCTGTTTCATTGTTATTTTTCCAATTTATTTCTTGACTTCTAAATTTATTAAAGTAGGTGGAAACTCAAACTTCAAGGGTTTTTGGCAGGTGTTTTCAGATACTTCTAGGGATTTGTCAAGATTTAGCTTCTTCCAAAGTGGTGTGTTGCAAGGAAAGGTACGTTTACAATTCTCTTGGCCTGTGCTCTAGTCTATGAGTGACCACAATCACTCTTTCTGCCTTAGAACTATGAGGAGGATCCCAAGGCTTGCTCCTGGTTTGTTGGGGCCACAGCTGTGGTAGCACAGTTTGTGCTAGACTACTGCTCTAATTTCCCCCCAGTGTGACATACTTTTCCTTCTGACTTTTTAAGTTGTCTTTTGTTGAAAAATTATTTCACCACTTCTTTTTGTGGCTTCTGCTTCTCCAGGAAATATTTTATGGCATTATTTAAAGATGTTCCAAATCACTATTGATCGGAGAAATGCAAATTAAGACAACTCTGAGACACCACTACACACCTGTCAGATTGGCTAAGATGACAGGAACACCATCATCTGAAATAATTTCATCATCTGAAAATTGTCTTTCATATCCTTTGACCATTTATCAATTGGAGAATGGCTTGATTTCTTATAAATTAAAGTCAATTCACTGTATATTTTGGAGTTGAGGCCTTTATCAGAACCTTTAACTGTAAAAATGTTTTCCCAATTTGTTACTTCCCTTCTAATTTTGTTTGCATTAGTTTTGTTTGTACAAAAGCTTCTTAATTTGATGTAATCAAAATTTTCTATTTTGTGATCAATATGATCTCTAGTTCTCCTTTGGACACAAATTCCTTCCTCCTCAACAAGCCTGAGAGGTAAACTATCTTATGTTTCTCTAATTTATTTATGATCTTGTTCTTTATGCCTAAATCTTGGACCCATTTTGATCTTTATCTTAGTATGTGGTGTTAAATGTGGGTCCATGCCTAGTTTCATACTAATTTCCAATTTTCCCAGCAGTTTTTGTCAAATAATGAATTCTTATCCCAAAAGTTGAGATCTTTGGGTTTGTCAAACACTAGATTGCTATTTTTATTCACTATCTTGCCCTGTGAACCTAACCTATACCACTGATCAACTAGTCTATTTCTTAGCCAATGCCAAATGGTTTTGGTGACTGATGCTTTATAATATAGTTCTAGATCAGGTACAGCTAGGCCACCTTCATTTGATTTTTTTTTTCATTACTTCCCTTGAAATTCTCAACCTTTTGCTCTTCTATATGAATTTTGTTGTTATTTTTTCTAGGTCATTAAAATAGTTTCTTGGGAGTCTGATTGGTATAGCACTAAATAAATAGATTAGTTTAAGGAATATTGTCATCTTTATTATATTCGCTCGGCCTATCCAAGAGCACTGAATGTCTTTCCAATTATTTAAATCTTACTTTATTGTTGTGGCAAGTGTTTCATAATTTTCCTCATATAATTCCTGACTATTCTTTGGTAGATGGATTCCCAAATACTTTATACTCTCAACATTTGTTTGGAATGGAATTTCTCTTGGTATCTCTTGCTGTTGCATTTTGTTGGTGATATATAAAAATGCTGAGCATTTATGTAGATTTATTTTGTATCCTGCCACTTTGCTAAAATTCTGAATTATTTCTAATAGCTTTTTAGCAGAGTCTTTGGGGTTCTCTAAGTATACCATCATGTCATCTGCAAAGAGTGATAGTTTGATTTCCTCATTTCCTACTCTAATTCCTTGAATCTCTTTCACGGCTCTTATTGCCAAGGCTAGCGTGTCTAGTATTATATTGAATAGTAATGGTGATAGTGGGCAACCTTGTTTCACTCCTGAACCCTTATTTAACTGTACTAATAATTTTTCAATAACTTGCTATCTATAAAATACACAGATGACTCAAATTGAAGACGATAGGGACTTAATTTTCCCCTTCCTCAAAGTCATACAGCTAGGAAATGTTAAGTGTTTGAGGTCACATTCAAAAATACGTCCTCCTGACTTCAGGGCCAGTGTGCTTTCTGCTATTCTATCTTGCTGCCCATTCATTACTTTCATGCCTTACTTTCATGAGGCAAAAGTAACTATCAGCCAGCACCCTAGGCAGCTGCATAATTCTCTCTGACAAATGAAAACCTGCTTCCTTTTCTGTAACTATTTTACTAATGGCACTCAGAGATGGGAGAAGAAAACAGGCACAGGTTTATGACTATCAGGGCCAGAATAGCAAGCTTGTCACTTTCAATCATTCCTAACTGGGAATAGGATCTCCACCAGTATGAGAGTAGTCCTGGGTTCATCAAAAACAGCACCAAGTTACAAGTCAATGCAAGGCTGGCAGATGGAGAATAAAGAGGTGATGGGGAGGGAGAAGGGAAGGAGGCTAGAACTGTGGGATTTCAAGAGTTGGCCCCAACCAAATCACTATCAGCTGTCACTGACTCAGCTGTTTTTCTAATCATGTCAAAAGCAGGAAGCAATCATGGCTAACCATGCTATTGCAAGACCAGAGAGACTCTACATTCAAAAGGGAGAGTTTAGCTATGGTGCAGATGTGAGCTCCGGCCCAACAAAAGAGCTTCATCATATGGGTTGGCATGTCAGTTAAGTAGCAATATGCAATATTCTTTTTCCATTTGTGGGCTTATTTTGCAAACAGGAATGTGAGAGATTAATAGCTCTGGCACCAAGCAGCGACCAGGGATAGAGGAGAGAGTTTTCAATTCTTGGCAGTCAAGAAACCATAATAAACACTAGAGACTTCAAAGAAAAGGTTTGAGCCAATAAGGAAAGACAGTGTGTTCAGGGTCTCTTTCTTGAGATTTTTAGCAGAAAAATAAATAAAACCTCAATAGTTCATTAAAGTAGGAGCTCAAGGCATCATTTCCCTTACTATCCCCTAATAATGGAAATAAAACATTTATGGAAAAGGAAACAAAAGAATTCCCATATAGTTAAGGTAATCAGTAAAAACCATCAAAATAGTAAAGAGTCTAAAAGGCAGATACAAATAATAGTGTCCATGAATTATCAATAGTGAGGTTTTTATTTTTTTTAAATGCTTGCAGCTTACTTAAAATGTTTTTGATATTTATCTTTCTATGTGGGATTTCAGCTACTTTAAAAACCACTGTTTAATGTCTTTTAGAAATAAAATACCATAGGCTTTCCCCCCTGCCTTCATTTCTTCTCACTCTTATGCTTAAAGAATTTCAAAAAAGGAAGAGATCTTCAAATTATCAGATTCAACAACTTCAATTTATAGATGAGGAAACTGAGGTTCAGTGATTCAGCCAAAGTCACTTAGATAGTAAGCATCAGAGATGGGATTTGAATTCTCTGACCCCATACTGGGCAGCACTCCTCAAAAAGTCTTGTTCAGGATTACAGAGCTTGTGAATGGCAGTTAGAATTTGAATCCATGTCCTTTGGTACATAGTGTCATGCACTTTGAACTGAAAGTAGCCTTTCAGGTCATCCAGACCAGCTCTCTCATTTTACAGATGAAGGAACTGACACAGAGTTATAAAAGGACTTGCTATTAAGTATCTCAGTCCACCTGACTCCAACCTTAAGGTCTCATTCACTCTCCTCTGTCTACATGTAATTTAATCCTTTGGAGTTTTAGGATTTTATTAGTTTAAAGCACATGATTTTCTCTCTTCCTAATATATAGAATATTCAGGAAATCGCAGATGTTTTAAAAATGTTAAGAAATAATATGGAAATGTTTTGATTCTCTTTCTTTCTTTTTCTCTCATTAAATTCCAAATAGAATTTTTAAAATATTCACTTAAAAAAAAAAATCTCCTTAGTCATTACTTTTACATACCCATAATAGTTCACTAAACAGCCTTGAAATAGATTTGAAACCTGTCTTGTAAAAAATCCCTTCTAGCCTAAAAAAATTGCATCTGCCCTGGTCACATTTACCAAATCTCATCCTTGTTCAAACTCTGTTTCAGTGACTTGGACATGTCTGTCAAATGGGGACATGGCAGAAATTCTAAAAGATGGGAAAAAGCAGTTGTTGGAAGCTAATACACACTAAATTCATTGCAGGTGGAACACTGAATTGTTGTGGTATTTCTAGATTCAGGTGGGACTTAAATAAGAGAAAATACCAAGTTATTCATGCCCTAGGGGCCCACTACTGGGATTGTACTTCAAAATTAATGACAGCAAGAAAATAATCACTAGTTCATGAATGTTAGTAATAGAATTGTTTGTGAGGACAAAAATCTGGAAAAATTATTTTCTCTCAAATTGTGGAATGGCTTTATGGCAATGAATGCGATGGAATATTAATATACCATGAACAATGATGTCTATAAGGAATTTTGAGAAACATAGGAAAGACTTGTATTAAATGATACAGAATAAAATAAAAATTAGAGCCAAAAGAAATTGTTTATTTTACACAATGTACAATGTAAATAAAATCAGCAATAAAATGGGGTAAAATATAGTAGTCAATGTTAGTATCTTGCCTTCAAAATTAAAAGTAATTAATTACCATGCTCCTCATGTTCTATTTATAATCAATTACAGTTTAGTAGAAGGTTATTACAGGAAATGGAATTTTGGTCTAGATCAGGGATTTTACCCTTTAGCCTAGTAACTGTAGGAAAAAATTTTTTATAATTGCATTTCAATATCATTCATGTTTTTGTAATCCCATGTATTTTATTTATCATTATATTTTACTGTGTTACTTAATTTTTAATTTCCATTTAGTTTTGCCTCAATCAGGCTTCCAAAGGAATCCATGATATACAAAAACATTAAGACCCCTGCTCTAAACAGTTACAAAGAATTTGTTAAGAGGGAGTTGCTATGTCCAAATAAAATGCAACATTGACTTTAAAAAAATCAATTATATATGAAATACTCACTTTCTGAATCAGTAGGTGAACCATTATAGCGACATAGTTTCATCAAACTCACTTTCACTTTTTAAACATGAAAATTTGAAAACAGATTATATTAAGATACTAGATATGTTGGAGCAGAGAGGAAATTTAACATATGTATTTGGGGCAGGATTAGCAAGTATCTTATTTATTTTAAATGGATATTTTTCTAATTATGTATAAAAAATTTTAACATTCATGTTTTTAAAATTTGAATTCTAAATGTTCTTCTTCCCTCCCTCCTCTACCCTCTCCCTAATAGGTTATATATGTGTGATCATACAAAACAAATTTCCATATTAGTTATTAGCCACATTCTTGTAAGGCACTGATGATTTTTCTTTTCTCCTTAGCATATTATTGATACTTTACCTCAGTGATGAACCATCCTTCATCAGCAACTAACGTCAGAGGAGCCACAAATTTGCCTTCCTTGTAATGAAACCTGGTGGGAATTGTTTCTTTTTCATAAATCTTCATGTGTTCTACCAGCTTCAGTTTGTCAGCTACCTGTCAAGGAAACCAAAAAGGTTTTAAATTGTCCCTGGTTGTTTTTAATGAATGGTTGAGGTCTTAAACTGGATGATGATCAAAAATAGTTAATGATGCAAAGGACAAACAAAATTTGTAAAGTATCTAAGAAAATTGTTTCTGTGATTGGGTACAGAAGGCACAATTGAGAAGTAATTGCTCCTTCAGTACCACTCAGTAATAGGGAGCCACTGAATTTTATTGAATAGAGGAATGATATAGTTTAATCTGAACCTTTAGCAAAATCACTTTGGTGGAGGATACAGTGGAGTGAGGGCATACCTGAGACAGGCAGATCCACCAGAACATTATTTCTGGTCTAGATGTGAGCTGCTGAGGGCCTGTACTAGCATGGTAGCAGTGTCAAAAGAGATTGCAAAGGCAAAATCGGCAGGTCTTGACAACAGATTGGATATAGAGAGGTGAGAGGCACTAGGAGGGGAAGGATGACTCCTAGATTGTGATCCTGAGGACTGGGAATTTGCTACAAGAAAGCAAGGAAGAAATTTGAGGTACTTTGGGAAGGGAATCATGAGTTCTGTTTTGGATATATTTAGTTTAATATATTATCTAAACTTCCAGGTTGAGGTGTCTGTAAGGTAGTTGGAGATGCAAGATTGGAAACAGTTTGAGGCAAGATTTGAAAATCATCTTCATAAAGATAGTAATTAAATTCATGGGAACTGATAATGTCACTAAATAAAATAGTAATATAAAGAAAAGAATAGAGGGCCCAGGTGGAAACCTGTGGGACATCTTTGGCTATAGAGTGGATCTGGATAACGATGCAGCAAAGACTGAGAAAAAGTGGTCAGATTGGTAGGAGAAGACTAAGTATGAATGGTGTCTCCAAAAACTATTCAGTGCCTAGCCCAGTGCTTGGCATATACTAGGGGCTTCATAAATATTTGTTGTCTGATTAATTAAGCTTCCAGTGTGTTCCAGGACCTCCACTAGATATTAGTGATACAAGTTCAAAAGGGAGATATTCCTTGCCTCGGAGAGCTTATAATTTAATAGGAGGCTACCACACATATAGGGAAATGGTGAGCAGAAAAGAATTTGGGTCCAGGTAAGTTGTAAGAACCATGAATGGAGATTTCTGCCCATGGTAGGGATAGGAAAGAAATCAAATGAATTCATAGTATATAAGCTTCATTAAAAATCTCTGTTGGAAAACTGCAGAAAATTTAATAAAGCTCCCACAGGAGAGGTTTTATTTTTCGGCTCTTATCAAATAACTCCAGTTTAAATAGAAATTCCTCTATGGCTAAAATGGAAGTTTTCAGTATGCAGTCTCTGACTTTCCTAGGCACACAACATAAAATTCTGACTCATAAGTTCTTGAACTTGTAACTTTTTATGGGTGGAACACAATGCTTTTTGGCAAAGGTGACTGACTTGGTTTTGGATGAAGGTTTATTTATGAATACCTTCGCTTCTATCAATTTTCCAAGGGTGTCGTTAAATCCTCCTTATGCTATTTGGGTTTATGATGGTCTCTGGCTACTAGGCTTTAAGCATTTTTTTCTTGTTGAAATGAAGTTCATAAGATGTGCCAATAGTCATTTTAAAGTGTGTTTTACGATAAGCAATAGTTTTGAGCAACTGCCTGATCCACTTATAAGAGAAACTGCAGCAGGAGATAGAGGAATTGGTAGCAAGGGTCTTGTCTCATTTGGTAAAAAGAAAATAAGGCCTTCTGTCTGAAGAAGATCTAAGAGATGGTCACCCATTTCTTCTTCTTTATCTTATACAGTGTGGCCCACAAGAAGGAAGGTAATTGTGCATCTGTGTTTGTCCTAGCCAAACCATGTTTGGAGAATTGTGTTCACTGCTGAGCACTGAAGGGCCTTCAGAAGGGCACTTAAAAAGAATAATGAGGGCTGATAACAATAATAATAATAATGAGGAGGAGGAGAAATATTTATATGTAGTGCTTTGAGATTTTCAAAAAGTTTTACAAATTTCATCTCATTTGATCCTCACAACCACCCTGAGAGGTAGGTAGGAAACTGAAAGCAATTTGTCCAGGGTCACATGCTAATACATGATTGAGGTTGGATTTGAACCCAGGTCTTCCTAATTTCTGTTCTCATGCTTAAAAAAGTTAAAGAAGAGGGTCATCGCCAAGCATCTTTTTGTCCCGCCGCTGGACTTTAGTAACTCAAACCTGTAAAAATTCCCCACAAATGCCTCAGCATTTCTGATGTTTCAGCAAGCCTTAAGCAGTCCATAGTGTCTGCTTCAGTCGCCTTCATGGCCTGGCCAGTGGAACAAAGTTCATTCTGCTGTGGGAAATTCCTACATACTTGAGGTAAAAATCCCCTAAACTCCCAACTGGTTTGATGCCTATTGGTTACCCTTAAAATGGTTCAGTCTGTCTGCTGAGATAGTTTACTTAGATGTAGCTGCTGTGCACGGTACAGCTTCTTGGAGCCACAAGTGAGAGTTGGGTGCTAGGTGGACACTAAAATTCCTCCAATGACATTCTTTATATAAAGCTTCTTAAAGTCAAGGTTGATACTCCATATATGGAATTTTGTAACTGAATGTGGGGATTGCGAAATTAGGATTTAATATCAGCAACTATGTGATTTGTCTATCTACTTTACATACATATACATCCAGGGTCATATACAAATTTCTCGGGTAAAAAGGTGTCACAAGTAAAAGAAATTTAAGAAGGCCTGCTTTATACCACTGTCCATGAAACCCTAAAATGCCTTTCTTTAGTTGGGGGTACCATTCCTCAACTGCTGACATAAAATCAGTCAGTCCTGTAAATGAATCCATTCTCATTATTTTAAAATAGTACTGGCTAAAATAATTGTATTAATATAATATTTATATATATATAATAGGAGCAAAAATGTAGATAGTCTAGCCCACAGAATCATAGGATCTCAAAATTCAAGGAGATCTCAGAGATTATTTGGTTATATCCATTCCTGAATATCCTGGTTAAGTGGTCATCGAGGAACTACTTGAAGACTTCCCTCAGCTCAATATCACCTCCCCAAGCAGCCCACTCTACTTCTGGATAGCATGAATGAAGTTTTTCTTCATATTAAATCAAAATTTGCTTCCTTCCAACTTCCATTCATTATGTCTAGTTCTATTCTTTCTGGTTTTAAACCAAATAAGTCTAATCTGTCTTTTATATTACGGCTTTCACCTACTTTAAAATAGTATTCATGCTCATCTTTCACCTTGCCCAAATCTTTTTTTCTCTAGGCAGAATATTCAGATTTCCTATCGTAACACACACACACACACACACACACACACACACACACACACACACACAAAATGGGCTGGTTTGACTATTGTACATCAATACTGAATAGAGCATGAAGCTAACTTAAATGACTCCTGTTTCTTATACAGATACCAATTCAGTTTCAAGGCTAATCCTTGAGACATAATCCACATGCCTCTCCCTCTGCCCCTAAACACTTTCAGAAATGATGAAAGTTAAATAGTAAAAAATAATCCCTCTGCAACTCCTCCTGTTATCACCAGTACAATATTTCTTGCCTCTGTATGTTTCCCAGGAACAGGCCAAAGGCTCACAACAGAACCCCGGTCCTTCATTTGCAGCAGATCACTCAGGTTAATGTATTCCTTCAGCTCAATCACTTTGTCCATCCAGAAAATATCAGTCATTCCATGATCAGAGAAGAAAATGACATTTAGGGTATCTTGCAGCCCCTTATCCTGTTGAATTGATGGAGACAATAGTTATAATCAGAAGAGAAAGATTTCCCTCCTTGAAATCCTGTAAGTTTTTTTTAAACAGCAAATTAAATGAGAAAGAGAATTCTGCCTTTATGGTCTATTGATTTATAGGAGACAAATTAATTTCTCCTACAAGCTTTTCCAAATTCTAAATTCTGGGGTATTACTAATCTATGCCATTCATTTAAAAAACAAATCTTAAAAAACAATCTTAAAAAAAACAAATAAGGTAGGGACAGCAAGGTGGTGCAGTGGATAGAGCACCAGCCTTAAAGTCAGGAGGACCTGAGTTCAAATCTGGCCTCAGACACTTAAGACTTCCTAGCTGTGTGACCCTGGGCAAGTCACTTAACCCCAACTGCCTCAGCAAAAAAACAAAAAACCAAAAAACCAAATAAGGTCGCCTATTGATTCACAGATAAAAATCATTCATGCTAACATTCTGAAATGGAAGCACAGATCTGAGGCCAATTACAAGTGATTCTCAAAGTGTCCAAGGACTCTCAAGAGGTTCCTGGGGTGCTTTTAGGAACTCTAAAAGGTCAAAATTATTTTCATAAAAATACGAAGGCATCTTAATTTCTAAAATGGTAAATATCAACAGATATATCCCATATAAAATCTTTTTGGGGTCCTCAATAATGTTTGAGCATAAAATTAAAATAACTAATATAGAAATGTTTTATATGGCTACACATGTACAACTTATTTAAAATTGCTTGCCTTCTCAATGAGGAGGGAGTGGTGGGAGGAAAAAAAGGAGAAAATTTGGAATCAACATTTTAAAAAAAATTTCTTGAAGATTTGTACATGTACTTGGAAAAATACTTAAGAATTAAAAATAAAAATAAAAAAAAAAATAAAGTCTGCATGTGGTGTACTAAAAAAAAGTATAAAATGATCTTTAGGCCAAAAAGTTTTAGATGCTTTTCCCTATCCTCCTTAATGCCTTCCCTCTACTATCTCCTCACTTATCCTATATAATATACATACTTTATATATATATATATATATATATATATATATATATATATATATATGTAGGTATATTTTTATGTATGTATCTAGACATATGTATATATTATATACATATGTATGTATATTATATATGTAACATATAATAATATATATTATAAATGATATATAATAATACATATTATATATCATATATTTATATATACTGTATGTCTTTTGCCCCACGCCTACCCTTTTTTATATCCCTGCTACTTAGCACTATGCATGGCACTATTAAATAAATGTTTATTGACTGACTGACAATTTTGATGGAATTTGAAACCAGATCTCTCAGTGAAGTCTTAAAATAAGGCAGCTCAAACTCACATCAATATCATGACCATGACTAGATATCAATATCCTTTTGAGACCCAGTTGAGGGATAGCATGCAACCCACCAGCATGCACATGCTGGCTTTTGTTGCTTTTACACTTACCATATGGGAGCTAATAGTAAGAGGGCCTGTCTTGAAGAAGTGGGACAGTCAAGAAGACAAAAGAAAGAATATGGAGAGAGAAAGGCAGGACAGCAGACACATTTTTCAATTGTTTTAGGTCACCTGGATCCACTTGAGCATATGTTGTAGGACGGTATCCACAGCTCTAAGAGCATTTTTCCTCTGAGTTGATAAAGGACCATGATGATGCCCTTCTACATCAAGGCGTTCATAATAAATAGCAGCCAGATCTGTTCTGCCACTCCTAGAGTTGCAATAGAAAAAGAAAGATGAAGCTTCTATGTATTCAATTGCTTTTTTCATTTATTTCTTTAGGGTGAACTAGTGCTTTAAAAATTCCATTCAAGATTTTGGATGTTTTATTTTTGAATATAGAGCATTCTATATTCTTCACTGGTTAAGTCTTTGGCAAAGTTTGCGGAACTGAAAATTTTCAGATATGGACCTAGTGGCAAACTTTTATTGATAGGATGCAGCTTTTAGGAGAAATATAGCAGAATTACTGCTTTATGATCCTGGGCAAATCATTTAACTTCTAGCTACCTCAGTTTCCTCATCTGTGAAATGGGGATAGTACCTATCTCCCAGGGTTGTTATGAGAATTGAATGAAGTAATATTGGTAAAGTGCTTAGCAAAGTGTTGGCACTTAATAGGCATTTAATAAATACTTATTCTCTACCCTCCCCTCCAACTCAAGGTCCCCCTCTTTATCCAGTCCACTATCCATTGGAATTATCTTCCAGAAATCAGTTTCCTCTACTGTAAATAAAGGGATTGGAGTAGATAGCCTTTGAGATCTCTTCTAATACAAAAAAGCAAAGGGACTTAGAAAAGATAACAGGGTGTTCATTGTACTGGGGATTATTCTTTGGTAAGCAGGTTCAAGGAGCTTGAATATTTAATGGAATATACATATGTATATGTATGTGTGTATATGTGTACATGTATATATATATACACACACACACATATACACACATACACACACATATACATATATATTAAATCAAGTTTGTGGAAGTGAGCATGAGAAAGTCATAGGAATAAGGAAAAACTTGTATAAACTGATGCAAAATAAGCAGTCAGGAGAACAGTATGTACTAATTATTACATTAATGAAAATGAAAGAAATGATAACGTTAACAATTGCTGTTGATATCTTTTGTTTTTAATATCACTCATATTACATTATAGATAAAGGTTCACATTCAAGGTTCCTAACCTTTACAAAGAAATTCAGAGTTCTCTTCTCTTTTCTTCTGGAACCTTAATCATGGTAATTTAGACAAATTGAATGATGAGGAATTGACATGACTAAGATAGCCTTAGATTTCTATCTAAAGATAGAAATGAAGTTCTATTTAAAGTGAAAGTTTATCTCTTTTGGTCTAAATTGAAGCCACAGCTTTTTTTTTTCTTTTTTTTTTTTTTTTTTTTTTTTTTTTTTTTTTTTTTATTATATATATATATATATTTTATAATATTATCCCTTGTATTCATTTTTCCAAATTACCCCCCCTCCCTTATTCCCTCCCCCCGACGACAGGCAATACCATACATTTTACATGTGTTACAATATAGTCTAAGTACAATACATGTGTGTGAATATCATTTTCTTGTTGCACAATAAACATTAGAATCCGAAGGTATATGCAACCTGGGCAGACAGATATTAGTGCTAACAATTTACATTCCCCTCCCAGTGTTTCTTCTCTGGGTGTATCTACCTCTGTCCATCATTGATCAACTGGAAGTGAGTTGGATCTTCTTTATGTTGAAGATTTCCACTTCCATCAGAATACATCCTCATACAGTATCGTTGTTGAAGTATACAGTGATCTTCTGGTTCTGCTCATTTCACTCAGCATCAGTTGATTTAAGTCTCTCCAACCCTCTCTGTATTCCTCCTGCTGGTCATTTCTTACTGAGCAATAATATTCCATAACTTTCATATACCACAATTTACCCAACCATTCTCCAACTGATGGACATCCATTCATCTTCCAGTTTCTAGCTACAACAAAAAGAGCTGCCACAAACATTTTGGCACATATATGTCTCTTTCCGCTCTTTAGTATTTCTTTGGGATATAATCCCAGTAGTAGCGCTGCTGGGTCAAAGGGTATGCACAGTTTGATAACTTTTTGGGCATAATTCCAGATTGCTCTCCAGAATGGCTGGATTCTTTCACAACTCCACCAGCAATGTATTAGTGTCCCAATTTCCCCACATCCCCTCCAACATTTGTCATTATTTGTTCCTGTCATCTTAGCCAATCTGACAGGTGTGTAGTGGTATCTCAGAGTGGTCTTAATTTGCATTTCTCTGATCAGTAGTGATTTGGAACACTCTTTCATGTGAGTGGATATAGTTTCAATTTCTTCCTCTGAGAATTGTCTGTTCATATCCTTTGACCATTTATCAATTGGAGAATGGTTTGGTTTCTTATAAATTATGGTCAGTTCTCTATATATTTTGGAAATGAGACCTTTGTCAGAACCTTTGTTTTTAAAAATATTTTCCCAATTTGTTACTTCCCTTCTAATCTTGTTTGCATTAGTATTATTTGTACAGAAACTTTTTAGTTTGATGTAATCAAAATCTTCTATTTTGTGATCAATAATGATCTCTAGTTCTCCTCTGGTCATAAATTCCTTCCTCCTCCACAAGTCTGAGAGGTAGATTATCCTCTGTTCCTCTAATCTATTTATTATCTCCCTCTTTATGCCTAAATCATGGACCCATTTTGATCTTATCTTGGTATATGGTGTTAAGTGTGGATCCATATCTAATTTCTGCCATACTAATTTCCAGTTTTCCCAACAGTTTTTTCCGAATAATGAATTTTTATCCCTAATGTTGGAATCTTTGGGTTTGTCAAAGATTAGATTGCTATAGATGTACCCTTTTTTGTCCTTTGTATCTAATCTGTTCCACTGATCTACCGGTCTATTTCTTAGCCAATACCAAATGGTTTTGGTGACTGCTGCTATATAATATAGCTTTAGATCAGGTACACTTAGACCACCTTCCTCTGAGTTTTTTTTCATTAGTTCCCTTGCAATTCTTGACCTTTTATTCTTCCATATGAATTTTGTTGTTATTTTTTCTAGGTCATTAAAATAGTTTCTTGGGAGTCTGATTGGTATAGCACTAAATAAATAGATTAGTTTGGGGAGTATTGTCATCTTTATTATATTCGCTCGGCCTATCCAAGAGCACTGAATGTCTTTCCAATTATTTAAATCTGATTTTATTTTTGTGGCAAGTGTTTTGTAATTTTTCTCATATAATTCCTGACTTTTCTTTGGTAGATGGATTCCCAAATATTTTATACTCTCAACATTTGTTTGGAATGGAATTTCTCTTTGTATCTCTTGCTGTTGCATTTTGTTAGTGATATATAAAAATGCCGAGGATTTATGTGGATTTATTTTGTATCCTGCCACTTTGCTGAAATTTTGAATTATTTCTAGTAGCTTTTTAGCAGAGTCTTTGGGGTTCTCTAAGTATACCATCATGTCATCTGCAAAAAGTGATAGTTTAATTTCCTCATTTCCTACTCTAATTCCTTGAATCTCTTTCTCGGCTCTTATTGCTGAGGCTAGCGTTTCTAGTACTATATTGAATAGTAATGGTGATAGTGGGCAACCTTGTTTCACTCCTGATCTTACTGGGAAAGGTTGCAGTTTATTTCTATTGCATATTATGCTTACTGACGGTCTTAAATATATACTCCTGATTATTCTAAGGAATAATCCGTTTATTCCTATACTCTCAAGAGTTTTTAGTAGGAATGGATGTTGGATTTTGTCAAATGCTTTTTCTGCATCTATTGAGATGATCATATGGTTCTTATTAATTTGATTATTAATATGGTCAATTATATTAATAGTTTTCCTAATATTAAACCAGCCCTGCATTCCTGGAATAAATCCTACTTGATCATAGTGTATTATCTTGGAGATGATTTTCTGAAGTCTTTTTGCTAATATCTTATTTAAGATTTTAGCATCAATATTCATTAAGGAGATTGGTCTATAATTTTCTTTCTCAGTTTTCGATCTACCAGGTTTAGGTATCAGTACCATGTCTGTGTCATAAAAGGAATTTGGTAGGACTCCTTCATCCCCTATTTTTTCAAATAATTTATATAACATTGGGGCTAATTGTTCTTTAAATGTTTGGTAGAATTCACATGTGAATCCATCTGGCCCTGGGGATTTTTTCCTGGGGAGTTGATTAATAGCTTGTTCTATTTCTTTTTCTGAAATGGGACTATTTAAGCAATTTATCTCCTCCTCTGTTAATCTAGGGAGCCTATATTTTTGGAGGAAGTCATCCATTTCACTTAAGTTATCAAATTTATTGGCATAAAGTTGGGCAAAGTAACTCCTTATTATTTCTCTAATTTCCTCTTCATTGGTGGAAAGATCCCCCTTTTCATTTGTAAGACTATCAATTTGATTTTCCTCTTTCTTTTTTTTGATCAAATTTACCAAAGGTTTATCTATTTTATTGGCTTTTTCATAAAACCAACTCTTGGTTTTATTTATTAATTCAATAGTTTTTTTACTTTCAATTTTATTGATTTCTCCTTTTAATTTTTGTATTTCGAGTTTAATTTTTGGTTGGGGGTTTATAATTTGGTCTTTTTCTAGCCTTTTAAGTTGTAAGCCCAATTCGTTAATCTTCTCTTTCTCAATTTTCTTCAAATAAGCCTCTAAAGATATAAAATTTCCCCTTATTACCGCTTTAGCTGCATCCCAAAGATTTTGATATGATGTCTCATCATTATCATTATCTTGGGTGAAATTGTTAATTGTTTCTATAATTTGCTCTTTCACCCAGTCATTCTTTAAGATGAGATTATTCAGTTTCCAATTACTTTTTGGTCTATTTACCCCTAACTTTTTACTGAATGTAGCTTTTATTGCATTGTGATCTGAGAAGAAGGCATTTATTATTTCTGCCTTCCTACATTTAATTTTGAGATCTTTATGTCCTAGTATATGGTCAATTTTTGTATAGGACCCATGAACTGCTGAGAAGAAAGTATATTCCTTCCTATTGCCATTCAGTTTTCTCCAAAGGTCTATCATACCTAGTTTTTCTAATGTTCTATTTACTTTTTTAATTTCTTTCTTGTTTGTTTTGTGGTTTGATTTGTCTAAATCTGAGAGTGCAAGGTTGAGATCTCCCACTATTATAGTTTTACTGTCTATTTCTTCTTGCAGTTCTCTTAACTTTTCCTTTAGAAAGTTAGATGCTATACCACTTGGTGCATATATGTTTAGTATTGATATGGCTTCATTATTTATGCTACCTTTCAGCAGGATATAGTTTCCTTCCTTATCTTTTTTAACGAGATCTACTTCTGCTTTTGCTTGATCTGAGATAAGGATAGCTACCCCTGCTTTTTTGGCTTTACCTGAAGCATAATAGGCTCTGTTCCAACCTTTTACCTTTACTCTGTATGTATCTCCCTGCTTTAAGTGTGTTTCCTGTAGGCAACATATTGTAGGGTTCTGCTTTTTGATCCAATCTACTATCCGTCTCCGTTTGATGGGATCGTTCATCCCATTTACATTTACAGTTAAAATTACTAATTCTGTATTTCCTGCCATCGTATTATCCCCAGATTATGCTTTTTTCCCTTGACCCCCCTGATCCCCCTCCCCGATATTTAATTTACAGACCCCCCTTGTGACGCGCAACCCTCCCTCTTTTTTTTTTTTTTTTTTTTTAGGATCCCTCCCCCCTCCCTCCAAGTCCCTTCACTTATTCCCCTTTTCCTTTTCCCTTTTCCTCTCCCCCCTTTTAATGAGGTGAGAGAAAATTCTCTGAAAAACAAATATGTTAATTATTTACTCTTTGAGCCTCTTCTGATGAGAGTAAGATTCACACAATGATTCTCCCCCTCACTAAGTTCCCTCAGATATGGTGTATTTTCTATGTCTCTTCCTGGGATGTAGTTTCCCTCTTTTTATCACTCCTTCCCCTTTTTCTGAACCGACCTCCTTCCCTTTACTACACCCCCCTTTTTTTCTTTTATATCAGTAAAATCAAATTATCCTTGAGTATTTTTTATATACCCACAACAGAGTTACAGTTCTCAAGGGTTCTGTGTACCTTTTTCTGTTTCTCTTCAGTCTTGTGGATGTAGATCAAATTTTTTGTTTAAGTCTGGTTTTTTTCTTAGAAACATATAGAATTCCTCTGTTTCATTGAATGACCATCTTCTTCCGTGGAAAAAGATGCTAAACTTAGCTGGGTAGTTCATTCTTGGTTGCAGTCCTTGATCTTTTGCCTTACGGAATATCAGGTTCCAGGCCCTTCTATCTTTTAATGTGGAGGCAGCCAGATCTTGGGTGACCCTTATTGTGGCACCTTGGTATTTAAATTGTTTTTTTCTAGCTGCTTGCAGGATTTTCTCCTTTGTGTGGTAATTCTGCAGCTTAGCCACAATATTCCGTGGTGTTCTTTTTTTAGGGTCTATTTCAGAAGGAGTTCGATGAATTCTTTCCACATCTACTTTCCCTTCTGTTTCTATTATCTCTGGACAGTTCTCTTTGATAATTTCCTGTAAAATAGAATCTAGGCTCTTTTTTTGGTCATAGTTTTCTGGAAGTCCAATAATCCGCAGATTATCTCTCCTAGATCTATTTTCCAGGTCTATAGATTTTCCCAGTAAGTATTTGACGTTGTTCTCCAGCTTCTCATTTTTTTTGTTTTGTTTGACTGATTCTTGGGTTCTCTGTGAATCATTCATTTCTATTTGTTCCATCCTGACTTTTAAGGAGTTATTTTCTTCTTTCACAGTTTTTAGTTCTTTTTGTAAATGCCCAATTTCGTTTTTAAATGAATTATTTTGCTCTATTGAATTTTTTTCCATTTCCCTAATTTTTTTTTTTTGAGAATTATTTTCTTTTTCCAATTCAGAAATTCTATTTTCTTGAGACTTTTTTATCTTTTCCAATTCAGAAATCCTACTTTCCTGTGTTTTTTTAACCTTTTCTAATTCACTAATTTTGTTTCCCTGCATCTCCTGTGAATTCTTTATTTTTTCCAACTCCAATTTCAGGACGTTGTTATTCTCTATCATAACTTCCCTTTCCTTGCCCCATTTTTCTTCAATCTCCCTTAATTTCTTAAGAGCTTCTTCTAGGAGAGAGTTATGTGATGGGGGGCAGGAATCGTTCCCCTTTAGGTTGTTATCTTCTGAATCTTTGCTGTCAACTTCCTCGGGGTTGGATACCCGCTCTTTCTCTGTATAGAAGGAATCTATAGTTTTTCTAGCTTTTTTGCTCATACTTAAAAAATGTTTTGGGGTCTGTCCCTGGGGTAGGAAATTATTTACTTCTTTACCAGCTTCCTCCCAGACCGGATGGATGCAGCGGCCCCTGCGCCCGCGCTAAGAGAGAGCTCTGGGAGAGAGTTCCCCACCCCCTCCCTGAAAGTGCCTCAGAGGTGATTAGCACTGCTGTGCTTTGAGGGCGTAGAATAGTGAAGACAGCAAGAAGCTCAGCCTATGTCCGGGTGGGGAGTGGATGTCTGCAGCAGGTGACGTGAGAAGCCCCTGCGCTCAAGCTGGAAGTGTCTGCCAGAAACCGCGGTCCCTAGTTCAAAGGTTCCGCTTCTCTGGGACTTCCTGGAGCTGAGTTCCACTCCCTCCAGCTAAGCTAGGCCGTGTGTGTTGCCTTGGGCCGTATCCACCCACTTGTCAGTCTCTTAACTATTCTCAGGAGGTAGCTGAGGCCACACCCCCTGGTGCCGAGTCTGCCCCAGGGTGGGGGGGGGGGGGAAATCTAATCTGAGTTTTAAAATATTTTGGCTTTCTCTTCTGAACTGCTAAATAATTAGCAGAGAAGAGCTAACAGCCTGTGCCAGATTCCTTTACCTCAGTGGCTTCTCTGATCCCAGAGCCCCTCCCAGCGCAATGGGCGCAGTGTGCCCCTACCCCACCGTCTGTGCTGGTCTTTCTTATTCCTCCCCTGAGAACTGACCTTTCCTGTTGAAACTCCAGATTCTCTTCAGCTGGTAAGTCGTGCTTCCAGTCCTTGTGGTATCTATCAGTCCTGAGCTAATTTTGAGACTTAATTTATCTAATTGGTTGTGAGGGAGTGAGGACGTTCACTGAGTAGTGTGTTTCTTCTCCGCCATCTTGGCTCTTTTTTTTTTTTCTTTTTTGCTAGAGATTTAGGAAATCATGACTATGAAATGTTTCATACCCTGTCAGTTATTGTGTGAACTGATTTTGCTTAACTGTTTTCCTTTGTCACAAAGGAAGGCTCATTTAATGATAAAGCAGAGAAGTAATTAGAGATGACTTTGATACAAAAAGAAAAAGGCTCAGTATAACACTCTTAAAAGTAAAACAAAATGGGGGGGGGGGCATCTAGGTGGTGCAGTGGATAGAGCACCAGCCCTGAATTCAGGAGGACCCAAATTCAAATGTGATCTCAGACACTTAACCCTTCCTAGCTCTGTGACCCTGGGCAAGTCACTTAACCCCAGCCTCAGGAAAAAAAACAAAACAAAACAAAACAAAAAAACAAACAAAATTAGGATTATATGTTATTTTGCCAAAAGGATCTTCTCATGGCATGGAAGTACACCTGGTTTCTTGAAAGCTATTTTAGTAAAGTGCAAGCTTTGAGAGGATCTAGTAAGCTGAAAAGCCTTTGAGTAGAAGTTCTGGGAGTGAGTTACATGGATAATTATATATGATAATTATATGGACAAATTATATGGACAAAGAGACTTGCCCCCAAAAGGACTAGTCAACATATCATGAATTCTTAGGCCACAACAACTCAAATTAAAATGTCTGCTAAGATAAGGAGAGATTTTGCTTTTCATTAGTGGACAGAATCGATCCTGACAAAACTATGTGTTCTTCAAGTGTTGAAATATGCCATTTGGTGCCTCTAATAATAAGCATTTATGAAATAATTTGCAAGGTTTTTCCCTGATTTCATGCAAGTTCTATTTAAAGTGAAAGTTTACTTGCTTTTGGTCTAGATAGATTGAAAGCAGATGCCTAGAAAGAACAGATGTCAGTATGCCAATTTTGAGTTAATCAATTAATGAATAATCAGTCAATCAATCAGCACTTAAGCTTCCATCAAATGCCAAGAACTGTTTGAGGCTCTGGGGAATCCAAAGACAGCAGTCTCTGTACTCTGGAAGCTTTCCATTCTTGCAGGAGATAAAATCTGCATATCAATCAACAAGCATTTATTAAGCTCTTAATGTGTGCCAGGAACCAGTCTTCACTGGCTGTGACCAATATTTGGGGCGTTCTCCTTCATTTCTGCCTCCAAGGTACCCTGATTTCCAGCAAGTCCCACCAAAATCATGTCTTCTACGTGTTTTCCTTTAGTTCTAATGTGTCTCCTCTATTGTTATCTCGAATTTGTTACACATACACACACACACACACACACACACACACACACACACACTATCTTATTTATACACAGTTCTGTTCATATCATCTCCCCCAATAGAGAGCTGGGACTGCCTTTGTCTTTCTCTGTATCCCCAGGGCCTGACAGATAGTGAATGATTCTCTCTTCCCCAGTCAGGAAGAAGCCTGATCCTGTTCCTATGGAATAATGTGAAATCAGAGTCTATTGTCAATTCATCCATCCTGCCTCCAATCTAGTTAGCATCTTTAAAGAATGTCACAAGAATCTTTGAAACAAACTTGATAGAAATATAACTTTCCCAGACCATCCTGAACTCTATATCAACCCTCATTGTCCATCCCCCAACTTCTGGGTATCTTTAAAAAACCTTTTCAGATATTGATTAGCATATCTGTAGGCAGGCCTGCAATTCAGTCTGGCTCCTGACCCCTCATAGTTCCTGCCTTTATTGCTCTGATCTCCCTTAGAAAGCCCCAAGGGTAAACTTTCCATAGAAAAGAGCTGCTTATGATGAGCTTTGCTAAGTTCTCTTCAGGACTATGCCCATTATGAGGTACTTTTTTCCCTCAAAATGCCTTCCCTTTAATAGTGCCTTAACTCTGGTCAGGCTAACTTGCCAGGTAATGGCTTTCTCCTATCTCATGGAATATTTTCTTTCTCCTGGTTAATTGTGAATTCCCCAGGGGAACGTGTATTTTTTACTTCCCAACTATAGGCTCTCTCAACCTTATGGTTAAATGTGAATATTTTCTATTCTTAGTGTCTATTTTATGTTTTCTTTTTGCCTACAAATCTCTTATATAAAGCTTTTTTGGAGTGGCAAAGAGAATGGCCATTGTATTTATCACATGGTTATTTGGAAGTAGAAACTATAAGAAACAAAACATCTTACCAAGAACTCCACTGACTTACTAATGAATGCGGGAAATATTTATTTTACATTCTTGCAAGAATGAGGCAGCATTGTATTTCCTATCCTGAAGCACAAGTCCTTCCCCAATTCCCCATTAATTGTATGTTACAAAAGTTACACAACATGAATCTCCACCCTGCATTACGTAGACAGTCCCTGCTTCCAAGGATCACCCATTCTAGAAGGGGGAAGCTAACTGAGGAGAGCTAATGGCAAAGAACAAAATTCTTTTCAAATCTCAGGTCACCATCCCTGATTATAAAAGCCAGTCCCTTGGTTCCAAGAAGCTTACATTCTTTTGTAGGAAGATAATTCCCCTCCTTTGACTATTCATTGATGTCCATGTGGGTTTCATTTTTCTAATTTAAATTTCATTTCTTCAATTTTATTTTCATAACTGTGGAAACCCAAGACACTCATCATTTCTCACAATATCTTCACCTCATCAATAGATGTGATTATGGGAGCCATCTGCCAGTGGCTGCTGGAGGTCTAACTCAGACCTGTAGAATGGATCTCTTCCTGTGAGAGGATGATGATGATACAAGGAGACAGTTAACTGCTGTTCTCTGATCTCCTTACTGAGAGGCAGTTATGTTGTCTGATCTCTCTCCTCTTCCCTCTGCCTCCAATTTATTTCATTCCCAGTCCACAAGCAACATGTGTGTCAGTAAAGGCTGCTCCTTCAGATGTTATGATTCACAGCTGTGGAGACTTTCAGAGAATTAACCTGTCCCTTCACTTAGGCCTTAACAAGTAGACACTTAATATATGCTATTGATTTTGCTATAAGCTTTGGAGATACCAAAAATAAACAAAAAGACAACAAAAAAACCCAACTCTTAAACCCTGCTTTCAGGGAGCTCTCATTTCCTCAGTGAAGATTACACATACTTAAAAAAATAGTTCACGTCCAACTATTTGTGATGTCATATGGAGTTTTCTTGGCAAAGATAATGGAGTAGGCTATCATTTCCAGAATCACACAACTAGTGTGATTTGAACTCAAGAAAATGAGTCTGCACCACCTACATACTCAAATAAATACATATGAAGACAGAAAGACCCTATTTGCCTCATCTGTAAAATAAGGGAGAAAAGGCAATTGGGATTAAGTGACAACACAGATAGGAAGTGTTGTGTCTGAGACCAGATTTGAACGCAGGTCCTGATTTCAGGGCTAGTGTTCTATCCCCTGTGCCGCCTAACTACCCCCACTAAAGATATTCTTGCTCTATAAATAATCTTTGTGACAAAAGCACCCTCATTCCCTTGTTAGTATATCCTTTCCTATCATGCAGTTGCTGACATAGACATAATTCACTCCCAAGTTTGTTCTTAACTGAGACCTTCCTTAACTCCTCCTTAACTCTCTAGACCCTGCTCTTACTTCCCCTCTCTCTTTGCTCCCTCTGACTTAAAAAAAATTTTAGATTATTTTATTTTTCCAAATACATGCAAAGATAGTTTTCAAATTTTTCTACTCCCTCTATCCCAAGACAGTAAGCAATCTGACATGTTATACATATGCAATTTTTCTGAACATTTCCATGTTCATCATGCTACTCAAGAATCAGCTCAAAAGGGGAAAAAAACAAAACAAAACAAAGAAACACAAAAAAAGAAAAACAAAGAAACAAACAACAAAAAGGTGAAGATACTATGCTTTGATAGTATTCAGTCTCCATAGTTCTCTCTCTACATGCTGATGGCACTTTTCATTTCAAGTTTATTGGAATTGCCTTGTATCACCTCATTGTTGAAGAGTGAATTCCATCACAGTTGGTCATCCCATAATTTTGTTGTTACTGTGCGCATCATTGTCTTGGTTCTGCTCATTTCACTTAACACCAGTTCATCTAAGTCTTTCCAGGCTTTTCTGAAATCAGCCTGTTATTTCTTATAGAACAATAATATCTCATTACATTCATATACCAGAATTTATTACATTCATATACCAGAATTTATTACATTCATATACCAGAATTGATGGATATGCACACAATTTCCAGTTCCCTGCAACTACAAAAAGTTGTCTGGAGAATGATGTTGATTTACTGCTTATTCCTCCATGTCAGCTTCTGGAAGTCCTTAATACTACCTACTGTCTTCTTGAGAGGAAAAATTCCTACATTGGTTTAGGCCATTTAAAACCCTTTGGCAATAGATACACTCCCTATTCTTTGAGATATCTAACAAGCCTGGTCCTTAGAAGCATAGGCAGTGAGTGCACTTTGAGATGTAATTCCCATGTGAGCTTCAAAGCATCTCTCACTAGCATATCATGGAACTGGAACCAAGAATATGTTCAAAATGCACTAACAAGCTAAGGCCTTCTTGATTTTCTTGACTAATTGTATCGGAGGGGGAAGGCAAGGTCTACTGTAAGCCTCCTGATGGATACTGAGAGCTTTATTTCCCCAACCAAACTGTTGCCATGGGAATACGTGGTCTTGTTGCTCCTTACATTATGTCTATTCTTTTCTGCCTTAAGTGCCTTTCTACAACCTTAGAAATATCAAAAGATCAGGAAAGAGAGTCAGCCAAAAATCCTAGAGTCAGAGTTTGTGATTTTTCCTACAGTCACTGAGAGTCAGCTCAGAAGTAGACTGATCTGAAACCAAGATGCCAGTTCCTGTAAAAAGGGATGCATCTACTGGCTTTGTGTTATTCAGAAGTGAATTCATTAACTGAATACAAAGTTTTTGGCCCTCCCTTTATACCAGAGAATTATGTTATTAAATGATAAAATATGTTGCTGTACATCTATTTTATGCACTTCTGAGTTTCTATTCTTTTCCTGTTATCATCTGGTTTGTGTTTGTCTGCAGCTTTCATAAAACTTCCTCCAAATTTCCATTTAACTTCATAGGCCAACCCATGATATAAAGAAACTATAATGGGGAGAGTCACAATGGGGAAGGGGTAACTGTAGATGCTTTGTAGAAATTGCTTTAAATTTGAGCCTACTCTTCCCAGAGACTGGGGGGGTTAGGGGAAAATGCAGCCTGAATCGTTAGGAAGAAATATTTTATAACTTCAGTTTTTGTAATTTTTTTCCCAGCAAATATACTGTTGTAAAACCTAATTGATGTTAATTGGTTATTTCAGGTTCTGAGGTATGCTGAATGATAAATCATAAAGAAAAGTTGTACAGTATGGCAGAAAGAGCATTTGATTTGAAAAATCAGAGATGGGGATTCAAATCTCAGTTTTGCTACATACTACTTGTGTATTATTGATTAAGCCATTTTTTTTCTCAGGGCTCCAGTTTTCTCATCATTGTACTGGATGACTTCAAAATCCTTTCCAGCTCTAAATCTAAAATGCTCTGAAACACTAGTTTCCATGTAAATATTGTTCATCATTATATTTGTAAATGAAATCTATTTGGTCCATCTCCGACAAGCATTGTTACCTCTCCATCAACAAATTACAATAAAAATTATTTGGGTGTTGCTCACAGACAACATTGTCTCTATTCACACTTGCTAATGGTATCACCCCAGGCAGAGTATGTTCCATATGAGTTCCAGACATAATAACAAACTTTCTGAAGATCTTACTTTCCTTAAGTCACTTATTGGACTGTATGTAATGTAATGTAATGTAATGTAATGTAATGTAATGTAAAATGAAGGGGTTTAATTAGACACCCTCGGCCATACCTTACAGTTTATTTCTTATCATGGTTTCATAACAGAGACTTAACTTTTACCATATTGGAATTGGCTCCAAGAAGGTAAAAGGTCTGACATTGTTTTCTAGGTCCTTAAACTCAGTAATCAAGGGAATGAAAAGTCATGATTCCAATTGTGTTATTAACCCCAGGCATATTCGGATTTAGAGGGTAGACTAGGGGTGATAGATGGGAGTTATATATAGTTATACTTTATGTATGTATGTATATATATGCATATATATATATATATATATATATTGATTTGGACTATAGGAATGTATGGATAGATAAGATAGAGTTAGACTCTGTCAGGAAAAACATAATAATAGATAGAACCCTAAACCTGGAATCAGAAAGACCTAACTTCAAATTCTGATTCAGAAATCTAATAGCTGTATCATCCTGTACAACTCACTTCATTTCTCTTAGTTCCAGTTTCTTCATTTGTAGAAAGGGGGAAATATTAACACCTATTTCAAGGGTTAATGTGAGGTTCAAATGAAGTAACACCTGAAAAATATTTTGCAAACATGACAGTATCAATGCCACATAACCTAGTGAACAAAATCTGGCCCTGAGATACTGAGTATACATGTACAAGAACAAATAAACAGAATTGCAGTAAAATAAACAAAGAAGCAAGCCTGGGGCAGTTAGGTAGCATAGTGGGTAGAACACTAGCCTGATATCTGGAGGATATAAGTTCAAATCCAGTCTCAGTTGCTTACTAGCTATTTTCTCTAGACAAATAACTTAACTCCAATTGCCTCCAAAAAAAATCCCGTAATTAGAACATGTTGCCATTTTGGTTTTTCCTTCATTAATTATGTTATGTTAGAAGTGGGAGGGATCTTAGAAATCACTGCCCCCCCCTTTGGTTTTGTTTGTTTTGTCTCATTTTTTTCGATGGTCCTTCCTTCCTCTATGCCTAGGATTGTGGGTAAATATGGGAAAAGTCCAGTTTAGTGTCACCATGAATTGCTCCATTTGGAGCAATTTTTAAATTTCCAAATAAAATCTCTCTCTCTCTTTACAGAAACAATTTTTCAACCCTTCATAATTTTATTATCTTCCTTCTACTAATTATTTCTTTTTTCATCCTTAATACAGCTTGTGTGTATATATATATATATATATATATATATATATATATATATGAATATAGCTTGTATATATGTATATGTATATATATACACACAAATACACATATGTGTAAAAATATATAATTTGTGCATGTATAAAATATATATGACATGTATTTATAAATATGTGTAAATACACACATACAGATAAATACAAAATAGATAATTTGTGTGTGTATATAATATACATATATATGTACATACCTGTGTGTGTACATGTGTGTGTATGAACCAGTACTGTCTTTTTGAATGGTCGACTCTTAGTACAGTGCCTGGCACACAGGGATTGATTTCACAAGCCAAAGACATCTTGCATAACTGAGCCTACTGTGACACTGATGAGACTCCTGAAGTACTTCAGGGAGATCTGGAGATTTTATTGTGATATATCCTGGTTATCTCTGGACATCTTAATATACACATTCCATACTAAATTTTCTATCCCCTTAGGTCATTGGGCAGGTTCATGGAATGAAGCTATCAGTAAAAGATACCCCAAATTAGATATCTGTATCCCTCAAATGGTGTCGCTCTAAAGTTTTCTATTTCAAAGTCTCTCTACTCACCAGGAAATTTGCAGTGGCCTAAGGGAAGGGTCTACCCTGTTCAGTGTTAAGCAAAGTCATAATCACCAGGTGTTTTTCATATGAACCTGGATTATGTCACAACTCAGCTCATTTGTAACTGAATGGCAACATTCAGAAAGATGGGTGCAAAAACCTACACATATATTACTAGTTATTTATAGCTTCATGGCCCAGGAGATCATCTGGGAACACATGTGGCCATCATGAAGTAACTTTTTTGAGCTCTTCTAGTGCTTCTAGACTGACTTCCCAAGCTCCTGTTTGAAAAGTAGACTACTGTTCTAATTTGTACAGGGAGAGCTGTATCCATCCTATCGACCAGCAAATTTGCTATCTATTTAGGATATGATCCTTGGCCGTTAAAAAATTCCTAATTAAATGTATCATGTCCCTTTTTTAAATTCTGCTTCATCATAAGGTATCTCTAACGTGCCTTGAGAAGCAATAGGAAACAGTGGAAAAAATGTTGTACTTAAGAATACCCAGGTTCAATCCTGAGCAAGTCATTCAACTTCCATGGGCTGCTACATACTCATCTATGAAACGAGGAAGTTGGACTGAATGGTCTCTAAGATCCATTCTAGCTTTAAGTCTATAATGCTTGGAAAATATATCATGAAATATTTAGTAGCATGTTTTACAGTAGCAAAAGCAAAGCAAAATAAAACCTATAAAGTGATTGCCCATAAATTGTTGAATAAGTGGTTGAACAAACAAGATAGAATATGTAAATGTAATAAAATATTGTACCATGCAGACATAAGAGAAGGATACACTCGGGAAAGTGTATAAGACTTGTATGAACTGATTCAAAGGAAGTGAAAACAAGCAAGAACATAATTCTTATAACAAACTACAAAAACAGCATTGAAAGTCAACTAAGCTCCTTTTGTTTGTAATATCCCATTTTGTCCCAAAAAAACCTGATGATGAAACTCTATTCCCACCTCACTAGAGAAGATAGGGATCATGCATTCAAACTAAGGTATATAGTAAGAGATGAGGTCATTTGGTCAGTTGGTTTTACTGAAATATTTTTCTTTGTTTCAAGGAAGAAAGAAGAGGAGAAATACTCTGGTGTAAAAATAAAAGACAATAATAAAACTCTTTTTATTAAAAGGAGGGGGAAAATTAATTGATTTGAAAGAAAAGAGACTTAGGAAGTTTGTGAAAAGAGATTAAGGAAGTTTGTTCCTCTTTCTCCTTCTTTCCTTCCTTTATTTCCTTCCTTCATTCCTCCCTCCTCTTTCTCTTCTTTTTTTCTTTCCTCCCTTATTTCTTCCTCATTCATTCCCTTCATTCTTACTTTATCCCTCTCTCCCTTTCTTCCTTTCCTTCCTTTTCATTCTTCTCTCTCTTTCTTCTCCCTCATTTTCTTCCTTCACTTCTCTCTTCTCCCCTCCCTCCCTGCTTTTTATCCTTCCTTCATCCCTTCTTTTCTTCTTTTCTTTCTTCCTTCCTTCCTGCTTTCCCTTATGACTTTTCCTGTATATTTTTCCTTCTCGACTTTCCTTTCCAGTCTTTACTTTACTTCTTATGTATGTATCTAGAGTGGGTAGAGAGTCCTCTTTCTTCCCCAGAATCTTATTCCTCCTTCCTTGGAGAAAGAGGGGAAGAATAAACAGATCTGAAAGCAGGCAATGGCTCCTCTGTGACCCGTGTGAAGAACCATTTCACAGCCTTTCGTTTCTTTTTATTGACATTAGCAGCTGCAGAAGCTCTGGGGCCCTGGATGAGTGAGCTTTTGATAGGTTTTTCAGTATTCTGGAGCTTGACAAAAGAACAGCTTGCAGGACCCATATTTCCATAGCGCCATCATTTCTTGACCAGACCTTTTGTGATGCTGAATGTCTGCTGGGACGAGACTTGAAGCCAAATGCCTGGATCATTTCCAGCCAGCTTAGGCAGCCAGATCTGGCAGCAGTGAAGTGTATGATGACAGCCTCTCTCCTCCAGCCCTCCTGTACCAATAATGTGCTGATTGATGCTTCTTTCTCCTGGACAGCCTGGAGTGGGAGCCCAAGGGAGCTATCTTCAGAATTCTGGGACTGTAAACCTGGTACAGAGTCCAAGCAGCAGGAGGGCTCCTTCAGAAATGCTGATTATTCAGAGCTGTTATGAACTACTTTTCCAGGATGTCTGAGAAATCCACAGCAAAGGGGCAATGAGAGGCATGATGGTTGGTGGGAAAGATGACAAGGTTTGGTGGAAAGAAGGCCCAATCTGGGATCGGGTAACAGATCAGAGACACAGGTTTTAGACTCTGTGTGACAGAGTGCTTAAACTTTCTGGGCCACAGTTGCCCAACTTGTAAAATGATTCCTGGAGTATCAGGCAGTTATAAAGAAAAAAAATGATTCCCACACATCAGTTATTTCTTGGTATGAAACTGAATGAAGTCTAGGAAGGAATAAGGGGACGCCAGAGATTCATCAAGAACAGGTCATGTCATGTCAGGCAAATCTCATTTTCTTCTTTGACAGAGTCTGGTAAGACTGATGAGTCAGAGGAGTCACATAAATACATACCCAGAAATATATATATATATATTTATATACATTATGATTATTTAGATATATATGGACATGTGTATAATATATTTCATATATATGTGTGTTGTTTAGTAGTTGTTTTTCAGTGTGTCTTACTCTGTGACCCACTTTGGGATTTTTTTTGGCAAAGATATTAGTGTTTTGCCATTTCCTTTTCCAACTTATTTGCAGATAAGGAAACTGAAGTTAATTTGTCACAGAACTAATGAATGTCTCATGCTGGATTTGAAATTAAGAAGATGAGTCTTCTTGTTTCCAGATCTGGCCCTCCATCTTTTGGGCTACTTGGCTCCATCTAGGTAGAGCATATAGATAAAATTCTTGGTTAAATTTTAGGCATTCCCCTCATTAATATATATGCCTATGTATAACATTTATATATAAGACATATAATTTGTAAACATAAATATGATTATATACACATATATATGTATATACACATATGTTCCTACTTCCTCAGAGAGATGGGGTGGTCTAAGTGCAGAAGGAGATATGCAATGTCAGGTGAGGCTACCATGTTAGTTGGTTTCACTTAAAAGTTTACAGAAAGAGTGAGAGAGAATTGTGAGTATAATTTACCTGAAATTTAGTGAGTTATTATCTAACGATCTCTGTCTCATACATATTATATATATATACATACACATATACATTTCTATACACATATATGCATATATATACATACATGCATATTCTTCTGATCTCTCATAACTAATGATAGATTTATTAGTCTAATAACTCTATCAAGATAGAGACAAATAAATAGACGGAGTTATACAGACACAAAAACATGTATATATAACACACACACACAAATATAAATTCATACAGAATAAAAAGAAAAAATACAAAGAGAATAAATACAATAAATATAAAATAAGCACAATAATATGAAATACTCTTGGATTCTTCCACAGAACTATTCTAGAACATCTTGCCCAGAGCTGGACCTCCACCTCACCTCTGAGGAACCAGATGTAAATTATGTCACTGGACCAAGGTCACCTTTATGTGTTGTCTTTCTTTTTGAGTTATGTGACGCAGTGAATAGAACATCAAGAAGATGCATCATCCTGATTTCAAATTTGACCTTAAACACTTACTAGCTATGTGACCCTGGGCAAGTCATTTTATCCTTAGTTTCTTCATCTATAAAATGACCCCAAGAAGGAAATCTTAAACAATTCCAGACTCTTTGCTAAGAAAATCCCAAATGGGGTCATAAAAAGTCAGACAAAACTAAAAAAACAACTAAACAACAAATTTGTAAGGGCAAGGATGGTCTTGCTTGTTTGTATTTATATCCTCAGCACTTAGCACAGTTGCTGGAACACAATGTGATCTATCTATCTATCCCTCCTTTAATAAATCTCTCTCTCTGCCTATCCAATCATCTATGATTCCCCTCATCTATCACTTTGCCAACCCTAACAAAAATAATACATATACATACAAATATACATATACACACATATTTATGGAGGGAGGGAATGACACACACAGAGACAAAGAGAGAATTAATTGAGCAAAGAATTACCAAATCTTCCTGCATTTCTTATGGATAGATTGAAGAGATGTGGACTAAATGTGGACTAAACTGGTTCAGGATATTTCAGGATTCAGAACTGGCTGAATGTATCAATCCAAAGAACTGACTTAAAGGTTGACTATATCTGTGAAAGGCAGTACCCAAGAAAATTCCCCAGGGAGTATACTATCTAATATTGTAATCAATTACTTGGATAGTGTTCTAGATTGCATGCCAATCAAATTTTCAGATAACCCAGAGATGGATGAGATAGTTGCCTCACTGAATGATGGAGTCATAATCTAAAAATATTTTGGTAGGCTAGAACATTGGGTTGACTCTAATATGATGATATTGAATGAGGACAACTACAAAGTTTTAATTGGAGGTTTTTAAAATCACCTTCACGAGTACAAGATGAAGAAGGTATAGTTAAACATGAAACTTGAATGACTAAAAACAATTGCAGGGGGGGCAGTGTTTTATGTACTATTTGTTCGATATAAGTCAACAATGTAATTTATACATGGCAACCAAGAAAGGTAACGAATGTCATTTATTGAGCATTTATATTTCAGAAATTAGCAAATGCTACAAATCAGGGCTTGATTAATTGTTTTGTTGACTGTCTAGATTTTAAAAAAGGATGGGTAAAATGTTAATAATGCAACTTAACTTAAATGTGTGTGTGTGTGTGTGTGTGTGTGTGTGTGTGTGCGTGTGTGTGTGTGTGTGTATGTGTGTTGAGAGCTGGTTGTTAAACATTTACCAGCATATTCCTGGGAAAAGGGCCTTGAATATTTGAGTGGATGTTGGAATGCATGAGATCTATTTTAAGCACCTGAAGGATTATTGTGTAGAAGAAAGATTTAGGTTTATTCAATTGGGCCTGGTGGAAGAATTAGGAATATATAAATTAACAAAGATACTCGTTTAAGCTCAATAGAATTATATATATATGTGAGTTGTTGTTTATTATTATTACCAACCAAAGTCATACAATTATGATATTGACTTAATATGATAAAGTAATCTCCACTAATGTGGTAATGGAGGTATTGCCCCTCCCTTCTTAAGCACCACATGTCTGCAGCAGACAGGAGGGAAAAAATATGCTTTGACATGCAGAACTCTGTGGTGCCTCTTGAATTACATAGTTCCTGTATAAAATAATAACTCATTTCTATAAATACTTTTCTTACAATAAACTTATGAGGTTGGTAATTTTGTACTTATTTTCCAAAGCTTCAGAAATGAGAAACAGACTTAGAAAGTTAAGTGACTTGCCTAAAGTCACCACTGGAAATGGGCAGATTTGGAATTAGGACCCTATTCTCCTGACTGCCAGCTCAGTACTGTTTCCACACTCTATCCTACCTTGTGAAACCAGAATAGTGTTGGACCTTTATGGAAACAAATAGCCGGAATCACATGTGGAACGCAAAAGGTCATAGAAAGGATCTTTAGAAATCATTTAGTCTAGCATTCTCATTTTACAAATAAGGAGGGTGAAACCTCAAAGTGTAGTGACGGCAAACGATCAATGGCAAGAGGCAAAGCCAAGATTCAAATTCACTTCTACTTCTCTTCACTTTCTCTTCTCTCAGGGACATTTACTGCCATTCTCCTGGCATCCACAGAAGGATAACTGGTGAACTGGAATGAGTCATCCGTGTGCCCAAGTCCAGGCTTGAAAATGTGTCCCAATACATTTGAAAATTGTGTTTACTATGTAATACAGTAGAGTGGGAAAAAAATTGATCTTGGGACCCAGAAGCTTCTGGAATTATGTTTTGATTCTATCTATGCTCCTTTGAGCCTCGTATGTAATGTGAGATAGATAATAGAGATAAAAATACTTGCCCAATCCATCAATTGTGGGTGTTGTAAGAAAAGCACTTAACTTAAACTTAAAATTCCTCACCAATGTGAATAATTATCATCAGCATCAACATCATTACCCACAAAGGATTTTGAGCTTTTACTATAACATTTACAACCTGATTTATCACTAATTATAAATATTGTTATTATTATATTCCTAATGGTTGCAAAGTATATTACATAACCATGTTAATTGATACTTGCAACAACTCCAAACAGAAAGTAATATAGGTATTATAATCCCCATTTTACAGATGAGAGAAATAGAGACTAAAGAGAGTTTAAGTGATTTGTTCAAGTTCACACAACTAGTCACTATTAAGATTAAATCCAGTTTTCTCCTAATGCTAAGTCCAATATTCCTGCCTATGAACCACAAAGAGTAGAATTTTCTGGCATTAAAACATAATAAAAATCATAAACTTATATAGCACCTTAGGGTTTAGCAAATTAATTTACATCATACTGCAAAGTAAAATCTGTAATGCAAAAACCATAATATCAGGAAAATCAAAAGATCAAAAGATCTTTTCATTGTAAGTCACATAAGAATGCCACCAACAGAGGACTAGGAAAGAGACAGAGCTATTTTGTCTAGTCTATAGTCTAGATCAAGGATCCTCAAACTATGCCCCCCCCCCCAGCCAGATGCGGCCCTCTGAGGATGTTTATGCAGCCCGCCGGGGTTATGGAAAAATCAGACCCGAAGTGACATTTGACCTAAACCCGCATTTCTGAGGGACAGTAAACTGGCCCCCTATTAAAAAAGTTTGAGGACCACTGGTCTAGATGAACAAGGGCATGCTGTGTTGCGTTCTGGAAGATAATGGAGATCTGGTTTAGAAGCTGGTGTCCACTAGATTTGCTTTGAGAAATGAGAACTGGGTCAGGGACAGAGATGGTTGAGACCTTGAAGATAATGAGAAGCCTGACACTAT